>NC_067250.2:140406180-141656180 GCF_019359855.2 Lolium perenne
CTCAAAACTTTACTTTTATGCTCTCTATGTTTTCAAAATAAAATCTCTAGCACAAATATAGCAATCGATGCTTCCCTCTTTGAAGGGCCATTCTTTTACTTTTATGTTGGGTCAGTTTACCTATTTCCTCCCACCTCAAGAAGCAAACACTTGTGTTAACTGTGCATTGATTCTTACATACTTGCATATTTGCATTCATCATATTACTTTATGTTGACAATATCCATGAGATATACATGTTACAAGTTGAAAGCAACCGCTGAAACTTAATCTTCGTTTGTGTTGCTTCAATGCCTTTACTATGAATTTATTGCTTTATGAGTTAACTCTTATGCAAGACTTATTGATGCTTGTCTTGAAAGTACTATTCATGAAAAGTCTTTGTTATATGATTCAGTTGTTTAACCATTGTCTTTACCATTGCTTTGGATCGCTGCATTCATTACATATGCTTACAATAGTATTGATCAAGATTATGATGGCATGTCACTTCAGAAATTATCTTTGTTATCGTTTACCTACTCGGGACGAGTAGGAACTAAGCTTGGGGATGCTGATACGTCTCCAACGTATCGATAATTTCTTATGTTCCATGCTACTTTATTGATGATACCTACATGTTTTATACATACTTTATGTCATATTTATGCATTTTCCGGCACTAACCTATTAACAAGATGCCGAAGAGCCGATTCTTTGTTTTCATTGTTTTTGGTTTCAGAAATCCTAGTAAGGAAATATTCTCGGAATTGGACGAAATCAACGCCCAGAATCTTATTTTTCCACGAAGCTTCCAGAACACCGGCGGAGATACGAAGTGGGGCGACGAGGCGGCCACACACTAGGGCGGCGCAGCCCAGGCCCTGGCCACGCCGGCCTGGTGTGTGGGCCCCTCGCGTCGCCCCTAAACCTACCTCTTCGCCTATAAGAAGCCTTCGTCGATAATAGTTCCTACCGAGAGCCACGATATGGAAAACCTTCCAGAGACGCCGCCGCCGCCAATCCCATCTCGGGGGATTCAGGAGATCGCCTCCGGCACCCTGCCGGAGAGGGGAATCATCTCCCGGGGGACTCTACACCGCCATGGTCGCCTCCGGAGTGATGTGTGAGTAGTTCACCCTTGGACTATGGGTCCATAGCAGTAGCTAGATGGTCGTCTTCTCCTAATTGTGCTATCATTGTTGGATCTTGTGAGCTGCCTAACATGATCAACATCATCTATCTGTAATGCTACATGTTGCGTTTGTTGGGATCCAATGAATAGTGAATGCTATGTTATGTTGAATATCAATCTATCATCTATGTGTTTTATGATCTTGCATGCTCTCCGTTGCTAGTAGAGGCTCTGGCCAAGTTTTTGCTTGTAACTCCAAGAGGGAGTATTTATGCTCGATAGTGGGTTCATGCCTCCATTAAATCTGGGACGGTGACAGAAAGTTCTAAGGTTGTGGATGTGATGTTGCCACTAGGGATAAAACATCAATGTTATGTCTAAGGATATATTTATTGATTACATTACGCACCATACTTAATGCAATTGTCTGTTGTTTGCAACTTAATACTGGAAGGGGTTCAGATGATAACCTGAAGGTGGACTTTTTAGGCATAGATGCATGCTGGATAGCGGTCTATGTACTTTGTCGTAATGCCCAATTAAATCTCACAATACTCATCATAATATGTATGTGCATGGTCATGCCCTCTCTCTTTGTCAATTGCCCAACTGTAATTTGTTCACCCAACATGCTTATTCTTATGGGAGAGACACCTCTAGTGAACTGTGGACCCCGGTCCATTCTTTTACATTGAATACAATCTACTGCAATACTCGTTCTACTGTTCTTTGCAAACATCATCATCCACACTATACATCTAATCCTTTGTTACAGCAAGCCGGTGAGATTGACAACTGATATGTCTCCGACGTATCGATAATTTCTTATGTTCCATGCCAGATTATTGATGATATCTACATGTTTTATGCATACTTTATGTCATATTTATGCATTTTCCGGCACTAACCTATTAACGAGATGCCGAAGTGCCAGTTCCTGTTTTCTGCTGTTTTTGGTTTTAGAAATCCTAGTAAGGAAATATTCTCGGAATTGGACGAAATCAACGCCCAGAGTCTTAGGATTGCATGAAGCTTCCAGAACACCCGAGAGCCGCCAGAGAGGGGCCACAGGGGGCCCACACATGGTGGCGGCACGGCCCAGGGGGGGCGCGCTGCCCTAGTGTCTGGTGGCCCCAGACCCCTTCTGACGCCGTCTCTTCGCCTATAAGAAGCCCCTGACCTAAGTCTTCGATACGAAAAAACCATGGTACGAGAAACCTTCCAGAGCCGCCGCCATCGCGAAGCCAAGATCTGGGGGACAGGAGTCTCTGTTCCGGCACGCCGCCGGGACGGGGAAGTGCCCCCGGAAGACTTCTCCATCGACACCGCTGCCATCTCCACCGCCATCTTCATCACAGCTGCTGTCTCCCATGAGGAGGGAGTAGTTCTCCATCGAGGCTAAGGGGCTGTACCGGTAGCTATGTGGTTAATCTCTTTCCCTATGTACTTCAATACAATAATCTCATGAGCTGCCTTACATGATTGAGATTCATATGATGATGCTTGTAATTTAGATGTCATTATGCTAGTCAAGTGGATTTTACTTATGTGATCTCCGGAGACTCCTTGTCCCACGTGTGTAAAGGTGACAGTGTGTGCACCGTGTGGGTCTCTTAGGCTATATTTCACAGAATACTTATTCACTGTTATGAATAGCATAGTGAAGTGCTTATTTGTATCCCTTTATGATTACAATGTGTTTTGTATCACTATTAATCTATGTGCTACTCTAGTGATGTTATTAAAGTACTCTATTCCTCCTGCACGGTGTAATGGTGACAGTGTGTGCATCGTGTAGTACTTGGCGTAGGTTATGATTGTAATCTCTTGTAGATTATGAAGTTAATTATTGCTATGATAGTATTGATGTGATCTATGCCTCCTTCATAGTGTGATGGTGACAGTGTGCATGCTATGTTAGTACTTGGTGTAGTTGTGTTGATCTATCGTGCACTCTAAGGTTATTTAAACATGAATATCGAATATTGTGGAGCTTGTTAACTCCGGCATTGAGGGTTTGTGTAATCCTACACAATTAGTGGTGTTCATCATCCAACAACAGAGTGTAGAGTATAGCATTTATCTATTCTGTTATGTGATCAATGTTGAGGGTGTCCACTAGTGAAAGTATAATCCCTAGGCCTTGTTTCCAATACTGCTATCGCTGCTTGTTTACTGTTCTACTGCATCTGTACTGTCCGCAATATTACCACCATCAACCACACGCCAGTCCTGAACAGCAAAGCACTTTTCTGGCGTCGTTACTTCTGCTCATACTTATTAATACCACCTGTATTTCACTATCTCTTCGCCGAACTAGTGCACCTATACATCTGACAAGTGTATTAGGTGTGTTGGGGACACAAGAGACTTCTTGCTTTGTGGTTGCAGGGTTGCATGAGAGGGATATCTTTGACCTCTTCCTCCCTGATTTCAATAAACCTTGGGTGATCCAATTAAGGGAAACTTGCTGCTGTTCTACAAACCTCTGCTCTTGGAGGCCCAACACTGTCTACAAGAATAGAAGCACCCGTAGACATCAAGCACTTTTCTGGCGCCGTTGCCGGGGAGGAAAGGTAAAAGGTACTCACACTCCGGATCTTGGCTACTAAGCTATTTTCTGCCGTTGTAAGTACTCGAAGCTATTTCCTTTAGATCCTGCAATTGCACTTTTTGTTTCTTGTTTACACTAGTTAGGCATAATGGAAAACAACAAAAATATGAGAGATCTTTATGAACTTTATCTTGAATTAGGACATGATGTGTTTGAAGAGAGAATTAAAAAACCCATGGAACTTTATATGCATGCTAATGGGAATGTTATTAATATGAATGCTTTGAACACTATTGTTGCTAATGCTATGGAAAATTCTAAGCTTGGGGAAGCTGGTTTTGATGAGCATGATCTTTTTAGTCCCCCAAGCATTGAGGAGAAAATTTACTTTGATGATACTTTACCTCCTATTTATGATGATTATACTGATAGTAGCCTTTTGGTGCCACCTACCATGGAGAGTACATTTTATGATGATTATACTATGCCTCCTACACTTGATGAGAATAATAATGATAGCTACTTTGTTGAATTTGCTCCCACTATTACTAATAAAATTGACTATGCTTATGTGGAGAGTAATAATTTTATGCATGAGGCTCATGATAAGAATGCTTTATGTGATAGTTATATTGTTGAGTTTGCTCATGATGCTACTGAAAGTTATTATGAGAGAGGAAAATATGGTTGTAGAAATTTTCATGTTACTAAAACACCTCTCTATGTGCTGAAATTTTTGAAGCTACACTTGTTCTATCTTCCTATGCTTGCTACTTTGCTCTTCATGAACTTGTTTATTTACAAAATTCCTTTTCATAGGAAGCATGTTAGGCTTAAATGTGTTTTGAATTTGCCTCTTGATGCTCTCTTTTGCTTCAAATACTATTTCTTGCGAGTGCATCATTTAAACTGCTGAGCCCATCTTAATGGCTATAAGAAAGAACTTCTTGGGAGATAACCCATGTGTTTATTTTGCTACAGTAACTTTATTTTATTGCATTGTTGTGCCAAGTAAAGTCTTTGATAGCAAGGTTGATACTAGATTTGGATTACTGCGCAGAAACAGATTTCTTGCTGTCACGAATCTGGGCCTAATTCTTTGTAGGTAACTCAGAAAATTATGCCAATTTACGTGAGTGATCCTCAGATATGTACGCAACTTTCATTAAATTTGAGAATTTTCATTTGAGCAAGTCTGGTGCCTCTTTAAAATTCGTCTTTACGGACTGTTCTGTTTTGACAGATTCTGCCTTTTATTTCGCATTGCCTCTTTTGCTATGTTGGACGGATTTCTTTGTTACATTAACTTCCAGTAGCTTTGTGCAATGTCCAGAAGTGTTAAGAATGATTGTGTCACCTCTGAACATGTAAATTTTAATTGTGCACTAACCCTCTAATGAGTTGTTTTGAGTTTGGTGTGGAGGAAGTTTTCAAGGGTCAAGAGAGGAGGATGATATGCTATGATCAAGAAGAGTGAAAAGTCTAAGCTTGGGGATGCCCCGGTGGTTCACCCCTGCATATTTCAAGAAGACTCAAGCATCTAAGTTTGGGGATGCCCAAGGCATCCCCTTCTTCATCGACAAATTATCAGGTTCCTTCTCTTGAAACTATATTTTTATTCGGTCACATCTTATGTACTTTACTTGGAGCGTCTGTGTGCTTTTGTTTTCATTTTTGTTTGGTTTGAATAAATTCATGCTTGTGTGGGAGAGAGACACGCTCCGCTGGTTCATATGAACACATGTGTTCTTAGCTTCTAATGTTCATGGCGAAGGTTGAAACTGCTTCGTTAATTGTTATATGGTTGGAAACGGAAAATGCTACATGTAGTAATTGGTAAAATGTCTTGGATAATTTGATACTTGGCAATTGTTGTGCTCATGTTTAAGCTCTTGCATCATATACTTTGCACCCATTAATGAAGAAATACATAGAGCTTGCTAAAATTTGGTTTGCATAATTGGTCTCTCTAAGGTCTAGATAATTTCTAGTAAGAGTTTGAACAACAAGGAAGACGGTGTAGAGTCTTATAATGTTTACAATATGTTTTTTATGTAAGTTTTGCTGCACCGCTTCATACTTGTGTTTGTTTCAAATAACCTTGCTAGCCTAAGCCTTGTATCGAGAGGGAATACTTCTCATGCATCCAAATCCTTGAGCCAACCACTATGCCATTTGTGTCCACCATACCTACCTACTACATGGTATTTGTCCGCCATTCAAAGTAAATTGCTTGAGTGCTACCTTTAAACAATTCAAAATTTATCACCTCTGATTTGTGTCAATGTTTTATAGCTCATGAGAAAGTATGTGGTGTTTATCTTTCAATCTTGTTGGGCAACTTTCACCAATGGACTAGTGGCTTCATCCGCTTATCCAATAATTTTGCAAAAAGAGCTGGCAATGGGATTCCCAGTCCCAAATTAATTAACAAAAATAGACACTCCTCCATGGTATGTGATTGTTGGACGGCACCCGAAGGATTCGGTTAGCCATGGCTTGAGAAAGCAAAGGTGGGGAGGAGTGTCATCATAATAAAACTAAAATAAAAAGGCACTCCTTCATGGTATGAGATTGTTGGCAGGCACCCGAGGATTCGGTTAGCCATGGTTTGTGAAAGTAAAGGTTGGAAGGAGTGCCACACAAAAATAAAAATAAAATGGGAGCCGCTCTTTGAAGGTTTGTCTGGCAAGGGGGTTAGAGTGCCCACTACCATTCGTTGACAACAACAAACACCTCTCAAAATTTTACTTTTATGCTCTCTATATGTTTTCAAAACCAAAGCTCTAGCACAAATATAGCAATCAATGCTTCCCTCTGCGAAGGGCCTTTATTTTACTTTTATGTTGAGTCAGTTCACCTATCTCTCTCCACCTCAAGAAGCAAACACTTGTGTGAACTGTGCATTGATTCCTACATACTTGCATATTGCACTTGTTATATTACTCTATGTTGACAATATCCATGAGATATACATGTTACAAGTTGAAAGCAACCGCTGAAACTTAATCTTCCTTTGTGTTGCTTCAATGCCTTTACTATGAATTTATTGCTTTATGAGTTAACTCTTATGCAAGACTTATTGATGCTTGTCTTGAAAGTACTATTCATGAAAAGTCTTTGCTATATGATTCAATTGTTTAACCATTGTCTTTACCATTGCTTTGGATCGCTGCATTCATTACATATGCTTACAATAGTATTGATCAAGATTATGATGGCATGTCACTCCAGAAATTATCTTTGTTATCGTTTACCTGCTCGGGATGAGCAGAAACTAAGCTTGGGGATGCTGATACGTCTCCGACGTATCGATAATTTCTTATGTTCCATGCCACATTATTGATGATATCTACATGTTTTATGCATACTTTATGTCATATTTATGCATTTTCCGGCACTAACCTATTAACAAGATGCCGAAGTGCCAGTTCCTGTTTTCTGCTGTTTTTGGTTTTAGAAATCCTAGTAAGGAAATATTCTCGGAATTGGACGAAATCAACGCCCAGAGTCTTAGGATTGCATGAAGCTTCCAGAACACCCGAGAGCCGCCAGAGAGGGGCCACAGGGGGCCCACACATGGTGGCGGCGCGGCCCAGGGGGCGCGCCGCCCTAGTGTCTGGTGGCCCCAGACCCCTTCTGACACCGTCTCTTCGCCTATAAGAAGCCCCTGACCTAAGTCTTCGATACGAAAAAAGCCACGGTACGAGAAACCTTCCAGATCCGCCGCCATCGCGAAGCCAAGATCTGGGGGGCAGGAGTCTCTGTTCTGGCACGCCGCCGGGACGGGGAAGTGCCCCCGGAAGGCTTCTCCATCGACACCGCTGCCATCTCCACCGCCATCTTCATCACCGCTGCTGTCTCCCATGAGGAGGGAGTAGTTCTCCATCGAGGCTAAGGGGTTGTACCGGTAGCTATGTGGTTAATCTCTTTCCCTATGTACTTCAATACAATAATCTCATGAGCTGCCTTACATGATTGAGATTCATATGATGATGCTTGTAATTTAGATGTCATTATGCTAGTCAAGTGGATTTTACTTATGTGATCTCCGGAGACTCCTTGTCCCACGTGTGTAAAGGTGACAGTGTGTGCACCGTGTGGGTCTCTTAGGCTATATTTCACAGAATACTTATTCACTGTTATGAATAGCATAGTGAAGTGCTTATTTATATCCCTTTATGATTACAATGTGTTTTGTATCACTATTAATCTATGTGCTACTCTAGTGATGTTATTAAAGTATTCTATTCCTCCTGCACGGTGTAATGGTGACATTGTGTGCATCGTGTAGTACTTGGCGTAGGTTATGATTGTAATCTCTTGTAGATTATGAAGTTAATTATTGCTATGATAGTATTGATGTGATCTATGCCTCCTTCATAGTGTGATGGTGACAGTGTGCATGCTATGTTAGTACTTAGTGTAGTTGTGTTGATCTATCGTGCACTCTAAGGTTATTTAAACATGAATATCGAATATTGTGGAGCTTGTTAACTCCGGCATTGAGGGTTCGTGTAATCCTACACAATTAGTGGTGTTCATCATCCAACAACAGAGTGTAGAGTATAGCATTTATCTATTCTGTTATGTGATCAATGTTGAGAGTGTCCACTAGTGAAAGTATAATTCCTAGGCCTTGTTTCCAATACTGCTATCACTGCTTGTTTACTGTTCTACTGCATTTGTACTGTCCGCAATTTACCACCATCAACCACACGCCAGTCCTGGATAGCAAAGCACTTTTCTGGCGCCGTTACTACTGCTCATACTTATTCATACCACCTGTATTTCACTATCTCTTCGTCGAACTAGTGCACCTATACATCTGACAAGTGTATTAGGTGTGTTGCGGACACAAGAGACTTCTTGCTTTGTGGTTGCAGGGTTGCATGAGAGGGATATCTTTGACCTCTTCCTCCCTGAGTTCGATAAACCTTGGGTGATCCACTTAAGGGAAACTTGCTGCTATTCTGCAAACCTCTGCTCTTGGAGGCCCAACACTGTCTACAAGAATAGAAGCACCCGTAGACATCAACAACCTCATTGTTACGTTGGGACAAAGTACTTTGGTTGTGTTGTGCAGGTTCCATGTTGGCGCCGGAATCCCTGGTGTTGCGCCGCACTACACTCCGCCGCCATCAACCTTCAACGTGCTTCTTGGCTCCTACTGGTTCGATAAACCTTGGTTTCTTACTGAGGGAAAACTTGCCGCTGTACGCATCACACCTTCCTCTTGGGGTTCCCAACGGGCACGTCGACTGCGTGCTAGCATCAGTCTCCTCCACTCCGTTTCGATCTCGTAATTTTTCATATTTTCCAAAAACAGCAAAAACATTGTTCGGAAAGTAAAACGCGAACTTTTTATTACCAATATTGTTACCTATTCAAAGTCGAATTCTGCTGGACTGTCAATTTGACCTTTGATGAAAGCTTCCGGAGTTACCACTCGAATAACATCAACATCTTCATTATAAGAATCACCAGAGATATAATGCTTGAGTCTTTGTCCATTCACCACTTGTGTGGCATCGCCTTGGAGAGAACTAATTTTAATTGCTCATGAACGATACACCTCCACAACGACATATGGTCCTTCCCATTTCGAGAGTAACTTCCCTGCAAAGAATCTGAGACGAGACCGATACAATAGGACTTTATCCCCAACATTAAATTCTCTTTTGATAATTCTTCTATCATGCCATTTCTTAACTTTCTCTTTAAAGAGTTTAGCATTTTCATAAGCTTCACTTCTCCATTCATCTAGAGAACTCAATTGTAGCAATCTCTTCTTACCAGCAAGTTTAGGATCTTTATTTAGTTCTCTTACAGCCCAATAAGCTTTGTGCTCTAGTTCTAAAGGTAACTGACAAGCTTTTCCATAAACCATCTTATAAGGTGACATACCCATGGGGTTTTTATAAGCAGTTCTATAAGCCCATAATGCTTCCTTCAATTTACTAGCCCAATTCTTTCTAGATTTATTAACAGTCTTTTGCAAGATAGATTTAATCTCTCTATTTGATCATTCTACTTGCCCACTAGTTTGAGGATGATAAGCGGAAGCAATTCTATGATTAATACCATATTTAGCAAGAGTTTTTCTAAAACCACCATGAATGAAATGAGAACCTCCATCAGTCATAAGATATCTAGGAACTCCAAATCTAGGAAAAATAATATCTAAAAGCATTCTTAAAGAGGTCTCACCATCAGCACTTTTTGTGGGTATGGCTTCCACCCATTTAGTAACATAATCAACAGCAACAAGTATATGAGTGTTACCTTCTGAAGAGGGGAAAGGTCCCATGAAGTCAAATCCCCAACAATCGAATGGTTCAATAACAAGAGTATAATTCATAGGCATTTCATTGCGTCTGGAGATATTACCAACCCTTTGACATTCATCACAAGATAAAAGAAACTTCCTTGCATCTTTGAAGAGAGTTGGCCAATAAAAACCTGATTGTAGAACCTTTTGTGCGGTTCTATCTCCGGCGTGATGTCCTCCATAAGCACTACCATGACATTTACTCAATATTTCTTGTTGTTCATATTCGGGAACACATCTTCGCAGAATACCATCCACTCCTTTATATAAGTGTGGGTCATCCCAAAAATAATGCCTCAAGTCATAAAAGAATTTTCTCCTTTGTTGAGTTGAAAAGGTTGGAGGCAAGTACTTGGAAACAATAAAGTTAGCATAATCAGCATACCAAGGACTGTCTCGCGAGCTCACCTTTATTACAGCCAATTGTTCATTTGGAAAACTATCATTAACAGGAACAGGATCATAAGCAATATTTTCCAATCTAGACAAGTTATCAGCAACAGGATTATCAGCACCTTTCCTATCTATAATATGCAAATCAAATTCTTGCAACAAAAGCACCCATCTAATAAGCCTCGGCTTAGCATCTTTCTTTTGCATAAGGTATCTAATTGCAGCATGATCAGTATGAATTGTAGCTTTTGAATCAACAATATAGGATCTAAACTTGTCACAAGCAAAGACTACAACTAACAATTCTTTTTTAGTTGTAGCATAATTTCTTTGAGCAGCATCAAGGGACCCAACCCTCCTCTTCACTCCACTAGCATAATGAATAACATTTAATTTTTTATTTACTCGCTGTCCAAGAACAGCGCCTACAGCAAAATCACTAGCATCACACATAATTTCAAAAGGTAAATTCCAATCAGGAGGTTCAACTATAGGAGCAGTTGTTAAGGCTTTCTTTAGAGTTTCAAAAGCTTCCTTACAATCATCATCAAAAACAAAAGGTACATCTTTTTGAAGAAGATTAGTAAGAGGTTTTGAAATCTTGGAGAAATCTTTAATGAATCTCCTATAAAACCCAGCATGACCAAGAACACTACGAATACCTTTAACATCCGTAGGATAGGGGATCTTCTCAATTGCTTCAACTTTAGCTCTATCAACTTCAATACCTCTCTCGGAAATTTTATGTCCCAATACGATTCCTTCATTAACCATAAAGTGGCATTTCTCCCAATTAAGAACAAGGTTAGTTTCTTCACATCTCTGCAAAACTTTATCAAGGTTTCGCAAGCAATTATCAAAAGAATTCCCATAGACAGAAAAATCATCCATGAATACCTCTACAATATTCTCGCAAAAGCCATGAAAAATAGCAGACATGCATCTTTGAAAAGTAGCAGGAGCATTACATAAACCAAAAGGCATACGTCTATAAGCATAAGTTCCATAGGGACAAGTGAAAGTGGTTTTCTCTTGATCCTTAGTTTTAACAGCAATTTGTGAAAACCCAGAATAACCATCAAGAAAGCAAAAATGAGTATTTTTAGACAACCTTTCTAACATTTGATCAATAAAAGGTAAAGGGTAATGATCTTTCTTAGTAACCTTATTAACTTTTCGATAATCAATGCACATTCTATACCCTACAACTACTCTTTGAGGGATGAGCTCATCATTATCATTAGGTACAACAGTCATTCCTCCTTTCTTAGGAACACAATGCACAGGACTAACCCATCTACTATCAGCAATAGGATATATAATACCAGCTTCAAGAAGTTTTAATACCTCATTCCTTACCACATCCTTCATCTTAGTAATTAGACGACGCTGATGTTCAACAACAGGCTTTGCATCATCTTCCATATTAATGGCATGTTGGCAAATAGAGGGAGAAATCCCCTTCAAGTCATCAAGAGTGTAGCCAATAGCTCCTCGGTGTTTCTTCAATATTTCCAATAACCTTTCTTCTTCAATCTCTGAAAGCTTAGAACTAATAATAACATGATATATTTTCTTATCATCAATATGAGCATATTTAAGATTATCAGGCAATGGTTTTAAATAAAAGACAGGACCTTCCTTTGGTGGTAGTGTTGTACCTATATCTTCTACCGGCAAGTCATGTTTAAGAATAGGTTGACGAAGGAAAATTTCATCAAGCTCATTTCTTTCTTCCCTAAAGACTTCACTCTCATTATTCTCCAAATGTTGCTGCAAAGGATTATTAGGATCAAGAGCAATAGATGCACACTGTTCAATTCTAAAATCATTATTAGGCAAATCAGCTTTATAAGGAGTTTTGGCAAATTTAGAGAAATTAAACTCATAAGATTCACCAGCAAATTTTGACACAATTTTCTCTTTCTTGCAATCTATAACAGCTCCACAAGTATTTAGAAAAGGTCTACCAAAAATGATAGGACAATGCTTACTAGCAGTAGAACCAAGTACCAAAAAGTAAGCAGGATATTTAATCTTACCACATAGAACTTCCACATCTCGAACAATACCAATTGGAGAGATAGTTTCTCTATTAGCTAGCCGAATAACCACATCAATATCTTCAAGTTCACAAGAACCAATTTCATGCATGATCTCCATATAAAGCTCATAAGGAATAGCACTAATACTTGCACCAATATCGCATAAACCATAGTAACAATGATCACCAATTCTAACAGATAGCATAGGAACACTAGTTTTCCTAGACTTATTAGGATGTGAAGCAATATTAGAAGCATCTTCACAGAAAATAATATGACCATCGTCAACATTTTCAGTCACAAGATCTTTAACTATTGCAATAGCAGGTTCGACCTTTATTTGCTCTTCAGGTTCTATAGGTTTCTTTGCACTTTTAGTAACAGCACTATTTATAACAGAATACTCCTTCATTTTAGCAGGGAAAGGAGTTTTTTCAATATAAGCTTCAGGAAGAACATGATCAACAGTTTCAATTACAACACATTTATTTATAGATGAATCAATTTTATCTTTATACGGTTCATGATACTTATCAAAATTCTTCTTAGGCAATTCATAATGAGAGGCAAAAGCTTTATAAAGATTTGCAACGACTTGAGAATCAAGACCATAAGTAGCATTCATATTACGAAATTTATCAGTATCCATAAAAGCTTCAATGCATTTATAATCATAATTTATACCTGACTCTCTATCTTTCTCGTTCTCCCATCCTTCGGTATTCTCCTGGATCCAATCAAGAAGGTCCCTTTTAAACTCTTCTTTGTTGCCTGTAAATGATCGAGAACAAGAAGTATCCAGCAAGGTCTTGTCTTGAAAAGAAAGTCTTACATAGAAATTATCAATGATAATATTACCAGGAAGCTCATGAATGGGGCATTTGAGCATTAAAGACTTCAATCTCCCCCACGCTTGGGCAATACTCTCTCCATCATGAGGCCAGAAATTATATATGCGGTTCCGGTCTTTGTGAATTTCACTTGGAGGATAGAACTTAGAATAAAGGGATTTCTATTTTCGTGCCATCGGTTCCTTAGTTGTGCTCAGTTTTCCCCAGCCCCTTAGTTTTTCCTCAGTTTTCCCCATGTCCTTGTTTGAAACCCGCAGAAGCAGCTCAGACGGCAGGATTCCCGTTAAGTTGACTGTTCCGTGATGTGCTGACGTGTGGGGCCGCGTCGTGTGGGCCCTCGTCGCGTGGAGCTTGTAGAAAGGGACCGCGTGGGACAGGACGAGATAGCGTTTGGTTGTACGTGAGCAGGAGCTCAGTTTTGTCTCTCTCGGCCCAAATTGGCATTTTCCCTTTTAAGAGCACATTTTCCCCTCTTTCTCTCTCTGTCTTTTTCACCAAATTAGTATCAAATCTAGAGAAGCTTCTCTATTTCTGCCTTTTGACCCTCGTTTTTTGCCCAATATGGCAGCAAATCTAGAAGCTTGTATATGATAAATTCACAGCAGCATAATCAGAAAACGTATAATACATAAACTGCATACAGCAGCCAAAAGCAGCCAATAACATTGTTAATGTTCACGACAAACTAAGATAAAAAAAAATATAAGACGCACGCAATGTATGGCCAGCTAGAAGATTCCTCATTGCTCATATATTTCTTCGTCGTCCCATCCGTGCATTATCCCAAGGAAATATTCATTGAACTCCTTCCGTCTGCAGTATGCGGCCAATACATCCTCCAGACGGTATGGCCTGTGTTCATTTCTCAGACCGTAGTTTCCCATTCTATTCACATATCGTGGCCACTCATCCCAGGCCTTTGTATCATGAATGTACTCTCTGATATAACCCAAATCGGCGTAGTAGATGCAGCCAGGTAGAAGTGTCGGGTGCACTGTGGTGTCGATGGAGATACACCGGATATAATGCACGAAGAAGGAATGACTGCCAATGTTACTGACCGGATGGAGAGAGCGGCTCTGAGTGTCCACACGGTACACCAATGGTTGGTCCTCCAAAAGCATGTTGTCCAACAACACAAGCAGCAGATCACCATCCGACTTCACAAGATAGAACTTGTCATTTCCAAGTTGTGGAAATGAAATTAGTGTCTCCATCTTGACAAAGGTGCTCGCGCTGCTGCAACTGTACATTGGTGCACACTATTCTTCTGGACTCAAAATTATCCACAGCTATTGCATACAGTTCACCATTGAACGGGGTAATGCAACGCAAACTATGGTTCTCCATCGAAAAACTACCATCTCCCCAATCTTCATATATATCCTTAGTTGGAGTGCTCTCATCGACCCAACTAATTTCGTTCGGGTAATGTGAGCAAACTAAGACCATAGTCGGGGATTTGATCACAGCGACTGAATTCACAAAAACAGATGGCATCTGCGCCTCAAACATAGTGCTCGATGCCTTTGTGAGTGGGTTCAGAAGCCGTATCTTGTGCGGCGGGTTCTTCTGGGCAAGCACGATGACACCACGGCAAAAGCCGACGAAGTAGTATCTAAAATATATTGATGAAGATAACATTCAACACTAAGATTGAAAATAAGAATATATTAACCCTATAGATATGGAGGAATTTGGAGGAATTTTAACCTTGCACGAACTTCCGATAGATCTATGGTGACGTAGCAGGATGTGCCGAGTTGGAGGAAGGTGAACTCAGCGGCGCGTGGAAGGGCGTGGTCTACCATGATCCATTCGTGCAGGTGCACGTCGGGCTCAGGTAAACCTGAGCGCCAATTTCTCTGAGACTTGCCTCATAGCGAGTAGGCGTCCACGTACTCCTCATTCGCCAGTAAGCATTCGCCGATCTTGTGAAGTGGTCCGTCACCCACGAGAGAGGCCCAGCTCACGGAGGCGCCGCGCTTGGATGCGCCGCCCTCGGAGGCGACGGGCTCGGCAGCGACGGGCTCTGAGGCACCGGGCTCGGCGGCGATGGGCTCGGCGGCGACGGGCTTGGAGGCGACGGGCTCGGCGGCGATGGGCTCGGAGGCGACGGGCTCGGCGGTGACGGGCTCGGCGGCGACGGGCTCGGATGCGACGGGCTCAGATGCGACGGGCTCGGCGGCGACGGGCTCGAATGCGACGGGCTCGGAGGCGGCGGGCTCGGGGGCGATGGCCGCCGGCGCATTCTTCTTCTCCATCGCCGGTAGGGCTCGTACGGCGGTTGGGGTTTTTCCTTCGATTTGGAGAAGTTGATGGGACGTGAGAGGCGTGGTTTCGTGCGTGAGCGAGAATGAGACGTACTATGTGCAGAGGGAGGGAGAGAGGGGCTTACGCGTCCTAAATGCGACCCGCGTCCACTAGTGCACGTTTGCACCGCGACACGCGTCAACAATGGCACGTCTTCCACTTCTGCACCGCAACACGTCCTCGAGTCGAACCTTGGAAATTTAGATATACTCAGGTATACCCTCGAGTCATATACTAGCATTTTTTGTGTGCTCAGTTTTCCCCTTGGGTGCTAATACCGCTAGTGCAATATACTCAGTTTTACCCTCAAGTGGCTGGTCAACAGAGAGTCAACAAATGGGATTGACCAGTTAAATGAGTTATTTAATGTGCAAAAAATTACGAAAAAGAGTGGCACTTACTCATGGAGTCTTTACCACAAGTTGCCACTTCTCAAATCATAGATAAATCATGTTTTACCACAAATTGCCACTTCTCAAATCACCTAGTTGCTATGAAGGTGCATGGTTTTCCACAATAAGCCCTACCCAAAACAGCTTTCCCCAAAACATACTTTGTCTGAATGAGGCCATAATTTTCACACTCATGTATATTTGTATTGCAAATAGTTTGAGGTAGGCCAAGATGGGTTTCATTGTACAAAACACGCATTTTTCATTTTTTAAATCTCATATTTGAATTCCTTAGTCGGTTTACTACTCACTTGCCCTTGGTTTCTTGATACTACTCAGTTTTGCCCTCTCCCTTCACAAATTCTCACAGACGCCCAACATTGCCCTAATTGGTCTAGCCCATGTCACGCGGATCGTGCCCGCCGACCGTTGATCGTATGATTTAACGGGCAGGATAACCCCTATCTCTCTCTAGTCGGGGCCACCATCCTCTCTCTCTCTCTCTGTCGGCGGTTAGCTTCCACCCTCTATGTATGCTAAAGGGCGGTTACCCAGTACGCTAAAGTTTGGTTTTCTGCATTATTTTTCACAAGATAAATTATAAACTCTTTTAGGTATTATTTTTCACGCAAAAAATGATAAACCATCACCGATTTGTACTTTTCACGCAAAAAATGATACACCATCACCCATTTGTTGTAGCCATTACTTTTCACGCAAAAAATGATACACCATCACCAATTTATTGTAGCCATTACTTTCCACGGTAAAATGATGAACAATCACCCATTTCTTGTAGCCATTACGGTAAAATGATAAACTATCATGAATTACCATTTCTTTTAGGCATTACTTTTCACGGTAAAATGATGAACAATCACCCATTTCTTGTAGCCATTACGGCAAAATGATAAACTATCATGAATTACCATTTGAAGGGATCTCGGGATACTAAATTAGTGTCATAAATGCTACTACTTTTTCCTATATATGTGGTCAAAGTTTAAAGGGAAGTTTGACGAAACACAAAACCTAGATGACTACCCCCACAACGATCATGTCCTCCTTAGGCTGGCCATAGTGCTAGTATCTAAATAGATCTTGTACACACATTTTGTATTGAGATTCTACAAAACAATAAATTTAGAAGATTATGATATTACCCTATAATACCACCCACTATAGTGATAGTATCATGGGAGGCAAATACCATATGCATGATACAACAATATGATACTATGCACTATGACTAGCCTTAATTTATTGTGTAAACCCCCACAAGGCCACAATGGTCACCTCCTCCTTAATTTATTGTGTAAACCCCTACAACGGTCATGTCTCCCTTATAAACACCCACAATGGCCATCCCTTGTGTCAGTAGGTTCTGCCTCTCTCTTCTTCGTTCACATACACTTGATCCATTGCCATGGCTTCCACGTGGATTATCATCATTGCCACCACCACTGTCAACACTGCCATTGATCATAGAGGAGTTCTTCATCGTCGTCTATGAAGATCCTTTGGTCAAGAAGGTACGTCCGCGTTCCGACATATATGATGCATGTGATTAATTATGGGGGCTACATGTATTTCGCCCTCCGTTTCGTTTCCAGACTATGTTACTATTGCATAATATCAGTGGCGGAGCTAATAACTAATAACCATGGTGCCAACACATATGGTGAAAATTTGCTTTTTTGCAAATAAAACAAAAATTACCACCCTGCAGGTTGCACTTACATCTGATCTGCCAGTGCATAATACCAGAGACTATGATAGCCTTAGACATCTTGCATGAAAATTCCACCTAAATTTTTCCACGAAAGAATTAGGCAATAAATGGACTCTATTAATATTACATGTACTACTACTCGGACGACGAAGATACTGACGATGAAAGCGACGACGACGTGAAGCCATGCATCCATCCCCTTTAGATAAGGGAATTATGACCAAGAATATATATGTAGCTTCATATGCATCGATTTAGAGATCTAGCTATATATTATGCATTTAAAAAATTATATCGCAATTTCCACCATGATTCGAGCACCACAGCCTCCAAACGATGCCGATATCGGCATGGTCAGAACGGCTATGCTCGCCGCCACTGCTAGGTCACCATCGGGAAGCACCATGTTTAGCATAAGATTCACTTTAGATTAAGCTGTGAAAATAGTCACCTGCCATTGGCTGAGGCGGCCCCACAGAGCGGCTCTATATGATATTCTCTAAATAAATAGACGACCCCAGCGGTTATTGGCTGCGGAGGCCCCACAGATCGGGAATATATAATTTTCTCTAAATAAATAGAAGACCCCACTGGTCATTGGCTGCGGCAGCCCCACAGAGCGGTAATATATGTCTTTTCCTGAAAAATAGACGACCCCACTGGTCATTGGCTGCGGCAGCCACACAGAGCGGTTATATATGTATTTTCTTGAAAAATAGACGACCCCACTGGTCATTGGCTGCGGCAGCCCTATAGAGCGGCCCCATTTGTTATTGGCAGCACCGCGTATACAATCAGGAAATAAAACGGCCCACGCGTCAGCGACAAATGGATGGCTACCCGTCAGCACGAGACGGTCAGAGAGGAACTGCCCTCTGTGCAGCCCCACCTCGATCTGTGCAGCCCCACCCGTCAGAACGGTAACGGTAAGGCCTCTGACCTGACGGCAACCCTCCCGTCCGAGGGGTTTCAAACTAGAGGAAGGAGAAAACTGAGGAAAAGTTAAGAGGCTGGGGAAAACTGAGCACAACTAAGGAACGAGGGGCACAAAAATAGAAATCCCTAGAATAAAATAGGGGCACAATATCATTCCATTCAAGAGAATCCCCATTATTCAGTAATTTGTACCAATGCGCCGCTTTACCAGACAGCGATATAGAGAATAGTTTCTTCCTAACTTCATCCATAGAAATACAAGCACACTTGAATAAACCGCATAATTCATGTAAGAACAGTAAATGATCTCCAGGATGGACAGTTCCATCCCCTTCATAGCGGTTATCCACAATACGTTTAATAATTTTCATAGGTATTTTGTATGGAACCTCTTTCTCACCTGGCGCCTCATCCACTACCTTTGCAGTAGTAGTAGATTTTCCAAATAAAAATTGAAGAGAAGATCTCTCCATAATGAATTATAGCAGCAGGCAGAAATAAAATCAGCACGAACAGTAAAAGTTTCCCTTACCAATTCCACTTACCAATAGCGCTTCACTCCCCGGCAACGGCGCCAGAAAATAGTCTTGATGACCCACAAGTATAGGGGGTGTATCGTAGTATTTTCGATAAGTAAGAGTGTCGAACCCAATGAGGAGCAGAAGGTGTTGACAAGCAGTTTCGATGAAGGATTCACTGTAAATGCTCACAGACAAGTATTCAGGGGGTTTTGATGTAGCAGATGAATAAAGTACGAGTAAGTAAAATGCGAGAGAAATAATTGCAGCGAGTGGCCCAATATTTTTTAGCACAAAGGACAAGCTGGTTTGATTACTTATAATGACCAAACGTTCTTGAGGACACACGGGAATTTAGTCTAGTGCTTTCGCTTCATATAGCTGATTAATCTTCATTGTTTTGATAAGTGTTGTGTGGGTGAACCTATGCTAATGCATCGCCCTTCCTAGGACTAATACATACTTGTGATTATACCCCTTGCAAGCATCCGCAACTACAAGAAAGTAATTAAGATAAATCAAACCACAGCCTTAAACTCTGAGATCATGTTATCCCTCCTGTATCGATATACCAACGGGGGTTTAGGTTTCTATCACTCCGGCAACCCCGCAATTGGCAAACGAATACAAGATGTATTCCCCTAGGCCCATAAAGGTGAAGTATCATGTAGTCGACGTTCACATGACACCACTAGAAGAATAACACCACAACTTAAATATCATAACATTGAATATTACTCAACCATAATTCACTACTAACATTTAGATTTCACCCATGTCCTCAAGAACTAAACGAACTACTGACGAGACATCATATGGAACATGATCAGAGGTGATATGATGATGAATAACAATCTGAACATAAACCTTGGTTCAATGGTTTCACTCAATAGCATCAATAACAAGTAGAAATCAATACCGGGAGAGTTTCCCCTATCAAACAATCAAGATCCAACCCTAATTGTTACAGCGGTGACGAGGTGCAGCGGTGGAGATGGCGGTGATGATGATGAAGATGATGGTGATGATGATGGAGATGATGTCCAGCTCGATGACGATGATGATGGCGTCGATTTCCCCCTCCGGGAGGGAATTTCCCCGGTAGATTTTAGCCTGCCGGAGAGCTCTTTTCTCTCTGGTGTTTTCCGCCCCGCAGAGGCGGCTGTGACTCTTCGCGACTATCCTTTGGAGCTTAGGTTTTCGGGACGAAGAAGTACGCGAAGGAGAGGAGACCAGAGGGGGCTGTGGGCCCCCTCCCCACATGGCGGCGCGGCCAGGCCTGGGCCCGCGCCGGCCTATGGGGGGCCATGGTGGCCCTCCTCGGCTCCTCCTTTTGGTTCTCTTCGTCTTCTGGAAAATAGGATTTTTAGTATAATTTCCGTCAATTGTTGATCTTCCGAATATTGCATTCTGACGGCGCTTTTTCCAGCAGAATCCTGACTCCGGTGCGCGATTCTCCAATATCCATGAAACATGCAAAATAGATGAAATAACATAAGTATCACCTCCAAATATGAAATATATCAATGAATAACAGTAAGTTATGATATAAAATAGTGATGCAAAATGGACGTATCAATAGGTTAGTTCCGGAAAATGCATAAAATCATTATAAAGTGTGAGCAAAACATGTAGGTATTGTCATAAAACTAGCATGTACCATCAGAAATTATAGATACGTTGGAGACGTATCAAGCATCCCCAAGCTTAGTTCCTACTCGCCCTCGAGTAGGTAAACGATAACAAGGATAATTTCTGAAATGACATGCTACTATCATAATCTTGATCAATACTATTGTAAAGCATATGAGATGAATGAAGTGATTCAAAGCAATGGTAAAGATAATGACTAAACAACTGAATCATATAGCAAAGACTTTTCATGAATAGTACTTTCAAGACAAGCATCAATAAGACTTGCATAGGAGTTAACTCATAAAGCAATAAATTCTTAGTAGAAAGTTTTGAAGCAACACAAAGGAAGATATAAGTTTCAGCAGTTGCTTTCAACTTCAACATGTATATCTCATGGATAATTGTCAACACAAAGTAATATGATGAATGCAAATAAGCAAGTATGTAGGAATCAATGCACACAGTTGACACAAGTGTTTGCTTCTAAGATAGAAAGAAGTAGGTAAACTGACTCAACATAAAGTAAAAGAAAGGCCCTTCGCAGAGGGAAGCATGGATTACTATTTTTGTGCTAGAGCTTTTATTTTGAAAACATGGAAACAATTTTGTCAACGGTAGTAATCAATGTTGAGGAAATCGCTTATCGGGGTCAACTCGGTCAGCTGACGATTAGCGATTAATAGGCAAATCGGCCGATTAAGGGCGATAAATGAGTTAATCACGCGATAAATGAGTTTATCGGCTAATCGGTGACCACTGAATAGGGATTAATCGGGTGATTAATCGTTGAATTGGACGATTTTTTGAACAGTGGTAGTAATAATTCATATGTGTTATGCATAATACATCCTATAAGTTGCAAGCCTCATGCATAGAATACCAATAGTGCTCGCACCTTGTCCTAATTAGCTTGGATTTACATGGATTATCATTGCATAACATATGTTTCAACCAAGTGTCACAAAGGGGTACCTCTATGCCGCCTGTACAAAGGTCCAAGGAGATAGATCGCATTTGATTTCTCGTTTTTGATAGATCTCAACTTGAGGACATCCATACCGGGACAACATAGAAAACAGATAATGGACTCATCTTTAATGCATAAGCATTCAACAACAGATAATATTCTCATAAGAGATTGAGGATTAATGTACAAACTGAAACTTCCACCATGATTCATGGCTTTGGTTAGCAGCCCAATGTTCTTCTCTAACAATATGCATACTCAAACCATTTGATCATGATAAATCACCCCTACTTCAGACAAGACGAACATGCATAGCAACTCACATGATATTCAACAAAGGTGTAATAGTTGATGGCGTCCCCAGAAACATGGTTACCGCTCAACAAGCAACTTATAAGAAATAAGATACATAAGATACATATTCTTTACCACAATAGTTTTTAAGGCTATTTTCCCATGAGCTATATATTGCAAAGACAAGAAATGAAATTTTAAAGGTAGCACGCAAGCAATTTACTTTGGAATGGCAGAGAAATACCACATAGTAGGTAGGTATGATGGACACAAATGGCATGGGTTTTGGCTCAAGGTTTTGGATGCACGAGAAGAATTCCCTCTCAGTACAAGGCTTTGGCTAGCAAGGTTGTTTGAAGCAAACACAAGTATGAACCGGTACAACAAACTTACATAAGAACATATTGCAAGCATTATAAGACTCTACACTGTCTTCCTTGTTGTTCAGACACTTTACCAGAAAATATCTAGACTTTAGAGAGACCAATCATGCAAACCAAATTTCAACAAGCTCTACAGTAATTCTCCACTAATAGGTTCAAACTACATGATGCAAGAGCTTAAACATGATCTATTTGAGCAAATCAATTGCCAAGTATCAAATTATTCAAGACAATGTACCAATTACCACATGAAGCATTTTTTGTTTCCAACCAAATAGCAATGAAGGAAGCAGTTTTCAACCTTCGCCATGGACATTAAAAGTAAAGCTAAGAACACAAGTGTTCAAATGAAAAAGCGGAGCGTGTCTATCTCCCACACAAGCATGATAGGATCCGATTTATTCAGAGAAATAAGATAACAAAACGAAAATAAAAGCACACAGACGCTCCAAGTACAGCACATAAGATGTGACGGAATAAAATATAGTTTCACTAGAGGTGACCTGATAAGTTGTCGATGAAGAAGGGGATGCCTTGGGCATCCCCAAGCTTAGATGCTTGAGTCTTCTTGAAATATGCAGGGATGAACCACGGGGGCATCCCCAAGCTTAGACTTTTCACTCTTCTTGATCATATTGTATCATCCTTCTCTCTTGATCCATGAAAACTTCCTCCACACCAAACTCAAAACAAACTCATTAGAGGGTTAGTGCATAATCAAAAATTCACATATTCAGAGGTGACATAATCATTCTTAACACTTCTGGACATTGCCCAAAGCTACTGAAAGTTAATGGAACAAAGAAATCCATCCAACATAGCAAAAGAGGCAATGCGAAATAAAAGGCAGAATCTGTCAAAACAGAACAGTCCGTAAAGATGAATTTTTTTAGAGGCACTTAACTTGCTCAGATGAAAATGCTCAAATTGAATGAAAGTTGCGTATATATCTGAGGATCACTCACGTAAATTGGCAGATTTTTCTGAGTTACCTATAGAGAGGCCTACTCAAATTCGTGACAGCAAGAAATCTGTTTCTACGCAGTAATCCAAATCTAGTATCAACCTTACTATCAAAGACTTTACTTGGCACAACAATGCAATAAAATAAAGATAAGGAGAGGTTGCTACAGTAGTAACAACTTCCAAGACACAACAAAACAGTATCAAAATAAAAACATGGGTTATCTCCCAAGAAGTGCTTTCTTTATAGCCATTAAGATGGGCTCGGTAATTTTAATGATGCTCACATAAGGATGAGAGTTGAAGCAAAGAGAGCATCAAAAAGCAAGTATGAAACAAATTTAAGTCTAACCCGCTTCCTATGCATACGAATCTTGTACACAAATAAATTCATGATGAACAAAGTGACAAGCATAGGAACATAAAACACGAGTAACTTCAAGATTCTCAACATAAAGAGAGGAAACTTAATATTATTAAGATGCATACAACCATGTTTCCCTCTCTCATAATAACTTTTAGTAGCATCATGAACAAACTCAACAATATAACTATCACATAAAGCATTCTTATCATGAGTCTCGTGCATAAAATAATTACTACTCCCAACATAAGCATAGTCATTCTTATTAATTGTAGTGGGAGCAGGATCATTATCAAGAATTTGAACATGATAAACAAGTTGCATACTAAGGGAATTGTTTTTGGCAATCCCATCATAACTATGACAAGTTTCATAAGGATAATTATAACCTATGTCATAGCATTCTTTATAATAATTGTCAAAGATTGGAGGCATAGTGTCATCATAAGAAATAGAATAGTTATCTTCCACAGTATGTTCATCTGTAACCATACCATCATTATTACTAGAAGGACATGTATCAAACATATAATCATCAGTAGCAAAAGGATTTTCAAACACCTCATCCCCAAGCTTAGAGCTTTCTATATCATTATGGGAGGAAGCGTGGATAGTACTGATACTTTGGCAATTATTAACATCATCATTTTCATAATTAGTTTCCCAGAGATTTTCAATATCAAAAGTAGTGTGCTCTTCTAAATCATGATCACTAATGTAGGTAAATGGCATAGAAGATCATTGTACTCAGATTCTGTTGGGGGGATGACCCCCGGTATGCCAAAGGCATGCCAAACCGGATGGTTTGAGCCATCAAGATACCGGTTTAATGTTTATACCGGAGCACAAAGATAAGAGTTTGGTTAAGTAAAGCTAGGTCGGTATCCCCAAGAGGGGTATACCGGAACCGGATAAAGAAGACACCGGGCTACCGGTAGGAAGAGCATGTCGGCAAGACTGGTCAAAGATTCTCTTCAGAGCTAGAGGACAAGGATGAGCTAAGCAAAGTGACTTTAAACGAAGCCCTGGCGCCAAAGAGAGGGATGACGCTGAAAGAAGCCGGAGGACGTCAGCCTCCCTGATTAAAGAAGACCCCGGCGTCATCCATGATTAAAGTAGCTTTGTAAAGTAGTTTGTCCAGTCAAAGATGCCATTAGGGTTTCTTGCTCTGTAAGCCACCCTCTCCCCTATATAAGGAGAGGGGGCATACCCGTATCTGGGATGATCAGTCTCGCGATGAACCTTGTATCCAGAAACCTGTATTCATGTTGAGATCAATGAAGATCGTGATCTAGAGCAGAGTTCTTCCTTGTGTGTTTCTTCTTGTATCACTGCCTTTGGCAAAGTTCTTGAGGAAAGCATCCGGAAGTTCATCCCATCTAATCACAAACCCTCCCCTGAATCCTCTAGCGCCCATTCGGCCTCAACTTAAGCCATCCCATGGCATCTGCTCGTTCGCCACGACGACAGTTGGCGCCCACCGTGGGGCATGAAGTGGCGCTTGCTGGAGTTCACATTCGGGCGGGCATCCTCGACGTCGCCGGCCAGCGTACGGTGTCTGCGCTGGTGCAGCGCATCTACGCCATGGACTTCATCAACGACAACGCGGGCTGCTTCGCCAACGGCGGCGTCTTCCCCAAGAACGGCCGCATCATCGAGTTCGGCAGCCACCGCATCTACTTCGGCACCGTTCCTGTGCGCCAGCGCCCCTCGCCGGTGCTGGTGGCGCCGGATCCGCCAAGGTGGCTACATGCAGGCCGCGCACCCGGTAGCGTGGAGGTGATGATGGCAGGCGTGGTCGGCGCCGGCAAAGAAGATGTGGAAGATGGTGCTGGGCGTGCGGCTTCAACCCGTGCGGCCAAGCCACCGCTCGAGCGCGACGCAGGCGCTGCGGGAGCATCGTCCGCGCTACCGGAGACACCGCTCCAAGCGGCGATGAGCGTCCTCACCACGCCCATCGCGCAGAACATCGACCCGGCAGCGGCTCAGGCGGAGCTGGAGACGCAGCGCCAGAAGATGCTCGAGAGCGGCAAGGACGTCGTCAGGGCGCAGCGCGAGCTGAACCTAACCATACGTGAGTATAACGCTGCCCATGGCTTTGCTTCTGTTAGCGCTCATGCTGCTAGGATACCGGAAAACCGGCTCAAGGCTCGCAATCTAGATCAGGATCTGCGTAAGGAAATTCATGCCGGCAAAAGCACCTCTGCATCTGTGAGCATTGTAGAGAAGCCTAAGTACAGTAGCGCGGATAAAAATATAAAAACTGCTAAAGCTGCCGTATAGCTGTGTGAATCGCTTTCCGGGGACGCTCTGGCAAAACAACAAGAGCGTGTCCGGGAGCTTCTTGAAACTATCGAGCAGCAGAACGCTGAGCAGCTTGATAAGCTGAACAAAGCTGTGGCTTCAAAATCCGCGCGTTCAACAAGGAATGCCGGTAGCAAGTCCCATGGGCAGGCCTCGTCCCCCCATCCGGACAGAAGAAGAGAAAAAGAAATGAATGCGCAGCAGATGACTGTGTACGACCCAGTCCTTGCCGGAAAACAACAAGCCGGGCAACACGATGCCGGTAGAAAAAGCCAAGGGGCAAACAGAGGCTACGCCAAAGAAGGCTATGCCGGAAACAATCATGACGGTAGACACGAAACCGGGCAAAATTATCGAGCTGCAAGGGCAGCGTATGATGAGGAGGAAATGGATCCCCCGAGGTACCGGAATGTTATGATGAGGCTGATTCCACAAGACCGGCAGCATACCGGAACCCATTGGGAGAACGCTTGGGAGAAAGATACCTGCCAGAACGGGATGCGAGGCACCGTCTGGACAGAGTATATTTGTCGGAAATGATCGAGGCAGAAGGTCCTCCGGGCCCAAAGTGTTTTGGTCCAAGGATCATGAAAGAGGGACCACCGGTTCACAACTTCCAGTTGCCCCATGACACAAAAACATACGATGGCACCACGAAGCCGGAAGACTGGCTCGCGGATTACGTGACCGCGGTATACGTCGCTGGCGGCGGAGGGACCGTAGCTGGAGGAGGAAACCGGCGTTGGGCCGTGAGAATCATACCATCATTCTTGGTGGGACCGGCAAGAATCTGGCTGAACAACTTGCCGGCAGGAAGCATAAATGGTTGGTTGGACTTTGAGGAAGCTTTTGTGAGCAACTTCAACAGCACCTACCGAAGGCCAAACAGGCCGCAGCAGCTCGCTCTGTGCATACAGCGCCCGAATGTAACAGACCGGGATTACCTGGCCCGGTGGAACACCACGAGGAACTCTTGTGAAGGGGTAATAGAGGCGCAAGCCATTGCTTGGTTTAGCAGTGGGTGCAGAAGAGGTTCGCCGTTGTGGCAGAAGCTGCAGCGGAACATGCCGACAACGCTGGCGGAAATGATACGCGTGGCGGATAACTATGCGTTGGGAGACCCAATGCAGCCGGCAGTGCAAGCTGAACCGGAGCAATCAAACCCGCCACAGCAGCGCCAAGAGCAACACCGGGATAACCGGAACAACAAGAGAAGGGAAGATTTCCCGGATCGAAGGTACGGTCCGCAGCAAGTTGTTGTTGTACAAGAAAACTCTGAGGCCAGTGGCAGTCAGAGGCAAAGAACCGGATCGCAGCCGTGGGCGGGTCCAAAGAAACAGTGGGTCGAAAAGAAACCTTGGGGCCAGAAAAAGAACTGGCAAGAACCCACGAAGTACACCATGGAAGCTGCCATGGATCAACCTTGCCGGTGGCACACACCGAATCCGGCTCACCCGTCAAATCATCTGACGAAGGATTGTACCTGGACCAAGTACCTGATGCTCAAGGGAGCAGCGAAAGATGCACAAGCACAAGGGTGCTCCACCATGCAACCACCACCACAAGATATGCTACGGCAACAGCAGCTACCACCACCACTGCTTACCGGGGCAAACGCTTTACCGGTACAGCCTCAGCCAAACCGGCAGCAGTACCAGCAAGTTAACCAGGTGGGAGAGGGCAATGGTCAACTGCCTCCACCGGCACCTTTGGGCCGGAATGTTTACCATGACCCAGATATGTGTTGCGTTGTGTTCGTAACTGAGCCAACCGACAGACAGAGCCTACATCGCCGTTCTATGGAAGTAAACGCGGTGATGCCGGCAGTGCCAAAATACATGCTGTGGTCTGATCAAGAGATCTCGTGGTCGTTCAAGGATCACCCCAAGATCATGCCTAACCCGGGTGGCTATGCTCTTGTCTTGGACCCAATCATGCAAGGGCCAAACGCTCGCGTCAAGTTCAGCAAAGTGCTGATAGACAATGGGAGCAGCATAAACATCATGTACCAGCACACCATGAACATGCTGGGGATAACAGAAAACATGCTTCAGCCAACGCGTACGACTTTCCACGGAATTGTTCCGGGCTTGTCTTGCGCACCGGTTGGAAAAGTTCGGGTGGATGTGTCGTTCGGAGGACGTGACAACTGCCGGGTTGAAAACCTTGAGTTCGAGGTGGTGGATTTAGAAAGTCCTTACCATGCATTGCTGGGGAGACCGGCATTGGCTGCTTTCATGGCCTCAACTCACACGGCCTATCTCAAGATGAAGATGCCGGCACCTCGTGGACCCTTAACTATAGTAGGAAACTACAAAGTCTCACTGGAAACAGCTTCCGCCGGATCAAACCTGGCAGAATCACTGGTGATCGCAGAGGAAAAGAGGAGGATGCAAACTGCGGTTGCACTGGCTCAATCTTCACAGCTGAGCTTAGCGGCAATGAGTGCAAATCTGGGCACACCGGCATTCAAGCTGACAAAAGAAACAAAGGACATTGTGCTGGACCCGACTTACCCTGAGCGCACCGTTCGTATCAGTGCCGGCATGAATGAGGCATAGGAAAGCACGCTTGTTAGCTTCCTCCGTGAGAATCGGAATATCTTTGCCTGGTCTACTGATGACTTGGTAGGTGTTCCGAGGGAGCTGGCTGAGCACTCATTAAATGTCCGGAATGATGCAAAGCCGGTAAGGCAGCCGCTGCGCCGGTTTGCTGAAGACAGGAGAAAGATCATTGGAGAGGAAGTGACAAAGTTATTGGTTGCCGGTTTCATCGTGGAAGTACTGCACACTGAGTGGCTAGCCAATCCGGTGCTGGTCGAGAAGAAGAAAGAAGAGAACATGGAAGCAAAAGCTCCAAAGGTGTGGCGCATGTGCATCGACTACACCAACTTGAACAAAGCTTGCCCAAAAGACCCTTTCCCTTTACCCCGGATCGATCAAGTGATTGATTCCACTGCAGGATGTGAGCTGTTGTCTTTCCTGGATGCTTATTCCGGTTTCCACCAAATCCCCTTGAAACAGGAAGATCAAATAAAAACTGTGTTCATTACCCCGCACGGGGCTTATTGCTATGTCACTATGCCTTTTGGTTTGTGCAACGCTGGTGCAACGTACCAGCGCTGTATGCAAAAATGCTTGTTTGATCAGATCGGAAAAAACGTGCAAGTCTATGTGGACGATGTTGTGGTAAAAACCAAAGTAAAAGAAACCTTAATTGATGACCTCCGGCAAACATTTGATAACTTGAGAAGATTCCGGATGAAACTCAATCCGGCAAAATGCACCTTCGGTGTCCCTGCCGGCAAGCTGCTTGGCTTTCTTGTATCAAGCCGGGGCATTGAGGTCAATCCGGTAAAAATTCGGGCAATTGAAAGGATGACTATACCGCGCGATCTCAAGGACGTGCAAAAGTTCACCGGTAGCTTAGCGTCGCTAAGCTGGTTCATAAGCAGGTTGGGAGAAAAAGCTCTGCCACTGTATGCTCTCATGAAGAAATCTGATACGTTCGTCTGGACCCCTCAGGCAGACGCGGCGTTTAAAGAGCTGACAACAATGTTGGCCACAGCGCCAATACTGGCTTCGCCTCTCGAAAGAGAGCCTATGCTATTGTATATAGCAGCAACAAACCGGGTTGTGAGTGTAGTGGTTGTAGTTGAAAGAGAAGAGGAAGGAAAAACCGTCCAGAGGCCGGTATACTACCTGAGCGAGGTGCTCTCCCTCTCAAAACAAAACTACCCTCACTTCCAGAAAATGACTTATGGCGTGTACATGGCCGCCACCAAGCTTAAGCATTACTTTGAGGAGCACCCCATGAAAGTGGTGAGCGAGGCGCCCATTTCCGATATCATGTGCAACAAAGATGCTAGCGGAAGGATTGCAAAGTGGGCGATCCAGATATCACCATACGTACCGGCGTACGAAAGGAGAGATGCCATAAAATCGCAGGCTTTGGCTGATTTCCTTGTTGATTGGTCGGAAATGCAATACAAGCTGCCGGATCAAAGAATAGAGTACTGGAAGATGCACTTTGACGGATCCAAACTCAAAGAGGGTCTAGGTGCCGGTGTGGTGCTTACCTCACCTAAGGGAGATCACCTCCGGTATGTTCTGCAAGTGCATTTCAGGGCATCGAACAATGTCACTGAGTACGAGGCTCTGATTCATGGACTTAAGGTCGCAAAAGAAATCGGTGTGCACCGGATCATTTGCTATGGGGATTCAGATCTCGTGGTGCAACAGAGTTCCGGAGATTGGGACGCAAAAGATGCAAACATGGCCTCATACCGGTTTCACGTGCAAAAGATTGCCGGCTTCTTTGAAGGCTGTGAGTTTCACCATGTGCCACGAGCGGAAAATGAGGCCGCGGATGCTTTGTCCAAGTTGGGCTCATCTAGGCAAGAAATTCCTCCCAGAATAGCCTTGGCGCACTTGAGGGTACCTTCGATCAAACCAAGCCCGGAATCGGAATCAATTTTCGTACCAGAATCACATGTGGTACCCATGGATATCGATGAAGGGAACCCGGGGACTGTTCCGGCGAACTCGGGGACTGTTCCGGCGAACTCGGGGACTACACCGGCAAGCTCGGGGACTGTTGCAGCTATACCGGAAGAAACAATGCTGGTGGATAACATGGAGATAGACGCACCGGTGTTTCTGGTTCGGGAGGCACCATCATGGGTTAAACCTATTAAGGAATTCCTGATCAACGGCACCTTGCCGGATGACGAAAATGAATCCAGAAGGATCCAGAGGAGGTCCAAAGCATACACCATCATCAATGGCGAGGTGTACAAGAGAAGTGTTACCGGTGTCTTTCAAAGGTGTGTGGAACCGGAAGAAGGAAAAGAAATGCTTGAGGAAATTCACCAGGGAGAATGTGGGCACCATGCTTCATCAAGGGCGCTGGTAGCAAAAGTATTCTGGCATGGGTTCTACTGGCCTACTGCTTTGGAAAATGCTGAGGATTTGGTAAGAAAATGCAATGGGTGCCAGAGGTACGCCAAGCAAAATCATACCCCAGCGTCCGGTTTAAAAACTATACCGTTAACATGGCCATTTGCTGTTTGGTGCCTTGATATGGTTGGCCCATTCAAGACTGCAAGAAGCAGCATGACTCACATCTTGGTCATGGTAGACAAGTTCACCAAATGGCTAGAAGTGAAACCTATCGCAAAGTGTGATGGGCGCACAGCGGTGAAGTTCTTAAAAGATGTCATTTTGCGGTATGGCTACCCGCATAGCATCATCACAGACAATGGAACCAATTTTACTCAAGGTGAGTTCAAAAGATTTTGTGAGGATAACAACATCCGGTTGGATCTGTGCTCGGTAGCACACCCACAAGGCAATGGCCAGGTGGAAAGAACAAACGCGTTGGTACTTTCCGGTATCAAACCAAGACTCATTGAAGCGGTGGAAAAATCACCGGGGTGTTGGCTCGATGAGCTACCATCGATCTTTGTGGAGTATAAGAACAACTCCAAACCGGTCCACCGGATACACTCCATTCTTCATGGTTTACGGAGCAGAAGCGGTCATACCAACCGAAATCATCCATGACTCACCAAGAGTGCAGCTCTATACCGAGCAAGAGGTCAAAGAGGCCAGAGAAAACGATGTGGACTTGCTAGAAGAAGCAAGAGAATTGGCATTAGCAAGAACAGCCATTTACCAGCAAAACCTCAGACGCTATCATAGCCGGAAGGTTAACCCGAGAGTATTCCGGGAAGGAGATCTGGTGCTACGCCTAGTGCAGCGCACTGAAGGCCGGCATAAGCTTTCACCTCCGTGGGAAGGTCCCTTCGTGGTAAGCAAGGGTCTCCACAATGATGCCTATTACTTAATCGATGCACAGGAGTGGAAAAAAGGAAAGGCGGACAGGTCTGGAGAGGAGAGCAAGCGTCCATGGAACGTAGCCCTGTTGCGTCCATTCTACTCTTAAAGTTGTGGTGTAAGAAGTTCCTTTTTTGTACCTTATATGCTATGAATAAAAGATGTCGGAACCTCAAACAAATCTCGGGGACTACCCCTAAAAGTTGCATGCAATATGTTTATTTTTTCAGTTCGACCGGTTGCTTAGTGAACATTTTTTCTTTCCGGTTTAGTAGCGTGCTAAACCTACCGGAGTCTTTGACTCTGCTGTTGTCCGCAACCCGGCTTCATGGCAAGCAAGATAAACCGGTAGCAACTAAGCACGCGAACTGCGAAAAGAGAGAGTGGGAACGAACAATCCGGGAAAGTTTAACTAACCCCGGTTAAACCGGTTTTTTGCAAAAATTTCGAGTTATTTCTAAGTTCAAGAAAGTGCTTGTTTGGTAAAAGAACTTTGTGCTCATACGCCAAAGAACGCCCAGAGAAGGCAGGCAGAGTCAAAGCAAAAGAGCCAAATGTGCATTGAATTGAATGCGGAAGCAATTTCGGAATCTTTGCACTGCAAGAAAACGCAAAACAACAAGCAAATATGCTAAGGCAAACATAAGTTAATTAACTACCGGTATAGCGTACTGGCATAAAATGTTGTACCACAACCAAAAGAACGATTAAGTTTATCTTACATCATAAACCCCGGCATACCGGGGTAGAATTTAACCGACAGTGTTTTAAAGTTGAATAGGACAAACGAGCATATAACAGGCAATCAGATAACAGGCAATATTCAGGCAACAGGGGCTTCAGGAGGAGCGTCGTTGGCGTCAGGACCCTCTGGAGGCGCGTCACCGGCTTCGGCCTCCTCAGCGTCTTCACCTTCCTCCTCGTCGCTCAGATAGTCCTTGACGTCTGGAGGAGGGGGGATGAAGGTGCGCATGTCAGCGTACTCCGCGATCCGGTACGCTCGGTCCTGCCGCTTCGCGGTGAGGACCGGGTCCAGGTCGGTTTTAGCTTGTTCACGCACGCCGGTGAGGGCATCCAGGTCCAGCTCCGGGTACCAGGAGCAGGCAACGCGAAGCGCTGAGTCTGCTCCGGCACGGGCAGCAGAGCACTGCCACTCCCGGATCCTTCGACCGGCACCCTTCAGGCGGTCGCTGATGAGGGAGAAGGTGTCTGGCACTTCTTCTCCAGGCCAGAGAGTCCTGTAGAGCTGGGTGGCCACCTGAGGAATGTCAGAGAGGTTCCGATCCACACAGCGCATGTGGGAGACCCGCGCGTTCAGCGCAACCAGGTGGTCATAGGGATCCCAGAATGCACCCAGGTTCTCATATGCCTGTGCCACCCGGCGCTCTCCAACCTTCTTCACAGCAAACGCCTGGGAGTCCGGGAAGAGCCCTGCAAGACAAAGAAAAGAAGCTAAGCACATGCTACCGGAACAGATAAGTTTATAAGCAGAAACCGGAAAGGAAAAAAGAGAAACTTACGAAGGGCAAGCGCGTCAGTCTGAGTGACCAGAAGATCGTACTCCTTCTGCTCCGCCTCCAGCCGCGCGGCCTTGTCCTCAGCTGCCTTCCGCGCCTTGGCGGCCTCCTCCAGCTCAGCCTGCAACACCACATTGGCATTGCCAGCATCCTCCAGCGTCTCATGCAGCTTGGCCTCCGCAGCGGCTTCGGCGGCCTTCAGCGCCTTGTTATGGTCAAGACCAAGCCGGATAAGCTGATCCTTGAGCTCCTTGGAGATGGCTCTCTGGGCGCTCAGATCCTCCTGATGCTACCGGATGAGCTGGTCCTTCTTCTCTGGAACCCGGAATGAAAATATTAGCAAAGTTGTACTAATAAAACGAAGAGGGAGCAAGCCAACCGGAAAACAGGAAGCAGTACCTTGGGCGGCGGCAAGCTGAGTCTTAAGGGCCTCGATAGAAGCTTCCGGGATGGCTGTTGAAACATAAAATCATAAGTACTCAGAGAAAGAAAGCCTTCTGGTAAAAGGATGCCGGAGGCACAGAAGTTTACCTTGGCACTTGCTGTGTGCCTCAGTGTAAGCCCCAGGAGTAGGAAAACCCAGAGCGCGCAGGTACGAGGGGTTTATGTGCATGAGGTCACTACAAAGGACCGCGAGGTCGCCTCGCATTCCCAAGCTTATGGGTAGGCCAAGCAACAGCTCGACACGCCCATGCACACAACACCCACCTCATAGGCTCACGTTAGGCTTTCCAAGCCTGAGTGCTTCACCTTCCTGTGCACTTCACACATACACACACGGTGCACAGGATACAAGGGTAGAATACAGATTCAGTATCACAACATGACCATCTATGACACAAAAGATGGAAATAAAGTTCATATATAGCAACGCTCTACTGAGCAAGATCCAAATGACACGCAAAGGACACATGTCCCATCAATACATCATACATAAGATAGCCAAATAGTCTGGGTACAGACAAGATCCAAATCGGACTAAGAGTCCTGAAGATAATCAAGCGGTGTTCCATAACCAACAAGCCACAGGCTGCTGCCTTAGGAACGATCCTGCTACGCAACGAAGTCGTCGTCCGTGAACTCGACAAAGTAGCCACCTGCGTACTGCTCATCATCTGTCGTACCTGTTTGTCGAAAAGCGGGTTCCGGAAAAAGAGGGAGAAAAACGAGGGTAAGTACCAATGGCACGTACTTGCGAGACAAGACCAGCTATGCTTGCTGGTGGGCGGTATAAACTTCACCCGGCTATATGTGGAGTTTAGCGGCAGCAAAGCAACTAACCAATAGAGACACGCTACAACATTCGTCTAGTAGGGAAGGTGAGAGAGCGCATAATCTAACAATTCTATACTCTGCAAACAAAACCCAGCCAATGCGATCCCCCTTCGCCAAGAGGTATTGCAAAGGCACACACACACTTTTGAAAGAGTTTTAATAGCAAAATATTAGCAAAAGGCAATAAGGTGTAAGTTGTTCTATGATCGAGTTAAACATCTCCAAGTCGTCCATAACCGCGGACACGGCTTATCGATAAGATCTCACCCTGCAGGGATGCACTACTGTACCCATACACGCATGTCCGACTCCACAAGCAAGGGTTTTGAGAAAACTTGCCAGCGAAACCTCGCAACACAACCCCTCCCTTCACAACAGACCAAGTCCAAGAAGCCACCTATCTAGGTTAAATCCGTTTCAGAGCCCGATCGGAACTCAGATGCGGACCTAGCTGTTTGCGTCTACGGTTAAGAAGGATCAGAGCCCACTAGAGGATGACCTCTTAACAATACGTACCGCGCCTACGAGCGTGCAAGAGACAACAGGGTTACAAGGCACAACGGCTTCCCCAAAAGTAACTCCATAACCTCGGACCACAAAGAAATAAGCTTGCACGCTCGGGAGAAACAAAACGTTACGAAACTAATTGTGGCACTTGGACAGTGGAAGCAGTTCCGGTAATAGGTCGAGGGGGGTCCCAGTGAAACCTCCCACGTGTGGTTAGTGCGCTCAGTCTTGGATCAGAAAACAAGAACTCGTCCTAATTATAAAATTGGACACAAGTGAGCCATGGTAAAACCAAAATATACAGCTGACCCACCGATGCCTCTTCTTATCCATTTTAATATTATCATTAGGGTGAGCCATGATTATCTCCAACAACAGATATAGCAAGTAAAACAACTACCCAACAAGATATCCCGAACCTTTCGACATATCAACAAAACCCTAAACTCGCCTACGACTCGCAAAGCTGACAAACAACAAACATCAGGTAGGGCGAGGAGGTGTATCTCGGATCATATAGGGTAACAGGTGGAATAGGACACGTGACACAACAGAATCGCAACATAGGGATAGCAATAGATCAAAAGAGCATGAAAATGTAAAATAGGTGAAGGGGTGGGCTCGCCTGTCAAATCGGAAGAGGAAACACGAACGCGATCTTCAGGGGTGATGTAGAGGAACTCCTCGAACTGCTCGGTGCCGATGTCTACTCGAGAAGAACCAAATAGCACATACAAGGAAAGTAAATAGCACAATCAATACAAGTGATGCAATGCACAATATGATGCATGATGTGCAATAGGTTTCATGCATAGCAATTTAAGTGGGGCACTTGCAAACAACAAGAAAATAAGGAAGTAACCCTCACATAACATTTAGTTCTAATTGTAAATTTTAAAGGCCGAAACAGGGATGATGCCAATGATGCATGAAATGTTAATATTTGGATTTCTCATGTTTCGCTGATGCATTTAGATATAAAGATTGTGCAATTTGGAGTTGTAGAAAGAAAGTTATGATTTATGCAATATATAGCAATTTAATCCCAATTTATAAAATAGTCAAATTTTATAGTTCAAAAGAAGAAACAAGTTTTATAAGAATGTAGCTTATGTTTTTCTGATGCTCAAGGATATAAAGTTTGTATGATTTGAAGTTTCAAAAGTTAGTTTATAAAACAAAACCAAAAAGGTGCTGGGAGCAAAAACAAGAAGTGGTTTCCTGAACGTTTTTCACTAGACGTGAAGCAGACATGCAAAAACAGTGGCGCTGGATCTTGGAACTGAACTTGAGATGCGACGGTCGTGTACGAAGAACGGAACCAGTGTGCTGGTTCACGAGATTTGAAAGGATGTGGGTTTCAGTTAAGGTATAGCGTGGAAACTGGTTAACTGAATTTTGACAGCTGAGAACTGAAAAACTGAACAGCTGCTGGTTTCCTGTAGAGGCATTTCTGCACGAATTTTAAAGCTTCGAAGGCGAGGAATCTAGGCAGTGTCATGCGAGGATCTGATGTAGTTGAGCAAGAAGAACATGCCAAGATTCGAAAAGGACGGGTTTGAAGCGATTTGGTGGACTGTGGTGGCGGCAAAACTCGTCGGAAGTCGAGGCCGTGACAGCGGCGAGGAACAGCACAAACTGCAACCAGATTTTGGGCTGACTTTGATCGACGATGACGTCGCGATTACTGCACCGTTTTGGACGATTCAAAAACTGAGATGAGGCCTAAGATGTTGTGCATCTAAAGGTACAAGTGGCTCGAGCTGGGGTGAACCATGTTGCCGGAAAAGATCGTCGGAAGACAGGACTGCGTCACGGCGACGAACAGCGAATCTGAATACTGTTTCTGGACCGATCTTTGAACGAAGATGGCGACACCGTTACTGTATGTTTTCGTTTGATTCAAAAACCAAAATTGTAGCCCGAAGTGCCGTAAATCGAAAGGAGCAAGGGGCTCGTGCTGAGATGGAGTGGTTCGCCGGCGGGACTCGTCGGAAGATGGTATGCCGGGGTGTAACAAAAACTGGAGGTTTTCATCTTCGATTTAGATCGATCTCCTCTCACGTTCATCGATCCAGGGAACATGCAGGGGAGATGAGGAAGTGGTGCTCACCCTGGGGTGGCTGGTGGCGAGGTGGAAGCGGCGGAGACGGCCGGCGTAGAGGAAGAAGAGGATGGCCGGGTAGACGACGGCAGAGGTGGACGAGCTCGGGCAGTCCTTGGCGTGTCCTGCTCCGTGGCGACGTCCAGGAAGAAGAGGAAGCAGAGGGGGTTCTTTTCCCCTACTCAGGTCAGCTCGAGGTGGCTCATGGCGACGGCGGTGGTCGGCAAAAACTCCGGATAAAAACCCTCTCAACTCACTGACAAAGAAACAACAAGGTGGGGATAACGATGGTGCGGTGCGGCGAGGGCGAGGGAGGAGCGAGCTAGGGTTCTGTGGAGCTCTCCTGGTGTCTTAAGGGGAAAGGAGGCAGGTGGCAAGCATCCAGAAGGGGAAGAAGATCATGCGGCCATGGAGAGGTTCGTACAGGAAGAAGAAGACGTACAGGGAAACTTGCTCCACGATGGAAACTGGGCTGGGCTAAAGTTGGGTCAGGTAAGGTGGGTTAGATTAGTTAGCCTTTTTCTTTTATTTATTTTACTGTTTTTATTTCCCTTTTCTTTTGAATACTTTTCTGGAAACTTGAGAAGAGAAGGTTTGAAATTCGAAAATTGGAATTTGAATCCAGAGAGGCTCAAGCCTTATATACCAACTATGGTAGGCTTGAGAGAAATAAAAGAATGAAAAGAAATTGAGGGAGCCATAGAGAATTTTAGTAGAAACCAAAATAATTGGTATTCAAAAATATTTGATGAACCTTAATGGATTCAACCAATGGAGAAGGAATAGATCCAACTCAAGAACAACTTATTAGCATTGATAAAAATAGAATAAGAGAGGTAGGTTTAATAACCATGTAATAGAAATTTTGGCATGACCTATTGAAATATAGATCAAGTGGAGGGATAGATTTGTCTTGTGCTTTTCTTGTAACATCACAAGTGGTGAGATGAAACAAGAGAGAGAAGGAGGAAGAACAAACCCATAACATATAGAGCAACAAAACCAAATGCAATTTATTTAAAAACCAAAGGTGACATGATATGACATGCATGATGCAAAGATGATGCATAAACATGGAAAGTAAAGATGGTAGCTCACTTGGGATGTTACAAACGCCCCCCCTTGAAGGAATCGCGCCCCGAGATTCTCAGGAAGAAGAGAAGAAGGTAGGGTACTCGGAACGGAGTTGATCTTCATGTTCCCAGGTTGCTTCTTTATCGGAATGGTGCGACCACTGCACCTTGAGGAACTTGACAGATTTGTTGCGAGTTCGACGTTCAGCTTCATCAAGAATCCGAACAGGATGTTCTTTGTATGAGAGATCTTCTTGGAGGTCAATGGACTCGTGATCAACTGCACGGTCCGGATCTTTGAAGCACTTCTTGAGCTGTGACACGTGAAAGACATCGTGCACTTTGGAGAGCTTCTCAGGGAGTTCAAGGAGGTAAGCGACTTCACCACGCTTTGCTAGAACTTTGAAGGGACCAATGTATCTTGGCGCCAGCTTGCCTTTGATACCAAAACGATGAGTGCCCCTCATAGGAGTAACACGAAGGTAGGCTTGATCACCAGGATGATATAACATATCACGGTGCTTGCTATCATAATAGCTTTTCTGCCGAGATTGTGCTATTTTCAGATTGTCACGAATGATTCGCACCTTTTCTTCAGCCTCGTTGATGACATCGGGGCCAAAGATTTGCCTTTCACCAGTTTCAGACCAGTTTAGAGGTGTTCTGCATTTGCGACCATAGAGAGCTTCGAAGGGTGCCATGCCCAAACTGGCTTGATAACTGTTGTTGTAAGAGAACTCAGCGAATGGAAGGCATTCTTCCCATTTCATGCCGAAGGAGATAACACAGGCACGGAGCATGTCCTCGAGAATCTGATTAACTCTTTCGACTTGCCCACTCGTTTGCGGATGGTAAGCTGTGCTGAAGAGCAGATTAGTTCCCATAGCTTTCTGAAAGCTAGCCCAAAATCTGGAAGTGAAGATACTTCCGCGATCAGAGCTTATTTCCAAAGGAACACCATGAAGAGAAACAATCTTTGCAGTGTAGAGCTCAGCCAACTGACTAGCAGATATTGTCTCTTTGACCGGAAGGAAGTGAGCAACCTTGGAAAGACGGTCGATCACCACGAAGATAGCATCATTGCCTTTGCGAGACTTCGGAAAACCAGTTATGAAGTCCATCTCAATCTTATCCCATTTCCACTCAGGAATTTTCAGGGGTTGGAGGACACCGGCAGGTCTCTGATGTTCTGCTTTGACACGGCGACAGACATCACACTCTGAGACATAGCGAGCAATATCACTTTTCATCCTAGTCCACCAATAGGTAGACTTGATGTCGAGATACATCTTTGTGCTACCAGGATGGATAGAAAGAGGAGTGTCATGAGCTTCTTTGAGAATGAGGCTTCTGAGGTTTGGATCCTTCGGAACAACGATTCGACCTTGGAAGAAGAGAGTTCCTTTGTCGTCGATAGAGAAAGACTTGTACTTGGGCTTGTGCATGTTCTCTTTGATGTTTTTGATACAACCATCTCTTAACTGTCCGGTTCGTATCTTATCTTCAAGAGTTTGCGTGATCATCAAGTTTGCAAGGTAGCCTTGGGGAACGAGCTCAAGATTCAATTTCCTGAATTCTTCATAAAGAGCAGGTTGACTTTCTTGAATCATGAGGTTGTTGCAATAGGACTTGTGACTAAGGGCGTCAGCCATGACATTAGCTTTGCCTGGAGTGTAGCTGATAGACAGATCAAAGTCCTTGATGGTTTCCATCCATCTCGTTTGACGGAGGTTCAAGTTGGGTTGTGTGAAGATGTATTTGAGACTCTTGTGGTCAGTGAAGATCTCACATTTGTTTCCCAACAAGTATTGGCGCCATGTTATTAAAGCATGTAACACGGCTGCAAGCTCAAGATCATGTGTGGGATAGTTGAGTTCATGCTTTTTCAACTGACGAGAAGCATACGCCACAACTTGATGTTCTTGCATGAGGACAACACCTAGTCCATGAAGAGAGGCATCACAGAATATCTGGAAAGGTTTAGAAGTATCTGGAAGAACAAGGACAGGTGTGGAAGTGAGCTTCTGCTTGAGGAGGTCAAAGCTTGCTTGGCATTGAGGAGACCAAAGGAACTTCTTGTCTTTCTTCAGGAGATCGGTAAGAGGCTTGGCGATCTTGGAGAAATTCTCAACAAAGCGGCGGCAGTAACTTGCCAAACCGAGGAAACTTCTCACTTGCTTGACATTCTTCGGAGGAAGCCATTCAACGATTGCCTTCACTGTTTCAGGATTGACAGCGATGCCTTTTCCAGAAATAACATGGCCAAGATAGACGACTTGAGGAAGCCAGAATTCGCACTTGGAGAACTTGGCATAGAGGCGATGTTCACGAAGCTTCATGAGGATGAGGCGAAGATGCTCTTCATGCTCCTCATTGGACTTGGAGTAGACAAGGATATCATCGAGATAGACTACCACAAACTTGTCGAGGTACTCCATGAAAATGTAGTTCATCAACCGAGAGAAAGTGGCAGGAGCATTAGTGAGACCAAAGGACATGACAGTGTATTCATAGAGGCCATAGCGAGTTTTGAAGGCTGTCTTGGGTACATCCTCCTTGCGGATTTTGATTTGGTGATAACCACTTCTCAAATCCATCTTAGAGAACACAGTTGCACCCGCAAGCTGATCAAAGAGTTCATTGATGCGAGGAAGAGGATATGTATTCTTGATCGTTTTCTCATTGAGAGGGCGGTAGTCAACCACCAATCGATCAGTTTTATCCTTTTTCTTCACGAAGATGGTAGGACATCCCCATGGAGAAGTGCTTGGCTGAATGAAACCAAGTTTTTGCAACTCGTCAAGCTGCTTCTTGAGTTCAGCCAACTCATTGGGACCCATCTTGTAAGGTCGCTTTGAGATAGGAGCTGTTCCAGGCTCTAGTTCAATGACGAACTCAACAGCTCTATCAGGTGGCATACCCGGAAGTTCTTCAGGAAAGACATCAGGAAAGTCGCAAACCACCGGAACAAAGAAGTGGTCGAGATAGCACCAAAACAACGGAGAGAGCATGTTGGCATGAAAATACCAACATTGCAAAGGAACAGATTATATGGTGGAGATTGATAGCAGATGATATTGAAGCAACCATAGTACAGAAAATTTTCAAAAACACTTTTCCCTATGGCACTATGGTTTCCCCGAACACGTCCAAGCCTAGGTGAAACAAGATAAGAATAGAGTAAAACCGTTGCACGTCCTTACCAGAGGGTGGGTGGGTGGGGTAAGAAATAAAAGCAGAATTCCTACTCTCGCGCATAAAGTTTTCCTATGTAGCTACTAAAATATGAGTTTCTAGACACAACTTCGTCCGCGGCAAGGGCTCCTAAAGGCAGTCCTGCTCTGATACCAAGTCTGTAAGCCCCAGGAGTAGGAAAACCCAGAGCGCGCAGGTACGAGGGGTTTATGTGCATGAGGTCACTACAAAGGACCGCGAGGTCGCCTCGCATTCCCAAGCTTATGGGTAGGCCAAGCAACAGCTCGACACGCCCATGCACACAACACCCACCTCATAGGCTCACGTTAGGCTTTCCAAGCCTGAGTGCTTCACCTTCCTGTGCACTTCACACATACACACACGGTGCACAGGATACAAGGGTAGAATACAGATTCAATATCACAACATGACCATCTATGACACAAAAGATGGAAATAAAGTTCATATATAGCAACGCTCTACTGAGCAAGATCCAAATGACACGCAAAGGACACATGTCCCATCAATACATCATACATAAGATAGCCAAATAGTCTGGGTACAGACAAGATCCAAATTGGACTAAGAGTCCTGAAGATAATCAAGCGGTGTTCCATAACCAACAAGCCACAGGCTGCTGCCTTAGGAACGATCCTGCTACGCAACGAAGTCGTCGTCCGTGAACTCGACAAAGTAGCCACCTGCGTACTGCTCATCATCTGTCGTACCTGTTTGTCGAAAAGCGGGTTCCGGAAAAAGAGGGAGAAAAACGAGGGTAAGTACCAATGGCACGTACTTGCGAGACAAGACCAGCTATGCTCGCTGGTGGGCGGTATAAACTTCACCCGGCTATATGTGGAGTTTAGCGGCAGCAAAGCAACTAACCAATAGAGACACGCTACAACATTCGTCTAGTAGGGAAGGTGAGAGAGCGCATAATCTAACAATTCTATACTCTGCAAACAAAACCCAGCCAATGCGATCCCCCTTCGCCAAGAGGTATTGCAAAGGCACACACACACTTTTGAAAGAGTTTTAATAGCAAAATATTAGCAAAAGGCAATAAGGTGTAAGTTGTTCTATGATCGAGTTAAACATCTCCAAGTCGTCCATAACCGCGGACACGGCTTATCGATAAGATCTCACCCTGCAGGGATGCACTACTGTACCCATACACGCATGTCCGACTCCACAAGCAAGGGTTTTGAGAAAACTTGCCAGCGAAACCTCGCAACACAACCCCTCCCTTCACAACAGACCAAGTCCAAGAAGCCACCTATCTAGGTTAAATCCGTTTCAGAGCCCGATCGGAACTCAGATGCGGACCTAGCTGTTTGCGTCTACGGTTAAGAAGGATCAGAGCCCACTAGAGGATGACCTCTTAACAATACGTACCGCGCCTACGAGCGTGCAAGAGACAACAGGGTTACAAGGCACAACGGCTTCCCCAAAAGTAACTCCATAACCTCGGACCACAAAGAAATAAGCTTGCACGCTCGGGAGAAACAAAACGTTACGAAACTAATTGTGGCACTTGGACAGTGGAAGCAGTTCCGGTAATAGGTCGAGGGGGGTCCCAGTGAAACCTCCCACGTGTGGTTAGTGCGCTCAGTCTTGGATCAGAAAACAAGAACTCGTCCTAATTATAAAATTGGACACAAGTGAGCCATGGTAAAACCAAAATATACAGCTGACCCACCGATGCCTCTTCTTATCCATTTTAATATTATCATTAGGGTGAGCCATGATTATCTCCAACAACAGATATAGCAAGTAAAACAACTACCCAACAAGATATCCCGAACCTTTCGAGATATCAACAAAACCCTAAACTCGCCTACGACTCGCAAAGCTGACAAACAACAAACATCAGGTAGGGCGAGGAGGTGTATCTCGGATCATATAGGGTAACAGGTGGAATAGGACACGTGACACAACAGAATCGCAACATAGGAATAGCAATAGATCAAAAGAGCATGTAAATGTAAAATAGGTGAAGGGGTGGGCTCGCCTGTCAAATCGGAAGAGGAAACACGAACGTGATCTTCAGGGGTGATGTAGAGGAACTCCTCGAACTGCTCGGTGCCGATGTCTACTCGAGAAGAACCAAATAGCACATACAAGGAAAGTAAATAGCACAATCAATACAAGTGATGCAATGCACAATATGATGCATGATGTGCAATAGGTTTCATGCATAGCAATTTAAGTGGGGCACTTGCAAACAACAAGAAAATAAGGAAGTAACCCTCACATAACATTTAGTTCTAATTGTAAATTTTAAAGGCCGAAACAGGGATGATGCCAATGATGCATGAAATGTTAATATTTGGATTTCTCATGTTTCGCTGATGCATTTAGATATAAAGATTGTGCAATTTGGAGTTGTAGAAAGAAAGTTATGATTTATGCAATATATAGCAATTTAATCCCAATTTATAAAATAGTCAAATTTTATAGTTCAAAAGAAGAAACAAGTTTTATAAGAATGTAGCTTATGTTTTTCTGATGCTCAAGGATATAAAGTTTGTATGATTTGAAGTTTCAAAAGTTAGTTTATAAAACAAAACCAAAAAGGTGCTGGGAGCAAAAACAAGAAGTGGTTTCCTGAACGTTTTTCACTAGACGTGAAGCAGACATGCAAAAACAGTGGCGCTGGATCTTAGAACTGAACTTGAGATGCGACGGTCGTGTACAAAGAACGGAACCAGTGTGCTGGTTCACGAGATTTGAAAGGATGTGGGTTTCAGTTAAGTATAGCGTGGAACTGGTTAACTGAATTTTGACAGCTGAGAACTGAAAAACTGAACAGCTGCTGGTTTCCTGTAGAGGCATTTCTGCACGAATTTTAAAGCTTCGAAGGCGAGGAATCTAGGCAGTGTCATGCGAGGATCTGATGTAGTTGAGCAAGAAGAACATGCCAAGATTCGAAAAGGACGGGTTTGAAGCGATTTGGTGGACTGTGGTGGCGGCAAAACTCGTCGGAAGTCGAGGCCGTGACAGCGGCGAGGAACAGCACAAACTGCAACCAGATTTTGGGCTGACTTTGATCGACGATGACGTCGCGATTACTGCACCGTTTTGGACGATTCAAAAACTGAGATGAGGCCTAAGATGTTGTGCATCTAAAGGTACAAGTGGCTCGAGCTGGGGTGAACCATGTTGCCGGAAAAGATCGTCGGAAGACAGGACTGCGTCACGGCGACGAACAGCGAATCTGAATACTGTTTCTGGACCGATCTTTGAACGAAGATGGCGACACCGTTACAGTATGTTTTCGTTTGATTCAAAAACCAAAATTGTAGCCCGAAGTGCCGTAAATCGAAAGGAGCAAGGGGCTCGTGCTGAGATGGAGTGGTTCGCCGGCGGGACTCGTCGGAAGATGGTATGCCGGGGTGTAACAAAAACTGGAGGTTTTCATCTTCGATTTAGATCGATCTCCTCTCACGTTCATCGATCCAGGGAACATGCAGGGGAGATGAGGAAGTGGTGCTCACCCTGGGGTGGCTGGTGGCGAGGTGGAAGCGGCGGAGACGGCCGGCGTAGAGGAAGAAGAGGATGGCCGGGTAGACGACGGCAGAGGTGGACGAGCTCGGGCAGTCCTTGGCGTGTCCTGCTCCGTGGCGACGTCCAGGAAGAAGAGGAAGCAGAGGGGGTTCTTTTCCCCTACTCAGGTCAGCTCGAGGTGGCTCATGGCGACGGCGGTGGTCGGCAAAAACTCCGGATAAAAACCCTCTCAACTCACTGACAAAGAAACAACAAGGTGGGGATAACGATGGTGCGGTGCGGCGAGGGCGAGGGAGGAGCGAGCTAGGGTTCTGTGGAGCTCTCCTGGTGTCTTAAGGGGAAAGGAGGCAGGTGGCAAGCATCCAGAAGGGGAAGAAGATCATGCGGCCATGGAGAGGTTCGTACAGGAAGAAGAAGACGTACAGGGAAACTTGCTCCACGATGGAAACTGGGCTGGGCTAAAGTTGGGTCAGGTAAGGTGGGTTAGATTAGTTAGCCTTTTTCTTTTATTTATTTTACTGTTTTTATTTCCCTTTTCTTTTGAATACTTTTCTGGAAACTTGAGAAGAGAAGGTTTGAAATTCGAAAATTGGAATTTGAATCCAGAGAGGCTCAAGCCTTATATACCAACTATGGTAGGCTTGAGAGAAATAAAAGAATGAAAAGAAATTGAGGGAGCCATAGAGAATTTTAGTAGAAACCAAAATAATTGGTATTCAAAAATATTTGATGAACCTTAATGGATTCAACCAATGGAGAAGGAATAGATCCAACTCAAGAACAACTTATTAGCATTGATAAAAATAGAATAAGAGAGGTAGGTTTAATAACCATGTAATAGAAATTTTGGCATGACCTATTGAAATATAGATCAAGTGGAGGGATAGATTTGTCTTGTGCTTTTCTTGTAACATCACAAGTGGTGAGATGAAACAAGAGAGAGAAGGAGGAAGAACAAACCCATAACATATAGAGCAACAAAACCAAATGCAATTTATTTAAAAACCAAAGGTGACATGATATGACATGCATGATGCAAAGATCATGCATAAACATGGAAAGTAAAGATGGTAGCTCACTTGGGATGTTACACTCAGCGAGGTCCCGGTGCTCCCAAAGAAGCTCCTCAAAGAGGATCTTCCGAGCGTCAGCCGTGGTCTGTTCAAGGAAAAGATGTTAGCTAAGTTTCGCGCTAAGAGCAAAGATCTTAACCCGAAACTCGGGGACTGGCTATGCCGGTTTCGCGCGCTTCTAGCTAAGTTTCGCGCTAAGAACAAAGTTCTTAACCCGAAACTCGGGGACTGGATATGCCGGTTTCGCGCGCTTCTAGCTAAGTTTCGCGCTAAGAGCAAAGATCTTAACCCGAAACTCGGGGACTGGATATGCCGGTTTCGCGTGTTTCTACCTAAGTTTCGTGCTAAGAGCTACGCTCTCAACACGAAAATCGGGGACTGGGAGGATAGACAAGATTCAGCAAAAAAGAGAAACCGGCATAAGTTCAAAAGTTGAAGAAAAGATAGAAAAGATCCGGAAGAAAAGAAACCGGTGTAAATCGAAAAACGAAAAAGGTTTGGTGAGACTTACCATCATATTATTCGTGGCATCAAACCACGCGCTGTCCAGCTCCTTGACGGCCCGACGCAGCCGCATAAAATGCTCCTCTGAGCACCGAGTACCAGCAGGGTCAGGCGCCGGTAGCCAGTCCTTTCCCAGGCCGCGGGTCGCTGCGGACACGTCCGCGGCGTTCCACTTCTGGGCGTAGGGCAGCAAGTGCCCCAACTCCCGGCCTTCGCGCTGGAACTCTGTAATCCGGCCAAGCAGGCCGGTGGCCTTCTCGCCGGCAGCGATGGCAGTGTGGGAGGCGTGCAACACCAAGGGCTGCTGGCTGCCGGAGGAGGTACCGGAAGCCGTTGCTTTCCCCTTGATGATCTTCAAGGTTTTGGGCGGCGGCAGCGTTGGCGTGGCCCCGGCAGGCTCGGCGCGAGGAGCTTCCGGTGGTGGCGTTGGCGTGGTCCTGGCAGAAGGGGGAGCGTCAGGCGTGTCGCCCGGGTTGGAGGAAGCCGGCGCGGAAGTATCTGGTGCGGCTCTGGAGGGGGAAGACTCCTTGGTCTTCTTCTTTTTCTTTAGGACGGGAGGAACCGAAGGGTCCGCCCGCCCGGCAGCTTCTTCTCCGGCGCCGATGTTGCTGGCGCCGGTGTCTTGGTTCTCAGGAGGGGAGATAAGATCCTCCTCCGCGCGGTGATCTGGCGGTGTAGGGGCCGCGCGCCCCGCACTTGTGGTGCCTCCCAAAGGGGAGGCAGAAGCGTTGCTGGCACCAGATGGTGCCGGGCTTGTATGAGGAGGAGAGGTTGAGGTCCTTGCGGATCCGGCAGAGCCCTCAGGCCTGGGGCCGAGCTTTAGCGCAGGGCTGAAAGAGAGAAAAAGCAAGGGTTGGAAAAAAGCAACCGGAAAAGAACTTGGTAAAAACAAAACAAGCAGAGAAACGGGGCCTTACCCAGAAGAGGTCGGCATCTGCCTGCTCTTGTAGCTCCTCACGCCTGCGACCTTCCCCGCAAAGGGTTCAGTCCGGAAGCGCTTGGATGCAGGGGCCTGGCTCGAGCCGGCGTCAGAGGCCGGAGCCTTGTTCTTCTGGCCCTGGGCCATCAGCTTCTCCACAAACTCGTGGCCGGCCTCGGCCTACAGGGGGGCGCGTGCTCGTGGATCTGCGGGTTGGAGCTGGCTGAGGGAACATTTACAGAGGAACAATATCAGAAGAGTATGAGAGAACAAAAAGAAAAGCTACCTCGAGCAAGGTCAAGTCGTCGGCGGAGCCGGATGCCTCAGGTGGAGATTTACCGAGGCGCGAGGCTGGCGTCCGGCCCATCTTCATATCCTGCCAATGAATGTAGGGGTCCGGGTCGACTTTGTCGAGAGCGCGCTTCCGGCAAGGGCCTCGCCGATCTGCGTCAATACGGGGGAAGCGGTCCTTGGCCTGAAAACAAAAGAAAAAAAGGGTTAGCCACAGCATAAAAGTTACCGGTACAGCAACCCGGGTTACACAAACTCTTACTTCTTGAGTTGGAGGGTTAGTGGAACTGAGAGGCCGGAAGCCCCATTCCCAATCATCCGGCATGGCAGTCTGGCAGATCTGCCTAGCCTTGAGGACAATGTCCTTCTTGCTGAGAGGGAGGCCGGTGATCTTGGTAGGATCACCGGGACCATACATCTCGCTCATCTTGTGCGCGCGGCGCTTAAGAGGAAGCACCCGGCGCGAGATGAAGGCGCGGATAATATCGTCGGAGCAGATGTTAGTCTCCTTCATCAGCTTCTCCATGAAGCGTATCACCCGGTTTGTTTCGATGTGATCTGTCTTCGGGTTGTAGCTCCAGTTGATTTTTCTGGGCGGCGCCGGATTAAATGGTGGCAGATTGATGAGATCTGCGGCGCCGTCGTTCTTCACATAGAAGAAGGTCCCTTGCCATAAACGGCAGGACTCGAGACCGGAAAACTTGAAGAAAGGGCTCCCTTGGCGGGAGCCGATGATGCAAGACCCGCATTGAACGGGGGGTTTGGGTTTAGGAATTTCCTTGCCCTGAAAGGAATTGATCCGAAGAGCAAAGAAACAGGCAAACATCTCGCGAGTGGGACGAATGCCGATATAAGCCTCCATAAAGGTGGCATAGCAAGAGAGGTAGAAAACGGCGTTGCCGGGAAGATGGTGGGGTTGAAGTTGGTAAAAATCGAGAAAACTCCGGAAAAACTCGGAGGCAGGGAGGCCAAAGTCGCGCTCAAAGTGAGCGAGAAAAACGACGTGTTCACCGGGCTCGAGCACCGGTTCGATCTCGTCGCCAGGAAGCCGGCAGGATACTCCCTCCGGAATCCTTCTGGACCGGTAAAGCCAGTCAATCTCGTACTGGCTAACGTTGGAGCCCATCCAGGCCCCGCGTGTGATACCGGCAGGGTCTACGCCGGAAGCTTGGCTAGAGCTACTTCTTGGTCGCTACCGGCATCAATCTCCATCTGGGCGAGATCGGCGGTTAAACCGTCGGAGGATTGGCTATGGTAGCTACTGGAAGATGAAGCAGAGGAGGACTCCTCACTAGACATCAGAATAGACGCGGAAAAACACAAATCCCATGATTTACCCCCGCGCGAAGATCTACGAGTAAGAGAAAAAGCAAAAGAAAAGAAGAAGTAAATATACTACCGACCCAAGATCTAGAAAGCAAGCAAAAGAGGGGTAAAGGCAGATTGAGCCTAAACTGAGGCGACAAGGTCGCAGAAGAAGGGGTTCGCCGGTGGAGTGGCGAGCTTGTGGTTGACGAGGAGGTCCGTCGACGACGAGGTGGAGAGAAGCTTGAGGAAGCACCAATGCCGCAGCCGCGAGAGGAGCACCACGGAGATTCTCCGCGCGGCGAAGTTCGGCGAAGTCCGGCGGAGCTGCAGCGGAGGTTCGCCGGGCGGCGGAGCTCGAGCAAAGAACGCAGAGCGACGGAGGCGCAGAGGACGAAGAACACTATGCGCGAGGAAGTGGGGAATGTGAGAAGAGGAAGAAGAAGGGGCAGTTTCGCCTTATAAAGGAAGAAGGATAAGTGGGCCGAAAACCGCTCGGCCGCGACGGTTCGCGCCCCGGGCCGCCACGTGGCGCAGCGATACACGCATAAAAAGCGGAAAGCCACAGGGAGGCACACACGGATCCGGAACGGCGGCCAGGATCCGCTGAGCAGCAGTTATTGCGCGCGCGGAAGCCGAAGGGAAGTGACCCCTGACACTGGCGTGTCAGTTACAGTGCGCATGTCACTGACAGGGGCGGTGCCCGAGAAATTCTCGACTTCGCCGAGGAGATGATTAATGACTAAGATATCGGAGAATAAGATACCGGAAAAAGCCTTGCAAAGAGAGAGAACGTGAGTCCGGGCAAAGATGCCGGATCTAAGCTAACCGCCAGAAAGATTAAACCGGTATCCTAGGATATGAGAACCTGGCATGGTCTGTTGGATAGAATCCACCAGACTATACCAGCTTCGGGGACTAATGTTGGGGGGGATGATCCCCGGTATGCCAAAGGCATGCCAAACCGGATGGTTTGAGCCATCAAGATACCGGTTTAATGTTTATACCGGAGCACAAAGATAAGAGTTTGGTTAAGTAAAGCTAGGTCGGTATCCCAAGAGGGGTATACCGGAACCGGATAAAGAAGACACCGGGCTACCGGTAGGAAGAGCATGTCGGCAAGACTGGTCAAAGATTCTCTTCAGAGCTAGAGGACAAGGATGAGCTAAGCAAAGTGACTTTAAACGAAGCCCTGGCGCCAAAGAGAGGGATGACGCTGAAAGAAGCCGGAGGACGTCAGCCTCCCTAATTAAAGAAGACCCCGGCGTCATCCATGATTAAAGTAGCTTTGTAAAGTAGTTTGTCCAGTCAAAGATGCCATTAGGGTTTCTTGCTCTGTAAGCCACCCTCTCCCCTATATAAGGAGAGGGGGCATACCCGTATCTGGGATGATCAGTCTCGCGATGAACCTTGTATCCAGAAACCTGTATTCATGTTGAGATCAATGAAGATCGTGATCTAGAGCAGAGTTCTTCCTTGTGTGTTTCTTCTTGTATCACTGCCTTTGGCAAAGTTCTTGAGGAAAGCATCCGGAAGTTCATCCCATCTAATCACAAACCCTCCCCCGAATCCTCTAGCGCCCATTCGGCCTCAACTTAAGCCATCCCATGGCATCTGCTCGTTCGCCATGACGACAGATTCATTATCATAATAATCATTAGGAGCAACATACTTACGGTTACCTATCGTTATCTCATACACGCGGGGATATGCCGTTACCTCTTTCTTTTTATTCCCCCTCTTCTTCTTCTTCTTCTTCGTTCCCTTCTTCTTCTTCTTTTCCTTCTCCTCGTTCCCTTCTTGAGGAGGGAGAGGCTTGATGGGAGGCTTCTCCACATAACCTGATTTATTTCCAGAAACAATGGAAGAAACTTGGGAGGATTCCTCCTTTTCATTAATAAGTTCAAAACACACAGCGGTCATGTTGGAAATATGCCCAAGAGGCAATAATAAAATGGTTATTATAATATATCTTTGTGTTTATGATAATGTTTACATACCAGCTATAATTGTATTAACCGAAACATTGATACATGTGTGTTATGTGAACAACAAGGAGTCTCTAGTAAGCCTCTTGTATAACTAGCTTGTTGATTAATAGATGATCATGGTTTCGTGATCATGAACATTGGATGTTATTAATAACAAGGTTATGTCATTATATGAATGATGTAATGGACACACCCAATTAAGCGTAGCATAAGATCACGTCATTAAGTTATTTGCTATAAGCTTTCGATACATAGTTACCTAGTCCTTTCGACCATGAGATCATGTAAATCACTTATACCGGAAAGGTACTTTGATTACATCAAACGCCACTGCGTAAATGGGTGGTTATAAAGGTGGGATTAAGTATCCAGAAAGTATGAGTTGAGGCATATGGATCAACAGTGGGATTTGTCCATCCCGATGACAGATAGATATACTCTTGGCCCTCTCGGTGGAATGTCGTCTAATAGCTTGCAAGCATATGAATGGTTCATAAGAGACCACATACCACGGTACGATTAAAGAGTACTTGTCATGAGACGAGGTTGAACGAGGTATAGAGATACCGATGATCAAACCTCGGACAAGTAAAATATCGCGTGACAAAGGGAATCGGTATCGTATGTAAATGGTTCAGTCGATCACTAAAGTCATCGTTGAATATGTGGGAGCCATTATGGATCTCCAGATCCCGCTATTGGTTATTGGTCAGAGAGAAGTCTCAACCATGTCTACATAGTTCGCGAACCGTAGGGTGACACACTTAAGGTTTGATGTCATTTAAGTAAATATGGAAATATGAAATGGAGTTCGAAGTTTTGTTCGGAGTCTCGGATGGGATCCAGGACATCACGAGGAGTTCCGGAATGGTCCGGAGAATAAGATTCATATATAGGAAGTCATATTCCAAGTTTGGAAATGATCCAGTGCATTTATGGCAGGTTCTAGAAGGTTCTAGAAAAGTCCGGAAGAAGGCACTATGGAAGGTGGAGTCCTGGAGGGACTCCACAAGCTTGGCCGGCCAAACCCTAAGGGAGGAGTCCCAGGTGGGCTCCACCTGAGGTGGCCGGCCACCCCACCTCAAGGAAAGGTGGGAGTCCCACCTTGGGTAGGACTCCCCCCTTGAGTAGGTTTCTGACACGCGTACAGCACGCGACCGTTGGGAACCCCAAGTGGAAGGTGTGATGCGTACAGCAGTAAGTTTCCCTCAGTAAGAAACCAAGGTTTATCGAACCAGTAGGAGTCAAGAAGCACGTTGAAGGTTGATGGCGGCGGAGTGTAGTGCGGCGCAACACTAGGGATTCCGGCGCCAACGTGGAACCTGCACAACACAACCCAAAGTACTTTGCCCCAACGTAACAGTGAAGTTGTCAATCTCCCCGGCTTGCTGTAACAAAGGATTAGATGTATAGTGTGGATGATGATGTTTGCAGAGAACAGTAGAACGAGTATTGCAGTAGATTGTATTCGATGTAAAAGAATGGACCGGGTTCCACAGTTCACTAGTGGTGTCTCTCCCATAAGACAAATAGCATGTTGGGTGAACAAATTACAGTTGGGCAATTGACAAATAAAGAGGGCATGACCATGCACATACATGTTATGATGAGTAGTGTGAAATTCAATTGGGCATTACGACAAAGTACATAGACCGCTATCCAGCATGCATCTATGCCTAAAAAGTCCACCTTCAGGTTATCATCCGAACCCCCTCCAGTATTAAGTTGCAAACAACAGACAATTGCATTAAGTATGGTGCGTAATGTAATCAACAAATACATCCTTAGACATAGCATTGATGTTTTATCCCTAGTGGCAACAGCACATCCACAACCTTAGGGGTTCTTTGTCACTCCCTGCATTTAATGGAGACATGAACCCACTATCGAGCATAAATACTCCCTCTTGGAGTTACAAGTATCAACTTGGCCAGAGCCTCTACTAGCAACGGAGAGCATGCAAGATCATAAACAACGCATAGATGATAGATTGATAATCAACATAACATAGCATTCATTATTCATCGGATCCCAACAAACGCAACATGTAGCATTACAGATAGATGATCTTGATCATGTTAGGCAGCTCACAAGATCCAACAATGATAGCACAATTAGGAGAAGACGACCATCTAGCTACTGCTATGGACCCATAGTCCAGGGGTGAACTACTCACACATCACTCCGGAGGCGACCATGGCGGTGAAGAGTCCTCCGGGAGATGATTCCCCTCTCCGGCAGGGTGCCGGAGGCGATCTCCTGAATCCCCCGAGATGGGATTGGCGGCGGCGGCGTCTCTGGAAGGTTTTCCGTATCGTGGCTCTCGGTACTGGAACTATTATCGACGAAGGCTTAAGTAGGCGGAAGGGTAGGTCAGGGGGCGCTACGAGGGCCCCACACGCCAGGGCCGCACGGCCAGCACCTGGGCCGCGCCCCCCTGTTGTGTGGGCGCCTCGTCGCCCCACTTCGTATCTCCTCCGGACTTCTGGAAGCTTCGTGGAAAAATAAGATCCTGGGCGTTGATTTCGTCCAATTCCGAGAATATTTCTTTACTAGGATTTCTGAAACCAAAAACAGCAGAAAACAACAACTGGCTCTTCGGCATCTCGTTAATAGGTTAGTGCCGGAAAATGCATAAACATGACATAAAGTGTGTATAAAACATGTAGGTATTGTCATAAAACAAGCATGGAACATAAGAAATTATCGATACGTTGGAGACGTATCAGTTTCCCACCTTTGGGAAGTTTTGGTGTTGGGGTCTTATTCGAAGACTTGGACTACAACTCTTGGGGCTTCCACCTATATAATGAGGGACAAGGGGAGGGTGGCCGGCCACTCTTGCCTCCAACCTTGGCTGCCCCCCTTTGTGGCCGGCGCCCAAGGCACCCCCTCTCCCCAAACCCTAGCGCCCCTCCTCCACTACTTCTCCCGCATATGCTTAGCGAAGGTCCGCCGGAGATCTCCATCGACACCGCCACCACGCCGTCGTGCTGCCGGGATTCCGAGGAGGATCTACTACTTCCGCTGCCCGCTGGAACGGGGAGAAGGACGTCATCATGAACACCGAACGTGTGACCGAGTACGGAGGTGGTGCCCGATTGTGGCACCGTCAAGATCTTCTACGCGTTTTTGAAAGTGGCAAGTGATCGTCTACCGCAGCAACGAGAGCCTCCTCTTGTAGGCTTTGGAAATCTTCAAGGGTTAGTCTCGTTCATCCCCTCGTTGCTCCCATCTTCTAGATTGCATCTTGGCTTGGATTGCATTCTCGCGGTAGGAAATTTTTTGTTTTCTATGCTACGAATCCCTTCAGTGGTATCAGAGCCGTGTCTATGCATAGATGGTTGCACGAGTAGAACACAATTGTTTTGTGGGCGTTGATGCTTTGTTGTCTTTAGTTCGAGTACTTTGCATCTTTGTGGCATGGTGGGATGAAGCGGCTCGGGCTAACTTTACATGACCGCGTTCATGAGACTTGCTCCACGTTCGACATGCAACTTGTATTGCATAAGTGGCTTTGCGGGTGTCTGTCTCTCCCACCATAGTGAAGATTCAATTTACTCTTTCTATTGACAACACTAGTATCACCGTTGTGGTTCATGTTCGTAGGTAGATTAGATCTTACTCGAAAACCCTAAACCACGTAAAATATGCAAACCAAATTAGAGACGTCTAACTTGTTTTTGCAGGGTTTGGTGATGTGATATGGCCATGATGTGATGATGAATATGTATGAGATGATCATTATTGTATTGTGGCAACCGGCAGGAGCCTTATGGTTGTCTTTAATTTTCATGTTGAGTAGTATTTCAAAGTAGTTGTAATAGTTGCTACATGAGGTGAACAGCCACAAAGACGGCGCCATGGACCTTGACGCTAAGCCGACGATGATGGAGATCATGCCCGTTGATGATAGAGATAATGTCCGTGCTTTGGAGATGAAGATCAAAGGCGCAAAGACTAAAGGGCCATATCATATCACATATGAATTGCATGTGATGTTAATCCTTTATGCATCTTATTTTGCTTAGAACGCGACGGTAGCATTATAAGATGATCCCTCACATTAATATCAAGATAATAAAGTGTTCTCCCCTCGTATGCACCGTTGCACTGTTCATCGTTTTGAAGCATCTCGTGATGATCGGGTGTGATAAACTCAACATACAACGGGTGTAAGCCATGTTGCACACGCAGAATACTAGGGTTTGCTTGACGAGCCTAGCATGTACATACATGGCCTCGGGACAACGGAAACCGAAAGGTTGAACACAAGTCATATGGATGATATGATCAACATGTTGATGTTCACCATTGAAGCTACATCATCTCACGTGATGATCGGTTTTGGTGTAGTGGATGTGGATCGTGTACCACTTAACAACTATGAGGGATGTTGTATTAAGTGGGAGTTCATTAGTAATTAGATTAAAACATGAAATAATTATCATAAACTTAGTCTGAGTAGTATTTTGAATTAGTTTTGTAGTATTGGCATCCGTATTCTGCCATGCGATAGTCTTGTAATTGAGATAGAAATACTGTTAAAATCTGACAAGAAACTTTACGGACTGGTACCGTATTGTTAAAGAATCAAGAAATGATTAAGTCCTATTGCAAACTTTTAGTAAACCTCACATTGTTGATTCAAAGAACTATGGTTTCAATTAGTACCTAAAGTTATCTTGTCTCCGTGAAACTTGAAGTTCAAATCTGTTTGAAAAGTAAGGAGCTGAAAATTTAGATTTCAGAAATAATCAAGGTATGAGATATATGTGATATCTAAGACCTTATTGCAAGATGATAGAATATAATTTGGTGAGACTACATAAACTCATAAGTTTTATGGGAATGTATGAAGGTTGAAGATGCAAGGCGTCCCAATCCTCCAACTATTGGGGCACTAACGATATTCGCATATCCATGAACTGATCGTCCTTAGTATGCACCGTTGCTAAGACTCGTCGTTTCGAAGCATCTCGTGATGATCGGGTGTTATAGATTCTACGAGTACATGCAACAGGTGCAAGCCAGATTTGCACATGCAAATACTAAGGTTAAACTTTACGAGCCTAGCATGTACAGACATGGTCTCGAAAAGTCATCATGATATGATGGATAAAATTATGAGTGAAATTGTTCATCATATTAAAAGGTTACTAATAGTGAAATCCGGAACACTTGTCATATGATGATCAACTTCAAAAGTAAGAACCTCAAGATTATTGGTATTTGACCAACAAAACTAGAAGTTATTGATGTTGAAGTGTTTTTCTGAATAATGAGGAAAGCTAAAAGAGAAACTACAAAAGATTATTGGCAGAAAGAAAGAAAAGACTAGAAAGTCTAGCTCAGGTGTATATAAATGATATACATGTTATGGATGTATTTCTTGTTTGGTCACATAATGAAATTCTTGGGTATTTGTACCAGGTTGGTTGGTATGAAGTGTCATACAAAACAACGCAATACAAGAATACGATGGCCTAAGTGACTAATAAGGAATATGGTAATAAATGCACGTCTGGAACATAATAAAGTGTTATCATGTTTGTTGTTGGCATTCTACCTAGCCCTTGGAATTTATAATAAAGAACTTAATAATTGTTATTTTGCTCTGGTCAAATGAAAACAATGAGTTGTTCAAATTATGACATTACTCCATGTACGATGGATAAGTTATTATAAATCTTAATGGTGAAACACACACACATAATACTGACGCTAAAATGCCATAAGGCAAATGATTTGAATTCCACTTATTTGTGGAACCGCCATTTAGGTCATGTTAGAAAGGAACGCATGAAGGAACTCCATGCAAATGGATTTTTTGGAGTCATTTGATTTTTGAATCGTTTGGCGCTTGCAAATCTTTTCTAAAGAGAATGACTAAAATACCGTTCATAGGCCAAGAGTTGAACGGGCAACTAACTTAGTGAAAACATACATGATGATATATGTGGTTCACTGGGCATAGTTGTGAGCGGGAGATTCTTCTACTTCATGAAAACTTCCAACAATGAATTGAGTATATATTCGATAAGGAAGAAGTTTGAAACATTTGAATGGATTCAAATAAATTTCAGCATAAAGTGGAAATCATCGTAATAGAAAAGTCAAATATCTATGATTGGATCGTAGTGGAAATATTTGAATTACTAGTTTTAGCGAACATCTAAGAGAGTTATGAAAATTGTTCTACAACTCACATTTCTTGGAGTATCATATTGATGATGAAGTATCTGAGAGATGTATCCAAACCTTGTTTGGTCAATGATGAGATAAAATATTAATGCCATTATATTTTTGTGGATTATGCTTTAGAGACTACCGCTTTTACACTAAATAGAGCATCATCATGATCCGTTGAAATGACACCATACGAGTTATGGCATGGGTATAAACCTCAATAGTCCTTTCTTTAAATTTTGGTCTAAGAGTTTACAACCAAAATCGGATAAATGTCTTTGTTGGTTATCCCAAAGTATTGATTGGAAATTCTTTCCACTATGGATACAAAGACAAAAGTGTTTGTCGATGTTTCTTATTCATTTCCATGAAATTGTTTCTAGCGAAGTATTTGAGTGGGAGGACAATAGAACTTGATAAGGTTTATGAACCTGAGCATAATGATCAGAGTAGCGCAGCATCGGAAATTGGTTCCGGAAGCGGTCACGACGATCATGGCTCACATGACTACAAAGTGTTTTAGCCATGGAGATCGAAGTACATATTGAACCTTGTAGGTATGGTTTACTTTGTGATCAAATAAATGATTTGTGGACAAAGGGTTGATTTTGAACAATGATAAACCAACTACAAACAAAGAAGTTATGATGGGCCCTGACTCCTTTAAAATGGCTATACGCCATGAAATCCAAGATAGATGAATGCTTTTTGAAAGTAAATGGATCTATAAAATTGATGGACTTGGATGAAATATCCTTGAAGAAGCTTGACTTGTCGAAAAGTTGTTTACGACAAAGTTCAAAGAGTTGACTAAGATAAGATTAGATCTTCCGTAGCAATGCTTATAGTCTATGTGGATTATTCTAGTAATCACTACATATTTCTTTTATGAGATATGTTAGTAGGATGGCAAAATACATTACTTATCAGAAGTGTGTATTAAAGGTGTATACAAGATACAACCAAGAGTTTTGCTGGTCCGTGGAATACTAGATAGGTATACAAACTTCAATTAGATGAAGTGAGTATCGCGGAGTTGGAATCTTCACCAGATGAAATAATCAAATAGTTTTTGATTTCATCAGAGATGATGAAGAAGCTTGCATTTGCAAGAAATTAAGTGGGAGCGCTGAGACATATTTATAATACTTTATGTAGATGACATATAGTTGGTTATAAATGATGTAATTATATACTTGATTAAAAGGTTTCATTGAGTATTAACTTTAATGAAAGGATATGGACTGAAACATATTTAGTGTCAAGATCTATGAAGATAGATTGAAACACATAATAAGTTTAAGTCAAAGTGCATAGAATGGATATTGAAGTAGTTCAATATAGAAATATTAAGAATGTGTTCTTTTCATGCGAAGGTTTATACAAGACTTGAGTGTAATTGACACTCGATGAGTAAAAACACATGAGTGATTATAGATCACGAATAATATGTACAAAAATCAGATGTCCTATGCTCTGAAAAGTTAGGAGCATATACCAGAATGATTCATGTGATGATCATTGGAAAAACAGTAAGAATATTCCTGTGTGCTTTCGAAGAACCAAGGATACATATATATTTTTGTATGGGGTAATGACAAAACAAATCGATGTAAGATGTTGCACCGATATTTGTTTGGTCACATATAAAAATGAAATTCAAATCTCAATTAGGCTAAGTATTGTTTAAAAGGTAACACAATACTAGATTTAGAAGAGTTCTAAATATTGTGACGGATTCTACAAACATAGGCAAAGCATGACATTGTTTTGACAATGACTGAGGATGTTGTGTCGAGAAGTTCTTTGAGAACTTGGTGTAGTTCCAATAGTGTCAGAACTTTGAAGCTATGTTGTGTGTGACAATATTAGTGACTTATTTCAGACCGCGGAATTAAGGTTCCACCAGAAGACCAACCATATTTAAATGCCAACTCATTTGGAAAATGAGTGATGCGTGAAGACGCAAATGAATTGCAAAATACATACGGTTCTGAGCATGTCAGGTCCGTTGACTAAAACCTCTCCTGTGAGCAAAACATGATAAAGCACCGGAAGGCCAAGGTGTTATATCTTTACAAATGTAAACTAGATTATTGACTCTAGTGCAAGTGGGAGACTGTTGGAGATATGCCCAAGAGGCAATAATAAAATGGTTATTATAATATATCTTTGTGTTTATGATAATGTTTACATACCATGCTATAATTGTATTAACCGAAACATTGATACATGTGTGTTATGTGAACAACAAGGAGTCCCTAGTAAGCCTCTTGTATAACTAGCTTGTTGATTAATAGATGATCATGGTTTCGTGATCATGGACATTGGATGTTATTAATAACAAGGTTATGTCATTATATGAATGATGTAATGGACACACCCAATTAAGCGTAGCATAAGATCACGTCATTAATTTATTTGCTATAAGCTTTCGATACATAGTTACCTAGTCCTTTCGACCATGAGATCATGTAAATCACTTATACCGGAAAGGTACTTTGATTACATCAAACGCCACTGCGTAAATGGGTGGTTATAAAGGTGGGATTAAGTATCCGGAAAGTATGAGTTGAGGCATATGGATCAACAGTGGGATTTGTCCATCCCGATGACGGATAGATATACTCTGGGCCCTCTCGGTGGAATGTCGTCTAATAGCTTGCAAGCATATGAATGGTTCATAAGAGACCACATACCATGGTACGAGTAAAGAGTACTTGTCATGAGACGAGGTTGAACGAGGTATAGAGATATCGATGAACAAACCTCGGACAAGTAAAATATCGCGTGACAAAGAGAATCGGTATCGTATGTAAATGGTTCAGTCGATCACTAAAGTCATCGTTGAATATGTGGGAGTGATGTCTACTCACACTTCTTTTCCTGTAGAAAGTGTTGGGCCTCCAAGAGCAGAGGTTTGTAGAACAGCAGCAAGTTTTCCCTTAAGTGGATCACCCAAGGTTTATCGAACTCAGGGAGGAAGAGGTCAAAGATATCCCTCTCATGCAACCCTGCAACCACAAAGCAAGAAGTCTCTTGTGTCCCCAACACACCTAATACACTTGTCAGGTGTATAGGTGCACTAGTTCGGCGAAGAGATAGTGAAATACAGGTGGTATGAATATATATGAGCAGTAGTAACGGCACCAGAAAATAGCTTGCTGCTACAACTGGCGTGTGGATGATGGTGGGAATATTGCGGGCAGTACAGATGCAGTAGAACAGTAAACAAGCGATGATTGCAGTATTTGGGAACAAGGCCTAGGGATCATACTTCCGCTAGTGGACACTCTCAACATTGATCACATAACAGAATAAATAGATGTATGCTACACTCTACACTCTCTTGTTGGATGATGAACACCACTAATTGGGTAGGATTACACGAACCCTCAATGCCGGAGTTAACAAGCTCCACAACATTCGATATTCATATTTAAATAACCTTAGAGTGCATGATAGATCAACACAATTATACCGAGTACTAACATAGCATGCACACCGTCACCGACAGACTATGAAAGGGGGAATAAATTGCATCAATACCATCATAGTAATAGTTAACTTCATAATCTACAAGAGATCACAATCATAGCATATACCAAGTACTTCATGATGCACACACTGTCAACATTACATCATGGAGGAGGAATAGACTACTTTAATAACATCACTAGAGTAGCACATAGATGAATTGTGATACAAAACTCATATGAATCTCAATCATGTAAGGCAGCTCATGAGATCATTGTATTGAAGTACATAGGAGAGAGATTAACCACATAGCTACCGGTACAGCCCCTTAGCCTCGATGGAGAACTACTCCCTCCTCATGGGAGACAACGGCGTTGATGAAGATGGCGGTGGAGATGGCAGCGGTGTCGATGGAGAAGCCTTCCGGGGGCACTTCCCCATCCCTGCGGCGTGCCGGAACAGAGACTCCTGTCCCCCAGATCTTGGCTTCGCGATGGCGGCGGCTCTGGAAGGTTTCTCGTACCGTGGCTTTTCCGTATCGAAGATTTAGGTCAGGGACCTTTATATAGGTGAAGAGGCGGAGTCGGAGGGCTGACGAGGCCACGACACAGTAGGGGGGTGCGGCCCACCCCCTGGCCGCGCCAGCCTATCATTTGGGGCCCACAGGGCTCTCCTCTGGTGGCTCTCAGGTGTTCTGGAAGCTTCATGCAATTCTAAGATGCTGGGCGTTGATTTCGTCCAATTCCGAGAATATTTCCTTACTAGGATTTCTGAAACCAAAAACAACAGAAAACAGGAACTGGCACTTCGGCATCTCGTCAATAGGTTAGTTCCGGAAAACACATAAAATCATCATAAAGTATGTATAAAACATGTAGGTATTGTCATAAAACAAGCATGGAACATAAGAAATTATCGATACGTCGGAGACGTATCAGCATCCCCAAGCTTAGTTCCTACTCGTCCTCGAGTAGGTAAACGATAACAAAGATAATTTCTGAAGTGACATGCTACCAACATAATCTTAATCATACTATTGTAAAGCATATGAGATGAATGCAGCGATTCAAAGCAATGGTAAAGACAATTAGTAAACAATTGAATCATATAGCAAAGACTTTTCATGAATAGTACTTTCAAGACAAGCATCAATAAGTCTGGCATAAGAGTTAACTCATAAAGCAATAAATTCATAGTAAAGGCATTGAAGCAACACAAAGGAAGATTAAGTTTCAGCGGTTGCTTTCAACTTGTAACATGTATATCTCATGGATAGTGGTCAACATAAAGTAATATGATGAATGCAAATATGCAAGTATGTAAGAATCAATGCACAGTTAACACAAGTGTTTGCTTCTTGAGGTGGGAGGAAATAGGTAAACTGACTCATCATAAAAGTAGAAGAAAGGCCCTTCGACGAGGGAAGCATTGATTGCTATATTTGTGCCAGAGCTTTTATTTGGAAAACATAAAGAGAGCATAAAAGTAAATTTTGAGAGGTGTTTGTTGTTGTCAACGAAGGGTAGTGGGCACTCTAACCCCCTTGCCAGACAGACTTTCAAAGAGCGGCTCCCATGAAACATTTTTATTTTTGGGTGGCACTCCTTCCGACCTTTACTTTCACAAACCATGGCTAACCGAATCCTCGGGTGCCTACCAACAATCTCATACCATGAAGGAGTGCCTTTTATTTTAGTTTTCTTTAGATGACACTCCTCCCCACCTTTGCTTTCTCAAGCCATGGCTAACCGAATCCTCGGGTGCCGTCCAACAATCACATACCATGGAGGAGTGTCTATTTTTGTAAAATTATGAAGGTTAATTAATTTGGGACTGGGAATCCCATTGCCAGCTCTTTTTGCAAAATTATTGGATAAGCGGATGAAGCCACTAGTCCATTGGTGAAAGTTGCCCAACAAGATTTAAAGATAAACACCACATACTTCCTCATGAGCTATAAAACATTGACACAAATCAGAGATGATAAATTTTGAATTGTTTAAAGGTAGCACTCAAGCAATTTACTTTGGAATGGCAGAGAAATACCATGTAGTAGGTAGGTATGGTGGACACAAATGGCATAGTTATTGGCTCAAGGATTTGGATGCACGAGAAGTATTCCCTCTCAATACAAGGCTTAGGCTAGCAAGGTTGTTTAAAGCAAACACAAGTATGAACCGGTACAACAAAACTCACATAAAAACATATTGCAAGCATTATAAGACTCTACACTGTCTTCCTTGTTGTTCAAACCCTTACTAGAAAATATCTAGACCTTAGAGAGACCAATCATGCAAACCAAATTTTAGCAAGCTCTATGTATTTCTTCACTAATAGGTGCAAAGTATATGATGCAAGAGCTTAATCATGAGCACAACAATTGCCAAGTATCACATTGTTCAAGACATTATACCAATTACCACATGTAGCATTTTCTGTTTCCAACCATATAACAATTAACGAAGCAGTTTCAATCTTCGTCATGAAAATTAAAAGCTAAGAACACATGTGTTCATATGAACCAGCGGAGCGTATCTCTCTCCCACACAAGCATTTATTCAAACAAAAATAAAAACAAAAACAAACAGACGCTCCAAGTAAAGTACATAAGATGTGATCGAATAAAAATATAGTTTCAAGAGAAGGAACCTGATACTTTGTCGATGAAGAAGGGGATGCCTTGGGCATCCCCAAGCTTAGACGCTTGAGTCTTCTTGAAATATGCAGGGGTGAACCACCGGGGCATCCCCAAGCTTAGAGCTTTCACTCTTCTTGATCATATTGTATCATCCTCCTCTCTTGACCCTTGAAAACTTCCTCCACACCAAACTCAAAACAACTCATTAGAGGGTTAGTGCACAATATAAATTGACATGTTCAGAGGTGACACAATCATTCTTAACACTTCTGGACATGCTCAAAGCTACTGGAAGTTAATAGAACAAAGTAATCCATCCAACACAGCAAAAGAGGCAATGCGAAATAAAAGGCATAATCTGTCAAAACATAACAGTCCGTAAAGACGAATTTCTAAGAGGCACCAGACTTGCTCAAATGAAAATTCTCAAATTGAATGAAAGTTGCGTACATATCTGAGGATCACACACGTAAATTGGCAGATTTTTCTGAGTTACCTACAGAGAATTCAACACAAATTCGTGACAGCAAGAAATCTGTTTCTGCGCAGTAATCCAAATCTAGTATCAACCTTTCTATCAAAGACTTTACTTGGCACAACAATGCAATAAAGTAAGATAAGGAGAGGTTGCTACAGTAGTAACAACTTCCAAGACACAAATATAAAACAAAAGTACTGTAGCAAAATAACACATGGGTTATCTCCCAAGAAGTGCTTTCTTTATAGCCATTAAGATGGGCTCAGCAATTTCAATGATGCACTCCCAAGAAATAAGAGTTGAAGCAAAAGAGAGCATCAAGAAGCAAATTTGAAACACATTTAAGTCTAACCCACTTCCTATGCATAGGAATCTTGTACACAAATAAATTCACGAAGCATAATGCAACAAGCATAGAAAGATAAAACACGAGTAACTTCAAAAATTTCAGCATATAGAGAGGTGTTTTAGTAACATGAAAATTTCTACAGCCATATTTTCCTCTCTCATAATAATATCCAGTAGCATCATGAACAAACTCAACAATATAACTATCAAATGAAACATTCTTATCATGAGCTTCATGCATAAAATTATCATTACTCTCCACATAAGCATAATCAATTTTATTAGTAATAGTGGGAGCAAATTCAACAAAGTAGCTATCATTATTATTCTCATCATCTAATATAGGAGGCATATTGTATTCATAATCAAATTTATCCTCCATAACAGGCGGCACCAAAAGACTATTATCATTATAATCATCATAAATAGGAGGCAAAGTATCATCAAAGTAAATTTTCTCCTCAATGCTTGGGGGACTAAAATATCAAGCTCATCAAAACCAGCTTCCCCAAGCTTAGAATTTTCCATATCATTAGCAACAATGGTGTTCAAAGTGTTCATACTAATATGTTCCATGGGTTTTTTAATTTTCGAATCAAACCAGCCATGTCTTAGCTCAGGAAAAAGAATAAAAAGCTCCATGTTGCTTTCCATTATGCCAAACTAGTGTAAAACAAGAAACAAAAAGATGCAATTGCAGGATCTAAAGGAAATAGCTTCGAGCACTTACAACGGCGCTGGAAAATAGCTTAGTAGCCGAGATCCGGAGTGTGAGTACCTTTTACCTTTCCTCCCCAGCAACGGCGCCAGAAAATAGCTTGATGTCTACTCACACTTCTTTTCCTGTAGACAGTGTTGGGCCTCCAAGAGCAGAGGTTTGTAGAACAGCAGCAAGTTTTCCCTTAAGTGGATCACCCAAGGTTTATCGAACTCAGGGAGGAAGATGTCAAAGATATCCCTCTCATGCAACCCTGCAACCACAAAGCAAGAAGTCTCTTGTGTCCCTGATGGCGTGTAACTCACACGTTCGTTGGGAACCCCAAGAGGAAGGTATGATGCGCACAGCAGCAAGTTTTCCCTCAGAAAGAAACCAAGGTTTATCGAACCAGGAGGAGCCAAGAAGCACGTTGAAGGTTGATGGCGGCGGGATGTAGTGCGGCGCAACACCAGGGATTCCGGCGCCAACGTGGAACCTGCACAACACAACCAAAGTACTTTGCCCCAACGAAACAGTGAGGTTGTCAATCTCACCGGCTTGCTGTAACAAAGGATTAACCGTATTGTGTGGAAGATGATTGTTTGCAGAAAACAGTAGAACAAGTATTGCAGTAGATTGTATTTCAGTAAAGAGAATTGGACCGGGGTCCACAGTTCACTAGAGGTGTCTCTCCCATAAGACAAACAGCATGTTGGGTGAACAAATTACAGTTGGGCAATTGACAAATAAAGAGAGCATGACCATGCACATACATATCATGATGAGTATAGTGAGATTTAATTGGGCATTACGACAAAGTACATAGACCGCCATCCAACTGCATCTATGCCTATAAAGTCCACCTTCAGGTTATCATCCGAACCCCCTCCAGTATTAAGTTGCTAACAACAGACAATTGCATTAAGTATTGCGCGTAATGTAACTAGTGACTATATCCTTGAACATAGCACTAATGTTTTATCCCTAGTGGCAACAGCACATCCATAACCTTAGAGGTTCTTGTCACCCCTCCAGATTCACGGAGACATGAACCCACTATCGAGCATAAATACTCCCTCTTGGAGTTACTAGCATCAACTTGGCCAGAGCATCTACTAATAACGGAGAGCATGCAAGATCATAAACAACACATAGATATAACTTTGATAATCAACATAACAAGTATTCTCTATTCATCGGATCCCAACAAACGCAACATATAGAATTACAGATAGATGATCTTGATCATGTTAGGCAGCTCACAAGATCCGACAATGATAGCACAATGGGGAGAAGACAACCATCTAGCTACTGCTATGGACCCATAGTCCAGGGGTAGACTACTCACACATCACACCGGAGGCGACCATGGCGGTGTAGAGTCCTCCGGGAGATGATTCCCCTCTCCGGCAGGGTGCCGGAGGCGATCTCCTGGATCCCCCGAGATGGGATCGGCGTTGGCGGCGTCTCTGGAAGGTTTTCCGTATCGTGGCTCTCGGTACTGGGGGTTTCGTCACGGAGGCTTTAAGTAGGTGGAAGGGTAGGTCAAGAGGCGGCGCGAGGGGCCCAGACCATAGGGCCGCGCGGCCAAGGCAGGGGCCGCGCCGCCCTATGCTCTGGCTGCCTCGTGGCCCCTCTTCGTTTCGTCTTCGGACTTCTGGAAGCTTCGTGGAAAAATAGGCCCCTGGGCTTTGATTTCGTCCAATTCCGAGAATATTTCCTTACTAGGATTTCTGAAACCAAAAACAGCAGAAACAAAGAATCGGCACTTCGGCATCTTGTTAATAGGTTAGTTCCAGAAAATGCACGAATATGACATAAAGTGTGCATAAAACATGTAGATAACATCAATAATGTGGCATGGAACATAAGAAATTATCGATACGTTGGAGACGTATCAGCATCCCCAAGCTTAGTTCTGCTCGTCCCGAGCAGGTAAAACGATAACACGTATAATTTCCGGAGTGACATGCCATCATAATCTTGATCATACTATTTGTAAAGCATATGTAGTGAATGCAGCGATCAAAACAATGTATATGACATGAGTAAACAAGTGAATCATAAAGCAAAGACTTTTCATGAATAGCACTTCAAGACAAGCATCAATAAGTCTTGCATAAGAGTTAACTCATAAAGCAATAATTCATAGTAAAAGCATTGAAGCAACACAAAAGAAGATTAAGTTTCAGCGGTTGCTTTCAACTTGTAACATGTATATCTCATGGATATTGTCAACATAGAGTAATATAATAAGTGCAATAAGCAAGTATGTAGGAATCAATGCACAGTTCACACAAGTGTTTGCTTCTTGAGGTGGAGAGAAATAGGTGAACTGACTCAACATTGAAAGTAAAAGAATGGTCCTCCATAGAGGAAAAGCATCGATTGCTATATTTGTGCTAGAGCTTTGATTTTGAAAACATGAAACAATTTTGTCAACGGTAGTAATAAAGCATATGCATCATGTAAATTATATCTTATAAGTTGCAAGCCTCATGCATAGTGTACTAATAGTGCCCGCACCTTGTCCTAATTAGCTTGGACTACCGGATCATCACAGTGCACATGTTTTAACCAAGTGTCACAAAGGGGTACCTCTATGCCGCCTGTACAAAGGTCTAAGGAGAAAGCTCGCATTGGATTTCTCGCTATTGATTATTCTTCAACTTAGACATCCATACCGGGACAACATAGACAACAGATAATGGACTCCTCTTTTATGCATAAGCATGTAACAACAATTAATAATTTTCTCATTTGAGATTGAGGATATATGTCCAAAACTGAAACTTCCACCATGGATCATGGCTTTAGTTAGCGGCCCAATGTTCTTCTCTAACAATATGCATGCTTAATCATAAGGTGGTAGATCTCTCTTACTTCAGACAAGACGAACATGCATAGCAACTCACATGAAATCCAACAATGAATAGTTGATGGTGTCCCCAGTAAACATGGTTATCGCACAACAAGCAACTTAATAAGAGATAAAGTGCATAATTACATATTCAATACCACAATAGTTTTTAAGCTATTTGTCCCATGAGCTATATATTGCAAAGGTGAATGATGGAATTTTAAAGGTAGCACTCAAGCAAATTACTTTGGAATGGCGGAAAATACCATGTAGTAGGTAGGTATGGTGGACACAAATGGCATAGTGGTTGGCTCAAGTATTTTGGATGCATGAGAAGTATTCCCTCTCGATACAAGGTGTAGGCTAGCAAGGCTTATTTGAAACAAACACAAGGATGAACCGGTGCAGCAAAACTCACATAAAAGACATATTGAAAACATTATAAGACTCTACACCGTCTTCCTTGTTGTTCAAACTCAATACTAGAAATTATCTAGACCTTAGAGAAACCAAATATGCAAACCAAATTTTAGCATGCTCTATGTATTTCTTCATTAATAGGTGCAAAGCATATGATGCAAGAGCTTAAACATGAGCACAACAATTGCCAAGTATCACATTACCCAAGACATTTATAGCAATTACTACATGTATCATTTTCAAATTCCAACCATATAACAATTTAACGAAGGAGAAACTTCGCCATGAATACTATGAGTAGAAACCAAGGACATACTTGTCCATATGCTACAGCGGAGCGTGTCTCTCTCCCATAAAGTGAATGCTAGGATCCATTTTATTCAAACAAAACAAAAACAAAAACAAACCGACGCTGCAAGAAAAAGCACATAAGATGTGATGGAATAAAAATATAGTTTCAGGGGAGGAACCTGATAATGTTGTCGATGAAGAAGGGGATGCCTTGGGCATCCCCAAGCTTAGACGCTTGAGTCTTCTTGATATATGCAGGGGTGAACCACCGGGGCATCCCCAAGCTTAGAGCTTTCACTCTCCTTGATCATGTTGCATCATACTCCTCTCTTGATCCTTGAAAACTTCCTCCACACCAAACTCGAAACAACTCATTAGAGGGTTAGTGCACAATATAAATTGACATATTCAGAGGTGACACAATCATTCTTAACACTTCTGGACATTGCATAATGCTACTGGACATTAATGGATCAAAGAAATTCATCCAACATAGCAAAAGAGGCAATACGAAATAAAAGGCAGAATCTGTCAAAACAGAACAGTTCGTATTGACGAATTTTAAAATGGCACCAGACTTGCTCAAATGAAAATGCTCAAATTGAATGAAAGTTGCGTACATATCTGAGGATCATGCACGTAAATTGGCTTAATTTTGTGAGCTACCTACAGGGAGGTGGACCCAGATTCGTGACAGGAAAGAAATCTGAAACTGCGCAGTAATCCAAATCTAGTACTTACTTTTCTATCAACGGCTTAACTTGGCACAACAAAACACAAAACTAAGATAAGGAGAGGTTGCTACAGTAGTAAACAACTTCCAAGACACAAAATAAAAACAAAGTACTGTAGGTAAAAATACACATGGGTTATCTCCCAAGAAGTTCTTTCTTTATAGCCATTAAGATGGGCTCAGCAGTTTTAATGATGCACTCGCAAGAAATAGTATTTGAAGCAAAAGAGAGCATCAAGAGGCAAATTCAAAACACATTTAAGTCTAACATGCTTCCTATGCATAGGAATCTTGTAAATAAACAAGTTCATGAAGAGCAAAGTAACAAGCATAGGAAGATAAAACAAGTGTAGCTTCAAAAATTTCACCACATAGAGAGGTATTTTAGTAACATGAAAATTTCTACAACCATATTTTCCTCTCTCATAATAACTTTCAGTAGCATCATGAGCAAACTCAACAATATAAGTATCACATAAGGCATTCTTATTCACATGCATAAAAGTATCATTACTCTCCACATAAGCATAATCAATTTTATTAGTTGTAGTGGGAGCAAATTCAACAAAGTAGCTATCATTATTATTCTCATTATCAAATATAGGAGGCATATTGTAATCATAATCAAATTTATCCTCCATAACAGGCGGTACTAAAAGACCAATATCATTATCATAAATAGGAGGCAAAGTATCATCAAAGTAAATTTTCTCCTCAATGCTTGGGGGAATAAAAAGATCATGAAAACCAGCTTCCCCAAGCTTAGAACTTTCTATATTATTATCAACAATGGTGTTCAAAGCGTTCATACTAATATTACTACCAGCATGCAAATAAGATTTCATAGGTTTTTTAATTTTCGCATCAAACAATCCATGTTTTAAATCAGGAAATAGAATAAGAAGATCATTCTTGTCCATTATGCCAAACTAGTGTAATAAAAACATGCATGATATTATAAAGTAAAACAAGTAACTAATTTTTTTTTGTGTTTTTGATTTAGTGCAGCAAACAAAGTAGTAAATAAAACTAAGCAAGACAAAAACAAAGTAAAGAGATTGAGAAGTGGAGACTCCCCTTGCAGCGTGTCTTGATCTCCCCGGCAACGGCGCCAGAAAAAGAGCTTGATGGCGTGTAACTCACACGTTCGTTGGGAACCCCAAGAGGAAGGTATGATGCGCACAGCAGCAAGTTTTCCCTCAGAAAGAAACCAAGGTTTATCGAACCAGGAGGAGCCAAGAAGCACGTTGAAGGTTGATGGTGGCGGGATGTAGTGCGGCGCAACACCAGGGATTCCGGCGCCAACGTGGAACCTGCACAACACAACCAAAGTACTTTGCCCCAACGAAACAGTGAGGTTGTCAATCTCACCGGCTTGCTGTAACAAAGGATTAACCGTATTGTGTGGAAGATGATTGTTTGCAGAAAACAGTAGAACAAGTATTGCAGTAGATTGTATTTCAGTAAAGAGAATTGGACCGGGGTCCACAGTTCACTAGAGGTGTCTCTCCCATAAGACAAACAGCATGTTGGGTGAACAAATTACAGTTGGGCAATTGACAAATAAAGAGAGCATGACCATGCACATACATATCATGATGAGTATAGTGAGATTTAATTGGGCATTACGACAAAGTACATAGACCGCCATCCAACTGCATCTATGCCTATAAAGTCCACCTTCAGGTTATCATCCGAACCCCCTCCAGTATTAAGTTGCTAACAACAGACAATTGCATTAAGTATTGCGCGTAATGTAACTAGTGACTACATCCTTGAACATAGCACTAATGTTTTATCCCTAGTGGCAACAGCACATCCATAACCTTAGAGGTTCTTGTCACCCCTCCAGATTCACGGAGACATGAACCCACTATCGAGCATAAATACTCCCTCTTGGAGTTACTAGCATCAACTTGGCCAGAGCATCTACTAATAACGGAGAGCATGCAAGATCATAAACAACACATAGATATAACTTTGATAATCAACATAACAAGTATTCTCTATTCATCGGATCCCAACAAACGCAACATATAGAATTACAGATAGATGATCTTGATCATGTTAGGCAGCTCACAAGATCCGACAATGATAGCACAATGGGGAGAAGACAACCATCTAGCTACTGCTATGGACCCATAGTCCAGGGGTAGACTACTCACACATCACACCGGAGGCGACCATGGCGGTGTAGAGTCCTCCGGGAGATGATTCCCCTCTCCGGCAGGGTGCCGGAGGCGATCTCCTGGATCCCCCGAGATGGGATCGGCGTTGGCGGCGTCTCTGGAAGGTTTTCCGTATCGTGGCTCTCGGTACTGGGGGTTTCGTCACGGAGGCTTTAAGTAGGCGGAAGGGTAGGTCAAGAGGCGGTGCGAGGGGCCCAGACCATAGGGCCGCGCGGCCAGGGCAGGGGCCGCGCCGCCCTATGCTCTGGCTGCCTCGTGGCCCCTCTTCGTTTCGTCTTCGGACTTCTGGAAGCTTCGTGGAAAAATAGGGCCCTGGGCTTTGATTTCGTCCAATTCCGAGAATATTTCCTTACTAGGATTTCTGAAACCAAAAACAGCAGAAAACAGCAACTGGCACTTCGGCATCTTGTTAATAGGTTAGTTCTAGAAAATGCACGAATATGACATAAAGTGTGCATAAAACATGTAGATAACATCAATAATGTGGCATGGAACATAAGAAATTATCGATACGTTGGAGACGTATCAGTCCCCAACACACCTAATACACTTGTCAGGTGTATAGGTGCACTAGTTCGGCGAAGAGATAGTGAAATACATGTGGTATGGATATATATAAGCAGTAGTAACGGCACCAGAAAATAGCTTGCTGCTACAACTGGCGTGTGGATGATGGTGGGAATATTGCGGGCAGTACAGATGCAGTAGAACAGTAAACAAGCGATGATTGCAGTATTTGGGAACAAGGCCTAGGGATCATACATTCGCTAGTGGACACTCTCAACATTGATCACATAACAGAATAAATAGATATATGCTATACTCTACACTCTCTTGTTGGATGATGAACACCACTAATTGTGTAGGATTACACGAACCCTCAATGCCGGAGTTAACAAGCTCCACAACATTCGACATTCATATTTAAATAACCTTAGAGTGCATGATAGATCAACACAATTATACCGAGTACTAACATAGCATGCACACCGTCACCGACAGACTATGAAAGGGGGAATAAATTGCATCAATACCATCATAGTAATAGTTAACTTCATAATCTACAAGAGATCACAATCATAGCATATTCCAAGTACTTCATGATGCACACACTGTCAACATTACATCATGGAGGAGGAATAGACTACTTTAATAACATCACTAGAGTAGCACATAGATGAATTGTGATACAAAACTCATATGAATCTCAATCATGTAAGGCAGCTCATGAGATCATTGTATTGAAGTACATAGGAGAGAGATTAACCACATAGCTACCGGTACAGCCCTTAGCCTCGATGGAGAACTACTCCCTCCTCATGGGAGACAGCAGCGTTGATGAAGATGGCGGTGGAGATGGCAGCGGTGTCGATGGAGAAGCCTTCCGGGGGCACTTCCCCGTCCCGGCGGCGTGCCGGAACAGAGACTCATGTCCCCCAGATCCTGGCTTCGCGATGGCGGCGGCTCTGGAAGGTTTCTCGTACCGTGGCTTTTCCGTATCGAAGATTTAGGTCAGGGACCTTTATATAGGCGAAGAGGCGGAGTCGGAGGGCTGACGAGGCGACGACACAGTAGGGGGGCGCGGCCCACCCCCTGGCCGCGCCAGCCTGTCATCTGGGGCCCACAGGGCTCTCCTCTAGTGGCTCTCGGGTGTTCTGGAAGCTTCATGCAATTCTAAGATGCTGGGCATTGATTTCGTCCAATTCCGAGAATATTTCCTTACTAGGATTTCTGAAACCAAAAACAGCAGAAAACATGAACTGGCACTTCGGCATCTCGTCAATAGGTTAGTTCCGGAAAACACATAAAATCATCATAAAGTATGTATAAAATATGTAGGTATTGTCATAAAACAAGCATGGAACATAAGAAATTATCGATACGTCGGAGACGTATCAGGGAGCCATTATGGATCTCCAGATCCCGCTATTGGTTATTGGTCAGAGAGAAGTCTCAACCATGTCTAAGTAGGGTGACACACTTAAGGTTTGATGTCATTTAAGTAGATATGGAAATATGGAATGGAGTTCGAAGTTTTGTTCGGAGTCTCGGATGGGATCCAGGACATCACGAGGAGTTCCGGAATGGTCCGGAGAATAAGATTCATATATAGGAAGTCATATTCCAAGTTTGGAAATGATCCGGTGCATTTATGGCAGGTTCTGTAAGGTTCTAGAAAAGTCCGGAAGAAGGCACTATGGAAGGACTCCACAAGCTTGGCAGGCCAAACCCTAAGGGAGGAGTCCCAGGTGGGCTCCACCTGAGGTGGCCGGCCACCCCACCTCAAGGAAAGGTGGGAGTCCCACCTTGGGTAGGACTTCCCCCTTGAGTAGGTTTCCCACCTTTGGGGAGTTTTGGTGTTGGGGTCTTATTCGAAGACTTGGACTACAACTCTTGGGGCTTCCACCTATATAATGAGGGACAAGGGGAGGGTGGCCGGCCACTCTTGCCTCCAACCTTGGCTGCCCCCTTTGTGGCTGGCGCCCAAGGCACCCCCTCTCCCCAAACCCTAGCGCCCCTCCTCCACTACTTATCCCGCATATGCTTAGCGAAGGTCCACCGGAGATCTCCATCGACACCACCACCACGCCGTCGTGCTTCCGGGATTTCGAGGAGGATCTACTACTTCCACTGCCCGCTGGAACGGGGAGAAGGACGTCTTCATCAACACCGAACGTGTGACCGAGTATGGAGGTGCTGCCCGATTGTGGCACCGTCAAGATCTTCTACGCGTTTTTGAAAGCGGCAAGTGATCGTCTACCGCAGCAACGAGAGCCTCCTCTTGTAGGCTTTGGAAATCTTCAAGGGTTAGTCTCGTTCATCCCCTCATTGCTCCCATCTTCTAGATTGCATCTTGGCTTGGATTGCGTTCTCGCGGTAGGAATTTTTTTGTTTTCTATGCTACGAATCCCTTCAGGTCCTATCATATTTTGGCAAAGTGCCATCTTCTAAAATATTTTGTATGTAAGTATTTGTATGGCAATTATCAATGCAATAAGAAAGGCACCCATGCAGGACACTATTAATATCAAGATCACTCGTATCTAACAAAGAAATTTTTCTGGATAACTCTTCACACCCCAAAAATAAAGTGAGTTCATCATGCTGATTAGGAGTAATTTCATCATCGCAATACAAATTTGCAGCACTCATGGGGTTCGAATTATCATTGGAGGAGCATTGAAAATTAAAATGGCCCACTCTATGGCAAAGTTCACAAATAAAAGGATAGAGGGCACAAACTTTTTCACCAAGATCATCTAGAGCCCTAAACCACTTTCTAGTTTTTTCATTCCTATGATGGATACAATATTCATCTTCGATTTGATTAATTCCACAAGGTCTATGCATTCCACAAAAAATAACATGCTTATGAGAAATAGTATTTTCAGAAATTCAGGCATGTTTATTGCAATCATTAACAACAATTTCATTTTCCATACAAGTGTCTTTAAAAGGTTCATGATACATGTACCAATTTTCTTTAGGAACATTAATATGAGAAGCAAAGGCCCTATAGCAATCGACCATAATTTGAGGATCAAGACCATATTTAGCACTAAGCTCTTGAAAATCAACAGTTTCAATGAAAGACTTAATGCATTCATATTCATAGTTTATACCTGATTCTTTACCTTTGTCGTTCTCCCAATCTTCAGCGTTCTCCTGAATCCGATCAAGAAGGTCCCATTTAAATTCTTATTTATTGCGCGTGAATGATCCAGAACAAGTAGTATCCAGTAAGGTTTTGTCTTGAAAAGAAAGTCTTGCATAGAAATTATCAATGATGATATTACCAGGAAGCTCATGAATGGGGCATTTGAGCATTAAAGACTTCAATCTCCCCCATGCTTGGGCAATACTCTCTCCATCATGAGGCTAGAAATTATATATGTAGTTTCGATCTTTGTGAATTTCACTTGGAGGATAGAATTTAGAATAAAATAGAGGCATAATATCCTCCCAATCAAGAGAATGCCTATTCTTCAGCAATTTATACCAATGCGCCACTTTACCGGACATCAACATAGAGAATAGTTTCTTCCTCACTTCATCCATAGAGATACCTGCACACTTGAATAACCCGCATAATTCATGCAAAAACAGTAAATGATCTCCAGGATGGACAGTTCCATCCCTTTCATAGCACACGTTCAATAATTTTCATGGGTATCTTGAAAGGAATACTTTCAGTAGGCGGACTTAAAATATCACAAGCATCATTCGAATCACCACATATTGGAGACAAAGCATTATCAGGGCAAAATATTTCTTCCAAAGCTGAGGAGCAAAAAAGATTATTTTTATATAAACTAGCTTCCCCAAGCTTAGACTTCTCCATAGCATTAGCAGTAATTGCGTTCATACTAATAACATTGCTACTAGCATGCAAATAAGGTTCCATAGGTTTTTTAATTTTCGCATCAAACAATTCCTGTCTTAAATCAGGTAATAAATTAAAAAGCTCACTGTTATTTTCCTATATGCCTGACTAGTGAAAATAAAAAAAACAAGAAATAAAAAGATGCAATTGCAGGATCTAAAGGAAATAGCTTCGAGCACTCACACACCGGCAACAGTGCTAGGAAATAGCTTAGTAGTCGGAGGATGTGAATGACTTTTACCTTACCTCCCCGGCAACGGCGCCAGAAAATAGCTTGATGTCTACGCACGCTTCTATTCCTGTAGACAGCGTTGGGCCTCCAAGAGCAGAGGTTTATAGAACAGCAGCAAGTTTCCCTTGAGTGAATCACCCAAGGTTTATCGAACTCAGGGAGGTAGAGTTCAAAGATATCCCTCTCAAGCAACCCTGCAATTACGATACAAGAAGTCTCTTGTGTCCCCAACACACCTAATACACTTGTCAGATGTATAGGTGCACTAGTTCGGCGAAGAGATAGTGAAATACAAGTAATATGGAGGATTGTAAGTAGTAATTACAATCTGAAATAAAAATGGCAGCAAGCGAACATGTAACAGAACTTGTTGGAAACGGTGTTTCAATGCTTAGAAACAAGGCCTAGGGATCATACTTTCACTAGTGGACACTCTCAACATTGATCACACAACTGAATAAATAAATGCTACTTTCTACACTCTCTTGTTGGATAACAAACACCATTCATTGTGTAGGGCTATAAAAGCACACCTCAAGCCAGAGTAAACAAGCTCCACAACATCCGGAGTTCATATTAAAGTAACCTTTAGAGTGCATAATAGACCGTTGCAATTTAGACAGAGTACTAACATAGCATACACACTGTCAACAATAGCTATGAAAGGGGGAATAGATCGCATCAATACTATCATAGTAATAGTTAACTTCATAATCTACAAGGGGTTACAATCATAATCTACGCCAAGTACTACATGATGCACACACTGTCAACATTACATCATGGAGGAGGAATAGACTACTTTAATAACATCACTAGAGTAACGCATAGATTAATAGTGATACAAAGCTCATGATCACATAAAGATCACATGGGAGAGAGAGATGAACCACATAGCTACCGGTAGAGCCCTCAGCCTCGGGGGAGAACTACTCCCTCCTCATCATGGGAGACAGCAACGGCGATGAAGATGGTGGTGGTGTCGATGGAGATGACTTCGGGGGCAATTCCCCGTCCCGGCGGCGTGCCGGAACAGAGACTTCTGTCCCCCGAAACGGAGTTTCGCGATGGCGGCGGCGTCCCTGGAGTCTTTCTGGAGTTTCATCAATTGGTGTCGAGTTTTTAGGTCACGAGGGGTTAAATAGGCGAAGAGGCGGAGTCAGAGGGGCCAGGGGGCTCCCTCCTCATAGGCTGGCGCGCCCCCCCTCCAGGCCGCGCTGCCCTATGGTCTGGGGGCCCTGGGCCTCCTCTCCGGCTCCCCTTCGGTGTCCTGGTCCGTCTCGGTGAAATATGATGTTTGGCCTTTGTTTCGTCGAATTCCGAGAATATTGCCCGAACAACCTTTCTGGAACCAAAAACAGCAGAAAATAGGAACTGGCACTGTGGCATCTTGTTAATAGGTTAGTTCCGGAAAATGCATAAAATCATTATAAAGTGTGAGCAAAACATGTAGGTATTGTCATAAAACTAGCATGGAACATATCATTCACCTCTTCTTTAAATGTAATTTACCACTTGGATATGGAATTACCTACAAATTCCACGGAAGGAACTGCAGTTTGCAGGCGATGACGTTGGGACTCCAAGTGCAGAGTGTTGTGTCAACAGAGTATTTTCTCCACAAAGATGACTTGAGGGTTTATATCGAACTCTCGGGGAATGGGTAAAGAATTATCTCCCTTCCTCTTCTTCTAGCAATCCTGCAAAGTAAATAAAGCCTCGTGTCCCCGACTCCACCGTGTGGTTGTCAAGCAGAAGGTTTCGTATTAGTAATGGTAAATAAAAGAGGTAGCACAAGTAAAGTAAACTAAACAAATAAAATAAACTAAGTAAAAGTTGTAAAGAGATCATTGTTTTGGGGGTTTATGTGTAATTAAGATAACTAAATATTTTTGTATTTTCTGAGTAAAATATTGTTGCTAACAAAAAGTAAGATAAATGCAATAAAAAGGTGTTTCTTATGATTAAAATTGGGTATGGGTTCACTTGACTACTCTCTCTTTAAAGTTGTAGTGGATAACACAAATTCATCAATGAGATAATAATAATGGAACTCCAATATGTGTAAGATACACATTCATATGGGAATCACGTTGTAACATAGACATGATGCAACACACTGATGGTGCTTAACGTAGCGTAGATTTCACACCGTTGGGGAACCCCAAGAGGAAGGTATGATGAGCACAACAACAAGTTTTCCCTCAGTAAGAAACCAATGTTTAATCGACCGGTAGGAGAAAAGTGTGACCTATGAAGGTGTTGCTAGCTGACTTGTGGCAGGACGCACTACTGGCATCAGCAACAACGTGGAACCTGCACACAACACAACCAAAATACTTTGCCCCAACTTACAGTGAGGTTATCAATCTCACCGGTTTTGCTGAACACAAATAATTAAGCGTATCACGTGGAAAGAGATGTTTGTAGTGGAATTAAAGAGAATAGTTCTTGTAGAAAGTTAACAGAACAGGATTGAAGCACATGAATTTATCAGTGTAAAAGAAAGGACCGTGGTCCACAATTCACTAGAGGTGTCTCTCCATAAAGATAAATAACATGTTGGGTGAACAAATTACAGCTGGTAAATTGACAGAATAAAGACCATACATGACAAGATGATTAGTATGAGATTCGTTTGGGCATTACAACATAATACATAGGTCGTAATCCAACTGCGTCTATGACTAATAATCCACCTTCCGGTTATGGTATGAACCCCTTCCAGTATTAAGTTGCAAGCAACAGATTATCGCATTGAGCAATGTGTGTAAATTAAACAATAGAATTACCCTTGTATAAAACATTTTTGTTTTCTCCCTAGTAGCAACAACACATCTACAATCTTAGTTATTGTCACTCTTCCAGAAAATTAGAGGCATGGACCTACTATCGAGCATAAATACTCCCTCTTGGAGTCACAAGCATTTATTTGGCCAGAGTATCTACTAACAACGAAGAGCATGCAAGATCCCAAATAACATATGACAAGTATATAATCAATCTCAATATAGTATTCAATATTCATCGGATCCCAGCAAACACAACATGTAGCATTACATAAGGATGATCTTGATCATGATAGGCAACTCACAAGATCTAAACATAAGGCACAAATTGGAGAAGATAACCATCTAGCTACTACTATGGACCCATAGTCCAGGGATGAACTACTCACGCATCACTTCGGAGGCAGGCATGGCGATGTAGAGGCCTCCGCTGATGATCTCCCCCTCCAGCAGGGTGCCGGGAAGAGCTTCAGGACCCTCCCGAGCTAGGGTTTGCGATGGCGGCCGTGACGGAACTTTTCGTGGATGGAGGCTAGGGTGTTTAGGTTTTTCCCGAGATCGTGAATAAATAGGCGGAAGGGCGAAGTCGGTGGTCGCCTGGGGGTGGCACACAATCCCTTGGCGCGGGCCCACCCTTGGCCGCGCCATGGGGTGGTCTGGCCGCCCTGTGGTGCCTTTTAGATCCCCCTCTAGACTCTGTCTTCGTTACGGTAAAATATTGACTTCGGCTTTTGTTTCGTCCAATTCCAAGAATATTTCCCGTATAACTTTTCTGAAATACAAAATAGCAGAAAACAGGGAACTGACATTGTGGCATCTTATTAATTGGTTAGTGCCGGAAAATGTATAAAAGTGCAACGAAGTGTAAGCAAGACATATATAAATTGGTGTAAAACAAGCATGGAGCATCAAAAGTTATAGATACGTTTGCAATGTATCGGCATCCCAAGCTTAACTCCTGCTCATCCTCGAGTAGGTAAGTGATAACAACATATATTTTGAGGTGACATGAAGCCAATACAATCTTGATGAAGTTATTGTAAAGCATTGTAAGCTGGGATCAAAGTAATCTAAACATAGACATGATAGATATAATTCTAACAATAGAACTTAACAACTATGTTATAACATGAGAAATAACTCAAACAAATGATCATGAATAATTATGCATTGAAAGCAATTGTTTGTTTATGAGCATAGAGAAAACATACCAAAGTGGTACTCAACATGCCCCTTACGAAGTAGCAAAACATAAATGCTAGGACACCTTTAAAGTTCAAAGGGTGGCTAGATACAAGTAATTTAAGATCAAGAAATAGGATAATCATGAATCAATCAATAATAATTTTGGGACTATGCACATTATACTAAGAATGACAACTATGCTCTCTTAATTGGTGCATAAGCAAGAAGATGAAGACTCAACATAAAAGTAAAACGGAGGTCCTTCATAGAAAGAACCAGGATTAACAAGTTTTATAAACCTTCCAAAAAGTATGGTACTCATTATGTTTGAGCTCTCATTACCCCTATCATAAGCATCTTGAATGATTAAAGTTAATGTGAGGGCAAATATGAGTTATATGCTTGACAAATCACAAGTTGAAAATCTCATGCCCATTGAATACAAGTACCTAAACCTCATGTTACTCAACTTAGGTCCCAAATAAGTTCTTGTCATTGTAAGTATACATTTATCATCGAGAACGCCAAAGGGGTACCTCCTGCCCCATGATATGGAAGTACTCATGTATAGGAGCAATCCCATGCCAAAAATGACAAGACAAACAGACAATGAGCATCTTAGCAGTCCTTTTATTTACTATGGGTATAGCTTTTTATTGAACAAAAGAAGCCTGGTGACCGGGTGTATACGTGAGCACGCATCCATTGGCTGACACGTGTCACATTTAGCGATCCCCTGTTACCATCATTGTTGGGTTAGCAAACCACATCAGCACTAACAACACACCCAAATCACATTTTTAGCAATCCCCCGTTATCAATCATTGAAACGCGGGACCCGCAGCCCACGCCAAGTACGATTAGTGATGCATAAGACAACGTCAAGGCAACAGACTGAATTGACGAGAACCGAATCTCAAAGCAGATCGTGCGGCATCTAGAGGGTGCTCACGTATACACCTAGTCACCAAATCCACTCTCTTTTATTGAAAATGCTTCATAGAATGCTCACTATGGTTCGCTGTAAATTTCCACCATGAATGACGCATGGCTTAAATTGGCCACCCAGGCGTTTCTCTAACATGAATACAAACTCCATGGACTTACAAGTTTCCATTTTATTTCGTACGGTTAGGCATCCATAAACAAAATAACAAGATATCAACTAAATAGCAATAAGTGCAATGTTAAAAGCGTGCCCCATGAAAGCATGGTTGTGCTAACTCCCAACTCGCAATTCCAAGCATATAGACTTGATAAGATGGTCACACTGGCTCGAGTTTATTAAGTGCAAGAAAGTAAGTGTGCCATCAAATTCTTGAGAGCTTTACTAACTAATTTTCTCATGACAATTTAATTTGGAAGATAAGTAAAAACATGATGATTATACTTGGAATGGCAATGATGCTAATAGGTAGATATGGTGGACACAATTGGCAAACTTTGGTTTTTGGTGGTTAGATGCACGAGTAGAGCTCATACTCAGTACAGGCGAAGGCTAGCAAAAGACTGGGAATGACCAACTAAGAGAGCAATAATGGCCATAATCATGCATGGCGACAAAAAAGTATTAATCAAAACATAAAGTGATATTACAAGTCAACAAATAAATGATCATAGAGGCTTTAGTTGACTGGTTTGTAGTCATAACATGGTATAAGCATGTGTCAAGTCAACCCAATAAAGCATCAAAGGAGAATACCACAATTTATGTTTTGTATGATGGAAACAACACATGATTCTTTCAATAGCACATTATGCACTCTCAGCTATTCGAGACAAGTCATGCTACAACAATAAATACTAAGCATATAACAAGAATAACACCCACATGATATGCCAAAGTCTATGCCACGGTCTAGACAAGCTGAAGGAGATATGCCCTAGAGGCAATAACAAAGTGGTTATTATTTATATCTTTATGTCTATGATAAATGTTTATATATCATGCTATAATTGTATTAACCGAAACATTAGTACATGTGTGATATGTAGACAACAAGAAGTCCCTAGTATGCCTCTTAAACTAGCTTGTTGATTAATGGATGATTAGTTTCATAATCATGAACATTGGATGTTATTAATAACAAGGTTATATCATTATATGAATGATGTAATGGACACACCCAATTAAGCGTAGCATAAGATCTCGTCATTAAGTTATTTGCTATAAGCTTTCGATACATAGTTACCTAGTCCTTATGACCATGAGATCATGTAAATCACTTATACCGGAAAGATACTTTGATTACATCAAACGCCACTGCGTAAATGGGTGGTTATAAAGGTGGGATTAAGTATCCGGAAAGTATGAGTTGAGGCATATGGATCAACAGTGGGATTTGTCCATCCCGATGACGGATAGATATACTCTAGGCCCTCTCGGTGGAATGTCATCTAATGTCTTGCAAGCATATGAATAAGTTCATAAGAGACCACATACCACGGTACGAGTAAAGAGTACTTGTCAGGAGACGAGGTTGAACAAGGTATAGAGTGATACCGAAGATCAAACCTCGGACAAGTAAAATATCGCGTGACAAAGGGAATTGGTATCTTATGTGAATGGTTCATTCGATCACTAAAGTCATCGTTGAATATGTGGGAGCCATTATGGATCTCCAGATCCCGCTATTGGTTATTGGTCGGAGTGAGTACTCAACCATGTCCGCATAGTTCACGAACCGTAGGGTGACACACTTAAAGTTGGATGTTGAAATGGTAGAACTTGAATATGGAATGGAGTTCGAATATTTGTTCGGAGTCCCGGATAAGATCCCGGACATCACGAGGAGTTCCGGAATGGTCCGGAGAATAAGATTCATATATAGGATGTCATTTTATGTGAATTAAAATGACGCGGAAGGTTCTATGGAAGGTTCTAGAAAAGTCCGGAAGAAACCACCAAGGAAGGCGGAGTCCACGTGGGACTCCACCTCCATGGCCGGCCAACCCTAGTGGGGGTGGAGTCCCAAGTGGACTCCCCCTTAGGGGGCCGGCCACCCCCCCATATGGAAGGTGGAACTCCCACCTCTAGTGGGAGTCCTAGCTTGGGTAGGTTTCCCCACCATATGGAAGGTTTTTGGTTCGGGTCTTATTCGAAGACTTGGAGACCAACACTTGGGGTTCCACCTATATAATGAGGGGCCAAGGGGAGGGGGCCGGCCACCCCAAGAACCACAAGGTGGCCGCACCCCTATAGTGGCCGGCGCCCCCTCTCCCCAAACCCTAGCGACCTCTCTCCTCCACCACATCCCGCACGCTTAGCGAAGCTCCGCCGGACTTCTCCACCACCACCGACACCACGCCGTCGTGCTGTCGGATTCAAGAGGAGCTACTACTTCCGCTGCCCGCTGGAACGGGGAGGTGGACGTCGTCTTCATCAACAACCGAACGTGTGACCGAGTACGGAGGTGCTGCCCGTTCGTGGCGCCGGAAGCGATCGTGATCAAGATCTTCTACGCGCTTTTGCAAGCGGCAAGTGAACGTCTACCGCAGCAACAAGAGCCTACTCTTGTAGGCTTTGGAATCTCTTCAAGGGTGAGACTCGATAAACCCCTCGTTGCTACCGTCTTCTAGATTGCATCTTGGCTTGGATTGCGTGTTCGCGGTAGGAAAATTTTTGTTTTCTATGCTACGTTATCCTACAGTGGTATCACAGCCGTGTCTATGCATAGATGGTTGCACGAGTAGAACACAATGGTTTTGTGGGCGTTGATGCTCTTGTTATCTTTAGTTTGAGTACTTTGCATCTTCGTGGCATAGTGGGATGAAGCGGCTCGGACTAACTTTACATGACCGCGTTCATGAGACTTGTTCCTCGTTCGACATGCAACTTGTATTGCATAAGAGGCTTTGTGGGTGTCTGTCTCTCCTACTATAGTGAAGATTCAATTTACTCTTCTATTGAAAACATTAGTATCAACGTTGTGGTTCATGTTCGTAGGTAGATTAGATCTCTCTCGAAAACCCTAAACCACGTAAAATATGCAAACCAAATTAGAGACGTCTAACTTGTTTTTGCAGGGTTTGGTGATGTGATATGGCCATAATGTGATGATGAATATGTATTAGATGATCATTATTGTATTGTGGCAACCGGCAGGAGCTTTATGGTTGTCTTTAAATTTCATGTTGAGTAGTATTTCAAAGTAGTTGTAATAGTTGCTACATGGAGGACAATCATGAAGACGGCGCCATTGACCTTGACGCTACGCCGACGATGATGGAGATCATACCCGAAGATAATGGAGATCATGTCCGTGCTTTGGAGATGAAGATCAAAGGCGCAAAGACAAAAGGGCCATATCATATCACATATGAACTGCATGTGATGTTAATCCTTTTATGCATCTTATTTTGCTTAGATCGCGACGGTAGCATTATAAGATGATCCCTCACTAAAATCTCAAGATAATAAAGTGTTTATCCTTAGTAGCATCGTTGCCAAGACTTGTCGTTTCGAAGCATCTCGTGATGATCGGGTGTGATAGAATCAACAAGTGCATACAACGGGTGCAAGACAGTTTTGCACATGCGGATACTAAGGTGGCCTTGACGAGCCTAGCATGTACAGACATGGTCTCGGAACACGTGATACCGAAAGGTAGAGCATGAATCATATAGTTGATATGATGAACACTTTGAGTGTTCGCCATTGAAATCACACCTTGTCTCGTGATGATCAGACATAGGTGCGGTGGATTTGGTTCGTGTGATCACTAAGACAATGCGAGGGATATTGTTTTGAGTGGGAGTTCACCTAGATTTTTAATTATGTTGAATTAAAATTTGAACTCAATTTGTCATAAACTTAGTCTAAACTTTTGCAAATATATGTTGTAGAGATGGCGTCCCCAATCAATTTTAACTAGTTCCTAGAGAAAGAAAAACTTAAGAGCAACGGTAGCAACTTCACCGACTGGTTCCGTCATGTGAGGATCTTCCTCTCTGGCGGAAATCTGCAATATGTGCTTGATGCACCGCTAGGTGACCCTCCTGCAGAAACTAAAACCGATGAAGTAAAAGTTGTTTATGAGACTCAGAAAATTCGGTACTCTCAAGTTCAGTGTGCCATCCTATGCAGTCTGGAATCTGATCTTCAAAAACGTTTTGAGCACCACGATCCTCATGAGTTGATGAAAGAGCTGAAAGCTATTTTTGAGACTCATGCGGCCGTGGAATGCTATGAAGCATCGAAACAATTCTTCAGCTGCATGATGGAAGAAGGCAGCTCCGTTAGTGAGCACATGCTCGCCATGACCGGGCATGTGAAGAAACTCAGTGACTTGGGAATAGTGATTCCTAACAGACTGGGGATTAATCGTGTCCTTCAATCACTGCCACCAAGTTACAAGAACTTTGTGATGAACTACAATATGCAGAACATGAACAAGGAGTTACCTGAACTCTTTGGCATGCTAAAAGCTGCTGAGATTGAGATCAAGAAAGAGCACCAAGTGTTGATGGTCAACAAGACCACCAGTTTCAAGAAACAGGGCAAGTCTAAGGGAAAATTCAAGAAGGGTGGCAATAAAGCTGCCACGCCTCCTATGAAACCTAAGAACGGCCCTAAGCCTGATGCTGAGTGCTATTACTGCAAGGAGAAGGGACACTGGAAGCGTAATTGCTCCAAGTATCTGGCTGATCTGAAGAGCGGCCTTGTCAAGAAGAAGAAAGAAGGTATATCTGATATACATGTTATAGATGTTTATCTCAACGGTTCTCGTTCTAGTACACTGGTATTTGATACTGGTTCGGTTGCTCATATATGTAACTCGAAACAGGAACTAAAGAATAAACGAAGACTACTGAAAGATGAAGTGACGATGCGCGTTGGAAATGGATCCAAAGTCGATGTGATCGCTGTCGGCACACTTCCTCTACATCTACCTTCGGGATTAGTTTTAAGCCTAAATAATTGTTATTTTGTACCCGCGTTGAGCATGAACATTATATCTGGATCTTGTTTAATGCAAGACGGTTATTCATTCAAATCTGAGAATAATGGTTGTTCTATTTTTATGAATAATATCTTTTATGGTCGAGCACCACAAAAGAATGGCTTATTTCTGTTAGATCTCGATAGTAATGATACGCATATACATAACATTGATGCTAAGCGAATTAAATTGAATGATAATTCTACTTATATGTGGCACTGTCGTCTTGGTCATATTGGAGTGAAACGCATGAAGAAACTCCATACTGATGGATTACTTGAATCACTTGACTTTGAGTCACTTGATAGATGTGAAGCATGTCTAATGGGAAAAATGACAAAGACTCCATTTTCTGGTATGATGGAGCGAGCTACTGACTTATTGGAAATCATACATACCGATGTGTGTGGACCAATGAGCGTAGCATCGCGCGGTGGTTATCGTTATGTTCTAACCTTCACAGATGATCTGAGTAGATATGGGTATATCTATTTCATGAAACATAAATCCGAAACTTTCGAGAAGTTTAAGGAATTCCAAAGTGAAGTAGAAAATCAACGTAACAAGAAGATCAAATTTCTACGATCTGATCGTGGAGGTGAATATCTGAGTTATGAGTTTGGCATGCATTTAAAGAAATGCGGAATATTTTCACAATTGACACCGCCGGGAACACCTCAACGTAACGGTGTGTCCGAACGTCGTAATCGAACTCTCTTAGATATGGTTCGTTCTATGATGTCTCTTACTGATTTGGCATTATCATTTTGGAGTTATGCATTAGAGACAGCAGCATTCACTTTAAATAGAGCACCATCAAAATCCGTAGAAATGACACCGTATGAATTATGGTTTAATAAGAAACCTAAGTTGTCGTTCCTGAAAGTTTGGGGTTGCGAAGCCTATGTAAAGAAGTTACAACCGGACAAGCTAGAACCCAAAGCGGAGAAATGCGTCTTCATAGGATACCCTAAGGAAACTATAGGGTATACTTTCTATCACAAATCCGAAGGCAAAATCTTTGTTGCTAAGAACGAAACCTTTCTTGAGAAAGAATTTCTCACTAAAGAAGTGACTGGAAGAAAAGTAGAACTCGATGAGATTGATGAATCTATACTCGTTGATCAGAGTAGCGCAGTACCGGAAATTGTACCTGTACCGCCTACACCGGCAACAGAGGAAGCTAATGATAATGATCATGAAACTTCGAACGAGGAGACTACTGAACCTCGCAGATCGACAAGGGAGCGTACCACTCCTGATTGGTATGATCCTTGTCTAAATGTCATGATTGTGGATAACAATGATGAGGACCCTGCGACGTATGAAGAAGCGATGATGAGCCCAGATTCCAACAAATGGCAAGAAGCCATGAAATCCGAAATGGGATCCATGTATGATAACAAAGTATGGACTTTGGTAGACTTACCTGATAGCCGAAAGGCTGTCGAGAATAAATGGATCTTCAAGAGAAAAACAGATGCTGATGGTAATATTACTGTCTATAAAGCTCGACTTGTCGCAAAGGGTTTCCGACAAATTCAAGGAGTTGACTACGATGAGACTTTCTCACCTGTAGCGAAGCTAAAATCTGTGAGGATTTTGTCAGCAATAGCTGCATTTTTCGATTATGAGATTTGGCAGATGGATGTCAAAACGGCGTTCCTTAATGGAGACATTGAGGAAGAGTTGTATATGGTACAACCCAAAGGTTTTTTCGATCCTAAAAATGCTGACAAAGTATGCAAACTTCAGCGTTCAATCTATGGACTGAAGCAAGCATCGAGAAGTTGGAACCGATGCTTTGATAAGGTGATCAAAGACTTCGGGTTTATACAGTGTCATGGAGAGGCCTGTATTTACAAGAAAGTGAGTGGGAGCTCTGTAGCATTCCTGATATTATATGTAGATGACATATTATTAATCGGGAATGATATAGAACTATTAAGCAGTGTTAAAGGTTATTTGAATAATAGTTTTTCAATGAAAGACCTTGGTGAAGCATCATATATATTAGGCATCAAGATTTACAGAGATAGATCAAGACTCCTAATAGGGCTATCACAGAGTACATATATGGACAAGATTCTAAAGAAGTTTAGAATGGACGAAAGTAAGAAAGGGTTCTTACCGATGTTACCAGGCAAGGTTTTGAGTAAGACTCAAGGACCGGCTACGGCAGAAGAAAGAGAAAGGATGAGTAATATCCCCTATGCCTCGGCAGTAGGATCTATCATGTATGCCATGCTATGTACTAGACCGGATATAGCACATGCTATTAGTTTGACTAGCAGATATCAAAGTGATCCAGGAATGGAACACTGGACAGCGGTCAAGAATATCCTGAAGTACTTGAAAAGAACTAAGGATATGTTTCTTTGTTATGGAGGTGACCAAGAGCTCGTTGTAAACGGTTACACCGATGCAAGTTGGAACACTGATCCTGATGACTCTAAGTCACGATGCAGGTACGTGTTTATATTGAATGGTGCTGCAGTAAGCTGGGCAAGCTCGAAGCAGTGCACGGTGGCGAAATCTTCAACAGAATTAGAGTACATAGCGGCTTCAGAGGCTTCATCAGAAGCGGTATGGATGAAGAGGTTCATTGTAGAGCTCGGTGTGGTTCCTAGTGCATTGGACCCATTAATCATATATTGTGATAACATGGGTGCCATCGCCAATGCACAAGAGCCAAGGTCACACAAGAGGCTAAAGCATATCAAGCTGCGTTACCACTCGATTCGTGAGTATATCGAAGATGGAGAAGTAAAGATTTGCAAAGTACACACTGATCTGAATGTAGCAGATCCGTTGACTAAAGCTCTCCCTAGGGCAAAGCATGACCAACACCAGAATGCCATGGGTGTTAGGTATATTACAATGTAATCTAGATTATTGACTCTAGGGCAAGTGGGAGACTGAAGGAGATATGCCCTAGAGGCAATAATAAAGTGGTTATTATTTATATCTTTATGTCTATGATAAATGTTTATATATCATGCTATAATTGTATTAACCGAAACATTAGTACATGTGTGATATGTAGACAACAAGAAGTCCCTAGTATGCCTCTTAAACTAGCTTGTTGATTAATGGATGATTAGTTTCATAATCATGAACATTGGATGTTATTAATAACAAGGTTATATCATTATATGAATGATGTAATGGACACACCCAATTAAGCGTAGCATAAGATCTCGTCATTAAGTTATTTGCTATAAGCTTTCGATACATAGTTACCTAGTCCTTATGACCATGAGATCATGTAAATCACTTATACCGGAAAGGTACTTTGATTACATCAAACGCCACTGCGTAAATGGGTGGTTATAAAGGTGGGATTAAGTATCCGGAAAGTATGATTTGAGGCATATGGATCAACAGTGGGATTTGTCCATCCCGATGATGGATAGATATACTCTGGGCCCTCTCAGTGGAATGTCGTCTAATGTCTTGCAAGCATATGAATAAGTTCATAAGAGACCACATACCACGGTACGAGTAAAGAGTACTTGTCAGGAGACGAGGTTGAACAAGGTATAGAGTGATACCGAAGATCAAACCTCGGACAAGTAAAATATCGCGTGACAAAGGGAATTGGTATCGTATGTGAATGGTTCATTCGATCACTAAAGTCATCGTTGAATATGTGGGAGCCATTATGGATCTCCAGATCCCGCTATTGGTTATTGGTCGGAGTGAGTACTCAACCATGTCCGCATAGTTCACGAACCGTAGGGTGACACACTTAAAGTTGGATGTTGAAATGGTAGAACTTGAATATGGAATGGAGTTCGAATATTTGTTCGGAATCCCGGATAAGATCCCGGACATCACGAGGAGTTCCGGAATGGTCCGGAGAATAAGATTCATATATAGGATGTCATTTTATGTGAATTAAAATGACGCGGAAGGTTCTATGGAAGGTTCTAGAAGGTTCTAGAAAAGTCCGGAAGAAACCACCAAGGAAGGCGGAGTCCACGTGGGACTCCACCTCCATGGCCGGCCAACCCTAGTGGGGGTGGAGTCCCAAGTGGACTCCCCCTTAGGGGGCCGGCCACCCCCCCATATGGAAGGTGAAACTCCCACCTCTAGTGGGAGTCCTAGCTTGGGTAGGTTTCCCCACCATATGGAAGGTTTTTGGTTCGGGTCTTATTCGAAGACTTGGAGACCAACACTTGGGGTTCCACCTATATAATGAGGGGCCAAGGGGAGGGGGTCGGCCACCCCAAGAACCACAAGGTGGCCGCACCCCTATAGTGGCCGACACCCCCTCTCCCCAAACCCTAGCGGCCTCTCTCCTCCACCACATCCCGCACGCTTAGCGAAGCTCCGCCGGACTTCTCCACCACCACCGACACCACGCCGTCGTGCTGTCGGATTCAAGAGGAGCTACTACTTCCGCTGCCCGCTGGAACGGGGAGGTGGACGTCGTCTTCATCAACAACCGAACGTGTGACCGAGTACGGAGGTGCTGCCCGTTCGTGGCGCCGGAAGCGATCGTGATCAAGATCTTCTACGCGCTTTTGCAAGCGGCAAGTGAACGTCTACCGCAGCAACAAGAGCCTACTCTTGTAGGCTTTGGAATCTCTTCAAGGGTGAGACTCGATAAACCCCTCGTTGCTACCGTCTTCTAGATTGCATCTTGGCTTGGATTGCGTGTTCGAGGTAGGAAATTTTTTGTTTTCTATGCTACGTTATCCTACACAAGCTTCCTTTTGCATCACTATAAACACGAAACATTTTACTCGTCTACAACACCAATCAAATTATTTGAAATATCTCTCATAGATGAAAATCAATATGGACCGGAGAGCTAATCATACATAAATAAAGAATACTAACAAGCTCTGAACAAAATTCAAGTGAAAGACCAAGAGCTAAACACATTACTAGCAAACTAGAACACTCGCAGAACAATAAGAGCGAAAACTAGAGCGTTCTATGCAATTAAAACGGAGTGTATCATTCTCCAAAACAAATATGCCGGGATCCAAAAATATGCTACAGAAAACAAAACAAAACAAAAATAAAGACGCTCCAAGAATAACACATAGTGTATGAAGCAATAAAAATATAGTGTATAGAAAGATGGCATGTTGCTTTGTTGATGAAGAGGGGATGCCCAAGGCATCCCCAAGCTTTGACGTTGTACCTCTTGGATTTTTCTTGGGGTGACATGGGCATCTCCAAGCTTGAGCTTCAATGCATACTTCATCTCATTACATCATTATTCTCTCCCTACACTTGAAAACTTCCTTCATACAAAACTTCACACAATTCTTATTAGCAACATTAGTATAATCATAATAACAAATCCACTTGGGTTCAGTTCTAACATATGTCAAACATCTATTAAAGCATTAGCTACTGTAGCAAATTCTTCAAAAAGCTCTTTGCTCAGAAGAATTCAAAAAGAAAGAGATTAAGAGGCAAATGCAAATAGTGGTAGAAATCTGTTAAAAAAACAACGGGTAAAGATCGATTTTTTCGAAAACCTTCTGTTGATCAGATCGAAAAGTGCTAAACTAACGAAAGTTAGAGAATAACCTGGATCATATGCACAAAAATTGGCAGCTCAAAGTTTCACTCTGGATGTTAATACAAATTTTTATGGTGACAACACAGAATCTGTTTTCAGGACAGCAACTTCCCCAAATCTTACTGTCTTCCTATTAGAGACTATTCTTGGCACAAAAACGAAATAAAAATGATAAGGAGAGGTTATTACATAGTTAATAGCTTCCAAGACTCAACAAAAGAAAAATTACAGAAATTAAAACATGGGTTATCTTCCAAGAGTGTTATTCTCTAACGTCTTTCAGCTAGGCGCAGAAAAAGAGCTATCATCAAGTATTATCAAGTGAAGTAGCATCTAGATCAATCACTTCCTATAAAACACAACTTTTCAAAATATAGGCACTTTAGTTACCCATGGAGATGATTCAACATGTAAATCACTCTTAGTTGTACTAAAAGTTTTATCAATTTTAAACATATTATGGGGTTTTGGTTTAGGTGCCTTGGGAATATACATAAATTTCTGCTCTTTTCCCACAAAAGATTTCTCCTTCTTAAATCCAAGAGCGGAAAAGGTTGAACTTAAAGTTTCCATAGCCTCCTGTTGTTTACCAATCCTAAGATTTATACTATTATGGGTATCGATGGCCTCTAAACAGTGATTCTTTTATTGATACTTTCTATTGATTCATTAATTTGGCTAGCATTATCAAGGTAATTTGGCAAACTTTTCTATAGAGAGTTTAGTCTTTCTATATCATTTTCCAAAGTGATCTCAGTTTAACAACATTATTAGGTGGTATTCCTACCAAATTTTAATTAAATTGCAGGCTTCCAAAGCAGGAGTACCTAGAAAATTACCCCGTGTGAGAGTATCCAAAACATATCTATTCCAGCTAGATATGCCAACATAAAAATTTCTAAGGACGATCATGGTAGAATATTTTTAGTACATCTGTGATGAGCATTACTTATTCTATACCAAGCATCTTTCAAACTTTCTCCCCCTTGTTGCTTCAAAGAATGAACCTCAACTTCAGGAATACTCATTTTAGTAGAACTAAAATAGAACAACAGAAATAACAGCAATAATAGAAACTATATTTGTGTTTTTGATATAACGAAGCAAACAAGACAAAATAAAATAAACTAAGCAAAACCATAACAAAGTAAAGAGATTGGAGATGAGAGACTCCCGTTGCAAAAATCCTCTTTCTCCCCGGCAACGGCGCCAGAAAATCTTGATGGTGCTTGACGTAGCGTAGATTTCACACCGTTGGGGAACCCCGAGAGGAAGGTATGAGCACAACAGCAAGTTTTTCCACAGTAAGAAACCAAGGTTTAATCGACCAGTAGCTACGAGAAATGCGTGACTTATGAAGGTGTTGCTAGCTGACTTGTGGAAGGACGCACTACCGGCGTTAGCAACAAAGTGGGACCTGCACACAACACAGCCAAAATACTTTGCCCCAACTTACAGTGAGATTGTCAATCTCACCGGTTTTGCTGAACACAAAGGATTAAACGTATCACGTGGAAATAAATGTTTGTAGTGGAATTAAAGAGAACAATGCTTGCAGAAATTAACATAACAAGATTGCAGTAGATAAATTTATCAGTGTAAAAGAAAAAGGACCGGGTCCACAATTCACTAGAGATGTCTCTCCATATAGATAAATAACATGTTGGGTGAACAAATTACAGCTGGTAAATTGACAGAATAAAGACCATATATAACAAGATGATTAGTATGAGATTCGTCTGGGCATTACAACATAATACATAGATCGTAATCTAACTGCGTCTATGACTAATAATCCACCTTCCGGTTATCGCCTGAACCCCTTCCAGTATTAAGTTGCAAGCAATAGATTATCGCATTAAGCAATGTGTGTAAACTAAACAATAGAATTACCCTTAGATAAAACATTGTTGTTTTCTCCCTAGTAGCAACAACACATCTACGATCTTAGAAGTTATTGTCACTCTTGCAGAAAACTAGAGGCATGAACCTACTATCGAGCATAAATACTCCCTCTTGGAGTCACAAGCATTTACTTGGCTAGCGTATCTACTAGCAACGAAGAGAATGCAAGATCACAAATAGCATATGACAAGTATATAATCGATCTCAACATAGTATTCAATATTTCGGATCCCAGCAAACACAACATGTAGCATTACATAAGGATGATCTTGATCATGACAGGCAGCTCACAAGATCTAAACATGAGGCACAAATTGGAGAAGATAACCATCTAGCTACTGCTATGGACCCATAGTCCAGGGATGAACTACTCACACATCACTTCGGAGGCGTGCATGCCGATGTAGAGGCCTCCGGTGATGGTCCCCCGCTCCGGCAGGGTGCCGGGAAGAGTTTCAGAACCCTCCGAGCTAGGGTCTGCGATGGCGGCTGCGACGGAACTTTTCGTGGTTGGAGGCTCGGGTGTTTAGGATTTTCTCGTGATCGTGAATAAATAGGCGGAAGGGCGAGGTCAGTGGCCACCTGTGTGGCCCACACCACCCCTTGGTGCGGGCCCACCCTTGGTTGTGCCATGGGGTGGTCTAGCCGCCCTGTGGTGCCTCTTTGACCCCACCTCTGAACATTGTCTTCATTATGGTAAAATATTGACTTCGACTTTTGTTTCGTCCAATTCCGAGAATATTTCCTGTAGAACTTTTCTGAAATACAAAACAGAAGAAAACAAGGAACTGGCACTGTGGCATCTTGTTAATAGGTTATTGCCGGAAAATGTATGAAAGTGCAACGAAGTGTAAGAAAAACATATATAAATTGGTGTAAAACAAGCATGTAGCATCAAAAATTATAGATATGTTTGCAACGTATCACACGTCTCTCTTCTACTCCACAAGAAAGAGAAAACTCCATGCAATCTTGTATTAAGAATTACCAGAGCATTTCCATAAGTACTTTGACATAATGTTTGAATATCAAATATGCTACCTTGAACAAATAAGATCACCACTTTTGTCACGTGACGAACATAGCACATGCATTTACTTTATCATTAGTGTTGTGGGTATGATTAACGGGTATCCAATAGTAGGGTCAATAATTCGGCAAGTCCGGGTGGCCCACAGACGGTGGTGTTGGCATATGGCCCACTGGGAGGCCCAATTGCTGTTGACTGAAGATGGAAGAAGTCCAACTCATGAATAATGAGCCAGATCCATCTAGGACTACGAAAGGAGTCGAATCTAGAAGGTTCTCCAAAGGAGCCGGACCTTGGATGACATGTTAAGAATAGGTGGATCCTTGGTGTGCACTGCAATGTGATATTCTGTAGTTAGTCATCTTGTATTCCGGGTAGCTAAGACTCTCCGTAGAAACCGTAGATCCATGCGCCTATATAAGCAGGATCCTGGGAGCCCTAGAGGCACAACCACAACTCCTTGTAACAACGTGAAAGCGCCCATATAATTCCAGACAAACAACAGTAGGCCCTATCTCCATGTAACGTGACCCGAAGCTCGATAACTCGCGTACCACCGTCCCGATGGCTCTCCGCCCTATGCCCCCTCTTCTTCCCCCTCCATGAGGATCTCTCTGATGCATGTAAAACACATACATGAACTTTATGCTTTATTGCAACATATTACCACATATTTGCATCTTATATAATGTCATTACCATGTTTTATGATGTTTTAGGGGATTTTCTAAACAACCCCCCTCCTCCGGCTCTAATTCTGTTTGGCAGGAAACACCACCTTTTAGTGTTTTTGACATTACATGAGCTTTGGGACTCCAAAAAGGGCAAGGTTAGGGGCCACGCTTCGGAAATTCCGAGACGAACAAAATGAACTGAAGTGGGCCACCATGAGATCAAGGAGTTGGGAAAGAGGACAGGTGGCGCACCTAGCCCACCTAGTGTCGTTCACACCTCGTCCGTCCGATTTGACTCAATCTTTCGTGAACCAACTTGTTTTGCCCTAAAAACCACTATTTATATGACCCTAGGGATTTCATCGAGGCTACGGCGACGTAGATCAAAAACGCAGAAATAGAGAGTCAGCAAGCCACCGCCAGCGGAGATCGGAGGGGGGGAAACACTGTCGGAATCGCCTTCGGTGGACTCCACCCCCTCCTGTGAGGGCATCAGCACCATCTTCATCAACATACAGTAACTCTTCATCACCCCCATATGTAATGTCCTGGCAAACATGATGTATGATGCAATATATTGTTTTCCCATGATCTATTGTATTTCTATGTTGACGTTTGAGTAGTGAATTGTTCAAGGCAATTGATATATATATAGTTTGTTGTTGGTTGCATACAAGTATTTGTTATCTTCTATGATGATCTTTTGTATTTTTATATGAGTGCACACATATGTTAGGAGGATGCGCATAAGGTTATCGCCGTTGCATATTGATAGGATGAGGGATAGCGGGAGTGACATAAACCTTGTCCTAATTCTTAGATGCATGTTAGCGGGGGTCCAATTATAGGGACCTTTAAACTTATAGCGGTGGTTGGAATTCATGTCTTAATAATTCCTTTGCTTGCTCATGACAATGGCCTTAGGATCAATCACTAGGGGTGTATTTGCTCATATCAATGGCTACACCTATCTATGGATCCTCTCTAGAAGAAACACAAAAAAGACTACAACGAGCTTCACTAATTGTGACAACCACGCAAATGAAATAGCAATTTGCCTGGACACTTGCTCTCTTGAGTTACTCCACTTCATTTCCCTTCATATAATTGCATTTTACTTTATTACACTTTACTTATCTTGTATTTTACTTCTTGCATTTTAATTTCAGCACATATAATTTCTAGTAAAAAACTCTACAGACACATACCATATCTCCTTGAATAGAAAGCCATATAAGTGGGTTATAGGGCTTTAGAGAGTAGATAGTTTACGTTCAACTCCTCGTGGGTTCCACACTCAAATACTTATCAAATTATACTGCGGTGATCCCCTGCACTTGGGGGTTATCAAGATACTTTTCTGGCACCGTTGCCGGGGAGCGTAGCGCTAAGCTTCTATTATTATTTGCATTGCTAGTTTACTTTTAGTACCTTATTTTAAAAAAAAGGAAAATAACAAAAATACTCCTGTTATGAGCAAAAGTATGAATAATAATGACATCTTGTTTATGTACTTGAATGCTGCTGAGATTGCTAATAAATATAGAGAATCAAAAGAAGGTATGAGATTAGAATTGTGCTTGGAAATGCTAAATTCTATTGCTACTTAATTACTTGACTACTATGATGATAAAAAATGTTGCTCTGAACAAAATTTTAGACACTTTAATTTTCAGTGTAGATCCCATAAAGAGTATATTATTGCATCTTATAGTTGCGATTATACTCATTTAGGTATGGAACAAGTTGATCAACATGTTATTTATATGGCAGCATGTGAATTATACACATTCCTTTGTGAACAAGAAACTTGCCCTCTATCTTCTAATTCTAAAAAAGCTCATAGGTATCCTTAAATTATTGTATGATTAAGTACCGTGAAAATACCTATGTTGTTGACATTAAAAAGAGGGGCATGGCTGCCCAAGAGAGTACTATTTTTTGTACGAAGAAGAAGAGGAAAACATAAGATTTTGAATGTCCATGCAACCCAAAGAGGAATTCAAAGAAGAACAAGAGGAGGAAGATGATGATAAAAGAATAAGCTTGGGGATGCCCATGCAGCCCCAAGAAGAGCATGAAGAAGAACAAAAGGATGAAGAATGGAGTAGCTACCCATCTCCAACTCCCAACAATGGTAACACACAAAATACCCTGTCTTATAATATTGATGATGATCCTCTGATACGTCTCCGACGTATCGATAATTTCTTATGTTCCATGCCACATTATTGATGTTATCTACATGTTTTATGCACACTTTATGTCATATTCATGCATTTTCTGGAACTAACCTATTAACAAGATGCCGAAGTGCCGATTCTTTGTCATGCTGTTTTTGGTTTCAGAAATCCTAGTAAGGAAATATTCTCGGAATTGGACGAAATCAAAGCCCAGGGGCCTATTTTTCCACGAAGCTTCCAGAAGTCCGAAGACGAAACGAAGTGGGGCCACAGGGTGCCCAAACCCTAGGGCGGCGCGGCCCACCCCCTGGCCGCGCCGGCCTGTGGTCCTGGGCCCTGTGCCCTCCCCGACTTGCCCTTCCGCCTACTTAAAGCCTCCGTGACGAAACCCCCGATCGAGAGCCACGATACGGAAAACCTTCCAGAGACGCCGCCAACGCCGATCCCATCTCGGGGGATCCAGGAGATCGCCTCCGGCACCCTGCCGGAGAGGGGAATCATCTCCCGGAGGACTCTACACCGCTATGGTCGCCTCCGGTGTGATGTGTGAGTAGTCTACCCCTGGACTATGGGTCCATAGCAGTAGCTAGATGGTTGTCTTCTCCCCATTGTGCTATCATTGTCGGATCTTGTGAGCTGCCTAACATGATCAAGATCATCTATCTGTAATTCTATATGTTGCGTTTGTTGGGATCCGATGAATAGAGAATACTTGTTATGTTGATTATCAAAGTTATATCTATGTGTTGTTTATGATCTTGCATGCTCTCCGTTATTAGTAGATGCTCTGGCCAAGTTGATGCTAGTAACTCCAAGAGGGAGTATTTATGCTCGATAGTGGGTTCATGTCTCCGTGAATCTGGAGGGGTGACAAGAACCTCTAAGGTTATGGATGTCTTTGTTGCCACTAGGGATAAAACATTAGTGCTATGTTCAAGGATGTAGTCACTAGTTACATTACGCGCAATACTTAATGCAATTGTCTGTTGTTAGCAACTTAATACTGGAGGGGGTTCGGATGATAACCTGAAGGTGGACTTTTTAGGCATAGATGCAGTTGGATGGCGGTCTATGTACTTTGTCGTAATGCCCAATTAAATCTCACTATACTCATCATGATATGTATGTGCATGGTCATGCTCTCTTTATTTGTCAATTACCCAACTGTAATTTGTTCACCCAACATGCTGTTCGTCTTATGGGAGAGACACCTCTAGTGAACTGTGGACCCCGGTCCAATTCTCTTTACTGAAATACAATCTACTGCAATACTTATTCTACTGTTTTCTGCAAACAATCATCTTCCACACAATACGGTTAATCCTTTGTTACAGCAAGCCGGTGAGATTGGCAACCTCACTGTTTCGTTGGGGCAAAGTACTTTGGTTGTGTTGTGCAGGTTCCACGTTGGCGCCGGAATCCCTGGTGTTGCGCCGCACTACATCCCGCCGCCATCAACCTTCAACGTGCTTCTTGGCTCCTCCTGGTTCGATAAACCTTGGTTTCTTTCTGAGGGAAAACTTGCTGCTGTGCGCATCATACCTTCCTCTTGGGGTTCCCAACGAACGTGTGAGTTACACGCCATCAAGCTCTTTTTCTGGCGCCGTTGCCGGGGAGATCAAGACACGCTGCAAGGGGAGTCTCCACTTCTCAATCTCTTTACTTTGTTTTTGTCTTGCTTAGTTTTATTTACTACTTTGTTTGCTGCACTAAATCAAAATACAAAAAAAATTAGTTACTTGTTTTACTTTACTTAATATCATGCATGTTTTTATTTCACTAGTTAAGCATAATGGAAAACAACAAAAATATGAGAGATCTTTATGAACTTTATCTTGAATTAGGACATGATGTGTTTGAAGAGAGAATTAAAAAACCCATGGAACTTTATATGCATGCTAATGGGAATGTTATTACTATGGATGCTTTGAACACCATTGTTGCTAATGCTATGGAAAATTCTAAGCTTGGGGAAGCTGGCTCTGATGAGCATGATCTTTTTAGTCCCCCAAGCATTGAGGAGAAAATTTTCTTTTATGATTACAATATGCCTCCTATATATGATGATAGCCACTTTGTTGAATTTGCTCCCACTACAACTAATAAAATTGATTATGCTTATGTGGAGAGTAATAATTTTATGCATGAGACTCATGATAAGAATGCTTTATGTGATAGTTATATTGTTGAGTTTTCTCATGATGCTACTGAAAATTATTATGAGAGAGGAAAATATGGTTGTAGAAATTTTCATGTTACTAAAACACCTCTCTATGTGCTAAAATTTTTGAAGCTACACTTGTTTTATCTTCCTATGCTTGTTACTTTGCTCTTCATGAACTTGTTTATTTACAAGATTCCTTTTCATAGGAAGCATGTTAGGTTTAAATGTGTTTTGAATTTGCCTCTTGATGCTCTCTTTTGCTTCAAATACTATTTCTTGCGAGTGCATCATCAAAACTGCTGAGCCCATCTTAATGGCTATAAAGAAAGAACTTCTTGGGAGATAACCCATGTGTTATTTTGCTACAGTACTTGGTTTTTATTTTGTGTCTTGGAAGTTGTTTACTACTGTAGAAACCTCTCCTTATCCTAGTTTTGTGTTTTATTGTGCCAAGTAAAGTCGTTGATAGAAAAGTTCATACTAGATTTGGATTACTGCGCAGTTTCAGATTTCTTTGCTGTCACGAATTCCGACCTGCCTCTCTGTAGGTAGCTCAGAAAAATATGCCAATTTACGTGCGTGATCCTCAGATATGTACGCAACTTTCATTCAATTTGAGCATTTTCATTTGAGCAAGTCTGGTGCCTCGATAAAATTCGTCAATACGAACTGTTCTGTTTTGACAGATTCTGCCTTTTATTTCGCATTGCCTCTTTTGCTATGTTGGATGAATTTCTTTGATCCATTAATGTCCAGTAGCTTTATGCAATGTCCAGAAGTGTTAAGAATGATTGTGTCACCTCTGAACATGTTAATTTTTATTGTCGCTAACCCTCTAATGAGTTGTTCTAAGTTTGGTGTGGAGGAAGTTTTCAAGGATCAAGAGAGGAGTATGATGCAACATGATCAAGGAGAGTGAAAGCTCTAAGCTTGGGGATGCCCCGGTGGTTCACCCCTGCATATATCAAGAAGACTCAAGCGTCTAAGCTTGGGGATGCCCAAGGCATCCCCTTCTTCATCGACAACATTATCAGGTTCCTCCCCTGAAACTATATTTTTATTCCATCACATCTTATGTGCTTTGCTTGGAGCGTCGGTTTGTTTTTGTTTTTGTTTTGTTTGAATAAAATGGATCCTAGCATTCACTTTATGGGAGAGAGACACGCTCCGCTGTAGCATATGGACAAGTATGTCCTTGGTTTCTACTCATAGTATTCTTGGCGAAGTTTCTCCTTCGTTAAATTGTTATATGGTTGGAATTGGAAAATGATACATGTAGTAATTGCTATAAATGTCTTGGGTAATGTGATACTTGGCAATTGTTGTGCTCATGTTTAAGCTCTTGCATCATATGCTTTGCACCCATTAATGAAGAAATACATAGAGCATGCTAAAATTTGGTTTGCATATTTGGTTTCTCTAAGGTCTAGATAATTTCTAGTATTGAGTTTGAACAACAAGGAAGACGGTGTAGAGTCTTATAATGTTTTCAATATGTCTTTTATGTGAGTTTTGCTGCACCGGTTCATCCTTGTGTTTGTTTCAAATAAGCCTTGCTAGCCTACACCTTGTATCGAGAGGGAATACTTCTCATGCATCCAAAATACTTGAGCCAACCACTATACCATTTGTGTCCACCATACCTACCTACTACATGGTATTTCCCGCCATTCCAAAGTAAATTGCTTGAGTGCTACCTTTAAAATTCCATCATTCACCTTTGCAATATATAGCTCATGGGACAAATAGCTTAAAAACTATTGTGGTATTGAATATGTAATTATGCACTTTATCTCTTATTAAGTTGCTTGTTGTGCGATAACCATGTTCACTAGGGACGCCATCAACTATTCATTGTTGGATTTCATGTGAGTTGCTATGCATGTTCGTCTTGTCTGAAGTAAGAGAGATCTACCACCTTATGATTAAGCATGCATATTGTTAGAGAAGAACATTGGGCCGCTAACTAAAGCCATGATCCATGGTGGAAGTTTCAGTTTTGGACATATATCCTCAAATCTCAAATGAGAAAATTATTAATTGTTGTTACATGCTTATGCATAAAAGAGGAGTCCATTATCTGTTGTCTATGTTGTCCCGGTATGGATGTCTAAGTTGAAGAATAATCAATAGCGAGAAATCCAATGCGAGCTTTCTCCTTAGACCTTTGTACAGGCGGCATAGAGGTACCCCTTTGTGACACTTGGTTAAAACAGTGCATTGTGATGATCCGGTAGTCCAAGCTAATTAGGACAAGGTGCGGGCACTATTAGTACACTATGCATGAGGCTTGCAACTTATAAGATATAATTTACATGATGCATATGCTTTATTACTACCGTTGACAAAATTGTTTCAAGTTTTCAAAATCAAAGCTCTAGCACAAATATAGCAATCGATGCTTTTCCTCTATGGAGGACCATTCTTTTACTTTCAATGTTGAGTCAGTTCACCTATTTCTCTCCACCTCAAGAAGCAAACACTTGTGTGAACTGTGCATTGATTCCTACATACTTGCTTATTGCACTTATTATATTACTCTATGTTGACAATATCCATGAGATATACATGTTACAAGTTGAAAGCAACCGCTGAAACTTAATCTTCTTTTGTGTTGCTTCAATGCCTTTACTTTGAATTATTGCTTTATGAGTTAACTCTTATGCAAGACTAATTGATGCTTGTCTTGAAGTGCTATTCATGAAAAGTCTTTGCTTTATGATTCACTTGTTTACTCATGTCATATACATTGTTTTGATCGCTGCATTCACTACATATGCTTTACAAATAGTATGATCAAGATTATGATGGCATGTCACTCCAGAAATTATCTGTGTTATCATTTTACCTGCTCGGGACGAGCAGAACTAAGCTTGGGGATGCTGATACGTCTCCGACGTATCGATAATTTCTTATGTTCCATGCCACATTATTGATGTTATCTACATGTTTTATGCACACTTTATGTCATATTCGTGCATTTTCTGGAACTAACCTATTAACAAGATGCCGAAGTGCCAGTTGCTGTTTTCTGCTGTTTTTGGTTTCAGAAATCCTAGTAAGGAAATATTCTCGGAATTGGACGAAATCAAAGCCCAGGGGCCTATTTTTCCACGATGCTTCCAGAAGTCCGAAGACGAAACGAAGTGGGGCCACAGGGTGCCCAAACCCTAGGGCGGCGCGGCCCACCCCCTGGCCGCGCCGGCCTGTGGTCCTGGGCCCTGTGCCCCCTCCGACTTGCCCTTCCGCCTACTTAAAGCCTCCGTGACGAAACCCCCAAGACCGAGAGCCACGATACGGAAAACCTTCCAGAGACGCCACCAACGCCGATCCCATCTCGGGGATCCAGAGATCGCTCCCGGCACCTGCCGGAGAGGGGAATCATCTCCGGAGGACTCTACACTGCCATGGTCGCCTCCGGTGTGATGTGTGAGTAGACTACCCCTGGACTATGGGTCCATAGCAGTAGCTAGATGGTTGTCTTCTCCCCATTGTGCTATCATTGTCGGATCTTGTGAGCTGCCTAACATGATCAAGATCATCTATCTGTAATTCTATATGTTGCGTTTGTTGGGATCCGATGAATAGAGAATACTTGTTATGTTGATTATCAAAGTTATATCTATGTGTTGTTTATGATCTTGCATGCTCTCCGTTATTAGTAGATGCTCTGGCCAAGTTGATGCTAGTAACTCCAAGAGGGAGTATTTATGCTCGATAGTGGGTTCATGTCTCCGTGAATCTGGAGGGGTGACAAGAACCTCTAAGGTTATGGATGTGCTGTTGCCACTAGGGATAAAACATTAGTGCTATGTTCAAGGATGTAGTCACTAGTTACATTACGCGTAATACTTAATGCAATTGTCTGTTGTTAGCAACTTAATACTGGAGGGGGTTCGGATGATAACCTGAAGGTGGACTTTTTAGGCATAGATGCAGTTGGATGGCGGTCTATGTACTTTGTCGTAATGCCCAATTAAATCTCACTATACTCATCATGATATGTATGTGCATGGTCATGCTCTCTTTATTTGTCAATTGCCCAACTGTAATTTGTTCACCCAACATGCTGTTCGTCTTATGGGAGAGACACCTCTAGTGAACTGTGGACCCCGGTCCAATTCTCTTTACTGAAATACAATCTCATCGCAATACTTGTTCTACTGTTTTCTGCAAACAATCATCTTCCACACAATACGGTTAATCCTTTGTTACAGCAAGCCGGTGAGATTGACAACCTCACTGTTTCGTTGGGGCAAAGTACTTTGGTTGTGTTGTGCAGGTTCCACGTTGGCGCCGGAATCCCTGGTGTTGCGCCGCACTACATCCCGCCGCCATCAACCTTCAACGTGCTTCTTGGCTCCTCCTGGTTCGATAAACCTTGGTTTCTTTCTGAGGGAAAACTTGCTGTTGTGCGCATCATACCTTCCTCTTGGGGTTCCCAACGAACGTGTGAGTTACACGCCATCATCCTCTATCTGAAATAAGTTTGTCTAATTTATGGGAGGATCATGATGATGTAAAAGAAATAGATGATACCATATGCTCATTAGATGTTGTCTTTATGTGCTGATTCTATTCAGAACTATGCTACTGAGTTTACTCTTGATGCTTGCAAATTTTATGAAAAAGGAAGAGATAAGAGCCCTCTTTATATTTATATGTTATTTAAAATGCAAGATATTTGTCATTATATTCATTGTCTACCATTTAGTTGTTTTTATTCATTCATATATAAAATGCCAATACATAGGAAGAGAGTGAGACTTAAAAGTTAATGGTATCAAATCCTGTGGTGTGCTCCATATGCTTTCAAGTAACTTTTAATTTGAGCACACCTTTATATACTTGTTAAATAGATTTAGTTCTTATTACATACTAGTGAGTTTTTTTAAGTTTTAATAAAATAAAAAGAGTATGGAAGAGTAAGTGAGAAGGATCAGCAATGAAGAAATTGCGGTCGACCTTGAGCATGTGTTGCTCATGCCAATGGAACCATTGCAAAGTCTATATCATTAAAACTCTTCATACATTAAAACGAAATAAAAATAGTGTTTCCTTCTTCTTTATATATGTTAGCTTCTTGAATAAAATGGTTTCACAATGATTCCTATGGTCTCCATCATGGTAGAAATTATCATATCATTTGTTTGGAGAATTAACAATTTTGTAGGCATTGGAGTATCATGTAGATGAAAATATTTGTTTGTTTGAGATGAGTAACATGATATGATGAGGAAGAAGTAGAGAACCATAATTAGCAAGATCATAAGCTTGGGGATGCCCACGCATCCCCCTCTTTTTCAAGTATATAAAGTAAATCATTTCAAACTCATGTTCTAATTTTATCTTCATGATCCCGTTGAATGTTTATGGGGACCATGTATTTGTTTCTTTCTTTGTTTTTGGTTTTTCCTATGCATTCTTGTTGTAGCATGTTAGTTTTGTTTTTGTTTATTATTCTCTGGTTTCTAATAAAGTACCAACTTTTTACCTATTTGGATATTAAAAGTTGCAAAACAAAAATGGGAGTTGTTGTTTCTGCGCTGCACTTTTTAGTGCATGATTTTTGTGAATTTTTGGTAACTACTAAAATATTGATAAATTCACAATAGTTGTAACTTTTCATCCTCTATATGCACGTAAATTGGCTAAATTTTCCGAGGTGTATAAGTCGTGCCAAAAATTCTGGACAAATTCTGCCTTACTATGTTAGATTCATTCTTTTGAGTATCAAAATGATTTTTACTTGGAAATTTTGATATAATAGAATGAGTAGAACATTATGCTGTGGTTCATAAAGATATAATTTATTATTGAGTAAAATAATAGTAAGCATGATTTCTTTGTACCTGTAATATCACCCCATAGAAAATAATGGGAAGAAAGTTTTGTGTTGAAGTTTTTTTCACGGGGAATGGAAGAACACCACACCAAGAGAAATACAATAATGGTGAAGATCATAAGTTTGGGTATTCTCAAGGCACCCCACGGGAATCATATTAAAACTCTTAGTTTGCACACTTCTAAACTTTGTTTTTTGAGCAACATAGAATTCTCGCAAGAACTTGGAGCGCCCTTTAGAGTGTTGTGTCTAGTTTTTCTTTGAAATAATATTACCATCATGACAAGTGACTTGTATTATTATTAAAGAGCTATTGAAATAAATTATCATATCCTTTAATGCTTCCATGAAAGTGAGTTGCATGTTATAAAAAGATGAAGAGGGATGCATTAAAAGCTGAAATTTATATTGTGCATAGTACAATTAGTTTCAAATGCTTTATTGAGTGATAATTTGCTATGTGCCTTGTTGAGTGCTGCTTCTCACTAGTATACATAGATGTTTAATTTTAAGTATCATTGTTTGAGAATGAATGAACAGCTCTATGGGTACTATCGCATGCTTTTAGATCTCTTGCTAGCCAAAAGATTTGAATTCTTACACAAGCATAGACGTGTTTCCAAGCTGAACTCAAATCCAATGTCTATCATACCTAGCTATATAGCACTTGCATTCCAAGTATAGTTTGTGTGTTTTTCCTCCAACCTTTTCAAAATATCATTTTTATGTAATTTAAAGCTCCTAAGAAAGTAAGGTTTGGTAGGAAATACCACTATGCATGTTGTTGGTTTGACTGATTATGAGTGATAAGCTAGAGTGTAACCATGTTTACTGGGGAAGTCTTTTCAACATTGCACTTTTGGGGTATTGCACCCTGCGTTGATCATCATTTATTGTTTTGTTGATGGCTATCTCTTGTGGAATGAATGGAGGTTATTTTAAGCAACTAGGCATACATTGTTAGATAAGAGCAATGAGCCGCTAACCGAAGCCATGCAAAATTATGGTGGAAGTTTCAACAACAAGCATCCTCAATAGGAAGAGTGAAAAAAGCAAAAGACAAAGAGTTGTGAAAAAAAAGAGTATGAGAAAAACGTGAGAGAGTTAGAGAGGATGCTCAGCGTATGTTGTTCATGTAGTCTCGGTATGGATGGCCTATAGTTGAGATATACATATCCTTTGGTGCTTTGTACATGCGACATGAAGGTACCCCATTGCGAATACTTGGTTGAACCATGTATGTTGAAAGGTCTTGGTAACCCGAAGTTGTGAAACGAGAGGTGTAGTCCTTATCATTCAAGAAAATGAGGCAACACTTACTCATAAGAGGTCAAACTCATGACACATATATATCTTCATACATGAGATACTTTGTACCCCATCCTTACTATTATTGTTGACATGAATTGCATAGCTCAAACCATATTTTATGCTCTCTAGTTTTTATTTTGTTGGAGATATGCCCGAGAGGCAATAATAAATTAGTTATTGTTATATCTTAGTGTTCATGATATATGTTTACACTCCATGCTATAATTGTATTGACCGGAAACATTAATACATGTGTGTTGTGTAAGCAACCAGAGTCCCTAGTAAGCCTCTCATTTAACTAGCTTGTTGATTAATAGATGATCATGGTTTCCTGATCATGAACATAGGATGTTATTAATTACAAGATCATATCATTAGGTGAATGATGTGATGGACACACCCATAGTAAGCGTAGCATAAGATCAAGTCATTAAAGTTCAAATTGCTATAAGCTTTCGATACATAGTTACCTAGTCCTTCGACCATGAGATCATGTAAATCACTTATGCCGGAAGGGTACTTTGATTACATCAAACGCCACTGCGTAAATGGGTGGTTATAAAGATGGGATTAAGTATTCGGAAAGTGTGATTTGAGGCATATGGATCAAGAGTGGGATTTGTCTATCCCAATGACGGATAGATATACTCTGGGCCCTCTCGATGGAATGCCGTCTGATTAGCTTGCAAGCATGTGGCTAGGTCACAAGAGATGACATACCACAGTACGAGTAAAGAGTACTTGTCGGTAACGAGGTTGAACAAGGTATGGAGATACCGATGATCGAACCTCAGACAAGTAAAGTATCGCGTGACAAAGGGAATCGATATCGTATGTAAATGGTTCAATCGATCACTAAGTTATCGTTGAATATGTGGGAGCCATTATGGATCTCCAGATCCTGCTATTGGTTATTGGTCGGAGAGGAGTCTCGACCATGTCTACATAGTTCACGAACCGTAGGGTGACACACTTAAGGTTTGATGTCATTTTAAGTAGGTATGGAATATGGAATGGAGTTCGAATTTTGTTCGGAGTCTCGGATGGGATCCAGGACATCACGGGGAGGTCCGGAATGGTCCGGAGAATAAGATTCATATATAGGAAGTCACTTTCTAAGTTTGGAAATGATCCGGTGCATTTATGGAAGGCGCTAGAATGTTCTAGAACTTTCCGGAAGAAATCATCATGGGAGGTGGAGTCCCGGTTGGACTCCACCAACCCTAAACAGCCAACCAAGTGGGAGGGTGGAGTCCATGGTGGACTCCACCACCTTGGCCGGCCAAGCAAGGGGGGAAAGGGAGAGTCCCTGTCCCTCCGGGTTTCGTCCATATAAAGAGGAGGAGAGGGAGGGGGCCGGTTACACCAAGTTGGCCGCACCACCTAGGCCCCCCAAGACCGGCGCCCAAGAGAGCCCCCTCTCCTAAACCCTAGCCTCTCCCCTCCTCCATCTTCTCCCGTAGTGCTTAGGCGAAGCCCTGCCGGAGATCTCCACCACCACCGTCGCCACGCCGTCGTGCTGGCGGGATTCCGAGGAGGATCTACTACATCCGCTGCCCGCTGGAACGGGGAGAAGGGCGTCGTCATCAACACCGAACGTGTGACCGAGTACGGAGGTGCTGCCCGACTGTGGCACCATCAAGATCTTCTACGCGCTTTTGAAAGCGGCAAGTGATTGACTACAGCAACAATAGGATCTAATCTTGTAGGCTTTGGAAATCTTCGAGGGTTAGTCTCATGATCTTCTTGTTGCTACCATCTACTAGATTGGATCTTGGCTTGTTATTCGTTCTTGCGGTAGGAATTTTTTTGTTTTCTATGCTACGAATCCCATCATTCCCTGCTTACTTTCTTGTGATCAAGAGTGAAAAGAAATATTCATGAAAAGAGAGGACAAAGAGTCTTACAAAAAATCTATAGGACTCTCCTAAGCATGCTTTATGATTCATAGATATTTATCATTCATGTTTCTTACAATGCTATTTATTATTATGCGTGCTTTGTAGAATGTAAAAGATATCACTTTATACTTCATATTGCTTATTGTCATTCTTTATTGACTGAACCTTGTAAGAATTTGCATGATTACATAGAAGAGATGCAATAAGCTAGAAAGTCCATGTTATTTTTATCACCTTCATGCTCGAGGACGTGCATAGGTTAAGTCTGGGGATGTTGATGCATGTAAATTGCATACATGAACTTTGCAATTTATTGCAAAATATTACCACATATTTGCATCTTATATAATGTTATTCCCATGTTTTATGATGTTTTAGGGGATTTTATAAACAACGCACTCCTCCGGTTCTAATTCTGTTTGGCAGGAAACACCACTTTTTAGTGTTTTTGACATTACAAGAGCTACGGGACTCTAAAAAGGGAAGGTCAGGGTCCACGGTTTGAAAAATTCGAGACTAACAAAATGAGCTGAAGTGGGGCACCACGAGATCAAGGATATGGGAAATAGGAGATGTGGCGCGCCCTCCCCCTCTAGGCGCACCACCTGGTGTCGTTCGCACCTCGTCTGTCCGATTTGACTCAATCTTTCGCGAAGCGATTTGTTTTGCCCTGAAAACCACTATATATATGACCCCATGGGGTTTCATCGAGGCTACTGCGGCGTAGATCAAAAACACAGAAATAGAGAGTCTGCAGGCCGCCACCGTGGAGATCAGAGGGGGGAAACGCTACCGGAATCGCCTTCGGTGGACTCCACCCACATCCGGTGAGGACATCAGCACCATCTTCATCAACATCTACAGCAACTCTTCATCATCCCCCTTTGTAATCTCTTGGAAACATGATGTATGATGCAATATATTGTTTTCCCATGATCTACTGTATCTCTATGTTGATGTTTGAGTAGTGAACTGTTCAAGGCAATTGATATATAGTTTGTTGTTGGTTGCATACAAGTATTTTTTTATATTCTATGATCATATTTTGTATTGGTATATGAGTGCACAGATATGGCAGGGGGATGCATAAGGTTATCACCATTGCATGTTGATAGAATGAGGGATAGCGGGAGTGACAGAAACCTTGTCCTAATTCTTAGATGCATGTTAGCGGGGGGTCCAATTATGAGGATCTTTAAACTTACAACAGTGATTGGACTTCATGTATTAATAATTATTTTGTTTGCTCCTGACAATATCCTTAGGATCAGTCACTAGGGGCGTATTTACGCATATCAATGGCTACACCTATCTATGGCTCCTCTCTAGAAGAAACACTAAAAAAACTACAATGAGCTTCACTAATTTTGACAACCACACAAATAAAATAGCAATTTTCCTGAACACTTGATCTCTTGAGTTACTCCACTTCACTTCCCTTCATCTCATTGCATTTTACTTTATTGCACTTTACTTGTCTTGCATTTTAATTTCAGCACATATAGTTTCTAGTAATAACCTCTACACACACCATATCTCCTAGCTTTGCATATAGAAGGCCATACAAGTGGGTTATAGTGCTTTAGATAATAGATAGTTTACGTTTAGCTCCTCATGGGTTCGACACTCAAATACTTATTGAATTGTACTGCAGTGATCCCCTGCACTTGGGGGTTATCACCCTCTTTTGGGGTATCGTCGAGTAGGCAACGACAGTTGGTGCCCTGTTATCACCAGAATTTGACCGAGTCAGAGGTGGGCCGCGATCAAGATTGGGCTTGAAGAATATACATAGAAGAAATACGTGAACCGGCCTTATACATGAAGATTGGGCAGTTTGCCCTTGTATCTGTAAATATAGTAGGATACGTGTCGGTTAGATAAAACTTGACTCGTGCACGGTTGGGATTATTCCCACGTTAGAAAGTCTACGGACTATAAATATGTATCTAGGGTTATCGAGATAAACAACAATCACGTTCATCACAAACCAATCTTGGCGCATCGCCGACCCCTTGTTTTGAGGGTTTCTTCCGGGTAAGCATCATGCTGCCTAGATCGCATCTTGCGATCTAGGTAGTATACGTTTATTCGTTGTTCATGCGTTGCTCGTGCTGAAGCCTTTTTGATGGCGAGCAACGTAGTTATCATAGATGTGTTAGGGTTAGCATCGTTTTACCTTGCTACATGCTTTCGTTCATGCAACCCTTAGACGTCTAGCCGTCCTTACACCTTTCTTAGGTGTAAGGGTGGCACCTTGCTTGATCATTATTTAGTAGATCCGATCCGTTATGATTGTTCCTTGTTCTTCAAGGATTAGTTTAATATCTGCATAGTTAGGCCTTGCAAACGGGTTGAAGGATCCGGTGGCACGTAGGGTGCAGTTTGCTAACCCTAGATAAGATGTTCCGGGGATCAACTTCATGTTGGTTTTTAGGCCTTATTTAGGGTTGGTTTATTGATACCGTGCGTGGCTGCTAGGCTCAATCACGAGTAGGATGTTCCGATTATGCGGTGAAAACCCTAAATCGTTGTAGATCGTTTTAGCTTTATGTTGATCAAGCAGGACCACCATGCTATCGTAAACCCTTTACGAATCATGGGTGGATCGGCTCCTTGAGCCGATTCATGGGAAAACCTGAGAGCCGATCGAGGCTCGTATTTGATGTTTACGTGTATGCCATGCAGGAAACCTAAGCGAAGCAAATCCATCACCTTCCTGACCAGGTATAGGTCAGGTGGCACGCCCTTGCACCAGCATCGGACGTGTGTGCAGAGTCTTTGCGGGCTGTCGCGCGAGGGACCAGGGCCAGCCGCAGCTCTGAGTTGTTCCCGGCTCTTCGTGTTGCCAGCCGTTGCTCGCCGGTGGGTTTCGGACGCCAACACATTCTGGCACGCCCGGTGGGACAGTCTTCGACATCAACTGCATCGCCATCTACATCTGAGATGGCGGAAGGTACTCCAGTCACGTACGAGGATCTGCCAGAAGAGCTCAAGAAGAAGTATGACGATGTCAAAGCTCTCCTCGAGGCCGACCTCATCGGCTCTTTCCACAGGACCCGCTCACACGGCATCAGGTGGAGAGGGTTCTCACCTGAAGGCGCGCTCGATGGAGTGGACATGTCCACCCCTTCAGAAGAACGCACCACGTCCTTGCGTCAGGAGATCAATTTCATGGTAGCTCATTCGCTACACCGCCACTCTGAGAGCCTGCTGAACACTTTGGAGCGGGTCGCTCTTCGAGTGCTCCATGAAATCTTGAATCATCGGTTCTCTCCGTCAGGACCAGCTCTAGGAACTCATCAAGGGGAGCTACCACTCCAGAGCCGAGCACCGCTGCCGTTCGCGCTGGCAGCACCAGAAGTGCCGAATACACCGGCATTCGTTGTCTACAAGATCGGGGGCGATCCTAGTGATTACCAGTTCTTGTACGAGGCGCCCAAGGAGATCCCTCACGGATACACGTGCACATACGTGCCAGACAGCAGTAACTGGGCACTCATGAACCAGACTGCAACAGCAGGGACTTCTGGAACAGCAGGAGGAGTTTCGGATCAGATCTTGAGAAGCAGACGTGGCTGGCTAAGTATGCCGCTCCGACGAACCTCCAGAGCTCAACTCCTGTGGCTAGCTCAGATCTCGAGAAGCAAGCGTGGCTAGCTAAGTACGCCACCCCAGCAAATCTTCAGAGTTCAACTCCTGCAGCTAGCACGGCGGATCAGATCAGCACGATCTTAAGAGACCAGTTCGGCATGGTGCCGAAAAGGAGGGCAATCGGCTATTCCAAGCCGTATCCCAACGACTACGATTTGATCCCACTACCACCCAAATATCGGCTCCCTGAATTCTCCAAGTTTAGTGGGGCAGATGGCTCCAGCTCAATCGAGCATGTAAGCCGATATTTGGCGCAGCTGGGCATGATCACAGCTGCAGATCCACTACGCGTGAGGTTCTTCGCACAGTCCCTAACAGGATCGGCTTTCGGGTGGTACACCTCGTTGCCACCAGACTCGATCCGGACTTGGAAGCAGTTGGAAGAACAGTTCCACATGCAAGATCACTCGTAGGCTTCCGAGTCCGGCATTGCCGATCTAGCACAAGTACGTCGAAGCGTGGAGAAACCGTGGCGTAATACATCCAGCGCTTCAGAACTGTTAGGAACCGATGTTATTCGGCTCGTGTGACTGAAAAAGAAGCAGTCGAGTTGGCAGTGGTGGGCCTTGCATCACCAATCAAGGATATGGCCTCCCAAGCAGACTACCCTTCACTGGCGCACATGGTTCAGAAACTGTCGTTATATGAACAACGCCACCCAGACTTGTACCAGGACAAATTCAAGCGTGCGGTAGTCTTGGTTGAAGCAGATGAAGATGAAGGGTCCGCGGGAAATCAAGAGGTAGCAGTAGCTGAATGGACTCGGGGGGCAACCCCCGTGTCCTGCAAATGGGTGAAGCCACAAGGTCCTCCTAGAGGGTTTGACTTCGACGTGACCCAAGACGAGCAAATTTTTGATCTCTTACTCAAGGAAAAGCAGTTGAAGTTACCCGACGGTCTCAAACTCCCCACAAAGACAGAGCTGAATGGAAAGCCATATTGCAAATGGCATAACACGTTCAGCCATAACACTAACGACTGCAGGGTGTGGCATCAGCAGATCCAAATGGCGATAGAGCAAGGGCGTCTAATCTTCAACCAGTACGCCATGAAAGTCGACACACACCCCTTCCCCGCCGTTAACACGGTGGAGTACGCTTACCCCGAGGGGTGCCAGCCAGGTTTTTCGTTAAGCATCAACATGGTCGAGCCTGGGCACCACTCTGGAAAGGACAAAGGCGAGGGCAAAGCCGCTCTCGTAGCAAGGACAAAGAGGAAGCCGCTCCACGCGATCGGCTCCGACACGATGGCAAGCGCTACATCACAGAGGGAGAAGTGAAGAATGTACGATATCAACGACCTCTCTCTGATCATCTCCTCAATAAATACGTGAGTCAGTATGACCAGTGCCGGCGGTACAATAGCGACGATGAAAGGGATCGTCTAGCTAGCAGGAACGCCAGGAGACATCGTCGGCATGATCGCGACGAGGAGGGATATGAGCGCTACGCCAAGGAGAAGTCGAGAGAACAGGACGACGCGGACAAGCACTGGGACTGCCCTTTCTTCAATCACTGCTGGGATTCAGGAATGAGCCGATTGCCTACAATTGGCAACTGCCCAGAATGTAGACAGAAGAAGAAGGGTGCAACAGACGTGTCAGTGTTCAAACGTCTTGGGCCTCTCCCATCTAGGAACAAGCCAACTGAGTCCTCTCGGGAAGAAGACCTCGAGGAGTTGGAAGATGACTATGAAGAAGAAGAGGACAAGTACCACCGGCCAAGGTGGTGCCCTGATGGACTCAGCCGTTCCCAAAAGCGTAGGGTTCAGCGACTGCGCGGTTTGGAGGAAGCCGAAAGGTTATACCTGCATACGCTAAGGAAGGCGCGGCCTGATCTGGCCGAGAAAATTCAGCGAACTCTGGATGAAGAGGGTCGACCACAAAGGAAAGAATGGCGCCCCAAACAAAGGAAAGCCGATGATGAGACATCGGCTGGCACTAGTACGATGTAAACTTTTTTTGAGCAACGCAATCAAGATGGGGGTCGATTCCAGTAATCGGCCCATATTATCCTTGCCATACGCTTTACCTGTGTCCAGTGTCGATCTAACAGGTGGCGGAAAGCTAGGGTATGGGCTTACATCTGCTGATGAGCTAGGAGAAATCTACTTATGTGCAGGCATAAGGTCTTTAGATGACTGTAGAGCCGATATCTACAGTAACCTGGCAGATTTGGCTCGGGGGGGGGGGGCACCTAATCAGATGAACATGGGCAGTAAAATATGGGGGGGCCGATAGAAAAATCGGCCAATAAAAAGTAAATTTTTGATTCGCAGACATCGACTTAAGGGAATATCTAAAATATTTGAGATACAAAAGACATCGACTTCAGAATAAAAAGCCGATACGAGTTCAGCGAAGCATTTGATTGAGGTTACTGAAGAAACGCGTTGAGGGCATGAAGGGCGTCGGCACGGATGCGATCCACCTCGGCGATCTCAGCCTCGTCATCCTCGTCTTTGCCCATCACCAGCTGACTGCTCAGCGCACGAATTTCAGCCAGATCGATCTTCAGATCGGCTGTGAGACCTTTTGCTTCCTCTTGAGAGCGGGCGATAAGGGCTTCCTTGTCTTGGATGAGCTGCTTGGTCACCCTGACTCTCTCTTCAAGGTTCTCCAGTTCCTTACGTAGGGTCTCGAGTTCGGCACTGTTGGCAGAAGTGTTAGTCTTGGCGTCTAGGGCAGCCTTTTTCTCGTTGAGCCGTTGACACTTGTCTGCAATATCAGCTCTCAATGAAAGCTGGGCGTGGCGAAGGCTAATTCTCTGACGAGCCGACTGCACCCTTGACTTGAAGACCGACAGAGTCACAGCCGGCCAAAGCTTCACCTGCAGTGTCACCGGGAGATGGGGTTGGATGTCTTCGAGGATGCCTTTGACTTCCTCAGGGTTTTCAACCAGGGTCTCAACTGAGGAGGAGAGCAAAGCCTTGAGACGCTGGAGTGGACCATGGACCGTGCTAGGACCTGGCTCTTCACCTGCCTTGGAGGTAGCTGGTTCGATGGATTCAGGATCGAACGTCAGCAAGCTTGAAAGATCACAACCCTGACAAGACGAACAAGAGCGGTATTAGTATACAGCGAAGAAAAGGGTAAAGCCAAGGGAGTAGAGTGTACCTCTCCCAAGGAAGGAGGAGCGGCCGATGTTGTGATAATCGGCTTTTCCGTGGACTTGGCTAGGTTAGCCACTTGGTCAGCCACGATCGTCGAGGTGGCTAGGTCGAGCATGGCGGACGGCATCAATACCTCTTCGACGTCTTCGCTAGAGGTATCATTGGTCTACAAAAGGAAGTGATTAGCCGATCCGAGCGGCAATGGGTTAGCATGAAATATAAACCAGGGAGGTAATTACATTTGAAACCTCCTGGCTTGATGGAGAAGCTCGTGGGTCTTTGCGAGCCCTCTTGACGCATCGACGCTTCACGCGTGACCCTGTTCTGGTCGGAACTTGAAAGGCAGCAGGCTTGGGAGTTGACCTTTTCTTGGAAGCCGGCGCTGGCGAATCCGTCTGGCTCTGTGTGGTGGATCTCCCGGAGTTGCCCGGGCTCGAGTCTCTTTGGCTGGACTGTGCCTCCCCGCTGGAGTTTTCTTCGGTGGAAGTCTGTAAAAAGAAGTACAAACATGTTGCAAAAGACTGGGAGGACAGATAAATTTAGCCAAGGCACGAGTCAGCTTACGTGCAAGCTTTCTTGGGCAGGAGCTTTGCGCTTCAGGGTTTTTCTGGCAGCTACTTTCCTCACCACCTTCCTCGCCTGGATTGAGGCTCGGGGGGCAACTGGCCCCGAGGATGCTTTACTCTTGGGAGCCGATTTCGGTGAAATCGGCTGGCTCTCCATTATGACCTTCTTCAGGGGTGGCGAGCTCTGGCAGAAGAGAACCACCGGGGCTGGTGGAAGGAATTTGAAGGGGGAGCCATCGGCTTGCATGGGCTCCAGGCCATCTTGTTGCTGCCAAAAGATAGAGTCAGGTTACAGAAAATTGTCATGAGCCATTGCAAGAAATGTATAAGTAATGGTACCTGGTCTGCAGGGATGTCATATTCGGCATCAAGTTGTCTCAGCAACGGTCCTAGAGCTCTTCTGAAGGCATGGGTCTTCCACATGGACCACCAAGTCTCGAAACCATCGGTAGTGGTGGTGAAACGGAGGTTGTGGGGAATTGGAATGGCCAGAGCGTCAAAGAAGGTATAGCACCTTTGGCCAGTAAGGATGTCAGGCAGTTCAGCTCTGCTTGCTGTCAGGTGGTGGAGAAAGAAGTGTGGGGGAACCTGCCCAAGGCCAAGCTGCCGGGCTACTACTACCGGTTGGTAAGACTCATAACCAGGCTTGATGATCCGGTTTGAGGTACTCATGCCAACTAGGAGAAAGCAAGGACGAATCATGATAGAGTGTAAGTGCCGGGTGCTAGCGTCATCGGCAAAGTTATCCAATCGGAAGGAGACTGGGTTCTCAAAATTCTCCGATTCAGTATAAGGAAAGAACAGGGGGTTGTCCAAGCCTTGGAAGAAAATCTTGAACCACCCTGCTGCTTCCTTAGGTATCAGCCTGCTGCCTGGGAGACCATACAAAGCTTGGCCATAGCTGGTGCATCGGATCTCCTTTCCATTAGCATCTCGGAAGGTGCAGGTGGCCAAAGGTGGGAAATATGGGATCCGGTTCTGAAAGTACAACTGAGCCCATAACTGAATAAACCACCAGGGGCCTCCGGTTTTAACTGTCTTTTGAGAGAACAGTTTGACAGACATCAGTTGAAGAGATCGATAGACCTCTCCAAGAAATAGTTTGCCAAGGCCAAGTTGAGTGCCTTTGGCAAGTTCATAGGCCAGGGAAAGGTAATTCTTGGTTGGGGCGAGGGATGGGCCACAGAATATGAAGTGCTCCAACCAGAAGTTCAGGAAGGCTGTGTGTTCTCTCTCTGTCACAGGACCTTTGGTTTTCATATAACGATTGAGGTAGGCACCCCAGCTGGTACACTCTTTTTTAGAGGAGAGGGTGAAAGGGACTTTTGGCAGCTTAAACGCAGAGGGGCTTGGGGATGCAATGTCTAGGCCTGTGATCATGGCCACGTCCAGCAGAGTTGGTGTCATAGGACCGTGGCCAAACATGAAGCGATTCGATGCATCGGACTGAAGTAGCCGATGGTTTTCAGAATATTTTCATTCTTTTCAAGGGGAGACAATGATAATGACAAGGCATCGGCTATCCCTATGGTTTCCCAGGTGGCATAATGGGTTTTGGACACTCTGTTGTACCATGCCACCCAACCCTCAGGAGGATTAGGCCAGGCTCGCAGGCAGTCGGCCCAGGAAGACAGATCTAAGTTCTGGTTCACGAAGGGGATTCTGTTAGCCTCGCATGAGATTAAGAGAGCGGGACTCTCGGAAGAACGGGGACCGAGACACATGGAGTTTGCGAGAGAAGGATGTGGCAGCAGAATGTCTGAAACCTAAAATTAATAACGGAATAGGACATTAATTCAGGTGTTTGCTGTTAATCCTAACGTTGATTCGAATGGCGAGAGGAGGTTAAGGATTACCTTCAGACCGGAGACCATGGCGTTGGTATTGGATGATTCCACCATTGGATGCGCTGTAGAGTTGGGGCGGCGCGGTCGAGATCTGGGATGCGGGTGGCCGTGAGTTGGAACTGCTCAGGCGGCGATTTGGGGATCTGAGTTTGCTTTCTCAGACGGAGGTCGCAGGTTACCGTTTGGAGGGGCAGCTGGGTTGGCCTTACTCGTGTTTTTATGGTAGAGACCGATGCGATGCCATCGGCTCTTTTGGGAGATCGTTTGACTTTGACTATCGGCAAAAAGTTGATTGGAAATACTTCTTCATTAATAAAAGGAGGGTTTTTTACAATGAAGAGCCGATTGCTCAAGAAAGGGGGAACAAAAGAAGAGCCGATTGCTCGAGTACTACTGATCCTACTCTACTAATCCTCGTTGCCCTCGTCGTCGGCATCGTAGCTGCCGCCGGCGCTGCTTTCGGAGAACTCCTCGTCGCTGCTGCCCCAGCCCTCGGCCGGGGCTTCTTCCTCCTCGTCATCATCATCATCTTCACTGTCCGCCCAAGCGCGGAAGCGCTTCGCCGGCGGGTACCCAGCGGAGGAGGAGGAGTCGTCTTCCTCCTCTTCTTCCTGTTCCTCCTCTTCTTCCTCGTCTTCCTCTTCCTCCTCCTTATCGGAGGAAGTGGGGTTCCCCCAGGAGTGGAGGTCATCCTCGCTCTCGCTCTCCAGTTCCCCTTCAATGAGGAACTGGAGGTCGCCCTCCCCATCAGTCAGGGGCAGGTCGCCATCTGATCCGACGAGGGCTTCTGGTGGGCCATCTGGCACGAAGTCGAAGTCCCACTCTGGCTCTGACATCGGCTCGCTCGAGGAAGAAGATTGGAAAGAGAGGCCGGAGGAGACGGAGGAAGAAGAAGACATTGCGACAAGAAGAGGGTTTTTTGGTACCGATGGCTAGAACAGAGCAAGGGGATGAAGAGGTGGACTGTTCGGCACAATTAAATAAGGGGAGCATAGTGGAAATTGAATGCCATTACGGTGTCCGAGGGGGTGATGCTAAAGTTATCAAATCTTGCGGAGAAGTTGAGAAGGCAAGGCATCATGATGAAGGATACTGCGACGATTCTGCTCTGCTATGACATGACCCGACGAAGAGAAAACAGAGTGATTTTGGAATTATCAATTCCAAAACCAGGGGGGCATGTGTTATCACCAGAATTTGACCGAGTCAGAGGTGGGCCGCGATCAAGATTGGGCTTGAAGAATATACATAGAAGAAATACGTGAACCGGCCTTATACACGAAGATTGGGCAGTTTGCCCTTGTATCTGTAAATATAGTAGGATACGTGTCGGTTAGATAAAACTTGACTCGTGCACGGTTGGGATTATTCCCACGTTAGAAAGTCTACGGACTATAAATATGTATCTAGGGTTATCGAGATAAACAACAATCACGTTCATCACAAAACAATCTTGGCGCATCGCCGACCCCTTGTTTTGAGGGTTTCTTCCGGGTAAGCATCATGCTGCCTAGATCGCATCTTGCGATCTAGGCAGTATACGTTTATTCGTTGTTCATGCGTTGCTCGTGCTGAAGCCTTTTTGATGGCGAGCAACGTAGTTATCATAGATGTGTTAGGGTTAGCATCGTTTTACCTTGCTACATGCTTTCGTTCATGCAACCCTTAGACGTCTAGCCGTCCTTACACCTTTCTTAGGTGTAAGGGCGGCACCTTGCTTGATCATTATTTAGTAGATCCGATCCGTTATGATTGTTCCTTGTTCTTCAAGGATTAGTTTAATATCTGCATAGTTAGGCCTTGCAAACGGGTTGAAGGATCCGGTGGCACGTAGGATGCAGTTTGCTAACCCTAGATAAGATGTTCCGGGGATCAACTTCATGTTGGTTTTTAGGCCTTATTTAGGGTTGGTTTATTGATACCGTGCGTGGCTGCTAGGCTCAATCACGAGTAGGATGTTCCGATTATGCGGTGAAAACCCTAAATCGTTGTAGATCGTTTTAGCTTTATGTTGATCAAGCAGGACCACCATGCTATCGTAAACCCTTTACGAATCATGGGTGGATCGGCTCCTTGAGCCGATTCACGGGAAAACCTGAGAGCCGATCGAGGCTCGTATTTGATGTTTACGTGTATGCCATGCAGGAAACCTAAGCGAAGCAAATCCATCACCTTCCTGACCAGGTATAGGTCAGGTGGCACACCCTTGCACCAGCATCGGACGTGTGTGCAGAGTCTTTGCGGGCCGTCGCGCGAGGGACCAGGGCCAGCCGCAGCTCTGAGTTGTTCCCGGCTCTTCGTGTTGCCAGCCGTTGCTCGCCGGTGGGTTTCGGACGCCAACACGCCCACCGTGGGACCAGCGGCATCTGGAGGCCAGAACCGGGCGGGTTCCGCCTTGGGAGGCTTCGATGACACAATATCCGTGGGGCACGTCTTGTATGCCAAAAACTTTCCGATCGTTCCTCCGTACAAGTGCTGGATTCCGGCTAGGACAGACCCCGTCAAGCTCCCCATCATCCCGATCGGTGGGATACACATCTTCATCCGTGAAACCGTCGATTCCGATGGAAACACACTGGTATGTACTGCAGCTATGACCGCTGCCGAGCTGGGGGCAACTGCAAAGATCCGATCTAAGTCGCTGGAGTTTCCTACAGAAAATTCCGCCTTAGATCAGGAAATTTCAAAGCCCACCCTATCTGACCTTGAGCAGGAAATAAAGGTGGAAGACCAACGTAGATTCTCTTGGGTTTCCCAAGTGTTAGAGAAGCAGAGGTGGCACTTCGTGCACTTCCTCACACATACGCCAGGATCCGCCCCTCCTATGGAAGGTGATGGACCCATGTAGCTAGAGGATGCCGGAGATAGCAATAGATCCGAGTACCCAGAAGGTGCCAAAAACAACGAGGACTCCTTGCTCGATAGCCTCAGCCTGATCTCAGAAGACGTCTCTGTCCCGTGGCTTCGGAAGTATACGAGGCATATTGTAAGGAGTTGGAAGATGTTTAGAAAGCTAATGGTGAATCATCTCCGCCAAAGAAAGTCTTCGCAACCTTAGCTGGCTTAGATGTGAGGAAGAGGATGATTTAGAGAAGACTCCGCCTCAAGCAGCAATCCCGGATCCAGTGCTTCCGGATGTTCCGCCACGTGTTCGCACCTGTAAGATGGATCAACCGACAGGCGGGATCCTAAACTTTCAGGACAAGAAACAACTGAAATGCTCATGTAGATGGCAGGCGAGAACGGAGAAAATAAATCCTGACCAATCCGATCACCCCATAGGTGGTGGCGGATCCGGAAGCCTTTGAATCTAGACGTAAAGAACTCCTGACGAAAGCTCAAAACTTGTTCAAGCTCACCTCAGCTATCCTAAAGGACAAGGTAGACACGACAAAAAATTACGAGAAAGCCCAAGAGCATGAGCGAATGGTGGAGGAAGAATACGAGAGAGCGGCAGAGCTTGCGGAGCAATGGGCAATGCACATTAAGCAGAGCCAGGAGGAAGCGAAGCAGAATAAGACGAGGCGGAGAGATGCTATCCCCCCTACACACTCACCACATAATAAAATGGAAGTTAGGAAACATCATTAACGCACTAGGGCGTGCCATGTGTGAGGAGCAAGGACACGGGTCACTCTCCCCTCCTAGAGAGGGCGCCTTTGTCCTATCAAAACTAGTCTTTCCTTTTAATAGAGAGACTATGGCACGACGAGAGTAAAACCCCTTTTGGCATCAGACTATTAATATTTCGATTTCTAAAAATACTAAACTATTAAATATTTTAGGACGTTCAGTTCTAATAAATACTGTTTGAAATGAAGTATTATGCAAAACTATCGTGTTTCTTCTGAAGTATTGGAGAAAATGGTATTTCGCCCTCATTTTTTTCTAAAACTAAGAAAGGAGAAAAGCCGTGGTATTTGTTAGCCACATGTTGGGTTGAACAATTTGGTTTCCAGATTCTACGTCTTCACTAACTAACCAAACTAAGCTTAACCGATTTGAGATACTACTTTTCAACTTCATTTTTTTTTGGGTCTTTGAGATACCTTCTCCTTCAGTCGATTTTAGCCGTACTAGATGACCTGTTGCGCTATCGCGCAAATGGCATTATCAAGTAAGAATTTAAACCATAAGGATCAGCTTATTATAGGATCAGAGCAGAGCTCTGCCCCTCCCGCCGCTGCTGCCACCACTATGGTAAAAGGAGGGCCGCTGGGTTGGCTGAGCTCCATTAGAATCCGAAGGCTTGCACTGGAGAAAATGTCCTCGACAGCCCCTTTGCCCTCCTTTGGCTACTCCCTCTGACCCATTCGATGGTTCCTTCCGCCTCTCGTATGTCTTCCTCTTCCTCTTCCGACCCCTTGGACCCACCCAACATCCTTGCTGTTACGGGTCTGGATTGAACATATATTAAGCAAACTAAAGAACATTTATTTGATACAAGCAAAGGAAATATTAAATAGAATAGCAAACATTTATCAAGCAAAGTAACAGAACAGATGTCAATTTTATACATATACATTCAACCATTTTTCTTACTCAGTGAATAGTAGTGGCAGCAGGTACAAACTAATTTATACATAAATAAAGTAGGCCAACAATAGCATTGGTACAAAACATTACTTAAGGATAGTACTACCATAGGTACATTATGGAACTCAAGTGATGGTACTTATGTGTGCATTCTGTGAAAATGTTCTCAAATTTATAATGGAACATTTGAAACCCTTCTGCAACGATTCTGCAGGAATTTGCTAATCATCCGCTTCCAGATTAACACCTACGTTATAACATTACATCACTGTGAATGGCCCAAACTCTTCTGCCTATGGATCGTCCGGTTAACAAAAGGCTGGAGCTACATACAATAATAGTTGAAGGAACAGGTCTTTTTTGGTGAGTCCAAATAACACTTCTATACTCCTTGACGTTTGCCGATGATCCTGGATGGTAACCATCTGTATCAAACATGCCCAAAGGGCTAAGCAAATCTTCAAGCAGGCAAACAAACAATTATATCCATCAACTTACGGAGATGGTTTGAGAAGGTGTCCCTTTAGCCCAGCATAAAACTGACAGTAACATGTGTATCTAAACCAAAAGTCCTATTCTAACCACTATAATATGTAATTCTATAGACAAAGGAATATGAAATACAAAACTGAGATATTTCATCTCAAATAGATGCTAAAACAATTCAAATAGTCAACATGACCACATTTTTCACTGCTTAAATAGTCCCAAAATGATATGTTTAGGATATCCAAGTAGGACTCTGGTTTGTTAAAGAATAAGAGACGGGAGCTCTAGCTATTTGTAGGCACTGCTAACATCCGAAATAGGGGTGTCCATTACCGGTTTTTGAAGCCCATACTTTATTTTTATTATAGTTATCTTCAGCATTATGAGGAGCTATTGAAGCAAAGGCACAACATGAACAACAACCAGATCATCTTCTTTACTTTGAACCTCAAAGCTAGCATGGAGAAAAATCTAATACCTACCTCCGTTTCAAGGAATAAGGCGCACGCGTAATCCAAGACGAACTTTGACCATAAAAATTGAGCAATAAAATCTTGATTATATTATATGTATATAGTATCGTTGGATTCGTATTGAAAAACACTTTTTAGTGATACTAATTTCACACAAACAATCTTTATCTATTTGAATTAATTCTTGGTCAAACAAAAAGCTCGTAAAACGAGGGCGCCTTATTCCTTGAAACGGAGGTAGTAGAGAATAAGGGACTGCCAAAATGAACAAATTACAAGAAATTAAAAAAAATATCTTACCAACATGCTTGCGCACCTGGCATTGATCATGTCTCCCAAGCTCAGCGGACTCAACAGCACCTGAAATCATCTCACATTTTATTAAAACTGAATAATCTTGTGGAGCTGAACTTATGCTAAAGTACATTCCTCTCATAACACGTCTATTAAAATATAGAGATTCTTCAGTATATATGTCAAATGCAAATAGGAGTAATTTATAAATTCCAATGAATCTTGATTGCTTGTGAAACATGCTGCTGTGTCTCTACTTTGAATTGCCTGCATATTTACATAGATTCATGCTTTGGTGGCACTGTGTCTCATGAACCTCACCAAAATCCTTAGGACTTGCCAGTACATCTAAGAAAGGATCACCTCCGAGAATTAGCTTGTATTAACGATTATGAAGAAACAAAGATAGTTGGTCCCTTGTAACGTGAAGTGTATTATTAAGTTATAAAGTTCAATATCTCTACTGAGAACTGAGAAATAGGTCAAAGATTAATTTCTCATATGAAGAGCCTAACAGCTTAGATACATTATCTTTCAGCTCTCCAAAGATTCGAAATAACAAAAAAAACAGGTTGTTCCAATTTATTGACAACATGGCCAATTACATTAATTACATGGATATTGTGCTGCTATATTTGGATGCGGGCAAAATCAGGACATTCGATAACTCACAGTGCCATATGTAACAGAAAAAGACCAGTTTGAATGGATTTAGACAAAGAAAGATTCAAATCCTACCGAAAAAGAAGCAAGACCAGGACATGAGCAATGCCTTGTCTTATCACATGGTTCAACAGACACCAGTCACCGGCAACAGAACTCCATGACACTGCATCAAATTGATATTTAGTTAGTGCACTGGATCATGAGAAAGGAATCGCAAAGATCCAGTGAGTATAGCTAATGAAATGAAATTTAGTTAAAACAGACGGAACTATTATAGAACAAAAGATAATAATTAATGTCCTTGCATCAGTATAATCATATCAAATGAACACAATATTTGGCAGCTTAAATTCTTTTCACAAGTTGCCAAGTAAGAAACCTGAAAAAAAAACCTTACCTGAAGCAGTAACACACGAGTTGCCCATTGCTCATGCTCGTGCTCTCTCCTAGAATGCTCTGCAAATAAAATAAATCACAATCCCATGAATATGTATACTCGCGTGAAGAACATGCGAGAGACAGAGTTGTGCACAGCCAAAAGAACATGGTAACCTTCAGTCAGTACGGATCTCAACCAGAGGAATAGAAAAAGAAAAAGAAGGGTTCCATAACAAATGAGATTGGAAGAGAAAAAGAGCACCCCACTCTCAATTTGTAAGCCGTCCAGAAAAAAGGCTGGTTTGTTCCTTTCCTTTTCTTCTCCCAGCTCACAGTACCCCATTATATTTGTGCACATTTTTCGAAACTTTCACAAACAAATCAGACTGAAAAAGACACTTCTTCAAAGCCAGTGCAGATCTCAGCCAACGAATTACCAACAAAAAAGGAAAGAAAAAGAAAGATAAAAACTTACACAAACAAATCAGACCGAAAAAACACCTCTAGAGATTGAAGTGATTTATACATGATAAACGGTATCCGCGGATGATGCGATGACCTTCTATGAGACATTAATAGTCAGCTAACAATCTTATATCACTTCAACAAATAATAGAAAGCATAGTCTATCAGTAAACCTATATTCTATCCATCTATAAGCACTGAAAATTCTCTAACCAATTATAATTATAAAGGACTCTCTTGAGAAATAGAAATTATACATAAGAAAATCAATGCAAGTTAACTGAAAATTGGCATATATGTGCTCTTATCAGTAACCAGTGCTTTCAAATATTGCTATTATATTCTTGCCACAAAGATATCACCAGTCCAGAATTTAGAAATAGGAGTAAATATGCACTATCAATTATTAATAGCAAGAAAAAGGTTGACACCAATGATTGTTATACCAAAAAAATGTGCATCATATTAATGTCCACAATGGCTGGAATGAATTGATCTACCATTCTATATCGACTCAGAGAAAACAAGCTTGCATCATATAAAGAGAAATGAATCAACAAGCAACAAATAGAAGCTTGCATCATATAAAGATAAACAAAAGCAAGCTTGCATCATATTTTAATGTCCACAGTGGCTAAGCAATTGACATCAGTACACAAGCACCACATGCAAATTCCGGCAATTGCGGCACACTACCATCTACTGCACTGCACGCACGAACCGGAAGTAAATGCAGCTGTTATGAACCTATTATGATACGATCCATTGACATAATCTAGGATGCACTTTTTAAGGTAACAATGACCAAATTGAAAGAAACAATGAACCTTCCCTGGTCAGAAAATTGTGCATCTTCTTCAAATCGTGCATGGGAAAATTCATCTGCAAGAGCAATTATATACTCTCCACTCATTAGATGGCTCGGTGGCTTGGTGAGCACCTCGACGGAAGAATAGTTAAACCCTTACATACTAATATCATGTTTTGGTGAAGGAACATTTGGCAGGCATATGTCATCAACATATATGCAAGAAACTTTGTGTTTTGCTGAGACCATTATATGCACACAAATAATAATAAAAGGGGAAGGAAAGAAAGGAACAAATTTACAAAACAGGAGAGGAGATAGTAAGTCCACATATAATACTTTATTTTTCTAACCATATTGTATAGATTTCGACACCTAGAGACAGATAATAATTTATGGGCCAGTGAAAGACGTGACAAAACTTGACCTCTCCTTTCCTAGACCTGCGCACATTGCGTGCAAACAATCAATTAGCAATTGGAAATCATAGTGCTTAGCAGGTATGACATTAATTAGAGTACCCAAAAAAAACTACAACTGTGGTTAGCAGGTATGACATGAGTTGAAAAAACAGATTTGATGTCATAGGGAGAAGAATAGTGGAGCAGAGGACATGAAAATAGATGGAAGCTAAAACTTTGCACATATGGCGATGAGACATTAACATAAGTTGGGGAGAGATGGGGGATCATACCACACGCCAGCGAAAGCCACTTTCCTTGTCTGTATCTCCATAACCGGCCAAAACGAGATCGAATAATAACCAACTTCCGCGCTAGCAACCTCCAATCTAGGCACAAACAAAATATAGATCAGGTTGTATAGAACAAGTAACTGAGACAATAGTTTTTGGTTTTTGCTATTTATAAATTCACCCGCAAACAGATCACGAAGCACACAAGAACGTCATCAGGCAACAAGCTTAAAAAAACATCATCAGGCAGTAGATCAACATAAATTAAAATTGCATATATCACTCAATCCCTCCAACAATTAACGAAGTATTGTTGGAAAAAAATATTTAGGCAATACTGGAGTCACGATCTACTACGGAGCTGTTGTGAATGCATAAGCAATTGAATACCAACCTTATGGACAATCCTTTTTCGCAGTTATCCATAAAGATGGCCGTAGCAACCAGTGGTCGGGCGTATTTGTGGTCACCACCTCGCATAGCACAGTACAATCATTTGAATGCCTAGTTCTGAACAGGTCTCATCATTACAAAAATCAAGCTTCATCACCATAAAGAAACCTAAGGAAACAAGATCCAGTTGTTAGACATATCCTTTGATAGTAGTAGGCACCCTAGATTGAAGTAAATATTGGACAAAAATGGCCAAATTCAATTGCACTGAGCTACTCACAATTCTGTACCACATAATGCAACAACAGCAAGATTATTTTAAGGAATTTGTGGCAAGTAGAACGACTTTCTTCTATCTCTCAAAAGGTTAAAAAACCACAACTACCAAGTAGCAAGTAGCAATGTAATCTTCTAGCTAATAAGTAAATCATTTTGTCCATCATGTAGTATCGAACCAAGAATTCTGTAGAACCTTATAGGTCAAATAAGTATAGTAGGAGACAATGAAGTACCTTCAACAGCACTATATCCTTCATCTTGTCCATGATGTAGTATCGAACCAAGTGTTCTCTAGCATCCTTCGGAAATTAAGCCACTGCTAAACTGCATTAACAAGTTGCTTACCATTTTAGGAGCCAACTGTTTCATCCTAAATAACCTGTCAAACAATAGCTTACATTAATTAGCCTAGATGACCAACATTTTAGTCAAGCAAGAACGGACACACATAAAAGCAGAGGTAGAAGGATCGAAAGAAGCTCACCTTGGCATTAGGCAAGCTTGTCGTAGATCAACGCGGGCGTCTCTCCCCAGGTTGTGCTGGTGGAAAGTGTGCCGCTCCGGTTGATTAAGAAACTGGCAGTCCCTTCTTCTCCCCCACCCGTTGAATAATCACACCATCAATTTCCAGTTATCACTAAATCCGTGATAAGCATCGTATTTATGAAACGATCGGCCTGTGACACGCCTTAAAAAGACCAGCAATCAAGGTATCAAACGCATTGAAAAATATGGCAAATCATGTGCAGATGTGTAAACATTAGAGCGGCTTACAATGATATGACAGCAAGGTAGAATCAGTTCGTTTGCCTCAAATCCATATAGAGGCATGTCATTCAACTTGCCGTGGATGGTCCTAATGCTGCATAAAATGTGAGGCATTTAGAAAAATATGCCATAATAATAGTGTAACACAATTAGTACATTATACACTGAAAATAAAAGAGGGACAAAATGGAGTTAAGAGAGTACATGAGAGGACAGAAGGGAAATGGAAGTGTGTGTATACCTGAAGGATGCAGTAACTATAACACTATGAACATCAATTCTGCCTATTGCTGCAGTACTCTTATATACACCCAAACCGAAGATGCAAAAGAGACAAAAATTGAAGAGGAGAAAATCAGATTCAAGGGCTCCAGAAGGGAGGGATAGGAGAGCAGTGCGCTGTTGAAAACCAAGAGGAGAGAGAAGGGGGAAATCCAGACCTTGACGGAGCCGACCTGGGAGAGGAGCCAACAGTGGGCCGCTGCGGATCTCGATGCCTCCCACCGGTTCTTCACCTGAGGTGGCCACCCCGTGCCGGTCCCCCTCCGGCCACGCCCGTCGCCTCGGGTCGCCGCCTCCGCAGATCCGGCCGCGCTCGTCGCCTCCGATCGCCGCCGCCGCGGAACCGCCCCGCGCCAGCCCCTACCATGTAGAGCAAGTCATTAGATAGCATAAATCAATAATAAAAACATCATAATAAATATAATTTGGTTGTTACAAAAGTTTCAGAAGATCCTCTCAATCTAATGAGCTCTCCTAAGCTTCCGCATCTTGCAATATTGAAGCTTACCAGCAAATCTTCCAGATGCATCCTTCCAAGGAATATTGTACCAACTTGTTCTTGATAAATAGGATCCATCTCCACGCTTGATGATCAAATTAGAAATCTAGATGGGAGAAGCTGAAAAGGAAGCTTGTTGTGAGTACTAACGGGGAAAGAAAGAAAGCAGTCACAGGAGGTGAGGAGCAGTAGCTCATCTGGCTGTTAAATGCTGACACAACATCGTTGTTCAAAGAATGTTTGGGCTGCAGCTGAAACATATAATGCCAAGTACAGAAACAACCATCCAATACACAAAATCAAATTCAGAAATGGTACCAATAAAACTAAATGTTTAGTGACCGACCTAGTTCCACTTCCACATGTACAACATTCCCCAATTATTTGGTATGACAGAAAGGCGGCTACATATATTCTTTCAAGTTTGAACGTCGCAAGTCTCTACCGCTCTTAGAGGTTGAATGGTAACTCAAATCAGGTTATGTATATAGACTTTCTGAAAATGTACACTTTTTTTCTAAATTTGTGAGACAAAAGTAAAAAAAGCTATATGGCATATACAATGGTATCATCACGAAGGCTGCAACACACTGATTCGTGACAAATCTAACAACTATTCTCAGGTTTCATGAAACAAAAATGCTCAAAAAGAATGTAATGCAGAGTGCCGAAATTTCAGTTAAATGCTGACACAACATCGTTGTTCAAAGAATGCTTGGGCTGCAACTGAAACATATCATGCCAAGTATCTTCAGAAAAGTACCAAATGGCTAGTGGAATGGATCAGATAACTACATATGCACTGAACTCATGAATAAACTTACCATATAACACATACGCCATCACACATACGCCCCGCAGCATATGTGGCCAGCCGCAGCCATCGCTCGACGCACGCTCACTGCCGTTGCTCGGCACGCGCTATGCGACCATTGCCATCATCCAATCACCTGCGGCCAGGCGGGCCAGGGTGGCCTCATTTGGTCGCATATTTCTCTTTGGCATGTCTGTCAGTAAATACAAAATAACTAAATTAAAATAGGCAGAGTTGAATACGAAGCTACTCATCACATCAAAGAGCACTGATATTTTCAGCAAAACAAATCAATGAGTTTTCAAATAACGATAGTTTGGGGGCGAGATGACCTGGGAATGGCGAGTGGTTCTACTCCACTTCTCAAATGAAATCAAATCAAAGAACCGGGGAGTTCAGCTTGGAGATTTTATCCAGCTTCCTAGCCATGGAAATCATCTGGCCTCCTACCAAAAAAGGAGCTCATGCCTCACCTTCCACAGCCCATGGCAACAAAACGAGATAGAGCTCACCTTCGCATCTCACGTCCATGGATCTCACGGAGCAGCGCCATCACACATAGGCCCTCGCCATCTCACGCATGGACCGATCTGTGGACAAAGAGAGAAAGTGAGAGAGGGAGAGGGAAGATGCATTGAGAGGAAGACGATGGCCTTACTCGTGGAGAAGCTCGTCGGCGCCAAATCCGTGCTCCTCCTCCTCCATCCCAGTGCCACCCCTTGCCGCTCCTCCACCTCCGGTGATGGGTGAGAGACCCGACGGCGGTGGTGGCTCGTGGTCGATCGTGGCGGAGCTCGCAGACCGTCGCCATAGCCGGTCTCCCAGCGCCACCTCCTCTTCTTCTTTTCCTCATGTGGAGGTGCTTGTCGACGGGCCCTGGCCGCCGCCGCCGGTCTCCCCGCGCCCGCGACGAACCAGGCCAGCCCAGCCCAGCCCCGCGTGCCTTCTCCTGGTCCTCCCCAACCTCCTACGCGGCAAGGACGAGGAGCGGGCGTTGTTCCTCCATGTGCGCCGCCACGGCCGCGAAGAAAAGGCAATCTATGGATGCTCGCCTCCACAAGATCCTCCTCATCCACTGACCATGTTCGCCGACCTGCTGCCGCCATCAGGTCGGGGGAGGAGGAGAGTAGGCGCGGATTCGGGGAGGAGGCGAGGCGGCGATTGGGGGAGGGGACGAGACGACGCGGGGGATTGGAGGCGCGGCGTGAGGCAAGGGGATTGGAGGAGAGGAGACGGGGGATTGGGGCGCCTCACGATGCTAGGTTTTCACCGGTGCATCACATGGATAGGAGAAGACCGACGGGAATGAGCTGCCTCCGCTATCTCTGCCTGAAGGTCCCGCACGCGCTCTGGCCCAGTTGTCATGCACCGAGAACCTGAAGCAACTGGTGAAAAAACATTTACCGTATTGAACGGCTGAGGTGAAAAGCGGGGAAGCAAAATTACTGGCGCAGGTGGAACGAGCGGTGCTGATCGATTTGCCCCTCTCAGGTGCCTTAGATGGCCGGGTAGTCTTTGAACATTTATTTATAAGAGAAATGTATCCATCCGGAGCCACCACGGCAGCAAGTTTCGGTGGCTCGGCTCGTGCGTGCACTTTTGGGCTTTGGCGGGGCACCCACCAAAAAACGGACACGGGGGCGCGCAGTTTTGCCCATTTTCCGTTTTGGCGCGGGCTACGGCAGCACCGCACCATAGGCCAAACATACGGCGCGCGCGCGCGGGGGAATAGAAATCGTCAAATCGTTTCGTTCGGAAGCGGGAAAGCGGCGTACTAATGCGCACCACCACCCCACTTTGAATCTCCAATCCCCATCCCTCGCTCCAATTCTCCAAACCCGCCCTCCCTTCCCGTCCCACCGCCGCCTCCCGGCCGCCGCCCTCCGTCGCCTCCCAGGCACCGGCCGCACCCTTCCCCGCCGCCGGATCCCCTTCGTGTGCCGCCAACCGAGGCGCGCGTGCCGCCTCCACGGGGAAGGAGCTCGGTTCTCTCGCGGGCGGCGCCCTCCTCGGCGGCGGCAACCGGCGCGGGATCTCCTTCGCTGGTAAGGAACCCTAGATTCCCCGTATTCCCGCCCCGCTCCGTCCCCCGCTGCGAAAAATCCGAACCCGACCAGATCCTGATTCGTTGCATGCGCAGGTAGCGGTAGAGGATTGCTCGCTGTCAGGACCGCGCCGAGGAATGCGCCGCGGATCCCGCGCAGGCGTCCGCGACACCTGACCCCCCCACAAACCCGCGATCCGAACCCTACCCGCCGCCAATCCCCACGATGGAGGGCGGCGACGCAATCCTCGGCGTCGCTCGCTCCGAAGCCCCTAGCACCGGCGACGCCGCCATCCCGGACCAGTCGCAGATGCAGGTCGACGGCCCCGTCGCGCTCAACCGATCCGCCGAGCACGAGCCCGACCCGAGCGACGCGATGGACATCGACGGCGCCCCAGCGCAGGCGCCGCCGCCGACGCTGACGGACACCATCGTGCAAGTGCAGAAGCAGCTGAAGCGGAAGAGGGCCTCCAACGGGCCCGCGATTGCCGCCGCGGAGAAGGAGGCCCTGGTGGCCGGGTGCAGGCAGGAGCTGCAGGGCCTCTTCGAGTACTACAAGGAGGTCTCGGGCCACAGGATGCAGCTCGAAGGAGGCAACCTGTCGGGCAACGCGGTGATTGGGTGCCTGCTGGAGGAGAGCGCCCTTGGGCTGACAAAGCTGGTGGACGAGGCGTTTGAGAAGCTCAAGGGGACTGAGGGTGTCTCGGTGGCTTCGGTCCGTAGCTCCGTGCTGCTCATTGGGCAGAGGATGATGTATGGCCAGTCCAGCCCGGATGCTGATGTGCTGGAGGATGAATCGGAGATGTCTCTTTGGTGCTGGGAGGTAAATCCTACCTACCGTGCTGCTAATTTACAAGCTGGTGTTGTAATAATTCAGTTTACCTATGTGTTTCTTCAGCCCAAATTTTGTGTTGATGCTTCGTGGTGGCTTACCTGGTTCTTGTTAATTGGCAGGTGAGAGATTTGAAGTTAATGCCTGTGAAAATTCGTGGTTTCTTAAGTGGCCGAAGAACTGCCAGAAAGAAGATCCATGAGAGGATCAGCGCTATTCACTGTAAGTCTTTTCTTTTTACCACCATGTCTCAACTTCCATCTGCCAACTTTTGGATGTAGTTCATTCATATGCAAATTGAATTTCGTCTTTGCATAGCTGAATCTGTGCCTATTCTTTGCATATATAACATGTTTTGCTGCTAAATTACTCTCCAAATGCTGTTGTAAGTTAGCTTTGGTCTTGACATTTAACTGCAAGAACTGTGACCTCAGTTAAATTGCCTACTCAATACCTTTGTTTTCTGCCCTCTAAGTGGATGTATATTTCAGCATCTTTGTCAGTTCTGGAATCTCCAGGAGCTGAAGCTCAAGTTAATGAGCTTAGAAAAGTATCAATAAAGCTAAGCAAAGCATTGAACTTGGAAGGGATCAGATCAATGGTGGAAAGATTGACACAAAAGAACAACATTCCACGGTGTGTACCTCTTGCACTTTGTTTTGTTTATTGGTGTTGGCAAGCACACCTCATTTAAAGCTTTGAGGCTCTGAGGCACTAATATTTGTATTTATTTGTGATCAAAGGGTTGCCAAAGATGTAGAATCAACAGCTAACCAGTCAATGCAAGAGATGAGAGAAACTGAGGGAACTGCTGGCATAATAGAGACTGTACATGCCTCTGAGTTGCCAAATGGAAATGCCTCTATGACTGTTAGTGTCTCTTTCCATTGCATCATCTAAGATATTTCATTCAATTATTTAAAGAATTATAAGGAATGTGGTTAGGTATTTTATATATGGTATGAATATAATGCTAAAATTCCTATACATGAAGTTGATGCATGCCACTCAAATTTCCAGTGACTTTTTTAATTTTATTGCTTTAACTCTCAATACATATACATAACCATGGTGTCATTATACTGGTGGTTATTGCAGTGTTCATTCTTAGCCCCATCACTTGCAAGATACCTTAGTTTCTTCCAAAATAAATTAGGATATCATAATGCACCTGCTTAGCAAGGATCATTTGGTTTTAATGTTTGAGCTAAGTATACTGGTTTGGTGGATATATTGTTTTCTTGTATAACACTACACCATAAATTAGGTCTGTTTTTAAGTGGTATAGGAGTGCAATAGTACAATGGCAGTGTAGCAGGCGAACTGCATGCCCATTTTATCCATTAATTTGATGTTATACTACCAAATTGTAGGAGAAGGCAGTTCAGAAAATGCAAAAACAACTTGAGAAGGAAGCAAAACGCCAGGAGAAAGAGGAACAGCATATAATGAAACAACAAAAGAAAATGCAAGAAGAGGCACTGAGAGAACAGAAGAGATGTGAAAAGGAAGATGCTGAAGCGAAGAAACGCCAAAAGAAGCAGGAAGAAGAAGCACTGAAAGAACAGAAGCGCCGTGAAAAGGAAGAAGCTGAATTAAGGAAACAACAAAAGAGGCAGCAAGAGGAAGCTGAGAAAGAACAGAAGCGTCTTGAGAAGGAAGCTGCACAGCTCAAGAAACAACAGGCCCTTCAGAAGCAAGCTTCTTTGATGCAGCGCTTTTTCAAAAGTAAGGATGGTGAAAAACAGGATCAATCTGGAGAGAATAACACAGGTGCATGCTCTGTTGATCAATGCACCACCACCAAGGAGCTGGTATCAGCTGCTACATCAATAATTGATTCTTCCTTCTCGCTGAAAGAGAGGTGGACTTTGGAGTATCTTCGGAGGTGAGCAATGTCTCCTGAGTCAATGTTGTTTCTCGTACTAGGTTAACTTGTTAACACATGCATGTGATTGCTTAAAAACATGCTCTGGCCTTCCCAGAGAAATGGCTACATCGGTTTCATGAATTACTTTTGGCAAATTTCAAGTGCTATGTATTATTGTTCTCTTTTACATGTTTTAGATACACCACTGATATTTATTGAATGGGAATACTTCACAGGTTGCAGATCACTGGTTGGCAAAAGTTATCAAGCTATAACAGGTCCAGCAGATGGGGTATCAGACACAAACCTAAGAAGGAGGCATTTAAAGCACTCAAGCTTCAAAAAACCTCTGATGACATGCTTGATGAAGTACTTTCTACTTCAAATGAAGACATTTGCCACAACTCAAGTCACGAAAATGAATCAGATAAACTGGGAAATGACATTGATATGCTTCCAGCCAGTGAGATGCAGTGTCATGCCACCAATAGTAATAATTCTCTGACAACTAGATTGATAAAGAGAAAGCTTCTGCAATTTGCCAAAAGTAACAGACCGGCTTATTATGGCACTTGGAGGAAGCAAAGGTTAAAACTTAATCTGCAGTATATAATTTTTGTTGTTGTTGTTTTCTAATATACTGTCACATCATGTTATGTTTTATAATATTTGCAGTGCTTTTGTTGGTCCAAAGTGCCCACTCAAGATGGACCCTGATCTTGATTATGAAATTGATAGTGATGACGAATGGGAGGAGGTAATTGCTGGTGATCTTGCTTTCTTGTCCTTTCTGTCTGTCATAGATACTCATGTTATGTTTGTTGCACAGGAGGATCCTGGTGAGAGCCTTTCTGACTGTGAGAAGGACGCTGATGAGGTTGTAGAGGAAGATTCCAAGATAACAGATGAAGAAGAGGAAGATAGTTTTGTCGTGCCTGATGGTTACCTGTCAGATAATGAGGTATATTCTTGGCTTGTATCATTGAACAAATGCATTATTTTTGCTAACATAAGGTGGAAATTGTATTTCACATTTGTTTGTCTGTGTATGCTTACAACTAACCAAGCAACTACCAACTTGAGTTAATGAAAGTGGAAGCCAGAAAGCTTAAACCTGCATTCAAATATGTAACAGAAACTCTCCAATATTCTTTAATGCATTTAGCTAGTCCATCCTGCAAATACTTATCTTGTTCCCTTTGGCTTTCTAAACAAACAGCTTTTGCCAATGCCTATTAGAAGATAAGAGTAGAAATTATAATTCAATTTAAAAAACAAAAAAAAGTGGGTCTTCTTAGTTGATACACCTTCAATTCTGTTTGGCAACATATGTGAGATCATTGTTTTCTTCTGCATTTCCAAGTATCCATCATACAATTCAACACCTGGAGTTTCTTTCCTGCAGGGCATTCAGATAGAAGGTTTATTGGATGATGATAAAGATGATGAGGCCAGTAGTTTGCCACCCAGCCAGTGTCCAGAAATTGAGGAATTCAGAACTTTGCTACGCCAGCAAAAAGTGCTAAACAATTTGACTGAACAGGCTCTCCGTAAGAGTCAACCTCTTGTAATATCCAACTTAGCTCATGAAAAGGCTGAACTATTGACTGCACAAGATCTCATGGGAACTTCGAAGGTTGAGCAGCTTTGTCTGCAAGTTCTTTCAATGCGTATCTGTCCAGGGGGTGGAGTTGTCGATGTACCAGTCATTGACAGTTCTGCAATTGCTGAAGAAACCAATCAGTCGAATGCGAAGAGTAGTCCTGCTGCATCCTCTATACTGGATACAGATCTGCCAGAAATTGTAAGTAGCCATGACTCATTTGTATTCTCTGTTGATTGGAGATGGTATTTTGAAGACATCTTTACTTATTCTTTGTTTAACTCCAAACCAGGTTGGGGTGGTACTGTCAAGTCGAGATGGTATCAACAAGCTGGTTGAGTCACTGCATCAGAAATTTCCAACTGTTGCAAAGATTCAACTGAACCGCAAAGTGAGGGAGATATCTGACTTTGTTGATAACCGCTGGCAGGTCAGAATACAATCAACACATCTTACTTGGTTCATTACTGTTCATGTACTAGTAGCATGATTACTAGTTGAAGAGAGGTTAAATGGATCAAAGATTTTGCTGCATTAAGCTGCTCTTGTTTGGCTGCAGGTTAAGAAAGAGGTTCTTGACAAGCTTGGCTTAACTAACTCACCTGGTACTACCCTATTTGTTCATCTTCTTTTATCAGTAGGAATGTTGCACTATTGTCCTTGACAGCCTCACCAATGTTTCTGTTTTTATTTTTTTTCCAGTGAATCATCCCCAGAAGACGAAGGCAACAGCCAGTCCCAGTCTTCCCCAGAAGACTAAAGCAGCAGCCAAACTTCCCCGGAAGACCAAAGGAATAGGCATGTACTTCTCAAAGCGCTGTTTACCTCCAGAAGAGGCCATCAATGCCCTGGCATCTTCACCTGAGCTGCGGTTGAAATCAAAAACTGTTCAAGGCAACAATGGTGCTGCTGGTGCTCCTCAAGTTGATCTGTTTCCCTCTACAAAGTGATGGACCTAACAAGCTCATCCTGAAAGCATCTTCCTTGAATTGGGTCTGTCCATCGGTGGGACAAAACAAGCAGACATGTTGGCTAAATAATGTTGTAGTAAAAAGGCCACTTGGGTGCAATGTGGCATTGCATCTTTTGCCAAGTGGTGGTCTCCCGTGGAAAGTTTTTTTGGAATTCTGCTTAAGGTTTTGTGGTTTTATAGACAGGAGTGAAGAATTGCTGTATCCAGTAATTCTATCTTTGATACGGAATTTGTTCTATTGCTGCACGCTGTACTTACAGTGAAGTTAATAATATTTTAGCTTTGCATGTGGATGCAGTGTATGGGTTTGCCTTTGTAAATTGCCATTTCTTTTTTTGTTATTTAGTTCTGCCTCAGCCAATCTTGCATATTGTCCAGTAGTCGTTTGATTACCCTTGTGATTCTTACAGTAACACAATTGTAGTCAAGAAGATTGGTTAATTGTATGTATCCGTACATACCAAGGCAAACAGTAAAGAGTTAGCAGGTTGTAATAACATCTTATAGTAAGGGGTGGAGGGAGTACATCTTAGTACATGTATTTTACAACATACTAGCAGACTGAAGTATAAAATGTATACTTTGGGAGAATACTGTGAGTTTGATCAAAAGAGCCATTGTTGTGATTTGTCAACTAACAACATATTAATGGGGCATGTAAGTTGCTTTTCCAAATGACAAAGATGTTCTTTAGGTGCATCAGATGAGATGTCTGTTACTGGTGCCACAAAAGCATTTGTTCATGATTGAAAGTGGTAAGTTGCTAAAAACACATGAAAATAAGACAAAAGAAGAGAACAGAAAATGAATCAGATAAACTAAGAACTCGGTGGGGGGGAGGCGAAGGGGGTTAGCAACAGGGAATTTTGCCTTCCCTCAAAACAGAATAAATATAGCTACTATAGTGGGCAAAACAAGCCCAACCGTGGAGAACATTCATACACGAGAGATGAACGACTCATTTCCATGCATTGCTGAACATAGCTGACGCCGATCTGGAGGGACACAGAGAAGAGAAGGTGCCCGGTGGCTCAGAGGATACACGAAGGGGAAAAAACAGAGACAGGAAATATAGGTCTATTATTAGCATGCCACCCATCCACCCTCTCCTGCTCTCTTATAACACTAAGAGCAGGACCATGCTTAGTTTAGAGATAGTCATTACAAGTCTGAAAACACGCTTAAGGCGTTAAGTAAAACAGGAGATAAAAGCCACAGGAACTAACTGGTTACAGAGATAACTGACGGAGAACACAGGTCCTAACAATGCTCCCTCCTTCAGACAAGACCTCAGGGCTTGAAGGCAGGGAACGTCTTCATTACGAATTCAACATCCTCCCAGGTTGCCTCGTCTGCAGTCATGCCATCCCAGTGAATCAACCATTGAGGCACTGCTACATCATATTCACCATTGCTCCGAGGTACTTGACGACGCTGCAAAATAGCGACTGGGTGAAATTTGACCTTACCTTCTGGAGTTACCAGGGGTAGGCCTTGTGAAGGAACAGCTTTGTTGCCCACATGCTTCTTTAGGTGGCTGACATGGAAGACGTCGTGAAGTAATGTGCCAGGAGGGAGCTGTAGCCTGTAAGCTCTTTTGCCAACTGCTTGGATGATCTTAAAAGGGCCATACCATTTAGAAGCCAACTTCAATGGATTTCCCTGACCCAAAGCTTTCTCTCGCTGTGGCATCATTTTCAAATAGACCATCTCGCCCAATTCAAAGGACCTTGGTGTCCTGTTTTGATCAGCATATTTCTTCATGTTATTTTGTGCTTTAGTCAGGTTCTGCTATAGCAATGTTACCATTTTCTGCTTATCAGCCAAGATATCCTGGGCTTCCTGTGAGAGGGATGCTACTCCCACCAGCTCATTCAACACTGGAGGTGAATATTCATAGAGAGCTTCAAAGGGACTCATCTGAATAGCTGTATGGAAGTTGCTGTTATACCAGAATTCTGCCGCTGGAAGGTATTTGCACCACTTAGTTGGTTCTTGGAAAGCCATGCATCATAGATATTGTTCCATGCATTGGTTGACCCGTTCTGTTTGCCCATCTGATTCTGGATGGTATGAAGTGGAGAAATGCAATGATATTTTCATTGCAGTGAATATTTCACTCCACAGTTTGCTAAGAAATAAGCTATCTCTGTCTGTTGTAATGACAGTGGGAGGTCCATGGATCTTGATGATATTGTTGATAAACAGATCAGCCACTTTGTGCACAGTATATGGATGGGATAGAGGTAAAAAGTGAGCATATTTGGTGAGTCGATCCACTACCACCAATACAACATCCTTGCCATCCGATTTAGGTAAGCCCTCCACGAAATCCATGCTAATTTCCGACCATTTAGACTTTGGTATGGGAAGTGGATCAAGAAGTCCAGGATACTGAACCTTTTCTGTTTTGGATATTTGACAGATAGGGCAAGCTGCCACTTGTTCGGTCACATATTGCTTGAGCTTTGGCCAATAAAACAGGTGTTTCAGCTTATGGTAAGTGACTCGGATCCCAGAATGGCCTCCAAAGGCAGATGAATGGAAGGAGTCAAACACTTTTTGTTTGAGGTCAGTAGTAGAACCGACATACAGTCGTCCCTTGTATCTGATTATTCCTGACTGAGAAGTGTAGTTTGAATGGCTGGTTGGATCTACTGTTAGATCTTGTAGCAGTTTGGTACTGTGCTGATCGCCAACATAAGACTTGGTGATCTCTGTCATCCAGGTTGGGACAGCCACCGAAATTGTTGTGCAAATGAGCTGTTCAGAAGTACTGCTATGTTGTTGCTCAGATTCTTGATACTTTCTTGACAATGCATCTGCTGCCAAGTTCTCACTTCCTTTCTTGTATTGTATGGAGAAATCAAATTCAAGAAGTTTGAGCATTAGCTTGTGTTGAATGCCCTCAAGCAGTCTCTGACTGGCCAAGTACTTGAGACTATATTGATCCGTTTTAATGATGAGCTTGTTGCCCACGAAGTAGTGTCTCCATTTGCGTAAAGCTTCCAAGATGGCCATGGCTTCCTTTTCATACACTGATTTTGCACAGTTTTTGGGACCCAAAGCTTTACTGAAAAATGCCAGTGGCCTGGACTATTGCATCAATACTGCTCCTAGTCCTGAATCACACACATCAGTTTCCAGAGTGAAAGGTATATCAAAATTGGGCAGGGCTAGCAAGGGAGGATGAGACATGGCTGATTTCAGTTGCTCAAAGGCAGTTTGCTGTTCTGTTCCCCACTGGTAGCTATTTTTCTTCAAGGCAGTGTGCAAGGGTTGGCAAATGAGAGCATATTTTGGAATGAAACGCCTGTAATACCCAGTTAGCCCCAAGAATCCTCTAAGTTGCTTCACTGATTGTGGGGTTTTCCAGTTGACAATGTCCATTATTTTTGATGGATCAGTTGCAACACCGTTGCCAGAAATAATATGCCCGAGGTATTCCACTTGAGGTTGCTCGAAATGACACTTGGACATTTTGGCTTTGAGTTGGTGCTGTCGAAAGACACTGAGGACAATCTCCAAGTGTTCCACATGTTCTTCTCTACTTTTACTGTAAACAAGTATGTCGTCGAAGAAAACCAGAACAAACTTGCGCAAGTATGGAGAGAAGATAGTATTCATGAGTTGTTGGAAGGTCGCAGGTGCATTGCATAACCCAAAAGGCATTACCATGTACTCATAATGTCCCAAGTGAGTGGAGAAGGCCGTTTTGTGAATATCCGCTTCATTCATTCGTATTTGATGGTAGCCAGATCTGAGGTCGAATTTGGAGAAAATAACAGCACCTTGCAATTCATCCAAAAGATCCTCTATAACTGGTATGGGGAACTTGTTTTTAACTATTTGCTCATTTAGCCCTCTGAAGTCAGTACATAACCTCCATGACTTGTCTTTCTTTTTGACCAAGATGATAGGAGATGAATATGGGCTTGTACTGATTCTGATTTCTTTGTTCCTCAACATTTCTTGAATAATTTGTTCCACTGTATCTTTTTGACTGTGGGACAATCTGTACGGTCTGATGTTAGGTGGCTTTGCACCAGGTAGTAGTGGTATTTGATGATCGCCGGCACGCTGTGGAGGTAGCCCAGTTGGTGCTTCAAATATATCTTGAAATTGTTGTAAGAGCTTGTTCACTGGGTTGGACACCGGTGTGTTTTTGTTAGTTACATCTTGATCCTTCTCATCTGCTGCATACCATAACATATACCCTGTAGCACCATTTGCAATTAACTTGTTGCATTGATCAGAAGATATGATCAGTTTGTCTTGTGGAAATAGATGATCCTTGAAGGTCAACAATTTTCCTTGCACTCCTATGGTCAGTTGCCTGCCAATGAAATCAAAAGTCACTGGATTATGTTCCTTGAACCAATTGACTCTTAGGATGATGTCAGGTCCCTGGAGTTCCAGTATTCTGAAGTTTGTGACAAATTGTTGTCCTTGAATACTGAACTTGCAGTTATAAGCCACTGAATCAGAAGTTAGAATGCCACCTCCAGCTTTCACTGTTCTTTCTTTAGTTGTTGTCAATGGTATCTTGTGTCGCTTTGCAAAGGCCACATCCATGAAGGTGCTAGTACTGCCAGTATCTGCCAGTGCTATGGCTTGAGCTTTGTTGACATTGAGCAATAATGATATAGTTGATTCACCAGTACATCCCTTGTATGCTGCTGCTGATATGCACATTGCGGCTTCATCAGGCTGAGCCGCTTGTTGTACCACTTCTGGTTGATGCACAGGTTGAAGCACATGTGCTGGGATATTTTGCGGAGGGACTTGTTAGATCAGTGGTGGTGGAGGGTCTATCAACAATGGCAGTGGTTGTTCATCCTCCTCTTCATAACCTTGTAGCTCGATGGCATTAAGAGCGCGCTGCATTTGTGGGCACCTGTGGCCCAGGAAGAATCTTTCATTGCAGTACCAACATTGTCGATGTTCTCTGTTCTGCAATGGTGGTCTGTTGCGGTTGTCTCGAGCTGGTGGTCTTTGATTTTGTTGCTGAGGGTATGCTCTAGGCGTCGGAGCTGCTGGTGCTGCCTTTTTCACATTTAACAGGTAAGCTTGTTCATACTTTCTCGCATACCAGTAAGCAGAGAGCAAGGTATCTGGCTTCTGGCATTGCACCATATGCTTGATGCTGTCCTTCAACCCACTAATAAACCTGTCCACAAAGAAATCTAGCGGCAAGTAACTGCGCTCTCGCTTCATTTGTGTCATCCAAGACTCATACAAATCAATATAGGAGTTGACAGTATTGACTTGCTTCAAGAGCTGGAGCTGATCCATTGGATCACTGAGTGTGTTGTCTGGGAATCTCTCAATTAGTACTCGGCTCAATTCCTGCCAGGACAAAGTCTGCAGTGAAATTCCCGAGCTACTTATCCATGTCTTAGCCCGCCCTCTAATATGTGCTAGTCCCCATTTTACTCTGTTTGCAGGGGGAATCTCCACCAGATTAAATACATCTTCACATTCCAGTAGCCAAGCCCGAGGTGCTTCTCCCGTGAAAACAGGCAATTCTACATGTGGTGTTCTAAGATGCACTTCACTATTGTTATGCGGGTGGTACTGCTGAGAACCATTGGGTGTCGGTGGAGGAGGAAAGCGGTTTTGGGAAGGTGTGTGGTGTTGGTAGTGTGGCTGGCTATATGTTGGGTGTTGGGGCATGTTGGATGGGGGAAGTTGCTGGTTCTGGAGTGGCTGTGGTGGGTGTTGGGAATTTGGGGTTTGTGGCTGGTATAGGGTGGAGGCGGGGTTTGGTGGCGGTGTAGGGTTTTGGTTGATGCTTGTGGATGGTGGTTGTTGTTGGTAGTAGTGTGGCTGAGTGGTGGGATTGGTGCGCTGCACCAAGCTTGGTTGCGACGACGATGTCACTGTCGTAGACACAATTGGCTCACTTTCCGACACTACGGACTTCTGTCGAACATCTGATGTGCTAGCCGGAAGTGGTAATTGGGCTGGGGTTAGGCGGCCTAAATTCGGTGGAAAAGGTGGGGGATTTGGGGTGGATGTTGTGGTTCTGGGCGTAGGAACTTCGGGAATAGGCGAAAGCTGGGTGTTTGCTCGTGGTGGGGGAGTGACAAAGCTTGGAACTTGACCAGTGTCAGGGGTGATCATACCTTCCTGTGGCGCAAGCCGGTCGATGCTGGTCTGCATCCTTGCCATCATCACCGTCATGTTCTCCATTTGACTGGTGAGGAGGTTGATGGCCGCGGACGACTCTGCCTGATAGTTGCGGAGGCGGCGTCCGACTGAGCGCGCATCACGCTCTGACCGCTGCTGAGCCCGGAGGGCGGCGAGTTCGGCGTCCGTAGTCGAAGCCGAGACAAGGATCGGCCCGTCGAGATTCCTTTCACGAGACGAGGTACGGGACCTGGACGAGGCTCGTGATTTGATGCCGTCGGACATCGATGAACTGGGGAAGTGGCCGCCGTGGGTGGGAGGATGGGGAAGAACTTCGCTGGTGTGAGCTTGGGAGGGAGGGAGGGTAAAACGCCGCCGGTGCGGCTTGGGGTCCGAGGGCCGTCGGCTCTGGTACCAACTTGTCAGGACCTGGAGGTCACCGACGCCGATCTGGAGGGACACAGAGAAGAGAAGGAGCCCGGTGGCTCAGAGGATACACGAAGGGGAAAAACAGAGACAGGAAATATAGGTCTATTATTAGCATGCCACCCATCCACCCTCTCCTGCTCTCTTATAACACTAAGAGCAGGACCATGCTTAGTTTAGAGATAGTCATTACAAGTCTGAAAACACGCTTAAGGCGTTAAGTAAAATAGGATATAAAAGCCATAGGAACTAACTGGTTACACTGATGGAGAACACAGGTCCTGACATGCCCACAGGCCACACGATAAAAAAATATTCTTCCTGGTCTCTCTAGTTCAAGTTTGTGACTTCAACTAAAGTTCAACAGAGTACCCACCGTTCCAAAAACGGCAACATGAAACTAGAGAGCCTTCAGAACTTGAGAGCAAATGTAGCAAGCCCGCTTGGTGATTCACCGGTGCCGTTGATACTGGCAAACCTGACCCCCTTCTTATCCATGTCCTTCAGCCGTTCAGTGACATGTCCTCTTAGCAGCTTGCATTAATCCAAAAGATCTACCTCAGTACTCTCTGATGGATCAGAGAACTGGGAGTCGTTATTGAGCACCATACATGTGCGAGTCCACGGAGGTGCCGCTAGTTGTGGCGCTGTCTTCGTGCAAGGATCAACACGACCCTGAGGTCGACTACGATGTACGACTACATCATCTATGATTTCCGACATAACGTTAACCGTTTTTGGTCTACGAGGGTACGTCACCGAAATCTCCCCCTTACCATATTACTCCTAGATAGATCTTGGCAGTTGGCGTACACTAGTGGGAAAAGTTATTGTTTTTTGCTGCGAACCCTTTAATAGTCCCTAAGCCATTTATGATCCCTAAGCCATGTAGTACTACAAGAGCCATCTAGGGATTCATTAAGACATAAATGTCCAACCACTGCTTTAAGTTCTAAGGTCCGTGATCATGTAAACCCCCTATGCAACTTCAAAGATTTGGACGAGGTTTCTATCATCTACAGCCATCCATACTCATCTTCATTACATTAAGGTGAATCCCTATTGAAAGGACGAGATGTCGCCTAGATGGGAGGGGGGAATATGCGATTTTAAAACAATTACATATTTAGCTTATAAGATTCGGAAATACTTTTGTACACCCACGCATGGGTGTGGGTGTTTCCATCACCGTCCATTTATTCTTTGAGATTCGTGCCCACCATGGTAGAAGGAAAGATTCCTTTCTCTCTCCTCTTTTTATCCGAATCTCAAAGCACAATGGACGGTGACGGAAACACCCACACCCATGCGTGGGTGTACAAAATCCACTCTCTTATAAGATTATGAAAATAAACTAACATTTATTTTACAACCACAAAATCTAAATAAGTTATGCTTAACTAAGTGCAACAACAACAACTCAAGTATCAAGTTAATCAAGATAGACAAAAGATATATGTAACACAAATGATAGCAATATATAAGTACTTTAAACACGATGCCTATCATAAGAAAAGTAAACTCGGGTATAGAGATAACCAAGGCACGCGAAGATGAATATGTATTCCTGTGTTTTCTCACGTGAAGTGAGGTATGTCACATTGGAGATGCAGGCTACCATGAAGGCTCATCTTCTTCTCCAAGCCAATTTCACGAAGGAGACAAAGGCCTCTCCCTTATCGCTAGCTTTTCTTCCACTCAAGAGATGGAAAGCTCCACAACCATTTCACAAGCTCCACGAAGGAGAAGCCCGGGCCCTCTTCACAATCTTCCATGAAGAGGTCACCACAACACCAACAACCAAGACAACTAGAAGGCCACCATCCAAGAGTAACAAGCTCACGATCTCTCACTCGAATAAATTGTAATGGAGATCTCAAGACTTATGCAAGGATGCAAAAGCAAGTAGACCGAAGGTGTTAAATCCTTCACACTCAAATTCCACCAAAGCAATAAATGCTAGGGAGGAATTAGAGAGAAATCAACTAATAAATCCAAGATTTAGATCCCAAGAGTTTCCCTCACTTAGAGGACAAATTGATTGGTGGGGATTATAGATCTAGATCTCCTCTTCCAAATCCCTCAAGAAGATGCAAGAATCATAGGAGGGATGGAAGAGGAAGCAATATTTTGAGGTTCAACAATGACTACGAGAGAGAGAAAATGGAATGGTTGACCTTACCTCGTCAAGGAGCAAGAAAAGCTATTTATAGTCGAAGAGGAAAAACTAGCCGCTTGGAAGAATTTCCGTGAGTCAGTCCTACAGAAAGTCAGCAAAACCGGAGCTCCCACCGGACGGACCAGCGCCCAGAGTGACTAGCCGATTCAATCACCGAAATGGCTGACATGTGTTGGGCATGCACCTAGACAAGACAAGCGGCACTGCCGGTGAGCTATCGCTAGGACCAAACCAATCCGGCGGGCCGGGCCTATGCTGAAACGACCGGCTGGTTACGGTCCTTAGCCGAGAGGGTAACCTTCAGCGTGCACCGGTGTGGCACTCGACAGTTCGCCGACCATTCTGGCGGTGGATCTGGCGCTGCCGGTTTGGCTGGAAGTTCTTCAAACTGCATTTTTCTCAAAAGAAGTTAACTCCCACATAGTTTCCAACTCCGATTAAGATGAAATTAATTTTGTTGGAAAGACAACCACAAATAGAACCACCCAAAAAGTGGAAATATTAGGAATTATAAATAGATTGTTTTACATGAATTTAGAGGTGAAACCTCTCCACACGAAGGATTATTAAAAAATGATGGATTATGGGCATATAAAACAAAAAGTTTCGTAGGTTGCAACCACAAACGCACCAAGATCATATCTAGGAGATGCAAGTAATAGATAAACCATGGTTAAGATTAAATCACCCTTGAATACACAAAGCGTTAACAAGAACCGTTCTCGTGGTTGGTGTAGGGGATCGCTTGCCGATCTCAAGATCGTTATGAAGACTAGTGCTGCAAATGGGAAGCAATTCCGTACTCGATCACACGTACGACTTGACAACGACCTCTGATCCCTCGTTCCCGCGGGACAACAGAAGTAGAGGATACACCGGGACACTCCAACAACACTATGTCATGGTGGTGTTGGTGGAGGAACTATTTAAGTAGGGCTTCGCCTAAGCCATAGCTCGTATAATGGATCAGCGGAACAAGGAGAAGAGCCCAACCAAAGGGCCTAGAGATGAGAAAGCAAGGAAGAGGTGCTCAAGCCATCTATATAGGAGGAGGGGGGGGGGGGGCAGCAGCCCAAATACTCCCCATAATTGATATAAAACTCCCCCACCTCTTCCCTCATTATGTGGTGGACACTCCACTCACCCACTCAAAAACTCCCCATAATTGATATAAAACTCCACTAAAAAATGAAGGGTTTTTTCTCCCATAAAAGAATAAAACATTTTTAATTATTTTACTTAATATTTTTCAATTCTTTTAATTAAAAACATTAACATTCAACCCCTTGAACTTTTACGATATCCCAAGACAATTCCGCTGATACTCGAAGCAGTCCCTATGATGTCCAAACTTTTCTCCTGTGTTTTTTTATCCACTCAAAAGCGTCGACGAACCTTAAGTGTCTCACCCTACGGGTCATAAATAATGTGGATACGATCAAGACACATCTCTGATCAATAGTGATCAGCGGGATCTGGAGATCCGTAATGATTCATACTCATTCAAGGATGAAAGTTGTGATCGCGTGAACTATAAACGTTCTAACCAATTCCTTTTATCTCACGATATTTTACTTGTACGAGATCCGATCATCGGTATCAACTACACGTAGTACGATCCCGTTACCGGCAAGTACTCTTTACTCGTTCTGTGATATGACATTCCTGTGATCTAGTCACGTGCTGCAAAACTGTGTCAATGTGATACCACAAAGAGGGCCCAAAGTATATCTCTCCATCATCAGGGTGGATAAATCTCACTCTTGATCCATGAGCCTCAACTAATACTTTCATAGTACCCAAATCAACCTTTATAGTCACCCCATTACGGCGTGACGTTTGATTTCATCATAGTATTCTTCCGGTGTAAGTGATTGACATGATCTCATGGTCTAAAGAATATAGCTACTTCATATGTGTTATATATAGGAATGTAAACTTAATGACTTGATTGTATTTATATACATACTTGGGTGTGTGTTTGTCACATTATTCTTTTATCGATGTGACCCTGTTATTAACAATATCCAATGCTCATGATCAGGAAACATTGATCATCAGTTAATCAATGAGCTAGTTAAAAGAGGCTTTACTAGGAACTCTTATTTGTTTATTAGACACACATGGAACATTTTTGGTTAATAAAATTCTAGCATGAAAAATAAACATATATCATAAATATGGAATACTATAACAACCACTTTATTATTGCCTCTCGAGCATATTCCTTTTAGTATCGCACTTGCACTAGAGTCAACAATGTATTTTAAAACATTGGCAAAATCGAACACCCATGGCCTTCTAGTGATGATCATGTTTTGCTTGTGGGAGAGGTTTTAGTCAGTGGGTCTGTAAGATCAGATCCGTATGTATTTGCTACTCACTTGCATCTCTACGCAACACTCAACTCGAATGCGTTAGTGTGACATTGTATAAGTTTGGTATTTTGGTGAGACCTCAATTCCTCCGTGTGAAATTATGTTGCCAACATTGCTGTATAATGTAGTTTCATAATATTGACACATTTGGAACTGCACCAAGTTACTTTAAAGAACTTTTAACTCGAACACCTTCGAAAGGTTGTTATCAAAATATCGATATACTCAACCTTTCATTTGTAGAATTTGTCACAATGTTCAAACTTTAGAACTCATCTAAATCCAGCATGGATTACTCTAGCACACTGTGCCACATTGATATTGAAATTTATTTGTATATGTGACAACACTAATACTGGTGTAACACAATACACCGATTCTATTTTGTTACTATCATATACAACACATATCCTTAGTTCTTCAAAAGCACTCAAGGATTTTCTTACCTATTATCCAGTGAACATCACATGATTCACTGTGGTATATGATCATAACACCTTAGAGCACATGACATATGATTATGTACATATCATGATGTTTCATGATCTAAAATCTATCACATCTTTTACTCATCAAGTGTTAAACACACTCAAGTCTTGCTAAACTCCATACAACAAGAACTCTTTCTTGATGTTTCCATATTGAAGTACTTCAATATCTCTTTTATGTACTTTGATTTAACCTAATTAGGTGTCTCAATTTATCTCCATAGATCTTGATACTTGACAAGGTTTTAGTCCAAGTCCTTTCACTTGAAAACCAATTTTCCAATGAAACTTTAATTGTGCCTAGTAAAGGTAGATAGATTATAATCAACTATATGAAGGGATTTGGTGCCCAAGAGTCAATAATAAAAGAATATTTATTATAACCAATCCATGTTCATGATAATATTTATATACCATGCTTATTGTCTAGAAACATAATACATGTGTGGAATATGAACACAATGTGTCCCTAGTATGCCTATGTACTAGTTCGTGAAATAAGTGTTGGTTATTGGTTTCCATAGCCATGGACATAGGGTCACTTATTAGCGAGGACATAGTATTAAGGACAATAATTTATTCCTTTGGCATGAAATAAGTGTTGGTTATTGGTTATTGGTTTCCATAGCCATGGACATAGTATTAAGGTCACCTAATCAAAGCGCAACAATTTATCGTGTCACATAGTTCTAATTGCGAAGCTTTCCTGTTGTCATCTATATTATTCCTTTGACTACGAGATTATATAACTCCTGGGTATTGGAAGAATGCATATCTTGTGGCAAACGTCACTTTGTAATTGGATGATTATAAAGCTATCTCGCATGTGTTTCATAAGATGCTTGTTGGGTTGTATGTTATCAAGAGTGGGATTTATCCATCCAAGTAACGCAAAGATATTCTCTAGGACCTCTCGGTAATACACACTCAATCTCTTGCAAGCCCATGACTAGGTCACATGAGGGTGCGCTATTACGACGAGAAAAGAGTACTTACCGGTAACGAGATAAGAACAAGGTATGAAGGTACCAACGGTCAAATCTCGAGTAACTAAGATATCGTAGGACATGTGAATTATATATGAATGACATAAGTGGTTCACTCGATAAGATCACCGCTGAAAATGTGGGGCTTAATATGGATCTCCAGATCACTCTATTAACCATTGGCTAGGGACATAGTCATGTCCGCATAATCGCAAACCCGTAGGGTCACACACTTAAGGTTCAGTGCTGTTAGGGATATATAGATATCAAGAGCAGTATTTTTGGTGTCCCGAATGGATTCGGGGATATCACGGATGGATTCGGAAGGGCGAAAAACCTATAGGAACATATATGGGAAATATCGGAATGGTCCGGAAAGTTCTGGATTTTTCGGTTGTACTGTAAAGTTCCGGAAGGGGGGAACCCACCTAGCCTAGGGCCAGGTGGGCCCCACCCTGTGCCAACTGGACCGGCCGGCTGGCTAGCCGCCATGGACGAGTGGGAGAGGGAAAGTCCTCCCTCCACTCGGTTTGGAAGTGGGAGGGAGCAGATTTCGTTTTCCTATTCCAATTCACTTGGTGATTTTCTTATTTGGTTCCAATATAAGTTTGACAAGGTTTGACCGAGAGTCCAATTAGGATTCAGAGATCTTAAGGCCTCTCGGGTCCGAGCCTTTATATACGGAGCCCCGGGGCTGCCACAACATCACAAGTCCACAAGAGCCACACAACCCCGAGCTCCCCACGCCTAGTGCCCCTGTCGCCGGCCGCCGCCCATCGCCATCCTCCTCGTCGCCATGTGCCGTCGCCCATCGCCGTCCTCCTCGTCGCCCGTCCTCGTCGGGGTCCTCCTCCGTCCTTTGTCGTTTACCTTCGTTGTTCCTCCGACCTCCACCGGTGATCGCCGGAATCTTGCCAGAATCCTAATTCCGGTGAACTCCGAAAAGATAGTCCAGGCAAAGCCCTGCCGGATTTGCACCAAGTTCGTCATCACGCTGTTGTGACGCCAGAGCGATCTCTCTACGTCGACTTCAACTTGTTGGAACAAGAAGCAGCGAACATCTTCAAGTCGTACGTGTGCATCACCTTGGAGCCGCCGCACAAGCGACATAGTTGATCGAGTTGGATCGCCAATATTGAATGGATCGTGATCGCCTACATCGACACCAACTGTTAAGCATCCGCACCCGATTTGCAACGGTATGCAAATAAATTTATCACATTGTTACATGGTACTACATCGTTACATGCATCTTCTAGATTAGATCTTGGTGGTTTATTCGTTGTTGCGTAGGATTTTTTTTGTTTCCTATGCTAAGAATTCCTACATTATATGTCATCCACATAAAGTATTAGGAAAATGTCTTATCGCTCCCACTTAATTTCTTGTAAATGCAAGTGTCTTCTATGTTCCCGATAAAATCAAAACTCTTTGATCATTTTCCATCTCCATGATGTTTACTTTTTCTATCGAAGTTTGCATACCGCAATCTAGCATTCTCGGATTTGACAAAAATCGTGGTTGTATCTTGCATACATCCTCGATTTACACTCATTTAGTTTGCTATCCAATTGCGATATCTGAAATATGCAGTGATTGCTGGAATAATCCATATAGACTTTTGGCATCTCTATGGAAGATTTCAATCTTATCATAGTCAACGCCTTGAGTATTTGTTGTAAACAGTTTTTTGACAAGTCAGTTTAAGTCTATTGACTTTCGTCCTCAAATATTTTATTTGATTACATATTTAACCAAATCTAGAAGGTTCAATAGATAATTCAATCTCCGGGGCTGCAACACCTTGTACAAGAGCCATGAGGGTCGTGGCCATCTCCAGAACGGCTTCCGGTGCTGCACTATTCTGCTCATTTTGCTTAGGTTCGATAACCTCATCAAATTCTATTGTCCTCCCACTCAAACTTTTGCGAGAAAACTCCTCGAAAAATAATCCACTCTTGTGCAAACCAATTTGCCATTGGCTTTATAGTGGAAGGAATACCTAGTTAAGTCCATAGGATAACCAACACAGACAATCATCTGATTTTGGTTGTAAACATGTTTACTTATGCATTGCATACCAAAACTTAAGAAAAGACGATTTGGGTTTCACCCCATGCCATAACTCATATGAACGTCATTTCAAAATGGATCATGATGACGCTCTATTTAGTGTAAAGCGGTAGTCTCTAAAGCATAGTTCTTCAAAAATGTAATAGTAGTTTATTTATTTTACATCATTGATCTCACCATATCTAAACATGTTCGCTCAAATATTCTCCTCTATGATACTAATAATAGATTCTTAATTTTGTTGTTACAGATGATTTCTGCAACATGCTGAAATTCTTCGAATTTATTCAAACATTTCAAACTTCTTTCTCACCAAAGTAGGTACATCTGCATACATCTGCTTAAATTCACCGATGGAAGTTTTATGAAGTATAAGAATCTACCGCACACGATTACACTTGATGGATCACATACATCAGAATGTATAATTTCTACTAAGTGAATCGTTCCTTCAACTTTTGGCTTATGAACGGATTTAAGTCATTTTCTCTTTTAGGAAAGGTTTGGAAGCGTCAAATGATTCAAAAATCAAGTGACTTTGAAAGTCCATTTTCATGGAGTTTCTTCATGTGTTATTTGTAATGTGACCTAAACGGCGGTTCCAAGCAAAAGTGGACTTCAAATAATTGACCTTGCGTTGTTTAGCATCTATGTTATGGATGCGTATTTCACCAACATGATTTCCAATAACTGATCCATCTTTTATGAATATGTTCATAATTCAAACAACCATTTTCTTTCATAAGACCAGAACAAAACAACAATTTATTAAGTTCCTTAAAATAAATCTTGATGGCTAGGTAGAGCCGACGACGAACATAATAACTCTTTATTTCATTCTCGACACGCATCATGCCACACTCCTTTCTCACTTAGGCCATTGTATTCTTGTCTTTTGTTGAGTTGTATGAAACTTCATAACAATTAACCTGGTACATATACCCAAGAACTACATTGTGTGACCAATCAAAGAATTACATTCATTACATGTATATCGTTTATATACACTCGAGCTAGATTTTTTAGTCCTTTATTTCTACCAAATACTTTTGAAGTTCCTCTTTCTTCAGAAGAAATTCTTAAGTCAAAACATGGTGTCAACAGTTTTGGCACATATTCCTAGGCATGTTTAGTCAAGTACTAGTACCCTCAGAATTGCACTTTGAAGTTGATCATCATATGCCATATTTTCTTCCAGATTTCACTATTAGGAATCTTTTAGTGTGATGAATAGATCATTCACACTTGTTATCCATCCCATCATTCATGATGAAGCTATCATAGCTCAATCGGATTAGATATGTGATTATTATTAATGTCTAACTATTTGGAGGATCGGGACGCCTATCATCTTTCAACCTTTATAAACACTCATACAATTAGGAGTTCTTGTAGTTTCACTAATTATATTCCATCATCTTGTAACAAAACAAAGTCTTATAGATATCTCATACCTTTCTATTTATTGAAAACAAACTTTTCAATTCCTTACATCGCCTTGTTTCTCAAACAAATTTGAGAACATAGGTTTTAAGGAGACATGTATGATATTTGATTTTAATTGAAATCATTGCTCTCTAGATTTCGAATCACGTGGAGCAATCGGAGGTATACAAAAGTTTGGAATATGAATTTTTTCTTTTGTTGACTTTCTTTAACAATACAATACAAGTCCGTAGCGTGATTATTAGTTTTAACAGTTTTCAATCTCAACTAACAAGTCTAGTGCATAGGTAGACTAACGGATGTCATTTCTACAACGATTCATATGCATATACAATCAAAACTACATTCATAATGGATTGAGTTCAACTTTAATTCGAAATTACTAAGAGAACTCCCACTCAAAAATAACATCCCTCTTGTCATTTTTAGTGACTACACGAACCAAATTTACTAAACCGATCATCACGTGAGTCGGTGTAGTTTGAAAGGCAAACATCAATATGTTCATCATATCATCCATATGACTCATGATTTACCTTTCGATTTGTGTTCCGAGGTTATGTCTGTACATGCTAGGCTCGCCAAGTAGAACCATAGTATTCACGTGTGTAAATCTAATTTACACCAATTGTATGCGAACGTAGAGTCTATCACACCCGATTATCACGTGGTGTTTCGAAATGACAATTTTTTTAATGGTGCATACAAGTAAGAACACATTATTATCTTGATATTAACTTGGAGGGATCATCTTATAATGCTAACACCACGATCTTATCTAAGCAAATTAATATGCAAAAAGAGATTATCATCACATGGATGGATAATGTGATATGATATGGTCATTCTCGCATTTCGATCTCCATCTTGTGTGTCATGGTATGATCTCCATCATTCCACTAGCGTGGCACCAAGGTCCATGGTGCCTCCACCTTGATTGTCTTCCACCATTACAATATATCACATGGATATATATTTAGCACGCATGCCATAAAAGAAAACGACAACCATAAGGCTTCTGCCAGTTTTTCTCGGTTTACAATAAATATCATTTCATACAACAAATTTGTAACACTGACCATATCACATCACATAAAAACAAGTTAGACGCTTCTAATTTATCTTTGCATATTTTACGTGGTTTAGGGCTTTCGAAGATAGAACCGTTCATACCTACGAACGCGAAACTAAAACGGTGATAAACAAGTTATCAAGCAACCCCTTTATGAATTATATCTGAGATATATTAGTAGAGACATACACCCGCAAGACCACACTTATGCAAAACAAGTTGCATGTCAAGCGTAGAACGAGTCTCATGTACACATATGTGTAAAGTTAGTTCATGTCACTTCATTCCACTATGCCACTAAGATATAAAGCACACATAGAGGAAGCAATAAGATGATCATCAATTCCCACATTCATATGTGTTCTAACCGTGCAAAGCATCTACGCATAGACACTGCTCTGATACCACTAGTGGCTTCGTTGCATAGAAAACAAAATATTTCCTACGATTGCAACTACAAATGCACCAAGATCATATCTACGAGATGCAAGTAACAGATAAACCATGGCTAAGATTAACTCACCCTTGAAGACACAAAACATTAACGAGAACAGTTCTCATGGTTGGCATAGAGGACCACTTGCCGATCTCAAGATCGTGATGAAGACTAGCACTGCAAATGGGCAACGCTTCCATACTTGGTCACACGTACGGCTTGACGACGACATCCTAACCCTCGTTCCAGCGGGGCAGCAAAAGTAGAGGATCCATCGGGACACTCTAACAACACTACGACATGGTGATGTTGGTGGAGAAACTATTTGAGCAGGGCTTCGCCCATAGCTTAGATGGTGGATCAGCGGGAAGAGGGAGAAGATACCAACCAAGGGGCCAAGAGATAAGCAAGCTAGGAAGAGGTGGTCTGCCCATGTATATATAGGAGGAGGGGGGGGGGGGGGGCACCGGACCCTAGTGGGTGCCCCACCTCTTCCCTCATTATGTGGTGGACACTCAACTCACCCACTCAAAAACTCCCAATAATTGATATAAAACTCCACTAAAAATGAAATATTTTTTAAAATTCTTTTACTTAATAGTATTTGTTAATTATTTTAATTAGCAAACATTAACATTCAGACCCTTGAACTATTCTGATATCCCGAGACAATTCTAGTGATTCTCGAACCCTTAAACTAGGTATCTACTCAAAAGCGTCGATGAACCTTAAGTGTGTCACCCTACGGTTAGCGAATAATGTGGACATGATCGAGACACATCTTCGATCATTAATCATCAGCAGGATATAGAGATCCATAATGACCCTCACTCATTCAACGATGAAACTTGTGATCACGTGGACCATAAACAGTGTAACCAATTCCCCTTATCTTGAACCCGATCATCATCAACTATACCTAGTTCGATCACCGACAAGTACACTTTACTTCCGTGATATGACATTCCCGTGACCTAGTCACGTGCTTGCAAGCGGTGTCAATATGATATCACTGAGAGGCCAATAGTATATCTCTTCATCGTCAGGACGGATAAATCCCACTCTTAATCCATGAGCCTCAACTAATATTTTCATAGTATCCAAATCCACCTTTATAGTCATCGGGTGTGACTTTGATTTCATCAAAGTACTATTCTGGTGTTGATGATTGAAATGATCTCATGCTATAAGGAATATAGCTACTTTGTATATGTTTGATACGAAAGAAGCCTGGTGACCGGGTGTATACGTGAACACGCATCCAATGATCGACACGTTTCTAACGGCGTGACTCGTCCGTGAAGTGATAACACAGCAGCTGATCTCCTTAAAAAAGGTTAAAGCACAACCTTATCCTCTGACCTGCTCCACCTCCCCTACATCTCCGCCCCCTGCCCCGTCCTCCACTACATCGCCGTCGACAGGAGCTCGAGGGGCAGCCAAGGTCGGGGGTCCTCCTGCCGTGCCCTCCGCCTGTTCCCCGAACACCCCGCAGAAATCCCTCGATTTGTCCCGCAGAAATCCTAATAGAATCGGTGGTGCGGTCGTTTCTTCACCCAGGTGGCCATCGCGTCCCTTCGATGGGGGGCTGGGTGTGGAAGTCCTCCGTGCGGTCGCCGGAAGCCCATCACCGCGCGCGCGACTCGCGGTCGGGTCGGCCGTCGCCATCACGTATCGGACGGGAAGCGGGGTGCTCTCGATGGCCGCCAGCGAGAACCTCACGGTTAGCAGGTAGCTCCCCACGGCCCATGGCCCATGCCCCGCAGCGAAAGCACCCCTGCTTGTTGAACCTACGGCGTGCTCGCCTCCGCTCGGCTGTGACAAGCCTCGACAGCGGCGGCAGCGATAGCCCGAGGCTGATGCTCCGTCTTGAGTCCACATAAGCATGGACTCGTCGCATCTCTATGGACATGGAGAACTGGAGATCCCCTAGCCGCTGCATACTGTGGAGCACATCTGTCGCCGGCGCGGCTCAGCTAGCCTGGTGACCTGACTGCACGAGGGGGTTTGTGTGGCTGCCGGCGGCGGAGCAACGATGGATGTTGAGGGTGCCGTCCGGGCAAGGTCAACGCTCTAAAGCTGCAATCCATGCCCCTTTCCGGCCGCACAAAAAAATTATTAGCGCTAGAGACTTCGTTTATTACTAGCACATGTACTAATTAGCTAGTACGGAGTACTATATTGCTAGTGGTTCATATCGGCCAGGGTAGCTGCGATGAGGTGCAGCCCTGAAGAGATGATCCACACCAGTACAACACTAGCACAGCTGCACGGGAAGGTTCAGGAAAAAGACAGTGCAGTTGATGGATGCTTTTGGATTGGAGTAGTTTGTTTGCCCTGCCTCGTGAGAAAAGTGGACAGCAGCCCCAGAAAAAATAGATCTAATGCCGTTTGGCTCCGTTTGTGAGGCGAGCATCTTAAAGCAAATCCAACGGTAATGGATGCATGCTCATGTATACACCCGGTCACCAAATCCACTCTCATGTTTGATATAACAATGTAAATTTAATGACTTGATCGTATTGCTGTATCTACTTAGGTGTGTGTTCATCATATCATTCTTCTAATGGCGTGACCCCGTTATTAACAACATCCAATATTCATGATCATGAAACCTTGATCATATGTTAATCAACGAGCTAGTCAAATGAGAGGCTTTAGTAGGAACTCTAGTTTGTTTATTAGACACACATATACGAATGTTTTCGATTAATACAATTCTAGTATGAAAAATAAACATCTACCATAAATATAGAATTACACAATAACCACTTTATAATTGCCGCTCAGGCATATTCCTCTGATGCCGCTCTAATACTTCGCCGCCGACTCACATGCTGAAAAAACATTGCAGTGGTGACATTATCGGGAGGGCCGATGGAACTCATGGGCACATATGTCAGGCCAAGATGAGTAGGGTTTGATATACATGTGGGCACATTACTATACCCATGCCCGACCCGCAACTTGACAAGTACAGTATGGGTGCTGCCTATGAGTATAATGTGCCCATACACTAACCATACGACTTATACCCATGAGTAAAATTGCCATCCTTACTCCACACTAGGCTAACTCATGTTGAAATCAAGATGTTGATACACCCGTCAAACTTCGCCATAGAGAGGAAACAATGTGACATCAACAATCGCGAATACACTAGTTGTAATCATTTCTTTTCTTTTATCCATTTTTTCATTAATAAAAATTGAATTATTCTGATATATAAAATATGAATTATAATGGCTTTTTCTATAGAACCTTTTCAACTATGATTTTTTATTCCACTCTGTCCAGTTCTTTCTATGCTAAATAACAAAACGGAGACAGAATTATCATTTTCGTTCCACCTTTGCAAGTCAGAGGAAGAAAACGAATAAGATCAAGGGGTTAAAATGATCAAGTTGAAGATGAGGCAGAGCTAGGCCGGATGACAAACTCGTTTTACTGTGAGCTGTATCGGTCTGAATTGTATATTTTATATTTTCTGGATAAAAGTGATTTTATAATATATAATAAATATATACAAGTGTAAGATGCTGCCCAAGCAATTGCACGGGTCACTGCTGGTTTTAGTATGAAAAATTAAGATAGTCCGGGTAAGTCCTAGAGAACTGGTCACTTGAATTAATCAAAACAAATTAAGATGGACGGGTTTCTTCTGAAAAGTCTGAATCAATTGGACATTAGAGCACGTGGAGCCAGCAAATGTGTTCCCGGCCAATAATCACAAGCGCTGAATTAGAAGCCATACCCCAAGCGACTGCCCTGTGGTGGAAGCTGTGGTGGCGTTCGACTTGGCATGTGGCGAATCCCAGAGTTAGTTCCGACCAGCGAGTCACAATCTTGTGATGCATTACTATTTCGATGGCCACTGCTACTGCCATCAAATGCAGATCTCCATTCTTATCCGGATTGCACATCGGTTCTTGGGCTAATATCTGCAAGGCATGAACCGGCAACTCACTGTCCCCACACCTATTGAATTATTGGATCTAAATAACACAAGAAAAAATAAATTTAATAGAGTTCAAGGTACGGTTGCAATTCTACACCAATGCTTTTGAAGTAACAAAAAATAGCCCTCTAGAATTAGCAGTTGCTAAGTGAAACAAAAGTTACATAGCATGCATCTAATATAGTAACCCAAGGTTTATTTATCAATTTTTTAATTCTCTCTTCTTGATGAAAGGCTGAAGTGCTTTTTGGTAATGTAAAGATAATTTACTGTCTATCGCAAAAAAAAAGATAATTTACTGTCAAGACAGAACAGAACAGATAAAGGAAAAAAAAAAGCAGTACCAGAACATAAGAAAGACAAAATACATAAACTAAAACAGTCATCCCAAACTACAAAGGCTCTAGGCCTAGTAAAATGAATGATAAAGCATAATATTTAGAGTAAATGCTATGCAGGACATGGAGTGCTCCGGAAATGTACTGCGTTCGTCAGAGTTTTAACAAGGATACACTTACCTGATCTAGCAGAATCATTTGAGCGATTATCATGGATACTGAGCAGGCGAGTAACCTTGGACAGAAGGGATGATTGCATTTGAAATTTTGTGCGCCTGCGCTTCACGTTATGATCCTCCTGGATGAGCTCTTCAATCCTGGCAATGCTTTGCGTGCTATCCACAAATTACAGTTATGCATTAGTTCCTTTTCTGTTAAATAACAAATTTATATGGCATCAATTGATGATCTCTGTAAACGTGGCTAATAGGTTACTCTAAGAAATAGTGGATGTCAATACACACCAATCCTCTAAATAACATAAACCAAATAAAAATGCAGAAGAAAGCTCATCTGTATCTATAGCTTAACACACAACAGGCACTATTCAATCCAATAGCTAAAAGTCATAACAAGGACGAAGCCAGAAAATTTGGAGACCCGATCCTACCCACACTGCAGATTGGAGGATAGTGGATGTGAAAAACATAGCAGGACCATAGAAGTTCAGCCAAAGTGAACATACACTATTACATAATATCAGTAACCAGCAACTATCACCACAATCAAGATAGCGATTAGCAAGAACTCTTCTACTTAGGCCGCCCACTTTCACCATAAAGAAGGCCAGAGATTGTATGGTTTTCTCCATAATTGAAATGGAACCATATGTACTACTCCTACATCCAGCAAACGAATCAACAAATTGCTTAATGAAACAGAACAGACCTCTTAGGCTTGTGAGTCTTTTTATCATATGGATGGGTCGTACAACCCTTACATGGTCTCTTGGCATGAAATTGGGTACTTTTCGTCTATGGCGAGATGGAAGTTATCTTAAGTATTCTGACTATCATATGGTGCTATCAGAAGATCACAAAATGATCAAGACATATGCTTGTAAGCTCAAGAACATATAGTATGTTCATACATGGGTGGCGGATCTAGGAATTGACCACCAGGGGTTCCGAGCTTAGAATTCACAGTTAAAAAATTATCGCAAATTTAGATCAAGAACATATGGTATGTTCATATGAGTGGTGGATCTAGGAATTGACCACCAGGGGTTCCGAGCATAAAATTCACAGTTCAAAAATTATCACAAGTTTAGCTCAGAGGTTAAAAGCTTTGAATATTAAAATAGAAGTCTAATATGGTTTCGTACCAGAATAATTCCAGAAAAGAGGCTTGGAGCATGCGAAAGCAATTACACAAGGTTCTAATAATATCTTATGCCAAAGGTAGCGTAATTATCTCACCAACCTTATGGAAGTATAGAGCTGATTAAGCATGTCTTCCTTTGCCTTCTCAATTTGGCAAAGAACGACAGCCTGTTGAACAAGAGTAGTAAGACATTGGAAGTTGTGAAATGGAAATCAGAACGCTTCAACAAGATCCAGAATACTTAACTTGGGAACATTTGCCGCAAGACTACTGAGAACAGCTTCCACATATCCACGAACTTCCTGAGATATCCATCGAAGCTCTTCTTCAGGATCTGCAGGTTTTCTTAGCATTGTGTCCTGGACGGATAGTATACAGAAGATGGAGTTTTGTAAAAATAATTGAAGTATAAATGCCATGTAATTAATCCCTTGCTGCTTCTAGAACCTAACTTTCATAAAACCAGAATACTGGTGAAACGGCAGATGTTTGCAAACCAAAGCTTAAACACCAGGCATCAGGGAACTTTTGGATAAAATAAACAGGCGAAATTTCCGACTTACTAGAGAACCATCTTTTTTTGAAACAGAAACTAGCGAACCATCTGAATGGCTTTGCCTCATCAGTGAACCACCTTCTGAAACAGTTGTTCTCTTTGCAACAATACTCTTAATTCTGGCAACCCATTCAGTTTTGTCAGCCATACTTTCAGCCTTCAGTACAACAGTGCTGTGAGCTGCCGAAGTAATTATCAGCGACATGGACAAGGAGTAAATGGTAAGTAACGAAATTATCAATTATACATTAAAAAACTGATATAAAATTACCTTTCAAAACATGTTTATAAGCAACCTTATTAGTAATCTTGAAAACGAGACTAGGAGCTTTTCCGAAATCTGTCCCACTTGACCTTCTAGAATCTTTAGAACTTCTTGGAGGATCTTCCTCATCTAAAATCTCTTCAAGATTACACTCCTGCAAGATGAACACAGTAAATTTTGATACAAAAAAAGATCGAGCAATAATCTATTGTATTCTAAAAAAGATGATAAAACTTAAAGGAAACATCCACGTTAGAGACTAGAAATTCTCAGATTAAATCAGGAAAAAAACGAAGATATATTCCACATATTTCACTGGGTCTAGGTTAACAGTGCATATTAATGTTTTTTTAGTGTTTTAGAGAACATGAACTATTTGAAGAGTGTTTGTGCCTTTCTGCCAAATTTGTACCTCTACAGTGCTAACCCATTCATAAAGCGCTAGTTTTTTCGAACCATGCAGAAGGAATGCATGTATTATATTAGAAGAAGAGAGAGTGGCCAACGAAAGGCCTGAGTACATCCAGAATTACATTTGAAAAACATCCACACCACCCTGAAAAACGACCAGAACCACTACCCAGACTAATTACAGACTCCAAACCTGAAACTACCCTTATGTAGCAGAAAAACTAAACCGACCGCTGCTGGCCAATGCCCACTGCTTTGCATCCATTTTGATTTGTTCAATTAGTTTTCGAATGGGTCTGTGTGCATTTTCAAATACACAACCGTTCCTTTCTCACCAAATGGACTAAGTCGTCAGCACGACTAAAGTGTCTAGCTTTGCTCTGTCTTTGCTTTGCAAGTTGGCTGCAGCAACACTCCACCATGATCTGAGGGATTGACTAGCCGACTAGGGGTTGGAACGACCTGCGCTAAACCAGCCCAGATTGATACTGCATGTCTGCACTCCAAATGATGCTTACCACTGCACATCCCGCGAATAAGTGTTGTGAATTTTCTTCTCCCAGATTGCAGAAAACTCAGCAACCATTATGAGGTAGTCCACGTCTTGCAAGACGATCTGCAGTCCATATTCATCCTCTGGTAAACAACCAATCTGCAATCTTGCATCTGAGGGGAGCCTATCATCTCCAAATTGCAGGAGCTAAGTTACATAGTGCCATCGTCTGAAAGTGAGCTCGGTATAATGACTTGGCCGTGTAAATCCCTTTGGTGTCCCAAGTCCATGTATGATGGGCTGCAATCTCCGGTAAAATGACCATACTGCTTACTTCTTCACAAATGGACAGTATCTGTCGAAAGTTTTGAATATTAATGGGATTTTTAATGTCTTCTATCCAAGCGCAATGAGTGACCGCTTCAGCAACTGTTCTTGCTCTGATAAGGGATTGATCATCAGGAATATCTTTGGTGCTATATCTTCGACCGACTTTCCATTTAACCACTTATCTGTCCAGAAGAAGCGTCGCTCTCCATGTTTTTCTTTTTTGACACAAAGCGTCGCTCTCCATGTTTTTGATTACATGCATGCTTCATCATAACATCAATGTTTGTAGATTGCTGTATATTATACCACAACTTTTCATTAAATCGGTCTTTTAGAATAGTTGGTTGTATTAGCAGACCTTAGTGGAGGCGAAATGGGCCGCCGCCCCCCAGCCCAGTACAAAATTCCTTAATAACTGCCCATCTACTAACCAAAATCGGCCCAATACGTATAATCTTGCCCCAACCCATTAACCCCGCCAGTATTATGGCCCAAGCTCTGCCACTGATTGGTTGGTAGAACTATTCTAATATGGATATGGTATCAGAGGTTCGAGTCCCACACTCCACATTTTCTCCCAAATATTTCTCCGCTCGAAAGAGGACGTGAGGGGAGGTCTGTTTACTGAGAAAAATTGCTATATGACACCGCTGTTTTTTGGCGTTTGCCGAAACACACTGCCCACTCATTTGTCAAAGCAGACAGCGTGGCCAACAAACGTAAATTTTGGCATATTATTTTCAAAAACAAATGTTCATAGCATGGGCATCTGAGTCAACCGTGTGGTATGTTTCAACAAACGCTAGAAAATAATAGTGTTATGTAGCAAACTTTTCCTTTTCTTATTCCACATCCACGTCGGATGTAAAGGGGGTGTTATGTTAAAATATATAACCTGATTTTTGGAAAACTTTGCATCAATCTAATATGGTATTAGAGGCAGGAGGTCTTAATTTTAAACCCCAGCTAACACACTATTTAATCTAAAAATAATTGCAGCCTCCCGTCTATCCCACGTATATGTTCTTCCTGTTTGTCCATCCTAGACGTGAGGGGGGTGTTAAAATATATAGCCTAGCCCTTTCCAACAGTTTGGACTTTTAAAAATCTTGGCTAGTGCATCAATCCAATATTAAGTATATTATACCATCACTTTCCACTCCATTGTCCTGAAGAAGCACCAATTAATCCAAGATCACCTGGATAGAGAGGTGCATCTGTAAAACACGGGCCCAAGTATTGTTATTGAGGTATGTACAATTGTCCTGACGTTTCTCACCCTAGGCTTTACAAGCTTCTAAAGGTTTGGAGCAAGCTCATTGATCATTAAACAATACAATGGTCAGTCGAGAACAGTGAGAGCACACCGTTACCTAAAATGGCTCTGATGGAAACCCTGAACAGTAACATGTCCCGGACATGCCACTCATGCCGTTCGTTTTTATGAGGTTCTACTGCGATGACGAGCTGACAGCTACAATATCATGTGTGTACAATGAAGCACGTATATAAATTCAAGGGTGCTTGATGGGGTCCAGAAAGTCCAGCCGATCCACCTTTCTCACTACTTGGAAGCACAACTACATTGAGGATATGGAAGGCACGGGTGAAAGAGGGTCAACCTGCTGCAGACCTAGACTGTCGAGGATCTCCTGCCCCTTCGAGCTGCAATTTGGCAAAGATCCAATCCCACTAATGCCAGCCACAAACCACGTGAGATAGGATATCCAGCAATAAGGGGCAGGAAGAAAACCATATCAAAGGCACGGGCAATGTCAATCTTGAATAGAAGTTAGTTTGTTTGTCCTGGATGTTTGCCTTTGATGAAGGAGCTCTAGTTCGGTTGCACAAGCTCATTGAGGTGTCTAACGAAGCTTAAAGCTAGAACTCAAGAGAAGAGAACAAGACCTTACGTGGATTTTTGTGGGCCAGCAAATCAGATGCTAATGGTCCTCATTGCCACGTCAACGTTCAGGGTATGCTGCCCGCTGTGTTATGGAGGCTTGGGGATCCCGGACCTTGCCCACACCGCTTGCTGTGGAGGATGCGTACCGACACCCTGCAACCTTGACGCGGGTTCGATATGCAGTTCTCGAAGATGGATGAGGTTGTCTTCACGGCCTCCACTTTCATGGTGGTAGGAGACGGGAAATCTGCTCTCTTCTGGGAGGACAGATGGATGGATGCAGTGGCGTAGCCACACTTAAGCTGTGTAGTCTTATGACTACACAGTTTTTCAACAATACAAGGTAAAAGCGTGCAAAATTTTATTAAAAAATTATACAAATACATGTATTTGACTACACAACATTAATTTGACAACACATACTTGTTGTCCTGGCTCCGCCACTGGATGGATGGATGGTAAGTCCGAGATAGCGCCGGAGGTCTACGCGCTCACCCCTAAGAGTTGTAGAAAGAGGTGTACAGTAGGCGCTCGTGGAGCGCTCTTGGATCTCATACATAGTTGGCGCGCCGAGCGTTCTTTCCCTATGGTAGTAGGTTCAGTTGTGGAGCAGACTTATGGGCATGCAGCTATCGACGAACCAGGATAGGGTGATTTGGCGTTGGGCGACGGATGCGCAATACTTTTCCCGTTCCTATTATGACACCCTCCCTCTTCCAGGGGGCTGTTCTATCAAGTTTGTGGAGGTTGAACTGAAATCCTGCCTAGGGTGAAATTCTTTAGCTGGATGGCCTGCCTTGACATGTGTTGGACGAGTGAGCGGGTGGCGCGACGTGGCTTACCACATGCGCCAAGATTCCCGCTTTTCGATTAGTCCGAGTAGACTATCACACACATTCTCACCGGATGCTCCTTCTTCAAGACTATCTGGTATGAGGTTCTCTCGTGTATTCGGTCCACCTCTGGGTCTCTAACGGTTGAGGGAGACTTCGCGGAGTGGTGCGGACTGCCCCTCGCCAGTTGAGCAAGGGCACTTCATCGTTGATCATGCTCACCACATGATGGATATGGAAGCACCAGAACGCTGCAGTCTTTGACAACGCGCATCCTTCGGTGGCTTCCTTGTTCAACAACAACAGGACGCATGAGCCCAGGGTCTTCGCCAACTACTCCTCTAGATTAGGTCTTTTGGGTTGAGTTGTATGGTGTTGTGTTGATACTTACTTGAACTTGTACATATAACCTTCTTTTTCTATCAATGCATCAAAACACAAGGCTTTTGCGTTTTTGAGAAAAAAACATTATCCTTTGGGGGATCAATGTGATTAAGGCTAGACTGGTAAAGGTCCGTGGAACTAATTGCCCACCCTTATCAGCTGTTAACTTACATTTCAGTTTCCGTTAAAGAAAAAAGGGGTGATCTTGTTTGAATAAGCACCCAAGCAGAAAATATAAAGGATCACAATCAAGCAGCACTGAATACCTCCAAATTGATGACACCCCGGAAGTGTCTCTCCTCTTGTTTCTTAGTGTATCCAAGCTGGAAAATAATTTAGTACAACCATTAAATTACTAGAAGAAATTTTGGATAATGCATATTATCAATAAGAAGAGAAGCAATACCCCCTCCTATCCATACTAACTGTCATGGATTTAGTTCAGTTTGAACTAAAACCACCATACCTAGTATGGATTGGAGTCAGTACTGATTTGAAGTTATCTTATGGGTTGTAATATACTTGGCACAACACAAAAATAACGAACCTTTCCACTTTTCTCATTTAGAACAAACCATCGCCTGCTCCAGTCATTTCCTTTTGCACGCCTTTTAAACAGAAAACCTTTAACAGAGAAACATACATTATTACATATGAAAGACATTGACTAAAAACCTTCTAAAACCGATTAAAAACAAGCACTCCTTCCTGTAAAACTGCATCCTTCCAAATTAGATGGTTTGGCATGTCCTTACCAGCTGTAATTTCTCCAGCAGGTCCTAGAATTTGTAAATTTGATTCTTTTCCTTGGACTAGTGGGCTCGTGGCCTGACAAGAACAAACTGGTTGTCAGAGCTAATGGGGAAATTGGAGGATATATTTAATAATTTGAACACTGGGATATATTTATAGAGGAACCAATGCTCTAAAACACAAAGCTAGGCACACTATATACTCTGTTTTGGTCTGCATCTGAACTCTTCTTCATAGCGCGATTTTTCAACTCATCTTCATGACGTTGCCTTTCCATTCTGGATGTAATAACAGGCATAAAGATACCAAAACAAAAACAAATACAAAATCATCGTAGTAATAGGAAAACGTGCTAGAAGTTTTTCTCAATAAATGTGCATAATTTTGTATTAGAAAAGCATAAAAAATGATACAGAATTATATTTTGGTATTTGTGGGAAAGTTCTGGATTATTCCTTCCGTTCCTTTCATACACATAGATGTATGCAAGCACACATGGCCCACTTGGACCGCATGCACAGGCACACTCCCCCTCAAGATGGGATATACTACACTCCTTAACTCGTTAACCCAAATTCACATGACTTATCCTTATGATACCATAATCCAATTTATCTTTGATGAAGAAGCAGCCTATCTCAACATGCTCGAATCTGTCATGTTGGATTGTATTACCTTCTACATCATACATTCAATGAACCTTTAATAAAAACTTTTAGTTCTATGTCACTAAGCTCTTGAGACATAGCTCTCTAATCAACTTCAGCTGTTGATCTTAACATCAGTGCTTGTTTCTTACTTTGCCACGATGCAAGGTTTCTTCCAACAAAAACACAATAACCTGAAGTTGATCTTCCATCATCAAGGAAACTAGTCCAATCAGAATCGCTGTAACCATCCATATTTAGATGACCATTTTCTGAAACCACAGTCCTTTCCCAGGACTGCCCTTCAAATATCGCTATACCCAATTGAGAACAAATACAGAAGTTGTCCAACAAGTTTTTGGTAGTTCTCTCTCTCATCTGGACCTCCCGATTCAGAACACAGTTTGTGATTTGATCAATAGGTGTCGATGCAGCCTAACACCCAAGTATACTAGTGTCACTAAGCAACTGTAGGAAATACTTATATTGTGACAGAACTATCCCTTCAGGGGGGATCTAGAAATTTTAATGCCGAGAAAGTATTTAAGTTGGCCAAGATCTTTAACCTCAGTCGTGATATCTTCACTTAGCAATTGAACCAATCACAGCACATTGGTGGTTCAGCTTCCTTTGCCGTCTTCACTCTATCAACTAGCATCACTCATGTAAGGAGAGTCGGTCAAATACCAAATTGAGATATGTCTTCTCTCCATAAAACGACTAAGACTCCCTAAATGTCACATTCATGCTCACAAATGTTCAGTGATCGCTACCTATAGCCCTTTTATCCAGATGATTAACCTATGATGATGCACTTCACATCATGTGAATCTAACTTTCACACTGAAGTTTTTTGTTGTCTAACAAAGCAAGTACTCCTAAAACTTTTGGCTGAACAACCAATTCATTCTTGCCAAATATCCCATAAGGATTCTTCATCCCAAGTACCTTTGATGGCATATGATTGATAAATAAGTAGCAGTCAATAATTTTTTCATTCCAAAGAAATTTAGGCACTGCCATAGTATACATAAGTGATCGAGCAACCTCTAGTAGATATCCAATGTACCTTTCAACTACCCCCTTACGTGGAGATGTACTAGGACAGGAAGTTATATGTAGGTTCTAGAGAGAATATTGCCAACCTCAATGTTCACATGCATGATCACATTTATCAGACTTGATAACTTGAATAATAATACTGTAAGGATTTTGGATATAGCCATATAAGTCCTTGAAAGATGTAAGCACCTTACAAGTTTTGTTCATATCCAAGTCATGCAGAAGTAGCGATCAATGAAGGTGACAATATTTTTCCAGAGACTGCCCGGAGAAGTCCACACATAGACATCAGAGTGAATCAACAAAGGGTAATGTACTTCAGAGCCCATGGCTCACATCACATATGATGTGTTATCTATTTGCATGCATCAGGCACAAGTTACTCTTCCTCCACCTTTACCTCTCTAATAGATATCTTAGTCATAGTATCAAAGGACATATGGCGCAATCGACGATGTTCTAGTATCACCCTTGGCTTATCATCATCACTTGTTCTGTCAGAGTGGTGCACAATGCACCATTAATTTCCCATCTATCCATGTACTATAATCCCTTATGTCTCAAACCTATCCCAACCCTCTTCTAGTCTTCCTCTCCTCGGCTATACAATTGTATCAGTCAACAATTACTCGACAATCAATATTATCAACCAAAGACCTCATAGACACCAAACTAATCGGATGAAATGAAACATGTAAGACTAATGACAATGTAATAGACAAAGTGCATTTCACTGTGCTGACCCCGTTGACAAATTGGTAAGTTCCATCAACGGTTTGCATGGTCTCTTTATGCAAAGGGTGGATGTGGAGCATATGATACAGACTCACTTAAGCTACCCGTGTTATGTGCGGATGCTCCTGAGTCAACTATCCACTTTGACCAGGAGACATGTGTGGATGTAAAATCTTGAGATGAAGTACCAATCACAATTATCATTCTTATGCTCTCTAAATCATTTCCACACAATTTTATTTTTCTCAATTTCTCTAATTCCTCTGCTGATAGTTTGAGCCTCTCATTTGATCCACTTCCCATCAAAATAATATTGGACTTGTTCTTCCTCTTGTGCACCTGAACAAATTTCTCAAGCAATCTGTCTATCCCTTGATCCCACTCCATTATTCATCTTTGGTGCTTCCTTCTCTGAAATGGTGTAGTCAACAACCAGCAACGTGCAGCCAATTTTCTCATTTTGTTGCTAGGGTCCTTTTTGCAATTTTCGTGGCCTGTACTTCAAATGCTAGGTTTTCCAGGGCAGTAGATGAAAAAGAGGAATGATGTAATTTCTGTACCCACCGCCAGTAATGAATCTTCCAGGCCTTTCGAGGCCAACTTTGTTCAAAAAAAAAAAAAAACACTTCGGGCGTTCTGCCTCTCCATCCGACTCTTTCCTCCTCACTTTCAGCCACCCGCTCGCTCATACACACACATATCCCAACATATGCAGAACACCAATTGTGGCAGTAAACAAATATAAAGAAAAACATAAAAATATACATAAACAAATCAACACAGCAGAACTGCGTAACCAATGTGATGAAAAACTCTGAATGTTATATGAAATAAACACGCTAAATGTTATGCATAGCCAACAAGGTTATCATAAAACAAGCATGTCCAACTAACCTTTTCTGCACCAAGCGAATAAAATGCTGGGGAGGTACAAATGCACGCTCCATATCAACCAGTGCAACAACCATCTTTCTGGCTTCATTTTTAAAACCCTCTAGAGCAGCAGATGCAATCGCAATTACCTTGTGAAGAACAACAGATATAAATTGCCCTTATTGTATAAATAAATTATCCTCTTTAGGACACCTGAAAAGAAAGAATTATACCTCACGCTTGAAAGGGGGATATCTACCAAGTCCTGGAGTGGCATTTGCTGCAGCTGATACTATATCTAGCAATACACGATGAACCTGTTAACAGTAAATCTAAAAGTAAGCTTGTAAAAATTATCACCAGCTGTATGTTGAGGAGAAAATGTGTTGACAATACAATTTTTGGGTCGAAAATAGTTGCAACTGTATTTGAACAGAGTTTGATGTGTCAACAGCTAATGAAGAAAAAATAATGCATCTAATACTTGGAAGTAGTGGTTATTCAATTGTCAATAATATGTCAAGACTAATAAACATGCTTGTAGAAGTAGGAACATGACAATAATGCTGTGACGGAATACACCGAAAGTAGCAAGAGAATGGTCCTGGTAGAAGGCATTTGTATCTAATATGCATGCAGGCATCATTTGATCTGAGATAAATAAGCAACACAAACTTCTCAAGAATAGAAAGCCAGAATACCTATGGTCCTTTTGTCAAGTAAATGCCAAAATATAAAAAAATACTCCGAGGAGATTATAGTGACTAGTAGAAAATACCAGAATATAAGGATAATATAAGTAGTAGTTATGCACTGCATTAAAAAAGTTCTCTAGATTCAGAATAAGGCAGTAAGTCTTTAACCATGTTACCTCATCCACAAGAAGCGTTGATGGTTCCTTAGCTAACTCTAGAAGTCCTTTTATAAGAGACTTTAAGCCTCTCTCGGGTGATATCAGGTATGGCTGATAGCCATCGGCTTCTAGAACAACCTGGCTAATGTTTTATATTATAATCATATAATAGATAAGGTCAAGGAAGGATTTTTTTTTATTCGAGTATAACCAAATTACCTTTTTGACATTTTTCATATCAAAATGCCTGTCCAAAGGGAGTTGTTTAACCCTTGTTGGAAATTTCCCCTCAAAGCTAGCCACAACTTTCCAACCTGCACCCTGTGTATTTGATAGTGAAAAATTATAGATGATTAAATTATATTAGGTGTTGAGGACGACACGAAAGCAACACTAATCACTACTAGGGTAAACCGGCCAATTAAAGGGCCAAAGATATTGACGGAGAAGGGGTGAATAAGATATTACTAAATTTTAGTCCTAAAACTTTAGTTACTTAGAAATTAATCAACTAGGTGATCTAGAACAACCCTAAGCAAGCACAAACATCAAAGAAACCGATCTTGGAAGGTATGGGTGCTGAAAGAAAAGGAGAGACAACCAAATACTCCATGTTTTGTTTTCAAAGTTTGGATCGTTGGCCAGGTCCTACATCTACGTTAGGGAAGCTTGACAGAGATTGAAGCAGATACCGACACACGCTGTACCAAATGGCTTCCATATGCCTCACGACTCACGAACTTCTTGGTTTCTTCACAGCTTTGAAGATTCACAACGACAGCCAACCAAATTGGAGATACAAACCTCTAAGAGTAACAAGAACTTGGCTTTCATCCCACGCTTGAATGCTCAATAGAAACCCAATCCAAATCCTCAAGAGTTGCCCTTCTCGAATTATGTACATGAATTTAGAGGATAGTTAAAGCCGAGATGCACGGACACTAGGGTACAAAGGATAGTCTCCACCTAGGAAGTGTGGTTGCCTATATAGACATTCCCTCAAATACTAGCAGTTACTCACATAAATACCTCGCTTGAAGGCACCAGACAACATTTCTTGGTGGTTCCATAATTCAAATATTCACTACTTGCAATATACTGCTCAAGCCGGACGGATAGTTCAAAACCTCATGAATTTAACGACTTGAAGGACTTGCACAAAGGACATTTGAAGATTCAAAAGAAAAGTGTCTTTCTCTTATCAATTACTATGATAAACTGTACAATCGACATCACATCATTGACGGGGTCACGGGGGGAAGAAAACTGGCGTCGGTGCAACTGATGGGTTCAAATAAACATCGTTACTAGTGACTTCAACCGAAATTTTCGCAGGCCCCTCACTCATGCGAGCTATAGTGCACTCACACTCACTTTCTTTTGTTTTGTTTTGTTTTTCCAGTTTTGTTTTTTCTTTTTTCTTTTCTTTTATTTCCCCAGCTTTTTTTGGGGCTACATGAATATAATTTTTCGAAGACCTCAACATATATTCTGAACCAGTGAAAATTCTTTTGAACTCGTGAACTTTTTTTTGAACCCGTTGATCTACTTTATTTTCTACCCTTTAATAATTGTTTGAACCCGGAGACACTTTTTTGAACCATGAAACCATTTGTTTCGAAACATAAACTTATTTTGAATACGTATGAGAAATTTTTGTGCATGAACACATTTTTGAATATGTGAATGACTTTTCAAATCGTGAACATTTTAAAAAAATCTATGAACATTTTTTAAATCGGTTATTTGTTTGATCGATGTACATTTTTTAAACCTCGTGGAATTCTGTTCAACCCCATGGATATTTCTTGAACCTATGAACATTTTTTAAAACACAAACATATTTTAAATATGAATGAACAACTTTTCATTAAAAAATTCAACAATAATATTAAAATGTTGTGTAGGTTGAAATATCATTCTTGCATTTTAAAAAGATGTTCTTGCATATGAAAATGTTCATATGTCTACAAAAAAACTACTCCCTCTTCCCATGAAACATGTCAGAGGTTTGTCAAAATTTGGATGTATCTAGATGCTATTTAGTGTCTAGATACATTCAAATTCAGATAAATCTCAGACAAGTTCCATGGGATGGAGGGAGTACCATGTTTCGAAAAAATGCTCATGAAATAAAAAAATGTTCTCTTGTATTAAAAAAGAATTCATATATTTATCCAAAAAATGAAGAATGAATAAATAAATCATATAAAATATAAATAAAGTAAAAAACGAAATGAAAATAAAAGAGACAAAAAAATAAGAAAAGGAAAAAATAGAAAGATAAAAACATGAAAGGAAAAAACGAAGCAAAAAAATGGCTTTATATGGTCCAGCCCACGCGGGGGAGAGTTGAGGGAGAGCTAGCGCACCAATTCGCTTTAAGCGATGCACAAGGTATCCTGAAATTTGGCGACCGTCGATAATAATCATCACCAATAACAGGTGGGCTTTAATAGTTGGCCCTTCAGTGGCATTATACACACTAATGGATGGACCGCTTAGGGCCCTTCAGTGCTACATGCTCACTAGGCATTGAAAGCGTCGGTTCGATGCATGCACTAAATCCAGATGAGAAGCAACTAGTATGCATGCACTATAGATTCTTTGGATACTTGAATTTCACAAAGTTTTAAACTCTCAAACCATTTAACTAGCATTTCGTTTACATCGTCAGCCTTGTCTCGACGAGGTCCTCGAAATTAGAACCCATGTTGATGTGTTTCAACAACTTATTTTGTTTCGTGAAAGTTGACACCCAATGGTTCCTCCACCATACACTAAAGTTGCCATGTGTTTAACTTGTTACAAAATAGGCAGGGAACATATGCGCCCGAATAAAATAGGTAGGGAACATGTGCGTTCGAATAAAAGTTTGTCGAGAAGTCAATGGTGAAAAGGAACTATGAAACATGCATATGATTCGAGCTACAAAGCATTTTTTTATCCGGGAAATCATCTGTCAATGTGATTTCATCCTATTGTCTCTTGTGTGCATTTAGCATGCTTAGGTTTCTCATGTGTTTGCATCTAGAAAATGCATGCCATAAATGAATTGGTAGATTTTTCATGTAACATGGTTGGATCTGGAGGGCAATTACCACGTCGCGCATGGAGACTCCAACATGTTATATTTTCCATTTTTGCTCTTATTTGAAAATATAAGGTGTGAGTGTAGAGTTGACTCTTTTTAATATCCTTTTATCTTATTTATATCTCACACTTCATCATTTATGGTTAAACATATTCACTAAACATTGTATCTCTTATTCCCAATACAATAGCAGAATGACTACCATCTCTAGTAATACAAAGGTGATGAAACAAAGTTAGAATAGTTCAAACTGGCCTTGCCTTGGGAGTGGCAAACCTGAATATCCTCTTGCGCTGATTTGAGAATATGTCAGGGCTCAAAATTAACTTCTCTAAGAGTGAGGTGGTGGTGATAGGGGTCACGGAGGCAGAAAGGCTAAGGGTGGATGACTGTCTCAACTGCGGTGTCACATAGGAAATTGTCAGTGGCGGATTGGCACTTCCTGGGTCATAGGGTTGACCCATGGCAAGGCATATTCCTGGCATTGGCAGGTAGATTGGAACTTACCAATTCCTGCCTCTCGAGCCTACCCATGTTCGCAATGCGATTATACCTTCTCCACGATTCAACGCACGGGGCGATGAATAAGTCCAGGTCCCGATTCTTTTGGGAAGGAGTTGGAAACAAAAATAAATACCATATGGTAGATTGGGACACGGTTTACAGACCCCGAAGGAGTATGGGGGTTTGGGTATCCTCAATACTAAGGGCATGAATATTGCCCTGATGCTGAAATGGATTTGGAAATTATATCAAAACGCAGAGGGCTTATGGGCTGACCTCATCCGGGCAAAGTATATCAAAACGCAGAGAGCTCAGGGGAGTTCACATCACATTCCATCTACTTTCGGATGTCGCTTGGGGCAGTGGTTACCCACCGCAAGGATGTGTGGAAGATCAAAGTTCCCCCTAAGATCAAAATATTCCTTTGGCAGCTCCTTGGGGGACGGCTACCATCTCAAGCGCCACGGCCCCTTGAATGGGAATTGTGCTCTCTGTGGGGACAGAGAAGATTGCTCACATATTTTCTTTGGCTGCGCCCTAGCCAAGTTTATATGGGCAGGAGTGCGGGAGCTCCTGGATTGCGATTGGAACCCAGCAGGGGCTGGTCAGTTCTTGGCTCTCGTCCAGGGTCTATCGGGTCCCCTTAGTAGGCTAGCATGGCTCACCTTTGCGGCCCAATGCTGGACCTTTGGAGTATTAGGAATAAGCTAGCTATTGAGGGGAATATGATTAACTCTCCTGCTGATGCGATGTTTCAAATGTCATTATATATGCAGAGATGGAGGGTTCTGGTCAGGCCGACACCGACGGACAGGGGCTGCGCTGGTCGAGATTAGGAGGCTACATGCGCGGACGAGGGACGATGGATGAAGACAACAATGGAGATCTGGCGACGGACTTTTTTCGGAGTTTCATTTGTTACAGCGCTGTCTTGTATCTTGCACTCTGCTCCGCTAGTAGTCTGCGTCCCGTTTGAGTTGTATTTGGAGTTAGCCTGGTACTTGATGAGACTTGGGTGGGTCTTGGACCCGTGGTTGTATGTCTGGATCTTTGTTGGTTTGCCGCTTTATATATAAAGCTGGGCATTAGGCCTTCCCTTTAAAAAAACTGGCGGTTACCAACACTAAGATGACATGTGTAGAGAATTTCAATGGCGTCCGTGAATCAATATAATAATACACATGCCCATGCCATGACGTTATGACTAAATCAAAGATAGGAAAGATGGAGAGGGTGTGCAATACTATCACTAACCTCGCCACCTGCAATGTGCTGGAGAAACGCATCCTCAAATTCCCGGCAAAGCCCTAAAGCAATTACCCGGGTTCCTTCGGAAGTTTGGACCATATTTTCTGCAAGCTTTGCTAATTCCTCCTGAATTATTTGAGACTTCCCTTGAAGACTGTTTTTTCATGAAAATAAATATCGCACATGATTAAGAACTCTGAGATAAAGTTAGTAAAGTTAACGGCTAGGGCAGGACAAATTCATACCCATTCAAGAGATGTGGGAGCCTAACTCTTATCCTTGTCCTTATCTGCCTAGAAAGTGAATCAACTAAAGCTACTCGACCAAGTTTACTAAGAGGAGCTCCACAAAGTATAGATAAAAGGCTTTCAGCTTCAGCTTGCCAATAAGTTTCTGGTGAGGTTTCAGAACCTACTCCTGACTGGGCAGACGCAGTGGGAACAGTTTGTCCAATTGTAGCTACCCACAAAATGTCTTTTGCAGTTCTTGGACCTTGGTTCGCAAGCAGGGCCTGAACAGCACCAATAGCTTTCTGTTCTCCAGCTGCCTGATCAACTTTGCTCAAGACTCCAATGGTTCTAGTACCTAGCAATCCAACAAAATAGATAAGTACATGCAATTCGGAAACCTTTCAAGAAAATAGCTGGAACGGTAAGTTAGATCTTAAAAAATCTGGGATCTATATTGTGGCAAAAGAGCACAAATTAAAACGATGGATTCTCTGCTGTACTGTTGTCATTACTTCTCTCTATATAATAGTTAACATCTAAAAAAATCAGATCATACTAGGTCTTGAGTCCTTCATACAAACCTTCCGAATCCAACTCTCTGGCAAGCCGTAGAGCACGAGATGATGCCACATCAGGCGCTTGTAGAGCTGGAATGATAACTAGCAGAATTGCATCACTACGTACCACAGAGTTCCCAATCTGGAGACGAGATTGTCAATGGAAAACCACATATGTGGAAAGCTAGCAGATATACTTATTCGTTGCAGTTTCCACAATAGTCAAGGTCAGTTGGACGGCGTAGCATGTACGTTTAACTAAATCCATAGAAATATTAGAACATAATAATTGAATTTTATACATGTTGAGATGCATTAATTGTTCGGCAGGACTATAAAAGCAGTACTGTTCGACTAGTTGTATGTAAGCAACATTTGTTTATTATGCTCTGTATTTTGATGAAAAGCCAAAAGCTCATCCGTAATTAAATCTCTATCAACAAAGTAATGTGAAGATATTTCTATTTGAATGGTTTGTTTCTAAATTAAAAGCCATCTAAGTACCAAAAATTGATCCTAGAAATGCATCAGGCCCTACTGGTGGTTGCCCGATAAATAGCTGAACACATTTATAAAATGGGATTGTTTGTAATGCTTACTGCTGATTCATCCATGCTACGCTGATCAATCCCTGGTAAATCAATCAATTTCAATGGAGGGGCTGAAAAAAATTACAAGTATTTACGGTAAGTGAATTCACAATAAGATGACATCAATGACTATTATTGGCTAACCTTAACTCATGCATGCTATTTATATTTCAAGACATGCATTCAGGTACAGATTTCATCAAAATTTAGGACATGATGTTGAAAAACTATCTAACTTTCACCCTTAGTTTTACCAGTTGAATAACTTAACCCTACTTAAACCACAGTAGCACAATTAATGCTAATTCAGCTTATCCCGGACATATAACTATCATAAGTCCAAAGGCATCTCCACTTTCAGGCTCTTCTCCACAGCGCTCACTCGGTTGATCAGAATACATGCAAAAAAGTAAGAGCAAGAGGAATAATAAACAGACCTGTGCTGGTGGATAGTTTCACGTTTATCTCGTCTGATCGACCCTTAGCAGAACTTCCAGCCTTCGTCAACCGGTCCTGCAACGAGTGCCTGAGGGAACCTGCATTGTAAAAATTCAGACTTAGTCATATTCACACACAAATGCACATACACAGACGTAGGAGTATTGACCCATATCACCAGCTCTCTAAATCCCAGACTTTTCTTGTCACCTGGAACTGAAAACAGTTGCTAAATTTTGAAAGAGAACTCACTGGCAGAAACCTGCTGCGACTTGCTGTCGATGTGCAGCACAATGGTTTTGCTGCTGAGCGACGCATCCCGCTGCAGGTCTACACAGATTGGGGCCCTGGTTGCTCCATTCTCCCCAGTAGGCTATATACTCACAAATATATATACCCTTAGCGTGATCCGCTAAACATTTCGATGGACAATACAATTTTTTGCATTAAGAACATGCGGAAAAAATTGGACTCACGAGCACAGGATGGCCGATCAAGCCATTGAGCACCGCCGATTTCCCTGCGCCCTGCACAAACACACGTCACGATCCCCGACAGAACGATTAGATCATACACCGATCGAACAACAGCCGATCGAGGGAGAGAAGGCGAAAGGGAGGCTACGCACGACGTTGCCGAGCGCGACGACGGTGAGGAACGAGGAGCCGCCGCCGCGCCTTGTGGCGCCGTCGGCCGGGTCATCGTCCGCGAGCAGCCCGGAGGCTTGCGCCGTGACATCGGCGAGTTCTGAGAGCTCCTCTATCGCCTCCATCGGGCGGCGATGCGGCCGGCGCGGGTCAGATGGAGGCGCCGGAGATGGGGCCGGTGGGCGGGTGGTCGCGGGTTCCGAGATTCCGGCCGGGCTAGCACGATCGAGTTGATCGCGTTGGCGTCGTCCAAAGGCGGTTATCGCGGGGCTCCCGGTTCAAAGGGGACTTGGGGAGTGAGGAGCGGTCGGGAGTTTTGTGCGCACGCGCGCGCGGGCGGTGGTGGGGGATTCCGCATTTTACCACATTTTCGTTTTTATAATTAAAATTTAATTATAAATTAACCATGTGTTGTATAGTTTTTAGGTCCGATTACCCTTATTAACTACGGAGTAGATCATTTTTTCCTCTTCCTATAATGCATTGCGGGAGCTCCCGCCCTCTTGACGAGGTTCCATCAAAAATCAAAATTTAATGAAAAATGTGGCAAATATGAAATATCCGGGCCGCATTCCTTCGGCTCCATCGTGGCACGAGGGCCCCGCATGGCTAGGGAAAACAAGTCTAGCTCTCCCCGCAACCTATTTCCGTGAACTTTCGAGCTCTCCGCAGGTGCCTAAAATATTCTAAGCACCAGACAGTTGTTATATATGTTGATCATACAACAAAAGATGCAAGCCAAAGCTGAATCTTCTAAACAAAGGTTTGAGCCTTGTTAGCCGTCGTAGGAGGGTTGTGAGGGGCGATGTTTGGTAGCCTAGGGCAGAGTGCGGTCAGGCCCGAAAGCGTGTTGCGTGTTCCAAACGGGTGAAAGGATATGGATGTCGCCTAGAGCGAGAGTGGGGGAGGGAGTGAATAGGTGGTTTAAAACTTTTACAGTATGGTACGAAATAAAAGTGCACTAACAACTTATGCTAAAAAAAGACATGCAACTATGTGATAACAAGATATATAACTTCAACCTCGAAAGCTATCACAAAGTAAATTGCATAAGTAAAGAGCTCGATTACAGAAGTAATTGAGGCACACAGAGATGACGATGTATGCCCAGTTCCCACTCTTGCGACTGCTACTCTTCGTTGGAGAGATGTGGTGGCACAAGGTTCCTCAAACACCACGAAGTCTTCACCGTATTCTCCTCAAGCCTTCCCACTAAAAAGGAAGTTAATCCACTAAGGAACCTTAAGGGTCGTCACAAACATGCACAAATCTTGGGGCAATCTCCACAATTTAATTGTAGGCTCCTAATAAATTGCCACAAAGGCCTCACACTTGAGAAATCTCCACAACTTAATTGGAGGCCCAAGAACACAACTAAGTTATAAAGCCGTATAGGGTTTCAAGAACCCAAGAGTAATAACTTTCTCACTTTCACTTCCACGAATCAACGTGGAGAACTCAAACCTATGCACCAAAAGCAATGACGATTACACCACTAAGATGCTTAAATCCTCCACTCTCGGTTGCACCAAAGCTAAAAAAAGCTATTGGGGGAATAAGAGAGGAATAACAAATAGGAAAACCACAAAGAACTTCAAGATCTTGATCTACTATGTTCCCCTCACTTAGAGAGGATATTGATTGGTCAAAATGTAGATCTAGATCTTCTCTCTTGATCTCGTGGTAACATTGGACCATAGGTGACACGAGGAAAGACAACACGCCTGACAACTCTCTTGTGCAACATCAGGATCTAGGCCTGAATGACATCGGTAAGTACTGCAACGTGATGTAGAAGCTCGATGTGGTCATCCTACTCAAATTGATATCAAATTGATATGACCGACCAAATCGATGCTATAGAGTTCTAGGTAAATGGATCTACCGCTAGGCCAAAGAGTACAAAGGAAGATTGTCTCTTACCCCCCCCCCCCCCCCCCAATGTCGGACGACAAAGAGGAGCTGGTGTCGGAGAAGAAGGAGACCAACTTCTGCCTTTGTTGCGTACGCTGATGCGGGTCTGCTACCGGAGACCAAGAAGACGAGATCCTTCTCCTGAGGACGGCAAGGGTACGGTGCGGCAGTACAGATCTCGGTCGCCTCTGCCGCCATCGGTGTAGGAAGAGGGAAAAGAGGAATTCTGTTGGGGGCTAATGGAGGGGTTAACTAAAAGAGGGATGTGACCCCCAACTTTGCCGCGCGACGCTGCCCAGATTTCGCGTTTTCTCGCCATCTCGCGCTAGAGCTCCTGTGCGCAAGGCGTTACTGATTTTCGTCGCGCCCCGGCCTGCCCCTGGAAAAACGACCAGCCGTTCCTCCCGAGCCTATCCAGAGTGCTTTGAGACCCGTGCTACAGACCCCCTCCAGCCATCCAAACATCCATATTTAGTTCCCAGTAGGCCTAGCTAAAGAGCATGTGACCTACCAAATGCGCTCGAGAAGATAGTCAATTTGGCTTGGGATGAGGCAACCGACTCGAGGAGCTAGTAGCACGCTGGACTATCTGAAATCAGTGTCCAAAGATGTACACACTTGGAGCCAAGATGTTCTTGGTGATCTACAACAACGAGTCAAAAAATTACGTATTGAGCTTGAGGCGCTTCGGCGAGGTGACATTTCTGAAGCGAGCACAAGAAAAGAACATGTAACACGTTCCGAGCTAGAATGATTGGAGGGACATTTGGGTGTATTTTGGAAGCAGCAGGCACATGTGCACCTTGGAGGAGCTACGAGAGAATTCATGGGCGGGCCAGGCTAGAAAAAAACACCTTTTTTTTGTTCTCGGTCATACCAGTTGATTGGAAATTATTCACTGGTACTCAAATTCTTTGTTCTCATTTTGGTTACATCAGCAGTACATACATATATTAGTACAGACATAAAAAACTATACCAAAAGATGCTACCAAAAGGAGAAATACATCAGTGTCCAGGGTCATGGTTCTGTTGCTACTGTTCCACTTCAAGCAAGATTTTTATAGGGTCGTGGTTATGATGCTTACTAGTAGTAAAAAGATTTCTGACAAAAAATCTGGGCGGGCCGTGGCCCGGTTCGGCCCCAACTAAGCTCCGCCAGTGCTGGTTAGAGAAGGAAGATCGAAATACAAGTTATTTCCAATCCCAAGCTACAGAAAGAAATAAAAAAACACGATAAAAACACTAAAGGAAGATAATGGAGTTATGGTGGTGGAGGAGGAGTGATAAGGGCTAAGCCCAAGGATGTGCCCGATCTTCACGGATTTGGGTGGAACTCGTGGGGGAGGTGGATGAACACGATGAACACGACGAACGCGGAGGGGAATCGTGGGGATACAACACACACACGCACACAATCGGTTTTCCCTCGTTGGCCCGAACCACCAACTCGATAGAGGTTGCGAGAAAAGACCTTCCGGTAGAAGTCCCGCAAAGAGATCGACAAATCGAAGCTCACGAGATCTAGAAGGGTGAAAAGACCGGAAGGTTGATAGAAGTGCAAGCAAAAGACCAAATAGGTAGAAGTGCAAGCAAAAGATCAAACAAACGGTAGAAGTCACCAAAGAGATCTTCACGAGTCGATAAGGAGCCCGGGTGGGTACAAGATCAAAGATCTAGGTAGGGTTCCCACAAGGGTGAGCTAAGCTCAGGTTTAATTTCACATCAAGTCTAATCTCAGATCTGAGCCAACAAGGCTATTTATAGGTGGGGGCGAAGGGGTAAGTTACAAGCTGAAAAAGTGCTGTCGTGCTGAAGTTCGATGGGGCGGAAGTTCCGGTCAACTTGGGCGGAAGTTCCGGCCAGGGGCGGAAGTTCCGGTCTGGACGGGCGGAAGTTCCGGTCGGGGTGGAAGTTCCGGCCAAGTTCCGGCCTTGCTCCGGAATTGCGCCATTGTCCCGCAGTAACACCCAGTATGGTTTTCGCCGACTTTCGGAACTTGGGCGGAACTTGGGCGGAAGTTCCGGTGGGCGGAAGTTCCGGTCTTCAGGGGCGGAAGTTCCGGCTGGAGCCTGTCTTCTGGGCGCTGGAAGGCATCTGGAGGGAATCTGGAGGGCATCTGGCCGGAAGTTCCGGTCCTGGGGGGCGGAAGTTCCGGCCTGGAAGCTGTAGCTCCATCTTCATCATTTCCAGCTCTCTCTCCATCGGCTTGGTCTTCATGGCTTGCTTTTTGGTCGATGTACCTGATTGAACATAGGGTATTGGCATGAAGTAGCAAGCCATCCAAAGGGGTGTCAAAGGCGAACGTGGAGAGGAGCGAATTCACCTCTTGGTGTTGGGCTTGAGCTCGAGCTCGTGTCATTGGACCACGAGGAGGGCTTGTCGGTCTTGAGGCGGTGGTGTCCGAAGGCCACCCCGTATCATCTCCCCCCCCTTGGGAAAGAGTCGTCCTCGACTCTATGTTCTCCTCATCTCCATGATAGGGTGAGAGGTCGGACACATTGAATGTGTTGCTCACCAAGTACTTGGATGTTGGTATGTCGATGATGTAGGCGTTGTCGTTGATGCGCTTGAGGACCTTGAAGGGACCATCACCGCGGGGCTTGAGCTTCGAGTTTCTTTCTTGAGGGAAGCGGTCCTTGCGGAGGTGTATCCATACTAAGTCTCCTTCATTGAAGATCCGTGCCTTTTTCTTCATGTTTAGTCTAGTGGCTTGACGAAGAACTTGTTGCTCGATTGTTGCCCTTGTATCTTCATGTAGCTTCTTCATGTATTGTGCTCGCTTGTCGATGTTCATGTTTACTTGCTCATGTAGCGGAAGAGGAAGGAGGTCAATCGCCGTAGGTGGTTCAAACCCGTATACGACCATGAAAGGGCTTCTCATTGTTGTAGAGTGCTTGGCGCGGTTGTAGGCGAACTCCGCATGCGGGATGCAATCTTCCCATGCTTTCAAATTCTTCTTGACAAGGACTCGTAGTAGTGTGGAGAGGCTTCGGTTCACCACTTCGGTTTGCCCATCGGTTTGGGGATGCGAGGATGATGAGAACAAAAGCTTGACGTTGAACTTGGCCATTAGTGTCTTCCAAAGATAACTCATGAATTTGACATCCCGGTCCGAAACAATGCTTCTTGGCACACCGTGGAGTCTCACAATTTCCCTAAAAAACAAGGAGGCAATATGTGAAGCATCATCCGTTCGGGAACATGGTATGAAATGAGCCATTTTAGAGAATCTATCAACTACCACAAAAATGGAATCATGACCATACTTAGTTCTAGGCAATCCTAGTACAAAGTCCATGCTTATGTCAGACCAAGGAGCATAAGGAATAGGTAACGGTGTATAAAGACCATAGGGGTTGGAAGTGGACTTAGCTTGTAAGCATGTTGTACACCGTCGGCAAAGGCGTTCCACGTCGCGGTACATTCTTGGCCAATAGTAGTGAGTTGAGAGCATGGCATATGTCTTCTCTCTTCCGAAGTGTCCCATAAGACCACCACCATGCGATTCTTGTAAGAGCAAAAGGCGAAGCGAAGACATGGGAATGCAAAGTTTGTTGCCCTTGAACAAGAATCCTTGGTGCAAATAGAAATCATCGATGCCCTTAACACTAGAACACTTTTCAAAAATTGGGCCAAAGAAAGTATCGGAAGCATATTGGTCTTTGATTTCATCAAGACCCAAAACATGGAAATCCAACCGAGTGAGAAGAAGGGTGAGCTTGCGGGAAAGAGCATCCGCAACTACATTGTCCTTGCCCTTCTTGTATTTGATTACATATGGAAAGGACTCAATGAACTCAACCCATTTTGCATGTCTTTTGTTCAAATTGTGTTGACTTTTCAAATACTTCAAAGACTCATGGTCGGAGTGGATGACAAACTCTTTTGGCCAAAGATAATGTTGCCAAACTTCAAGAACACGAACCAAAGCATAAAGTTCCTTGTCATATATAGGATAGTTGAGGCGTGCGCCATCCAACTTCTCGCTATAGTATGCCACGGGTTTTCCATCTTGCATAAGAACGCCACCAATACCAAGTCCACTCGCATCACACTCAATCTCAAAAGTTTTTGCAAAGTTTGGAAGGACAAGAAGGGGAGCTTCGGTAAGGCGTTTCTTCAACTCATCAAAAGCATTTTGTTGGGCCTTGCCCCACACAAACGGAACATTCTTTTTGGTAAGTTCATTCAAAGGGCAAGCAATGGTGCTAAAATCTTTCACAAAGCGGCGGTAGAAACCGGCAAGTTCATGAAAACTTCGGACTTGACCAACATTTGTAGGAGTAGGCCAATTGTGGATGGCCTCAACCTTGGAAGAATCAACTTCAATACCATTAGCGGAAACCACAAAGCCAAGAAAAACCAACTTGTTTTGTGCAAAGGTGCACTTGGGAAGATTTGCAAAGAGCTTTTCACGGCGCAAGATGCATAAGACTTCTCTCACATGTTGCACATGGTCCTCGAGATTTTTGCTATAAATGAGAATATCATCGAAATAGACAACCACACTCTTGCCAATAAGAGGTCGCAAGATGTGATTCATGAGTCGCATGAAAGTAGAAGGAGCATTTGAAAGACCAAATGGCATGACAAGCCATTCATAGAGACCAAGTTTGGTCTTGAATGCTGTCTTCCATTCATCACCAATTGCCATGCGGATTTGGTGGTAGCCACTATGCAAATCTATCTTAGAGAAAAACGTGGCACCACTCAACTCATCAAGCATGTCATCTAAACGCGGAATGGGATGGCGGTAGCGAACGGTAATGGCATTGATGGGGCGACAATCCATACACATTCGTTGCGACTCATCCGGTTTAGGCACGAGGATCACGGGAACCGCACAAGGGCTTAAGCTTTCACGGACATACCCTTTTTCGAGGAGATCTTGAATTTGGCGTTGAATCTCCTTTGTATCTTCGGGGTTGGTGCGGTAGGCGGCGCGGTTTGGTAGAGGAGCGCCGGGTATGAGGTCGATGCGGTGCTCGATGCCTCGAAGCGGTGGAAGTCCATGAGGAAGCTCGTCGGGAAAAACATCTTGGAACTCCTTCAAAAGAGACAACAAAGACGAAGGAAGTGTTGTTAAGTTGTTAGTCTCCGAGGGTGGCCCCTTGCAAATGAGCACATAGTGCAATTTGGTGGATGGGTTGTGGTGCACTCCTCTCATCTCACTCTTGGTAGCTATGAGGACACTCTTCATCTCACTCACATATGGCTTGTGGCGCTCACTTTCTTTTTGGTGGGTCACTCTCTCACCGCTCATCTCACTAGTGATGGTAGCTTCCTTAGCCCTCGCTAAAGCCTTTGCATTGTCCGCAATTACTTGGCTAGGAGTCATTGGGCGTAGGATGAATGTCTTGTCGCCGACCTTGAAGCTATAGGCATTTGTGTATCCATCATGGTTTGCTCTTTTGTCGTATTGCCAAGGTCGACCAAGTAGCATGTGGCACACTGATACGTCTCCAACGTATCGATAATTTCTTATGTTCCATGCCACATTATTGATGTTATCTACATGTTTTATGCACACTTTATGTCATATTCGTGCATTTTCTGGAACTAACCTATTAACAAGATGCCGAAAGGCCAGTTGCTGTTTTCTGCTGTTTTTGGTTCCAGAAAGGCTGTTCGGGCAATATTCTCGGAATTGGACGAAATCCTCGCCAAACCTCCTATTTGTCCCGGAAGGCTCCAGAACACCGAAGAAGAGTCGGAGAGGGGCCAGGGGGCCACCACACCACATGGCGGCGCGGGCCAGACCCTGGCCGCGCCGGCCTAGGGTGTGGCGCCCCCAGGTGCCCCCCTGCGCCGCCTCTTCGCCTATAAAACCCCTTTCGACCTAAAAACGCAGTACCGCTCGACGAAACTCCAGAAAGACTCCAGGGACGCCGCCACATCGCGAAACTCCAATTTGGGGGACAGAAGTCTCTGTTCCGGCACCCTGCCGGGACGGGGAATTGCCCCCGGAGCCATCTCCACCACCGTCTTCACCGCCATCTTCACCGCCATCGCTGCCTCCATGATGAGGAGGGAGTAATCCACCCCCGAGGCTGAGGGCTTCGCTGTAGCTATGTGGTTCATCTCTCTCCCATGTACCTCAATACAATAATCTCATGAGCTGCTTTACATGATTGAGATTCATATGAGTTTTGTATCACAATTCATCTATGTGCTACTCTAGTGATGTTATTAAAGTATTCTATTCCTCCTGCATTGGTGTAAAGGTGACTAGTGTGTGCACCATGTGGTTCTTGTCGTAGGCTATGATCATGATCTCTTGTGGATTGTGAAGTTAACTATTACTATGATGGTATTGATGTGATCTATTTGGTTATATTGATCTATCTTGCACTATAAGGTTACTAAAATATGAACATTAATTGTGGAGCTTGTTAACTCCGGCATTGAGGGTTCGTGTAATCCTACGCAATGTGTTCATCATCCAACAAGAGTGTAGAGTATGCATTTATCTATTCTGTTATGTGATCAATGTTGAGAGTGTCCACTAGTGAAAGTGTAATCCCTAGGCCTTGTTCCTAAATACTACTGCGTTACTACTGTTTGTTTACTGTTTTACTGTGTTACTACTGCTGCAATACTACCATCATCAACTACACACCCGCAAGCTATTTTCTGGCACCGTTGCTACTGCTCATATATATTCATACCACCTGTATTTCACTATCTCTTCGCCGAACTAGTGCACCTATTTGGTGTGTTGGGGACACAAGAGACTTCTTGCTTTGTGGTTGCAGGGTTGCTTGAGAGGGATATCTTTGACCTCTTCCTCCCTGAGTTCGATAAACCTTGGGTGATCCACTTAAGGGAAAACTTGCTGCTGTTCTACAAACCTCTGCTCTTGGAGGCCCAACACTATCTACAGGAAAGGAGGGGGAACGTAGACATCAAGCTATTTTCTGGCGCCGTTGCCGGGGAGGAAAGGTAAAAGGTACTCACACTCCGGATCTCGGCTACTAAGCTATTTTCGCCGTTGTAAGTACTCGAAGCTATTTCCTTTAGATCCTGCAATTGCAACTTTTTTTTTCTTGTTTTACACTAGTTAGGCATAATGGAAAACAACAAAAAAATTGGTGAGCTTTTTAATCTTTTTCCTGATTTAGAATTGTTTGATGCAAAAATTAAAAAACCTATGGAACCTTATTTGCATGCTAGTAGTGATGTTATTAGTATGAATGCAATTACTGCTAATACTATGGATAAGTCTAAGCTTGGGGAAGCTAGTTTATATAAAAATAATCTTTTTTGCTCCTCAGCTTTGGAAGAAATATTTTGCTCTGATAATGCTTTATCTCCCATATGCAATAACTCTAATGATGCTTCTGATATTTTAAATCCACCTGCCGAAAGTATTCCGTATAAAATACCTATGCAAATTATTGAACGCGTTATGGATAACCGTTATACAGGGGATGGAACTGTCCACCCTGGAGATCATTTATTGTTCTTGCATGAATTATGCGGTTTATTCAAGTGTGCAGGTATCTCTATGGATGAAGTGAGGAAGAAGCTATTCTCTGTTTCGCTGTCTGGTAAAGCGGCGCATTGGTATAAATTGTTGGAGAATAGTCATTCTCTTGGTTGGGAGGAAATTGCATCTCTCTTTTATTCTAAATTTTATCCTCCTCATGAAGTGCATATTGATAGGAATTATATTTATAACTTTTATCCTCGTGATGGAGAGAGTATTTCTCAAGCGTGGGGGAGATTGAAATCACTAATGCTCAAATGTCCCATTCATGAGCTCCCCCGTAATGTTATTGTTAACAATTTTTATGCGAGGCTTTCAGGACAACACAAGGACTATCTGGACGCGTGTTCGGAGGGATCTTTCACAAGCAAGGAGGTTGAAGCTAGGTGGGATCTTCTTGATCGGATTGAGGACAACGCTGAAGGATGGGAGAACGACAAAGGCAAAGAGTCAGGTATAAATTATGATTATGAATGCATTGAAGCTTTTATGGATACCGATAAATTTCGAAATATGAGTGCTACTTATGGTCTTGACTCTCAAATTGCTGCAAATCTTTATAAATCCTTTGCTTCTCATTTTGAATTGCCTAAAAAGAATTTTGATAAGTATCATGAACCTTTTAAAGAGGCTTGCATGAAGAATGAAATTGTTGTTAATTATTGCAATAAGCATGCTCAAACTCCTAAGAATGCTATTTCTTATAAACATGTTAATTTTTGTGGAATGCATAGACCTTGCGGAATTAATCAAGTCAAAGATGAATATTGCATCCATCATATTAATGAAAAAACTAGAAAGTGGTTTAGGGCTCTAGATGATCTTGGTAAAAAAGTTTGTGCCCTCTATCCTTTTATTTGTGAAGTTTGCCATGAAGTGGGTCATTTTAATTTTCAATGCTCCTCCAATGATAATTTGAACCCAATGAGTGCTGCAAATTTGTATTGTGATGATGAAATTACTCCTAATCAGCATGATGAACTTACTTTATTTTTGGGGTGTGAAGAACTGTCGAGAAAAATCTCTTTGTTACATATGAGTGATCTTGATGCTGATGATGTTCTGCATGGGTGTTTTTCTTATTGCATTGATAATAGCCATACAAATACTTACATACAAAATATTTTAGAAGATGACACCTTGCCAAAATATGATAGGTCCGCTGTGTGCTTTCAACTAATTAATGAAAAGGAGGGATCCTCCCAAGTTTCTTCTATTGTTTCTGAAAGTAAATCAGGTTATGCGGACAAGCCACCCTTCAAGCCTCTTCCTCCTAAAGAAGGGAACGTGGAGAAGGAAGAGAAGAAGAAGAAAAAGGGAACGAAGAAGAAGAAGAAGAAGAAGAAGAAGGAGAATAAAAAGAAAGAGGTAACAGCGTATCCCCGCGTGAATGAGATAACGCTAGGTAACCGTAAGTATGTTGCTCCTAATGATTATTGTGATAATGAATCTGAATACGATGATCTTCCTATGCCCTTTACATACATTAGCAATCATGATTTGAATGAGCACACTACTTTTGATATTGCAAATCTCTGGGAAACTAATTCTGAAAATAATGATGATAATAATTGCCATAGTGTCAGTGCTATCCATGCTTCCTCCCATAATGATATAGAAAGCTTTAAGCTTGGGGAAGAGGTGTTTGAAAATCCTTTTGCTACTGGTCATTATGTTCTTGATACATCTCCTTCTAATAATAATGATGGTATGGTCATAGATAAACCGACTGTGAAAGATAACTATTCTATTTCTTATGATGACACTGTGCCTCCGATCTTTGATGATTATTATAAAGAATGCTATGATATAGGTTATAACTATCCTTATGAAACTTGTCATAGTCATGATTGGGTTACTAAAAACAATTCCCTTAATATGCAACTTGTTTACCATGTTCAAATTCTTGATAATAATCCTGCTCCAATTACTATTAATGAAAAGAACTCTCCTTATGCCAAAATTAATGATACTTCTATGCATATGAACCATGATAAGAATGTTTTAAGTGATGGGTATATTGTGGATTTCATCAATGATGCTACTGAAAGTTATTATGAGAGAGGGAAATATGGTTATATGCATCTTAATAATATTAAGTTTCCCCTCTTTATGTTGAGAATCTTGAAGTTACTCGTGTTTTATCCTCTTATGCTTGTCACTTTGTTCTTCATGAATTCATTTGTGTACAAGATTCCTCTGCATAGGAAGCATGTTAGGCTTAAATGAGTTTTGAATTTGCCTCTTGAAGCTCTCTTTTGCTTCAAATACTATTTCTTGCGAGTGCATCACCAAAACTGCTGAGCCCATCTTAATGGCTATAAAGAAAGAACTTCTTGGGAGATAACCCATGTGCTATTTTGCTACAGTACTTTGTTTTATATTTGTGTCTTGGAAGTTGTTTACTACTGTAGCAACCTCTCCTTATCTTAGTTTTGTGTTTTGTTGTGCCAAGTAAAGTCGTTGATAGAAAAGTTCATACTAGATTTGGATTACTGCGCAGAAACAGATTTCTTTGCTGTCACGAATCTGGGCAAAATTCTCTGTAGGTAACTCAGAAAATTATGCCAATTTACGTGAGTGATCCTCAGATATGTATGCAACTTTCATTCAATTTGAGCATTTTCATTTGAGCAAGTCTGGTGCCATTTTAAAATTCGTCAATACGAACTGTTCTGTTTTGACAGATTCTGCCTTTTATTTCGCATTGCCTCTTTTGCTATGTTGGATGAATTTCTTTGATCCATTAATGTCCAGTAGCATTATGCAATGTCCAGAAGTGTTAAGAATGATTGTGTCACCTCTGAATATGTTAATTTTTATTGTACACTAACCCTCTAATGAGTTGTTTCGAGTTTGGTGTGGAGGAAGTTTTCAAGGATCAAGAGAGGAGGATGATATATTATGATCAAGAAGAGTGAAAGCTCTAAGCTTGGGGATGCCCCGGTGGTTCACCCCTGCATATATCAAGAAGACTCAAGCGTCTAAGCTTGGGGATGCCCAAGGCATCCCCTTCTTCATCGACAAATTATCAGGTTCCTTCTCTTGAAACTATATTTTTATTCGGTCACATCTTATGTACTTTACTTGGAGCGTCTGTTTGTTTGTTTCTATTTTTGTTTTTGTTTGAATAAATGCTTGTGTGGGAGAGAGACACGCTCCGCTGGTTCGTATGAACACATGTGTTCTTAGCTCATAATATTCATGGCGAAGTTTCCTCTTCGTTAAATTGTTATATGGTTGGAATTGGAAAATGATACATGTAGTAATTGCTATAAATGTCTTGGGTAATGTGATACTTGGCAATTGTTGTGCTCATGTTTAAGCTCTTGCATCATATACTTTGCACCTATTAGTGAAGAAATACATAGAGCATGCTAAAATTTGGTTTGCATAATTGGTCTCTCTAAGGTCTAGATAATTTCTAGTAAGGCGTTTGAACAACAAGGAAGACGATGTATAGTCTTATAATGCTTGTAATATGTCTTTTATGTAAGTTTTGCTGTACTAGTTCATACTTGTGTTTGTTTCAAACAACCTTGCTAGCCTAAACCTTGTATCGAGAGGGAATACTTCTCATGCATCCAAATCCTTGAGCCAAACAACACTATGCCATTTGTGTCCACCATACCTACCTACTACATGGTATTTCCTGCCATTCCAAAGTAAATTGCTTGAGTGCTACCTTTAAACAATTCAAAATTTATCACCTCTGATTTGTGTCAATGTTTTATAGCTCATGAGGAAGTATGTGGTGTTTATCTTTCAATCTTGTTGGGCAACTTTCACCAATGGACTAGTGGCTTCATCCGCTTATCCAATAATTTTGCAAAAAGAGCTGGCAATGGGATTCCTAGTCCCAAATTAATTAACAAAAATAGACACTCCTCCATGGTATGTGATTGTTGGACGGCACCCGAAGGATTCGGTTAGCCATGGCTTGTGTAAGCAAAGGTTGGGAGGAGTGTCATCATAATAAAACTAAAATAAAAAGGCACTCCTTCATGGTATGAGATTGTTGGCAGGCACCCGAGGATTCGGTTAGCCATGGTTTGTGAAAGAAAGGTTGGAAGGAGTGCCATCCAAAAATAAAATAAAATGGGAGCCGCTCTTTGAAGGTTTGTCTGGCAAGGGGGTTAGAGTACCCGCTACCATTCGTTGACAACAACATACACCTCTCAAAACTTTATTTTTATGCTCTCTTTATGTTTTCAAAATCAAAGCTCTAGCACAAATATAGCAATCGATGCTTTCCTCTTTGAAGGACCATTCTTTTACTTTTATGTTGAGTCAGTTCACCTATCTCTCTCCACCTCAAGAAGCAAACATTTGTGTGAACTGTGCATTGATTCTTACATACTTGCTTATTGCATTTGTTATATTGCTTTGCATTGACAACTATCCATGAGATATACATGTTATAAGTTGAAAGCAACCGCCGAAACTTCATCTTCCATTGTGTTGCTTCAATGTCTTTACTTTGAATTATTGCTTTATGAGTTAACTCTTATGCAAGACTTATTGATGCTTGTCTTGAAGTGCTATTCATGAAAAGTCTTTGCTATATGATTCAGTTGTTTACTCATGTCATTACCATTGTTTTGATCGCTGCATTCACTACATATGCTTTACAAATAGTATGATCAAGTTTATGATGGCATGTCACTCCAGAAATTATCTTTGTTATCGTTTTACCTGCTCGGGACGAGCAGAACTAAGCTTGGGGATGCTGATACGTCTCCAACGTATCGATAATTTCTTATGTTCCATGCCACATTATTGATGTTATCTACATGTTTTATGCACACTTTATGTCATATTCGTGCATTTTCTGGAACTAACCTATTAACAAGATGCCGAAAGGCCAGTTCCTGTTTTCTGCTGTTTTTGGTTCCAGAAAGGCTGTTCGGGCAATATTCTCGGAATTGGACGAAATCAACGCCAAACCTCCTATTTTTCCCGGAAGGCTCCAGAACACCGAAGAAGAGTCGGAGAGGGGCCAGGGGGCCACCACACCACATGGCGGCGCGGGCCAGACCCTGGCCGCGCCGGCCTAGGGTGTGGCGCCCCCAGGTGCCCCCCTGCGCCGCCTCTTCGCCTATAAAACCCCTTTCGACCTAAAAACGCAGTACCGCTCGACGAAACTCCAGAAAGACTCCAGGGACGCCGCCACATCGCGAAACTCCAATTCGGGGGACAGAAGTCTCTGTTCCGGCACCCTGCCGGGACGGGGAATTGCCCCCGGAGCCATCTCCACCACCGTCTTCACCGCCATCTTCACCGCCATCGCTGCCTCCATGATGAGGAGGGAGTAATCCACCCCCGAGGCTGAGGGCTTCGCTGTAGCTATGTGGTTCATCTCTCTCCCATGTACCTCAATACAATAATCTCATGAGCTGCTTTACATGATTGAGATTCATATGAGTTTTGTATCACAATTCATCTATGTGCTACTCTAGTGATGTTATTAAAGTATTCTATTCCTCCTGCATTGGTGTAAAGGTGACTAGTGTGTGCACCATGTGGTTCTTGTCGTAGGCTATGATCATGATCTCTTGTGGATTGTGAAGTTAACTATTACTATGATGGTATTGATGTGATCTATTTGGTTATATTGATCTATCTTGCACTATAAGGTTACTAAAATATGAACATTAATTGTGGAGCTTGTTAACTCCGGCATTGAGGGTTCGTGTAATCCTACGCAATGTGTTCATCATCCAACAAGAGTGTAGAGTATGCATTTATCTATTCTGTTATGTGATCAATGTTGAGAGTGTCCACTAGTGAAAGTGTAATCCCTAGGCCTTGTTCCTAAATACTGCTGCGTTACTACTGTTTGTTTACTGTTTTACTGTGTTACTACTACTGCAATACTACCATCATCAACTACACACCCGCAAGCTATTTTCTGGCACCGTTGCTACTGCTCATATATATTCATACCACCTGTATTTCACTATCTCTTCGCCGAACTAGTGCACCTATTTGGTGTGTTGGGGACACAAGAGACTTCTTGCTTTGTGGTTGCAGGGTTGCTTGAGAGGGATATCTTTGACCTCTTCCTCCCTGAGTTCGATAAACCTTGGGTGATCCACTTAAGGGAAAACTTGCTGCTGTTCTACAAACCTCTGCTCTTGGAGGCCCAACACTGTCTACAGGAAAGGAGGGGGAACGTAGACATCACACACCGTCATGGGCACGACATCACAATCAACGGTGTCTTCATAGGCGCCAATCTTGAAGGATATTGTGACGGTGTGTTGTATCTTCACGTTTCCATTGTCACTTAACCATTGCACATGGTAGGGATGGGGGTGTTTCCGGAGCGGAAGGTTGAGCTTGGAACATAGTTCGGTGCTTGCAAGATTGTGGCAACTCCCTCCATCGATGATAACCTTTATTGACTTGCCATTGATTCTGGCTCTTGTTTGGAAGATGTTGCACCTTTGATCTTCATTGGGAAGTGCATGGGTTGTCAACACTTTGGTCACCACAAGGGACGGGCTTGCATCATGCACACATAGGACTTGCTCTTGGTCTTCCAAGTCATCATCTTCATGATTGGTTGCGGCTTGTACCAAGGCTTCATATTCGCCTTCACTCAAGTACTCCACATCTCCATCATCTCGAGTTATCATAACTCTTGTGTTCTTGCATTCAAAGGATTTATGTCCTTGAGCTCCACACTTGAAGCAAGTAATGTTACTAGATCCCGTGGAAGCTTTGGAGGACATAGTTGATTGCTCCGGCTTGAAGCTTGTTGTCTTGAAGGCACTCTTCATTTGCTTGGGAGGATCCTTAGAGGCAATAGCACTTGTGTTTTTGATGCTTGAGGAGGTGTTTGTTGCATTTCTCGCGGCGAAGAAGGACTTTGTTTTTGCACTTGCTATGTCTTCTCGCACTTGGCGCTCGGCTCTTGTAGCTTGATGAAGCAACTCAACCATGTTGGTGTAAGGCAAAAACTCCACTATCCTCTTGACGGGAATGTTCAATCCATTCAAGAATCTTGCCATAGTTTGCTCTTCTCGCTCATCCACATTGGCACTCATCATGGTCATGTGCATCTCCTTGTAGTACTCCTCAACGGACTTGAAGCTTTGCTTGAGTTGAGTTAGCTTGTTGAAGAGGTCACGTTTGTGGTGAGTAGGCACAAAGCGTTTGTGCATGACTTCTTGCATCTCTTCCCATGTATCAATGGGCTCTAAGTCTTCCTTGTCACGCTTCTTGTTCACTTCTTCCCACCACACATTTGCATATCCTTCAAACTCAAGAGATGCCATGGCAACTTTCTTTGCTTCGGAGAAGTTGTGGATGCGGAATATCTTGTCAACTTTGAGGACCCAAGACAAGTATGCATCGGGGTCTTCCTCTCCTTGGAACTTGGGCATGGTGAACTTTAGCTTCCCAAAGATTTCTTCCTCATTGCGGTCATTGCGTCTAGGCGGTGGCCTTTCTTCACCATGGTCTTGGCGTGGTGGAGGTTGAGGTTGTGGACCTTGAGCATCTTGATTGTTGCTTCTATTTTGTTGAGGAGGAGGTGGTCTTCCATGACCTTCATCTTGATCATCATTGTTGTAGAGGTGTCGAGGCATCACACTTTCTTCACTTGATGCTTGGTGATGACTTGATTCTTCATGTCTCGCCCTTGGAGGTGGTCTTCTACCATGAGGTCGATCATCATGATGGCGGCGATTATCTTGACCTTGAGGGCGTTGAAGTTGAGCAACATTGATGATTTGGCGCTCTTGGTGCGCTTGCCTTTGTTCCTCCTCATAAAAGCGTCGTCTTCTAGCTTGAGCTTCTTGTACTTGTCGTTGTCGCTCTTGCTCTTCAAGTGCTTGTTGTTCATTGCGGAGACGCTCTTGTTCCCTTGCTCGAACTAGCTCTTGATCATGTTGAAGGCGTTCTTGCTCTTGTTGGAATTGAGCATGGAGATTCTCTTGTTGAAGGCGCTCTTCTTCAAGGCGTTGACGTTCTTGGACAAGTCGAAGTCGAGCTTGCTCCGCTTCTAGAGCTTGTTGGTGAAGCACTTGATCATCCACATTATGGTGGCGTGGGTCTTCATTGGAATCATGGTGAGACGGTGTAGGAGCTCGTGACCTTGAGCTATGAGAGCGCGAAGACCTTGAGTGGTGTCTTCTATTTTCTTGATTTCGCTGAGTGTATGGAGGATATTGTCCAACGCCGTCTTCATTTCCCTTGTCTCTTGACCTTGTATGGCAAGTGTTGCCTTCAACTCATTGCCTTGAGTTTCAATCTTCTCATTGAGGTCTTGAACTTGATTGTTGAGGTCATTCCGTTGCACTTGAGCTCTTTCTTCATAGCGGACGTTGGTATCCTTGAGCATGGCTTCAAATTGATTGAGCTTGGCGTGGACGGCTTGAGTAGCTATCCAATGTTGGTGCCGCGTCATCGGTAGTTGGTTCCCTTCTCCACTAGACATGGTTACAACTAAAACAAGAACTATGTGGTGGGTGGTTAGGAAAGACTACCAAAAGTGTCAAAACTTGCGAACCAAAATCGAAAAGGTGTTTCAAAGCGGAGGGCAACCGATATGTATGCACACACACAAAAACAAAAACTCTATATGGTGTTAGGTATGGATGTGGAAAGCCAAATGGAAGAACCAAACGAAAAGTCTATTGTCAAAAGTGGGTAAGATCCAAAAGTCACAAGTCAAAAGCGGTGATCACAAAAGGCATACACAAGGTGGAACACACACGTGGGACAAAATGGGGTTAGCGCGACGGGAAAATGAGCACGAACAAAATTGGTCCTAACGAAGACTACTAGCTCGGTGTCACGCTAACACAAGAGAGACCGTGGCTTGGTTGCAAAATTGAGAAGCAACAAGATTTGCGCAAGACGCCTCTCTTCTCTTTTCTCTCTTTTGCTTAAAAGCTTTGGACTCTTTTGTGTATAGGTGTCACTCACACACTTTTTTCTTTTTGTATTTTTTTCTTTCTTTTTCTCACTATGCAAGGATACTACTATCTATGTAAGTATGTCACACTTCTTTTGCTTATCTTTTCACAAGGAGCTTGCTTCGTAGCTTTGCTCAACACACGCACACCCTCACGGTCGGGACGCTTGCGCAATGCTTCGCAACACTAGAAAGCCACTCTCGATGGGAAAGGTACGCAAAGGAAGCTAGGGCTACAAGTTAGGAGCAAGTTATACCACTTGATGACGGTGGCCGACGATCTTGAACTTGCTATGGTGGAAGTTGTCAAATGAACCGCTTGGATCTTCGGGGTGCCGTCGTCGTTGTCGATGTTGCGGAAGCTTTGTGGTAGCTGAAATGGCACACAAACCGAAGTCCAAACACAAGGGGTTAGTGCCAAAACGAAAAACGAAGTTTGCTGTGAAAATTTCGGCCAGGTGGAACTTCCGGTCCTGAGGGGCGGAACTTCCGGTCCCGGGCGGAACTTCCGGTCCTGCCGGGCGGAACTTCCGGTCGCAATCAGATTTGCGGGCTGTTCTTCGATTTGGGCGGAAATCCGGGCCGAAAATCTTCGAATTCGCGGAAAATTTGGCACTAAAAGCTGTGGGAAGGTGGAGGAATTGTAGATCAACACCAAAGACAAGTTTCTATTGGACCAAAACCACCAAAAACTCAACAAATCGCGAGATCCAACCAAGGCCAATTTGGGGCTATTTTTTTGGGAAATTTTTTTTTTGGAATTTTTTTTGGGCGAAATTGGTGGATTTGGGGGCTGTGGGGGTCAAATCCGTGTCAACCAAAGAGCTCTTGATACCATATGATAAGGGCTAAGCCCAAGGATGTGCCCGATCTTCACGGATTTGGGTGGAACTCGTGGGGGAGGTGGATGAACACGATGAACACGACGAACGCGGAGGGGAATCGTGGGGATACAACACACACACGCACACAATCGGTTTTCCCTCGTTGGCCCGAACCACCAACTCGATAGAGGTTGCGAGAAAAGACCTTCCGGTAGAAGTCCCGCAAAGAGATCGACAAATCGAAGCTCACGAGATCTAGAAGGGTGAAAAGACCGGAAGGTTGATAGAAGTGCAAGCAAAAGACCAAATAGGTAGAAGTGCAAGCAAAAGATCAAACAAACGGTAGAAGTCACCAAAGAGATGTTCACGAGTCGATAAGGAGCCCGGGTGGGTACAAGATCAAAGATCTAGGTAGGGTTCCCACAAGGGTGAGCTAAGCTCAGGTTTAATTTCACATCAAGTCTAATCTCAGATCTGAGCCAACAAGGCTATTTATAGGTGGGGGCGAAGGGGTAAGTTACAAGCTGAAAAAGTGCTGTCGTGCTGAAGTTCGATGGGGCGGAAGTTCCGGTCAACTTGGGCGGAAGTTCCGGCCAGGGGCGGAAGTTCCGGTCTGGACGGGCGGAAGTTCCGGTCGGGGCGGAAGTTCCGGCCAAGTTCCGGCCTTGCTCCGGAATTGCGCCATTGTCCCGCAGTAACACCCAGTATGGTTTTCGCCGACTTTCGGAACTTGGGCGGAACTTGGGTGGAAGTTCCGGTGGGCGGAAGTTCCGGTCTTCAGGGGCGGAAGTTCCGGCTGGAGCCTGTCTTCTGGGCGCTGGAAGGCATCTGGAGGGAATCTGGAGGGCATCTGGCCGGAAGTTCCGGTCCTCGGGGGAGGAAGTTCCGGCCTGGAAGCTGTAGCTCCATCTTCATCATTTCCAGCTCTCTCTCCATCGGCTTGGTCTTCATGGCTCGCTTCTTGGTCGATGTACCTGATTGAACATAGGGTATTGGCATGAAGTAGCAAGCCATCCAAAGGGGTGTCAAAGGCGAACGTGGAGAGGAGCGAATTCACCTCTTGGTGTAGGGCTTGAGCTCGAGCTCGTGTCATTGGACCACGAGGAGGGCTTGTCGATCTTGAGGCGGTGGTGTCCGAAGGCCACCCCGTATCAAGGAGGGCTTGTTAAAGGCCTTCGTAGCTAATTACTTTTCTTCATTGTTTACCCCCATGGAATGTGCGGATATCCAGCGCGTGTTGAATTGTGAGACGCCCCATGTAACTCCACAAATGAATGCTTTAATTTCTTCCGAGTATTTTGAAGAGGAGGTGAAAAAAAGCTCTTGATAATGTGGGGGATTTAAAAGGCCGTGGAGCCTAGGTGTTTGTGGTTTCTTTAGTTATGTTGTCGATTTGTTTTGAGCCTTAACATACCAAAGTTTCTTGTCGTTTAGGTGTGTTTGTGGTGCCATCAGGTTTTCGTCCCATAGCAGATCTTCGATGTCAAGGGTTCGCAGTGACAACTTGATTCATGTTCCCTACCCCTTTCCTTTTAATTTCTTTAAGACTATTGTGAACTTGTTCTTTCCGTTTGAATGAAAGGAAAGGGGTGGAAGCCGGGTTGTAAAAAAAAATGACAACTACCTTTGATGTTAAGTTTTGTAAATTTCTCCTTAATTATCTCATACAACTAGAGACATATGTATTATTTGAGCAATAGCAAGGTAATCCCCTGTAGGTACAAAAATCAATTTTTACCTGCAAAATTTTAGTTGACTTACCAGTAGGCCTGATTAAAGAGTTGTGTACTAACTTTTTTTAAAAGTGAACTCTCCATTGGCATCCTGCCAGGTGGCAAATAGTTTTGTGAAGAAACCTTGCAAGGGAAGTACGGATACCAGAGAGGAGTTGATCAGGCTATAATTTACGACGTGATAGAAAAATATTAATGTTCTCTTGTTGCCCATCGGGGGTCTCACTTGTTCCTTCTACACCGCGGCGGAAAGTCTATCTATCCTGCTCAACGGGACGAACACACCTGATAACAGAACAAGGGGATGGCTCGTCCCATAGTTCGTCCTTCATCGACAACATGTGAGGACAAAGCCCGGGGAAACCTCGTCTTGTAGATCTTCCCTCCCCATCAGGCACGCCAGCCGTGCACGCTCACCACGCCCTGGACGCGCCAGAGCGCCAGCTCGCCCCGTCGTCTCAGTCCTCCCCTACCTCTCCGCCTCTGCACAGCTCATCACCACGCCAACAGCTAGCGCCTAGACGTGCTCAATTGCCTGCGCGTGCCCTGTCGCCGCCGCCCGCGTCGAAAGTCGCCACCGGACCCGTAGCAGACGCTGCATCATCCCGAGCCATCCCATCTCCTTTTCTCTGCGCCAGCACGCTCCCGAGCATCGCCATGATGCTAGCCAGCCCACGCCGTCCTCGCCTTGCCCCTTCGCGGCAGATCTTTTTAGTGTCATTGAAATTGGCTTTAGTTTTGAATCTTGAATAGACTTTGGACTTAGCAATGCGAAATTAGGATTCGCACATGACCTACATGTAAATAAAAGTAATTCGAGAAATTCTGGATCCTCTAGCCTAACCTCTATTACCAAATTAGTATTGACTTTTTTCATCATGGATTTCTTATCCACCTTGCACTTAAATATTGGGTTATCGGAGAGTTTATCGATGAAATGCTTGCTCGCCTTGAACTCATCCATATTCTCGCAGAGGTAATACTTGCTCACCTTCCGTTTTCCGCCACAACGACGGTTGGACTGATGAAGCACTGGCATGATAAAGCTAGGAGTACCAAAAAAGGCGGACTGGCCTGTTTTTTTTTCTTTTCTGAAACGCGTGAGAAAGCACGCCTTTTTTTAATAGATAGAGGAAGAACCAAATACAAACTCCACACTTACAACACACGTGGCCAAGGCCAAAGAAGAAGAATAAACTCCTCACAAAAACCCCACAAGTTTCCACCTATCCACTTCCTCGACAATCGCGTCAAGAAGAAGAGCCTCCGACCTAGATTTGTTCTTGAAGATCCTATTGTTTCGCTCAATCCAAATCGACCTAAGAACCAACAAGAAGAGGGAGCGCGCTTGAGGCTTCAGCTTGGTCGGCCAGGACTCAAGCACACGCGGCCACCACTCGAGGAGGCCATCCACATTGGTCGGGAGAAGGGAGGTGCGGTCCAAGCCCTTCAAGACTTCGAACCAGATGATGCGGGAGAAAGGGCACTGGAGGAGAAGGTGCAAGAATAATCGTTAGTCAAGCCATGAGTAAAAGGGTACAAGATATACAGAGTTTAGCTATACAGCTAGGAACAACTTGAAAAAAAAAACGAAACACAAGGCTACATACGCAAGGGATTTTCCCAGCGACAAAAAACTGCAAAAACTAGGCTTCAGTCAGCCTTTTCACATTCAATTTTTGCGAGTTGATTATTCACATGATCTTTTGGGTACACTTTGCGTCTGTGGCTACAACAGAAAAAGGTAAGTGATCTATTCACGTAATGCATGCTCCATATCAAAGCATCAGGTGGTCGACTAAGGATTAATCAACATCGCATCGGCCTGTTGTATGTAGGCGGTGAGGATGGACAGTTTTCGTTCATGTTGGCATAGGGCTCGATGGTGTTGTACTCCGGGAGCTCCATCTTGTACTCCCCGAGGATCTGGCAAAAGGGGAGCCCGTCCGCGTCGCCGTTGCACCACCCTGGCAGCCTCGTTCGGTTGTCCTCAAACATCCTCAGCATGTATGCGTCCCGAATCTAAAGTTGCAACAGGCCGAAGAAGAGGGGCAGTCTGTCAGTCGATCAAGTCCGCTGCTGCCTGCTGGAGTGATGGTAAGCAAGTTTAAAGCACAACTTACAGTGAATTCCGTGACCTGGATCGACTCCGTGAAGGGGGCGAACACACCAGCCGCCTTGTACATGGAGAGGATGAAGGCGACACAGGTTGTCGACTTGCCATCGCTGTATTCCCACTCGTCTTGCTCTGGTATGGTGAGCAGCTGGTTGAATGACATGCCCCGTTTCTCCGTCTCCGTGATGATCCCGTGAAGGTCCAGTTGCTACATGGTACGGAGCAGCCAGCAGGTCATATTACTATTTAGCACTTAACTGAACATTTCATTAATGTGCGATTTCACACTAGGCATATTTGCAAGATTGCTATACAAACCTCAGTCCCAAGTCGTTTATTAAGTGCTTCATTCCACATGTTAGAAGCATAGCGTGGTTGCAATCGGCTCCACATTGACATAGCAGCCATTACCTAGAAACAGAGCAAGATGAACTGAACTACTCCAACGATATCAAATACTATGTGGACTGTAATCTGGCCGACAGAGCAGCCATTACCAACAGTTAGTATAACTATATGTGGATTATCTGATACGAATAACTATCAATGGAAAATGTATTTTTATATAAATCTAACATACCGATTTTATATCATATAATCAACATGTTTTTAAACCTCGGTCTAAGATAAATTTAGGGAAGCGCATGTGCCTTATTTCTTGATGGAGGAAATATGCAACAAGACAATAAGCTTACTATACTAAATAAAGTGTTCTATATAAAGAAACTATCCTCCAATAATCATTTATTTCGAATTACAAGTAAGACACCTGAGCTACGCTACAGAACTAGCAAACGATACAAAACATAGTTTACTGAATTTGTACATCAAATTGATTCACTTTGATGTTTCTTTTACCGGGGACAGAAGAGAAGACAGTAGCTTGATGCTATGCTCATAGGTCATAGGTCTATATGGTTTCTGTTGGTGTGTACCAATAATAGGAAAATGTAGTTTCATAGGGACTAAAGTGTAAGATGTACAAAAGATAAAAGAAGAAATAGACAGAGGAGGGCAGAGGACCCATCCAGAAATTTCCCCACATGTTCTTGCTCATGCCTGAATCTCCTCTCGGTTAGTAACACCAAAATCCTCCTAAATCTTTCAATATGGTATCAGAGCAGGTCAATCCTGCGTGAGCAGCCGCGATTAGATCGAGCACGGTGCTGTGACGCCGTCAGCTGCGAGTGGTGAGCCGCTGGAGCCGAATCGTGCACAGGGGGAGCTCCATCTTCGTCGATCCTCAATCGAGTCGTCCACTGGGGGGCCGGGCTGCTACACGCCACCGCCGGATTCGTGTCTGCTACTGCCTATAGCATTGCCGATTTGTGCTGCTGCGTGTGTTTATCTTGCCGCTGGGAAATTGCTGCTGCATCTCCATCGAGCTGTCCGTGACCAAGGATTCGGCCGGTCAGCTAGCTGAATGTCCGGCTGTTTACAAGCCTGGACGATTGATAATGGTATGAGTATCTAGCACATCATCTTGTTCCATGCGATTTGGCACATGTGTGCAGTAATAGACACTTCAGTCTCTGCTTACTAGTAGTAAAGTTCAGTCTGCTCTGCTTCTGCCTGAGTTCACTTCTAGTTCAATATACACGGACAGAGTGGTGTGGTCTCAACAGTGAAGAACTTGATTAACTGCTGCTGCCCGTGCTCCTGCTATTGGGTGTGCACTACTAGTATACTTCAGTCCTTTACTAGTAAGTTCAGTCACTGCTTGCTGTCAGTACAAGTACTTGCCTGGAACTTGTTTTTTTTGGTGAAACTTGTGAGCCTGTTACTTGAACCGTGCTGAGAAAAAAAAAGTAGAAACAAAATGGGGGACTCTAGTGTTGACAAGCTGTGTGAAATGCTTAATAAATTGTTGGAGAAACAACAACAGTTACAACCAAATTCTGAAGCCTTCAAGCATGCTCTTGAGCCTAACCCGATTAAACTGTCGGGGCCAGGAAACTACATTAGTTGGGCTCGTCATGCTCGATTAATTTTAAGCTCACATGGACATGATGACCTTCTTACTGCTGATGAAAATGTGAAAGAAAATGGGTCTGTTAATAAACAGGTTAATGACAGAGTACTTGTATGGTTATTGGGTAGTATGGAGCCATCTGTCCGTGAACAAGTTGAGACCATGACCTCGGTAGCAGAAGTGTGGTCATCGTTGGAGACGCAGTTTGCAGGAAAGTCAAATAAGATGCAAGCAAATCGTATTATGCACGAGTTAGTTAATTTGAAGCAACATTCAAGATCTGTAACAGAGTATGCTGGTGAGATGAAGAGATTGTATAGGGATTTGCACTACTATCACCCGTTTGAACCTCTTGATAAGAGGGACTTGGCTGTTCATCACAAATGGTTTGAGCCTATTGTGAGCAAAATTTTCTTGGATGGATTGGATGAAAAATTTAATCTTCGTCGTCAGTTAATATATTCCAGTCCAGCATGGCCTAGCCTAGAAGATATTGTCTCAAGTGTGTTGGAAGAGGAGACGCGGCTCACCGGTCAAGATGGGGACAACCAAAAGAGTGAAGATGCTCGTGCAGCCATGTCATTGCAATCATTTCATACCTCTAGCAGAGGAGTGCATGCTGACAAGAACAAACGGTTTTGTGACTACTGTAAGAAAAATGGGCACAATAAAGAAAGTTGTTTCAAGCTGCATGGCTTTCCACCTGATTGGAAAAAGGGAAGATCCCAGCAAGGGGGAGCTCTTGGTGGTAGGTGGAAGCAAGCTAATCACACTTCTTCTACAGGGGAGGTACAGGCGGTAGATGTTCAAGCTCTTGAGGAATTTAAATCCAAGCTCAAACTCTCTGAATGCTCGTCTTCCTCGCAAGACTCCTCTAAAGCAAATTCCAGCTATCTTGTCACTTCTCAAGGTATGGAATCTCAGGCTCACTCTTCCAAAATCCAATCTAGATATTGGATTATTGATACAGGAGCCACTAACCACATGACAGGAGACTCACGCCTATTTACATTCTACAAACCATGTTCAGGTAAAGATAAAGTGCGTGTAGCTGATGGATCCACATCATCAATCTTAGGGTGTGGATCGATCCAATGCACTAACACACTATCCTTATCACCAGTTTTATATGTTCCTAATTTCCCAGTCAATCTTCTGTCTGTCAGCTCCATTACAAAATCCCTTCAATGTATCGGTTGGTTTGATCCTACTTGTTGCGCTTTTCAGGAGCTAGGGACAGGGAGACTACTTGGGACTGGGACCATGCATAACGGACTATACTATCTCGATGAAGGAAGTGATGAAGTCGCTTTTGCAATTTGCATGTCTCCTACTCAGGAACTTTTACTCCACCACCGCAGGCTTGGTCACCCATCTTTTGCTACTTTATCTCGCATTTATCCGTATCTGTTTAAATCTTGTTCTAGTGAATCCCTTGTATGTGATGCATGCGAGTTAGCTAAACATACAAGGGGCACCTATCCTAGTAGGGGATTAAGAAGTGAGAAACCATTTGAAGTTATTCACTCCGATGTTTGGGGGCCCTGTGAGGTTCAATCAGTTTCTGAGCATAGGTGGTTTGTAACCTTTATTGATTGTTTTAGTCGCTATACTTGGCTCTATCTTTTGAAACATAAAAGTGATGTCTTCGCAGTTTTCAAAGACTTATATGCTCTCATTCAAAACCAGTTTGGATTGACTATTAAAATTTTACGTTCTGACAATGGCACTGAATATACGAACCAGGAGTTTGGGAAGTTCCTTGCCTCCCGTGGCATTGTACATCAAACTACCTGTGTTCACACTCCAGAACAGAACGGTGTCGCAGAACGTAAAAATCGACATTTGCTTGAGGTTGCTCGTTCGCTTATGTTTACAATGAATGTTCCCAAATTTCTGTGGGGGGAGGCGATTAAAACTGCGACATATTTGATAAATCGTATGCCTCTTCGTGTTCTTGATTATAAGACTCCTGCTGAGTGCCTTCTAAAATCTAACACTTTTGTGATATCTCCAAAGGTTTTTGGGTGTGTTTGCTTCGTTCATGATTATAGAAATTCAGTTGGGAAACTTGATCCTCGTGCCATTAAATGTGTCTTTATGGGCTATTCTCCTTCCCAGAAGGGATATAGGTGTTGGTGTCCCTCTGAGCGCCGTTTCTTTGTAAGTATGGATGTGACATTCCGTGAGTATGAACCCTACTATAGCCCAACCAGTGACACTGGCATTACTTTATCTCCACCTGAAGTGCAACAAGAGGGGGAGAGTAATAGTAGAGGTACTCCGATTTGCCCTATCCTTGTTCCCACTTCAGGTGTACCGCAAGTTTATAATAATACTCCTAGTCAAGAGGAGGAAACAAATAGTAGGAATGGTGGTAATGATGAAAACTCTAATCATGGAGACATGCAAGATGCAACCGTGAACTCAACACCGTCTTCATCGGATGTAGAGTCTCCCATGCATGAGGACCCAGGTACCAATCTATATCCCCTTAGTCCAGTTGCTCCTTCTAGCACTACAGGTCTAGGTGATAATCCATTATCTACCCCTGATCCTCAAAGTGAATTGCCTATTGCACTTAGGAAAACAACTAGATCCACAAATATCCCATCACGCCTTAAAGACTATGTTGGATATAAAAACAATATTGCCAACTTCTTGTCTTACAAGCATTGTAGCCACTCCTTCCAAAATTTTATTGCATCTCTTGATTCTATACCTATACCTACTAACTGGAAAGAAGCTAAAGAGGATCCAAAGTGGAAGGAAGCTATGCGTGAGGAGATGAGAGCTTTGGAGAAGAATAAAACTTGGGAGCTTGTTGATCTACCACCGGGTAAGCAACCTGTAGGCTGTAAGTGGGTTTTCACAATTAAACATACTCCAGAAGGAAAAGTGGATAGGTACAAAGCTCGCCTTGTGGCAAAGGGATACACCCAAACTTATGGGATTGATTATGAGGAGACTTTTGCTCCGGTGGCTAAGATGAACTCAGTAAGAACACTTATATCTTGTGCTGTCAACTTTGATTGGAACATTTATCAAATGGACGTGAAAAATGCATTTCTCCATGGTGACCTTCGAGAAGAAGTATATATGCATATACCACCAGGGTTTGAGACCAACCAAACAAATGGAAAAGTGCTTCGGTTGCATCGGTCTTTGTATGGATTAAAACAATCACCTAGAGCTTGGTTTGATAGATTTCGTCGAGCTATACTCAAGAAAGGTTATTGCCAGAGCAATGCTGACCACACCCTGTTTTACAAGCGCAACATGGGTAAAATTTCTATTCTCATAGTGTATGTGGATGATATTGTGATCACCGGAGATGATCATGGAGAAATTTCCTATTTAAAAAAACATCTCGCACAAGAGTTTGAAGTGAAAGATCTTGGATACTTGAGATACTTCCTTGGGATAGAGGTATCAAGAGGGCCTAATGGTATGTTCCTCTCTCAAAGGAAGTATGTTCTAGATTTACTTCGTGAAGCTGGTATGTTGGGATGTCGACCCGCTAGCATTCCGATTGAGCAAAATCATCGACTAATGGCTAGCACGGGAAGACCGGTAGACCGAGAATGCTATCAAAAGATGGTTGGTAAGCTCATATATCTTTCACACACTCGACCAGATATTGCATTTGCTGTAAGTGTGGTTAGCCAATTTATGCATGATCCGCGGTCATCTCATATGGATGCTATGACACGGATTTTGCGCTACTTAAAAGGGTGTCCCGGGAAGGTTTGTTGTACACTCGCCAGGGAAGCCTTCAAGTTGAGTGTTATACAGATGCTGATTGGGCTGGCTCACTAGATGATCGGCGGTCAACATCTGGGTATTGCACATTTGTTGGTGGAAACTTAGTCTCATGGCGTAGCAAGAAACAAACTGTCGTGGCTAGATCCACCGCAGAAGCTGAATTTCGATCTATGGCACATGGTGTGTGTGAGGTATTGTGGTTGAGGATCCTCCTCATGGAGCTTGGGTTGTTTCAAGGTACACCATTGATGTTGTACTGTGATAACAAGGCGGCTATAGCCATTGCAAATAATCCTGTACAACATGATCGAACCAAGCATGTGGAGATTGATCGTCATTTCATAAAGGAGAAGCTAGACAAAGGGATAATATGCATGCCATATGTCAGCTCATCTAGCCAAGTTGCTGATGTTCTTACAAAAGGATTGGCTGAAAAGACATTTTATGTTTTCTGTAGCAAGATGGGGCTTTATGATATATTTTCCCCATCTTGAGGGGGAGTGTTGGTGTGTACCAATAATAGGAAAATGTAGTTTCATAGGGACTAAAGTGTAAGATGTACAAAAGATAAAAGAAGAAATAGACAGAGGAGGGCAGAGGACCCATCCAGAAATTTCCCCACATATTCTTGCTCATGCCTGAATCTCCTCTCGGTTAGTAACACCAAAATCCTCCTAAATCTTTCAATAGTTTCACTAGTAAGGGTTGACACGACAAAAGGCTAGAAAAGGAGTGAAAGGACGAGCACCAACTCAAATCTTTACAAATATATATAGGAAAGACTATATAAGTTGGCCTTAACAAGTTTAGGAGGACCTATATGAGTGCATCATACTGCATGTTTTGTTTACAAAACAACAGTGCAATACTATGGGTTTTAGTACTAGATACTTATCCAAAAGTTTACGGCATTTATCCATGTTTATTCAGTCGCCTGTTATGCATAATAGAATGACACTGATAGAAAATCCACTTACAGTTTTTTGAGATCGTATAGGCATATAGTAAACCTTTGTCTGTTAAGAAAATTATCTAGCTCTTTTATGTCTTCAATATGCATGAATCATGAATATCTATATAGCAAAAGCCACTTACACGGTTACACCCGTAAATTTTGTATGTTCGGTACCGATTTTGTTGATGTTTAGGTAGAATGCATGAGATGATTCCTATTGTATTTCAGCGCAGTAAGTAAAACATGTTAGAGACCCACTTATCGTAAATATCCAACATGACCATTGATAACTTCATAAAGCTCCAAGACGAAGCAAAAGCATTCAAGTAAGAGACTGAAACAGTAATACAATTGCACAAAGAATTGAAGGGCAATGGAGGTATACCAGGTTAGCATCAAGAGGTGGTGGGTAATTTTCCGACATTGTATCAATCCAACTGAATATCATATTATGATAGCCATATGGTTTTCCGTACATGCCTCGAGCAAATTCCCATGCAGCACTTTCATTGAACTTGGCCCGCACATCAGGGTGTAACGGCAACAATGCAACCTGAGGATTTGAGTCATCTTTAAGGGCCATTCCCCACCATTCATCCCATGGAACTACAGCAATGATTTCCTCACCCTATTATTAGTAGCATGCATTGCCCAAGAAAAAACAGGTATCAGTATGTAAAATGGAAAATATGACAACACCATCAAATATTTGCTGCAATATATAACCAACTCTTTTTTTTGCGGGTAATATTTAACCAACTCAACCTCCTCATTTTCTTTATTTTTGTTTACAAGAGATTTGCGTGTACCTTTTTGTTTTCATAGCCTGACTCTGCAATCCAGAGAGTGCCGTTCTCATCTTTCAAGCAAACCGCGGTATGTCCAGCAAATGCACCAGTCACCCATTTCTCTAATGTCTGAAACCCACCCCACCGTCCTCGAATCTTGGAAAGAGCGAGGAAATCACCAGAGTGCACATCCTCTTTCCTTATGTTAGCAGACCAAGGCTGAGAACGCTTCTCAAACGAAGCTCCCATGCGCTTCTGAAGAAAGGCCAAGTTGGCGTTCTGTCCCCAGACAGTATTGGAAAACAGAGGAATGACATCGACCAGGGATAACAATGTCCCAAGCAGACCAGACGGCATGAGAAAAATAGCGATTCCATGCTGCTTTACCTGATCACAGATGCACAGATGTTGATTAGTAGAGACAGTAAGGAAGAGTGTAAGAGGAAGGGAATGGAAAACAACCTACATAGAGGAACGTACATATTCCATTTCTCCCGCATCTTCCCACGATTTGATCTCGAAGGTGTGTTGATGCGCCGTAGTGTAGTAATCCCATCCTATCCTGTATGGCGTTGCGAATACATACAGATCCATGCATGTCCAGCTCTGAGCTGCAGCAGTCTGTATATATTAACCCCACAAGACAGACATTTCGTTACAGGGGGCTTTGATTCAGTACAGAAATACATCTTTTTCTACTACATCCAGTAATACCACGAGCACAAGATATAGAAAATATGGAAAGTGCTGATGCCCAGAGCTGGCCAGCGCAAGTGAAAACAAAAAACATAAGGATCATGCCTATACATTGGCCATTACATGACAGATACTATGAATATACTAGTTTGGGGTTTGTTATTGATTGCAACTTGCCGCTAACAAATGATAACTCTGTGGGCACTGCATTAGCATTTCTGAACATGTGAGTTCTTTTTGTCTTCTTATTGCATTACTTTAGTTATCCAAACAATATTCTGTGCTATCCTTGTCCTACGTCGTTTGGGTCACGTTCAGATAGACACAGTTTACTAGCAGCTAGTACTAATCTTGTTACCAATGAGAACTAAATACTGGAAATCCTATGAGAAATTGAGAAGCCTGAGTGCGTCTACGGAGAAATTGAAGCTAGGCAAAAGGCATTGTGAAATGCTCAAGATATTGAGGGCAATGCAAGGGGGGGACCTTGAGGTGTAGGACGGCGCCGGCGGCGGCCGTGCCGTTGCGTCCGCCAGGCCCGGGCGTGAGGGTGATGACGGCCTCGTTGTCCGCGAAGCACGCGCCGCGCCAGGCCGCAGCGGGGCCGCCGGGCGCGGCGAAGGCGACGAAGGTGGGGAGGAGGTCGACGGCGCTGTGTATGGTGTCGCCCATGAGCGACCACGCCAGCCGCCGCGGCAGAAGGTCCCAGGCCTGGAACCCAGCGGCTGCGCATCGCGGCGGGTCAAGAGCCACCAGGAGCGCGAGGAGGATAGGCGCGACGAGACGTCGACGCCGCGACCTGGGCACCGATGCCGCCATCGCGCGCCTACTGGCCCTGCCTGCCGTCACGGTGGCCGTGCTTATCTCTGCGCCCGCCGCCCGCCCGTGACTAGAGCTCCGTGTCCGTCAGCCCATTTGGTGCCTCTCTGCCGAGTTCTCGTCTCAGTGGTTTGTTCGCTTGCTTGGCTTTGTACCTCGTGAGTTTGAGGCCGGGAGGTCGCCCGCGGTTCATTGTCTTTTTCTTTCCACCGCCGCCAGCGTGTGCGCACGCGCCCATGTCCCGCCAAAGTCATACTGGGTGCACGGAATTCTGGACGGCACGGGGGACGATCCAACATCCGAGCAGCGGCGCCGGCGGGGCAGAGAACCCAGCCAAGTCACGCCCGTGGATCCGGCAAGAAGGTCTAGCGGGACGCGCGTGAAAAAGGCAGGGTCCTTTGGTGGGAGCGGGTAGACATAATAAATCCCGTTTGATTCCCTGGCTATACCCACGTTTTGTTGCGAACTGTTTCTCAAAGGAGAGAAGTCCAATTTACCCCAAAAAGTATTTTTTGGCTCATGGGCACCAGTACTCCTGCTGTTTAATTTTTTTTTTGAAAATCATACATATTTGTTTCAAAAAAATCTGAAAATAAATCTAGACATAATAAATGACGTAATTACAAGCGTGTAAATTTTCAATATGAAACTCTTTATATTGTAGACTACATAAAAAAGACAAAATCTGTTGAAGTTTGGAGATTTGAAATATACGTACCCCAGATACACATTTATTATTTTTGTGTAGCCCAGAATTTTTTGTATTTGAAATTGAAAATTTTCACGTTTATGGGATAATTCATTGGCTACACCATGATTTTTTTCTAATTTTTTTAAATACATAAATGTGATTTTTATTTTTTCTAAAATAGTAGGAACACTGGTGCCCAGAAGCACCAATTCTGTGTCCAATTAAACTCCCTAAACTCGTTTCAAAGTTTAGATTATAATCCTCAACTTTATTTTGGTTCAATCTTCAACCCTGAATTCTATAAACCGTTCGGAATTGGGCCTTCTACCCTTTTTTGACATGTTTTCAACCAGTTTTTCTCGTTAGTTAGCGGATTTTCTTCCTATATACTGTGCCGACTCATCAACATACAACATACACAGTACACGAAAAACCAGCTTAATACAATGCAAGGGGTGATTTTGAACCGTTTTTAGAATTCAGGGTTGAAAGTTGAACCAAAGTAAAATTGAGGGTTGTAAGATGAACTTTGAGACAAGTTTAGGGGAGTAAATTGGACTTCTCTCTTTCTCAAAGCACCTGGCTAGAGCTCCATTTCTCCTAGGCCTGTCAAGTTGTCTTCACCTGCAAGTGGGCTTGCTTAGGCTCACTCTACCCTTAAGCTACTTCACATACCATCTTTTCAAATTAATACAACCATACTCCAAATGAAAATAAGCTGTACATGACAAAGATGTGTGTCGATGATATGAATCAATTCCGAAAATCGGTTTCGAGTTTCGTCAGTCGTAAATCGTCAATTTCGTGTATGCATTTTTAATCGAATTTTGCCAAATTCGTTGCACACTCTCAACCATTTGAAATTTCCTTTGAGGAGTATGTTCACCTCACCATTCTGCATGACTTTCATCTTGACAGGTTTTTGTTTCAGTGTGCATACACGGATAGATAAATGACTCGCTAGTATAATGTAATGTCTACGTATTTGTGAGTATAGTTCGAAATACTTTTGCTCAACTTCTCTCTTTCCATCTTCATGGACGGCGACGTGGTGCTGATATGTGAGAAGTCAGATGTGAAAATTCATGGTGGTGACGGCATGGTGACGTTCGTCTTCGTGGTCGGCGACATGGTGATGCTTCTGACCGGCGGTGTCATGGTGGTATTCAGCTTCGTGGTCGGCGATATGGTGATGCTTGTGATGGGCGTGAACGGCGGTGTCATGATGATGTTTGTCTTCGTGGTCGGCGAAGTGATGATGCTTGTGACCGGCGTGACCGGTAGTGTCATGGTGGACTTCGTCTTCGTGGTCGACGACACGGTGATGCTTGTAACAGGCATGAACAACAGTGTCATGGTGGTGTTCGTCTTCGTGGTCGGCGACGTAGTGGTGCTTCTGACCGGCGTGGCCAACGGTGTAATGATGGTCTTCGTCTTCGTGGTCGGCAACATGGTGATGCTTGTGACCGGCGTGAACGGCGGTGCCATGGTGGTGTCTGGCTTTGTGATCACCGACGTGCCGAAGCTTGTGAACATCGATGTCATGGTGGTGTTCAGCTTCCTGGTCGGCAACATGGTGATGCTTGTGACCGGCGTGAATGGCAGTGCCATGGTGGTGGCTGGCTTCGTGATCGCCGATGTGCCGAAACTTGTGAACGGCGGTGCCATGGTGGTGTCCGGCTACGTGCTGATGCTTGTGATGGGTGAGGTAAGGTCACCATGTTGCCATATAGATGAGGCTAGGAAAAGCACGTGACCAACCAAAAAAAGTGACACTTGGGTACCAACTGATGCAACCCAGGCAATCAAACGAAGTGCGTTTTTTTAACCCGGAGCTCATCTGAAACGCGCATTGTGTTCCATCTCAGTAGCGCAGGCATCCCCAAATCGGATGCAGGTAACCAAACGCGTCCTTGGTGAACGGTGAGAGACGAGGGCAGATTAGTCGAATGCCGCATTCGAGGCATAAATTTGGGTTTAGTATACGTTTATGTGGCATGGTGCAGACGACGCGTCGACGCGCGTGTCGTTCCGGTGTGTGTTCGTGTAGATCACGCCTGCTTCATCTTATGCACGTCCACTTTGCCTTCTACGTACGCGTCTTCGCCTTCCCCGACAACATCAATGCTACGCACGCTTCAAGTCCACATCTGACATTAATGGTGGCCGTGTGCCCATCCCTTTTGAGGCAACCGGACACTTCCACCGGTCCACACTGTGCGCGTTGTTGCCATTTTCAACCAAGGGTGCCCCAGACAACCGACAACCCCACAACGAGGCCATGGACAAGTTGTGGTTGTGGACGAAGACGAAGAACGACCACGAGGTCAGGTCCTCGCGACACAAGCCTAAGAACAACCACATGTACGTCGTCGTGGACGTGGCGTGGTCGCTCTAGCGGACAAGGAAAAGTGCATCTCCCCATCGGCTGGCACCTAAACATGCGCCGGTTTCCTGTGCCGTCGGTGCCACGGGAAGGCCAACGCAACGCAACAAGATAAGGCGTTGTCAGGAGCTTTTTCCGCTGTATCTACGGGCATACCCCGCATGTGCCCTCAGATCGACGTTGTGAGATACGTTCGGCTCTCGGGAGTGGGATCTCCGCCTGCTTTTTTGGCGATGACGAGTGGGACTACATGAAGACCTGATGGCCTGCAAGAAAACAGGGTCATTCGTTTATGTTTTCGTCGAAGTATTATTTCCGGTTTTTATATCGTGTCTCAACGAGGAGCGTAGGAGGATGTTTATCTGCGTTTCTGTCTCACCCAAGGTGTCACAAGTCTTAGGTAAATTGACTGCAAGGATTGAAATGGAAAATAGTGAATATGAATAAGGGAATCTTGAGTATTAAAAGTGCAATAACATAAAGTTTATAAAAGTAAACAATTATTAAGAAGTAAACGAGTTTCTGCAGATGGAAGGTAGGCGCGGGGAGGTTCTGTTCATGGTGATAGTGAATGTGCCTGGTGGAATAAATATGATAAGTGAATATGATTCTTACTATTTATATTTAAGAAGGAAAGCAACCCAAAAGAAGAAAACAAAGACTCCTCTTGGTAGATTTCATCTTTCTCCAATGACCCTACACCCTATTACCAAAGTCATGCTAAACGCATCTATTAAGGTGTTTGAACCAGATCAAAGCTTTAAGCTTGGTGGTTCCTTGCGATTCCTCGAGTATTGCTAGATCCTCTTTGATATCGGCTGTGTCACTAGGGGGTCACCGTTTCACTAGCAAACAAGTTCCTGTCTATGAGTTCTTGAGATCCTGTTACACGGGCCTTAAATTAGATAACAACATTACGTGCACATAGACATTCATTCTCATACATAATCATCTTAATCATAAATTCAAAAAAAGATGAAATAGAATAGGCACAACACATCTCACCAATCCGCTACATCTCCCATGCCTATGGGATATAATCACACATGAGAGGAGAAAAGCACAATGATATCATAGCAATGTAAATGGAGTTCATCTCAATATTACCGTAGCAAGCCACAATAGATGGAATAGGATAGGCATAACACATCTCATCAATCCCCTACATTTCCCACGCTTATGGGATCTACTCACGCTTGAGAGCATAAAAACACAATGATATCATAGCAATGTTCATCTCGATATTACCGTAGCAAGCCACAATAGTTGAAGATCAAATCAAATACAAACCAGGATGGAATAGATGTTTCAATCCCTAATCTTACAAGTATGAATCTCTCTCTCAGTACAAGGGTGTGTGTTATTGTTGGAGATATGCCCAAGAGGCAATAATAAATTAGTTGTTGTTATATCTTAGTTTTCATGATAAATGTTTACATCCCATGCTATAATTGTATCAACCGAAACATTGGTACATGTGTGTTATGTAAACAACAAGGAGTCCCTAGTAAGCCTCTTGTATAACTAGCTTGTTGATTAATGGATGATCATGGTTTCGTGATCATGAACATTGGATGTTATTAATAACGAGGTTATGTCATTAGGTGAATGATATAATGGACACACACCCAAATGAGCGTAGCATAAGATCAAGTCATTAAGTTCAATTTGCTATAAGCTTTCGGTACATAGTTGCCTAAGTCCTTCGACCATGAGATCATGTAAATCACTTACACCGGAAGGGTACTTTGATTACATCAAACGCCATTGCGTAAATGGGTGGTTATAAAGATGGGATTAAGTATTCGGAAAGTGTGAGTTGAGGCATATGGATCAATAGTGGGATTTGTCCATCCTGATGACGGATAGATATACTCTGGGCCCTCTCGGTGGAATGTCGTCTGATTAGCTTGCAAGCATATGATTGGATCATAAGAGATGACATACCGCGGTACGAGTAAAGAGTACTTCTCGGTAACGAGGTTGAACAAGGTATGGAGATACCGATGATCGAACCTCGGACAAGTAAAATATCGCGAGACAAAGGGAATCAGCATCGTATGTAAATGGTTCAATCGATCACTAAGTCATCGTTGAATATGTGGGAGCCATTATGGATCTCCAGATCCCGCTATTGGTTATTGCTCGGAGAGGAGTCTCGACCATGTCTGCATAGTTCGCGAACCGTAGGGTGACGCGCTTAAGGTTCGATGTCGCATAAGTAGATTCGGAATATGAGTTGGAGTCCAAAGTTTTTGTTCGGAGTCTCGGATGGGATCCAGGACATCACGAGGAGGTCCGGAATTGTCCGGAGAATAAGATTCATATATGGGAAGTCAATTTCCGGGGTTCGGGAAAAAGTCCGGCGTTTTGACCGGAGCTTCTAGAAGGTTCTAGAGGGCCACCAGTGGGCCCACCACCCCGGGAGAGGCCACATAGGCGCCACATGGCATAGTGGGTCCTGCCCACCATGACATGTGGGCCCAGGCCGGCCCCCCCTTAGAGATAAGATCTATCTCTAGTTTAAATGGTTTAAAATTAGAGATAAGATCTATCTCCTAAAATAAAGCGTTTAAATTAGGAGATAAGGGGGAAGACTTGGGGGAGGAGTTTGCCCCTTGATACGTCTCAAACGTATCTATAATTTCTTATGTTCCATGCTAGTTTTATGACAATACCTACATGTTTTGTTCACACTTTATATCGTTTTGATGCGTTTTCCGGAACCAACCTATTGACGAGATGCCGAAGTGCCGCTCGTTTTCTCGCTGTTTTTGGTTTCAGAAATCCTAGTAAGGAAATATTCTCGGAATCGGACGAAATCAATGCCCAGCATCCTATTTTTCCATGAAGCTTCCAGAACACCCGAGAGCCAGCAGAGGGGGGCCACAGGGCCACCAGATGATAGGGCGGCGCGGCCAGGGCCTGGGCCGCGCCCCCTGTTGTGTCACCGCCTCGTCAGCCCTCCGACTCTGCCTCTTCGCCTATTTAAGCCTCCTCGACTTAAAACCTCGATACGGAAAAGCCACGGTACGAGAAACCTTCCAGAGCCGCCGCCATCGCGAAGCCAAGATCTGGGGGACAGGAGTCTCTGTTCCGGCACGCCGCCGGGACGGGGAAGTGCCCCCGGAAGGCTTCTCCATCGACACCACCGCCATTTTCATCAACGCTGCTGTCTCCCATGAGGAGGGAGTAGTTCTCCATCGAGGCTAAGGGCTGTACCGGTAGCTATGTGGTTAATCTCTCTCTCTGTACCCCAATACAATGATCTCATGAATTGCTTTGCACGATCTAGATCCATATGATGAGCTTTGTACCACTATTAGTCTATGTGCTACTCTTGTGATGTTATTAAAGTAGTCTATTCCTCCTTCACGGTGTAATGGTGATAGTGTGTGCATCGTGTAGTACTTGGCGTAGGCTATGATCATAATCTCTTGTAGGTTATGGAGTTAATTATTACTATGATAGTATTGATGTGATTTATTCCCCCTTCATAGTGTAAAGGTGACAGTGTGTATGCTATGTTAGTACTCGGTTTAAATTGCAAAGATCTATTATGCTCTAAAGGTTACTTAAATATGAATGCCGAATGTTGTGGAGCTTGTTAACTCCGGCATTGAGGTGCTCTTGTAGCCCTACACAACGAATGGTGTTCATTATCAAACAAGAGTATATGTAGCACAAAGGAAGAGAACTTATTTATTTATGTGATCAATGTTGAGAGTGTCCACTAGTGAAAGTATGATCCCTAGGCCTTGTTTCCAAATACTGCAATCATCGCTTGTTTACTGTTTTACTGCATCTTTACTTCCTGCAATATTACTACCATCAACTGCACGCCAGCAAGCACTTTTCTGGCGCCGTTACTACTGCTCATATTCATTCATACCACTTGTATTTCACTATCTCTTCGCCGAACTAGTGCACCTATACATCTGACAAGTGTATTAGGTGTGTTGGGGACACAAGAGACTTCTTGTATCGTGATTGCAGGGTTGCTTAAGAGGAATATCTTTGACCTCTTCCTCCCTGAGTTCGATAAACCTTGGGTGATCCACTTAAGGGAAACTTGCTGCTATTCTACAAACCTCTGCTCTTGGAGGCCCAACACTGTCTACAAGAATAGAAGCACCCGTAGACATCACCCCTCCCCATGGCCGGCCAAAAGGAGATGGGTGGGCCCTAGGGGCCGACCCCCCACCTATATAAAGAGGGGAGGGGGTGGCCGGCTAAGGCCCCCCATCCATAACCCTAGCCGCCACCTCTCCTCCCTCCTCTTTCTCTCTGCTGCGGCTTAGGCGAAGCCCTGCAGAGATTCTCCTCCACATCACCACCACGCTGTCGTGCTGCTGGGATTCCGAGGGGATCTACCACACCTCCGCTGCCCGCTGGAACGGGGAGAGGAAGGTCTTCATCGACACCGTACGCGCGACCGAGTACGGAAGTGCTGCCGGATTGCAGCACCGGGGACGATCGTCTACATCAACAACGAGATCTGATCTCGTAGGCTTTGGAAATCTTCAAGGGTTAGTATCTTATCAATCTCGTTGCTCCGATCTTGTAGATTAGATCTTGGGTGTTCCATAGATTAGATCTTGGATTTATTCGTCTTGCGGTAGGAAATTTTTTGTTTTCTATGCTACGAACCCCAACAGTGGTATCAGAGCCATGTCTATGCATAGATCTGTTGCACGAGTAGAACACAATGGTTTTGTGGGCGTTGATGCTTTTGTTGCTTTAGTTTGTGCACTTTGCATCTTGCGGGATGGTGGGATGAAGCGGCCCGGGCTAACTTTACATGACTGTGTCTCATGAGACTTGCTCCACGCTTGACATGCAACTTGTATTGCATAAGTGGCTTTGCGGGTGTCTGTCTCTCCCACCATAGTGAAGATTCCAATTTGCACTTTCTATTGTCAACACTAGTATCACCGTTGTGGTTCATGTTCGTAGGTAGATTGGATCTTACTCGAAAACCCTAAACCACGTAAAAAATGCAAACCAAATTAGAGGCGTCTAACTTGTTTTTGCAGGGTTTGGTGATGTGATATGGCCATGATGTGATGATGATTATATTTTATGTATGAGATGTTAAGACCTAATGGTTGTCTTTAAATTTGTTAAGACCTGCGTGTCTATTCATCATGTAATAGCTTTATTTCAAGTAGTTGTTATAGTAGCTATAAGTGATGGACAACCATGAAGCGGCGCCATGGACCTTGGTGCAATGCTGGTGATGATGGAGATCATGCTCATGTGCTTTGGAGATGGAGATCAAAAGCACAAGAAGAAAGGCCATATCATATCACATAATATGAATTGCATGTGATGTTAATCCTTTATGCATCTTATCTTGCTTAGATCGCGACAGTAGCATTATAAGATGATCCCTCACATTAATATCAAGATAATAAAGTGTTCTCCCCTCGTATGCACCGTTGCTACAGTCCGTCATCTCGAAGCATCTCGTGATGATCGGATGTGATAGATTCTACGTTCACATACAACGGGTGTAAGCCATGTTTGCACACGCGGAATACTTGGGTTTGCTTGGCGAGCCTAGCATGTACAGACATGGCCTCGGGACACAGGAAACCGAAAGGTTGAACACGAGTCATATGGATGATATGATCAACATGTTGATGTTCACCATTGAAGCTACATCATCTCACGTGATGATCGGTTTTGGTGTAGTCGATTTGGATCGTGTACCACTTAACAACCATGAGGGATGTTGTATTAAGTGGGAGTTCATTATTAATTAGATTAAAACATGAACTAATTATCATGAACATAGTCTGAATAGTATTTTGGATTAAGTTTGTAGAATTGGCATCCGTTTTTCTACCATGCGCTAGTCTTGTAATTGAGATAGAAATACTGTTAAGTCTGACAAGTAACTTTACGGACTGGTACCGTATTGTTAAAGAATCAAGATATGATTAAGTCCTAATGTAAAAATTTAGTAAACCTCACATTGATGATTCAAAAGAGCAATGGTTTCAATTAGTACCAAATCATCTTGTCTCCGTGAAACTTGAAGTTCAAATCCGTTTGAAAAGTAAGGAGCTGGAAATTTTGTTTTCAGAAATAAGCAAGGTATGAGATATGTGTGATATCTAAGACCCTATTGCAAGATGATAGAATATAATCTAGTGAGACTACATAAACTCATAAGTTTTATGGGAATGTACGAAGGTTGAAGACGCTAGGCGTCCCGATCCTCCAACTAGTTGGGCACTAACGATATTCGCATATCCATGAAGTGATCGTCCTTAGTATGCACCATTGCTAAGACTTGTCGTTTCGAAGCATCACGTGATGATCGGGTGTTATAGATTCTACGTGTGCATACAACGGGTGCAAGCCAGATTTGCACATGCGAATACTAAGGTTAAACTTTACGAGCCTAGCATGTACAGAGATGGTCTCGGAAAGTCATCATGATTTGATGGATAAAATTATGAGTGAAATTGTTCATCACATTAAAAGGTAACTAATAGTGAAATCTGGAACACTTGTCATGTGATGACCAACTTCAAAGTAAGAACCTCGAGGTTATTTGTATTTGACCAATGGACCTAAAAGTTATTGAAGGTGAAGTGTTTTCTGAGAATGAGGAAAGCTAAAAGAGAAACTACAAAAGATATTTTGGCAGAAAGAAAGAAAAGACTAGAAAGTCTAGGTCATGTGTATATAAATGATATACATGTTATGAATGTATTCCTAGTTTGGTCACACAATGAAATTCTTGGGTAATTGTACCATATTGGTTGGTATGAGGTGTCATACAAAACAACGCAATACAAGAATACAATGGCCTAAGTGACTGACAAGGAATATGGTAGGAATGCACGTCTGGAACAAAATAAAGTGTTATTGTGTTCGTCGTTGGCATTTTACCTAGCCCTTCAGATTTATAATAAAGAACTTTATAATTGTTGTTTTGTTCTGGTTAAATGAAAACAATGAGTTGTTCAAATTGTAACAGCATTCCATGCACGATGGATAAGTTATTATAAATCTTAATGGTGAAACACACATACATAACACTGACGCTAAAATGCCATAAGGCAAATGATTTGAATTCCACTCATTAGTGGAACCGCCATTTAGGTCATGTTAGAAAGGAACGCATGAAGGAACTCCATTTGAATGGAATTTTGGAGTCATATGATTTTTGAATCATTTGACGCTTGTAAATCTCTTCTAAAAGGAAATGACTTAAATACCGTTGATAGGCCAAGAGTTGAACGGGCAACTAACTTAGTGGAAGCATACATAGTGATGTATGTGGTTCACTGGGCATAGTTGTGTGCGGGAGATTCTTTTACTTCATGAAAACTTCCAACAATGAATTGAGTATATATATGTGGATATATTCGATAAGGAAGAAGTTTGAAACATTTGAATGGATTCAGATAAATTTCAGCATGAAGTTGAAATCATCGTAATAGAAAAGTCAAATATCTATGATTGGATCATGGTGGAAATATTTGAATTACGAGTTTTAGCGAACATCTAAGAGAGTTATGAAATTGTTCTACAACTCACGTTTCTTGGAGTATCATAGCGATGATGGAGTATCCGAGAGACGTATCCAAACCTTGTTGGATTAATGATGAGATAACATAAAATAAAGCCATTATATTTTTGTGGATTATGCTTTAGAGACTACCGCTTTTACACTGAATAGAGCATCATCATGATCCGTTGAAATGACACCATACAAGTTATGGCATGGGTATAAACCCTAACAGTCCTTTCTTAAAATTTTGGTATAAGTAAATGAGTTTACAACCAAAACCGGATGAATGTCTTTGTTGGTTATCCCAAGATAATGGATTGGCAATTCTTCCCACTATGAAGTAAAAGACAAAAGTGTTTGTTAATGTTACTTGCTTATTTCCAAGAAATTGTTTTCTAGCGAAGTATTTGAGTGGGAGGACAACAGAACTTGATAAGGTTTATGAACCTGAGCATAATGATCAGAGTAGCGCAGCATCGGAATTGGTTCCGGAAGCGGCCACGACGATCATGGCTCCCATGACTACAAAATGTTTTAGCCATGGAGATCAAAGTACCTATTGAACCTTGTAGGTATGATTTACTTTGTGATCAAATAAATGATTTGTGGACAAAGGATTGTTTTTGAACAATGATAAACCAACTACAAACAAAGAAGTTATGATGGGCCCTGACTCCGTTAAAATGGCTATGCGCCATGGAATCCAAGATAGATAAATCCTTTTTGAAAGTAAATGGATCTATGAAATTGATGGACTTGGATGTAATATCCTTGAAGAAGCTTGACTTGTCGAAAAGTTGTTTACGACAAAGTTCAAAGAGTTGACTGCGATAAGATTAGATCTTCCGTAGCAATGCTTATAGTCTATGTGGATTATTCTAGTAATCGCTACATATTTCTTTTATGAAATATGCTAGTAGGATGGCAAAATACATTACTTAACAGAAGTGTGTATTAAAGGTGTATACAAGATACAAACCAAGAGTTTTGCTAGTCCGTGGAATACTAGATAGGTATACGAACTTCAATTGGATGAAGTGAGTATCGCGGAGTTGGAATCTTCACCGGATGAAATAGTCAAAGAGTTTTTGATTTCATCAGAAACGATGAAGATGCTTGCATTTGCAAGAAATTAAGTGGGAGCGCTGAGACATATTTATAATACTTTATGTAGATGACATATAGTCGGTTATAAATGATGTGATTATATACTTGATTAAAAGGTTTCATTGAGAATTAACTTCAATGAAAGGATATGAACTGAAACATATTTAGTGTCAAGATCTATGAAGATAGGTTAACACATAATAAGTTTTAAGTCAAAGTACATAGAATGGATATTGAAGTAGTTCAATATAGAAATATTAAGAAAATGTTCTTATCATGAGAAGGTTTAACAAGACTTGAGTGTATGTAACATCCCAAATTTCAAATAAAAGAGAGAAGAAGAATTTCAGAGATTCAAAATTTAGAACCAACAAAAACTTTTAAATTGCATATAGTGCCCTGCATAGGACTTGTGCATTTTGAGTGATATGCCATGATGATTGTTTTATTGTTTATGTGATGAACTCTAAAACCCTAAAGTGATCAAGTGAAGATCACCAATCAAATAAATCAAAAAGAGAAAGAAATCAAATATGAATAAAACCCTAAAAACCCTAACATATGGCCTATGCCATTTTTGCAAAATTTGACCCTAGACCCATTTGATCTTCACCATTACTTGCAATATGATATTAAAGAGTTATTACAACTTTGGGAATCAAAGAAACACCATTTAAACCAAATCCAAAAATCAAAATATGCTCACATAGAATAATGGTCATTTTTGACAATTACAATATGGTCACCACTTTGAGCCTCTATATTTCAAGATTTCTAAACTAAACAAATCCCATTCTTTGCATTTCATCCAAGTACACAACAAGGTGAACAACTTCTGTAAAGATCATCATACCAAATTCTTTTTGGATCAAAAGTTATGAGCAAGCAAAGAGGAGACTTTGAAACTTTGGCAAGATCATCACCTTGCAAATTTTAATCAAACCAGGCCACTTTCTGCTCACCACTTGACCTAGCCATGATCCCTTGATCCTACCCTACCTAGCCCATGCAAGGAGACACCATGGACACGGCCAAAACATGGCTGGCCATGGCCATGCCGGCCACGTTCCCCATCGACGCTCACCCCTCTCTCCCTGCCTCTCCAGCCCGAGCCACCTTGCCAAACGTGTCGCCCATGATCTCCTGAGATCGCTCGTACACGCCGTTGAACGAGAGGACGACGACACTGAAGGAGATATGCCCTAGAGGCAATAATAAAGTGGTTATTATTTATATCTTTATGTTTATGATAAATGTTTATATATCATGCTATAATTGTATTAACCGAAACATTAGTACATGTGTGATATGTAGACAACAAGAAGTCCCTAGTATGCCTCTTAAACTAGCTTGTTGATTAATGGATGATTAGTTTCATAATCATGAACATTGGATGTTATTAATGACAAGGTTATATCATTATATGAATGATGTAATGGATACACCCAATTAAGCGTAGCATAAGATCTCGTCATTAAGTTATTTGCTATAAGCTTTCGATACATAGTTACCTAGTCCTTATGACCATGAGATCATGTAAATCACTTATACCGGAAAGGTACTTTGATTACACCAAACGCCACTGCGTAAATGGGTGGTTATAAAGGTGGGATTAAGTATCCGGAAAGTATGAGTTGAGGCATATGGATCAACAGTGGGATTTGTCCATCCCGATGACGGATAGATATACTCTGGGCCCTCTCGGTGGAATGTCGTCTAATGTCTTGCAAGCATATGAATGAGTTCATAAAGAGACCACATACCACGGCATTTAGTAAAAGAGTACTTGTCGTGAAACGAGGTTGAACAAGGTATAGAGTGATACCGAAGATCAAACCTCGGACAAGTAAAATATCGCGAGACAAAGGGAATTGGTATAGTATGTGAATGGTTCATTCGATCACTAAAGTCATCGTTGAATATGTGGGAGCCATTATGGATCTCCGCATCCCGCTATTGGTTATTGGTCGGAGTGAGTACTCAACCCTGTCCGCATAGTTCACGAACCGTAGGGTGACACACTTAAAGTTGGATGTTGAAAGGGTAGTACTTGAATATGGACTGGAATTCGAATATTTGTTCGTAGTCCCGGATGAGATCCCGGACATCACGAGGAGTTCAGGAATTGTCCGGAGAATAAGATTCATATATGGGAAGTCATTTTATGTGGATTAAAATGATCCGGAAGGTTCTACGGAAGGTTCTAGAAGGTTCTAGAAAAGTCCGGAAGAAATAAGGATGGAAGGTGGAGTCCCAAAGGGACTCCACCCACCTTGGCCGGCCAACCTAAGGGAGGAGGAGTCCCAAGTGGACTCCCCACCATGGTGGCCGGCCACCCCACCAAGGAAAGGGGGGAGTCCCACTCCCCCTAGGTTTGGACACTTGGAAGGTTTTGGTTGGGGTCTTATTCGGACTCTTTGACCTAAGCCTTGGGGCTTCCACCTATATAAAGAGGGGGAGAGAGGGGCTGGCCGGCCACTCAAGCCACCACCATGGCCGCACCCCTCAAGGGTGCCCTAGCCGGCGCCCCTCTCCCCAAACCCTAGCGGTCTCTCTCTCCTCCACCATATCCCGCACGCTTAAGCGAAGCTCCGCCGGATTTCTCCACCGCCACCGACACCACGCCGTCGTGCTGTCGGATTCAAGAGGAGCTACTACTTCCGCTGCCCGCTGGAACGGGGAGGTGGACGTCGTCTTCATCAACAACCGAACGTGTGACCGAGTACGGAGGTGCTGCCCGTTCGTGGCGCCGGAACCGATCGTGATCAAGATCTTCTACGCGCTTTTGCAAGCGGCAAGTGATCGTCTACCGCAGCAACAAGAGCCTCCTCTTGTAGGCTTTGGAATCTCTTCAAGGGTGAGACTCGATACCCCCTCGTTGCTACCGTCTTCTAGATTGCATCTTGGCTTGGATTGCGTGTTCGCGGTAGGAAAATTTTTGTTTTCTATGCAACGTTATCCTACAAAGGGTATCGAGCCGTGTCTATGCATAGATGGTTGCACGAGTAGAACACAATGGTTTGTGGGCGTTGATGCTCTTGTTATCTTTAGTTGAGTACTTTGCATCTTTGTGGCATAGTGGGATGAAGCGGCTCGGGCTAACTTTACATGACCGCGTTCATGAGATTTGCTCCACGCTCGACATGCAACTTGTATTGCATAAGTGGCTTTGCGGGTGTCTGTCTCTCCTACTATAGTGAAGATTCAATTTATTCTTCTATTGACAACACTAGTATCACCGTTGTGGTTCATGTTCATAGGTAGATTGGATCTTACTCGAAAACCCTAAACCACGTAAAATATGCAAACCAAATTATAGACGTCTAACTTGTTTTTGCAGGGTTTGGTGATGTGATATGGCCATAATGTGATGATGACTATGTATGAGATGATCATTATTGTATTATGGCAACCGGCAGGAGCCTTATGGTTGTCTTTAAATTTCATGTTGAGTAGTTTTTCAAAGTAGTTGTAATAGTTGCTACATGAGGTGAACAACCATGAAGACGGCGCCATGAACCTTGACGCTACGCCGACGATGATGGAGATCATGCCCGTTGATGATGGAGATCATGTCCGTGCTTTGAAGATGAAGATCGAAGACACAAAGACTAAAGGGCCATATCATATCACATATGAATTGCATGTGATGTTAATCCTTTATGCATCTTATTTTGCTTAGATCGCGACGGTAGCATTATAAGATGATCCCTCACATTAATATCAAGATAATAAAGTGTTCTCCCCTCGTATGCACCATTGTACAGTTCGTCGTTTCGAAGCATCTCGTGATGATCGGATGTGATAGACTCAACGTTCACATACAACGGGTGTAAGCAATGTTGCACACGCGGAATACTTGGGTTTGCTTGACGAGCCTAGCATGTACAGACATGGCCTCGGGACAACGGAAACCGAAAGGTTGAACACGAGTCATATGGAAGATATGATCAACATGTTGATGTTCACCATTGAAGCTACATCATCTCACGTGATGATCGGTTTTGGTGTAGTGGATTTGGATCGTGTACCACTTAACAACTATGAGGGATGTTGTATTAGGTGGGAGTTCATTAGTAATTAGATTAAAACATGAACTAATTATCATAAACATAGTCTAAGTAGTATTTTGAATTAATTTTGTAGTATTGGCATCCGTTTACTACTATGCGCTAGTCTTGTTATTGAGATAGAAATACTGTTAAATCTGATAAGAAACTTTACGGATTAGTACCGTATTGTTAAAGAATCAAGAATTGATTAAGTCCTATTGCAAACTTTTAGTAAACCTCACATTGTTGATTCAAAGAGCTATGGTTTCAATTAGTACCCAAAGTTATCTTGTCTCCGTGAAACTTGAAGTTCAAATCTGTTTGAAAAGTAAGGAGCTGAAAATTTAGTTTTCAGAAATAATCAAGGTATGAGATATATGTGATATCTAAGACCTTATTGCAAGATGATAGAATATAAATTTGGTGAGACTACATAAACTCATAAGTTTTATGGGAATGTATGAAGGTTGAAGACGCCAGGCGTCACAATCCTCCAACTATTTGGGGCACTAATAATATTCGCATATCCATGAAGTGACCATCCTTAATATGCACCGTTGCTAAGACTCGTCGTTTCGAAGCATCACGTGATGATCGGGTGTGATAGATTCTACGTGTGCATACAACGGGTGCAAGCTAGATTTGCACATGCAAATAGCAAGGTTAAAACTTTACGAGCCTAGCATGTACAGACATGGCCTCGGAAAGTCATCATGATATGATGGATAAAACTATGAGTGAAATTGTTCATCATATTACAAAGTTACTAATAGTGAAATCTGAAACACTTGTCATATGATGATCAACTTCAAAGTAAGAACCTCAAGGTTATTGGTATTTGACCAACAAACCTGGAAGTTAATGATATTGAAGTGTTTTTCTGAATAATGAGGAAAGCTAAAAAGAGAAACTACAAAAGATATTTTGGCAGAAAGAAAAGAAAAAACTAGAAAGTCTAGCTCAGGTGTATATCAATGATATACATGTTATGGATGTATTCCTCGTTTGGTCACACAATGAAATTCTTGGGTATTTGTACCATATTGGTTGGTATGAAGTGTCATATAAAACAACGCAATACAAGAATACAATGGCCTAAGTGACTGACAAGGAATATGATAGGAATGCACGTCTGGAACAAAAATAAAGTGTTATTATGTTCATCGTTGGCATTCTATCTAGCCCTTAGAATTTATAATAAAGAACTTAATAATTGTTATTTTGCTCTTGTCAAATAAAAACAATGAGTTGTTCAAATTATGACATTACTCCATGAACGATGGATAAGTTATTATAAATTTTAATGGTGAAACACACATACATAACACTGACGCTAAAATGCCGTAAGGCAAATGATTTGAATTCCACTTATTTGTGGAACCGCCATTTAGGTCATGTTGGAAAGGAACGCATGAAGAAACTCCATGCAAATGGATTTTTTGAGTCATTTGATTTTTGAATCATTTGGCGCTTGCAAATCTTTTCTAAAGAGAATGATTAAAATACCGTTCATAGGCCAAAAGTTGAACGGGCAACTAACTTAGTGGAAAAATACATGATGATGTATGTGGTTCACTGAGCATAGTTGTGTGCGGGAGATTCTTCTACTTCATGAAAACTTTCAACAATGAATTGAGTATATATATGTGGATATATTCAATAAGGAAGAAGTTTGAAACATTTGAATGGATTCAAATAAATTCAGCATGAAGTGGAAATCATCGTAATAGAAAAGTCAAATATCTATGATTGGATCATGGTGGAAATATTTGAATTACGAGTTTTAGCGAACATCTAAGAGAGTTATGAAATTGTTCTACAACTCACATTTCTTGGAGTATCATAATGATGATATAGTATTCAAGATATGTATCCAAACCTTGTTGGATTAATGATGAGATAAAAATATTATGACGCCATTATATTTTTGTGGATTATGCTTTAGTGACTACCGCTTTTACACTAAATAGAGCATCATCATGATCCGTTGAAATGACACCATACGAGTTATGGCATAGGTAAGAAACCTGATAGTCTTTTCTTAAATTTTGGTATGCATAGCATAAGTAAATAAGTTTACAACCAAAATCGGATGAATGTCTTTGTTGGTTATCCTGTAGATTTGATTGGGAATTCTTCCCACGAGACAAAGACAAAAGTGTTTGTCAATGTTTCTTATTTCCGAGAAATTGTTTCTAGTGAAGTATTTGAGTGGGAGGACAATATAATTTGATAAGGTTTATGAACCTGAGCATAATGATCGAGTAAGCGCAAAGCATCGGAATTTGTTTCGAAGCGGCCACAACGATCATGGCTCCCATGACTACAAAGTGTTTTAGTCATGGAGATCGAAGTACATATTGAACCTTGTAGGTATGGTTTACTTTGTGATCAAATAAATTATTTGTGGACAAAGGATTGATTTTAAACAATGATAAACCAAGTACAAACAAGGAAGTTATGATGGGCCCTGACTCCGTTAAAATGGCTATACGCCATGAAATCCAAGATAGATGAATACTTTTTGAAAGTAAATAGATCTATAAAATTGATGGACTTGGATGAAATATCCTTGAAGAAGCTTGACTTGTCGAAAAGTTGTTTATGACAAAGTTCAAAGAGTTGACTACGACAAGATTAGATCTTCCGTAGCAATGCTTAAAGTCTATATGGATTATTCTAGTAAACACTACATATTTCCTTTATGAGATATGTTAGTAGGATGGCAAAATACATTACTTATCAGAAGTGTGTATTAAAGGTGTATACAAGATACAACCAAGAGTTTTGCTGGTCCGTGAAATACTAGATAGGTATACGACTTCAAATTGGATGAAGTGAGTATCGCGGAGTTGGAATCTTCACCAGATGAAATAGTCAAAGAGTTTTTGATTTCATCAGAGACGATGAAGAGGCTTGCATTTGCAAGAAATTAAGTGGGAGCGCTAAGACATATTTATAATACTTTATGTAGGTGACATATAGTTGGTTATAAATAATGTAATTATATACTTGATTAAAAAGGTTTCATTGAGAAATTAACTTCAATGAAAGGATATGGACTGAAACATATCTAGTGTCAAGATCTATTAAGATAGATTGAAACACAAAATAAGTTTAAGTCAAAGTACATAGAATGGATATTGAAATAGTTCAATATAGAAATATTAAGAAAATGTTCTTGTCATGTTAAAGTTTTAACAAGACTTGAGTGTATCTGACACTCAATGAGTAAAAACACATGAGTGATTATAGATCACGAATAATATGTACACAATCAGATATCATATGCTCTAAGAGTGTTATGAGCATGATTCATGTGATGATCACTGAAAAACAGTAAGAATATTCTTGAGTACTTAAGAAGAACCAAGTATATATATATAATTTTATATGGAGAAATGACAAAACAAATCGCTGTAAGGTGTTGCACCGATACTAATTTTGTCACATATGAAAATAAAATTTCAAATCTCAAATTAGACTAAGTGTTGTTTAAAAGGTAGCACAATGAGCTAGAAGTTGTCTATACTAGATTTAGAAGAGTTCTAAATATTGTGACGGATTCTACAAAAGAAGGCAGAGTATGTCATTGTTTTGACAATGACAAAGGATGTTAAGTCAAGAAGTTCTTTGAGAACTTGGTGTAGTTCCGATAGTGTCAGAACTTTGAAGCTATATTGTGTGTGACAATATTAGTGACATATTTCAGACCGCGGAATTAAGGTTCCACCAGAAGACCAAACATATTTAATGCCGACTCATTTGGAAATGAGTGATGCGTTGAGACGCAAATGAATTACAAAATACATACGTTTTCTGAGCTTGTCAGATCCGTTGACTAAAAACCTCTCCCGTGAGCAATACATGATAAAACACCGGAAGTCCAAAGTGTTATATCTTTACAAATGTAAACTAGATTATTGACTCTAGTGCAAGTGGGAGACTGAAGGAGATATGCCCTAGAGGCAATAATAAAGTGGTTATTATTTATATCTTTATGTTTATGATAAATGTTTATATATCATGCTATAATTGTATTAACCGAAACATTAGTACATGTGTGATATGTAGACAACAAGAAGTCCCTAGTATGCCTCTTAAACTAGCTTGTTGATTAATGGATGATTAGTTTCATAATCATGAACATTGGATGTTATTAATGACAAGGTTATATCATTATATGAATGATGTAATGGATACACCCAATTAAGCGTAGCATAAGATCTCGTCATTAAGTTATTTGCTATAAGCTTTCGATACATAGTTACCTAGTCCTTATGACCATGAGATCATGTAAATCACTTATACCGGAAAGGTACTTTGATTACACCAAACGCCACTGCGTAAATGGGTGGTTATAAAGGTGGGATTAAGTATCCGGAAAGTATGAGTTGAGGCATATGGATCAACAGTGGGATTTGTCCATCCCGATGACGGATAGATATACTCTGGGCCCTCTCGGTGGAATGTCGTCTAATGTCTTGCAAGCATATGAATGAGTTCATAAAGAGACCACATACCACGGCATTTAGTAAAAGAGTACTTGTCAGAAACGAGGTTGAACAAGGTATAGAGTGATACCGAAGATCAAACCTCGGACAAGTAAAATATCGCGAGACAAAGGGAATTGGTATAGTATGTGAATGGTTCATTCGATCACTAAAGTCATCGTTGAATATGTGGGAGCCATTATGGATCTCCAGATCCCGCTATTGGTTATTGGTCAGAGTGAGTACTCAACCATGTCCGCATAGTTCACGAACCGTAGGGTGACACACTTAAAGTTGGATGTTGAAATGGTAGTACTTGAATATGGAATGGAGTTCGAATATTTGTTCAGAGTCCCGGATGAGATCCCGGACATCACGAGGAGTTCCGGAATGGTCCGGAGAATAAGATTCATATATGGGAAGTCATTTTATGTGGATTAAAATGATCCTAAGGTTCTACGGAAGGTTCTAGAAGGTTCTAGAAAAGTCCGGAAGAAATAAGGATGGAAGGTGGAGTCCCAAAGGGACTCCACCCACCTTGGCCGGCCAACCTAAGGGAGGAGGAGTCCCAAGTGGACTCCCCACCCTGGTGGCCGGCCACCCCACCAAGGAAAGGGGGGAGTCCCACTCCCCCTAGGTTTGGACACTTGGAAGGTTTTGGTTGGGGTCTTATTCGGACTCTTTGACCTAAGCCTTGGGGCTTCCACCTATATAAAGAGGGGGAGAGAGGGGCTGGCCGGCCACTCAAGCCACCACCATGGCCGCACCCCTCAAGGGTGCCCTAGCCGGCGCCCCTCTCCCCAAACCCTAGCGGTCTCTCTCTCCTCCACCATATCCCGCACGCTTAAGCGAAGCTCCGCCGGATTTCTCCACCGCCACCGACACCACGCCGTCGTGCTGTCGGATTCAAGAGGAGCTACTACTTCCGCTGCCCGCTGGAACGGGGAGGTGGACGTCGTCTTCATCAACAACCGAACGTGTGACCGAGTACGGAGGTGCTGCCCGTTCGTGGCGCCGGAACCGATCGTGATCAAGATCTTCTACGCGCTTTTGCAAGCGGCAAGTGATCGTCTACCGCAGCAACAAGAGCCTCCTCTTGTAGGCTTTGGAATCTCTTCAAGGGTGAGACTCGATACCCCCTCGTTGCTACCGTCTTCTAGATTGCATCTTGGCTTGGATTGCGTGTTCGCGGTAGGAAAATTTTTGTTTTCTATGCAACGTTATCCTACAGACACGACCCGGACGGAGCGCGCCCAGTACGCTCCAGGTACGCCGCCAACGGCATGGCGACGTCACCTGTGCACGGACGCGCGCGACACGGGCACGCGTCGTTCGCCGTACCTCGCCGTACCCCGACCACCTCCGTGCGCCCTGGTCCTTGTCTCGCCACGCGAAGCTCGCCGGACACGCTGCCGTCACCACCTAGCGCCTACGGTCGCCGGCGAGGACAAGACCGCCCGCCACGGCCGCGACAGTACGCGCACGGTCCCGACCACCGTACGCCTCGCATTAACGCACCGCGGACGCTAGGAGATTCGCCGTACCGTCATGATCGCCGCTGCGTCATCGCCTAGCTCCCTAGCTCGCCGGAGACGCCGCGCCCACGACGACCCGCTCCCTGCCCCGCAGCACCCCCTCCCTCCTATAAATAGAGGCCTTCCCCGAGCAACCCCAGCACACCACCATGACCACCATTCTCCACCGCTTCTCCTCGCACCGCTAGCCACCTCAATCGTTGCCGGAGCAAGCTCAATCGAGCGATCGGAGCCACGGAAGCCCTGGTGCAATCGCCGTCGACTGGAGCCTCCTCGAGTGACGCCGCTGCTACAGGCTGCCTCGCCGTCGTCTACACCTTCGTCAAGCCCACTGCCAACTCTAGCTAGAGCCACGGTGAGCTCGCCGACCCCCTACCGCCGCCGTGCCAGTGACCCAATCTCGCCGGAGACGACGATGGCCCTGCGCCGTCCGATCTCGTTCTAATCCAACGCACCGCAATGCTCCATACCGTTTCGGGTTTAAAGAGCCGCTGACATGCGGGTCCCACGCTGTCAGGCGGCCCACTCGCACTGGATGCGTTGTTGGGCTGAGCAGGCTGTTAGTTTGAAAACCTGGCCCGTTAGCATTTCCCGCCAGCCCGTTTAATTCAAATTTCGTTTAATAAATAGAATTCAAATTCAATACTGGACCTGACTTTGAAATTACATAGAATCTGTTTGGCTTGGCCAAATTCAACAAACTTTATACTGTTGGAAAGCTAGTGAAAAGTTCTACAACCTTCCACTGGTCCCACCTCAAGATATGTTGTAGAAATAAAATGATAAAAAGATTAAGTCAGGGACTTTTGCACATTCAAATAAATATTAAAAATCAACCAAAAATGATATTTAGTTAATTCCAACTCTAATAGCTCACATTTAACTTACACTAATTGTTTCTGCAACAAAATGGTGTGGTCATTTTGGATGATCATGGCCTAGTTTAATTAATGGACAATATGACTAGTTTACTTAGGTGATATTGTCCAAAACTAATATGGAAATCATATGAAGTATTTTACTTCATTTAAATCTTGTCCCAAGTGAATTCATGAGAGGTTTGAACCCCTGGTCAAACACTCTTATGTGAAACATTTGGAGATTTAAATCATTTGTAGAATTATTAAATGGTATGAGGTGGTCTACCTCATTTAAATCATTTTCTCAAATGATGATAATGAATGGATGACTTAGGTCAATATAAGTTCATATATTATTGGTTGAGAAATTAAATCTTAAGAAGATTCAATGAGAGGAAATTATTTTCCTCAAGAACTAAATAGAAACTATTTAATTACATATGTAATGAGAGGAAATTATTTTTCTTCAATAAAGAAAACTAATGCATCTAATTATGTTATGTGTGTGCTTAGCATAGTTTGTGTGAAATAATGATGTGCTTAGTATAGCTCTTGAGCTTGCTTAGTGATTATACCTCGTATTCAAATTTAGACGCTAGCACCGGAGAATACCAGGAAGAGGAAGGATTCTACCAAGAGGAGGAAGAAGAGAACCTTGAGAACTACCAAGGCAAGCTAATACTCTTGCAAAGTGCAAAACCCCTTTGGGGCAAGGCACCATGATTCTTATCTTTTTTAACACAAGCCTATCCCAAGTTTTTACCATACAAGTTTTACTTGTTTATTTCCAAGAGTTACTGGGATAAGTTAACTTGGTCTAGGAGAATATGATTACTAGAGTAGCAAAGTTAGGCTCAAGCTAGCCAAGCAATATAGCACCCCTCATGATTAGTGCTAGTGCTAAAATACTAAAAACTTGACTACTCTAGATGGGAACATATGATATTTTTGAATTTGAAACCTTGGAATGATGAATCATTCCATTGAATAATTTGAAGTTGAATGTGAACAAGAGAAGATAGTGATTTTTTATATAAACCTGATATTGGTTTGAATGCGATACCTTTCCAATTTTGAGTACCCCCACAATACCTGATTATGGGTAGGGCTTAACTGGAAATTTATACATCTTAGTATGGGTTCCCTCTGAACACACATCATAGGGGTTATGCCGAGGCTGCCTCCGTTGTTGAGAAATGATGTAAATTGAGGTGAATTGTACGGCCAAGCCCTGTGCAGTTCCTGTGTTGATGATTGGTCTTCACTGGGAGGCAAAGCTCATGGGGAGAGGTGCTCATACTAGGGTTTGTAAGTGAAAGGTTATGGTTGATGATCCGCGTACTGTGTTACGATGATTCGGGGTAATCCCGACGGATGAAATCAAATGTTGTGGCACAAGTGTGCAACCTCTGCAGAGTGTGATACGTCCCAAACATATCTATAATTTCTTATGTTCCATGCTACTTTTATGATGATACACACATGTTTTATACACACTTTATGTCATTATTATGCATTTTCTGGAACTAACCTATTGACGAGATGCCGAAGTGCCAGTTCCTGTTTTCTGCTGTTTTTGGTTTCAGAAATCCTAGTAAGGAAATATTCTCGGAATCAGACGAAATCAATGCCCAGCATCCTATTTTTCCACGAAGCTTCCAGAACACCCGAGAGCCGCCAGAGGGGAGCCCTGGGGGCCCCACACACCAGGCTGGCGCGGCCAGGGTGTGGGCCGCGCCCCCTGTTGTGTCACCGCCTCGTCGACCTTCCGACTCCGCCTCCTCGCCTATATAAAGGTCCCTGACCTAAAACATCGATACGGAAAAGCCACGGTACGAGAAACCTTCCAGAGCCGCCGCCATCGCGAAGCCAAGATCTGGGGGACAGGAGTCTCTGTTCCGGCACGCCGCCGGGACGGGGAAGTGCCCCCGGAAGGCTTCTCATCAACGCTGCTGTCTCCCATGAGGAGGGAGTAGTTCTCCCTCGAGGCTAAGGGCTGTACCGGTAGCTATGTGGTTAATCTCTCTCCTATGTACTTCAATACAATAATCTCATGAGCTGCCTTACATGATTGAGATTCATATGATGATGCTTTTAATCTAGATGTCATTATGCTAGTCAAGTGGATTTTACTTATGTGATCTCCGGAGACTCCTTGTTCCACGTGTGTAAAGGTGACAGTGTGTGCACCGTGTGGGTCTCTTAGGCTATATTTCACATAATACTTATTCACTGTTATGAATAGCATAGTGAAGTGCTTATTTATATCCCTTTATGATTGCAATGTGTTTTGTATCACTATTCATCTATGTGCTACTCTAGTGATGTTATTAAAGTAGTGTATTCCTCCTGCACGGTGTAATGGTGACAGTGTGTGCATCGTGTAGTACTTGGCGTAGGTTATGATTGTGATCTCTTGTAGATTATGAAGTTAACTATTGCTATGATAGTATTGATGTGATCTATGCCTCCTTCATAGTGTGATGGTGATAGTGTGCATGCTATGTTAGTACTTGGTTTAGTTGTGTTGATCTATCGTGCACTCTAAGGTTATTTAAACATGAATATCGAATATTGTGGAGCTTGTTAACTCCGGCATTGAGGGTTCGTGTAATCCTACACAATTAGTGGTGTTCATCATCCAACAAGAGAGTGTAGAGTATAGCATTTATCTATTTATTCTGTTATGTGATCAATGTTGAGAGTGTCCACTAGTGAAAGTATAATCCCTAGGCCTTGTTTCCAATACTGCAAACACCGCTTGTTTACTGTTCTGCTGCATGTTTACTTCCTGCAATATTACTACCATCAACTGCACGCCAGCAAGCACTTTTCTGGCGCTGTTACTACTGCTCATATTCATTCATACCACTTGTATTTCACTATCTCTTCGCCGAACTAGTGCACCTATACATCTGACAAGTGTATTAGGTGTGTTGGGGACACAAGAGACTTCTTGTATCGTGATTGCAGGGTTGCTTGAGAGGGATATCTTTGACCTCTTCCTCCCTGAGTTCGATAAACCTTGGGTGATCCACTTAAGGGAAACTTGCTGCTGTTCTACAAACCTCTGCTCTTGGAGGCCCAACACTGTCTACAAGAATAGAAGCACCCGTAGACATCAGAGTGTAAATCTATTCGAATAGCCGTGTCCATGGTTACGGACGGTTGGAAAGGCCATACAGTTTCCGGTGTCAGATTTTGAAAATATTGGTGAAATGAATGGTGACTTGGTGACTTGTTGAATTACAACAAATGTTGTGGGAATGACACTAATGTTCCCACTTGAGTTAGTGTAGTACATGATTAAGGCTTTGCTCAAATACTTGTGAACTAAAATTGGCTTATGCAAAATAACTAGAGCTTAGCACCCCTTACTAAAATTGTAGCACTTACACTAGTGTTAGTTTGCAAGTACTTAAAGTACTTACGGCTCTGTCCCTGGCTATTCAAATGGCCATAGTATGAAGATGAACAGAACTACCAAGGAGATGACCAGCAGGACGCCTACGACAACTAGGAGTTTTCTGACGTCAAGCGTTGGCCTGTGGACTAGAGAGTCCCTTTATCTTTACGCTTCCGCTATGAACTTGTGTTTGTTCGTTGATCGATAGATCAACTATTTGTGTAATATGGATCATGTGATTCAAGTTGTAAGACAATATGGTTTGTAATAAATGATGACTATGATATTCGACTATTATGCCTCGCAACAACATTATCCTGGGATTGCGATGAATGACATAATAGGCATCCGGACTTAAAAATCCGGGTGTTGACAAGTTGGTATCAGAGCCATTGTTTGACCTTAGGAAACCCTAGTTAGAATGGACGTTCATAAAAACCTAACTTTGAAAGCAAAATGAAGAGAATATTTATGAAAATTTACTTACACTCTTGTCTTTGAGGCTTTTTCGAAATTTGATGAATCATGCTCTTTCTTATTTGAATATACTTAAAAATTTGTCACACTTGTTCACTCTCTAACTTACTCCTCCAATTCACTTTCAGATGGAGCCAAATGCACCCATCAACGCCAAGTTTTATCAACTTGGGAATGGAGGGAGTTTGATCTTCGAGCACGACCTCGATGCTGTCTCAGACTTCCTTGGACGCCCGCACCCTGAGTTCCATGGAATTCAGGTGAACGATCAGGCTGGAGGAGAGTTGCAGTGGATCATCACCGCCGACTTAAGGGGCAAGATGGAGCCTCCCACCTCGGAGAGGATCCTCTTCTCCTTCCGCGAGAGCAACTGGCTCGATGGACTCGCACGTGGCCTTCAGGAGGCACTTGCGCGCCTCTATGGACAGAACATGGTGCGCCTACTTGCGTCTCGCTTTGGACATCTTGTGAGGCGTTATGCTATGGGAGTGCCTATGGAGCTGCAGCCGCACCCGGAGATGAGGCACCATGCTGAGCACCTGGACTTCATGCTGTATCACACTCAGAAGGAGCTAGACAACTCCCGTGCGTACGCGAACCAGACTCACCTTGCACTGGCCACTCATGCCGATGCTATCAAGATGATGTCCAAGGACCGCAACAAGCTTCGCCTGCAGCGTGCCAAGAGGGATGCTACTATTGTGCGCCTTCGCTCTCAGATAGCATCGTTGGAGGCCACTGTCAAGGCCCAGGAGGACCAGCTGAGAGAGATGGAGGAAGACGAGGGAGGTATAGACATTCAGGGAGGAGACGCCTTCCTGAGTGACGATGATGACTATGAGGAGGACGGGTTCACCGAGGAGGAGGATTACGCGTTCCTGGAGCTAGGACCTGACGACATCGTTCCTATCGACGTTGAGGATGAGGGTAGTTGCACTTGATCACTGATGTAGGTGTGAATTGTATCCCGTCCCTTGTATCGTAGCATGAGAATGGTTCTTAAAACCATGGGAAGTGTTGGTATGTTAGTTTGTAAGGTTATGTTGAATGAATGAATGAATGTTTGTGTGTGTCATCAAAAGCATTCAAGTTTTAAAAGTTTTGAACTTACTCAAAATAAACCATAGAACTTTCCCTCTCATCTCATAATCTTCTGTATATTCAGATGGCCCCTCCCAATCGCACCAACAACGACGCCATGATGCAACTGCTGCAAACCCTGCTGGCTGACAGGGAGACTGAAAGAGCTGAACGTCAAGCCAACATCGCCGCACTGCAAAACCTTGCTCACCAAGGCCATGGGAATCATGATCATCCCGGATCTAAGCTCAAGAACTTCCAGAACACCAACCCTCCGGTGTTTAGCAAGACTGAAGAACCCCTCGACGCCGACGACTGGCTCCAGACTATGGAGAACAACTTGGAAGTAGCCGGAGTAGAAGCCAATGAGAAGGTCTTGTTTGCAACCCACTACCTTGCCAGACCAGCCCGAGCCTGGTGGACTAGCACTCGCGCCATGAACGGAGGTCAAGTCATGACTTGGGCAGATTTCAAGCTCAAGTTCAGCAAGTACCATGTGCCCCCGGGTCTTATCAAGAAGATGAGGGATGAGTTCCGCGAACTCAAGCAAGGAAGGATGACGGTGGTAGAATACTGCGACAGGTTCCTTACACTGTCAAGGTATGCCCCCGACGAGACCGACACCACTAAGAAGAGGCAGGAGAGATTCCTGAACGGACTGCATGATGAGATGCAGACTGTCCTCGTCAACATCCCCTTCGCCGACCTTGAAGCCTTAGTGGACTCCGCCATCCAGATGGATGGAAAGTTGAACCAAGCCAATGAGAACCGCAAACGCCGCATGATGCACCAGAGTGGGCCCAGCAATACTCCAAAGTATCGCCCCAGCTCAAGCGGAGGTTTTGCCCCCAGAAACAACAAGCCCCAGATGCAGACTTCACGCCCAGGTTTTCAGAACCGGAGTGGAGGAAACCCCAGGCCAGGAGGCCACCCCAACAACAACCACAACTATCAGAACAACACCAACAACTTCAAACGCGCCCCAATGCGAGCCCCCAACACCAACAACAACAACACCAACACCGCTCCAAGGACTGGAAGCAACGCCATCCCAGTCGCAACCAAGGACAAGACCACCATCACTTGCTATGAGTGTGGTGTAGTGGGACACTACTCCAACGAGTGCCCCAAGAGGCTCGCGAAGCTCGCCGGCAACACTGCTGCACCTGCTCAGCAGCAACGCCGCGTCTCCACCGGCAAGAAGTTCGCCCCCAACAACCCCAATAATCGCAACGGTCGCCTCTTCCACATGAACGCTGAAGAAGCCCAGGAAGCACCAGATGTTGTACTGGGTATGTTTCCTGTCAACTCCGTACCTGCCAGAGTGTTGTTTGATTCCGGAGCATCTCATTCTTTTGTCACCGAAGACTTTGCATCCACAAGTAAAATTCAACCTATCAGTTTGAAACATGTTATGATAGTTCAAATCCCCGGATCAACCACCAAAGCCAGAAAATTTTGCAAAAATGTACCCATCAGAATACATGAAGTAGATTTCTATGCCAACCTGATTATTCTGGGAACCAAAGGTTTGGAAATAGTACTGGGTATGGATTGGATGGCCAAACATCATGGAATGATTGACTGTGCCAAGAAAGCCATCACCATGACCAGTAGCACCGGTATTATAGTAGAACATGTATCTGAAAGACTACCCAGAAAGTTTACCTGCAACCAGAGTGTAGCCAAGCCAACCTTGGATCAGATCAGGGTCGTCTGTCGATACCCTGATGTGTTTCCTGATGGTCTACCCGGTATGCCCCCAGATCGGGATATCGAGTTTATCATTGAATTAATCCCTGGAACCGGACCTATAGCCCAGAGAGCCTATAGCATGAACCCCGCAGAACTTGTGGAACTGAAGAAACAACTGGATGAATTACTAGCCAAAGGTCTGATTCGACCAAGTGCGTCGCCTTGGAGATCCCCAGTTTTGTTTGTGGATAAGAAGGATGGTGCCAGTCGTTTATGTACGGATTATCGTAAGCTTAACGACGTCACCATCAAAAACAAATACCCCTTGCCGAAGATAGAAGATCTGTTTGACCAACTGACCGGTGCCGTAGTATTCTCGAAGATTGATCTTAGGACTGGATACCATCAATTGAAGATTCGTGCATCGGACATTCCCAAAACTGCCTTTACCACCAGATATGGATTGTATGAGTACAATGTCATGTCATTTGGATTGACCAATGCCCCCGCTTACTTCATGAACCTCATGAATAAGATCTTTATGAACTTTCTGGATAAGTTTGTTGTTGTCTTCATCGATGACATCCTAATCTACTCCAAGTCCGAAGAAGAACATGAGCAACACCTGGAAGCTGTCCTAGATACCCTTAGGGAACATCAGCTGTATGCTAAGTTCAGCAAATGTGAGTTTTGGCTGAAGGAAGTAGGATTCCTGGGACATATCTTGTCTACAGGAGGAATTGCAGTAGACCCCGCCAAGATCAAGACTGTTGCAGAATGGAAAGCCCCAACAACCCAGACCGAGGTCCGCGCTTTTCTTGGATTAGCCGGATATTACCGCAGATTTGTAGAAGGCTTTTCGAGCATCGCTCGACCAATGACCCAACTGCTAAAGAAGGACAAGAAGTTCGAATGGACTGACAAATGTGAAGAGAGTTTTCAACAACTCAAGCTTAGACTGACCTCTGCCCCAATTCTGATCATGCCGGACATCACCAAACCATTTGACGTCTACTGTGACGCGTCCAAGATTGGTCTTGGATGTGTGTTGATGCAAGAAGGCAAGGTGATATCTTATCTGTCTAGGCAACTGAAGCAACATGAGTAGAATTATCCAACCCATGACCTCGAGCTCGCAGCTGTAGTTTTAGGACTGAAGGTGTCATTACCTCATGGGTAATCGCCGCGAGATCTATTCGGATCACAAGAGCCTGAAGTATATCTTCACACAGAAGGAGCTAACTATGAGGCAAAGAAGATGGTTAGAGTTGATCAAGGACTATGATATGGAAATTCACTACCACCCCGGCAAGGCCAACGTGGTAGCAGATGCGCTGAGTAGACTGCCGTGTCAGCTGAACTCAATGATAGCAGAAGAACAACCTAGCCTATACCAGGAGTTTGAGCAGTTTAGAATGGAGCTAGTTAGCGAAGGATTCCTAGCCAGCATAGAGATACAACCCACCTTGATTGGTCAGATCAAGGAAGCCCAGAAGGGAAATGCCAGCATTGATGGAATCAAGACCCAGATAGCCGCAGGAAAAGCACCGGGATTCACCGTAGATGAAGAAGGAGTCCTTTGGTACAACAGACGCCTATGTGTACCGTCAGACTCAGAGCTGAAGCAAGTTATCCTGAAGGAAGCCCATGACACATTATACTCTATTCATCCCGGAGGTACCAAGATGTATCAAGATTTGAAGGAACAATTCTAGTGGCATGGAATGAAGAGAGAAATAAGAAGTTACATCACCAAATGTGATATCTGTCAATGAGTCAAGGCGGAACATCAGCGACCCGCAGGACTGTTGCAACCACTACAGATTCTAGAATGGAAGTGGGACTCTGTAGGAATGGACTTTATCACAGGTTTGCCCAAATCCAGCAAAGGAAATGATTCGATATGGGTAGTTGTCGATAGATTGACCAAGGTAGCCCATTTCATCGCTGTCAAGACCACCTATCAAGGCCCAAAGTTAGCTGAGCTGTACATCTCCAGAATAGTTGCCCTGCACGGAACCCCGAAGTCGATAGTGTTAGATAGAGGATCACAATTCACCTCAAGATTCTGGCAGAAAGTGCATGAAGGACTAGGAACCCGGCTGAATTTCAGCACCGCCTACCACCCGCAGACCGATGGACAGACAGAAAGAGTCAACCAGATACTGGAGGACATGCTGAGAGCATGTGTACTGGAATATGGATCTAAGTGGGAAGACTGCTTGCCTTACGTAGATTTCTCTTACAACAACAGCTACCAAGCCAGCTTACAGATGGCCCCCTTTGAAGCCCTGTACGGAAGGAAGTGTCGTACCCCCCTGAATTGGTCGAAAGTCGGAGAAAGCCAAGTCTTTGGACCTGATGTTCTTCGAGAAGCTGAAGAGAAGGTGCACAAGATCCGCGACTACCTCAAGACGGCGCAATCAAGGTAGAAGAGTTACGCTGACAAAAGACGCCGAGAGATGACCTTCGAGATCGGAGATTTTGTCTATCTCAAAGTATCCCCCCTGAAAGGAATGCAGAGGTTTCAGCTGAAAGGAAAGCTTGCACCCCGATATGTCGGACCCTTCAAAGTTCTGAGTCGCCGAGGCGAAGTATCTTATCAACTGGAGTTACCGGAAGAAATGTCGGCTGTGCACGACGTATTTCACATCTCACTCCTCCGGAAATGCCTTGAAGTCCCCGAGAAGACCGAAGTGTTCAAGAACATCGATCACCGATCGGTAGATATCAATCAAGACTTGACATACCGCGAAGTGCCGATTCGCATCTTGGAGGAAGCTTACAGAACCACCCGCACCCGAAGCATCAAGTTTCTGAAGATACAGTGGAGCAACCATACTGAAGACGAAGCCACTTGGGAGCGAGAGGAAGACATGAAGAAAGAATACCCAGATCTCTTTAGTGCCTAACTTTTCTTTAAGATCTCGGGACGAGATCTTTTGTAAGGGGGAATGGTTTGTAACATCCCAAATTTCAAATAAAAGAGAGAAGAAGAATTTCAGAGATTCAAAATTTAGAACCAACAAAAAACTTTTAAATTGCATATAGTGCCCTACATAGGACTTGTGCATTTTGAGTGATATGCCATGATGATTGTTTTATTGTTTATGTGATGAACTCTAAAACCCTAAAGTGATCAAGTGAAGATCACCAATCAAATAAATCAAAAAGAGAAAGAAATCAAATATGAATAAAACCCTAAAAACCCTAACATATGGCCTATGCCATTTTTGCAAAATTTGACCCTAGACCCATTTGATCTTCACCATTACTTGCAATATGATATTAAAGAGTTATTACAACTTTGGGAATCAAAGAAACACCATTTAAACCAAATCAAAAAATCAAAATATGCTCACATAGAATAATGGTCATTTTTGACAATTACAATCTGGTCACCACTTTGAGCCTCTATATTTCAAGATTTCTAAACTAAACAAATCCCATTCTTTGCATGCCATCCAAGTACAAAACAAGGTGAACAACTTCTGTAAAGATCACCATACCAAATTCTTTTTGGATCAAAAGTTATGAGCAAGCAAAGAGGAGACTTTGAAACTTTGGCAAGATCATCACCTTGCAAATTTTAATCAAACCAGGCCACTTTCTGCTCACCACTTGACCTAGCCATGATCCCTTGACCCTACCCTACCTAGCCCATGCAAGGAGACACCATGGACACGGCCAAAACATGGCTGGCCATGGCCATGCCGGCCACGTTCCCCATCGACGCTCACCCCTCTCTCCCTGCCTCTCCAGCCCGAGCCACCTTGCCAAACGCGTCGCCCATGATCTCCTGAGATCGCTCGTACACGTCGTTGAACGAGAGGACGACGACACGACCCGGACGGAGCGCGCCCAGTACGCTCCAGGTACGCCGCCAACGGCATGGCGACGTCACCCGTGCACAGACGCGCGCGACACGGTCACGCGTCGTTCGCCGTACCTCGCCGTACCCCGACCACCTCCGCGCGCCCTGGTCCTTGTCTCACCACGCGGAGCTCGCCGGACACGCTGCCGTCACCACCTAGCGCCTACGGTCGCCGGCGAGGACAAGACCGCCCGCCACGGCCGCGACAGTACGCGCACGGTCCCGACCACCGTACGCCTCGCATTAACGCGCCGCAGACGCTAGGAGATTCGCCGTACCGTCATGATTGCCGCTGCGTCATCGCCTAGCTCCCTAGCTCGCCGGAGACGCCGCGCCCACGACGACCCGCTCCCTGCCCCGCAGCACCCCCTCCCTCCTATAAATAGAGGCCTTCCCCGAGCAACCCCAGCACAGCACCATGACCACCATTCTCCACCGCTTCTCCTCGCACCGCTAGCCACCTCAATCATCGCCGGAGCAAGCTCAATCGAGCGATCGGAGCCGCGGAAGCCCTGGTGCAATCGCCGTCGACTGGAGCCTCCTCGAGCGACGCCGCTGCTACAGGCTGCCTCGCCGTCGTCTACACCTTCGTCAAGCCCACTACCAACCCTAGCTGGAGCCACGGTGAGCTCGCCGACCCCCTACCGCCGCCGTACCAGTGACCCAATCTCGCCGGAGACGACGATGGCCCTGCGCCGTCCGATCTCGTTCTAATCCAACGCACCGCAATGCTCCATACCGTTTCGGGTTTAAAGAGCCGCTGACATGCGGGTCCCACACTATCAGGCGGCCCACTCGCACTGGATGCGTTGTTGGGCTAAGCAGGCCGTTAGTTTGAAAACCTGGCCCGTTAGCATTTCCCGCCAGCCCGTTTAATTCAAATTTCGTTTAATAAATAGAATTCAAATTCAATACTGGACCTGACTTTGAAATTACATAGAACCTGTTTGGCTTGACCAAATTCAACAAACTTTATATTGTTGGAAAGCTAGTGAAAATTTCTACAATCTGCCACTGGTCCCACCTCAAGATATGTTGTAGAAATAAAATGATAAAAAGATTAATTCAGGGACTTTTGCACATTCAAATAAATATTAAAAATCAACCAAAAATGATATTTAGTTAATTCCAACTCTAATAGCTCACATTTAACTTACACTAATTGTTTCTGCAACAAAATGGTGTGGTCATTTTGGATGATCATGGCCTAGTTTAATTAATGGACAATATGACTAGTTTACTTAGGTGATATTGTCCAAAACTAATATGGAAATCATATGAAGTATTTTACTTCATTTAAATCTTGTCCCAAGTGAATTCATGAGAGGTTTGAACCCCTGGTCAAACACTCTTATGTGAAACATTTGGAGATTTAAATCATTTGTAGAATTATTAAATGGTATGAGGTGGTCTACCTCATTTAAATCATTTTCTCAAATGATGATAATGAATGGATGACTTAGGTCAATATAAGTTCATATATTATTGGTTGAGAAATTAAATCTTAAGAAGATTCAATGAGAGGAAATTATTTTCCTCAAGAACTAAATAGAAACTATTTAATTACATATGTAATGAGAGGAAATTATTTTTCTTCAATAAAGAAAACTAATGCATCTAATTATGTTATGTGTGTTCTTAGCATAGTTTGTGTGAAATAATGATATGCTTAGTATAGCTCTTGAGCTTGCTTAGTGATTATACCTCGTATTCAAATTTAGACGCTAGCACCGAAGAATACCAGGAAGAGGAAGGATTCTACCAAGAGGAGGAAGAAGAGAACCTTGAGAACTACCAAGGCAAGCTAATACTCTTGCAAAGTGCAAAGCCCCTTTGGGGCAAGGCACCATGATTCTTATCTTTCTTAACACAAGCCTATCCCAAGTTTTTACCATACAAGTTTTACTTGTTTATTTCCAAGAGTTACTGGGATAAGTTAACTTGGTCTAGGAGAATATGATTACTAGAGTAGCAAAGTTAGTCTCAAGCTAGCCAAGCAATATAGCACCCCTCATGATTAATGCTAGTGCTAAAATACTAAAACTTGACTACTCTAGATGGGAACATATGATTTTTTTTTGAATTTGAAACCTTGGAATGATGAATCATTCCATTGAATGATTTGAAGTTGAATGTGAACAAGAGAAGATAGTGATTTTTTATATAAACCTGATATTGGTTTGAATGCGATACCTTTCCAATTTTGAGTACCCCCACAATACCTGATTATGGGTAGGGCTTAACTGGAAATTTATACATCTTAGTATGGGTTCCCTCTGAACACACATCATAGGGGTTATGCCGAGGCTGCCTCCGTTGTTGAGAAATGATGTAAATTGAGGTGAATTGTATGGCCAAGCCCTGTGCAGTTCCCAGGTTGACAGTTGGTCTTCACTGGCAGGCCAAGCTCATGGGGAGAGGTGCTCATACTAGGGTTTGTAAGTGAAAGGTTATGGTTGATGATCCGCGTACTGTGTTACGATGATTCGGGGTAATCCCGACGGATGAAATCAAATGTTGTGGCACAAGTGTGCAACCTCTGCAGAGTGTAAATCTATTCGAATAGCCGTGTCCACGGTTACGGACGGTTGGAAAGGCCATACAGTTTCCGGTGTCAGATTTTGAAAATATTGGTGAAATGAATGGTGACTTGGTGACTTGTTGAATTACAACAAATGTTGTGGGAATGACACTAATGTTCCCACTTGAGTTAGTGTAGTACATGATTAAGGCTTTGCTCAAATACTTGTGAACTAAAATTGGCTTATGCAAAATAACTAGAGCTTAGCACCCCTTACTAAAATTGTAGCACTTACACTAGTGTTAGTTTGCAAGTACTTAAAGTACTTACGGCTCTGTCCCTGGCTATTCAAATGGCCAGAGTATGAAGATGAACATAACTACCAAGGAGATGACCAGCAGGACGCCTACGACAACTAGGAGTTTTCTGACGTCAAGCGTTGGCCTGTGGACTAGAGAGTCCCTTTATCTTTACGCTTCCGCTATGAACTTGTGTTTGTTCGTTGATCGATAGATCAACTATTTGTGTAATATGGATCATGTGATTCAAGTTGTAAGACAATATGGTTTGTAATAAATGATGACTATGATATTCGACTATTATGCCTCGCAACAACATTATCCTGGGATTGCGATGAATGACATAATAGGCATCCGGACTTAAAAATCCGGGTGTTGACAGTGTATTTCACACTCGATGAGTTAAAACACATGAGTGATTTTAGATCACGAATAATATGTACAAAATCAGATGTACTGTGCTCTAAAAAGTTAGGAGCATATACCAGAATGATTCATGTGATGATCATTGGACAACAGTAAGAATATTCCTGAGTACTTTAGAAGAACCAAGGATATATATATATATATAGTTTTTGTATGGGGTAATGACAAACAAATCGCTGTAAGGTGTTGCACCGATATTAGTTTGGTCACATATAAAAATATTTTTCAATCTCAATTAGGATAAGTGTTGATTAAAAGGTAGTGCAATGAGCTAGAAGAAGTCTTTGCTAGATTTAGAAGAGTTCTAAATAGTGTGACGGATTCTACAAACGAAGGCAGAATAAGTCATTGTTTTGACAATGACTAAGAGTGTTAAGTCGAGGAGTTCTTTGAGAACTTGGTGTAGTTCCGATAGTGTCAGAACTTTGAAGCTATATTGTGTGTGACAATATTAGTGACTTATTTCAGACCACGGAATTAAGGTTCCACCAGAAGACTGAACATATACGATTAATGCCGACTCATTTAGAAAAAGAGTGATGCGTCGAGACGCAAATGAATTGCAAAATACATACGTTTCTGAGCATGTCAGATTCGTTGACTAAAACCTCTCCCGTAAGCAAAACATGATAATCACCAGAAGGCCAAGGTATTATATCTTTTCAAATGTAAACTAGATTATTGACTCTAGTGCAAGTGGGAGACTGTTGGAGATATGCCCAAGAGGCAATAATAAATTAGTTGTTGTTATATCTTAGTGTTCATGATAAATGTTTACATCCCATGCTATAATTGTATCAACCGAAACATTGGTACATGTGTGTTATATAAACAACAAGGAGTCCCTAGTAAGCCTCTTGTATAACTAGCTTGTTGATTAATGGATGATCATGGTTTCGTGATCATGAACATTGGATGTTATTAATAACAAGGTTATGTCATTAGGTGAATGATATAATGGACACACACCTAAATGAGCGTAGCATAAGATCAAGTCATTAAGTTCAATTTGCTATAAGCTTTCGGTACATAGTTGCCTAAGTCCTTCGACCATGAGATCATGTAAATCACTTACACCGGAAGGGTACTTTGATTACATCAAACGCCATTGCGTAAATGGGTGGCTATAAAGATGGGATTAAGTATTCGGAAAGTGTGAGTTGAGGCATATGGATCAATAGTGGGATTTGTCCATCCTGATGACGGATAGATATACTCTGGGCCCTCTCGGTGGAATGTCGTCTGATTAGCTTGCAAGCATATGATTGGATCATAAGAGATGACATACCGCGATACGAGTAAAGAGTACTTGTCGGTAACGAGGTTGAACAGGGTATGGAGATACCGATGATCGAACCTCGGACAAGTAAAATATCGCGAGACAAAGGGAATCGGCATCGTATGTAAATGGTTCAATCGATCACTAAGTCATCGTTGAATATGTGGGAGCCATTATGGATCTCCAGATCCCGCTATTGGTTATTGCTCGGAGAGGAGTCTCGACCATGTCTGCATAGTTCGCGAACCATAGGGTGACGCGCTTAAGGTTCGATGTCGCATAAGTAGATTCGGAATATGAGTTGGAGTCCGAAGTTTTTGTTCGGAGTCTCGGATGGGATCCAGGACATCACGAGGAGGTCCGGAATTGTCCGGAGAATAAGATTCATATATGGGAAGTCAATTTCTGGGGTTCGGGAAAAAGTCTGGTGTTTTGACTGGAGCTTCTAGAAGGTTCTAGAGGGCCACCAGTGGGCCCACCACCCCGGGAGAGGCCACATAGGCGCCACATGGCATAGTGGGTCCTGCCCACCATGAAATGTGGGCCCAGGCCGGCCCCCCCTTAGAGATAAGATCTATCTCTAGTTTAAATGGTTTAAAATTAGAGATAAGATCTATCTCCTAAAATAAAGCGTTTAAATTAGGAGATAAGGGGGAAGACTTGGGGGAGGAGTTTGCCCCTCCCCATGGCCGGCCAAAGGAGATGGGTGAGCCCTAGGGGCCGACCCCCCACCTATATAAAGAGGGGAGGGGGTGGCCGGCCAAGGCCCCCCATCCATAACCCTAGCCGCCACCTCTCCTCCCTCCTCTTTCTCTCTGCTGCGGCTTAGGCGAAGCCCTGCAGAGATTCTCCTCCACCACCACCACCACGCCGTCGTGCTGCTGGGATTCCGAGGGGATCTACCACACCTCCGTTGCCCGCTGGAACGGGGAGAGGAAGGGCTTCATCGACACCGTACGCGCGACCGATTACGGAAGTGCCGCCGGATTGCAGCACCGGGGACGATCGTCTACATCAACAACGAGATCTGATCTCGTAGGCTTTGGAAATCTTCAAGGGTTAGTATCTTATCAATCTCGTTGCTCCGATCTTGTAGATTAGATCTTGGGTGTTCCATAGATTAGATCTTGGATTTATTCGTCTTGCGGTAGGAAATTTTTTGTTTTCTATGCTATGAACCCCAACAGTTATGGATGAGTGGATGATCTTGACGGAGTTGATCTTCGAGGGAGTCGATGATGGTCTTCTCCTTCTTCAGATATGATATCATCTGTTCTGGTGCGAATGGTGGATGCAACATTCTGTTTCTTTTGTGTGTCCCTTCATGAAAGAGTATTGTATTGATATGGGGAAGACGGCGGCGCACAGTACGGGCGTGTGGTACGGTTGGACCCGCCCGTACGGGTGCCCTCTAAACACCCTTCCGCATCAGGATGAAGTTGGCCTCTAAAGGAAATCTTATTTCGTTGCAATCTGCTCATAAATGCCTTGGGGTCCTCCATAAATGATGGTTTCCTGAAATACACAATTCAAAACAAGGTTTCGCCTGGATTGCGATATTAACATTAGTTGAAACACAAAATTCAATGAAAACCCAATGAAACCAAGTGATAGAGGGTGAAGAATCCGCGATAAAAGGCATCAAAATTTGGAGCTATGAACATCCCCAAGCTTAGCTATTACTTGCCCTCGAGTGACAAAGTGATAAAAGAATAATAGCGAGAAATAAACTTGAGTAGAAGAGCTCACAAGTCCGAAGTGATATCAAATTCATCTTCAAAAAACTTGCAACTTCAAACATGATCATAAGATATTCAAATGGTTGCACCTAATGTCGCGCCCTAACCACATATAGTTTGCCAATCAAAATAAATTCTAAACCCATGGAAAGTGCCAAGAGTTTGGCCAGGCTCGCAAATGCATTGTTTCGGCGCCTCTCTTCTTATTGAGAGTAAATAGATATTTTAAGAAATGAATGCTTTGGTCAAATTTAGGGTGCACATGTGTAAGTCAAAAGAGAATTAAACTTCGACCTGAAGGAAAAAAAAGAAGCTTCAAGCCGTCCCGTCCATGGCACTACTCCCCTCGGCCATTGGAGGCTAGGTAAGGACATGGTTAGTCTTATCGGCCGCGGGAGGGTGGCCTTCGGCGCTTACATATGGTCTGCCAAAGCTAATCGTCTGCCTGATATCAATTAGGTACCAAATCAAAAATTTGGGGCCCCTCAAAACTTTGAAGCCCCGTGCGGCCGCACCGGCTGCACTCCCATCGGCCCGGCCTTGCTTCACGCACGAAGGCTATCATAAAGTGAAGTATACAAGTAAATAGCTCGGGTATAGAAATAACAGAGGCACGCGGAGGCGACGATGTATCCCAAAGTTCACACTTTTACGAGTACTACTCTCCATTGGAGCGATGGAGGCCAAAGCACTCCACGAAGGGTATTGTGCATGTATTTCGAAAATTTACATCTACACGAACACCCAAGATTTGTTCTATGTAGTTGCAATAACGGGATTCGGTCGATATCAACTCACCGAGTAGTAAAGAACAGCTCTATAATGATGATATCGCGGTGATCCTCTAAGAAAATCCTCCTAGGCGCGATGATATCTCCTCCTTGCTCCAAGAATTGTACGGACAATTCCCCTCAGTGTAGTCCACGCATCCGAAGGTGTAATCATAGGGTTTCTTTGTCTATGTCTAAAAGATTACAACAAGAGTGGTGCAGACTTTCGGGGTATGTGGACAAAGGGAGAGACATGGCCAACCAAAGGTCTAGAAGAAACTCCAAGAGAAAATTACACACAAATTGTGGTTGGGACACCTCTATTTATAAGTGGAGGACTGGACCATCAACTTGGGGAGGGGGCTGGCTGCCACCGCCCTTGGGGCACTTAGGGTTGTCGCCACCCTCCCTAGGTCGGTTTGGCTAGGGGTGGGCTGGTCCACCCTTCAGAAGCCAACATATGGTTCAAGTATTGTCTATGGATAGATCCTACAAACATAGTTCAATGCGAATATTAGTCCATAACAACTATCATTAATTATCAAAATCACACATGTAGGCTCTATGCACTTTCAACATTGTTTGGTTAAACAATAGTAATGAATAGACCCAAGTCACTCATATTCTATGAGATATATTCGTCATTATTAATATGTTTATTTTTAACTGTCATCTTATGAAAAAGTCCTTCGACAATGAGAATATCAAGGTTCCTCATATTGGAGGATATTAGTACAACACGACACATGGGCTCTAACATCTTTAAACACTGCGGCCCGTCTGTAGTCGCCCACTCGCGCTAGCACGGCAAAACAAAAGCTACCAGAAATAATTGTGTTAGGAAAACTAAAGAGTCGACGCTTTTTTCACGTGGCACTTCGGGTTCATCACGCGCTCACCTATCATGGCACCACGCCTATCCAGCTAGGTACGTGGATAGACTGTGTAAAATATAGTGCGTGTACAAGGAAGGTATGACACATTATTTTTACCGTGTTTCATGCATGTTCGGCGACAAAAAAAACCTTAATCACAATCAACACTAATAAATTAATTTTCCATACCATTCAGATTATAATGTCCATTTCATTAAGACAATATATTCTCATTAATACATAAACTCATTACATTACACAACAACCACTTCTAACTAGATCCATTTGGATCTCATTAAGACTTTCCTCTAAATCAAGGGGTGCTGATTTTAATTGAACGAAAGGAGACATATTGAGCTGCTCTTTATTCAGCACCCCTATATGATGAACTTGCGGCCGATGTGCAACTTTTGCAAAACCCTAATTTCCCATCTGAAAGATCGAGATGTCGCCTAGAGGGGGGGGGGGGGGGGGGGGGTTGAATAGGCAATTAAAAACTCTTGCGGATTTGTCTTGTAAGAATGCGGAATTAAACTAACGTTTAGTTTACAAGCACAAATCCTAAGTATGCTAAGCTCATCTAAGTGTAACAATAGCAACTAGAGCTAAGCAAAATAGGCACAAGATATATGTAGCACAAGTGATAGCAAGATATATGAACTTCAAGCACGATGGCTATCACAAGGAAAGAGAGCTCGGGTATAAAAATAACCGAGGCACGCGGAGACGAGGATGTATTCCCGTGTTCTCTTCCTTTGCAAGAAGGTACGTCACGTTTGGAGGAGTGGAGGTCCCACGAAGGATTCCCCGCGCCATGAAGGCTCACCATATTCTCCGAACCACACCCACGAAGGATAATGGCCCTTTCCTTATGGTTAGCTTTTCCTCCGCTCCGGAGATGGCAAGCTCCACAACCACTTCACAAGCTCCACGAAGGAGAAGCCCGGGCCTCTTCACAATCTTCTTGAAGAGATCACCGGAGCACCAACCGCCAAGCCAACTAGGAGGTCTCCCTCCAAGAGTAACAAGCTCACGGTCTCTCACTCGAACTAATCGTGGTGGAGAGCTCAACACTATGCAATGATGCAAAGCAAGAACACTATAGGTGTTCAAGTCCTTCACTCCCAAATCCCACCCAAGCAACAAATGCTAAGATGAGATTGGAGAGGAAGAACAATGGGGAAAGTCAACAAAAGACTCCAAGATCTAGATCCAAAGGGTTCCCTCACTTAGAGGAGAAATTGATTGGTGGGGATTGTAGATCTAGATCTCCTCTCTCAAATCCTCAAGAATGAGCAAGAATCATGGGGGGAATCAAGAGGGGAAGCAAGTTCTTCCAAGAGCAACAATGGAGGTGAAGAAAGGGGAAGAACTAACTTGCTCAAGGTGGAAGAAAGGTCTATTTATAGCTAGGAGAAAATAAAACCGTTGGGGGGAAAAGACAAAAAAACTGCAGGAAAAACGGGCCAGAAAATCGCCCCAGCCGGCTGCCAGGCCGGCCGACCGGAGCACAGGCCGGACAGGCCAGTCCATGGTCCGGTCGAGCCGGAGCCCAGATCGGACAGGGCAGGCAGGCCGCACGGAGCCTTTTGGCCCAGTCGGGGCGAGGAGGCAGCGCCCGCCGCGCGTGGGCGATGCATGCGCGTGAGTTGCTCAGGCCGCGTGGGCCGCGTGGGGGGAAGAGGCCCAGCTTGGGGCGAGCGGGCCAAGGAGGCGAGCAGGCCGCGCCAGGGCGAGCGGCCCAGGAGGCGTCCGGCCAGGCCTGGGGCAGCGCCGGGCAAGCCGGTCACGGACCGGGCTAGCCGCCGGTCGTGGGCCAAAAGGCCACTGGAGGCAGCCCGGATGGCACCAGCGCCGGACCCGGTCGCGGACCGGGTGGGCCGGTGGCTGGGCCGGTCGGCCGGCTGGCCCCTCCCCTTTTTCTCTTTTTCTTTTTACCTCTTTCCTTTTTCTTTAATAACTAATGCTCCCGAACTCCGATTCGCATGAAACCAATTTTGTTGGAAAGATAACGATGAAATATGGAGACTCCTCACAGAATATTTTAGATGATTTTAGAGAGGGAGTCTCCCACCGTCAAGAGACGGTGAAGACGTCCAAACTCGAAAACGCAATAGAAGATGCATGCGGATGCCGTTTTCGATGAACTTGGGCTTGTTGTAAAGCTAGAAACAAGCTCAAGAACCTCACACAGAGAAACACCAAGAAGCAATAAGGATATGCAAAGTATGCAAAGGATTGAGCTCCCTAAGACGATCTGATCAAGTTACTCAACCGAAAGCCCCTCTTAATAGTGCGGCTATCTATCCTACAACCCGGTCTCCCAACATCCACCTTGAGACCGTCCTGCTTGATCTTGGTGATAACTCTTCATGCTTCACTCAAGCCGGAATGCCACACTTGATCAATGTTGCTTCGTGAAGACTCACAAATGCTCCCCCATACACTATGATGGGAAAGCTCCATTGATGCACATCTTCACATGTCCATTATCACCAAATGGACGACAAGCTTCAAGCATGTGATCCACTCAAGATGCTCATCTTGAACTTGCCCAACTCAACCTTGTACATTCTCATATTCTCATAAGATAGAGCATGGCTAATATTGAGTTCCACATAAGAACTCCATCTTCATTTCTTCTTCTTGATCATATCACATATATGTCTTCAAATCGATGATATTGATGCCAATACACAAGGTGTATCTTTATCTTCATGGCATCCATACTTGAATCCAACACATGGAATACAAGAAGTACCTATGGAATATTCCTTCATATAAACTCAATGAAAACATTAGTCCATAGGGATTGTCATTAATTACCAAAACCACACATAGGGGCAATATACCCTTACACCATCCCCTCACCTACATATCACCCCTCTCTCTCTCTCCCAATCTCCACACCTCCAACCGCCCTCACTCTCCTTCCCCATGGCCTAGACCAAAAGAAACAAGCAGCTACACTCATCTGGGGAGAAGGGAACTAGGGGACCTGGGGAATGCATCACGGGAGGGAGGGAGGAAGAGAATCTCTGGTCAGGAGAGAGCTACCTAGGTCTTTTGGATACTCGCAACTTTTTTCTGCATCTGGCTAGATCGTGGTCCTAGAGCCATGACTTGATCATCGGTCTAGGTTTAAATGTAAGTTGCACATGTAGTTTGGTTGCTAACAAAAAATATCGGTTCATTTGTGCACTTCATTTGGTTGCTAACAAAGTTAATTTCTGGGTAGGGGATGAAATTTTTGGTTGTTAGGTTCCATAAGTTGTGATGTTGTGGTAACCACTTCTCACAAGTGGTGACATTACCACACATAACTATGAACTAACCTGCACGCAACATACGGCAACATATTGAACTAACAAGCAACACTAAATTAACGATGTTAGCACTGGCTACTAGCAAATAGCAGTTCTTTGACATATTACCTAGCTACTAGCAAATAGGAGTTCACCACAAGTACCAGTTATACACACTTAAAAGAGTTCATAGAACACAACGGCATGGTGTTGCCTCCATAGTTCTTCTTCTTCTTCTTCACTTCACTTCTTCAATTCTTCACTTCCTCCTCTTTAGATCCTGGTGTTGCCTCTGTCAGCCAACATAACGCTAGTCCACTCCTGCCTCCTATTCCTTCGGGCCTCACTAAAGTAGCATCGACACCATGGCTGGCATCAACATGGTCAGTTGTCACATCATTCTCATTCAGGAAGAACTCCTCGACACTCTGCCGCAAGATCCAATTCTGGAGAATGCAACATGTAAGAACTAGCTTAACTTGAGTGGAGAAAGTATGGAATGGTTTCTGATCAAGGATCTTGAAAATTTTCTTCATTGAATGCCCTCTCGATCGTCACTCTAAGGCTTTAATGTCTCAGATTGAAAAGTCCCTTGGCACTTTTGGGGAATAACTTCGCAGGGAACTCATTGAGATGGTACCTTGTTGACCTAAAGTGTGAGAGAATTCTAGGGCAGCAAACATATCCAACATCAGCTAGGTAAAACTTACCCTTGGGAACTTTCAGGTCATCTGGTCTCTCCAAGCTGTCAACAAGAATGGATGAATCATGAGTTGATCCTTCCCATCTAGCTAACACACATGTGAACTCCATAGTCCATATCAAAGTCAACAAAGACAAGCACATTTAGGTTGGTGTAGTGTTTTCTCCCCCTATATGCATGAGCCTCGCTCCTTGGCACTCTAGCAGTCACATGAGTACCCATCAATCGTCGCAACACAATCCTAACATGAACATGAACAAATTGTTAGGCCTCAGTGCAATACAACCGAGCATTCGACAATAAGACTGAGTTTCTCACCTTGAAATATGGAAACCATCGGTGACTATCCTTGATCCTGAGGGAAGTGCGAGCAAATGTCGGCTTGATCATCTCTCCTCTGATCTCTCTGATATCATACATGAGTTGCTTGAAATAACGAGATATTTTTTCATTCAGCCTTCTCCATGTGATGTGAATCACTCGAAATCTTTGGTTATGTCCAAAAACATGGAGGAACATTGCCACTTTCTCGTTGATACATGTGTTGATGGTATATTTAAGCAATCCTAAGATGCTCACAGCTTCAACATCATTATTGTTGTTGTGATGGAGCGCCTATAGTTGGGACGCACTCTCTGGTGTCACAGCTATGAGGGCAGCCGCATGAGCGAAGAGCTTCAACTGCTTATAGCCTAAATATTCCGATTTGTACGTAAGTAATAGCTTAGTTGACCTGAAGTTTGAACAAATTAGAGTTACATAACTAAAGGTAGGTAGGGCACAGATGTGTTGAGGTGCTTACAACCTTGGTTCAAGGCCGCGGCATGCTGTCGCAGGTGTAGACGACGGGAAAAGATGATGCTACAGACAAAGAGGGTTCGCCCGGTACTGCAAATCTCGAATACATTAACCAAGAGGAAAAGTGAGAATCAAATTTATTCAACAATGATGTTGACCGACTAAGAGGGCGATGAGGCTACTTTTCAAGCGTAAACGTGGAGCCAAAATTTCAACTCCCGCCATCCCCATCCTTAATGAATGGTCTGTCCTCCTTTTCCTCCCGCCAACGCATGCCCCATAAGAATGGTGGAATCGAGCGTTCCTCCAAGGATAGGCCAAAAGCTGCTTTAAACTTTGTGCTAAGTACAACAAGCTCTACTTCAACAGCTTTGCCCAGCTCCGGATTGATGATGATTAATAGATCGATGATCAATTCGCCAAAAAAAATGGCAAGAACGTAGAAAACGGTTCACAACCAAACTGTTAACTTTTGCAACCATGAAAGCAAGCAAGAAACGACTTCACAAATATCCAAACAGCCCCTAGAGGATAAGGTGGAAAAAGACCAAAGCGCATCGAGCAGCTCACGAGACCACGCCGCACGGAAGCTACACAGGTGCGGCGCCTGTAAGTATCTATTCCCATCATTCATACAACTAATGCCTTATTTGTGTTTGCAGGTTCAGCGGTACATGGCAACTATATTTTCACTGATACAGAAGCCTAAGCCATTCCGTGGCACAGAACAAATCTAACTCATCGAGCAAGCTTACATCTAGGCCGGAGATTTGTACCATCCCCACGGCTCATCAGAGGTGTACTCCGTTACTTGCTTGATGGTCAGGTAGTTATCAATGCCCCTGGAAATCAAAGGCACGGTGTTAGGTAGAGAGATCATTAAAAGTTATGCCTTAAGAACACGATCACCATGCTCTGCTCACCCTTCTCCAAGCTCGCGTCCAAATCCACTGCGTTTGTTCCCACCCCATGGTGCTTGGCAGAAGCAAGGTTGCGAGCAGTTTACCCAAATACATCCTGCGTTGATCTCCTGTAGTTGGAATTGGCGTCATACAATTGTTAAAAAAAAAACAGAAAAACAGTCCCAGTAGTTGAATAAAACAAACTCAACTGGAGTAATATAGAAATGAATCAATGTTATGAAGTGAACATAAGTGCAGAAATGATAACTTGGAACAGGGATGTAAACTTCAAGCGACACCAATAAAGTAATGTTTCAACCCTTCACTTAGTCATACCTCAGCTAATCTCTGGCATCGCTCACGGTCACCAGAAATCACAGCACCAGCCAGACCATAACTGAAAGGAGAAAAGTTGTTGAATAAGTTCACCAAGAGGCTAACATATGAAGAAAACCCTCATAACAACCAAACACATAAATGTTGTATTTAAAACATAAGTAGCTCACTGGGTATCATTGGCTAGTTCAATGGCTTCATCTTCTGTGCTAAACTCTAACACACACAGGACTGGACCAAAGACTTCCTCCCTCCAAATTTCCATTGATGTGTTGATATCAGTAATGATTGTGGGTTCAATAAAGAAACCTTTCTCCATATGCTACAAAAACACGATACATTAGCTATTGTCTAGTAGCATAGGCATGTACATCAAACTGCGGACTGCAGCATTACCTTGGGCCTAACACCCCCAGTCAGGATGGTAGCACCTTCACTTTTAGCATTTGATACAAACTTCTTAATCTTCTCATACTGACAGGGCAATATGACGAGTTAGATTCCCAACAAGGAATGAGTCTATACAATGAGTAATTTGTAAATACAGAGAAGACAGCAAAGCTGGATGGTCAATTGGTCATTTAACCCACTCCGTTGTCACGAAGCCGTAATTAGAACTTCAAATTTTATAGTGAAAAATATAACAATAAAATCCTACAGAATGTGGCATTTCAGCCAGTGCATTTGAACACTGGTCCTCCAAAAATAAGTTGTGTCAAACATAATTCCAGCAAGAAGCCAGGGGTCCCAAGATGGCACATTGACCTAGCAGTATTCATGACATCTTTCCTCTCTAGAATTTAAACAAAGTAACATGTAGTACCTGTCCTTCACTAACAACTGGCCCAAGCCTGCAACCCTCTTCAAGCGGATCTGACACCTTAATATTTTTGGACCATGCAAACATCCTCTCCACGAATTCTTTAGCGATATCTTTCTGCAAAGCTTTTGATGTCATTGCTCAGGAATGCGAAACTGACTGCATATGTTTAAGAGCAACAAACTAGCAAACTCCAAATATAGCTTCCAGAGCAACATGTTGAAAATTGCTTCCATTCACACCCAAAGTATTTACGGATATGAATTCCTCACAGCAAACTGAAGTGCTAAAACATGTAAGTTGAACAATGGGGCAATACATATATTGCGCACAAAACAAGCATACCGTTCACAATGCAATATCATTTGTTATGTGAACTGATAGTGGCATCATAAAATAATCTTATGCGAGGTTTGATGGCAGATCTGAGATGTGATCAACACCCATCAATCGTGTAGCGTACTTCCTCAGCGTTACCAGGTGTAACATTCAATACTTACATGGATAAGAAGACGAGAAGTTGCACTGCAAATCTGACCATTTGTCCAAAAGCACCCAAAAAGAGTCCACTCAACAGCTGTTCAAATAGAAGAATCAACAATGGAATCTAAATAAGGTAAAAAATTGTTGCTGAACAGGATCTATATTTGATTAAAATGCAAGTATCAACAAACTGAAGTGAATTGCAGTTTGAAAAAGCGGAATCATCACGGTTTCCATACCTAAACCACACTACTTGTATTTTTATGATTAGTCGAGCTAACTACCTCGCTTTTCAGCAAAATAGAATGATGAAATCATGCAACATATTGCATACATACTGCAACACAACTTTTATTTGATTTCTTTATTCAGTTGGTACATCTCCATCAGAATTTTTTACCCCAGTTGAAAAGTTAGAAAGTGTGGTCAAACAATAGACATCTTGTTTCTTTACCAATTGTCTAGGTCACTAATTCTAACAACTAACGATCATTTAATGTGACAAGCATCAGACAGCAAATAAAGCGATTTTTCAAATATTATTATTATATTCTTTAATTCCACAAATATTGCTCGTTTTTAATATGTTCAAAAATATTGTGGCATCGGATTGGCTAATCCCGATTGGAACCTTTCGGAGTGAGCGAACCCGACAGGCCTAGATTCCTTGGGCCCCGCCCAGCGATAGAACATGTCGGGCTGGCCAAGACTGTCTGGTCCACGCGCGGCAGTGACTAAACATGGAGGCTGAGACTGGAAGCGGTCGATAGCTAGGATTAGCGATGTTCTAGTCCCATGTGCTTCAGCGTCGTGTCGTTTCATGTGTCATCTGGTCACATGTGCACGAAAGAAGCAGGCTGAGAGAAAAATGCATGCCAAGTTGGTGGGCCCCACTTACGTCACCACAATTTATTTTCCTGCATTTACACAGCTGGAGGCTGGGAGTGATGTCTTCTCACGCGCATGGACCCAATATGCGTGTGTGAACTATTGCACTATGCATCATGACCAAAAGATCGTATCTAGCTAGCTATCCAACTAAACAGAAAGAGCTAGAGATATAGGCAGCTAGCTAAGAGAGAGGTAGCTGTTTGCACCGCTGCACTAGCACAGAGCTAGCTAAGAGAGAGCGCACTATGGTAGCTAAGATAGAATGAGAACACGCGAGCTGGCAGTTTGCAACCGATCGGGTTGCCAGGAAAAAGATGCACACGGACCAGTCGGGCTAGGCCAGCCCGACCAGGTCCAGTCGGGTTCGGCCATCCCAACCTAGTCAGGTTCGAACAGCCTGACCTGTTCTGTCACTGGGCGGAAACCAAGTATAATCTGACCTGTTTGGTTCGTCTAGCCCGAAATGTCCGAGTCGGGATCGGCCAAGCCGATGTCACAACACTTTTGAAAATATTCAAGAATGTGTGATATTTGTGGAATTAAAGAAAATAATAATATTATTATAAAAAATTAGCGTAAAGCGTTTCAGAACATCCCACTCAGTTAAGTGGGACTGAAAAGTCCCACATAGCTAAGTACCTTACGAATTGGTTAAGTCTCGGAAAGTGGCATTTACCTTTCTCAATGTCAACATCATCAAATACTACTATAGGACTTTTGCCACCAAGTTCCAGTGTGACGGGCTGTCAAGAAAATATGCAATACAACAATACCAAAAGTAAGATATGAGATAAAGTTGCTATGAGGATGGTTCGTGAAAAATCTCTTGCCTATTCTAATAATCGAAGGAGAAAACGCACATATTTACCACAACAAAGTACTAGAAAGATAATGAAAATACAGATATTTGGAACAAACCTTGACTGTAGGAGCTGCAGCAATCATAATCTTTTTACCGGTTTCATAGCTCCCAGTAAATGCAACCTAAAAGCTCAAAAAGCCATATATGCTCAGGAATATATCATTGACGGATGAAACATAGATGAAGGACAAATATATGTACCTTGTCGACATCAGGGTGTGATGACAAAGGAGCGCCAGCTTCAGGACCTAATCCAGTCACAATGTTTAAGACACCTGAAGGAAGACCGACTTCTTTACACACATCAGCAAGCTCTAAGCAAGTCCTGGTAATTTTAAAAAAAATATAGACATATCAACCGCCATTGCTCATAACATGGAATTATCACAACATCTTAAACTTACACAGAAGCCAATTCAGATGGTTTCAGTACAGCTGTACAGCCAGCTGCCAGAGCGGGAGCTACCTTCCACGTAGCCATCAGGAGAGGATAGTTCCTGCATTAAAATGTCAAACAAAGAACGTTATGGTTCAAAATCAGCTAAGTTCAGTTGTAGACAAGAGCAATCATGGAAATCATGAATTAGAATATAATCAATAAGCAATTACCAAATCAAGTGTTTGAATTTCAGCAGTAAGATATTGCAAATTATTGTGTACAAGCAAATATTTAGTAAAATTAGCCACACCTTTCCCACACACGCAAAAAAATGAATTTGTCTCAGATAATTGAGCTTAACACTAGGTAGTAAGTGACATCTGGAGAACGTTAGCACTATATATGGTCAAGAAAAGAGGGAAGAGTAACTTAAATTGCAATGGCTAAAATTCATCTGCACCAAGTTAAAGCTCTTTTTACTATATATATGCTACACATCATAAAGAGAGATAAGAGTGTGGCAGAAGTGGAATGAGAAATACCAAGGTGTGATTAGCGCAACTACACCAATAGGTTCCTTCTTAAGATGACATTTAAAATTCTCCGGAAGAGAAACTTGAGAATTTTGTCTTTTGTCCAAAGCTTCAGCATGACCTGCGAAGTACTCAAAGCAGCCGGCAACATCGTCCTGATGAAAGGAACACCATACACATCAGAATAAGATGTCAAGAAAAACAATTTAATGCACACACTCAAAAAGTGGGTCGCATACCATGTCCCATGCCGCTTCATCAAGAGGCTTCCCACAATCAAGTGACTCTAGCCTAGCCAGGTCAGATTTTCGCTCAATTATCTGAAGAAAGAAAATACACATCAAAATCTGACATGCGTGTAAACCAAGTATTGATGAGCCACACATTACATGAGGCTAAAATTAGAAGTCAACTGTAGCACCGATTGAGCACAACCGCTGCGCGACACCAGTTACTTCAGGATCCAAAATGATGCTGCGGAAAACTAATCTAGTAACATGCATTAGCACACTTAGAACTAGGCTTCACACACGACATGAGGTTAAAATTAGAAGTCAACTGAAGCACGGATTGAGCACAATCGCTGCGCGACACCATTTACGCTACAGCCTACTGACTTGTGGGCTAAATCAGCGCGGAAGCAGCAGCAGGGAGCTCGTCAGCACAACGTGGTTACGTGGTGATGGGGGGCGCGTACCTTGGCGGCGATTGCGCGGAGGTACTTGGCCCGTACGGCGCCGGGCGCGCGGGACCAGTCGCGGCCGCGGTTCCTCTTGAGCGCGGCTCGCGCGGCCGCCACGGCCGCGTCCACGTCCTCCGAGGTGCCCGCCGGGATCTCGCCTGCGCAAAATGCAGACCTCGCTCATCAGCGCCGAAGGAGGAGCACAGGGGCGAACAGAATAGTAGTACAAGTACAAAATAACATGAGCCGGATCGATCGGGATGCAGTTAATCTGGTACCTATGGCGGCCTCGGTGGTTGGGTTGACGACGGGGAGGCGGCGGCCTAGCGCGGGGGCGCGCCACTCGCCGTCGATGAAGAGCTGCCGCGACGGGATAGCTAGCGAGGCCATGGAGGCGCGCGCGCGGGCTAGTGAGAATCGGGTGTCCGGGATGATCGGATCCGCCGCGGTGGAGGAGTGAAGTAGTGTGCTGTGTGCGTGGCGTGGAGGTGGAAAGCGCTATCTATCCTCTCTTGTTCCGTTGAGTTGAGGGCGCGTGGACGCGGAGGACTGTTTCACCAGTGGAGGTGTACAATATTACAGAAGACCCCATGAAATGAAGAAAATTATACATAGGTCCCCAGTTTGTGTGGAGAAGACCTCTCTGAAAGATCTGAAAAGCAATCAAGTCCCTCCCTATCTCCTCTGCCGAGCCGGAGATCAGCTGCACCGCCGTCGAGCACCGCCGCGGGGAGGAAACCACTTGCTTCAGTACCGACGTTGGGCGCGGCCGCTGACCCTGAAGAAGGCCTCCCCGATGGAGGTTTAAAGGGTGCCGGAGCTCACCGGCTTTGACAGGCGACAGTGAGTCGTCAAAGAGAAGCTCGCCGATGTTGCTTCCAAGTTTCGGAAATCCCGGACATATTGGCTACAGAAGCCAACACCATCGTCGTCGTCTTCATCTTCCTCCTCGCCGCCACGGCCGGCCAGGTTGATGTTGTGGACGTCGAGGACGCAGTGCTGTAGCCAACGGTGCTTATTTCCGCAGGCCTCGGCAGGAAGAACAGACGAGATCCACCCCCACCTCGGGGGCTTGACGCGTCCATTCTTCGGCCGCCCACTGGTGCTGCACCGAATCACCAGGGGATGGAGGCCCTTGTCCCCCTTTGAAGCACAACCTCCCGAGCCAGATCTTCCCCACCCCTCACCACCTCGGTCGGCCAGCGGGAGAAGAATCAAAGGAGAGGTTGTGCATAGCAAAGGAAAGGAACAAACCAGGGGCTTATTGATGGAGATTTCTGAGAGGGTGTGGAGCGCCGCCATCTCCGACCTCCGGAGCTCTGTGCCGCGCCGCCACCACCACCTCCCGCGCCATATCTCGCCCGTAAGAGCTGGCATACAACTCCAAGACCACGACATCTTGCCGAGAACCCTAGATCTACACCTAATATCTACTCCGGCGCGTCCCCCTCCCCATCTCCGGCCGGCAGAGCCGTCGGAGACGGGTCGGGTTCGGCCCGGCCTTCCTCGGTCAACAAGCAGGAGAGGGGAGGTGGAGAGAGAGGGGGTCGGGGGAAATGAGCACTGCATACCATTGTCATCTTGAGTTCACATGATAAGCCCTACCTCACTAATTTGCAGTCACACGTGGTTGGTGAAATTATCCTATCCACTTATACGACAAAAAGATATGTAATCAGTGATGGCGATGTGATATGTCACAGCCAATGTCCTAATCATGCCACAACATGACATCCATGTGTCATGCATCCATAGCTTGCTCAAATTGTGACAAATGCACCGCAATTTACAAGAAAAGTAAAGTCTGTGGTTGTCTTTTTGCCATCCCTCACATATCTTTTTTTATTACATACAAGGAGCGAGATTGCTCCACGTATCTTTGTAAAAAATCATAGATATTGCAGCTAATACATGGTTCTGTGCACTTTTACGTGAGAAGTCCGTGGGCGAGTCTAAGGAAGTGTGCGGTGAGAGGAGGGCAATTTTCGGAGTGTGGTGCAATTTTACCAACTCCTAACCCTATTTATGTCTCTTCTGTGTTTGTAGTTGGTGTTTATCTTTCATCAGTTATAATGTACGAGAATTATGATCTCATGTCTATTTTAATTTAACGTGATGTTCATCTGCGTTGAAGACTCTTGACTATCGGACATAAAGAACATTTTATTATTTTCAAAAGATTTGAGTATATGAATTATTTCCTACAAATTTACTGCAAGGAAATCCTTTAGGTCAAACAATACTTGCAATAAACATTTATAAGGATTGCAATCTTCCAAAGTTTTTATAAAAGTAATTTTAACCAAACCCAAATTTACTTGTAATCTTTTCCGATATATAGTTGGGTGTATGATCAACAAGACTTATGAGGTCATTGACCACGCACATATTTGTATGATTCCACGTTAAATGTAAAGAAATCGTTCATACCGAATGCAATGCTACAAAGACACGGAAACTCAAAACAGAAACACATCATGCGAGGTGCTAAATCTTGTAAATACATTTATGTGCTCCAGTACTCTATGGGCATCAATTTTTTTGTACAATGTGAATTTTGTGAGTCCAATTTACCAAGTACATTGCTACTTGCACACAAGAAAAACATTGCAGACTTTGTTGAATGAAGTGACTAGAGCAGGTCCAATAACCTCACCTAAGACTATGAGGAAGATTGTTTTCTTATTTAAGGAGAACAGATGTGTTTCTACTTCACACCACTAGTTTACCATGTTATATGTTGGTTATTTAAATGTTGCATTTGTTGATGCAACAATATGGTCAAAGTCTCGATCTTTTTCACCAAGGCAGTATGTTTCTCTTCACTTCCCTATACCTCGATGGTAAGCTCATCCATTTCATGGCATCAGGTGTTGATAACGCCCCGTAGGTATGGACTCTCCATGTACTGTCTTCCTCTAGTTCCGGCGTTCCGCAGCCAGGGTGCTCATATTGGATCGATATGGCAGATGCCCGACCCCCAAAATCTGAAGAAACATAGGTTTCTTTGTATTCTTAACGAGGACCTCCGATATAACCTAGGCTTCGGTCTTCTCCATCTTCTTCATGTATAGAGAGATATTTTTTGCATCGCAACCTTGTTTTGCAATGAAGGGGCATGGTTATCAGATGAATCAAGATATAAGCTTCCTAGTAGATGGTGACCTAGAGGAGGAGATATACATGAAACAACTAGAAGGATTCGTTGTTGTTAAAATGATAGAGATGGTGACCTAGAGGGGGTGGATAGGTCCTACAAATTTTATTTTCATTCTCTTGCAATTATAAGCTCTGCGGAAATATAAGTTAACCTAATGTAAGCTAGGTGAGCCAACCTATATGATGACACAAGTACTTCGACCACAAATACTATCAGAAATGTAAAAACACACAAGTAAAGATCTCGGATAGAAGATGTATTCACATGTTCCCTTCCATTGGGGGGGTGGGGGTGTCGGCACGTTGAAGAGGTGTGAGATCCCACGAAGGGCTCCTAATGCCACAAAGTATCACTTCTTGTCCGAGAGTCTATCACATGAAGGAATATCCCAAGCACGCGTGGTAGTCCTTAGGGTGGTCTCCAGGCCTTCACAAACTTTCCACATGGCAAATCACAAGTCAAAAGCCTCCAGGCGACCCTAACCGCCTAGGATTTCCCAATGAACCCAAGAGTAACAAGCAAAGCTGATGAACTCAAGGGGGATGAAACCTAGCAAGTTGTACATCGGGACCTCCTCCTACTTTCTACCAGATTGATTTGAAATTTGTTGGGTAGAATGGGAGATCCTCAAGCTTTTGTGTTTCAACAATGGTGGGAGAGAGAGCTTCAATGAATATGATAGGAATGGTTGACCTATCCTCATTAAGGAGGAAGAAAAGATATTTATAGATCAAGGGAGAAACTATCCATTTGGGAAAGTTTCTACGTGCAAATCGGTGGGAAGTCGGTGGAACCAGTTTCCCAGTCGATCACATCGGTGCCCAAGTTGGTCGACCGATTTCCATACCGATTTATCCAATTGTTGACCAAACTGGTGGGTAGACTGAACCAAACCAAAGCCGGTCCCAAAGGTATAAGTCACGACCAAATTTGGTACCGACCTCGACCGACTGAGTTGGTATGAGAATTTGTGGGGCTGGTTTGGGTGCCATTTTTTGCATAAACTCCTTAATGACTTTTTTCTCTGACAAGCTAAACTCTCCTCTCTTCGTGTGATGGTGATATTTGGTGGTAAGGTGTGCGTTTGGCTTTGGTGAACATCCCTAGCAAACTTATCGATATCACCACTATTTATAGTGTGGCATTTCCTATTTGAATCAAATATAAATAAGAGGGGAATAAAAGGAAAAATCTGATAGTTTTCTTCGTTCTCAACGAGGGGTCTCCAATCATATTCCATCAACAGCAACGGGCTAGTAGGTACAATTAGTCTGATACTAGCTCTAGTGTCATCATTAACCGAAACAACATTTAAGGGTAAAATATCCTTACAGTTACACGCAAGGAGCACCAAGAGTGCAGATTGAAGAAGAGATGAGGTATGGCTTGAAGCAATCACATTGGTAGTTGTGCAAGAAGTTTGAGTCAAGTTTGATTCATTTATGACTAAGCATGGTTATCATAAAGCATAACCTGATCATTGTGTCTTTTTAAAGAGGTATGCGGATGGTGACTTTATGTTGATGACACGTTGATTGTTGGAAATGGTGTAGATAGGATTGCTCTCCACAAGAAGGCATTGAGTAAATAAATTGCCACGAAGAATTTAGGACCAACTAAGAAAATACTTGGCACTTTAATATATCAAAGAAGCTTCTTTGGCTCTCACATGAAAGATACATTGAGAAGGTACTTGAAAGGTTTAATACGAAAGATGCAAAGTCTGTTACATCTCCACTTGTAGGACATCACAAACTAAGTTCAGAAAAATGGTCTAAAATCAAGGATAAATAAGATATGATTAAAGTACCTACCGTGGGTAGTTTGATGTATGCCATGGTGTGCACTAGACATAATGTTGCCTATCTAGTTGGAGTTGTTAGCCGGTTCATGGCAAATCCAAGTGAAGCTCACTGAATGCTGTGAAATGGATTCTTAGGTATCTGATACATCCAATTTGCATCACTATTTTATATCATAATTTGCTGCTATTCATTGATATATTTCATATTTGGAGATGATACTTATGTTATTTCATCTATTTTGCATATTTCATGATTATTTGGAGATCGCGCACCGGAGCCAGGATTCTGCTGGAAAAAGCACCGTCAGGATGCAATATTTCGGAAGATCAGCAGTTGACGGAAATTATATGAAAAATCCTATTTTTCCAGAAGACGAAGGGAGCCAGAAGGGGGAGCCGAGGGGACCCGAGGTGGGCCCACCTCATAGGCCGGCGCGGCCCAAGGCCTGGCCGCGCCGCCCTGTGAGGAGGGGACCCACAACCCTCTCTCGCCTCCTTTTCTTCGCGTACGTCTTCGTCCCGAAAACCTAAGCCACAGAGGATGGTCGCGAGGAGTCACAGCCGCCTCTGCGGGGCGGAGAACACCAGAGAGAAAAGAGCTCTCCGGCGGGCAGGAATCCGCCGGGGAAATTCCCTCCCGGAGGGGGAAATCGACGCTATCGTCACCGTCATCGAGCTGGACATCATCTCCATCACCATCGTCATCATCTCCATCATTATCACCGCCATCTCCACCGCTGCATCTCGTCACCGCTGTAACAATTTGGGTTTGATCTTGATTGTTTGATAGGGGAAACTGTCCCGGTGTTGATTTCTACTTGTTATTGATGCTATTGAGTGAAACCATTGAACCAAGGTTTATGTTCAGATTGTTATTCATTATCATATCACCTCTGATCATGTTCCATATGATGTCTCGTGAGTAGTTCGTTTAGTTCTTGAGGACATGGGTGAAGTCTAAATGTTAGTAGTGAATCATGGTTGAGTAGTATTCAGTGTTATGATATTTAAGTTGTGGTGTTATTCTTCTAGTGGTGTCGTGTGAACGTCGACTACACGACACTTCACCATTTATGGGCCTAGGGGAATGCATCTTGTACTCGTTTGCCAATTGCGGGGTTGCCGGAGTGACAGAAAGCTGAGCCCCCGTTGGTATATCGATGCAGGAGGGATCGCAGGATCTCAGAGTTTAAGGCTGTGGTTAAATTTATCTTAATTACTTTCTTGTATTTGCGGATGCTTGCAAGGGGTATAATCACAAGTATGTATTAGTCCTAGGAAGGGCAGTACATTAGCATAGGTTCACCCACACAACACTTATCAAAACAATGAAGATTAATCAGCTGTATGAAGCGAAAGCACTAGACTAAAATCCCGTGTGTTCTCAAGAACGTTTGGTCATTATAAGTAAACAAACCGGCTTGTCCTTTGTGCTAAAAAGGATTGGGCCACTCGCTGCAATTATTTCTCTCGCACTTTACTTACTCGTACGTTATTCATCTGTTACATCAAAACCCCCTGAATACTTGTCTGTGAGCATTTACAGTGAATCCTTCATCGAAACTGCTTGTCAACATCTTCTGCTCCTCGTTGGGATCGACATTCTTACTTATCGAAGATACTACGATACACCCCCTATACTTGTGGGTCATCAAGACTATTTTCTGGCGCCGTTGCCGGGGAGTGAAGCTCTATTGGTAAGTGGAATTGGTAAGGAAAACCTTTATTGTTGTGCTGATTTTATTTCTGCATGCTGCTATAAGTCATTATGGAGAGATCTTCTCTTCAATTTCTATTTGGGAAATCTACTACTACTGCAATGGTAGTGGATGAGGCACCAGGTGAGGAAGTAATACCATATAAAATACCTATGAAAATTATTGAACGTGTTATGGATAACCGCTATGAAGGGGATGGAACTGTCCATCCTGGTGATCATTTACTATTTTTACATGAATTATGCGGGTTATTCAAATGTGCAGGTATTGCTACGGATGAAGTTAGAAAGAAATGTAGGGATTCGTTGCATAGAAAACAAAAAATTTCCTACCGCGAGAACGCAATCCAAGCCAAGATATAATCTAGAAGATGGGAGCAACGAGGGGATGAACGAGACTAACCCTTGAAGATTTCCAAAGCCTATAAGAGTAGGCTCTTATTGCTGCGGTAGACGATCACTTGCCGCTTGCAAAAGCGCGTAGAAGATCTTGATCACGGTGCCACGATCGGGCAGCACCTCCGTACTCGGTCACACATTCGGTGTTGATGACGACGTCCTTCTCCCCGTTCCAGCGGGCAGCGGAAGTAGTAGATCCTCCTCAGAATCCCGGCAGCACGACGGCGTGGTGGCGGTGTCGATGGAGATCTCCGGCGGAGCTTCGCTAAGCATATGCGGGAGAAGTAGTGGAGGAGGGGTGCTAGGGTTTGGGGAGAGGGGGTGCCATGGGCGCCAGCCTCAAGGGGGCAGGGGTGGTGCGGCCAAGCCATGGGCTGCCCCCTCCCTCTCCTCCTCATTATATAGGTGGAACCCCAAGGGTTTGCCCAAAGTCTTCGAATAAGACCCCAATAGAAAAACTGCCTTATGGACGAAACCTAGAGGGACAGGGACTCTCCCCTTCCCCCTTTTCTTTGGCCGGCCAAGGAGGTGGAGTCCACCATGGACTCCACCCTCCCACTTGGTTGGCTGGTTAGGGTTTGTGGAGTCCCTCCGGGACTCCTCCTTCCATAGTAATTTATTTCCGGATAATTCTAGAAACCACCTTCCATAAATTCACCGGATCATTTCCAAACTTGGAAAGTGACTTCCTATATATGAATCTTATTCTCCGGACCATTCCGGAACTCCTCGTGATGTCCTGGATCCCATCCGAGACTCCGAACAAAACTTCGAACTCCATTCCATATTCCATATCTACTTAAACGACATCAAACCTTAAGTGTGTCACCCTACGGTTCGCGAACTATGTAGACATGGTTGAGACTTCTCTCCGACCAATAACCAATAGCGGGATCTGGAGATCCATAATGGCTCCCACATATTCAACGATGACTTTAGTGATCGAATGAACCATTCACATACGATACCAATTCCCTTTGTCACGCGATATTTTACTTGTCCGAGGTTTGATCATCGGTATCACTCTATACCTTGTTCAACCTCGTCTCCTGACAAGTACTCTTTACTCGTACCGTGGTATGTGGTCTCTTATGAACTTATTCATATGCTTGCAAGACATTAGACGACATTCCACCGAGAGGGCCCAGAGTATATCTATCCGTCATCGGGATGGACAAATCCCACTGTTGATCCATATGCCTCAACTCATACTTTCCGGATACTTAATCCCACCTTTATAACCACCCATTTACGCAGTGGCGTTTGATGTAATCAAAGTACCTTTCCAGTATAAGTGATTTATATGATCTCATGGTCATAAGGACTAGGTAACTATGTATCGAAAGCTTATAGCAAATAACTTAATGACGTGATCTTATGCTACGCTTAATTGGGTGTGTCCATTATATCATTCACATAATGACATAACCTTGTTATTAATAACATCCAATGTTCATGATCATGAAACGATGATCATCTATTAATCAACAAGCTAGTTATACAAGAGGCTTACTAGGGACTCCTTGTTGTTCACATAACACACATGTATCAATGTTTCGGTTAATACAATTATAGCATGGTATGTAAACATTATCATAAACTTAAAGGTATTATAATAACCATTTTATTATTGCCTCTTGGGCATATCTCCAACAGTCTCCCACTTGCACTAGAGTCAATAATCTAGTTTACATTTGTAAAGATATAACACCTTGGCCTTCCGGTGCTTTATCATGTTTTTCTCACGGGAGAGGTTTTAGTCAACGGATCTGACATGCTCAGAACCGTATGTATTTTGTAATTCATTTGCGTCTCAACGCATCACTCATTTCCAAATGAGTCGGCATTAAATATGTTTGGTCTTCTGGTGGAACCTTAATTCCGCGGTCTGAAATATGTCACTAATATTGTCACACACAATATAGCTTCAAAGTTCGACTCATTTTAACTACACCAAGTTCTGAAAGAACCTCTTGACTTAACATCCTTTGTCATTGTCAAAACAATGACATACTCTGCCTTCTTTTGTAGAATCCGTCACAATATTTAGAACTCTTCTAAATCTAGCATAGACAACTTCTAGCTCATTGTGCTACCTTTTAAACAACACTTATTCTAATTTGAGATTGAAATTTTATTTTTATATGTGACCAAACAAATATCGGTGAAACACCTTACAGCGATTTGTTTGTCATTTCCCCATATAAAACTATATATGTATCCTTGGTTCTTCTAAAGCACACATGGATATTCTTACTGTTTGTCCAATGATTATCACATGAATCATTCTGGTCTATGCTCCTAACTCTTTAGAGCATAGGACATCTGATTTTGTACATATTATTCGTGATCTAAAATCACTCATGTGTTTTTACTCATTGAGTGTCAATTACACTCAAGTCTTGTTAAACCTTCGCATGAAAAGAACACCTTCTTAATATTTCTATATTGAACTACTTCAATATCTATTTTATGTACTTTGACTTAAACCTATTTATGTGTTTTAATCTATCTTCATAGATCTTGACACTAAATATGTTTCAGTCCATATCCTTTCATTAAAGTTAATTTTAAATGAAACCTATTAATCAAGTATATAATTACATCATTTATAACCAACTATATGTCATCTACATAAAGTATTATAAATATGTCTCAGCGCTCCCACTTAATTTCTTGCAAATGCAAGCCTCTTCATCGTCTCTGATGAAATCAAAAGCTCTTTGATTATTTCATCTGGTGAAGATTCCAACTCCGCGATACTCACTTCATCCAATTGAAGTTTGTATACCTATCTAGTATTCTACGGACCAGCAAAACTCTTGGTTGTATCTTGTATACACCTTTAATACATACTTCTGTTAAGTAATGTATTTTGCCATCCTACTAGCATATCTCATAAAAGAAATATGTAGTGATTACTAGAATAATCCACATAGACTATAAGCATTGCTACGGAAAATCTAATCTTATCGTAGTCAACTCTTTGAACTTTGTCGTAAACAATATTTCAACAAGTCGAGCTTATTCAAGGATATTCCATCCAAGTCCATCAATTTTATAGATCCATTTACTTTCAAAAAGTATTCATCTATCTTGGATTTCATGGCGTATAGCCATTTTAACGGAGTCAGGGCCCATCATGACTTCTTTGTTCGTAGTTGGTTTATCATTGTTCAAAATCAATCCTTTGTCCACAAATCATTTATTTGATCACAAAGTAAACCACACCTACAAGGTTCAATAAGTACTTCGATCTCCATGGCTAAAACACTTTGTAGTCATGGAAGCCATGATCGTTGTGGCCGCTTCCGGAACCATTTCCGATGCTGCGCTACTCTGATCATTATGCTCAAGTTCATAAACCATATCAAGTTCTATTGTCCTCGCACTCAAATACTTCGCTAGAAAACAATTTCTTGGAAATAAGAAACATTGACAAACACTTTTGTCTTTTATTTCATAGTGGAAAGAATTCCCAATAAATTCTTTGGGATAACCAACAAAGACATTTATCCGTTTTTGGTTGTAAACTCTTAGACCAAAATTTAAAGAAAGGACTATTAGGGTTTATACCCATGCCATAACTTGTATGGTGTCATTTCAACGGATCATGATGATGCTCTATTTAGTGTAAAAACGGTAGTCTCTAAAGCATAATCCACAAAAATTATAATGGCATTAATATTTTATCTCATCATTGACCCAAACAAGGTTTGGATACATCTCTTGGATACTTCATCATCACTATGATACTTCAAGAAATGTGAGTTGTAGAACAATTTCATAACTCTCTTAGATGTTCGCTAAATCTCGTAATTCAAATATTTCCACTATGATCCAATCATAGATATTTGACTTTCTATTACGATGATTTCCACTTCATGCTGAAATTTATTTGAATCCATTCAAATGTTTCAAACTTCTTCCTTATCGAATATATCCACATATATATACTCAATTCATTGTTTGAAGTTTTCATGAAGTAGAAGAATCTCCCGCACACAACTATGCCCAGTGAACCATATACATCATCATGTATGTTTCCACTAAGTTAGTTGCCCGTTCAAATCTTGGCCTATGAACGGTATTTCAGTCATTCATTTTAGAAGAAATTTGCAAGCGCCAAAATGATTCATAAATCAAATGACTCCAATAATCCATTTGCATGGAGTTTCTTCATGCGTTCCTTTCCAACATGACCTAAATGGCGGTTCCACAAATAAGTGGAATTCAAATCATTTGCCTTACGGCATTTTAGCGTCAGTGTTATGTATGTGTGTGTCACCATTAAAATTTATAATAACTTATCCATCGTACATGGAGTAATGTCATAATTTGAACAACTCATTGTTTTTATTTGACAAGAGCAAAATAACAATTATTAAGTTCTTTATTATAAATTCTAAGGGCTAGATAGAATGCCAACGATGAACATAATAACACTTTATTTTTGTTCCAGACGTGCATTCCTATCATATTCCTTGTCAGTCACTTAGGCCATTGTATTCTTGTATTGCGTTGTTTTGTATGACACTTCATACCAACCAATATGGTACAAATACCCAAGAATTTCATTGTGTGACCAAACGAGGAATACATCCATAACATGTATATCATTTATATACACCTGAGCTAGACTTTCTAGTCTTTTCTTTTCTTTCTGCCAAAATATCTTTTGTAATTTCTCTTTTAGCTTTCCTCATTATTCAGAAAACATTTCTCCTTCAATAACTTCTAGGTTTGTTGGTCAAATACCAATAACCTTGAGGTTCTTGCTTTGAAGTTGATCATCATATGACAAGTGTTTCAGATTTCACTATTAGTAACTTTGTAATATGATGAACAATTTCACTCATAATTTTATCCATCATATCATGACGACTTTTCGAGACCATGTCTGTACATGCTAGGCTCGTAAAGTTTAACCTCAGTATTCGCATGTGCAAATCTGGCTTGCACCCGTTGTAAGCACACGTAGAATCTATAACACCCGATCATCACGTGATGCTTCGAAACAACGAGTCTTAGCAACGGTGCATACTAAGGACAATCACTTCATTGATATGCGAATATCGTTAGTGCCCCAATAGTTGGAGGATTGGGACGCCTTGCGTCTTCAACCTTCGTACATTCCCATAAAACTTATGAGTTTATGTAGTCTCACAAAATTATATTCTATCATCTTGCAATAAGGTCTTAGATATCACATATATCTCATACCTTGATTATTTCTGAAAACTAAATTTTCAGCTCCTTACTTTTCAAACAGATTTGAACTTCAAGTTTTATGGAGACAAGATAACTTTAGGTACTAATTGAAACCACAACTCTTTGAATCAACAATGTGAGGTTTACTAAAAGTTTGCAATAAGACTTAATCATTTCTTGATTCTTTAACAATACGGTACCAGTCCGTAAAGTTTCTTGTCAGACTTAACAGTATTTCTATCTCAATTACAAGACTAGCGCATGGTAGAAAAACGGATGCCAATACTACAAAATTAATTCAAAATACTACTCAGACTATGTTTATGATAATTAGTTCATGTTTTAATCTAATTACTAATGAACTCCCACTTAATACAACATCCCTCATAGTTGTTAAGTGGTACACGATCCAAATCCACTACACCAAAACCGATCATCACGTGAGATGATGTAGCTTCAATGGTGAACATCAACATGTTTGATCATATCATCCATATGATTCGTGTTCAACCTTTCGGTTTCCGTTGTCCCGAGGCCATGTCTGTACATGCTAGGCTCGTCAAGCAAACCCAAGTATTCCGCGTGTGCAACATGGCTTACACCCGTTGTATGTGAACGTTGATTCTATCACATCCGATCATCACGAGATGCTTCGAAACGACGAACTGTGCAACGGTGCATACGAGGGGAGAACACTTTATTATATTGATATTAATGTGAGGGATCATCTTATAATGCTACCGTCGCGATCTAAGCAAAATAAGATGCATAAAGGATTAACATCACATGCAGTTCATATGTGATATGATATGGCCCTTTAGTCTTTGCGCCTTCAATCTTCATCTCCAAAGCACGGACATGATCTCCATCATCAACGGGCAAGATCTCCATCATCGTCGGCGTAGCGTCAAGGTTCATGGCGCCGTCTTCATGGTTGTTCACCTCATGTAGCAACTATTACAACTACTTTGAAATACTACTCAACATGAAATTTAAAGACAACCATAAGGCTCCTGCCGGTTGCCACAATACAATAATGATCATCTCATACATATTCATCATCACATTATGGCCATATCACATCACCATGAAGGATAACGTTGCATAGAAAACAAAAATTTTCCTATCGCGAACACGCAATCCAAGCCAAGATGCAATCTAGAAGACGGTAGCAACGAGGGGATGATCAAGACTAACCCTTGAAGAGATTCCAAAGCCTATAAGAGTAGGCTCTTATTGCTGCGGTAGACGATCACTTGCCGCTTGCAAAAGCGCGTAGAAGATCTTGATCACGATCGCTTCCGGTGCCACGAACGGGCAGCACCTCCGTACTCGGTCACACGTTCGGTTGTTGATGAAGACGATGTCCACCTTCCCGTTCCAGCGGGCAGCAGAAGTAGTAGCTCCTCTTGAATCCGACAGCACGACGGCGTGGTGTCGGTGGTGGTGGAGAAATCCGGCGGAGCTTCGCTTAAGCGTGCGGGATGTGGTGGAGGAGAGAGACCGCTAGGGTTTGGGGAGAGAGGGGGTTGGGCGCCGGCCCTCTAAGGGGTGCGGGCAAGGCTGAGGCTTGAAGTGATCAGCCCCCCTCTCTATGCCCCTCATTATATAGGTGGAAGCCCCAAGAGTTCTAGTCCAAGTCTTCGAATAAGACCCCAACACTAAAACCTCCCATATGTGGGAAACCTACTCAAGGAGGGAGTCCTACCCAAGGTGGGACTCCCACCTTTCCTTGAGGTGGGTTGGCCGGCCACCCTAGGGGAGTCCACCTTGGACTCCTCCCCTTTAGGGTTGGCTGGTCATGCAAGTGGAGTCTCTTCGGGACTCCACTTTCCAAAGTGCCATTATTCCGGACTTTTCTAGAACCTTCTAGAACCTGCCATAAATGCACCGGATCATTTCCAAACTTGGAATATGACTTCCTATATATGAATCTTATTCTCCGGACCATTCCGGAACTCCTCGTGATGTCCGGGATCTCATCCGGGACTCCGAACAAATATTCGAACTCCATTCCATATTCAAGTTCTACCATTTCAACATCCAACTTTAAGTGTGTCACCCTACGGTTCGTGAACTATGCGGACATGGTTGAGTACTCACTCCGACCAATAACCAATAGCGGGATCTGGAGATCCGTAATGGCTCCCACATATTCAACGATGACTTCAGTGATCGAATGAACCATTCACATACGATACCAATTCCCTTTGTCACGCGATATTTTACTTGTCCGAGGTTTGATCATCGGTATCACTCTATACCTTGTTCAACCTCGTCTCCTGACAAGTACTCTTTACTCGTACCGTGGTATGTGGTCTCTTATGAACTTATTCATATGCTTGCAAGACATTAGACGACATACCACCGAGAGGGCCCAGAGTATATCTATCCGTCATCGGGATGGACAAATCCCACTGTTGATCCATATGCCTCAACTCATACTTTCCGGATACTTAATCCCACCTTTATAACCACCCATTTACGCAGTGGCGTTTGATGTAATCAAAGTACCTTTCCGGTATAAGTGATTTACATGATCTCATGGTCATAAGGACTAGGTAACTATGTATCGAAAGCTTATAGCAAATAACTTAATGACGAGATCTTATGCTACGCTTAATTGGGTGTGTCCATTACATCATTCATATAATGATATAACCTTGTTATTAATAACATCCAATGTTCATGATTATGAAACTAATCATCCATTAATCAACAAGCTAGTTTAAGAGGCATACTAGGGACTTCTTGTTGTCTACATATCACACATGTACTAATGTTTCGGTTAATACAATTATAGCATGATATATAAACATTTATCATAAAGATATAAATAATAACCACTTTATTATTGCCTCTAGGGCATATCTCCTTCAGTCTCCCACTTGCACTAGAGTCAATAATCTAGATTATATTGTAATATACCTAACACCCATGGCATTCTGGTGTCGGTCATGCTTTGCCCTAGGGAGAGCTTTAGTCAACGGATCTGACACGTTCAGAAACGTATGTATTTTGTAATTCATTTGCATCTCAACGCATCACTCATTTCCAAATGAGTCGGCATTAAATATGTTTTGATCTTCTGGTGGAACCTTAATTCCGCGGTCTGAAATATGTCACTAATATTGTCACATACAATATAGCTTCAAAGTTCTGACTCTGTCGGAACTACACCAAGTTCTCAAAGAACCTCTTGACTTTAACATCCTTTGTCATTTTCAAAGCAATGACATATTCTGCCTTCTTTTGTAGAATCCGTCACAATATTTAGAACTCTTCTAAATCTAGCATAGACAACTTCTAGCTCATTGTGCTACCTTTTAAACAACACTTAGTCTAATTTGAGATTGAAATTATATTTTATATGTGACAAAAACAATATTGGTGTAACACCTTACAACGATTTGTTTGTCAATTCTTCATACAAAAATATATATATATATCCTTAGTTCTTCTAAAGTACTCAAGGATATTCTTACTGTTGTCCAATGATCATCATATGAATCATTCTGGTAAATGCTCATAACACTTTATAGCATATGATATCTGATTGTGTACATATTATTCGTGATCTATAATCACTCATATGTTTTTACTCATTGAGTGTCAGATACACTCAAGTCTTGTTAAAACTTTAACATGACAAGAATATTTTCTTAATATTTCTATATTGAACTATTTCAATATCTATTCTATGTACTTTGACTTAAACTTATTTATGTGTTTCAATCTATCTTCATAGATCTTGACACTAGATATGTTTCAGTCCATATCCTTTCATTGAAATTAATTTCTCAATGAAACCTTTTAATCAAGTATATAATTACATCATTTATAACCAACTATATGTCACCTACATAAAGTATTATAAATATGTCTTAGCGCTCCTACTTAATTTCTTGCAAATGCAAGCCTCTTCATCATCTCTGATGAAATCAAAAACTCTTTGATTATTTCATCTGGTGAAGATTCCAACTCCGCGATACTCACTTCATCAAATTAAAGTTTGTATATTTATCTAGTATTCCACGGATCAGCAAAACTCTTGGTTGTATCTTGTATACACCTTTTAATACATACTTCTGATAAGCTATGTATTTTGCCATCCTACTAACATATCTCATAAAAGAAATATGTAGTGATTACTAGAATAATCCACATAGACTATAAGCATTGCTACGGAAGATCTAATCTTATCGTAGTCAACTATTTGAACTTTGTCGTAAACAACTTTTCGATAAGTTGAGCTTCTTCAATGATATTTCATCCAAGTCTATAGATCCATTTACTTTCAAAAAGTATTCATCTATTATGGATTTCATGGCGCATGGCCATTTTAACGGAGTCAGGGCCCATCATAACTTCTTTGTTTGTAGTTGGTTTATCATTGTTCAAAATCAATCCTTTGTCCACAAATCATTTATTTGATCACAAAGTAAACCATACCTACAAGGTTCAATATGTACTTCGATCTCCATGGCTAAAACACTTTGTAGTCATGGGAGCCATGATCGTTGTGGCTGCTTCCGAAACCAATTCCGATGCTGCGCTACTCTGATCATTATGCTCAGGTTCATAAACCTTATCAAATTATATTGTCCTCCCACTCAAATACTTCACTAGAAACAATTTCTCGAAATAAGAAACATTGACAAACACTTTTGTCTTTGTCTTGTGGGAAGAATTCCCAATTAAATCTCTGGGATAACCAACAAAGACATTCATCCGATTTTGGTTGTAAACTCTTAGACCAAAATTTAAAGAAAAGACTATTAGGGTTTATACCCATGTCATAACTTGTATGATGTCATTTCATCGGATCTTGATGGTGCTCTATTCAGTGTAAAAGCGGTAGTCACTAAAGTATAATCCACAAAAATATAATGGCATCAATATTTTATCTCATCATTGATCCAACAAGGTTTGGATACATATCTCGGATACTATATCATCATTATGATACTCCAAGAAATGTGAGTTGTAGAACAATTTCATAACTCTCTTAGATGTTCGCTAAAACTCGTAATTCAAATATTTCCACCGTGATCCAATCATAGATATTTGACTTTTCTATTACGTTGATTTCCACTTCATGTTGAAATTTATTTGAACCCATTCAAATGTTTCAAACTTCTTCCTTATCGAATATATCCATATATATATACTCAATTCATTGTTGAAAGTTTTCATGAAGTAGAAGAATCTCCCGCACACAACTATGCTCAGTGAACCATATACATCATTATGTATTTTTCCACTAAGTTTGTTGCCCGTTCAACTCTTGGCCTATGAACGGTATTTTAATCATTCTCTTTAGAAAAAAATTTGCAAGCGCCAAATGATTCAAAAATCAAATGACTCCAAAAAATCCATTTGCATGGAGTTCCTTCATGCTTTCCTTTCTAACATGACCTAAATGGCGGTTCCACAAATAAGTGGAATTCAAATCATTTGCCTTATGGCATCTTAGCGTCAGTTTTATGTATGTGTGTTTCACCATTAAGATTTATAATAACTTATCCATCGTACATGGAGTAATGTCATAATTTGAACAACTCATTGTTTTCATTTGACCGGAGCAAAATAACAATTATTAAGTTCTTTATTATAAATTCTAAGGGCTAGATAGAATGCCAACGACGAACATAATAACACTTTATTTTGTTCCAGACGCAGTATTTCTATCATATTCCTTGTCAGTCACTTAGGCCATTGTATTCTTGTATTGCGTTGTTTTGTATGACACTTCATACCAACCAATATAGTACTAATACCCAAGAATTTCATAGTGTGACCTAACTAGGAATACAACCATAACATGTATATCATTTATATACACCTGAGCTAGACTTTCTAGTCTTTTCTTTCTTTCTGCCAAAAAATCTTTTGCAGTTTCTCTTTTAGCTTTCCTCATTATTCAGAAAAACACTTCAACATTAAAAACTTCTAGGTTTGTTGGTCTAATACCAATAACCTTGAGGTTCTTATTTTGAAGTTGATCATCATATGACAAGTGTTCTAGATTTCACTATTAGTAACTTTGTAATATGATGAACAATTTCACTCATAATTTTATCCATTATATCATGACGACTTTCCGAGACCATGTCTGTACGTGTTAGGCTCGTAAAGTTTTAACCTTGGTATTCGCATGTGCAAATCTGGCTTGCACCCGTTGTATGCACACGTAGAATCTATCACACCCGATCATCACGTGATGCTTCGAAACGACGAGTCTTAGCAACGGTGCATACTAAGGACGATAACTTCATGGATATGCGAATATTATTAGTGCCCCAATAGTTGGAGGATTGTGACGCCTGGCGTCTTCAACCTTCATACATTCCCATAAAACTTATGAGTTTATGTAGTCTCACCAAATTTATATTCTATCATCTTGCAATAAGGTCTTAGATATCACATATATCTCATACCTTGATTATTTCTGAAAACTAAATTTTCAGCTCCTTATTTTTCAAACAGATTTGAATTTCAAGTTTCACGGAGACAAGATAACTTTAGGTACTAATTGAAACCATAGCTCTTTGAATCAACAATGTGAGGTTTACTAAAAGTTTGCAATAGGACTTAATCAATTCTTGATTCTTTAACAATACGGTACCAATCCGTAAAGTTTCTTGTCAGATTTTAACAGTATTTCTATCCCAATAACAAGACTAGCGCATGGTAGAAAACGGATGCCAATACTACAAAATTAATTCAAAATACTACTCAGACTATGTTTATGATAATTAGTTCATGTTTTAATCTAATTACTAATGAACTCCCACTTAATACAACATCCCTCATAGTTGTTAAGTGGTACACGATCCAAATCCACTATACCAAAACCGATCATCACGTGAGATGATGTAGCTTCAATGGTGAACATCAACATGTTGATCATATCATCCATATGACTCGTGTTCAACCTTTCGGTTTCCGTTGTCCCGAGGCCATGTCTCAGACATGCTAGGCTCGTCAAGCAAACCCAAGTATTCGCGTGTGCAACATGGCTTACACCCGTTGTATATGAACGTTGAATCTATCACATCCGATCATCACGAGATGCTTTGAAACGACGAACTTTGGCAACGGTGCATACGAGGGGAGAACACTTTATTATCTTGATATTAATGTGAGGGATCATCTTATAATGCTACCGTCGCGATCTAAGCAAAAAAGGATGCAAAAAGGATTAACATCACATGCAATTCATATGTGATATGATATGGCCCTTTAGTCTTTGCGCCTTCGATCTTCATCTCCAAAGCACGGACATGATCTCCATCATCAACGGGCATGATCTCCATCATCGTCGGCGTAGCGTCAAGGTTCATGGCGCCGGCTTCATGGTTGTTCACCTCATGTAGCAACTATTACAACTACTTTGAAATACTACTCAACATGAAATTTAAAGACAACCATAAGGCTCTTGCCGGTTGCCACAATACAATAATGATCATCTCATACATATTCATCATCACATTATGACCATATCACATCACCAAACCCTGCAAAAACAAGTTAGACGTCTCTAATTTGGTTTGCATATTTTACGTGGTTTAGGGTTTTTGAGTAGGATCTAATCTACCTACGAACATGAACCACAACGGTGATACTAGTGTTGTCAATAGAAGAGTAAGTTGAATCTTCACTATAGTAGGAGAGACAGACACCCGCAAAGCCTCTTATGCAATACAAGTTGCATGTCGAACGAGGAACAAGTCTCATGAACGCGGTCATGTAAAGTTAGTCCGAGCCGCTTCATCCCACTATGCCACAAAGATGCAAAGTACTCAAACTAAAGATAACAAGAGCATCAACGCCCACAAAACCATTGTGTTCTACTCGTGCAACCATCTATGCATAGACACGGCTCTGATACCACTAAAGGATAACGTTGCATAGAAAACAAAAAATTTCCTATCGCGAACACGCAATCCAAGCCAAGATGCAATCTAGAAGACGGTAGCAACGAGGGGATGATCAAGACTAACCCTTGAAGAGATTCCAAAGCCTATAAGAGTAGGCTCTTATTGCTGCGGTAGACGATCACTTGCCGCTTGCAAAAGCACGTAGAAGATCTTGATCACGATCGCTTCCGGCGCCACGAACGGGCAGCACCTCCGTACTCGGTCACACGTTCGGTTGTTGATGAAGACGATGTCCACCTCCCCGTTCCAGCGGGCAGCAGAAGTAGTAGCTCCTCTTGAATCCGACAACACGACGGCGTGGTGTCGGTGGTGGTGGAGAAATCCGGCGGAGCTTCGCTTAAGCGTGCGGGATGTGGTGGAGGAGAGAGACCGCTAGGGTTTGGGGAGAGAGGGGGTTGGGCGCCGGCCCTCTAAGGGGTGCGGCCAAGGCTGAGGCTTGAAGTGATCAGCCCCCCTCTCTATGCCCCTCATTATATAGGTGGAAGCCCCAAGAGTTCTAGTCCAAGTCTTCGAATAAGACCCCAACACTAAAACCTCCCATATGTGGGAAACCTACTCAAGGAGGGAGTCCTACCCAAGGTGGGACTCCCACCTTTCCTTGAGGTGGGTTGGCCGGCCACCCTAGGGGAGTCCACCTTGGACTCCTCCCCTTTAGGGTTGGCTGGTCATGCAAGTGGAGTCTCTTCGGGACTCCACTTTCCAAAGTGCCATTATTCCGGACTTTTCTAGAACCTTCTAGAACCTGCCATAAATGCACCGGATCATTTCCAAACTTGGAATATGACTTCCTATATATGAATCTTATTCTCCGGACCATTCCGGAACTCCTCGTGATGTCCGGGATCTCATCCGGGACTCCGAACAAATATTCGAACTCCATTCCATATTCAAGTTCTACCATTTCAACATCCAACTTTAAGTGTGTCACCCTACGGTTCGTGAACTATGCGGACATGGTTGAGTACTCACTCCGACCAATAACCAATAGCGGGATCTGGAGATCCATAATGGCTCCCACATATTCAACGATGACTTCAGTGATCGAATGAACCATTCACATACGATACCAATTCCCTTTGTCACGCGATATTTTACTTGTCCGAGGTTTGAACATCGGTATCACTCTATACCTTGTTCAACCTCGTCTCCTGACAAGTACTCTTTACTCGTACCGTGGTATGTGGTCTCTTATGAACTTATTCATATGCTTGCAAGACATTAGACGACATACCACCGAGAGGGCCCAGAGTATATCTATCCGTCATCGGGATGGACAAATCCCACTGTTGATCCATATGCCTCAACTCATACTTTCCGGATACTTAATCCCACCTTTATAACCACCCATTTATGCAGTGGCGTTTGATGTAATCAAAGTACCTTTCCGGTATAAGTGATTTACATGATCTCATGGTCATAAGGACTAGGTAACTATGTATCGAAAGCTTATAGCAAATAACTTAATGACGAGATCTTATGCTACGCTTAATTGGGTGTGTCCATTACATCATTCATATAATGATATAACCTTGTTATTAATAACATCCAATGTTCATGATTATGAAACTAATCATCCATTAATCAACAAGCTAGTTTAAGAGGCATACTAGGGACTTCTTGTTGTCTACATATCACACATGTACTAATGTTTCGGTTAATACAATTATAGCATGATATATAAACATTTATCATAAAGATATAAATAATAACCACTTTATTATTGCCTCTAGGGCATATCTCCTTCACACCAAACCCTGCAAAAACAAGTTAGACGTCTCTAATTTGGTTTGCATATTTTACGTGGTTTAGGGTTTTCGAGAAAGATCTAATCTACCTACGAACATGAACCACAACGGTGATACTAATGTTGTCAATAGAAGATTAAATTGAATCTTCACTATAGTAGGAGAGACAGACACCCGCAAAGCCTCTTATGCAATACAAGTTGCATGTCGAACGAGGAACAAGTCTCATGAACGCGGTCATGTAAAGTTAGTCCGAGCCGCTTCATCCCACTATGCCACAAAGATGCAAAGTACTCAAACTAAAGATAACAAGAGCATCAACGCCCACAAAACCATTGTGTTCTACTCGTGCAACCATCTATGCATATACACGGCTCTGATACAACTGTAGGGATTCGTTGCATAGAAAACAAAAAAATTTCCTACCGCGAGAACGCAATCCAAGCCAAGATGCAATCTAGAAGATGGGAGCAACGAGGGGATGAACGAGACTAACCCTTGAAGATTTCCAAAGCCTATAAGAGTAGGCTCTTATTGCTGCGGTAGACGATCACTTGCCGCTTGCAAAAGCGCGTAGAAGATCTTGATCACGGTGCCACGATCGGGCAGCACCTCCGTACTCGGTCACACATTCGGTGTTGATGACGACGTCCTTCTCCCCGTTCCAGCGGGCAGCGGAAGTAGTAGATCCTCCTCGGAATCCCGGCAGCATGACGGCGTGGTGGCGGTGTCGATGGAGATCTCCGGCGGAGCTTCGCTAAGCATATGCGGGAGAAGTAGTGGAGGAGGGGTGCTAGGGTTTGGGGAGAGGGGGTGCCATGGGCGCCAGCCTCAAGGGGGCAGGGGTGGTGCGGCCAAGCCATGGGCTGCCCCCTCCCTCTCCTCCTCATTATATAGGTGGAACCCCAAGGGTTTGCCCAAAGTCTTCGAATAAGACCCCAATAGAAAAACTGCCTTATGGACGAAACCTAGAGGGACAGGGACTCTCCCCTTCCCCCTTTTCTTTGGCCGGCCAAGGAGGTGGAGTCCACCATGGACTCCACCCTCCCACTTGGTTGGCTGGTTAGGGTTTGTGGAGTCCCTCCGGGACTCCTCCTTCCATAGTAATTTATTTCCGGATAATTCTAGAAACCACCTTCCATAAATTCACCGGATCATTTCCAAACTTGGAAAGTGACTTCCTATATATGAATCTTATTCTCCGGACCATTCCGGAACTCCTCGTGATGTCCTGGATCCCATCCGAGACTCCGAACAAAACTTCGAACTCCATTCCATATTCCATATCTACTTAAACGACATCAAACCTTAAGTGTGTCACCCTACGGTTCGCGAACTATGTAGACATGGTTGAGACTTCTCTCCGACCAATAACCAATAGCGGGATCTGGAGATCCATAATGGCTCCCACATATTCAACGATGACTTTAGTGATCGAATGAACCATTCACATACGATACCAATTCCCTTTGTCACGCGATATTTTACTTGTCCGAGGTTTGATCATCGGTATCACTCTATACCTTGTTCAACCTCGTCTCCTGACAAGTACTCTTTACTCGTACCGTGGTATGTGGTCTCTTATGAACTTATTCATATGCTTGCAAGACATTAGACGACATTCCACCGAGAGGGCCCAGAGTATATCTATCCGTCATCGGGATGGACAAATCCCACTGTTGATCCATATGCCTCAACTCATACTTTCCGGATACTTAATCCCACCTTTATAACCACCCATTTACGCAGTGGCGTTTGATGTAATCAAAGTACCTTTCCAGTATAAGTGATTTATATGATCTCATGGTCATAAGGACTAGGTAACTATGTATCGAAAGCTTATAGCAAATAACTTAATGACGTGATCTTATGCTACGCTTAATTGGGTGTGTCCATTATATCATTCACATAATGACATAACCTTGTTATTAATAACATCCAATGTTCATGATCATGAAACGATGATCATCTATTAATCAACAAGCTAGTTATACAAGAGGCTTACTAGGGACTCCTTGTTGTTCACATAACACACATGTATCAATGTTTCGGTTAATACAATTATAGCATGGTATGTAAACATTATCATAAACTTAAAGGTATTATAATAACCATTTTATTATTGCCTCTTGGGCATATCTCCAACAAGAAACTATTCTCTATATCGCTGTCTGGTAAAGCAGCGCACTGGTATAAATTGCTGAAGAATAGGATTCTATTGATTGGGAGGACATTGTGCCTTTATTTTATTCCAAATTCTATCCTCCAAGTGAAATTAACAAAGATCGGAACCGCATATATAATTTCTGGCCTCATGATGGAGAAAGCATTGCCCAAGCATGGGGGAGATTGAAGTCTTTAATGCTCAAATTCCCCATTCATGAGCTTCCTGGTAATGTTATTATTGATAATTTCTATGCAAGACTTTCTTTTCAAGACAAGACCTTGCTGGATACTTCTTGTTCTGGATCATTTACACGCAACAAAGAAGAGTTTAAAAGGGACCTTCTTGATCGGATCCAGGAGAATACTGAAGGATGGGAGAACGACAAAGATAGAGAGTCAGGTATAAACTTTGATTATAAATGCATTGAGGTTTTTATGGATACTGATAAATTTCGTAATATTAGTGCTACTTATGGTCTTGATTCTCAAGTCGTTGCAAATCTTTATAAAGCTTTTGCCTCTCATTATGAATTGCCTAAGAAGAATTTTGATAATTATCATGAACCGTATAAAGATAAAATAGATTCATCTATAAACAAATGTGTTGTAATTGAAACTGTTGATCATGTTATTCCTGAAGCTTATATTGAAAAAACTCCTTTCCCTGCTAAAATGAAGGAGTACTCTGTTATAAATAGTGCGGTTCATAAAAGTGAAAAGAAACCTATAGAACCTGAAGAACAAATAAAAGTTGAACCTGCTGTTGCAATAATTAAAGATCTTGTGACTGAAAATGTGGAGGATGGTCATATTATTTTCTGTGAAGATGCTTCTAATATTGTTTCACATCCTAATAAGTCTAGGAAAGCTAGTGTTCCTATGCTCTCTGTTAGAATTGGTGATCATTGTTATTATGGTTTATGTGACATTGGTGCAAGTATTAGTGCTATCCCTTATGAGCTTTACACGGAGATTATGCACGAAATTGGTTCTTGTGAACTTGAAGATATTGATGTGGTTATTCGACTAGCTAATAGAGAAACTATCTCTCCAATTGGTATTGTTCGAGATGTGGAAGTTCTATGTGGTAAGATTAAATATCCCTTGACTTTTTGGTACTTGGTTCACTGCTAGTAAATATTGTCCTATCATTTTTGGTAGACCTTTTCTAAATACTTGTGGAGCTATTATAGATTGCAAGAAAGAGAAAATTTTGACTAAATTTGCTGGTGAATCTTATGGGTTTAATTTCTCTAAATTTGCCAAAACCCCTTATAAAGCTGATTTGCCTAATAATGATTTTAGAGTTGAACAAAGGTGCGTCTATTGCTCTTGCTCCTAATAATCCTTTGCAGCAACATTTGGAGAATAGTGAGAGTGAAGTCTTTAGGGAAGAAAGAAATGAGCTTGATGAAATTTTCCTTCGTCAACCTATTCTTAAACATGACTTGCCGCAGAAGATCTAGGTACAACACCACCACCAAAGGAGGATCCCGTTTTCGATTTAAAACCATTGCCTCGATAATCTTAAGTATGCTCATATTGATGATAAGAAAATATATCCTGTTATTATTAGTTCTAAGCTTTTGATATTGAGGAAGAAAGGTTACTGGAAATATTGAAGAAACACCGAGGAGCTATTGGTTACACTCTTGATGATTTGAAGGGGATTTCTCCCTCTATTTGCCAACATGCTATCAATATGGAAGATGATGCAAAACCTGTTGTTGAACATCAACGTCGTCTAATTCCAAAGATGAAGGAGGTGGTAAGGAATGAGGTATTAAAACTTCTTGAAGCTGGTATTATATATCCTATTGCTGATAGTAGATGGGTTAGTCTTGTGCATTGTGTTCCTAAGAAAGGAGGAATGACTGTTGTACCTAATGATAATGATGAGCTCATCCCTCAAAGAGTAGTTGTAGGGTATAGAATGTGCATTGATTTTCGAAAAGTTAATAAAGTTACTAAGAAAGATCATTACCCTTTACCATTTATTGATCAAATGCTAGAAAGGTTGTCTAAAAATACTCATTTTTGCTTTCTTTATGGTTATTCTGGGTTTTCACAAATTGCTGTTAAAACTAAAGATCAAGAGAAAACCACTTTCACTTGTCCCTATGGAACTTATGCTTATAGACGTATGCCTTTTGGTTTATGTAATGCTCCTGCTACTTTTCAAAGATGCATGTCTGCTATTTTTCATGGTTTTTGCGAGAGTATTGTAGAGGTATTCATGGATGATTTTTCTGTCTATGGAAATTCTTTTGATAATTGCTTGCGAAACCTCGATAAAGTTTTGCAGAGATGTGAAGAAACTAACCTTGTTCTTAATTGGGAGTAATGGCACTTTATGGTTAATGAAGGAATTGTATTGGGACATAAAATTTCCGAGAGAGGTATTGAAGTTAATAGAGCTAAAGTTGAAGCAATTGAGAAGATGCCCTATCCGAGGGATGTTAAAGGTATTCGTAGTGTTCTTGGTCATGCTGGGTTTTATAGGAGATTTATTAAAGATTTCTCCAAGATTTCAAAGCCTCTTACTAATCTTCTTCAAAAAGATGTACCTTTTGTTTTTGATGATGATTGTAAGGAAGCTTTTGAAACTCTAAAGAAAGCCTTAACAATCGCTCCCGTAGTTGAACCTCCCGATTGGAATTTGCCTTTTGAAATTATGTGTGATGCTAGTGATTTTGCTCGTAGGCGCTGTTCTTGGACAAATGAGTAGATAAAAAATTAAATGTTATTCATTATGCTAGCAAGACTCTTGATGCTGCTCAAAGAAATTATGCTACAACTGAAAAAGAATTGTTAGCTGTAGGTTTTGCTTGTGACAAGTTTAGATCCTATATTGTCGATTCAAAAGTCACGATTCATACTGATCATGCTGCAATTAGATACCTTATGACAAAGAAAGATGCTAAGCCGAGGCTTATTAGATCGGTACTTCTGTTGCAAGAATTTGATTTACATATTGTAGATAGGAAAGGTGCTGATAATCCTGTTGCTGATAATTTGTCTAGATTGGAAAATATTGCTTATGATCCTATTCCTGTTAATGATAGTTTTCCAAATGAACAATTGGCTGTAATAAAGGTGAGTTCGCGAGACAGTCCTTGGTATGCTGATTATGCTAACTTTATTGTTTCCAAGTACTTGCCTCCAACCTTTTCAAATTTCAAAGCAAAGGAGGAAATTCTTTTATGACTTGAGGCATTATTTTTGGGATGACCCACACCTATATAAAGAAGGAGTATATGGTATTCTGCGAAGATGTGTTCCTGAATATGAACAACAGGAGATATTGAGTAAATGTCATGGTAGTGCTTATAGAGGACATCACGCCGGAGATAGAACCGCACAAAAGGTTCTACAATCAGGATTTTATTGGCCAACTCTCTTCAAAGATGCAAGGAAGTTTATTTTATCTTGCGATGAATGTCAAAGGGTTGGTAATATCTCCAGACGCAATGAAATGCCTATGAATTATACTCTTGTTATTGAACCATTCGATTGTTGGGGATTTGACTTCATGGGTCCTTTCCCTTCTTCAGAAGGTAACACTCATATACTTGTCGCTGTTGATTATGTTACTAAATGGGTAGAAGCTATACCCACAAAAAGTGCTGATGGTGAGACTTCTTTAAAAATGCTTTTAGATATTATTTTTCCTAGATTTGGAGTACCTAGATATATTATGACTGATGGAGGTTCTCATTTTATTCATGGAGGTTTTAGAAAAACTCTTGCTAAGTATGGTATTAATCATAGAATTGCTTCCGCTTATCATCCTCAAACTAGTGGGCAAGTAGAACTATCAAATAGAGAGATTAAGTCTATCTTGCAAAAGACTGTTAATAAAACTAGAAAGAACTGGGCTATTAAATTGAAGGATGCACTATGGGCTTATAGAACTGCTTATAAAAACCCCATGGGAATGTCACCTTATAAAATGGTTTATGGAAAAGCTTGTCATTTACCTTTAGAATTAGAACACAAAGCTTATTGGGCTGTTAGAGAACTAAACAAAGATCCTAAACTAGCCGGTGATAAGAGGTTGTTGCAATTAAGTTCTCTAGATGAATGGAGAAGTGAAGCTTATGAAAATGCTAAACTCTTTAAAGAGAAAGTTAAGAAATGGCATGATAGAAGAATTATCAAAAGAGAATTTAATGTTGGGGATAAAGTCCTATTGTATCGGTCTCGTCTCAGATTCTTTGCAGGGAAATTACTCTCAAAATGGGAAGGACCATATGTCATTGATGAGGTTTATCGATCAGGAGCAATTAAAATTAGCTCTCTTCAAGGTAATGCCACACAGGTAGTGAATGGACAAAGACTCAAGCATTATATCGCTGGAAATTATTATAATGAAGATGTTGATATTATCCAAGTGGTAACTCCGGAAGCTTTCATCAAAAGTCAAGTTGACAGTCCTGCAGAACCCGACTTTGAATAGGTAACAGTTCTGGTAAGAAAAAGTCCGCGATTCACTTTCCGAACAATGTTTTTGCTGTTTCTGGAAAATATGAAAAATTACGAGATCGAAACGGAGTGGAGGAGACGCACGAGGGCGTGCCCCCATAGGCCGGCGTGGGCCCCAGCCTGGCCGCGCCGCCCTATGAGGACACCGCCTCGTTGTCCCCCTCCGACTCTTGTTCGATCTGGTACTTTCCTTCTGACGTAAAAATTACTGCTATATAATCCCCCGGACCCCTGGAGGTCCGCATATCGTTTTCTCGACGTGTTTTGTTTCGAGCTGTTTTCTGCCAGGATCTGCTTTGGATCTAGATCCACCATGTCTTTGTCGGGAACTCCGAAGGACAGCTTCTTTGAGGACGTCGTCAACCCGTACATGAACGAGCTAAAGATGCACCCCAAGGAATTGCTGCTCGTAGATGGAGAGTTGCAGATCAAAGATGTCCAGGGCCCTAAAGGAGAAGGAAGCTTGGAAGACAGGGTGGAGAAACTGGAACAAGAGGTCTTCAACTACAAGAAGATGGCTGAGCGTGAAGTGGACATCTTTCACAAGATTGTGTCTGAACTGATTGGTGGACACAAGAAGGAGACTGCAAAGTTGTGGGACGATATCTTCTCACTTCACGACACCACCAACAAACTCCAAGCTCAACTCTATGATGTTCATAATCAAAACTGTGAGTATGAAAACAGGTTTAAACGCATAAGTTATGCTGCTAGTTTCAGGATTCTGGAGACCAAGATGTCTTTTGTTGATGGAGAGCCTCTTCCTTGGAAGTCTGATGATGGCAAGGATTCACCATCATCACCGAAGGAGTAATTCATCATCGGTATTGGCATCCCCTTGGTTTGTTCCAAGCTTGGGGGAGTGTCGCGGTATCACATCATCACTATCTTTTACTTTATATTATCAAGTAGTGTCATATCATGAGTAGGGAAGTTATCATATAAGATGTGTTGCGGTATGGAAGTATCTCTCTTTAGTGGTTATCTATGTATCCCTTGGTGTGAGTTATCGTTATGAAATATTAATGAGAAGTTTTATCATTTACATATTGCACATCTTATTTTAGTTTGCAATCTCTATTATATGATTGATCTTGTTGTTAAGTATTGGTATCACTTTGGGAGCATTGAGTAAATCTATTTGGTTTTGGCAAACTTAGCATTGGTCAATAGCAACAACACTTTGAGTTTTAAGTAGAGAAGAGGAAATACATGTAGATATATTATTATCTTTCTTGTTAGTTCTTAGCTTAGTATTCTGAAGTTAAAATTGTTTGTATTTACAAGGAAGATGCATGGTTGTTTCTATCACATGTATATTTGTTTGTTTACCTCAACTCCTATGCTTGCTAATTAACCTTGCTAGCCAAAGACCTGTACTGAGAGGGAATGCTTCTCGTGCATCCAAACCTTTAAACCAAAACCTATGCCATTTGTGTCCACCATATCTACCTACTGCATGGTATTTCCTGCCACTCCAAGTAAATACTTCATGTGCTACCTTTAAACAATTCAAAATTTATCATCCCTTATTTGTGTCAATGTTTTATAGCTCATGAGGAAGTATGTGGTGTTTTATCTTTCAATCTTGTTGGGCAACTTTCACCAATGGACTAGTGGCTTCATCCACTTATCCAATAACTTTGCAAAAAGAGCTGGCAATGGGATTCCCAGTCCCAAATTAATTAACCAAAATAGACACTCCTCCATGGTATGTGATTGTTGGACGGCACCCGAGGATTCGGTTAGCCATGGCTTGAGAAAGCAAAGGAGGGGAGGAGTGTCATTCAAATAAAACTAAAATAAAAAGACACTCCTTCATGATATGAGATTGCTGGCAGGCACCCGAGAATTCGGTTAGCCATGGTTTGTGAAAGCAAAGGTTGGAAGGAGTGTCAACCAAAAATAAAACTTTATGGGAGCCGCTCTTTGAGAGTTTGTCTGGCAAGGGGGTTAGAGTACCCGCTACCAGTCGTTGACAACAACAAACACCCCTCAAAACTTTACTTTATTGCTCTCTATATGATTTCAAAACTTGAAAAGCTCTAGCACATGATTTAATCCATGCTTCCCTCTGCGAATGGCCTATCTTTTACTTTATGTTGAGTCAGTAAACCTATTTCCCTCCATCTCAAGCAAGCATTTGAGTTGTTGCGATCAAACTATTATATTGTGATTTATTTCATCATGTCTTTTACTCTTTCTTGTTTAATACAAGTTTTATCTAAATGAATATAGCTTTGGAAGTTATCAATGATCATTATAATTGAGTATGCAAAATGAGCCATATAAACTTTAACATGAGAGCGCTGCTCAATAGATAAGTATAATCTGTTAACTGTTCTCTGACCAAGAACAAAGTTTGCCATCACCAATTATGATTCCTTATGCACCTTTATTTGTGATTACCTTATACTTATTTCAAGTTGAATTATATGAGGAAGTTGTTCACTAGAATGCCTTGTGTGAATTAATATGATGCTTCTTGTCCGTATTTTATTTATCGACTCTTCACTCCATGAACATGTGGTCTTGTTTACTGAGCTCAGTTTCGCTTGGGGACAAGCGAAGTCTAAGCTTGGGGGGAGTTGATACGTCCAATTTGCATCACTATTTTATATCATAATTTGCTGGTATTCATTGATATATTTCATATTTGGAGATGATACTTATGTTATTTCATCTATTTTGCATATTTCATGATTATTTGGAGATCGCGCACCGGAGCCAGGATTCTGCTGGAAAAAGCACCGTCAGGATGCAATATTTCGGAAGATCAGCAGTTGACGGAAATTATATGAAAAATCCTATTTTTCCAAAAGACGAAGGGAGCCAGAAGGGGGAGCCGAGGGGACCCGAGGTGGGCCCACCTCATAGGCCGGCGCGGCCCAAGGCCTGGCCGCGCCGCCCTGTGAGGAGGGGGCCCACAGCCCTCTCTCGCCTCCTTTTCTTCGCGTACGTCTTCGTCCCGAAAACCTAAGCCACAGAGGATAGTCGCGAGGAGTCACAGCCGCCTCTGCGGGGCGGAGAACACCAGAGAGAAAAGAGCTCTCCGGCGGGCAGGAATCCGCCGGGGAAATTCCCTCCCGGAGGGGGAAATCGACGCCATCGTCACCGTCATCGAGCTGGACATCATCTCCATCACCATCGTCATCATCTCCATCATTATCACTGCCATCTCCACCGCTGAATCTCGTCACCGCTGTAACAATTTGGGTTTGATCTTGATTGTTTGATAGGGGAAACTCTCCTGGTGTTGATTTCTACTTGTTATTGATGCTATTGAGTGAAACCATTGAACCAAGGTTTATGTTCAGATTGTTATTCATTATCATATCACCTCTGATCATGTTCCATATGATGTCTCGTGAGTAGTTCGTTTAGTTCTTGAGGACATGGGTGAAGTCTAAATGTTAGTAGTGAATCATGGTTGAGTAGTATTCAGTGTTATGATATTTAAGTTGTGGTGTTATTCTTCTAGTGGTGTCGTGTGAACGTCGACTACACGACACTTCACCATTTATGGGCCTAGGGGAATGCATCTTGTACTCGTTTGCCAATTGCGGGGTTGCCGGAGTGACAGAAACCTGAGCCCCCGTTGGTATATCGATGCAGGAGGGATCGTAGGATCTCAGAGTTTAAGACTGTGGTTAGATTTATCTTAATTACTTTCTTGTATTTGCGGATGCTTGCAAGGGGTATAATCACAAGTATGTATTAGTCCTAGGAAGGGCAGTACATTAGCATAGGTTCACCCACACAACACTTATCAAAACAATGAAGATTAACCAGCTGTATGAAGCGAAAGCACTAGACTAAAATCCCGTGTGTCCTCAAGAACGTTTGGTCATTATAAGTAAACAAACCGGCTTGTCCTTTGTGCTAAAAAGGATTGGGCCACTCACTGCAATTATTTCTCTCGCACTTTACTTACTCGTACTTTATTCATCTGTTACATCAAAACCCCCTGAATACTTGTCTGTGAGCATTTACAGTGAATCCTTCATCGAAACTGCTTGTCAACACCTTCTGCTCCTCGTTGGGATCGACATTCTTACTTATCGAAGATACTACGATACACCCCCTATACTTGTGGGTCATCAGTATCCCAAAGGTACTTAGAGAAAATCTAGCAGACCCCCCATCCCAGACCCCCCCATCCCGTGGTGCATCCCGTTTTTTCCTGGTTTTGGCCCAAAAAACGGCACGAACAGATTCCGCATTGCAGACCGCATCACAGAACACGATGCAGCAATACCCCATCCCAGCCCGGCAACGTTGTATATAAGCGGGAGTGGAGGGGCAGGATACGGTTAACCCGATCAATTTTCGCCTCCTCCTCCCACCGTCGTCGCCACCCCGCGTCTAATTCCCGACGCCACCGCTCGCCAAAAACAAATCCTCGCATGCGACCGCTTCCTCGCCTCCACCTCCACCATGCCCGCAATGACAAATGCCAATTTGGTGCGTAGCGGCCGCACAAACGCGGCGGCCGACCATGGCAACGGGTCGACATCGCGGGCAGTAAAGATGACTGCCGACCGGGCGGCGGACCTCTCCGAGCAGGCGTGTCGGCGTGGCGCATTATCACGCAGGAATCCGCGCTCCCCCGCGTGGTTCAGGATCCTCCCGAGCGTGAGTACCGGCAAGGCGGGGCCATCGTCGATCTGCGCCGGCGCGGGTGCGTGCTGCGTGCGTCCCGCGGCTCCCACCGATCGAGCTGAACTCGAGCCCGGACGAGGCGGAGGACGAAGCCGCTCGGGAGGAGTGGCACATGGCGATGGCTCACCACAACTCCCTCACCACCATCGTTACCGACGTTTGGGACAAGGAGAAGCGTGCCTGCAATGCCGACGACGAGCTTACTCGTGACATCCGCTGTGCGAAGAAGGCCTCCATCCGCTTGGAAATGGCGCGGGGCGGGTACGTGGTCGTCGACTACTCCGATGAGTCCTCCGACTACTCTGACGCGTGAAGCTCCACCGCTCTCTCTAGCAATGTCGATGACTGCACCGATGGAAATCCCCAAAGCCCCGGTGATGTAGATGAATCTCGGGCTAGCTAGTGTAGTTTTTAGGAGCATTTAATTCCTATTTTTCCATTGTTTGTAAATTATGCCCGGTTAACTCAAACGAACTCGTTTAAATTTCTTGCGCCAAATTTCAGAAATCACGTTTAGGGTTCTATATACAGGTCTGTGCTACCGCTTCAAATTTTCTCGCAAAATAGGCAATGTAGTTAACCCCATCCACGCGCGTTTAGGGTTCAGAATGGGGGGTCTGCTAGAGTTGCTCTTATTCATCGTGTTTATGTTTTAGAAGCTAAGATCTTGTATTGCAAGGCTATACGAATGTTGATTATGGAGGTGATGCAAATTCTAGGAAGTCTACTTCTATTTACTCGATGACTTATGCATGAGGAGCAGTGTCATGGCAATCTTGCGAATATGTGTTTCATTATCAACCACATATGCAAAGTACATTGCAGCAACTGAGGCTCGCAAGGAAGTGATGTGGATGAAGAACCTCTTGCAAGTGCTAGGCATGAAGCAAGAAAAAATACAATCCGCTTTTGTGATAGTCAAAGTGCTATCCATCTTGCCAAAAATCCAAGTTTTCGCTCCCGAACCAAGCACATGGATGTGATGTATCATTGGATTCGAGAAGTGGTGAGTTCCAAGTTGCTGAAACTTGAGAAGATCCATGCCGACAAGAATGACTCGGATATGATGACCAAGATATTACCAAAAAAATGTTGCAAGGCAGCGGGCATGGCGGTGCCCCCCACATGAGTCAGATGGGAGTGATTTGTTGGGTATCCTCCTCATGAGGGCTATGAGGAAATGGCCTATTGAAACCTTTTAGGCGGCTCAAACATGTGCAAGAGCCCACTACCCATTAGGGTTATGACCAAGAGTCATTTTAGACATTGCACATGAGGGAAGATATACGATACGCCTCCCTTCCAGCCATCACTAGGGGTGAAGTGACAACAATCCAACTTAGCCTCCATTAAAGAATGGAGAAAAAAAAACCAAAAGAGAAGGAAATGAGAAAAAGTTAAAGAAAGAAACTCAAATCAAGCACCGCCCGCTGCCCACAAGGCTGTGATGTCCGGATCCACTACCTTGTCTCCTTCATGTGGTTCCACCATCTTTCATGAGATGCCCCCAACCCCTAGCTGATCTACTCATGTGCCCCAAATGGCCAAATTTTGTTGCTGGCATTGAAGATACGTGTGTATGTTGATGTATGAGATCATCTAGTGCTCTATAGAGAAGAACTAGTTGTATCCCCATTTGATAATAGTGGAAGAATATTTGCATGGTTTAGGCTCATGTTTTTTCCTCTCAAGTTGACAGGTTTTTCACGTAAATAGGATTGGTGTCGCTTTGTGTGTTGATGGTTGTTGTTGCACCTATGTGTCGAGAGAACGTAGGGCTTGTTCAACCTACTTGCATAAATCAACTAGTACTTGTATTACCTGTGTGCTAAGAGCACCCACAATTTGTTCTTGGTTAGGGCAGAATCCGTTTGTCCATATATATGCGTGTGATGCATATGTTTCCTTCCGTGATTGAGCAACGATTCGTGGAGTTAGTACATGAGTGGTGCTGATATTTACATATGATTCTGCTGCGTATCTTCGGATTATGTTTGAGTGTGCTAATTCAGAACAGAAGCATCTTAGAGTTACAAGCAAAAAAAATGAAACTTGAACTGAGCTTTCTCTATGCTCAACCAGTACCCGGTACCTGGGTCAATCTGAACAATGCAAAGCACATTGCGCGCTCGTCTATTGCATCTTATGTGTAACTTGTCCCGCCAAATGCTGTCTCAACTCTATTTCCCCATAATGCGTTGAGAATCTAGGGTTTTTAATTACGCGCAAAATCTTCGTCTCTGCACAACAAATTAAGATGCAGTTATATGGTCTGATCGGCAATGCAGTTATGGGTCAATCCAATTCAAAGAAAACATAAGCATTTGATCTTACGCGCAGCTTTGATAGGATAACTTCGTCTATTGACTCTGTAATTTCAAGTTGCTTCATCACTGTAGCCTGCAGCACCTGATCAATGGAAGGGGAAAATAACTCATGTCTCACTAGAGATTGGCTGCAAGATTTATTCGATAATTCCTTATATGGCAATAAACAAAATTTGACAAGGATGATGATGATTTTCCCATTCCTTGGTACTAAGGTTTTCTCTAATGCGCAGGATTACAAAGCCACAGTAATGGGGAAAACGCTGAACTGAGATGAGATGCCCACTAGAAGGACTTAGTTTGCACCTTTCTCTGATTGCACCACAGGGAAAACTAATGATTCATAGCAAGGCGTTTGGGTGGATGAAATGTTTCCTACGAAATATAGTTCATAGGAATCCTTTGAAAAAAAATTCTTATAGGATTCAATCCTACAAATCAAACAATCCACATAGAAAACGTTCCTAAATACTCTTATCCACTAAAATTTATATGGTAATCCTTTTAATCAAAGTGGCCATAAGTAAGAATGAGCCACTTAGCTGAAACTGCTTTCGCCCCTGTCTTTTATAAAAAAAGAATGTTCAAATTGCCTTTCCAATACTTGATTTCAACATTTTCGTTACTTGCATATTTCCAACATTTTGAATCCAATGTATTTCCTTATTAAAAATATTTACTGAACTTCGAAACAGAGATATGTACGTAAGAAAAACAATAATGTCAAACAGTTACCTTCTTTGTCCTTTCGAGATCAGATTCAATATATTTGATCCTATCCCATGATTCCAAGAGGAAGCGTTCTTTCTCCACCGGAATCTCTGGGGGTTTGCTGCTGAGCTCATCGACCCTGCTCTCTAGCCTCTGAAGGCGCCCAATGACAGGACTGATATGGTCCACACTAAATGCTTCCATTGCTGGATTATCACCGGAGATCGGTTCAAGCTCAGCTGGAGGCACTGGGTTGTCTACCATCGCCGTCTCTGGCTGAATGCGTACTATGTGAAATAAGGCAAAAACTCTAACGGCCAGAGCCAGCAGTAATCTGAGAAAACGATAGAATTTCCCTTCCTCTGGAATCTCTTTGGGTACTACTGAACCACGTCTGTTCCTTGAAAAACCTAAATCTGCACACGAAGATGTGAACATACTACTCAACGCAAAGAAGAATTCTCGAAGGAAAACATGATTAGTTATATCGAATGTATTCCTAGTTCACTATCTGTCCACTTCTATAATAGGAAATGGTAAGTTACTAAGTTATTCAGTAAGAATCAACAGAGTCAACAGAATTTTAAGGGGAAAGAAGAAAAGGAGAAAATTACTTTATATTTGCATACAGTGACCTCAGAAAACCACAAGGCAAAATACCTGGAACATTTTGTGTTGTGCCAGTGCCTAAGGCTTGAACTCTTACTTCTGGGGCACTGGTTTTATCCGGCATTGATCCTCCTCTGCCATAATCTACAGTTTTGTCCACCACGACAAAGTGATCATCACAACTGTAATAAGCTGCAGATTCTCGTGTTCTCATCTGCATCGGTGTAAAATGTACGATATTCAGTGTACGCACATCAAGCATATGCATTAGATAAAGGCTAAGATTCAGAAAGAAAGTTCACTTCTTCACGAACTGGAGCTAATCGACTACACTCCAATGCTCTTCTCATCATAGGAGAACCCAGATCATCAACATCCGATCCTGACTCAACTGTTGACGTGTCACTGTTTCTACCCTGTTACTCATAAGGAGAGGAAAAAAATGTTATTAGTGATAAGATGAACATTGCTGGTGAAACAAAGTGCTGCAAGCCTCCAGTCATCGAATTCCAAATGAAAATTAGAAATAGTGGTTGGAAGTGTTGAACTTGCCTTCAAAAGATGTAATCTAGCACGTTGCTCGATCTCAGATAAGCGTCTTGTATGTTTTATAAGTTTTGCTTCCTTGTTATGTGCTAGCTACAAGAAAACACCAATTACCACAGTTGAGAATGTTGTTGTATACTTTTATTTAACACGACTTTAATTAAAGTATGCGTAGAGTTTCAAATTTAGAGGTATGCTAAGCTGGGCATGATGCAGCGAATTGCACACAGTAATTTCCGTTTAAAAAAGAAAGAACAGTTCATAAGTTTGTCCAGAATTACATCTCTTTCTAGATTTGAAGTATGCCAACTGAAAGCTATTTGTGGAATTTCATTTATTTGCAGTAATCTATGTCAGCATGGCATTGTCACGTTCTTGATATTTGAAAGCTCAACTGAAAATTTAAGCTTTCTTGAAAATCATGGAACAACATCACGAAGAAAAAAGCACATATATTGTTAGCTGCAATATGTACCAAATTTACCTTCATGATGTGAAAATCATTCCATGGACCTTTGTTAGACCTGAGACATCCTCCCTCACTAGCACAAGTGCATGTTCCACCCAAAAATTCAGGAAGTTGGCTGCGGATAGAAAAATGACGTGTTCAATCAAAGGTACTACAGAAAAGCTTTATGATAAATAAATTTTACATTTCTACTACTCAATAATCGTAAAAGAAGTGCACCTTTCATCTATTACTTCAAGAAGTTTGCTTTGGAATTTTGTTCCCAAAACCTACAGTTGAGGTTCCATCAAAAATTTATTTGAAAAGACAAGAAAAAAAACTGCGGGAATCTCATGCTCACATGTATCTTCGAGGCAGTTTTAATGTCAAGAAAGCCTTTCACTGAATTCCATAGTAGCTTGAAACCACTCCCAGCGTTTACAACAAACATCTGATGCAATGTCTGAGTATAGAAGTAAAGTGTTCAGTACACTGGCAGCAAGTATTAAACTAGATAAGTAAATGTAACAAAGGCATACCTCAGGATAATAATCACTGTCTATCTTTTGCATTCTAGTTAACATTTCCCTTGCTGTTTTGCTGAAGTTCTTGAAACCCTGCAGCAAAATAGAAGGGGAAATGTTAGCATGCAATTTATACTGCAAACTAAAACTAAACAAAGTCAGTCTTGTACTTTGACATAAGGTCCAGTGAAAATGGAAAGAACCATCATACCACGCCTTCGACATCCAGTATAGTTGTTGTAGAATTAATATGCCTTTTCGCGGCGATAGAGCATGCTGGAAACTTGTCACAAAAGGCTCTCTCAAATTCTTGCACATGATACTTGATGTAGCGGTCAACTGTAGTGATATCCATCAGTTTATTTGGTTCAACTTTCCCTAATCTCTCGATGTATACTGGTCTTCCTTGCCTGTCAACTCCATGGTAGCCCTGAGGATAATAGCAAAGCACCTCCGCTAGCTCTCCAAAACTGAAATCCTGCAAGATTCAGTTCCCAGTGGCAGGTGTTAGTTATAATCTTGATAAGAAATAAAAATGTGATTTCAGATAAAGATAGTTTTTTTAGAATTAAAGTTACTACTGTAACAACCAAAACAGACTAGGATTTTATTATTTAGAAAACAAGACGAAGCTAACATTTATCACTCTATACCTTAAGAACATCTAGGGACTGTTTGGTTGCTTCACTAGGGTTGTCAATATTGCAGCATTTTCTGCCACTCATGCCTACGGTTAGGCGATCAAAATGAGGGCCACACTTGAGGGAAGCTTGCCAAACGTTCCTGACTCAGTGACATGCGGGTCCCAGGTTGCGTGAAAAGAATCTTGCCACAAATGCGGCAGCCGACCAAATGGGTGACTAACTCAATCAAACTTTGCAAGAAGGAGCCGTATGCATCAATTGATGCAGAGGCTGGGCTGCCAAATTTGGAAAAAAAAAAAAAAACTCAATCAAACTTGCCTAACTTGTGGTGTGGCAAAGTGTGGCAACATAATATACCAGCTCAACACGCCCTAGTTTAATATACTTGATGTTCATTAGGAAAGTTCAATCCGAATTAAATGTTCATACACAACAATATAGAGTATCTCTAGACGAGAACAATTAGGTGGTATATGGTATCAGCAAATAGTGCAGTTTCATAAACCGTTTTATCCACAAAACTGTGGGTTCCTTTTTTTTTTTCGAGAACCCGCAGGAGATCTGCGCGTCATTTCATTAAGATTAAGGGGGGAAAACGATTACAACCGAACCATGGGCTCAGTACACCACCATGCCGCAAAGAAGCGGCGGACACACCTATACTACTCCTCTCGCCAACCCACGCCTGTTTGCAGTATTTAAAAAAGAGGTCAGGAGCTCTTTTTGCTAAACAAGGAAACAATTTCTTCTTCCCTCGTTGTCTCGATCGCCCAATCCGTTTCACCTCTCCCCTTCCTTTGCCTTTTCTACTGTCATGGATGTGCAAGAAGCCCCAGTTGAATAGAATAAAAACGGTCTGTGCTCTTGGCTGCACTGACATCTCTTCTAGAAATTGTTTACCCATTTACTTCTGATCTTTGGCCCCATGGGATGTCAGCGGCCAGGGCAGGCTGAGGCAAGAGAAGCAGCGCACGGCAGTATGACATTTCAGGCAGCATGCGATTTACAGGTACTACTCAATTTAGCAACAAGAGAAAGAGAAAACGATGACTCAATGGCCTGGTAGATGCGGCAGAAAAGGAGAGAAGAGGCGTCTCTAGCTACTAATTGTTGTTTGATAATTTGATCCACTATATTAACCATGTGTCCTGATTCAATTTATTCGAACGAACATGAATTAACAAAATTGTGACAAAACTCAGTGGTATAATTGCCAAACACGCTGTAGTTTTCGCAAAACCACAAACAACTACAGCAATCCTAAACTGCGGTATTCAGTGCCCATGTCATGTAAAACTGTGGTATTGAAATAGTGCACTTTAAGAAAAAAGGTGCCCACATAGAGCCTTAGTCTCACCTCTAGTATTGTATCTGCACCAAATTCTTTTCTCCACTGGAGCATCTCAGCCCACATATGAACAGCTTTCTCAGTGTCAAATTTCCTTGCCTTCAAAAACCTACGGTGTAGGAAAGAAATCGTTTAGACTTGTAGTGTAAATATAACAAGAAAACATGCTTCACTAGGTGTTTGTTTGTTATTTAGTTCTGTTCGAGCATCAACCTCAGCAATGTGTGATAATCATTAAGTTTGTCAGATAGCAAATTTCTGCTCAAAAGCTCTTGCTGAAATGTGAAGACAGAGCGTTCCTCTTCCTCATCTCTGACATCTTCAATTGTGACAGAAGAAGCCCGATGCCCAACCTTTCTCTTCCCACGCTTCTTGAGTGAATGTGTGAGCTTGCTCGATGCATTTAGCGCTTTCTTCTTGAGTGAACCACCGATGGACAATCTCCTCCTCTCATCCTCTGAGTTCTCTATGTCTGACCTCCGATCTTTCCACTCCTCGAGTGAGAACAGCCCCTCCATGCTATGTGACCGTCGCCGCACTTCATGCAAAACACAGTATGCATACTTTTTAAGTAAATACTTTATTGATCTTGTAGCCTCTAAATCAAGAGGAAATAATACACAGGTAAGACAAAAGAAACCGGATTATACCTGACATTTTTCTGGAAGCAGAAGACTGAATATGCAGGTTGGAATGCTTTTATTATGCGATTATATGCTCGTCTTCATCCACACAAATGCAGCTGGAATGGAGTAGAGGTCGAGCAAAGTATCATGAGAATGTGAATGCCCGACTTGAGAGTAGATAACACACACTCGTTTTCTTTGCATGAAGAGTTCTTGGTTTCTTCAGTAGAACAGGAACGGGAGGGACAATCCGCAATTTCTCACGTTGCTAGTACTTTTTACCAGTGGTACCGGATAATGAAACGTCTGAATTAAAGCGAAAGAAAGAGATCGCGACATTATAACCAGGCGGTTATAGCTTGTAGTACGTATAGATTAAAGAAACATAAAATGCCTGACAAAGAAGAGAAGGAATTATGAAAACATGTGCTCCAGTAAAGCTCAGACAAGTCCTTTACTGGGTATCTGCACAAAGAAATTGATAATTCTGACAAAAAGTTTGTGGGCTATCATGACAAGAATCTGAGGAAGTGCAAATATGGCAGAGTATTCAAGATGATCGTTATTAGTTTTCAGTGGAGCCTCATTTCGATGAAGAAGCGGACATTAAGCTTAAACAAGCACTTGAACCAGGAAAGAGCGTGGTCAACAAGCAGCTTTTGACCAGAATTAATCGCCGAAAGTGCCTGCCCAGCTCAAATAAAGGCATTCAACGATTTTACTACTAGTTATTAGTGGACACTAAGAAACGCATGGCACATTGACACTTAAGTCTGAACAAGAACTTAATTTTTTTTTTTGAGGGAGCTGGACAAGAACTTAAAAACTCAGATGAATCCAATTGTTCTTCTCGGACAAAAGAAGACTATGTTCTGAGATGGTATGATCAGAAACAAGCGAAAAAAACTAATCGAAATTATGTAAATGCGCTAGAACAAAATTATCTATAGTGTACAAATTCTACTTTGGATCAGGCTACGCTTGAGCCAAAGTGAAGAAGGGAAACTAGAGCAAAAAAAAATCAGAGAAGCCCAAATAAATGGTTGCTCTGAAACAAGATGCAGAAAAGTAGACACGAGATTCACTAATCAACACCAGTATGTTTCCTTAGTCAACCACCAAAGAGCAAGAGCAGCAATTGACGTCCAAAGGCAGCACAGATCAGAGCTCACGGTGGGTTCAGACGAAAAGCACTAGGAGTGTCGCTGAATCAAATTGAAATCAGCAACGGCCCTCCGAGCCGGGAGTAGTTCTGGGGAAGAGACGATTGAACTCCCCAATTTTATTTTCAACGAAATTCGAAACATTGTATGGTCGGAGGACTCCATTCCGATTTCTTTTCTTGAAAAGATCATGCCGACAAAGAAGACGGGGAAAGATCGCATCACCTTGGGGTGGAAGTGGAATCAAGGGCCAACAATGCCGTTCCTTCGGCCGCAGCGGCAATTGACCAACCTGCGATGAATCCGCTGGGAGGAGTTCGTGGGTGTGGTGAGGTTGCGGGTGGGGGGACTGGGACAGGTTGTTGAAACTGACCAACCTGTGCTGCGTTGTACCCAACAGAAGCGGGTTTATAAAAAAAAATTAAGAAAAAGAAGCGGGTTTTTTTTTGAAGCGGGTTTGAGCTGCCATGTTCCCTTGCTTTTCCTTTGCCGTACCACGCCTAACCTCCACTAATTTCGGTTCAAGCGCTGCTGGTCGTTCGGTCGCTGGTCGTGCGTCGCGGGCCATGATGACCTGCTTGCATTGTGGGCCCTGGTATAAAGACCATGGAGGTGGTCCATCCATCCTAATTTGCTTTTGCTTTTGTCAGCTTTAACCCTCCTTATGAAAGGGCGTGGCTGTTGGACTAAGGAGTATCTTGAATCTTCTATAGTTTTAGGTCATGTTTGATGTAAGAGAGTTTTATTCCCCTAGCGAAAAACCTAGGGTTAGTCTCCTCTGGCGGCGTTGAACCCATCGAGAGTTTCTACCGTGGATCGTCAAATATCCGACTATCTCTCACCCCGGTGATCGGTGGGCGTCCCTCTGGCGCCGGAAGCGGATCTCCGAAGGCGGAAATTGGCAGTGCTGCGGATCCTCAGGGTCCCTGATGGCGGATAAAGCGGAATCGAGCAAAGGGAAGGAAAACAAAGATGAAAACGTCGGTGATGTACTGAATAGGTTGCATCTGGAGGACGATGAGGTGGAGGACTTCGTCTGGGAAGATGAAGTAGCGGAATCTGAGGTAAAAGCTAAGTGGCTTTCCATTGCCCGAGTTCATACATCCAAATTAGGGTTTAGCCAGAGTGCCCTTTTCTTGGATATGTGATCGGCTTGGAACCTAGCAAGGGAAGTAACCTGGAGAAGAATCGAGGACAACCTGTTTACAATACAATTCAATTGCTTGGCGGACTGGAATAAGGCGATGCACCAGGGGCCTTGGTTGTTTCGTGATCAAGGTCTAATCATGGAGGAGTATGATGGTTTCACCAATCCTCTGTCCATTAAACTGGACAAGATTACGGTATGGGCACAAATACATAAGTTACCAGATAACTATATCAAGGAGCATGTGATAAGAGGGATGTTGAGAGGAGTGGGCGAAGTACCGGAAGTTCAGATAAAGCTGTCGACGGGGTTCATTGGCAGTTTTGTGCGACTGAAGGTAAAACTTGATACTCATAAAAAAACTGAGCAGATTTGTCTCTATGACAAGGGATAAAAAGAAAGAATACTATCAAGTCAAATATGAAAAGATGCCAGATTTTTGTGCTCACTGTGACATGATCGGTCATTGGTATGAGGAATGTGGAACTGGTGAGCATGATCAAGGTTCATTTGAATGGGGGGATTTTATTTTGGCGGATGGAGGTCAAGGCCGTGGTCATCGTGGACAAGGCAGAGGCTGTGGGAATAGAGGAGAAGACATGTATGCTCGTGGAAGAGGTAGAGGGGGAGGAAGTTTCACATCAAATGCGGGGGCTGGTCCAAGAGGACCAAACCTTACAGATGATATGGACTATGAGGAGCTCTCTTTGCACAATTCTACTGCTCGTAAGCGTCTGGCTTTGAACTCGTGCATGGCTAATGGAACCTTGGTGGAGGGGGTACCAGGTTCGGGTGTCTTGGATAAAGTAGCTGCGATTTAGGATCACCGGGGTACTGACAAAGACACGGAAACTGATCTTACTGGTACTCCACAGAAAAATGCAAATAAAAAGAAAGCAAGGAAAGATGGGGAAGTTTCACATCAAGATACAATTATTGAAGGAACGGAGGCCTCCCTCGAGGAGGACCGCCAAGAGCAATGAAAATATTAGGTCTCAACTGCCACGGCCTTGGCGGGGCTGCGGCAGTGTTATCGCTTCTCGATGTTCAGAAGCGTAGAGGGGCTAATGTCATGTTTCTTTCAGAAACTCATTTGGATGAATTCCTTGCGGAGTGTCTTCGTAGACGTCTACGGATGGACCAAATATGTTGTTAGGAGTGAAGGTCATAGTGGTGGTCTCATGTTACTTTGGAAGAAGGAAATTGGGGTGGATCTTCGATTCAAATGTGACAATTACATTGATGTAACTATTGGTAGAGGAGTGGAAAATATTTGGCGTTTCACTGGGATGTATGGAGAACCAAAATGGGAGAATAAGTATATGACTTAGGATCATTTGAGGAATTTGCATGCTCAGAGCACTATGCCATGGCTTGTTCTCGGTGACCTAAATGAAATCCTTTACCCATTTGAAAAAAAGGGAGGCAATCAAATGTAGGGATTCGTTGCATAGAAAACAAAAAATTTCCTACCGCGAGAACGCAATCCAAGCCAAGATGCAATCTAGAAGACGGGAGCAACGAGGAGATCATCGAGACTCACCCTTGAAGATTTCCAAAGCCTACAAGATGAGGCTCTTGTTGCTGCGGTAGACGATCACTTGCCGCTTGCAAAAGCGCGTAGAAGATCTTGATCACAGCGCCACGATCGGGCAGCACCTCCGTACTCGGTCACACGTTCGGTGTTGATGAAGACGACGTCCTTCTCCCCGTTCCAGCGGGCAGCGGAAGTAGTAGCTCCTCCTTGAATCCGGCAGCACGACGGCGTGGTGGCGGTGGCGATGGAGAACTCCGGCGGAGCTTCGCTAAGCGTTGAGGGAGAGGTGGAGGAGAGGGGGAGGCTAGGGTTTGGGAGAGGGGGGCGCCGGCCACTATAGGGTGCGGCCACCTTGTGGGCTTGGGGTGGCCGGCCCCCTCCCCTTGTCCCTCATTATATAGGTGGAACACCCAAGAGTTGGTCTACAAGTCTTCGAATAAGACCCCAAACCAAAACCTTCCATATGACATGAAACCTACCCAAGGTGGGATTCCCACTTGAGGTGGGACTCCCACCTTTCCTTGGGAGGGGGTGGCCGGCCACCTTTGGTGGAGTCCACCTGGGACTCCACCCTCTAGGGTTGGCCGGCCATGGGTGGTGGAGTCCCTCCGGGACTCCGCCTTCCAAAGTGATTTCTTCCGGACTTTTCTAGAACCTTCTAGAACCTTCCATAAATGCACCGGATCATTTTCAAACTTATAAAATGACTTCCTATATATGAATCTTATTCTCCGGACCATTCCGGAACTCCTCGTGAAGTCCGGGATCCCATCCGAGACTTCGAACAATACTTCAAACTCCATTCCATATTCAAGTTCTACTATTACAACATCAAACCTTAAGTGTGTCACCCTACGGTTCGCGAACTATGTAGACATGGTTGAGATCCTCTTCAACCAATAACCAATAGCGGGATCTGGAGATCCATAATGGCTCCCACATATTCAACGATGACTTAGTGATCGAATGAACCATTCACATACGATACCAATTCCCTTTGTCACGCGATATTTTACTTGTCCGAGGTTTGATCATCGGTATCACTCTATACCTTGTTCAACCTCGTCTCCTGACAAGTACTCGTTACTCGTACCGTGGTATGTGGTCTCTTATGAACTTATTCATATGCTTGCAAGACATTAGACGGCATTCCACCGAGAGGGCCCAGAGTATATCTATCCGTCATCGGGATGGACAAATCCCACTGTTGATCCATATTCCTCAACTCATACTTTCCGGATACTTAATCCCACCTTTATAACCACCCATTTACGCAGTGGCGTTTGATGTAATCAAAGTACCTGATCTCATGGTCATAAGGACTAGGTAACTATGTATCGAAAGCTTATAGCAAATAACTTAATGACGTGATCTTATGCTACGCTTAATTGGGTGTGTCCATTACATCATTCATATAATGATATAACCTTGTTATTAACAACATCCAATGTTCATGATTATGAAACTAATCATCTATTAATCAACAAGCTAGTTAAGAGGCTTACTAGGGACTCATTGTTGTTTACATAACACACATGTATCAATGTTTCGGTTAATACAATTATAGCATGGTATATAAACATTTATCATAAACATAAAGATATATAATAACCACTTTTATTATTGCCTCTTGGGCATATCTCCAACAGTCTCCCACTTGCACTAGAGTCAATAATCTAGATTACGTTGTAAGGTACCTAACACCCATGGCATTCTGGTGTTGTTCATGCTTTGTCCTAGGGAGAGCTTTAGTCAACGGATCTGCTACATTCAGATCAGTGTGTACTTTGCAAATCTTTACTTCTCCATCTTCGATGTACTCGCGAATCGAATGATAACGCAGCTTGATATGCTTCAGCCTCTTGTGTGACCTTGGTTCTTGTGCATTGGCGATGGCACCCATGTTGTCACAATAGATGACTAGTGGGTCCAATGCACTAGGAACCACACCGAGCTCTACAATGAACCTTTTCATCCATACCGCTTCTGATGAAGCCTCTGAAGCCGCTATGTACTCCGATTCTGTTGATGACTTCACCACCGTGCACTGCTTCGAGCTTGCCCAGCTTATCGCAAAGACCATTCAATATAAACACGTACCAGATTGTGACTTAGAGTCATCGGGATCGTTGTTCCAACTTGCACCGGTGGAACTTGGTACACCGAGCTCTTGGTCACCCCCAGACCAAAGACACATATCCTGAGTGCTTTTCAAGTACTTCAGATATTCTTGACCGCCGTCCAGTTGTTCCATTCCCGGATCACTTTGATATCTGCTAGTCAAACTAACAAAGATGTGCTATATCCGGTCTAGTACATAGCATGGCATACATAATAGAGCCTATCGCCGAGGCATAGGGGATCCGACTCATCCTTTCTCTTTCTTCTGCGCCGTAGCCGACCTTGAGTCTTACTCAAGACCTTGCCTCGGTAACATAGGTAAGAATCCTTTCTTACTTTCGTCCATTCTAAACTTCTTTAGAATCTTGTCCAGTATGTACTCGTGATAGCCCTATTAGACGTCTTGATCTATCTCTATAAATCTTGATGCCTAATATATACGATGCTTCACCAAGGTCTTTCATTGAAAAACTATTATTCAAATAACCCTTTACATCACTTAATAGTTATATATCATTCCCAATCAATAATATGTCATCTACATATAATATCAGGAATGCTACAGTAGCTCCCACTCACTTTCTTGTAAATACAGGCCTCTCCATGACACTGTATAAACCCGAAGTCTTTGATCACCTTATCAAAGCGTCGGTTCCAACTTCTCGATGCTTGCTTCAGTCCATAGATTGAACGCTGAAGTTTGCATACTTTGTCAGCATTTTTAGGATCGACAAAACCTTTGGGTTGTACCATATACAACTCTTCCTCAATGTCTCCATTAAGGAACGCCGTTTTGACATCCATCTGCCAAATCTCATAATCGAAAAATGCAGCTATTGCTAACAAAATCCTCACAGATTTTAGCTTCGCTACAGGTGAGAAAGTCTCATCGTAGTCAACACCTTGAATTTGTCGGAAACCCTTTGCGACAAGTCGAGCTGTATAGACAGTAATATTACCATCAAGATCCTGCTTTTTCTCTTGAAGATCCATTTATTCTCGACAGCCTTGCGGCTATCAGGTAAGTCTACCAAAGTCCATACTTTGTTATCATACATGGATCCCATTTCGGATTTCATGGCTTCTTGCCATTTGTTGGAATCTGGGATCATCATCGCTTCTTCATACGTCGCAGGGTCTTCATCATTGTTGTCCACAATCATGACATTTAGACAAGGATCATACCAATCAGGAGTGGCACATTCCCTTGTCGATCTGCGAGGTTCAGTAGCTATCTCGTTTGAAGTTTCATGATCATCATCATTAGCTTCCTCTGTTGACGGTTGATGTCTACTTTCCCCCTCCTTTCCTGTAGACAGTGTTGGGCCTCCAAGAGCAGAGGTTTGTAGAACAGCAGCAAGTTTTCCCTTAAGTGGATCACCCAAGGTTTATCGAACTCAGGGAGGAAGAGGTCAAAGATATCCCTCTCATGCAACCCTGCAACCACAAAGCAAGAAGTCTCTTGTGTCCCCAACACACCTAATAGGTGCACTAGTTCGGCGAAGAGATAGTGAAATACAGGTGGTATGAATATATATGAGCAAAGAGTAACGGTGCCGTAAAATAGCTTGTCAAGTGCGTGTAGTTGATGGTGGTAGTATTGCAGCAGTAGTAACACAAGAAAAACAAAGAAACAAGCAGCGATAGCAGTATTTAGGAACAAGGCCTAGGGATTACACTTTCACTAGTGGACACTCTCAACATTGATCACATAACAGAATAGATAAATGCATACTCTACACTTTTGTTGGATGATGAACACATTGCGTAGGATTACACGAAACCTCAATGCCGGAGTTAACAAGCTCCACAATAATGCTCATATTTTAGTAACCTTTAGTGTAAGATAGATCAAAAGACTAAACCAAGTACTAGCATAGCATGCACACTGTCACCTTCATGCATATGTAGGAGGAATAGATCACATCAATATTATCATAGCAATAGTTAACTTCGCAATCTACAAGAGATCATGATCATAGCATAAACCAAGTACTAACACGGTGCACACACTGTCACCTTTACACACGTGCAGGAGGAATAGAACTACTTTAATAACTTTGCTAGAGTAGCACATAGATAGTAGTGATACAAAACTCATATGAATCTCAATCATGTAAAGCAGCTCATGAGATCATTGTATTGAGGTACATAGGAGAGAGATTAACCACATAGCTACCGGTACAGCCCCGAGCCTCGATGGAGAACTACTCCCTCCTCATGGGAGCAGCTGCGGTGATGAAGATGGCGGTGGAGATGGCAGCGGTGTCGATGGAGAAGCCTTCCGGGCACTTCCGCTCCGGCAGGGTGCCGAACAGACTCCTGTCCCCGCATCTTGGCGTCGCGATGGCGGCGGCTCGGGAAGGTTTCTGTGGTTTCGTCGAACGCCTCGTGGTTTTCGATCCAGGGGCTTTATATAGGCGAAGAGGCGGCGCCGTAGGGTCGAAGGGCTGGCCAAACCATAGGGGGCGCGGGCCCCCTAGGCCGCGCCAGTATGGTATGGTGTGGTGGGTTCGTGCTCCCCTCTGGTCCCTCTCGTGTGTTCTGGATGCTTCCGGGGATTCTAAGATCTTTGGCGTTGATTTCGTCCGATTCCGAGAATATTTCGTTACTAGGATTTCTGAAACCAAAAACAGCAGAAAACAGGAACTGGCACTTCGGCATCTTGTTAATAGGTTAGTTCCAGAAAATGCACGAATATGACATAAAGTGTGCATAAAACATGTAGATAACATCAATAATGTGGCATGGAACATAAGAAATTATCGATACGTCGGAGACGTATCAGCATCCCCAAGCTTAGTTCTGCTCGTCCCGAGCAGGTAAAACGATAACAAAGATAATTTCTGGAGTGACATGCCATCATAAACTTGATCATACTATTTGTACATCATATGTAGTGAATGCAGCGATCAAAACAATGGTAATGACATGAGTAAACAACTGAATCATAAAGCAAAGACTTTTCATGAATAGCACTTCAAGACAAGCATCAATAAGTCTTGCATAAGAGTTAACTCATAAAGCAATAATTCAAAGTAGAGGCATTGAAGCAACACAAAGGAAGATGAAGTTTCAGCGGTTGCTTTCAACTTATAACATGTATATCTCATGGATATTGTCAACATAGAGTAATATAATAAGTGCAATAAGCAAGTATGTAGGAATCAATGCACAGTTCACACAAGTGTTTACTTCTTGAGGTGGAGAGAAATAGGTGAACTGACTCAACATTGAAAGTAAAAGAATGGTCCTCATAGAGGAAAAGCATCGATTGCTATATTTGTGCTAGAGCTTTGATTTTGAAAACATGAAACAATTTTGTCAACGGTAGTAATAAAGCATATGCATCATGTAAATTATATCTTATAAGTTGCAAGCCTCATGCATAGTGTACTAATAGTGCCCGCACCTTGTCCTAATTAGCTTGGACTACCTGGATTATCACCGCAATACATATGCTTTCACCAAGTATCACAAAGGGGTACCTCTATGCCGCCTGTACAAAGGTCTAAGGAGAAAGCTCGCATTTGGATTTCTCGCTTTTGATTATTCTCAACTTAGACATCCATACCGGGACAACATAGACAACAGATAATGGACTCCTCTTTTAATGCTTAAGCATTCAACAACAATTAATTCTTTTCTCATTAGAGATTTGAGGATGTTTGTCCAAAACTGAAACTTCCACCATGGATCATGGCTTTAGTTAGCGGCCCAATGTTCTTCTCTAACAATATGCATGCTCAAACCATTCAACTCAGTGTAGATCGCCCTTACTTCAGACAAGACGAACATGCATAGCAACTCACATGAAATTCAACAATGAAAAGTTGATGGCGTCCCCAGTAAACATGGTTATCGCACAACAAGCAACTTAATAAGAGATAAAGTGCATAATTACATATTCAATACCACAATAGTTTTTAAGCTATTTGTCCCATGAGCTATATATTGCAAAGGTGAATGATGGAATTTTAAAGGTAGCACTCAAGCAATTTACTTTGGAATGGCGGAAAATACCATGTAGTTAGGTAGGTATGGTGGACACAAATGGCATAGTGGTTGGCTCAAGTATTTTGGATGCATGAGAAGTATTCCCTCTCGATACAAGGTTTAGGCTAGCAAGGCTATTTGAAACAAACACAAGTATGAACTAGTACAGCAAAACTCACATAAAAGACATATTACAAGCATTATAAGACTATACATCGTCTTCCTTGTTGTTCAAACACCTTACTAGAAATTATCTAGACCTCAGAGAGACCAATTATGCAAACCAAATTTTAGCATGCTCCATGTATTTCTTCACTAATAGGTGCAAAGTATATGATGCAAGAGCTTAAACATGAGCACAACAATTGCCAAGTATCACATTACCCAAGACATTATAGCAATTACTACATGTATCATTTTCCAATTCCAACCATATAACAATTTAACGAAGAGGAAACTTCGCCATGAATATTATGAGCTAAGAACACATGTGTTCATACGAACCAGCGGAGCGTGTCTCTCTCCCACACAAGCATGATGTAATCCAATTTATTCAAACACAAACGAAAACAAAAGCACACAGACGCTCCAAGTAAAGTACATAAGATGTGACTGAATAAAAATATAGTTTCAAGAGAAGGAACCTGATAATTTGTCGATGAAGAAGGGGATGCCTTGGGCATCCCCAAGCTTAGATGCTTGAGTCTTCTTGAAATATGCAGGGATGAACCACGGGGGCATCCCCAAGCTTAGACTCTTCACTCTTCTTGATCATAGTATATCATCCTCCTCTCTTGACCCTTGAAAACTTCCTCCACACCAAACTCGAAACAAACTCATTAGAGGGTTAGTGCATAATCAAAAACTCACATGTTCAGAGGTGACACAATCATTCTTAACACTTCTGGACATTGCCCAAAGCTACTGGAAGGTAATGGAACAAAGAAATCCACCCAACACAGCGAAAGAAGCAAAGCGAAATAAAAGGCAGAATCTGTCAAAACAGAACAGTCCGTAAAGACGAATTTTAAAATGGCACCAGACTTGCTCAAATGAAAATGCCCAAATTGAATGAAAGTTGCGTACATATCTGAGGATCACTCACGTAAATTGGCATAATTTTCTGAGTTACCTACAGAGAATTTTGCCCAGATTCGTGACAGCAAAGAAAACAGTTTCTGTGCAGTAATCCAAATCTAGTATTGACTTTACTATCAAAGACTTTACTTGGCACAACAAAACACAAAACTAAGATAAGGAGAGGTTGCTACAGTAGTAAAAACTTCCAAGACCCAAATATAAAACAAAGTACTGTAGCAAAATAGCACATGGGTTATCTCCCAAGAAGTTCTTTTCTTTATAGCCATTAAGATGGGCTCAGCAGTTTTAATGATGCACTCGCAAGAAATAGTATTTGAAGCAAAAGAGAGCATCAAGAAGCAAATATGAAACAAATTTAAGCCTAACATGCTTCCTATGAAAAGGAATCTTGTAAATAAACAAGTTCAAGAAGCATAATGCAACAAGCATAGAAAGATAAAATAAGTGTAGCTTCAAAAATTTCAGCACATAGAGAGGTGTTTTAGTAACATGAAAATTTCTACAACCATATTTTCCTCTCTCATAATAGCTTTCAGTAGCAACATGAGCAAACTCAACAATATAACTATCACATAAAGCATTCTTATCATGAGTCTCATGCATAAAATTATTACTCTCCACATTAGCATAATCAATTTTATTAGTTGTAGTGGGAGCAAATTCAACAAAGTAGCTATCATTATTATTCTCATCAAGTGTTGGAGGCATAGTATAATCACAATAAAATTTACTCTCCATAGTAGGTGGCACTAAAAGACCAATATCATTATAATCATCATATATGGGAGGCAAAGTATCATCAAAGAAAATTTTCTCCTCAATGCTTGGGGGACTAAAAAGATCATGCTCATCAAAGCCAGCTTCCCCAAGCTTAGAATTTTCCATATCATTAGCAACAATGGTGTTCAAAGCGTTCATACTAATATCATTGCTACTAGCATGCAAATAAGATTCCATAGGTTTTTTAATTTTCGCATTAAACCATTCATGTCTTGACTCAGGAAATAGAATAAAAAGCTCACAGATGTTTTCCGTTATGCCTTACTAGTGTAAACAAGAAACAAAAAGTTGCAATTGCAGGATCTAAAGGAAATAGCTTTGAGCACAAACACAATGGCGCCAGAAAAGTACTTTACCTGGAACCGGAGTATGAGTGCCTTTTACCTTTCCTCCCCGGCAACGGCGCCAGAAAAGTGCTTGGCGCGTAGTTGACGAGGGAGGAAAAGTGCTTAGTTGCCGGGCTTGCCAATGTGTGAGTGCCGTTTACCTTCCCTCCCCGGCACGGCGCCAGAAAAGTGCTTGATGTCTACTTTCCCCCTCCTTTCCTGTAGACAGTGTTGGGCCTCCAAGAGCAGAGGTTTGTAGAACAGCAGCAAGTTTTCCCTTAAGTGGATCACCCAAGGTTTATCGAACTCAGGGAGGAAGAGGTCAAAGATATCCCTCTCATGCAACCCTGCAACCACAAAGCAAGAAGTCTCTTGTGTCCCCAACACACCTAATAGGTGCACTAGTTCGGCGAAGAGATAGTGAAATACAGGTGGTATGAATATATATGAGCAAGAGCAACGGTGCAGAAAATAGCTTGTCAGCGTGTAGTTGATGGTGGTAGTATTGCAGCAGTAGTAACACAAGAAACAAAGTAAATAAGCAGCGATAGCGATATTTAGGAACAAGGCCTAGGGATTACACTTTCACTAGTGGACACTCTCAACATTGATCACATAATGTAATAGATAAATGCATACTCTACACTTTTGTTGGATGATGAACACATTGCGTAGGATTACACGAAACCTCAATGCCGGAGTTAACAAGCTCCACAATAATGCTCATATTTTAGTAACCTTTAGTGTAAGATAGATCAAAAGACTAAACCAAGTACTAGCATAGCATGCACACTGTCACCTTCATGCATATGTAGGAGGAATAGATCACATCAATATTATCATAGCAATAGTTAACTTCGCAATCTACAAGAGATCATGATCATAGCATAAACCAAGTACTAACACGGTGCACACACTGTCACCTTTACACACGTGCAGGAGGAATAGAACTACTTTAATAACTTTGCTAGAGTAGCACATAGATAGTAGTGATACAAAACTCATATGAATCTCAATCATGTAAAGCAGCTCATGAGATCATTGTATTGAGGTACATAGGAGAGAGATTAACCACATAGCTACCTCAGACAGCCCCCGAGCCTCGATGGAGAACTACTCCCTCCTCATGGGAGCAGCAACGGTGATGAAGATGGCGGTGGAGATGGCAGCGGTGTCGATGGAGAAGCCTTCCGGGGGCACTTCCCCGCTCCGGCAGGGTGCCGGAACAGAGACTCCTGTCCCCCAGATCTTGGCGTCGCGATGGCGGCGGCTCTGGAAGGTTTCTGTGGTTTTCGTCGAACGCCTCAGGGTTTTCGATCCAGGGGCTTTATATAGGCGAAGAGGCGGCGCCAGAGGGTCGAAGGGCTGGCCAAACCATAGGGGGGCGCGGGCCCCCCTAGGCCGCGCCAGGGTATGGTGTGGTGGGCCTGTGCCCCCCCTCTGGTCCCTCTCGTGTGTTCTGGATGCTTCCGGGGATTCTAAGATCTTTGGCGTTGATTTCGTCCGATTCCGAGAATATTTCGTTACTAGGATTTCTGAAACCAAAAACAGCAGAAAACAGGAACTGGCACTTCGGCATCTTGTTAATAGGTTAGTTCCAGAAAATGCACGAATATGACATAAAGTGTGCATAAAACATGTAGATAACATCAATAATGTGGCATGGAACATAAGAAATTATCGATACGTCGGAGACGTATCAACGGTGTAGGCGGCACAGGAACAAATTCCTGTATTGCGCTACTCTGATCAACGAGTGAAGATTCATCAATCTCATCGAGTTCTACTTTTCTTCCAGTCACTTCTTTAGTGAGAAATTCTTTCTCAAGAAAGGTTCCGTTCTTAGCAACAAAGATTTTGCCTTCGGATTTGTGATAGAAAGTATACCCTATAGTTTCCTTAGGATATCCTATGAAGACGCATTTCTCCGCTTTGGGTTCTAGCTTGTAAGGTTGTAACTTTTTTACATAGGCTTCGCATCCCCAAACTTTAAGGAACGACAGCTTAGGTTTCTTATTAAACCATAATTCATACGGTGTCGTTTCAACGGATTTTGATGTTGCTCTATTTAAAGTGAATGCGGCTGTCTCTAATGCATAACTCCAAAATGATAACGGCAAATCAGTAAGAGACATCATAGAACGAACCATATCTAAGAGAGTTCGATTACGACGTTCGGACACACCGTTTCGTTGTGGTGTTCCCGGCGGTGTCAATTGTGAAAGTATTCCGCATTTATTTAAATGCATGCCAAACTCATAACTCAGATATTCACCTCCACGATCAGATCGTAGAAATTTAATCTTCTTGTTACGTTGATTTTCTACTTCACTTTGGAATTCCTTAAACTTCTCGAAAGTTTCGGATTTATGTTTCATGAAATAGATATACCCATATCTACTCAGATCATCTATGAAGGTTAGAACATAACGATAACCACCGCGCGATGCTACACTCATTGGTCCGCACACATCGGTATGTATGATTTCCAATAAGTCAGTAGCTCGCTCCATAATACCAGAGAATGGAGTCTTAGTCATTTTTCCCATTAGACATGCTTCGCATCTATCAAGTGACTCAAAGTCAAGTGATTCAAGTAAACCATCGGTATGGAGTTTCTTCATGCGTTTCACTCCAATATGACCAAGACGACAGTGCCACATATAAGTAGAATTATCATTCAATTTAATTCTCTTAGCATCAATGTTATGAATATGTGTATCACTACTATCGAGATCTAATAGAAATAAACCATTCTTTTCTGGTGCTCGACCATAAAAGATATTATTCATAAAAATAGAACAACTATTATTCTCAGACTTGAATGAATAATCGTCTTGCATTAAACAAGATCCAGATATAATGTTCATGCTCAACGCGGGTACAAAATAACAATTATTGAGGTTTAAAACTAATCCCGAAAGTAGATGTAGAGGAAGTGTGCCGACAGCGATCACATCGACTTTGGATCCATTTCCAACGCGCATCGTCACTTCATCCTTTAGTAGTCTTCGTTTATTCTTTAGTTCCTGTTTCGAGTTACAAATATGAGCAACCGAACCAGTATCAAATACCCAGGTACTAGTACGAGAACCAGTAAGATAAACATCTATAACATGTATATCAGATATACCTTCTTTCTTCTTCTTGACAAGGCCGCTCTTCAGATCCGCCAAATACTTGGAGCAATTACGCTTCCAGTGTCCCTTCTCCTTGCAGTAATAGCACTCAACATCAGGCTTAGGGCCAGTCTTAGGTTTCACAGGAGGCGTGGCAGCTTTCTTGCCACCCTTCTTGAATTTTCCCTTAGACTTGCCCTGTTTCTTGAAACTGGTGGTCTTGTTGACCATCAACACTTGGTGCTCTTTCTTGATCTCAATCTCAGCAGATTTCAGCATTGAGAAGAGTTCAGGTAACTCTTTGTTCATGTTCTGCATATTGTAGTTCATCACAAAGTTCTTGTAACTAGGTGGCCGTGATTGAAGGACACGATTAATCCCCAGTCGGTTAGGAATCACTATTCCCAAATCACTGAGTTTCTTCGCATGCCCGGTCATGGCGAGCATGTGCTCACTAACGGAGCTACCTTCTTCCATCATGCAACTGAAGAAGTGTTTCGATTCTTCATAGCACTCCACGGCCGCATGAGTTTCAAAGATAGTTTTCAACTCATTGACTAACTCATGTGGATCGTGGTGCTCAAAACGTTTTTGAAGATCGGCTTCCAGACTGCACAGGATGGCACACTGAACTTGAGAGTACCGAGTTTTCCGAGTCGCATAAACGTTCTTTACTTCATCGGTTTTAGTTTCTGCAGGAGGGTCACCTAGCGGTGCATCAAGCACATATTGCAGATTTCCGCCATTGAGGAAGATCCTCACATGACGGAACCAGTCGGTGAAGTTGCTACCGTTGCTCTTAAGCTTTTCTTTCTCTAGGAACTGGTTAAAATTGATTGGGGACGCCATATCTATAACATATATTTGCAATAGTTTAGACTAATGTTTATGACAAATTGAGTTCAAATTTTAATTCAATATAATTAAAAACTAGGTGAACTCCCACTCAAAACAATATCCCTCGCATTGTCTTAGTGATCACATGAACCAAATCCACCACACCAAGTCCGATCATCACGAGACAAGATGTAACTTCAATGGCGAACACTCAAAGTGTTCATCATATCAATCATATGATTCATGCTCTACCTTTCGGTATCATGTGTTCCGAGACCATGTCTGTACATGCTAGGCTCGTCAAGGCCACCTTAGTATCCGCATGTGCAAAACTGGCTTGCACCCGTTGTATGCACTTGTTGAGTCTATCACACCCGATCATCACGAGATGCTTCGAAACGACAAGTCTTGGCAACGGTGCTACTAAGGATGAACACTTTATTATCTTGATATTTTAGTGAGAGGGGTCATCTTATAATGCTACCGTCGCGATCTAAGCAAAATAAGATGCATAAAGGATTAACATCACATGCAGTTCATATGTGATATGATATGGCCCTTTTGTGTTTGCGCCTTTGATCTTCATCTCCAAAGCACGGACATGATCTCCATCATCAACGGGCATGATCTCCATCATCGTCGGCGTAGCGTCAAGGTCAATGGCGCCGTCTTCATGATTGTTCTCCCATGTAGCAACTATTACAACTTCTTTGAAATACTACTCAACATGAAATTTAAAGACAACCATAAGGCTCCTGCCGGTTGCCACAATACAATAATGATCATCTCATACATAGTCATCATCACATTATGGCCATATCACATCACCAAACCCTGCAAAAACAAGTTAGACGTTCTCTAATTTGGTTTGCATATTTTACGTGGTTTAGGGTTTTCGAGAGAGATCTAATCTACCTACGAACATGAACCACAACGGTGATACTAGTGTTGTCAATAGAAGAGTAAATTGAATCTTCACTATAGTAGGAGAGACAGACACCCGCAAAGCCACTTATGCAATACAAGTTGCATGTCGAGCGTGGAGCAAATCTCATGAACGCGGTCATGTAAAGTTAGCCCGAGCCGCTTCATCCCACTATGCCATAAAGATGCAAAGTACTCAAACTAAAGACAACATAAGCATCAACGCCCACAAAACCATTGTGTTCTACTCGTGCAACCATCTATGCATAGACACGGCTCTGATACCACTGTAGGGATTTGTTGCATAGAAAACAAAAAAATTCCTACCGCGAGAACGCAATCCAAGCCAAGATGCAATCTAGAAGACGGAAGCAACGAGGAGATCATCGAGACTCACCCTTGAAGATTTCCAAAGCCTACAAGATGAGGCTCTTGTTGATGCGGTAGACGATCACTTGCCGCTTGCAAAAGCGCGTAGAAGATCTTGATCACGGCGCCACGATCGGGCAGCACCTCTGTATTCGGTCACACGTTCGGTGTTGATGAAGACGACATCCTTCTCCCCGTTCCAGCGGGCAGCGGAAGTAGTAGCTCCTCCTTGAATCCAGCAGCACGACGGCGTGGTGGCGGTGGCGATGGAGAACTCCGGCGGAGCTTCGCTAAGCGTTGCGGGAGAGGTGGAGGAGAGGGGGCGGCTAGGGTTTGGGAGAGGGGGGCGCCGGCCACTATAGGGTGCGGCCACCTTGTGGTCTTGGGGTGGCCGACCCCCTCCCCTTGTCCCTCATTATATAGGTGGAACACCCAAGAGTTGGTCTACAAGTCTTCGAATAAGACCCCAAACCAAAACCTTCCATATGACATGAAACCTACCCAAGGTGGGATTCCCACTTGAGGTGGGACTCCCACCTTTCCTTGGGAGGGGGTGGCCGGCCACCTTTGGTGGAGTCCACCTGGGACTCCACCCTCTAGGGTTGGCCGGCCATGGGTGGTGGAGTCCCTCCGGGACTCCGCCTTCCAAAGTGATTTCTTCCGGACTTTTCTAGAACCTTCTAGAACCTTCCATAAATGCACCGGACCATTTTCAAACTTATAAAATGACTTCCTATATATGATTCTTATTCTCCGGACCATTCCGGAACTCCTCGTGAAGTCCGGGATCCCATCCGAGACTTCGAACAATACTTCGAACTCCATTCCATATTCAAGTTCTACTATTACAACATCAAACCTTAAGTGTGTCACCTTACGGTTCGCGAACTATGTAGACATGGTTGAGATCTCTCTTCAACCAATAACCAATAGCGGGATCTGGAGATCCATAATGGCTCCCACATATTCAACGATGACTTAGTGATCGAATGAACCATTCACATACGATACCAATTCCCTTTGTCACGCGATATTTTACTTGTCCGAGGTTTGATCATCGGTATCACTCTATACCTTGTTCAACCTCGTCTCCTGACAAGTACTCTTTACTCGTACCGTGGTATGTGGTCTCTTATGAACTTATTCATATGCTTGCAAGACATTAGATGACATTCCACCGAGAGGGCCCAGAGTATATCTATCCATCATCGGGATGGACAAATCCCACTGTTGATCCATATGCCTCAACTCATACTTTCCGGATACTTAATCCCACCTTTATAACCACCCATTTACGCAGTGGCGTTTGATGTAATCAAAGTACCTTTCCAGCATAAGTGATTTACATGATCTCATGGTCATAAGGACTATGTAACTATGTATCGAAAGCTTATAGCAAATAACTTAATGACGTGATCTTATGCTACGCTTAATTGGGTGTGTCCATTACATCATTTATATAATGATGTAACCTTGTTATTAACAACATCCAGTGTTCATGATTATGAAACTAATCATCTATTAATCAACAAGCTAGTTAAGAGGCTTACTAGGGACTCATTGTTGTTTACATAACACACATGTATCAATGTTTCGGTTAATACAATTATAGCATGGTATATAAACATTTATCATAAACATAAAGATATATAATAACCACTTTTATTATTGCCTCTTGGGCATATCTCCAACATTAAAGACCTCTTCATTTTATACAAGCGTTCCGAGATGCTCTGGTGGACTGTAACTTATTAGATCTTGGGTATGTCGGTGAAAAATTCACTTGGCATAGATGACATATAAGAGAGAGATTGGATCGTGCCTTATCAAATGAAGCATGGAATAACAAATTTCCACATGCAGTTGTAGAAAATCTTCCCTACTGCAAATCAGATCATCAACCTATTTTGCTCAGTTTGGAAGAACAACAAGCTCGGGATTACTTGGGCCCAAAGGTGCTCCGTTTTGAGGCAAAATGGCTGAAGGAAGCCCAGTTCATGTATATAGTGCAGCAGGCCTGGTAAAATTCAGAAGCGGGTTTGAATAATGCCGATTTGGCGGGAAGGTTGTCGGCGGTCCATGAGCAACTACACAAATGGGATCGCTTTACTCTTCAGAGTTCCAAGAAGAAAATCAGAGCTGCACAAAGGGAACTTGAACAGGTGTCAGTGGATGATCTGACCGATGAAAATATTTAAAACAAAAACAATTAGCCCCAGAGATTGAAAGGCTCATGGAGCAGGAGGAAATTCATTGGGCGCAGAGAAGTCAAGTAAATCGGTTACAGTTTGGGGATAAAAACACTTCTTATTTCCATAAAGTTTCTACTACCAGGAAGGAACAGAATAGAATTAAGAGGCTGAGGAATGATCAAGGAGTTTGGCTAGAGGGTACAAATTATTTGAATCCTATGATATCTGACTATTTTTCTGGACTGCTTTCAACAGAAGTATATGACACTGACCCAGAATTACTGAATAAGGTCAATCCCCGGGTAACTACTGAGATGAATGAGGCTCTACAACGACCTTTCTCTCTAGAGGATGTTAAAAAAGCTTTGTTTTCTATTGGGGATATGAAAGCGCCGGCCTCTGATGGCTTGCATGCTATATTTAAAAAAATGTTGGCACATCATTGGTGATGTCTTGAATCAGGAAGTCTTGGATGCAATCAATAACAAGATAATCCCGGAGGGATGGAATGATACGGTCATAGTTCTGATTCCTAAAGTGGAAAGCCCTGAAACTATAACACAGTATAGGCCTATCAGCCTTTGCAGCGTCATGTATAAGGTAATCGCAAAGATGATTGCTTTTCGCTTAAAAGTTTATCTTGATGAGATTATTTAACCGGTCCAGAGTGCCTTTGTTCCTGGTAGACTTATTATAGATAATATCCTGGTGGCCTATGAAAGTATCCATTACATAAAAAACAAGAAGGAAGGGAAGAATGGGTATTGTGTAGTCAAGCTCGATATGCATAAAGCGTATGATAGGATGGAGTGGAGTTTTCTGGAGAATATGCTCATTAGATTGGGATTCCACCAAGACTTTGTTCAGCTTATTATGGCTTGTGTGAGCTCGGTGAAATATAAAGTAAGATATAATGATCAAGAAACACAAGATTTCCTTCCTACTAGAGGTTTGAGACAGGGGACCCTCTATCCCCATATCTTTTTCTTAATTTGTGCATAAGGTTTATCAAGTTTACTGGCTCATAGTGAGGAGGTTCGTGGCATCGAAGGATTAAGGGTGTATAGAAATACACCATCAGTTTCACATTTATTATTTGCTGATGATTCCCTGATCCTTATGAAGGCAAACAGTGTTAATGCAACCTCGTTGAGACAAGTGCTTGAGCATTATTGTGCAAATTCAGGACAGATGGTGAGTAAGGATAAATGCAGTATATTCTTTAGTCCCAATGTTGATGTGCAAATTAAAGAGGAGATGTGTACAGAGCTAAATATTATGACTGAGGCCATATCTTGGATTGCCTGCCATGGTGGGGATTAAAAGAAGTGATCATTTTATGTACCTCTTGGAAAGAGTGATTTCTATTCTGCAAGGTTGGAAGGAGAAACTGCAATCTATGGGGGCTAAAGAAATATTGTTGAAGGCGATTATTCAATCAATTTCAATTTTTGCTATGGGGGTTTTTAAAATTCCGAAGAATATATGTAAAGATATTACTGATGCCATGGCTGCATTCTGGTGGGGATATACTGAAGATCAAAAGTGTATGCATTGGAGTTCATGGTGGAAAATGTGTATTCCGAAATCAAAGGGAGGAATGGGTTTTCGTGATCTACATGCTTTTAATTTAGCTATGCTTGCAAAACAAGCGTGGATATTATTGATGAAACCAGATACAGTTTGTGCACAAGTTCTGAGAGCCAAGTATTATCCCACGGGTGATCTTCTTAACGCCAGTCTAAAAGGTAGCTCATCTTTCGCCTGGCAAAGTATTATAAAAGGTATTCAAACCTTTAAGAGAGGCCATATCTAGCGAGTGGGGAATGGTTAGAATATTAACATTTGGAAAGACCACTGGATTCCTGATAATCTTTTAAGGAAAATCGATACAGACCGAGACCACAATCTCCTTCGTATTGTGGATGAGCTGATCGATCCTTTTACTGGTTTCTGGGATGAAGAAATTGTGAGGGATACTTTTCACCCTTTGGAGGCTCAAATAATTTTGGAGATACCTATAAGTCCTAATCTATATGATGATTTTGTTGCATGGCATAAAACAAAGACCCATATTTTCTCTGTCAGATCTGCTTATTACACCGAATGGGAACATCAGTATCGGATAAAAATTGGCCGAAGTGATGGACATGGAACATCTATGAAAAACCCAGTTTGGTATATTCTTTGGAAACTCAATCTGCCATCTAAAATTAAAATCTTCGGATGGAGGGCTTTACACGACTTAATTCTAGGCGTTGGGATCCTTGTTAACCGGCATATTAAAGTTTCAGCTCAATGTCCAATTTGTATGCAGGGTTCGAAGACATCCGCCATTTAATGTTTACTTGTATGAGAGCGAAGGATATTTGGAAAGCCCTGAGACTCGAAGAGGTGATTAATGAAGCTATTTGTTTAGATAGATCAGGATCTGTTATTCTAGAGGAGATTTTAAGATGTCATGTAAAGAAGTCACCTGTACTAGGCCAACTAGGGCTACAAGAAACTATATTAGTTGCTTCATGGTACATTTGGTGGCAACGAAGAGAAGCTGTTAAGGGGGAGAAGGTGGCGCCACCAGCTCGGACGACATTCTCTATTCAAGCTTTGGCTCTCAATTTTGGTATAGCGGCTAAACCCACTATTCCAAAATAGGTGCATTGGATTAGACCTCCTCTGAACAATTATAAAGCAAATATAGATGCTTCGTATTATCCCAATGGCATGGGAGTTGTGGCTGTTATTATCCGTAATCATCATGGAGAGGTGATCTCGGGTGGGGCATGGCCAAAGCTTAATTTGATGGATGCTAAAGTAGCGGAAGCTGAAGCTCTTCGACATGGATTACTTTTGATTGAATGCATGGGTTATTCACCAGTTATTGTTGAGTCGGATTGTCTCGAATTGGTCGATGCTTGCAATGGTGCTGAAATTTGGGGACCATATACACCTATTTTGGCTGATTGTTTTCAAATTTGTCAGCGTATATGGATGCTCAAGGTTCAACATTGCCCAATAGAAGTAAACAAGGTAGCTCATAACCTTGCAAAACGGTGTTTCAATTTAGATAGAGTTATTCAGTGGGATGGTGATCCACCTAATCATGTTTCTGCAGATGCTCTTAATGATGTAGCTCTTTTGAGCAATGATGTAATTGAACCTTGATCTCAGCAGCAAGTTTCAGACGCACTCTTTTTCTTACCAGGGTACCGAAGGGGACTGGAAGGTTTTTAACGAGGCGGCTTGCAAGCTTAATATATTTGTGTTTCAAAAAAAGGTCATGTTTGATGTAAAGGATTTCAAAAATACAGAAATAGGAAAAGCAAAGGAATAGTAGTATGTTATGGCATGTCATATCCTACAGAACGATAAAACACATGAATTAGTTGCAGAAGTTGTTTGATTGCACTACACGAAAAATGCGGAAAATCTCTGTAGAGTTTGTATAATTGTCATAGATATATAGGAATTTTTCCAAGAGATCTAACATCTTTCTAGAAATCCTATAGGATTATAGTATACCAAGGCAATCCGTAGAAATTTTAGAGGGTTCAATTCTTTAAATCAATCAACCTTTATAGGAAAAATTCCTATGGATAAGATTCCTAAATAATTCCTTTGAAAATCCTTTGAATCAAACACGCTCGTATGTATTTTGACCATGAATATATGAGAAACTATGGATCCGTAATGTTTTTTTATGCCACTCCGTCGGGTGTCCTATTTGTGGGACGGAGTTCCATGAGTGTTATGTCAACGACGAGCACACTACAACATGCAATGGTGTGCTAGGTCACCGCAAAACATCTTGTTCCGAATGCTATACTAAATACATAGCTGCATCTTGTCACCCCTAATGGCAAGATCAAGGTGCCACCACAAGTTGTGTGACATTGAAGGACAATTACCAGAAATGCTCTTGAAGTTCAACAGTAGCTAGTCCACTGGGTTAATATTGCTCCTATTGAAGCCACCTAGGAGGATGCCACTTTCATCCAAGCAACTTTCCCCTCATTGAAGCCCTCAAGATTTATATGAAGGAAGGGGCTATGTCAGGATCCCAAGTATGAAGATGCCACTACTTTATGTATCCAATCACTATATTGTAATAGTTGTTAATTTCTATACTATTTAGATCTACAATTGTAATAAGGGGCAAATTGTAAACTAGCTGGCCTACTCTCTTCTATAAGAGGGTAGGTCTGGGAGGTTGAGAAGTAGCTAATAGAAACCCTATTTTTCTTAAGCATTACTTCTGTCTTGGATTATCTTAGTGAGTGCAAGCAAAGCTTCCTTTAGCCTTGCACCGCGAGCTCTCTCCCCATCCTTCTTCCTCTATCGTCATGGCACCCTAGATATCCCGACACTTGCTCATTAAGATAGACCAATTATAAAGAGAAAAAAGTAAGTTGTGTAACATTATAACATTGAGTTAAATGTGGTCTACCAATTAGATTCGCAGGTACCCTTTACTCATAATAAAAGCAATAACCAATTAAAAGGATGAGATGTCGGCTAGAGGGTGTGAATAGTCATTTCAAAAACTATTGCTCATTATAGGATTGTAGGAATGTGGAATTAAACTAGCGTTTATTTTACAAGCAGAAAATCTAAATATGCTAGTTTTAACTAAGTGCAACAACAACTCAAGCTAAGCAAGATAGGCACATGATATAAGTAACACAAGTGATAGCAAGATATAAGTACTTCAAGCACGATAGCTATCACAAGGAAAGTAAACTCGGGTATAGATATAATCGAGGCACACGGAGATGAAGATGTATTCTCGTGTTCCCTCACACGAAGTGAGGTATGTCAAGTTGGAGAGATGCGGGCTACCACGAAGGTCTCCTGAACGACACAAGAGCTCACTGATGGGGTTCGTTGCATAGAAAATAAAAAATTTCCTACCGCAAAGACGAATAAATCCAAGATCTAATCTATGGAACACCCAAGATCTAATCTACAAGATCGGAGCAACGAGATTGATACGAGACTAACCCTCGAAGATTTTTAAAGCCTACGAGATTAGATCTCATTGTTGGTGTAGACGATCGTCCCCGGTGCTGCAATCCGGCAGCACCTCCGTACTCGGTCGCGCGTACGGTGTCGATGAAGCCCTTCCTCTCCCCGTTCCAGCGGCCAGCGGAGGTGTGGTAGATCTACTCCAAGTTCCAGCAGCATGACGGCGTGGTGGTGGTGGAGGAAGAAAAGCTACAGGGCATCGCCAAGCCGGAAGAGAGGAGGCGGCCAGGGTTGTGGTGAAGGGACAAGTGGCCGGCCACCCCCTCCCCTCTTTATATAGGGGGCCAGGTCGGTGGGGTGGCCCCATTTCCCATCTAGGGTTAGGGGGGCGGCGGCCAAGTGGGGGGAAGAGGAATTTCTTCCCCCCAAGTTGATCCCCCTAGGGTTTTGGGGAAACCCTAGGGGTTTGGCCGGATGGGCCTTGAGGGGCATGTGCCCCTGGCCCATTAGGCTAGGGAGCACCCCCTCGGCCCATGCTAGGCCTCCTAGGGTCGTGGGCCCACTGGTGGGACCCCCGGAACCTTCTAGAACCTTCCCGGTCATCCACCGAAAAAATCCCGAACTTTTCCGAAACCTAGAAATCAACTTCCCTTATATGAATCTTCTTCTCCGGACTATTCCGGACCTCCTCGTGACGTCCTGGATCCCATCCGAGACTCCGAACAAACTTCGTCTCCATACCATATTCAAATCTACTTATGCGACATCGAACCTTAAGCGCGTCACCCTACGGTTCGCGAACTATGCAGACATGGTCGAGACTCCTCTCCGAGCAATAACCAATAGCAGGATCTGGAGATCCATAATGGCTCCCACATATTCAACGATGACTTAGTGATCGATTGAACCATTTACATACGATGCCAATTTCCTTTGTCACGCGATATTTTACTTGTCCGAGGTTCGATCATCGGTATCTCCATACCTTGTTCAACCTCGTTACCGACAAGTACTCTTTACTCGTACCGTGGTATGTCATCTCTTATGATCCAATCATATGCTTGCAAGCTAATCAGACGACATTCCACCGAGAGGGCCCAGAGTATATCTATCCATCATCAGGATGGACAAATCCCACTATTGATCCATATGCTTCAACTCACACTTTCCGAATACTTAATCCCATCTTTATAACCACCCATTTACGCAATGGCGTTTGATGTAATCAAAGTACCCTTCCGGTGTAAGTGATTTGCATGATCTCATGGTCAAAGGACTTGGCAACTATGTATCGAAAGCTTATAGCAAATTGAACTTAATGACTTGATCTTATGCTACGCTCATTTGGGTGTGTGTCCATTATATCATTCACCTAATGACACAACCTTGTTATTAATAACATCCAATGTTCATGATCATGAAACCATGATCATCCATTAATCAACAAGCTAGTTATACAAGAGGCTTACTAGGGACTCCTTGTTGTTTACATAACACACATGTATCAATGTTTCGGTTAATACAATTATAGCATGGGATGTAAACATTTATCATGAACACTAAGATATAACAATAACTAATTTATTATTGCCTCTTGGGCATATCTCCAACACTCACCTTCTTCTCGAAGCCAATACTACGAAGGACAAATGTCCTTTCCTTATGGATACCTTTTCCTCCACTACGGAGATGGCAAGCTCCACAACCACTTCACAAGCTCCACGAAGGAGAAGCCCGGACCGCTTCACAATCGTTCACGGAGAGGTCACCGGATAACCAACCACCAAGCCAACTAGGAGGTTTCCCTCCAAGAGTAACAAGCTCACGGTCTCTCACTCGAACTAATCGTAATGGAGAGCTCAACACTATGCAAGGATGCAAAGCAGGAACACCAAAGGTGGTCAAATCATTCACACTAAAATCACACCAAAACAACAAGTGGTAGGGAGGAATTAGAGATGAAGAACAAAGGTGGAAATCAACAAATGACTACAAGATCTATATCTAATGGATTCCCCTCACTTAGAGGAGGATTTGGTTGGTGGAGATTGTAGATCTAGATCCCCACTTCCAAAAACCCTCAAGAAGATGCAAGAATCATAGGAGGGAAGGAAGAGGAAGCAAGTTATTCAAAGTTAAACAATGAAGTATGAGAGAGAGCAAATAGAATGGTTTACCTTACCTCCTTAAGGAGGAAAAAGGCTATTTACAGTCCAAGGGACAAAACTAGCCGCTTGGGGAGTTTCCTGCGAGTCAGTCTAGCAGGAATTCAACAGTGTCGAGCCATACGCCGGACCAACCGACGGTCAGGCCAGCGGGCCGGCACGTGCGCCGCACAAAACTAGCGTAGCTCCGGCTCGTGGGCCGGACTAACCAACAACAACTGGACTGCAGCCGAAATGGCATACAATATAGGGTTCTGACGGTCACCTGCGTGGCGCCCGACCGATCAATCCGACGTAGGGACTGGTCCTGTTGGTTTGGCCACCGGTTTCGCTAGAAATCCATCAAACATTGTTTTCTCGGAAGAACTAAACTTTCAGAGAGTTCCCGAACTCCGGTTAAGATGAATTTTTTTGTTGGAAATATAATGATGAACAAAAACCCAACAAATTTTGTTGGAAATATTAGGAATCATCATAGGATATTTTTACACAATTTTAGAAGTGAAACCTCTCCAAACTAAGAACTAGTAAAAACGTCAAAACCCAAAAATGCAATAGAAGATGCATACGATTTCCTTTTTCGATGAGCTTGGACTTTTTGTAAAGGTAGCAACAAGCTCAAGAACCTCACATATAGAAACACCAAGAGGCAACACAAATAAGTGGATGAAAAGTACACCAAGGATTGAGCTCCCTAAGATGATGTGATCAAGTTACCCAATCGAAAACCCTTCTCTGATAGTGCGGCTATCTATCCTATAATCCAGTCTCCAACAACAACCTTGAGACCGGTAAAAGAAAAAACTAGCAAGGCCATACCTTTACCTTGCGCATCTCACTTGACCTTCATGATAACGCTCCAAACTTCATTCAAGTGGAATGCCTCACTTGAATATTGTTGCTTCGTGAAGAATCGCAATTGCTCCCCCATACACCACTATATATGGGAAAGCTTCATTGAAGCACATCTTCACAGGTCCATTATCACCAAATGGGCGGCAAGCTACAAGCACATGATCTTCTCGAGATGCTTATCTTGAATTTGCCCTTCTCAACCTTGATGACCATCACCACCTGATGTCATCCTCACATCGGCTATATGAGATTTTGCTTTTCATGCATGCCCATGAAAAGATACCTAACCCACATAGAAAGCACAAATACACATATATGATGGGTTAGCTCATGAAGCATAATTGGCAAGGCTTACCATTCACAAGATCACATGATCCAAAGTGGTACTATATGAGATTTTGTGTATTTTGGCAATTAATGACAATTATTATGGACTAATTTTTTCATTGAGTTTATATGAAGAAATATTACATATGTATTTATTTTAATTTTTGTGTTGACCAATGAATTCAACATTCACTCTTAGTCTTGGTCAACCTTCTATCTCTCCATGCTCTTTTTTCCTTCCTCTTAAGTCGATGATCTTGATGCCAATACCCAAGGTATATATTTATCTTCATGGCATCCACACTTGAATCCAAAAAATGAACTAAAATAAATACATATGTAATATTTCTTCATATAAACTCAATGAAAACAGTCCATAATAATTGTCATTAATTGCCAAAATACACAAAGGGGAAATGTACCCTTACACCAATGAACATAAAAATATAGGTTAAGTTCTTTTTATTTCTTTACCCTTTCCAAAAACTCTCATAGCAATTTTAATTTGTAATTTCATTGTTTTCGCAGTTATAAATTATAACATGTGACATGTATGCTCGTGATGGTCTTTATTCATGTGCATAGACGAAGTTCAAAGGAAAAAAACTAGAAAAATGCTCCAAGTTCATAGATTTCCTCATAGTGGTCAACAAAGTTTGAAGATTTGTGTAGCAAGATTTGTGTTGGTGTAGAGGGGTGCATGGGGCATCCCCAAGCTTATGGTTTGAAAATTTCTTGGATGAATCTTAAATTTTTTTGGCTTCATTTCCTGTGGTAAAACTTCACTGCAAAAACTTCTCCCACTATATTTTGCATGGGTAAGTGGCAATTAAATAGATAGCATGCCGTGAATAAACACCAAGATATATTTGGTGCTGATATGTCCAGAAAGTTGTTTTTTTAATGTAGGTTTACCTCCAGCCTCTACATCAAAATGGTGCACACAACTTTTTTATTAAAATTATTCAATGAAACCTTACAAGAAAAATAAAAATATCAAACTGAAACTGCCTCACTAATGATAGTTGTCGCAACACCAACAAGCTAAATGAAGGGGGTGTCTGTGTCGGGGCCTCATGCCGAACCTCCCTACGTACATTATCAGAATACCGGAAGCCTCACCAAAAACTCCCAACGGCGAGTAGGGAGCACAAACCGATCCAGTAGACCATGAACATACACCATTGCATACGCTCGACAAGTCGGTGCCACCAACTTCCATCGACCCATCTTCAGGAAGGATCAAGTCATTGACCTTTCCAGGTCTGCCATCGATGCCACCACGGCACCAGACAGTGCCACCACCTTGCGCTCATCCATTGTCACACGCCGACCATCGAGACTCCTCTGCACCATACCGTCGAGACACGCCTCCGTCGACGCGGTAGATGAAACACCGCCCCACCAGCATTTCCCTCCAGGTATCACATGTTCCAAAACAATGCCCCCAGAGGGTGAGCGACATAAAAAGTGTCGCCATCATCCGATCCGGGAGACCCAGATCTAGAGTTTCCCTTGGAACATCTAGCGGGAGGCGGGAGATACACATCCATGACACCTTCAACAAGGTAACGATGTTTGAGGACGATGGCATCGTCGGCCACGACGTGGTCGGAGCCCAGCTCTCACCGGTTGCCCGCCTCACAAACCCATGAACTGCAACCCAAGGGCCAAGCCACATGAAAGGATGATGTCTCCATGTAGCCACTGCGCCGCCTCATAAGAGCCACGCCGTGACGCGGCGGTTGCGCCACGCCCAGGCACTAGGGCAATGTCCCCGCCGCCACCGGCCGGCTAGGCTTTGCCTAGCCGAGCCCAGGCGACGGAGGAAGCGAAGGGGAAAAGAGGAGAAGCGATGGTGCCAGCGGGATTAGGGTCCCCTCGGTTGCCCCATAAGAGCAACGCGAGAGGAGATCCTCTTATTCTGGATAAGTTGCTTAAGTGACTAACAACAAAAATAACACCATAAGAACCATAAACAATCAAATGGGAACTCGAAAAGAGGCATTTAAGTAACTAAAGGCAGAATTTGTCAAAAACAAATAGCTGTAGCAACATGATTTTTGAAACACCACTTACAAGAATCTGAACAACTATTTGCATGCTGAGGAGAAAAATATGCATTTATAATAAATTTTACAACTATTTCATGTTATGTGAATTTTCGGGGAATTTTTCTTGTAGACAACAACATGAAGAAGACTTCAACTCAAACAGCTGTAAACATCTCTTAATATCGAAATGGGTTGAATTGGCACATTATTTCTACAACCTAAAATTCAAACAAAAACAAACCTCAAAAGCTACATCAAACTCTAAGAAAGCAATCGGGTTGCCTCCCGCAAAGTGTTTTTTTATAACCATATAGTTATTCGGGAGGGGCTTGTGTATAGGGAGCAATGATTGATTTTAATTTCTCCCTCCCTTTTACTTGAAAGTGCTCCATCACTAAGTACCAGGGTCCCATGGTGTGCTCAAATGAATAAGAATAATAATTAAAGTAAAACATGATAAAGAGCAACACAAGGCATTAACCAATAACAACGAAGTCTAATTTTCTGCATTGAAATCTTATATATGAATGAATCATAGTAAATATGAGTATACCAATCCATATTATCATGTCGTACTTGCAACTTAAAATTATTGGAAACATAATCCGGGTACTTATCATCTCCTCTTTCATACTAGTTGCAAGCGTTAGAGGAAATTTCATCCTTACGTTAATTAGTAACAATCATTAAACATGCATGATCATCAACAAACGTAGGACCATCATCAAGACCATTACCATATACAATATTCAAAGAATACTCTTCATTGCCAACAAAGACATCATTGGGAGCAAAAAAATCTTCCATAGACATATCACATTAAAATATTAGCATACAATGAATCTCTTTTAATCGGAGTTACATTACTATTAGGATTATCTTCATTAGACCCTAAACTATTTTATACCCATTTATCATATGAATTAACACAAAAAAGCATGCATAATAATATATTCATCAAGTATGGGTTTATCATCATGGAGAACATCATTATGTGCGCGTCTTTTTACCAACCCATGGCACAAGTATTAATGTTTGCACAAAGAAGATGATATAAGATTTAGCATAGAACATGTACAAACCATACTCCTCATCATATTTAAAATCATTTGTTGGGACAACCAAATCACTCATAGGCATATCATCATCAGATTCATCACTATAGTAACAGGTTCCATCAATAGGCCCATGCATAATAATAGAGTATTTAATTAGTTTTAGAGTTACAATCATACTTTGATGTTGAAGGTGGAGGGTCCAACACACCCTTAAGATTAGATGGGCCCATATCTTCTTTATTTTGTTCTTCCATTCCCTCCTCCTCTTGTCGGTGCGAGCATCCCCAAGCTTATGTCTTTATAATCTTCTTCCCGCAAAACATTAGTGATCTCCATGGCATTTTCAACATGATTTGTTTCATCCAAAGCATTAGTACAAAATGAATATTCAAGCTTTTGATATACATAAGCAATGACTCATTGATAAACTTAACAACAACATAACTCATTTGTATGGTATTTGTGTTTACCAATTTTATGGGTTTTGTGTAAGATGCAAACCTCAAAATGAACTAAAGTAAATGCAAACCTGAAAGGTACAAGAAGACCTACAACAAATCAAACTTATAGTGCACATCTCCAAATTAGATAATTGCAAGGTACAAAACAAGCTGAAATAAGTTAGTCCAAAGAAGAATAAAAGCTTTAGCAATATGCTCCTTGGCAGCGGTGAAAGAAAAGTACTTGATAACCCCAAGTGTAGGGGGATTGATGTAGCATCTCTAAATGTGGAAGTATGGAAGTATTGAACCACACGAGCAAGATGTAAAGCAATTTATTCCTTCAAACTTGAGGGTCACAATTTTAGTATCTATGCACTAAACATTTAAACAAGCAAATGGTGATAGTTTGTTTTCAACTTCAAGTTTAAGGCAACCAAAGTATTTCTATACTTTCGGTTTTAACTAAAACTAAATGCATAATACAAAGTTTCTTATTTATATGTGTAAAATATGTCAGATTAAAAAATTATGAAAAGATCTTTTAAATTTACCTTCTTAATAGGGAACTCGATCCCGCCCCAAACCCGATGGGATGGGGATAGGGAAAAAGTCTTCCCAATAACTAAATGGGGATGAGGATGAGAAGGCACTCCCCGGTAGAGAGCATACCCTTTGAGATCCCTATATGCCCTTATGCATGCCCTTGCGAACAATGAGTTTGCTGTTATATGGATGTTGTTGCAACATATACTCACGAGTCACAATAATTTTGGTTTACAATAGAATATGTATAGACAAATCATTGTGTAGATTGTTTTATAGTACCTCTGTCTATAAATAGTTATTTTTAGATTTGCTAAAGTTTAGATGTATGTAGACTTATGGATAGAGGTACCCATAATGTTTTGGCACATGAAAAGCATATGCTTCCTTTATTTTAGAATGCATCTTAGACACACTTGAAATCTCAAGAAATTTAAAACAAAAATTTGCACGTACATCTTCACATGCTACGTGCTCAGAAAGTTGTTTCATGAAAAATCGATTTATCATGTGACACGTGTAAAACGATAAAATTATGTACTAAAAATAAGACTTTTCACAAGATATATATTTTTCTTTTTTTTACATAGACCACAAGAATTATCTTTTTCGTGAAATTTAAAGAACACACATATTTTTATGAAGATGTACATGTAAAATATTTTATCAAAAAACTTGATACTTTAAAATATTTTATTTTCTAGAGGAATTATATGCACTGGGGGCCAAATTGAGTTTCTAGACACAGGGAGTGTTATTTTCCACACTGTAGATGTCATGAAGAATTTCTCTACAGGCTACGGGTGTACATGTTCTTATCCAAGTTCGTGTGCCAACACAGCATGCCATCAGATGGACACTCCCGTGTAAAACACTTTCGAGATCAGTATCCACTCGAACTTGCGTGCAGGAGTGTTCCTCCGTGAGTATACAGACAGACAGACAGGCACATCCTCTGACACAAACTGCTCACTCCACTCCCCATCATCATCCGCCGGAGATGCTCGGCAGATTGGCCGCGCGGCGGCTCCGTCCAATCAGGACACCGGTTACTGCGGTTACTGCTGCTATCTACCACTCCTCGGCGGCGGTCCGCTCCCACGGAGGAGGCTCCTCCTCTGTCCTCCCCGACGGCCTCGATCGGAGCTCCGACGCCTACGCTCGCAACGCCGACGCCGTCGGCGGCCTCCTCTCGGACCTGCGCTCCCGCGTCGTACAGGTGCGTGCGTGCGTGCCGACTGCCTCTCGCATCCCTTACACCTTCCCCTGCTCAAGACATGGAGTGTTCCTCCTGCAGGTGTTGGGCGGCGGAGGCGCGGGGGCGGTGAAGCGGAACGCGGGGCGGGGCAAGCTACTCCCCAGGGAGCGCATCGACCGCCTGCTCGACCCCGGGGCCTCCTTCCTAGAGCTATCTCAGGTCGGTCATTAGTGAATCCCCTTAATCCTTGCTTTGATCAGTTGATCACTTGATCAAGCGACGGCCCGAAGTAAAATGTACTCCCTCCGTTCCGATTAAATCGACGCGCCGTTGTGAAGGACGCTAGCATGTTTGAGCTGGTCTCCGCGTCGATTAAAAAAGTCCAGAGGTAGTATGTTGGTATACTTATCCATTGTCGCTATTAGTGAGAGCGTGAAACTCAGTGTTGCCGAATTGCATCAGGCTATCATTTCCTAATCAAATACTGCCCTATAAACTTTTGCTGAAGTATGAACAGTGAAAGACATCCGCCCCTGGAATTGGAATAGGGCCTCCTTGCGCATGCCTTATGAGCTTTGTGCTAAAACAAATATGGCCGTGAAAACTTTACTACCTACAGTTTCCATTTGAGAAATGGGAGTGAGCTTTCCACCTCGCGGCTCTCCAAAATGCATATGAGTTATACCTAACTCATCTGGCCAGGTTTACTTGGTATCAGCTTGATATTAATCTATTTCCCATTACCCAAAAACATATTTGATCGGAATGCTGTTGTCTTCCAACACACATCGGCCAACTGCTCCTAACTATTCAGACATGCCGATATCTGATAGGATGCCTCAGAATAAAACAAATGCTATCATAGTTGTCCATCTTGTTCTGGTCTATCAGCTGTTGATGATACTTTTTTACAATAAAGCTTGCAGGATCTGATGTTTATGAGGAAGCATTACCATCAGCGGGTATAATTACTGGCATAGGTCCTGTCCATGGAAGATTATGTATGTTTGTGGCCAATGACCCAACTACAAAGGGGGGTACATACTATCCTATTACTGTCAAAAAGCATCTGCGGGCACAGGAAATAGCTTCTGAATGTAAATTGCCTTGCATTTATCTTGTTGACAGTGGAGGTGTTAATCTTCCCAAGCAAGCGGAAGTTTTCCCTGATCGTGATAATTTTGGTCGAATATTCTTCAATCAAGCTAAGATGTCTGCAGATGGTATTCCTCAGATTGCAGTAGTGCTAGGTTCTTGTACTGCTGGTGGTGCGTATATTCCTGCAATGGCTGATGAAAGTATAATTGTTAAGGGAAATGGAACAATATTTCTAGCCGGTCCACCCCTTGTAAAGGTTAGTATTTTCTGCATATAATTTTGACATGTATCTAAATTACGTGTCCAACTCTAGAGGGCCAATTCTGTAGGCTGCTACAGGGGAGGAGATATCTGCTGAGGACCTTGGTGGAGCATCAGTGCATTGTAAAGTATCAGGAGTCTCTGATCACTTCGCACAAGGTACATTTTAATATATAGTACCGTATAATATGACTCATATCTAAAAGATCAGTTATGGAGTCATATTATACGGTACTATATTTTAACTCTCAAAATATGCATTTTTGTCAGGTTTAGTGTATGAGTTCTGCTTCTTTCTGTTTCTTTTTTCATTTCTATTAACAAGTACATTATTAAACGGAGTTTCTGAACACTGTATGTGGTAGAGACTAGGGTTCTACCGGGTTTAGGGCGGAGGTTGTAAGGGTGGAAGTGAGGGCGGAGAGGTTGGGAAGCTCGGCGCCGGCGGCTGGGCGCCGTCGCGGAGGAAGAAGGAGGCGGCTAGGGTTGGTGCGGCGGAGGCTAGGGTTCTCCCGTCTCCCTTCAGGAGACGAGACAGTAATGATACTGAATTATTGTCTGATTAATCTTGAAGGGATACAAGTGTTTATATAGGAGGACGGCCTCCTCGAAACCCTAATTTACTTGGGCTAAGCCCCTAATTTACTTGGGCTAAGCCCATAACTAGCCACTAGTGGGCTTCCTACGTGTATAGGTCAGACCGACCATAACATCTCTCCCCGCCTTCTCAAACAGCTCGTCCTCGAGCTGAACTTCTGGAAACTGCTGGCGGAGATCTTCAAGCTTCTCCCAAGTCGCCTCGTCCTCGGCAGGCCGGTCCAATGCACCAAGACGTGCCAAACACCACGGCGCTGCTGGGCCTTCAACACGCGAGCCACACTCGCCGGGCGGGCTCTAGACGCCCATCCGAAGTAGGTGGAAGAGCTGGTGGTGCGAAGGAGGGTCGCCCGGTAGGCCTTCGGGAGGCCGACGTTGAAGACGTCGTGGAGGCGCGAGCCCGGCAGCAACTCAAGGCGGTAGGCGAGCGTGCCGATGCGCTCCGGCACACGGAAAGGACCAGCGTAACGAGGTCCCAACTTGCGCCCGGAGCGTGGGTCCAAGGACTGGGTCGTCCGGTGAAGAAGGCGTAGCTGGACAATCGCCCACCGCGAACTCCGCCTCGCGATGGTGTGCATCATAGTATTTCTGGCCAACCGCCGAGCTCGAAGAAGTCGCCGGCGTGCCTCGGCCCGGTATCTCGTCGCGGTACGCAGCAGTCATCCGCCGTCTCGGTGCGGGCCGTGCCGCCCGTATAGGGAAGCATCGCCGGTGGTGGCCTCCCGTAGACCACCTCAAAGGGAGTAGCGTGCGGCGCGGAGTGGTAGGACGTGTTGTAGCGATGTTCGGCCCACGCCGACGGTCCACCCAAGCTCGTGGACGATCCCCGGTGATGCGGCGCAGTACATGGCGATGATCTTGTTGACGACCTCGGGCGGCCGTCCGTCCGAGGATGAAACGCCGTACTCATGCGGAGCTTCACGCCCGCCAACCCAAAGGTCCCTCCGTACGTGACCGAGAACCCAGGATCATGATCACTGACGATGGAGGATGGAAACCCGTGGAGCCGAACGATGCCGTCGAAGAAAGCGCGTGCCACAGACGCCGCCGTATAGGGATGGCCGAGGGCGATGAAGTGCGCATACTTGGAGAAGCGGTCAACCACCGTGAGGATGACGGACTTGCCGCCAACCTTCGGCAGCCCCTCAATGAAGTCCATCGAGATGTCCGCCCACACAGGACGGCACGTCCGATGGTTGTAGCAAGCTGCCGGACGGAGCGTCTCCGTCTTGTTCCGCCGGCATGTGACACACGCCCGCACCCGCCTCGCACCGTGGCGCCATCCCCCGGAATGTAAAAATCAGCGCGGAGACGGTGCAGGGTCTTCTGGGCGCCCTCGTGACCTGCAGAATGCGCCAAGGACAAGGCCTGGTGGCGCAGGTCTCCATGATCCGGCACGAAGATGCGGCGGCCATGGAGGAGTAGTCCCTTGTCCAGGCGCCAGAGCGCGGCCAGCTCGCCGTCGGCCAGGCGGCGCGCGGTCGCGCATCCGCAGCCGTGGCGATAGCGCGGCGAACCTCGTCGATGAAGGCGAAAGATGGCCCGGAGTGGATGCGAGAGGGCTGCACCGACCGTGGGTGCGTCCGCGGCATCGTCAACGTCTCGGCGGGACAGGCGTCGCTGCGGCGTGTTGAGGCGGCCGGGCGGTACTCGACGGTGAAGTCGAAGCCGAAGAGCTTGCCGATCCACCGGTGTTGCGGCACGGTGGAAAGGCGCGATCCGAGAAGAACTTTAGGTCGTAGTGGTCCGTGCGCACACGGAATGTCCGGCCCCAAAGATACGCTCGCCGCGCGCACCGCACTGGACCAGCCCGATCGGCTCGCGCTCATATGCGGCGAGCTTGTGGTGGCGCGCGGCGAAGGGCGGCGAAGAAGGCGAGTGGACCCTCGCCCTGGTGAAGGACGGCGCCGAAGCCGATGCCGAGGCGTCGCAGTCCACCACGAACGGCTCGTCGAAGTCCGGCATCGAAGAACGGGACCCGTCGTGAGTGCCGCCGCAGGCGGCGAGGCCGTGGCCGCCTCCTCGTCCCAGAGAAAGCGTCGCGGCGAAGCGAGCGCGTGAGGGTGCGGCGATGAGACCGAAGTCCTGGATGTAGCGCCGGTAATATCCGGCGAGGCCCAAAATCCGCGAAGAGCTCGTGGCGGACCGGGGGCGTTGGCCAAGCGGCGACGGCGGCGACCTTGTCCGCGTCCATCGCGACACCGTCGGCGGAGATGACGTGGCCCAAGTATGCGACGGAGGTCGTGCCAAACGAGCACTTCGAGCGCTTGAGGTGAAGACGATGCGCTCGCGGCTCGTTGAAGATGATGGCCACGTCTTTGCGGCAGTGCTCCGCCCGGGATGCGCTGTAGATCAAAATATCATCAAAGAAAACAAGCACAAAGCGGCGTAAGTAGGGGCTGAGCACGTCGTTCATCGTAGCCTGGAAGGTCGCCGGCGCATTGGAGAGGCCGAACGGCATCACCAAAAACTCGTAGTGGCCATGGTGAGTGCGGAACGCCGTCTTGGCGATGTCGTCCGGTGCATGCGCACGATGATAGCCCGAGCGCAAGTCGAGCTTGGTGAAAAGCGCGCGCCATGCGGCTCATCCAGAGCTCATCCACGACGGGGATGGGGAACTTGTCCTTGGACGTGACCGTGTTGAGGGCGGCGAAGTCGATGCGAAACGCCACGTGCCGTCGGTCTTGCGCACCGGGAGCACGGGGCGCGAGAATGGTGACGTCGAGATCCGTATGATGCCCTGTGCTAGCATGACCGCCACACGGCGCTCGAGCTCGTCCTTCGCGGTGGGGGTACCGTGCGGCCGCACGGCTACGGGTGCCGTGTTCGGCGGCGGTGGATGCGGTGGTCACGGGGTCGCGAGGGAGGAGGCCCTGCGGCTCGTCGAAGAGGTCGCCGTCTTCTTTGCGCAGGGCGGCCGGAGCGGATGCGCCTCGTCTAGCGCGGCGGCCATCGGGTGTAGGCTGCGGGGATGTGCCGGTGCTGCCCACGCCCATCCGGTGAACACGGCGGCCGCCCTCGCGCCGAGAAGATGAGGGACAGCACGTCGAGGTCCCACGGGATGGGGCCTAAGGTGCTCAGAAGTCGAGGCCGAGGATGAAGTCGTAGCAGCCCAAGTCGATGCCGACGCAGCCGATGGAGAACGGCTCGTCGCCTACGAGCACGGGAACTGTCGCGCCACGCCCGGGCACGTAAGACGATCCCCGTTGGCGACGGTGACGCCGTACTTCTCCGATCCCGCCGCCGGAGAGCGAGGCGGCGCATGGCGGTGTTGGACGGGAAGTTGTGCGTGGAGCCCGTGTCCACCCGGCGCGATGAGACGCTCCCCTTGATCGTCACCGGAAGCGACATCGTCTTTGCCGTTTTGATGCCCGCCATAGCATGGAGAGACACGACGAAGGCGGACGCGTCGGACCGGCGCGTAGGTCGTGACACCGGCCTCGGTGACGGTGGCGGCCGCGAGCTCGGCGGTGAGGGCCTCAACGTCGGCGTCGTCGACGGTCTCCAAGTAGAAGAGGCGGGCGCACGTGTGGCCCGCCGCATACTTCTCGTCGCGGTTGAAGCACGGCCCACGGCGGCGCCGCTCAGGCTGCTCCACGGCCGTCGGCCGTTTGAAGGGCGAGTTGGCGCGGGAGGGCTGCGGGCGCGGCGGCCGGTGCGGGCGTGGCGGGGCGGTGGGCGTCGGAGCGGGGCGGGCGCGGGACGAGCGCCGCCACGCCGCGCGTAGACCCGCCGCATGGCGAGGGCGCGCTGCTCGTAGGCTCGTGCGTAGTACATGGCCGTCTGCGAGGTCCGTCGGCTCGCGCATCTCGACGTCGACGCGGATGTAGCTCGGGAGGCCGCCGACGAAGAGATCGGCGCGCCGGCATGCCGAGACGCCGGGGCATGGCACGTGAGCGCCTGAAAGCGGTCGGCGAAGTCCTGGACCGTGGTGGTGAAGGCGAGGCGTCCCGGCTCGGCGAGGCGGGCGCCACGGAGGGTCGGCCCAAACCGGCGGAGGCACATGTCGCGGAAACGCTCCCAAGGCGGCATCCCGCCCTCGTCTGCTCGAGGGTGTAGTACCAAGTCTGCGCGGCGCCCGTAGGTGATAGGAGGCGATCCATGTGCGGTCGGTGCCGAGCGTCCGCGCCCCCGAAAAAGCTGCTCACACCGGTTCGACGATTCGGGGGTCGGTGGCGCCGTCGTAGGTGGCGAACTCCGGCTTCGTGAAGCGGGCGGCTGCGGTGCCACGGGCGGGACCGCGGGGTGTACGCACAGCGGCTTGGGTTGACGGACGTGCTTGCGGCGAAGGGCCCCGCAAACCCGCCGGGACCGCCAGGCGATGGGCGGGCGGCCGGACCGTCGTCCGCGGCGCGATGGGTGTAGACGGGCGCCGCGTCGGTCCACGTGGGAATCGGCGAGGGCGACGGCGGCCACCACGCGGGCCGGCCGGCGGCGTGGCGGCGGCGAACGGCGGACGGTGGGGCGGCGGGTGCTGGCCGGCCCTGATCTCCGCGAGCTCGAAGTGGATGGCGCGGAGGCTGTCGGCGAGGTCCGCCAAAGTAGCGGGCAGGAGGTCGAGGCCCGTGGGGGCGGCGGCGGCCTGGTCTCCGTTGGCGGCGGCCCCCTGCAGCGCGTGGGCGCCGGTCATGGCGGCGGAAGTGATGTTGGTGGCGGCGGTGGACGTGGCGGCGATGGTGTCGACGGGGGGGCTGTTGGAACCCATGAGACCTAGGCAATCTGATACCAAAGTGGTAGAGACTAGGGTTCTACCGGGTTTAGGGCGGAGGTTGTAAGGGTGGAAGTGAGGGCGGAGAGGTTGGGAAGCTCGGCGCCGGTGGCTGGGCGCCGTCGCGGAGGAAGAAGGAGGCGGCTAGGGTTGGTGCGGCGGGGGCTAGGGTTCTCCCGTCTCCCTTCAGGAGACGAGACAGTAATGATACTGAATTATTGTCTGATTAATCTTGAAGGGATACAAGTGTTTATATAGGAGGACGGCCTCCTCGAAACCCTAATTTACTTGGGTTAAGCCCCTAATTTACTTGGGCTAAGCCCATAACTAGCCACTAGTGGGCTTCCTACGTGTATAGGTCAGACCGACCATAACAGTATGGTTCCTAATTTGTTTCATTGCATATTATTTCCAGAACCTGATACTTTGCATGTCGTTTTCACTCATTAACCTTCGCTTATCTTAAACCACAGATGGTCTCCCTATATATCATTTTGTTTCTGGACATATAAGCTGTGACGTCTTAGTAATTTTTTGCACTGTAACTTGAATAGATGAACTTCATGGACTTGCACTGGGGAGAAACATTGTGAAGAACCTTCACCTGGCCGCTAAAGTAACAAATGTACAAAATTCTGTTTGTGATTATCAAGAACCGTTGTATGATGTACAGGAACTTCGCTCGATTGCACCATCTGATATGAAACAATCTTTTGATATTCGCTCAGTAATAGCTCGTATAGTTGACGGAAGTGAGTTTGATGAATTCAAAAAACTGTACGGAACAGTAAGGATTTCTCTTATACTCGAATATCCTTTTGTATTCTGTACCTTGTGCACTGTCCAACTTAAATTTGTTTTACTTTACTTTATGCAGACACTAGTGACTGGTTTTGCAAGGATATGTGGACAGCCAGTTGGCATTATTGGAAACAATGGCATTTTATTTACTGAGTCAGCACTAAAGGGTTCCCACTTCATTGAGTTGTGTGCTCAACGCAATATTCCTTTGATATTCCTACAAAATATTACTGGATTTATGGTATGCCATCTTATTTACTCTTCAGTTCGTGCCTTCATTTCTGTTCCTGATGAATAGTTTCACATCTGTTATGGAAGGGCAAGTTACCTAGTTTGAAACTGAGGACGTCCCTCGCCTCACAAGTTTGCTATTGAGTATGAAAGGACCCTTTATGATCCAACATTTAGTATCATAGCCTGGTTCCAACATCATGGACACTAGTGTTTGAAGGACTAATGGACGTCCCTGAGGGGTCATCCATTTATTGTGAACTGGCGTGTGAGCCCGAGAGACCATCAATGTACAATGAAAGAGTGTTGTATGACCCTTCAAGGAGACAAAATGAGTGAAAGGAGATTGTTGGAATGGTCTGGCATTGGCTGTAGAAAGGAAAGGGACCTATGTAAAAGTGAGAGTCCCTAACCTCACAAGCTGGTTCCTGGGGATGAGAAAGTCTTTTACAGTCGAACAATACGAACTGCAAACGTACTAAATAGGATGTTGTTAAGATCTTGTGCACATATTCAGGGATGCTTAAACATAGAAATTCGTTTAATTTTGAATTACGAGGCTTCTAACACTTTCAGTGCCAATGTTTCATAGGTTGGTTCGAAATCTGAAGCAAGTGGAATTGCGAAAGCTGGAGCAAAAATGGTCATGGCAGTTTCCTGTGCCAAGGTCAAAACCTTCCTATAGTTTCCCATCCTTGCTCTTTTTTTACGAAAGTAGTGAGCGAGTGATGCTTTATCCACACAATTTGGCAGGTCGGATAGGACATAGCATGGATGTATTGTTGATAAAACGGTCAATTTATTTCAGCTATTAGTTATGATTTTTCGGTTTTACCTTCAAATTTTGTTGAAGGTGTGTAACATATGCCTAGTCATGTCATTCTTAGCTACATGTAATGTTTGATGGGACGTGACTCCCAGTAAAATCTTTGTTAGTTTCCTGCCATTTCTAGAGGTTTTACGGTTGTTTTTTAACCGTGTGATGTGTGTGACATGGACAGTGAGTAGCATTTTGACAAGCTGAGCGAATAACCAGTAAGGTCTCATATTAACCATCCATATGTGTTGACATAAATGTCCCACCCATTGAAGAACAGTCATGCTTTTGCAATATTGAGCTGCCAATACCCTATTTTGATGACCTGTAAAGAACACCAGACCTTACACCTGTATAACTTTCCAATAATATATATCTACTGTATCTGCACAGGTTCCTAAAATTACTGTAATTGTCGGTGGGAGTTTTGGTGCTGGAAATTATGGAATGTGTGGACGTGCATATAGCCCGAATTTTTTGTTCATGTGGCCAACTGCTAGGATATCTGTTATGGGTGGCATCCAGGTAAGACATTTGGACCTGTTATTGACTTTATAAACTGTTTACACTTTTTACTCAAATCCAAAGATGTTTGAAAGCATCTCAGATGTTGCTCAAATCCAAAGAAAAATAGCCAGCATGCTGTCAATACTTTTAGACTTCACTGAAAAATAGTGTCAGCACAAAAGTTCTTAAACTGAAAACTGTAGGGGAGGCGCTGGCAGTAACTGAAAAACAGTGTCTGCACAAAAGTTTATAAACTGAAAACTGTAGGGGAGGCGCCGGTAGTAAAAGTGTCTGCAATTGTTGTTTCTTAGAAACTTCTCTTCGGGTGCAACCAGGAAAACTAAAGCAGAACGGCAGAATAAATTTTCATGTATTTACCTGACATTGGCCTCCTCATTCTTCAATTCATGTAGGTTTGTAAGTGAATAACAATAGAAAATAAAAATATATAGGTTGTACATTTTTCTGTAACTAAAGCATTAATCTTACTTTGTGGCTATGGTATCTTGGCCCGTAAATTTTAGGGAGAATGCTTACGCGAAAGAAAAATATTTGTAACTATAGAGTGGGTTTGTTTTCTGCATCGTATGTTAGAGATACACTGTACTCAACTAAGGTGCGCAAAATCAGGAAGTTGAGTGCAGCGTATCCCTAACATACGATGCAGAAAACACTGTACACAACTAAACTGCATAAAAATTAGTGGACAAGTAGCCATGAAGGTGGAAGAACCACTTTTTTCAATAAAATGTAAACAGAGCCCTAACGTCCAGCAGAAGATCCCTAAGTGCTGATGTGTTCGCCGCAGATATCTATCCTCTTGATCTTGTCCCCAGAGTCATGGTGATCTGTTTATAGATATTGTACCTGATAATATATATACTACCTGCCATTGAATGATCAAACAAGATCCAAGCTACAACAGGTCTTATTATTATTTCTTTCTCTCAAACCTTTTCAGGCAGCCGGTGTTCTTGCTCAAATCGAGAACAACAAGAAAAGGCAAGGAGTGGAGGTATAGTGCATTATTTATTTGATTTAGAAAGCAAAAGACAAATGGGGTGCTAAAAATGATTAGATGTGCATAGCTACTTTTTAATTACATATTTTTGGTTATAAAATGGCTATCTTAGACAAACAAATAATAGCTTTAACAAAATGAGATGTGTCCTCATAGGAGGATATTAGCTACAAATTGGTCAACGAGTTCCTTCCTATTTAAAGTATGAAAAAGAGTTGCAGAAAGATTAGATGCTGGTTGAAGACTGAGACTTTTTGTTCTTATACAGTGGACCAAGGACGAGGAAGAAGCCTTCAAAGCCAAAGTTGTCGAGGCTTACGACAAAGAAGGAAGCCCCTATTACTCCACCGCTAGGCTTTGGGATGACGGGATCATAGACCCTGCGGATACCAGACGGGTTTTAAGCCTCTGTCTTTCTGCTTCAGCCAAGCCAGTTCCAGAAGACACGAAATATGGCGTGTTCCGAATGTAAATCATGTGTCGCACACATCCCTTAACCCCTGTATAGTAAAACTTGCTTTAATGTTTTGAATAATATGAACCGAAAACAAAAAATGCTTTGAATGTTCATTTTGCTACCACAATTTCTCCGGCCCTGCTATTTGTAGTCTACTCTGTCTATGTTCCCCTAGTCTCATCTGTCTACCACTTTGGTGCCCACTGCTGATATAAATTTCACTTTGATACATGCTGGTACTCGAGAGGCAGATTTGGTTTCTTGCTGAATGCTTGCCTTATGCCCTTATCAGGCCTTGTTTGGTCCTAGAATTTTGTAGGATAATCCCCTAAACCTCTTCTTATTGCTAAAAGCTTGTTTGGTACTAAAGTATAATAGGGCTAGTTTCATCTTCACTTATCTCCACTTTTCTCTAAATCTTCAATCCTCAATACTCCCTCGGTCTCTAAATATGTCAAACTTTGTAAAGTTAGATCGATTATATAACATAAATTGTTACTATCTACGACAAAATATATATAATATAAAAATATATTTACATCATGATTCTAATAGTATTTATTTCATATTATAAAAGTCATTATATGTTATCGTAAAGTTGGTCAAATTTTACAAAGTTTAATTTTCACGCAAAATTATGTGTAACATAAATTGGGAAGGAGGGTGTACTCTACCCTACCTAGTGAACCGGGAATGTGTTTTGTGGGAATTGAGTGAATGTAGGGATTTTATCCAATACTCAAAAAAAATTATCCTTACTAATTCTCAAAACCTCTAGTATCTCAACATGCGGTCCTTTGAAAAAAACATTTCATCCTTGGTCGCTCCCCTCGGGCGACGCAGGGGCGACCGCCACCACCCCCACTCCTTTCGGTCTCCCTTTCGCTCTCATCCTCCGTCTCCGTCGGCAAGAGATGTCGGGCAAAGCCTAGGCGGTGCCGGCAGCGGCGGACCTCCCCTACCCGCTCGTGGTGTCGGTTGTGCGGGGCAGTGCTCGAGGAGGCGGTGCACTGCTGAAGCTCAGGAAAGCCCGACGTCTGATGGTCTAGCGCAGCCGCGACGAGCCTTGCCGGCAGATACGGAGGTGCTTGCGTGAGCCACACGAGGGAGACATCATCCACCGGTGACGAGCAATGACCGAGGTGGCACGACCCAGATCTAGCCCCATCTGGGCCCGCTCTGGGCATGTAGGGTTTTGTTTTGGCAGAGGTGAGGCTGGGCCAACCCATAGCTGAGTGCGGCTAGGGTACTAGATCCGGGCCAGGTGGGCCCAAATCTGGTGATGCATGTGGGTGTTGTGACCCTCCTGGGGCATCGCGGTGTTACCTCCCCCACACCAAAGTTCCGGGTGAAAACCCTAGACAGTTTCGGTCTTGGCGCCGACGCCTAGCGTTGTCATCCTCTTGGGGACGTCGTCCTGGAGCTCTGGTTTCTCTCGGTCCCGTTGTGTTGCTGTCGGTGGACGTGCTCGGATCCTACCTTGACCCACTTTGGCCCTCGCGTGGAGCATTGTCGACGACCTCTTATCCTTTACACGTGACTTTGCTGTCTATGGTCTCGGTCCTCGGTATTTGCTGGCAAGATCGACGCTCCACGACCCAGAGCGAAAGGACAGGTGGCCCTTTCCGGTGATATCTTGGTGGGTCTGGGGTAACGAATTTCAGTGGTTTCACTAGGAGACATTGGTTCGTCTTTCATCGGGTGTCTTGGGTGTGTTGTGGAGGATGCAATCTCTCATGTTTTAATTCTTTATCTTTCTTCTGCTTTTGTAAAAGGGTCTCCTCATCACTTTGTATTGGTTCGTCCTTATTGCTTTATATATAAAACAATACGAAAGCCTATTTCGATCATCACACACATCTAGAGCAGAGTAAATTGTTTTGTTACGGTCGACCCTATTGCACTAGAGAAGGCAAAGAGTAAATGTGAGCGCAGTAGTAATCAGCATCGGAGAAAGTCATTTTTGCTCCCGAGAAACAGTGGTCTCGGCAAATTTTTAAAAAATCAAAAATTTATGCTTATAGGTTTTAAATATTTTTGAAACAAAATTGTAAAAGTAGACAATGATATATCCCACTAACATGCAAAATCTCAGTTTCAAATATTTTATATTCTAAGCTACGCAAAATCTCTAAAAAAAAGCAGACCTTGTCATTTTTGTGTAGGGGAAAACGATACCTTTTTCCAATTGAAAGTTTGCAAGTTTGTGAGATACATTACTGGTTACATCATAATTTTTTCTCAATTTTTTTAGAAACTTATAAATGTGATTTTTTTAAAAATACAGAGATTATTATGTACACCAAATCTCCGTCCTCAAGGATGCGTATAAAGTGTGGTCAATCGCGGCGGCTCGCGATATTTCTCCGCTTTGGCCATCCCTTCGCGTTGCTCTCTCCCATGCCTGCCAGCCCCTGCGTCATGCTCTAGCTCTCGCGCACCGGTTCTTGTCGGCGAGCAGCGGTGGCCGCTCTGTCCACCTCTCAAAATTCAACTCGACAGCGCCACGAGAGGGGCGGGCTCCTTTCTGGGGGTTGGACTTTGAAGCTGCATCGACGGCTTCGCTCGGGTGGGGAGAGAAAAGAAGGGTGAAGCAGTACCACTTATCCGTGGCAGTGGGTAATTTCCTCAAAAATCTGATTTCCACCGCGATGGAAAGCTGGTCTCAGGCTGCTGGGATTAAAACGCCGACCACCAACTGGCGACCGTGGCCAAAGGGACCGGCGACGCCTGACATGAGCCCCAAACCTCGCGTTCGTCCTGCGCGTGGCATTGCTACCTTTCGGCGTGGCGGCATTAAAGCAGTCCCAAAGCATCCCAAATAGCACCGGATCAAGCGTCTAGAAGACGTGGTTCGTTCGTGTCGCGGTGGGGGACCGAAATAGCACCGGATCAAGCGTCTAGAAGACGTGTTTCGTTCGTGTCGCGTTGGGGGACGTCGGTCCCCGCCGCGTCACCAAACAAAATTTCAGATCTTTAAAACTTAAAGCGAATTTTTTTAAACTTGCTATATATTATATAGATTCGAACGAAGTTCGATGAAATTTAAACTAAAACCTAATCTAGTAGTACTTGCGGCGGCCAGAGGCGTCATAGTACTGGTGGAAGTTGTACATGTCGTCGGTGACGATCTCCTGCTTGACGCGCTCGTCGACGGGCTCGTCCTTCACCACGTCGCTTGGCCCAGCCTCGCCGTCATCGGTGAGGTCCATGAGCGGCTTCACGGTGTCGCGGATGGACATGGCGATCGCCACCTCAAGGTCGCCCCTCCAGGCGTCCTTGTCGTTCAGCGACGCCGCGAACGATGATCGCAAGCCAGGGCAGTCTTCGGGGTCGTCGCTGCTGGCGATGAGACGCTGCTGCCGCTCGTACTACGCCAGCAGCGTCTACTTCCCGGTTGCCTTGTCGTCCTGCTCCTCCTTCACCTCCGGCTTCGGGATGAGGAGGGCGCCGCCACTGCGCCTTTGCTGCTGCCGGCTGCCGCTGCCGCCGCGCCTCGGATTGACGGGCGGCGTCGCGAACTCCGGCTCCTCCTTCACCTCGCGCTTGCGGACGGTGTAGGGAGCAACGCGGTGCGACGCAGACGACGTCGATCGCGCCGGACCAGATGAGGAAGAGTTGGAGGAGGACGAGTACGTCCTCCTTGGCTGCAAGCGCGCTGCGGGAGATGGTGGCGGCGACGACGGCGTCTCCAACCTTGGAGCGTCGTTGTGGATGTCGTCGACGACGTTCTCCAGGGTGCGTGCCGGAACGCCGCAGAAGAGGACGCGCATGTCCTTGTTCCAGCTATTCCGCCGGCCGACGAGGCCGGCGGTGATGTTCATCTCGACGTCGTGCTGCGCCTGGAAGTAGGCGACCCACCAGGCATCGTTGTCGGTGGCCGCCCAGGTTGGATTGGTCCGCTCCTCGGCGGTGAGGCGAGACCGCCGGGCCCTGATCGCGTCCCTCCCGCGCTCCATGCCCTGCGACGGTGGTGGCGGGACGCCTATGCCATTGACGGCCATCCTCCACCCATTGCTGCTTGGCAGGCGCATGTCCGGCGGGACAGGATACCCCGCGCGGTACAGCGCCCACGCCTCCGCCACGGTGAGGCTGCCGCGGCCGAAGCCATTTGCCGCGGCGATCTTGCGGGAGGACAACGACATTGGATAGAGGAGATTTGGGAGCGGCGAGAGATTGGAGCGGCGAGAGATCGGGATGGAGAAGGATGCAGGGACGCTCTTAAAGTACAACGGCCGTAGGAGAAGCGGCACCGGGGCGTTGGACGCAATAAACGCTGGCGCGGATGGCCACGTGGCCATGCACGACGAGACGCGTCTGTCGTCGTGGTGAACAGACAGATGCCATGGGATGGCTTAAGTTGGGGCCGAATGTGCGCTAGAGGATTCGGGGGAGGGTTTTGGTAACAAGGGAGAGGATATGGGAAGAAACTCCGTTATAGATTGATGAACTTGGCCCTTGGCCAGAGGTTGAAGAACGTACAGATTACAAGATCCTGTTCTACTTGCTACCTTAGCCAACTTCTCTCTGGTGCGATCTCTGAGTCTAATGGGTCGTCCCACGCAGGGGTGTGCCCCCTCTCCTTATATAGGGGAGAGGGTGGCTTACAAGGGAAGAAACCCTAATGGCATCTTTGATGAGCTAAGCTACTTTATAAAGCTTCTTTGGCCTTGATGACACCGGTCATGTCTTTAATCAGGGAACGATGACCTCTGATGCGTGCAGCTAACACACGTCCATTGGGAACCCCAAGAGGAAGGTGTGATGCGTACAGTAGCAAGTTTTCCCTCAGTAAGAAACCAAGGTTTATCGAACCAGTAGGAGCCAAGAAGCACGTTGAAGGTTGATGGCGGCGAAGTGTAGTGCGGCGCAACACCAGGGATTCCGGCGCCAACGTGGAACCTGCACAACACAATCAAAGTACTTTGCCCCAACGTAACAGTGAGGTTGTCAATCTCACCGGCTTGCTGAAAACAAAGGATTAATTGTATAGTGTGGAAGATGATGTTTGTTTGCGAAGAACAGTAAAGAACAATTGCAGTAGATTGTATTTCAGATGTAAAGAATGGACCGGGGTCCACAGTTCACTAGTGGTGTCTCTCCCATAAGATAAATAGCATGTTGGGTGAACGAATTACAGTTGGGCAATTGACAAATAAAGAAGGCATAACAATGCACATACATATATCATGATGAGTACTATGAGATTTAATCAGGGCATTACGACAAAGTACATAGACCGCTATCCAGCATGCATCTATGCCTAAATAGTCCACTTTCAGGTTATCATCCGAACCCCTTCCGGTATTAAGTTGCAAACAACAGACAATTGCATTAAGTATGGTGCGTAATGTAATCAACACAAATATCCTTAGACAAAGCATCGATGTTTTATCCCTAGTGGCAACAACACATCATTAACCTTAGAACTTTCTCATCACCGTCCTGCATTCAATGGAGGCATGAACCCACTATCGAGCATAAATACTCCCTCTTGGAGTTACAAGTATCAACTTGGCCAGAGCCTCTACTAACAACGGAGAGCATGCAAGAACATAAACAACATATATGATAGATTGATAATCAACTTGACATAGTATTCAATATTCATCGGATCCCAACAAACACAACATGTAGCATTACAAATAGATGATCTTGATCATGATAGGCAGCTCACAAGATCTAACATGATAGCACAATGAGGAGAAGACAACCATCTAGCTACTGCTATGGACCCATAGTCCAGGGGTGAACTACTCACACATCGATCCGAAGGCGATCATGGAGATGAAGAGACCTCCGGGAGATGATTCCCCTCTCCGGCAGGGTGCCGGAGGCGATCTCCTGAATCCCCCGAGATGGGATTGGGGGCGGCGGCGTCTCTGGAAGGTTTTCCGTATCGTGGCTCTCGGTACAGAGGGTTTCGCGACGAAGGCTTTAAGTAGGCGGAAGGGCAGAGTCGGAGGAGTCACGGGGGCCCCACACGCTAGGGCCGCGCGGGCCCCCCTTAGGCCACGCCACCCTAGTGTGGCGGCGCCCCGTGGCCCCACTTCGTTTCTCCCTCGGTCTTCTGGAAGCTTCGTGGAAAAATAAGCCCCTGGGCGTTGATTTCGTCCAATTCCGAGAATATTTCCTTACTAGGATTTCTGAAACCAAAAACAGCAGAAAACGACAAGCGGCTCTTCGGCATCTCGTCAATAGGTTAGTGCCGGAAAATGCATAATAATGATATATAATGTGTATAAAACATGTGAGTATCATCATAAAAGTAGCATGGAACATAAGAAATTATAGATACGTTTGGGACGTATCAAGCATCCCCAAGCTTAGTTCCTACTCGCCCTCGAGTAGGTAAACGATAACAAAGATAATTTCTGAAGTGACATGCTATCATAATCTTGATCAATACTATTGTAAAGCACATGAGATGAATGCAGCGATTCAAAGCAATGATGAAGACAATGAGTAAACAACTGAATCACATAGCAAAGACTTTTCATGAATAATACTTTCAAGACAAGCATCAATAAGACTTGCATAAGAGTTACTCATAAAACAATAAATTCTTAGTAGAAAGCTTTGAAACAACTCAAAGGAAGATATAAGTTTCAGCTGTTGCTTTCAACTTCAACATGTATATCTCATGGATAATTGTCAACACAAAGTAATATAACAAGTGCAATAGGTAAACATGTAGGAATCAATGCACACAGTTGACACAAGTGTTTGCTTCTGAGATAGAAAGAATAGGTAAACTGACTCAACAATAAAGTAGAAGAAAGGCCCTTCGCAGAGGGAAGCATGGATTACTATATTTGTGCTAGAGCTTTTCATTTTGAAAACATAGAAACAATTTTGTCAATGGTAGTAATAAATCATATGTGTTATGTATAAGATATCCTATAAGTTGCAAGCCTCATGCATAGAATACTAATAGTGCTCGCACCTTGTCCTAATTAGCTTGGATTAACACGGATTATCATTGCATAGCATATGTTTCAACCAAGTGTCACAAAGGGGTACCTCTATGCCTTTGTCTGAGAGGTCTAAGGAGAAAGTTCGCATTGGATTTCTCGCTTTTGATTATTCTCAACTTAGACATCCATACCGGGACAACATAGACAACAGATAATGGACTCCTCTTTGATGCATAAGCATTTAACAACAGATAAAATTCTCATAAGAGATTGAGGATTTGTGTCCAAACTGAAACTTCCACCATGATTCATGGCTTTAGTTAGCGGCCTGATGACCCACAAGTATAGGGGGTGTATCGTAGTACTTTTGATAAATAAGAGTGTCGAACCCAACGAGGAGCAGAAGATGTTGACAAGCAGTTTCGATGAAGGATTCACTGTAATTGCTCACAGACAAGTATTCAGGGGGTTTTGATATAGCAGATAAATAAAGTACGAGTAAGTAAAATGCGAGAGAAATAATTGCAGCGAGTGGCCCAATCCTTTTTAGCACAAAGGACAAGCCGGTTTGTTTACTTATAATGACCAAACGTTCTTGAGGACACACGGGAATTTAGTCTAGTGCTTTCGCTTCCTACAGCCGATTAATCTTCATTGTTTTGATAAGTGTTGTGTGGGTGAACCTATGCTAATGCACCGCCCTTCCTAGGACTAATACATACTTGTGATTATACCTCTTGCAAGCATCCGCAAATACAAGAAAGTAATTAAGATAAGTCTAACCACAGCCTTAAACTCTAAGATCCTGCTATCCCTCCTGCATCGATATACCAACGGGGGTTTAGGTTTCTGTCACTCCGGCAACCCCGCAATTAGCAACCGAATACAAGATGCACTCCCCTAGGCCCATAAATGGTGAAGTATCATGTAGTCGACGTTCACATGACACCACTAGAAGAATAACACCACAACTTAAATATCATAACATTGAATATTACTCAACCATAATTCACTACTAACATTTAGACTTCACCCATGTCCTCAAGAACTAAACGAACTACTCACGAGACATCATATGGAACATGATCAGAGGTGATATGATGATGAATAACAATCTGAACATAAACCTTGGTTCAATGGTTTCACTCAATAGCATCAATAACAAGTAGAAATCAACACCGGGAGAGTTTCCCCTATCAAACAATCAAGATCCAACCCGAATTGTTACAGCGGTGACGAGGTGCAGCGGTGGAGATGGCGGTGATGATGATGGAGATGATGACGATGGTGATGGAGATGATGTCCAGCTCGATGACGGTGACGATGGCGTCGATTTCCCCCTCCGGGAGGGAATTTCCCCGGCGGATTCCTGCCCGCCGGAGAGCTCTTTTCTCTCTGGTGTTCTCCGCCCCGCAGAGGCGGCTATGACTCTTCGCGACTATCCTCTGGGGCTTAGGTTTTCGGGACGAAGACGTACGCGAAGAAAAGGAGGCGAGAGGGGGCTGTGGGCCCCCTCCTCACAGGGCGGCGCGGCCAGGCCTTGGGCCGCACCGGCCTATGAGGTGGGCCCACCTCGGGTCCCCTCGGCTCCCCCTTCTGGCTCCCTTCGACTTCTGGAAAAATAGGAATTTTCATATAATTTCCGTCAACTGTTGATCTTCCGAAATATTGCATCCTGACGGTGCTTTTTCCAGCAGAATCCTGGCTCCGGTGCGCGATCCCCAGATAATCATGAAACATGCAAAATAGATGAAATAACATAAGTATCATCTCCAAATATAAAATATATCAATGAATAACAGCAAATTATGATATAAAATAGTGATGCAAAATGGACGTATCAACTCCCCCCAAGCTTAGACTTCGCTTGTCCCCAAGCGAAACTGAGCTCAGTAAACAAGACCACATGTTTATGGAGTGAAGAGTCGATAAATAAAATACGGACAAGAAGCATCATATTAACTCACACAAGAAATTCTAGTGAACAACTTCCTCATATAATTCAACTTGAAGCAAGTAAAAGGAAATCACAAGTAAAGGTGCATAGGAAATCATAATTGGTGATGGCAAACTTCGTTCTTGGTCAAAGAACAGTTAACAGATTATACTTATCTATCGAGCAGAGCTCTTATATTAAAGCTTATATAGCACAACTTGCATACTCAATCATAATAATCTCCTCATAATCATTGATAATCTTCAAAGCTATATTCATCAGATAAAACTTGTACTAAACAAGGAAGAATAAAAGGCATGATTAAATATATCACAATATAGATGGTTGGATCACAACAACTCAAATGCTTGCTTAAGATGGAGGGAAATAGGTTTTACTGACTCAACATAAAGTAAAAGATAGGCCCTTCACGAGAGGAAGCAGGGATTAAATCATGTGCTAGAGCTTTTCAAGTTTTGAAATCATATAGAGAGCATAAAAGTAAAGTTTTGAGGGGTGTTTATTGTTGTCAACGACTGGTAGTGGGTACTCTAACCCCCTTGCCAGACAAACTCTCAAAGAGCGGCTCCCATAAAGTTTTCTTTTTGGTTGACACTCCTTCCAACCTTTGCTTTCACAAACCATGGCTAACCGAATCCTCGGGTGCCTGCCAGCAATCTCATACCATGAAGGAGTGTCTTTTTATTTTAGTTTTATTTAGATAACACTCCTCCCCACCTTTGCTTTCTCAAGCCATGGCTAACCGAATCCTCGGGTGTCGTCCAACAATCACATACCATGGAGGAGTGTCTATTTGTAAAATTACAAAAGTTAATTAACTTGGGACTGGGAACCCCATTGCCAGCTCTTTTTGCAAAGTTATTGGATAAGTGGATGAAGCCACTAGTCCATTGGTGAAAGTTGCCCAACAAGATTGAAAGATAAGACACCACATACTTCCTCATGAGCTATAAAACATTGACACAAATAAGGAGTAATAAAGTTTTGAATTGTTTAAAGGTAGCACATGAAGTATTTACTTGGAGTGGCAGGAAATACCACATAATAGGTAGTTATAGTGGACACACATGGCATGGGTTTTGGTTTGAAGGTTTGGATGCACGAGAAGCATTCCCTCTCAGTACAGGTCTTTGGCTAGCAAGGTTAATTAGCAAGCATAAGAGTCGAGGGAAACAAACAAATATACATGTGATAGAAACAATCATGCATCTTACTTGTAAGCACAAACAATTTTAACTTTAGAATACTAAGCTAAGGACTAACAAGAAAGATAATAATATATCTACATGTATTTCCTCTTCTCTACTTAAAACTCAAAGTGTTGTTGCTATTGACCAATGCTAAGTTTGCCAAAACCAAATAGACTTACTCAATGCTCCCAAAGTGATACCCCTACTAACAACAAGATCAATCATATAATAGAGATTGCAAACTAAAATAAGATGTGCAATATGTAAATGATAAAACTTCTCATTAATATTCTATAACGATAACTCACACCAAGGGATACATAGATAACCAACTAAAGGGAGATACTTCCATACCGCAACACATCTTATATGATAACTTCCCTACTCATGATATGACACTACTTGATAATAAAAAGTAAAAGATAGTGATGATGTGATACCGCGGCACTCCCCCAAGCTTGGAACAAACCAAGGGGATGCCAATACCGATGGTAAATTACTCCTTTGGTGGTGATGGTGATGGTCCGTTCCTGCGATCCTTAAGGATATCCTTCAGCTTCAGCTTCTCAGTTTGGCAATTCTGCACTAAGACTCGAAGAGATTCATTGTTATCTGAAAGTGGCGGTGGCGGCCTTGTGATAGGAATTGAGTAATACTCCAGCATTCTGCGAAGTCGGTTGTTCTCCTCAAGAAGTATCTCCACTTCCCTTCTCAGCGCACGGTATTGATCACAAAACTCATCGGTAACCCGTAGTGCTTCTTCCACACAAGGGAAAGAGTCGAGGCTAAGAGCAGGCGGTAGAGGTCCCTGCAAGTTATGAGAAAAAGAACGTCCAGTGTTAACCGATCCCACCAATATTGGCTTACTCCCCATAGTTTGCCGCTTCCTTTTTATTGATGACGTCTCCTTCACTTCCTCTTTGAATTCTTCTTTCAGCTCGAAACCTTGAATATCTTCCTCCATAGGCTCCTTGTCTTTGTTGTTGGAGACCATGGTGCTTCTAGATTGAAAATAGATCCTGGCAGAAAACAGCTCGCAACAAAACACGGCGAGAAAACGATATACGGACCTCCAGGGGTCCGGGGGATTATATAGCAGTAATTTTTACGACAGAAGGAAAGTACCAGATCGAACAAGAGTCGGAGAGGGACAACGAGGCGGTGTCCTCATAGGGCGGCGCGGCCAGGCTGGGGCCCGCGCCGGCCTATGGGGGCACGCCCTCGTGCGTCTCCTCCACTCCGTTTCGATCTCATAATTTTTCATATTTTCCAAAAACAGCAAAAACATTGTTCGGAAAGTAAAACGCGGACATTTTATTACCAGTACTGTTACCTATTCAAAGTCAAACTCTGCAGGACTGTCAACTTGACCTTTGATGAAAGCTTCCGGAGTTACCACTTGGATAATATCAACATCTTCATTATAAGAATCTCCAGAGATATAATGCTTGAGTCTTTGTCCATTCACTACTTGTGTGGCATCACCTTGCAGAGAACTAATTTTAATTGCCCCTGAACGATACACCTCCACAATAACATATGGTCCTTCCCATTTTGAAAGCAATTTCCCTGCAAAGAATCTGAGACGAGACCGATACAATAGGACTTTATCCCCAACATTAAATTCTCTTTTGATAATTCTTCTATCATGCCATTTCTTAACTTTCTCCTTAAAGAGTTTAGCATTTTCATATGCTTCACTTCTCCATTCATCTAAAGAACTCAATTGTAGCAATCTCTTCTTACCGGCAAGTTTAGGATCTTTATTTAGTTCTCTTACAGCCCAATAAGCTTTGTGCTCTAGTTCTAAAGGTAAATGACAAGCTTTCCCATAAACCATTTTATAAGGTGACATACCCATGGGATTTTTATAAGCAGTTCTATAAGCCCATAATGCGTCCTTCAATTTAATAGCCCAATTCTTTCTAGATTTATTAACAGTCTTTCCCAAAATAGATTTAATCTCTCTATTTGATAATTCTACTTGCCCGCTAGTTTGAGGATGATAAGCGGAAGCAATTCTATGATTAATACCATACTTAGCAAGAGTTTTTCTAAAACCTCCATGAATAAAATGAGAACCTCCATCAGTCATAATATATCTAGGTACTCCAAATCTAGGAAAAATAATATCTAAAAGCATTTTTAAAGAAGTCTCACCATCAGCACTTTTTGTGGGTATAGCTTCTACCCATTTAGTAACATAATCAACAGCGACAAGTATATGAGTGTTACCTTCTGAAGAAGGGAAAGGACCCATGAAGTCGAATCCCCAACAATCGAATGGTTCAATAACAAGAGTATAATTCATAGGCATTTCATTGCGTCTGGAGATATTACCAACCCTTTGACATTCATCACAAGATAAAATAAACTTCCTTGCATCTTTGAAGAGAGTTGGCCAATAAAAACCTGATTGTAGAACTTTTTGTGCAGTTCTATCTCCGGCGTGATGTCCTCCATAAGCACTACCATGACATTTACTCAATATCTCCTGTTGTTCATATTCAGGAACACATCTTCGCAGAATACCATCCACTCCTTCTTTATATAAGTGTGGGTCATCCCAAAAATAATGCCTCAAGTCATAAAAGAATTTCCTCCTTTGCTGAGCTGAAAAGGTTGGAGGCAAGTACTTGGATACAATAAAGTTAGCATAATCAGCGTACCAAGGGCTATCTCGCGAACTCACCTTTATTACAGCCAATTGTTCATTTGGAAAACTATCATTAACAGGAATGGGATCATAAGCAATATTTTCCAATCTAGACAAATTATCAGCAACAGGATTATCAGCACCTTTCCTATCTATAATATGCAGATCAAATTCTTGCAAAAGAAGTACCCATCTAATAAGCCTTGGCTTAGCATCTTTCTTTGTCATAAGGTATCTAATTGCAGCATGATCAGTATGAATTGTAACTTTTGAATCAACAATATAGGATCTAAACTTATCACAAGCAAAGACTACAGCTAATAATTCTTTTTCAGTTGTAGCATAATTTCTTTGAGCAGCATCAAGAGTTTTGCTAGCATAATGGATAACATTTAATTTTTTATCTACTCGCTGTCCAAGAACAGCGCCTACAGCAAAATCACTAGCATCACACATAATCTCAAAAGGCAAATTCCAATCAGGAGGTTCAACTACAGGAGCAGTTGTTAAGGCTTTCTTTAGAGTTTCAAAAGCTTCCTTACAATCATCATCAAAAACAAAAGGTACATCTTTTTGAAGAAGATTAGTAAGAGGCTTTGAAATGTTGGAGAAATCTTTAATAAATCTCCTATAAAACCTAGCATGACCAAGAACACTACGAATACCTTTAACATCCCTCGGATAGGGCATCTTCTCAATTGCTTCAACTTTAGCTCTATCAACTTAAATACCTCTCTCAGAAATTTTATGTCCCAATACAATTCCTTCATTAACCATAAAGTGGCATTTCTCCCAATTAAGAACAAGGTTAGTTTCTTCACATCTCTGCAAAACTTTATCGAGGTTCCGCAAGCAATTATCAAAAGAATTCCCATAGACAGAAAAATCATCCATGAATACCTCTACAATACTCTCACAAAAGCCATGAAAAATAGCAGACATGCATCTTTGAAAAGTAGCAGGAGCATTACATAAACCAAAAGGCATACGTCTATAAGCATAAGTTCCATAGGGACAAGTGAAAGTGGTTTTCTCTTGATCTTTAGTTTTAACAACAATTTGTGAAAACCCAGAATAACCATCAAGAAAGCAAAAATGAGTATTTTTAGACAACCTTTCTAACATTTGATCAATAAACGGCAAAGGGTAATGATCTTTCTTAGTAACTTTATTAACCTTTCGAAAATCAATGCACATCCTATACCCTACAACTACTCTTTGAGGGATGAGCTCATCATTATCATTAGGCACAACAGTCATTCCTCCTTTCTTAGGAACACAATGCACAGGACTAACCCATCTACTATCAGCAATAGGATATATAATACCAGCTTCAAGAAGTTTTAATACCTCATTCCTTACCACATCCTTCATCTTCGGAATTAGACGACGTTGATGTTCAACAACAGGCTTTGCATCATCTTCCATATTGATAGCATGTTGGCAAATAGAGGGAGAAATCCCCTTCAAATCATCAAGAGTGTAGCCAATAGCTCCTCGGTGTTTCTTCAATATTTCCAGTAACCTTTCTTCCTCAATATCTGAAAGCTTAGAACTAATAATAACAGGATATATTTTCTTATCATCAATATGAGCATACTTAAGATTATCAGGCAATGGTTTCAAATCAAAAACAGGATCTTCCTTTGGTGGTGGTGTTGTACCTAGATCTTCAACCGACAAGTCATGTTTAAGAATAGGTTGACGAAGGAAAATTTCATCAAGCTCATTTCTTTCTTCCCTAAAGACTTCGCTCTCACTATTCTCCAAATGTTGCTGCAAAGGATTATTAGGAGCAAGAGCAATAGACGCACCTTTGTTCAACTCTAAAATCATTATTAGGCAAATCAGCTTTATAAGGAGTTTTGGCAAATTTAGAGAAATTAAACTCATAAGATTCACCAGCAAATTTAGTAACAATCTTTTCCTTCTTGCAATCTATAACAGCTCCACAAGTATTTAGAAAAGGTCTACCAAAAATAATAGGACAATACTTACTAGCAGCAGAACCAAGTACCAAAAAGTCAGCAGGATATTTAATCTTACCACATAGAACTTCCACATCTCGAACAATACCAATTGGAGAGATAGTTTCTCTATTAGCTAGCCGAATAACCACATCAATATCTTCAAGTTCACAAGAACCAATTTCATGCATGATCTTCGTATAAAGCTCATAAGGAATAGCACTAATACTTGCACCAATATCACATAAACCATAATAACAATGATCACCAATTCTAACAGATAGCATAGGAACACTAGTTTTTCTAGACTTATTAGGATGCGAAACAATATTAGAAGCATCTTCACAGAAAATAATGTGACCATCTTCCACATTTTCAGTCACAAGATCTTTAACTATTGCAACGTGAGTTCAACCTTAATTTGTTCTTCAGGTTCTATAGGTTTCTTTGCACTTTTATTAACCGCACTAGATATAACAGAGTACTCCTTCATTTTAGCAGGGAAAGGAGTTTTTTCAATATAAGCTTCAGGAATAGCATGATCAACAGTTTCAATTACAACACATTTGTTTATAGATGAATCAATTTTATCTTTATACGGTTCATGATACTTATCAAAATTCTTCTTAGGCAATTCATAATGAGAGGCAAAAGTTTTATAAAGATTTGCAACGACTTGAGAATCAAGACCATAAGTAGCACTAATATTACGAAATTTATCGGTATCCATAAAAACTTCAATGCATTTATAATCAAAGTTTATACCTGACTCTCTATCTTTGTCATTCTCCCATCCTTCAGTATTCTCCTGGATCCGATCAAGAAGGTCCCTTTTAAACTCTTCTTTGTTGCGTGTAAATGATCCAGAACAAGAAGTATCCAGCAGAGTCTTATCTTGAAAAGACAATCTTGCATAGAAATTATCAATAATAATATTACCAGGAAGCTCATGAATGGGGCATTTAAGCATTAAAGACTTCAATCTCCCCCAAGCTTGGGCAATACTTTCTCCATCATGAGGCCAGAAATTATATATGCGGTTCCGATCTTTGTAAATTTCACTTGGAGGATAGAATTTGGAATAAAATAAAGGCACAATGTCCTCCCAATTAAGAGAATCCCTATTCTTCAGCAATTTATACCGGTCTGTTTGCTTTACCGGACAAGCGATATAGAGAATAGTTTCTTTCTAACTTCATCCATAGCAATACCTGCACATTTGAATAACCCGCATAATTCATGTAAAAACAGTAAATGATCACCAGGATGGACAGTTCCATCCCCTTCATAGCGGTTATCCATAACACGTTCAATAATTTTCATAGGTATTTTATATGGTATTACTTCCTCACCTGGCGCCTCATCCACTACCGTTGCAGTAGTAGTAGATTTCCCAAATAGAAATTCAAGAGAAGATCTCTCCATAATGACTTATAGCAGCAGGCAGAAATAAAATCAGCCCAAACAGTAAAGGTTTTCCTTACCAATTCCACTTACCAATAGCGCTTCACTCCCCGGCAACGGCGCCAGAAAATAGTCTTGATGACCCACAAGTATAGGGGGTGTATCGTAGTACTTTCGATAAATAAGAGTGTCGAACCCAACGAGGAGCAGAAGGTGTTGACAAGCAGTTTCGATGAAGGATTCACTTGTAAATGCTCACGAGACAAGTATTCGGGGGTTTTGATATAGCGAGATAAATAAAGTACGAGTAAGTAAAATGCGAGAGAAATAATTGCAGCGAGTGGCCCAATCCTTTTTAGCACAAAGGACAAGCCGGTTTGTTTACTTATAATGACCAAACGTTCTTGAGGACACACGGGAATTTAGTCTAGTGCTTTCGCTTCCTACAGCTGATTAATCTTCATTGTTTTGATAAGTGTTGTGTGGGTGAACCTATGCTAATGCACCGCCCTTCCTAGGACTAATACATACTTGTGATTATACCCCTTGCAAGCATCCGCAAATACAAGAAAGTAATTAAGATAAATCTAACCACAGCCTTAAACTCTAAGATCCTGCTATCCCTCCTGCATCGATATACCAACGGGGGTTTAGGTTTCTGTCACTCCGGCAACCCCGCAATTAGCAACCGAATACAAGATGCACTCCCCTAGGCCCATAAATGGTGAAGTATCATGTAGTCGACGTTCACATGACACCACTAGAAGAATAACACCACAACTTAAATATCATAACATTGAATATTACTCAACCATAATTCACTACTAACATTTAGACTTCACCCATGTCCTCAAGAACTAAACGAACTACTCACGAGACATCATATGGAACATGATCAGAGGTGATATGATGATGAATAACAATCTGAACATAAACCTTGGTTCAATGGTTTCACTCAATAGCATCAATAACAAGTAGAAATCAACACCGGGAGAGTTTCCCCTATCAAACAATCAAGATCCAACCCGAATTGTTACAGCGGTGACGAGGTGCAGCGGTGGAGATGGCGGTGATGATGATGGAGATGATGACGATGGTGATGGAGATGATGTCCAGCTCGATGACGGTGACGATGACGTCGATTTCCCCCTCCGGGAGGGAATTTCCCCGGCGGATTCCTGCCCGTCGGAGAGCTCTTTTCTCTCTGGTGTTCTCCGCCCCGCAGAGGCGGCTGTGACTCTTCGCGACTATCCTCTGGGGCTTAGGTTTTCGGGACGAAGACGTACGCGAAGAAAAGGAGGCGAGAGGGGGCTGTGGGCCCCCTCCTCACAGGGCGGCGCAGCCAGGCCTTGGGCCGCGCCGGCCTATGAGGTGGGCCCACCTCGGGTCCCCTCGGCTCCCCCTTCTGGCTCCCTTCGACTTCTGGAAAAATAGGAATTTTCATATAATTTCCGTCAACTGTTGATCTTCCGAAATATTCCATCCTGACGGTGCTTTTTCCAGCAGAATCCTGGCTCCGGTGCGCGATCCCCAGATAATCATGAAACATGCAAAATAGATGAAATAACATAAGTATCATCTCCAAATATAAAATATATCAATGAATAACAGCAAATTATGATATAAAATAGTGATGCAAAATGGACGTATCACGGCCCAATGTTCTTCTCTAACAATATGCATACTCAAACCATTTGATCATGAAAATCGCCCTTACTTAAGACAAGACGAACATGCATAGCAACTCACATGATATTCAACAAAGGTAAAAGTTGATGGCGTCCCCAGAAACATGGTTACCGCTCAACAAGCAACTTATTAACAAATAAGACACATAAGTACATATTCAATACCACAATAGTTTTTAAGGCTATTTTCTCATGAGCTATGTATTGTAAAGGCAAAGAATAGAATTTTAAAGGTAGCACTCAAGTAATGTACTTTGGAATGGTAGAGAAATACCATGTGGTAGGTAGGTATGGTGGACACAAATGGCATAGTTTTTGGCTCAAGGATTTGGATGCACGAGAAGAATCCCTCTCAATACGAGGCTAGGCTAGCAAGGTTGTTTGAAGCAAACTCAAGTATAAAATGGTGCAGCAAGACTCACATGTGAACATATTGTAAGTATTATAAGACTTTACATCGTCTCCTTGTTGTTCAAACACCTTAACCAGAAAATATCTAGACTCTAGAGACCAATCATGCAAACCAAATTTTAACAAGCTCTATGTAGTTCTTCATTAATAGGTGCAAGGTACATGATGCAAGAGCTTAAACATGGTCTATATGAGCACAAAAATTGCCAAGTATCAAATTATTCAAGACATTATACCATTTACCACATGCGGCATTTTACGTTTCCAACCATATATCAATGAACGAAGTAGTTCAACCTTCGCAATGAACATTAAGAATAAAGCTAAGAACACATGTGTTCATATGCAACAGCGGAGCGTGTCTCTCTCCCACACAAAGAATGCTAGGATCCAATTTTATTCAAACAAAACAAAAATAAAAGCAAACAGACGCTCCAAGCAAAGTACATAAGATGTGACTGAATAAAAATATAGTTTCACTAGAGGTGACCTGATAAGTTGTCGATGAAGAAGGGGATGCCTTGGGCATCCCCAAGATTAGATGCTTGAGTCTTCTTAAAATATGCAGGGATGAACCACGGGGGCATCCCCAAGCTTAGACTTTTCACTCTTCTTGATCATATTGTATCATCCTCCTCTCTTGACCCTTGAAAACTTCCTCCACACAAAACTCAAAATAAACTCATTAGAGGGTTAGTGCATAATTCATATATTCAGAGGTGACATAATCATTCTTAACACTTCTGGACATTGCACAAAGCTACTGAAAGTTAATGGAACAAAGAAATCCATCAAACATAGCAAAACAGGCAATGCGAAATAAAAGGCAGAATCTGTCAAAACAGAACAGTCCGTAAAGACGAATTTTTTAGAGGCACTGGACTTGCTCAGATGAAAATACTCAAATTGAATGAAAGTTGTGTACATATCTGAGGATCACGCACGTAAATTGGCAGATTTTTCTGAGTTACCTACTGAGAACCCTGCCCAAATTCGTGACAGTAAGAAATCTGTTTCTGCGCAGTAATCCAAATCTAGTATTGACTTTACTATCAAAGACTTTACTTGGCACAACAATGCAATAAAATAAAGATAAGGAGAGGTTTCTACAGTAGTAACAACTTCCAAGACTCAAATATAAAACAAAGTGCAGAAGTAAAATAATGGGTTGTCTCCCATAAGCGCTTTTCTTTAACGCCTTTCAGCTAGGCGCAGAAAGTGTGAATTAAGTATTATCAAGAGATGAAGCATCAACATCATAATTTGTTCTAATAATAGAATCATAAGGTAACTTCATTCTCTTTCTAGGGAAGTATTCCATACCTTTCTTGAGAGGAAATTGATATTTCATATTACCTTCCTTCATATCAATGGTAGCACCAACAGTTCGAAGAAAAGGTCTTCCCAATATAATGGGACAAGATGCATTGCATTCAATATCCAAGACAACAAAATCAACGGGGACAAGGTTATTGTTAACCATAATACGAACATTATAAATCCTCCCCAAAGGTTTCTTTATAGCATTATCAGCAAGATTAACATCCAAATAACAATTTTTCAATGGTGGCAAGTCAAGCATATCATAGATTTTCTTAGGCATAACAGAAATACTTGCACCAAGATCACATAAAGCATTACAATCAAAATCATTGACCCTCATCTTAATGATGGGCTCCCAACCATCTTATAACTTCCTAGGAATAGAAGTTTCAAGTTTTAGTTTCTCTTCTCTAGCTTTTATGAGAGCATTCGTAATATGTTTTGTAAAGGCCAAATTTATAGCACTAGCATTGGGACTTTAGCAAGTTTTTGTAAGAACTTTATAACTTCAGAGATGTGACAATCATCAAAATCTAAACCATTATGATCTACAGCAATGGGATCATTGTCCCCAATATTTTGAAAAATTTCAGCAGTTTTATCACAAACAGTTTCAGCAGTTTTAGCAGTTTCAGGCAGTTTTGCACGCTTTGCACTAGGAGTGGAAACATTGCCAACACCAATTATTTTACCATTAATAGTAGAATGTGTAGCAACATGTGAAGTATTATCATTACTACTGGTGGTAATAGTTCAAACTTTAGCTACATTATTCTCTTTAGCAAGTTTTTCGTTTTCTTCTCTTTCCCACCTAGCATGCAATTCAGCCATCAATCTTATATTCTCATTAATTCTAACTTGGATGGCATTTGTTGTAGTAATAATTTTATTATCAATATCCTTATTAGGCATAACTTTCAATTTTAAAAGATCAACATCGGAGGCAAGTCTATCAACCTTAGAAGCAAGAATATCAATTTTATCAAGCTTTTCTCCAACAGATTTGTTAAAAGCAGTTTGTGTACTAATAAATTCTTTAAGCATGGCTTCAAGACCAGGGGGTACACTCCTATTATTGTTGTAAGAATTACCATAAGAATTACCATAACCATTACTATTAGCAGAAGGATATGGCCTATAGTTGTTACCAGAATTATTCCTATAAGCATTGTTGTTGAAATTATTACTTTTAATGAAATTCACATCAACATGTTCTTCTTGGGCAACCAATGAAGCTAAAGGAACATTATTAGGATCAACATTAGATTTACCATTCACAAGCATAGACATAATCACATCAATCTTATCACTCAAGGAGGAGGTTTCTTCAACAGAATTTACCTTCTTACCTTGTGGAGCTCTTTCAGTGTGCCATTCGGAGTAATTGATCATCATATTATCAAGAAGCTTTGTTGCGGCGCCTAGAGTGATGGACATAAAGGTACCTCCAGCAGCTGAATCCAATAGGTTCCGCGAAGAAAAATTCAGTCCTGCATAAAAGGTTTGGATGATCATCCAAGTAGTTAGTCCATGGGTTGGGCAATTCTTCACCAAAGATTTCATTCTCTCCCATGCTTGAGCAACACGTTCATTATCTAATTGCTTAAAATTCATTATGCTACTTCTCAAAGATATAATTTTAGCAGGAGGATAATATCTACCAATAAAAGCATCTTTACATTTAGTCCATGAATCAATACTATTCTTAGGCAAAGATAGCAACCAATCTTTAGCTCTTCCTCTTTAGGAGAAAGGAAACAATTTTAATTTTATAATGTCACCATCTACATCCTTATACTTTTGCATTTCACAAAGTTCAACAAAATTATTAAGATGGGCAGCAGCATCATCAGAACTAACACCAGAAAATTGCTCTCTCATAACACGATTTAGTAAAGCAGGTTTAATTTCAAAGAATTCTGCTGTAGTAGCAGGTGGAGCAATAGGTGTGCATAAGAAATCATTATTATTTGTGCTAGTGAAGTCACACAACTTAGTTGTTTTCAGGAGTATTCATTTTAACAGTAGTAAATAAAGCAAACTAAATAAAGTAAATGCAAGTAACTAATTTTTTTGTGTTTTTAATATGGAGAACGCAAACAAGATAGTAAATAAAGTAAAGCTAGCAACTAATTTTTTTGTGTTTTGTTTTAGTGCAGCAAACAAAGTAGTAAATAAAATAAAGCAAGACAAAAGCAAAGTAAAGAGATTGGAAGTGGAGACTCCCCTTGCAGCATGTCTTGATCTCCCCGGCAACGGCGCCAGAAAAAGTGCTGCTGGCGTGTAGTTGACGTGGGAGATAGAAATCTTTGTGGTGTAACTTTTCTTCAGTTCCCCGGCAACGGCGCGAGAAAAAGTGCTTGATGCGTGCAATTAACACACGTCCGTTGGGAACCCCAAGAGGAAGGTGTGATGCGTACAGTAGCAAGTTTTCCCTCAGTAAGAAACCAAGGTTTATCGAACCAGTAGGAGCCAAGAAGCACGTTGAAGGTTGATGGCGGCGAAGTGTAGTGCGGCGCAACACCAGAGATTCCGACGCCAACGTGGAACCTGCACAACACAATCAAATTACTTTGCCCCAACGTAACAGTGAGGTTGTCAATCTCACCGGCTTGCTGAAAACAAAGGATTAATTGTATAGTGTGGAAGATGATGTTTGTTTGCGAAGAACAGTAAAGAACAATTGCAGTAGATTGTATTTTAGATGTAAAGAATGGACCGGGGTTCACAGTTCACTAGTGGTGTCTCTCCCATAAGATAAATAGCATGTTGGGTGAACGAATTACAGCTGGGCAATTGACAAATAAAGAAGGCATAACAATGCACATACATATATCATGATGAGTACTATGAGATTTAATTAGGGTATTACGACAAAGTACATAGACCGCTATCCAGCATGCAGCTATGCCTAAATAGTCCACTTTCAGGTTATCATCCGAACCCCTTCTGGTATTAAGTTGCAAACAACAGACAATTGCATTAAGTATGGTGCGTAATGTAATCAACACAAATATCCTTAGAGAAAGCATCGATGTTTTATCCCTAGTGGCAACAGCACATCCACAACCTTAGAAATTTCTGTCACTGTCCCAGATTCAATGGAGGCATGAACCCACTATCGAGCATAAATACTCCCTCTTGGAGTTACAAGTATCAACTTGGCCAGAGCGTCTACTAGCAACGGAGAGCATGCAAGAACATAAACAACATATATGATAGATTGATAATCAACTTGACATAGTATTCAAGATTCATCGGATCCCAACAAACACAACATGTAGCATTACAAATAGATGACCTTGATCATGATAGGCAGCTCACAAGATCTAACATGATAGCACAATGAGGAGAAGACAACCATCTAGCTATTGCTATGGACCCATAGTCCAGGGGTGAACTACTCACACATCGATCCGGAGGCGATCATGGCGATGAAGAGCCCTCCGGGAGATGATTCCCCTCTCCGGCAGGGTGCCGGAGGCGATCTCCTGAATCCCCCGAGATGGGATTAGCGGCGGCGGCGTCTCTGGAAGGTTTTCCGTATCGTGGCTCTCGGTACAGAGGGTTTCGCGACGAAGGCTTTAAGTAGGCGGAAGGGCGGAGTCGGAGGAGTCACGGGGGCCCCACAAGCTAGGGCCGCACGGGCCCCCCTTAGGCCGCGCCGCCCTAGTGTGGCGGCGCCCCGTGGCCCCACTTCGTTTCTCCCTCGGTCTTCTGGAAGCTTCGTGGAAAAATAAGCCCCTGGGCGTTGATTTCGTCCAATTCCGAGAATATTTCCTTACTAGGATTTCTGAAACCAAAAACAGCAGAAAACAGCAACTGGCTCTTCGGCATCTCGTCAATAGGTTAGTGCCGGAAAATGCATAATAATGACATATAATGTGTATAAAACATGTGAGTATCATCATAAAAGTAGCATGGAACATAAGAAATTATAGATACGTTTGGGACGTATCAACCTCGTCCGGTACCTTTTATGTCACCTTCTGCTTTGGCCTCAGAGCTTCGATTAAAGCTGATGTGCTTCGTTCATCCTTGTCCTCTTGTCCTTCGTGGAATCTTTGACCAGAATGCTGACATGCTACAGTTAAGTCCATGCCAGTACTCCGGCCTCTCTCGTGTTTACCGCATTCCGGTATACCCCTCCTAGGATACCGGCATACTTTCACTTGGCACTAGCCAACTTAACATGGTTATCCGGATTAATCTTTAATCCGGTATCTTGATAGTTAAAACAGGGCAAGTTTGCCAGGCCCTTGGCCTACCGGGGGCCATCCCCCCGACATTAGTCCCCGAAGCTGGTATAGTCTGGCGGATTCTATTTCGACGGACCATGCCAGGTTCCCACTGCAAACGTATGATGCGTGCAGTTGACACACGTCCGTTGGGAACCCCAGGAGGAAGGTGTGATGCGTACAGTAGCAAGTTTTCCCTCAGTAAGAAACCAAGGTTATAGAACCAGTAGGAGTCAAGGAACACGTGAAGGTTGTTGGTGACGGAGTGTAGTGCGACGCAACACCAGGGATTCCGGCGCCAACGTGGAACCTGCACAACACAATCAAAGTACTTTGCCCCAACGTAACAGTGAGGTTGTCAATCTCACCGGCTTGCTGTAAACAAAGGATTAACCGTATAGTGTGGAAGATGATGTTTGTTTGCGAAGAACAGAAAAGAACAAGTATTGCAGTAGATTGTATTTCAGATGTAAAGAATGGACCGGGGTCCACAGTTCACTAGTGGTGTCTCTCCCATAAGATAAATAGCATGTTGGGTGAACAAATTACAGTTGGGCAATTGACAAATAAAGAAGGCATAACAATGCACATACATATATCACGATGAGTACTATGAGATTTAATCAGGGCATTACGACAAAGTACATAGACCGCTATCCAGCATGCATCTATGCCCAAAAAGTCCACTTTCAGGTTATCATCCGAACCCCTTCCAGTATTAAGTTGCAAACAACGGACAATTGCATTAAGTATGGTGCGTAATGTAATCAACACAAATATCCTTAGACAAAGCATTGATGTTTTATCCCTAGTGGCAACAGCACATCCACAACCTTAGAACTTTCTGTCACTGTCCCAGATTCAATGGAGGCATGAACCCACTATCGAGCACAAATACTCCCTCTTGGAGTTACAAGTATCAACTTGGCCAGAGCCTCTACTAGCAACGGAGAGCATGCAAGAACATAAACAACATATATGATAGATTGATAATCAACTTGACATAGTATTCCATATTCATCGGATCCCAACAAACACAACATGTAGCATTACAAATAGATGATCTTGATCATGATAGGCAGCTCACAAGATCTAACACGATAGCACAATGAGGAGAAGACAACCATCTAGCTACTGCTATGGACCCATAGTCCAGGGGTGAACTACTCACACATCAATCCGGAGGCGATCATGGCGATGAAGAGCCCTCCGGGAGATGATTCCCCTCTCCGGCAGGGTGCCGGAGGCGATCTCCTGAATCCCCCGAGATGGGATTGGCGGCGGCTGCGTCTCTGGAAGGTTTTCCGTATCGTGGCTCTCGGTACAGGGGGTTTCGCGACGAAGACTTTAAGTAGGCGGAAGGGTAGAGTCGGAGGGCTGACGAGGGGCCCACACCATAGGGCGGCGCGGGCCCCCCTCTAGCCGCGCGACCCTATGGTGGCGGCGCCTCGTCGCCCCACTTCGTAACCCTTTCAGTCTTCTGGAAGCTTCGTGGAAATATAAGACCCTGGGCGTTGATTTCTGCGGTGACCCAGCATACCACTGCATGTTGTAGTATACAAGTCGTTGATATGATCTTTGTGAAGGGACTTCCTCACAATTTGCCATATCCCTCAGAGTGGTACAACAGAAACATTGCAGGTCATAACACTCCATACTTTATTACAAACATTGTCTTAACAAGTTGGTATTCTCACAGGTCCTATGAGAACACCCTAAGATACTACTTAAGTACGATTACAACTCATAACAAATATAAAGAGCTCAACAACTTATTTAGGTAAGTTCTACGTTGCTCGGCTCTATGATGCTAGGGTATGTCACTACTCCTCCACCTCCGTGTCATCTGGTCCGTAGACTATTCCATAATCTACGCCTTCCACTCTGCCGGTAAGATCAGGTTCTTCGTAGACCAGCTCGTAACTTCCTTCTGGTGCTCCATCGTTGATAGGCTCCACTTCCGGATCACAGTCTAGCAAGGGTGTCAAAAGAAAGTGAGTACAGAGGTACTCAGCAAGTTCTAAAAGAATAAAAAGGTGTTTGATGCACTAGCTACGACCATTGATCAGGAAATCGCAGGTCAATGCATGTTTTTGAAATCATTTCTTCAAAAGGTTGCTTTTATTATGAAAACTATGCCCGTCAGTCTTCACAGTTGACTAGAACTTCGTGGAGTTCCTTTCTGCCGCGTTCGCGATTCCCTTCCCGGAACAAGGAGTGACAGCCACAATTTGATACACTCTGCAGAGGTGCGTTACTTTTCCCACAAGAGATCTCACCCTTTTTGCCATCCGCAGGGACTTGCCCCCGTTCACACTTCCTTTGGTGTGAGGCCAGGTATAAAGATCCAAGCCCACACCGCCTTCTCCGCGACTGCAAACCCACCCTTTTGTCCAACCGTACACCTCCAGTAGACTTCCCCCGATAATACGGCTTTACTCATGGTGTACTCCGGACAATCCTTCATAGATCGTAGAGCTTATCATCACTAATGGATGGGGATTTAAAAGGATTTCCCAACCTATTGCGGCAGTGCCTCCAGCACCCCACCGGCTCTCCGATCCGTTGGCGTGCAGAAGGGAAAAGATACGGCTGGCTTCCCCGCAGGCCATTATAGATCTCATGGTCAACGCGGTTTGTACGGCGCTAGAATCACTGGACGGCATTGGTAATTAATCCTAGGGTGATATAACCCATTGCAATGGAACCTCCACCATATCAACACATACCATGGTTCCATTGCCAGCCACATAGTCATATTCATAGTTGGAAAGTAACATTTTATTTGCGATGCAGGAATGATAAGTATATAGCTTTGCATTAAAGTAGTAGAAAATAATCTAGTTGACATGAGCTCGGGTGACCTTGCCTGTGGACTGCGAGATAGTGCAGTTCAATGCAGTTGATGGAACCTGGACCTCGGGTTCTGTAAGAAGCATCATTGTCCGGTAAGGACAATGTTATAAAATCCAAATAATGCAATCATGGATGTATTATTTTATGTTGAATCCCTTTACCCTGTTGAGTTATAGTAATTTAGGGTTGTATTTAAGATTTATGTCTTTGACGGTAATTTACAATTGATTTAAAAGTATAAACCATTTTTAATTCACACAAAGTACAACAATTCAAAGTAAAATTATTTACTTGGTGATTCCTTTAATCATTCCAAAAATAATTGAAAATTACAGAGTTACCTCTATAGTTTTTGGAAATAAAAGGAGTATAGTATTTTTCTGGGAAAAATACCCTTTTCAATAGAAATGACTTGGAATATTAGAATTTCATTTTGAAATGTTTGAAGATAAGTATTTGAACTTATTTGAGATTTTTCCTTGAATTTTAAATACAAGGAAATAATAATTTTAAATTCCAAGTTATTATTTAAATTCTTAAAATTCATAATTTTGAATTTGTTTCATAAATTCCATTTCATATTTTATTCTTGTTAAGATTTATTTTTCATTCATTAATCCAATTTTTAATGGATTTTTAGAGTTGTATTTGATTTATTAAAATTTGGTAAAGTTTTGGCCTTTTATTAAATGTTAAAAGACCAAAATACCCCCCTGGACCCATATTGGGCCCAGCCCATTTACCTAAACCCAGGGATGGCCCAATAAGGCTAATCCCCTTTTGGGTTCGGTGGCGCCGAAGCGGCCCACCTCACTCTCTCTCACTCGGCCCTCTCACTCACTCGACCTAACCCTAATCTCTCTCGCGACGCGCTGGCGATGGCGTCGCCGCCATGGCCGCCGCCGTGCTCCGGCCATCGCCGTGCTTCCCTGACCTCGCCACCTACCTGATCTGGACTACCGCGAGACGATCTATCGATCTGTCCGCGTGGTTTCCTCGATTGCTTCCTCTCCTGGCGGATCGCCTCCTCTCTGGATCTCGTGGATAATCGCCTTGGGCGACTGGGTGATCTCCGACGAGCTCTCGCCCTTGCCGTTGACGAGTGCGTCTCTGAGACCGACCTGGCGCGGGTGCTGCTTGCAGTACCTGTGCCGTCGTCTCCGTGCCGTGCTGCTGTGGTGGTGTTCGTCGGCGTAACGCCGGCGCCTTCCCTGGCTTTGCAGCTACTATGGCCGCGCGAGCACTGCCTCGCCATGCCATAGCCTCTGCCACCAGGCGCGTGTAAGTTGTCCTGCTCCTTCTCCTTCCCCTACCTGTGCGCCTCTCCAAGCTACTGTGCTTCTTCTTCCTTATGCTCTGTTGCTTTCTGGTGATCCTGTGATCACACAGAACTTTGCTATGGTTACTTAATCCTCCTAAGCTTCCCTTTGCTGCAAGCTCATGGCCCAATCACCAGTTTCTGGTACTGGCCAGTGTTGCCTTGCTTGCTGTACATGCTCTGTTTGCTTATCTGTTGCTCCTAGCCTGCTTGAATCTTGCTATGCTCTGTTGTGCTTGCTTATGAGCTTGCTATGCCATGCAGTACTTGCTTATGGGCTTGCTTGTGCTTATTGGCATGTTACCCTTGCTTGTCTAGGTGTGCTGTGGTTCATCAGTGACACTTGTGAGTGCCAGTGATGCTTGGGAAATGCTTATGTGCTTCCTATGCAAGCCAATGATCCATTGGATCATTCCTTGCTTGTTGGCTGACCTCTCTGTGTAACTTGGCTTGCTATAATTGATCCATTTGATCAATTCAACTATCAGTGATAGCTTACTGGTTAATACTGTGACTAAATGATTCAATTATCTTGTGATGCTGATGCTCAAGCATCACTATGATGTTGCTTACTTGTGCTGTTGCCCATCTTAGCTATCTAGACTTGCTCTAGTGGCTATGGATTAAACTGTGTTGCTTAACAGTATGCTACTGTCAATGCTTAGCATGGATCTGTGATAAATTCATGCTTGTATTACTTAAATTATGATGAACTGCTTATGCAGTGATGATTGAATTACTTGCTTGTGTCTGAATTTGATATTCATGATTCTTTTACAAGCAATTAAAGTCTGAATCCATTTCTGGATAGTGATGCTTTTTATTTGGCTTGGCCTTGGGATGGTGCTAAGTGTGATGTGACCTCAATAGCCTTGCTACTGACTGGTTGCTCACATGGTTGGTTGGATCTTGTTGGCTACTCATCTTTGCTTGCATATTTGGGGATCATAATAAATATGAATGCCAATATGCTTGCCTGTGAAGAAATCTAGGGTTTCTGATGGTTATATGCTTAGGATTTACTGTGTAGTCTTAGCTGCTAATCTTTGCCATCTACTGGTGCTATCTATGCATCTAATCTGGCTAGGGTGTGCATCTGTGCATATGTGCTAGTTTCTGTGTATAAGATCTGTACCTAGATGCTTTCTATTTTAGTGGATTTTGACTGGCATTAATCCTTGGTTAAAACAATGTGATGATCTACCCATATGAGCATCTGCTCATCCCATGCTTATTTCATGCATATGATGGATCAGATCCCTTGGATCTTTTCCAGGAACTAGGTATACCTTGTTCCAGCTCCTAGAAAGAAATGTTTTGTTGATGCAGACTTGGGTTTGTGTCACAGCCCTTCACCTCCAGGTCTTGGATGATCTTCTCAGGTCACCATGATTTCTGGTGGTTGATTGGTTGTGTGTGTTGGTTCTGTTCTTGAGCAAGAACTGGATGAACTATGCTGTGCTACCTTCACCTTACCTTGTGAATCCTTATCTGGTCGACTGGTTACTGTTTCTAGGGTTTGTGCCCCTTTTATATGAACCCTGCTTCTGTTCTTGCATTGACACACAAGCCTGGCTTGCTTTGGTGACTAAGCTGATGCATGGCCTTGCTGTGGCTTGCCCAGCACACTTGAGCTGTGTGCTCTCATATGCTGAAACTTGAGCCCCTGGTGGTGCTCAGGTTTGGTCTGCTGCTGCCCTTATCTTGTGCTGTCCATGGTTTTGGACAAGCACAAGTGTGCATGATACTTGGTTCTGTCCAAACTGAATTCTTTGGCTAACACTAACATTCTGGCTAGTGTTGGTGTTTTATTTTGCAGGCTTTTGAAGATGAACATGACCAGAAGATATTCTCCAAGTCATTTAGTCTAGGTTTTAGTTTAGGAGCAATATTGTAATCTTCATTTTTATTTCTGTTTATTATTCATCAATTCTTGTATCTGGAATATTGTAAAGACTTCATAATCTGTGTTGTGATATCAATAAAGCTCAAATTTTACTTATGAGCTTTTGATTTGTGTAATGTTTATATTCTGGAATAAATGTTGTATTGATTTATTCACTTTGTAATTCAAATTATTTGAATTCATAATTTGTTTTTGAATTGTGAATTCAATTTCTATATTCATTTATACTTAAGGTTTGATATTCCAAATGCATCTTACTTGTCAAATGAAATCAATTCCCCAAATCAACAAGATACAAAAGAGATCATGTCGAAATTTCCCTAACTCACATTGCCTAACCCTAAGTGCAAAATGAGAGAGAACCTCGATCCCTCTTAGGTTTAGTTGCAATAAGGCGCGAAAATTTCCCCCGTTTTGCGATGAAATGCACATCCCATTTCTAAATCTACCCTTCGTTGTTCCTATGTTCTGGGTTATTACAGCCTCTCCCCCTTAACAGAAACTTCGTCCCGAAGTTAAGATTGGTACCTGAACATCTCGGGATAAGACTTCCTTAATTCTTCTTCCGTCTCCCAAGTTGCTTCTCGCTCAGGATGATGCTGCCATTGCACTTTACAGTATTTGATTGCCCTGTTTCTTAACTTCTTCCACTGTACTTCTAAGATCTTTTCCGGTCTTTCCACACAAGTTAGGTCAGATTGCAATTCTATTTCTTCATATGTTATGGGATCATCTGGTGCCTTTAAACACTTTCTGAGTTGTGAAACATGAAACACATTATGAACCTGACTTAGTTGTGCCGGTAACTCCAACTCAAAAGCTGTTCCTCGATTCTGACTGAGTATCTTAAATGGTCCTATATATCGAGGACTTAACTTTCCCTTCACTCCGAACCTCTTAAGTCCTTTCATTGGGCTAACCTTCAGATAAACCATGTCTCCCACTTTCGGTTCCCAATCTCTCCTCTTTAAGTCAGCTTAACTCTTCTGACGACTCTGAGCTATCTTGAGTCTATCCCGGATCACCTTGATGACTTCTTGTTTCTCCTTGATGTAGTCCGATGTAAATTCCTTGTTCTCTCCGGTTTCATACCAGCAAATTGGTGATCTACACTTCCTTCCGTACAATGCTTCGTACGGTGCCATCTGGATGCTACTCTGATAACTGTTGTTATATGAGAACTCCGCTAGAGGTAAATGGTCCTCCCATGAGCCTCCAAAGTTCAGAGCACAGGCTCTAAGCATGTCCTCAAGTATCTGATTGGTTCTTTCGGTTTGTCCTCCAGTTTGTGGATGATATGTTTGTCTTTGAAATCCAATTTGGATCCCAAAGCTTCTTGTAGTCGTTTCCAGAATGCTGATGTGAAAATTGAACCTCTATCTGAGACTATCTTCTTTGGTACTCCATGCTTACTCACAATTTCCTTCACATATATATCCACAAGCTTTTCTGCAGTATCTTTTGTGTTTACGGCTATGAAATGAGCACTCTTGGTAAGTCTGTCCACTATTACCCATATCATATCCTTCTTCTTACTAGTCATTGGTAGACCAGTAACAAAATCCATTCCGATTTCATCCCATTTCCATTCTAGTATCTCTAGTGGTTTGAGTAATCCCGCAGGACTCTGATGCTCTGCCTTCACTCGTTGACATGTATGACATTCCGAGACATATTGTGCTATTTCTCTTTTCATGTTGTTCCACCAGAACATCTCCTTCAAATCCATATACATCTTAGTACTTCCCGGATGTATTGAATAAGGGGTTTCATGTGCTTCCTTTAATATGATTGACTTCACTTCTGGATCATCTGGTACACAGATCCTTTTCTGGAAGTATAATGAATCAAAATCCCCTAGATGAAATTCCGATGGTCTTCCTTCGCCAATCCTCTTGATTTCCTCTTGGATGAACAAATCATCCGCTTGCTTTCGGATGATCTCATATTTCAAATCTGAATACATCTCATCCATAATCCTCATGGTTGCTATACTTCCCTTATCATCACCTTGAATAAATAAAATCTGAGCCTCCTCTAGCTCTTTCCGAAGTTCCTTTGGAATCTCCCATTCCGTAGGTTGATTTTCCGTACTCTTCCTACTTAGGGCATCTGCTACTACATTGGCCTTGCCTGGTGTATAGTTGATCTTAAGGTCGTAATCCTTAATTAACTCTAACCATCTCTTCTGTCTCATGTTTAATTCTTTCTGGGTGAAGAAATATTTCAAACTTTTGTGATCGGTGTATAACTCACACTTGGATCCATATAGAAATTGTCTCCAACTCTTCAAAGCATACACAACTGCCGCTAACTCGAGATCATGTACTGGGTAGTTGTGTTCATGTGGTTTCAACTGCCTTGATCCATAAGCTATTACCTTCCGATCTTGCATAAGAACACATCCAAGTCCATTCTTGGAAGCATCACAATACACCGTGTAATCCTTTCCAGGTTCAGGAACTGCTAATACCGGTGCTGTGGTTAACTTATTTTTGAGTGTTTGGAAGCTGGCTTCACACTCATCTGTCCACACAAATGGAGTATTTTTCTTGAGTAACTTGGTCATTGGTCCTGCAATCTTCGAAAATCCCTCTATGAATCTCCGATAATAGCCTGCCATACCAAGAAATCCTCGTATCTCCTTAGCATTTTTAGGTGATTTCCATTCCAATACGGACTGAACCTTGCTTGGATTCACCGCTATGCCTTCTTTGGTTATGACATGTCCAAGAAATTCAACACTATCTAACCAAAATTTGCACTTGCTGAACTTCGCATATAGCTGATGTTCCCTCAAAGTTTGCAGAACTATCTTCAAATGTTTGGCATGTTCTTCTTTATCTTTGGAATAGATTAGAATATCATCTATGAACACTATCACAAACTTGTCCAAGTACTTCATGAATATCTTGTTCATTAAATTCATGAAAATTGCTGGTGCATTTGTTAGTCCAAATAGTACAACCAAGTATTCATGGTGTCCATACCTTGATACGAACGCTGTTTTTGGTACATCCTCCTTCTTGATCTTGATTTGATGGTATCCTGACCTTAAATCTATCTTTGAGAAGACTCCCGCTCCTTGAACTTGATCAAAAAGGTCTTGGATTCTAGGTAAAGGATACTTGTTCTTGATAGTTACATTGTTCAAATTTCTGTAATCTCCACACATTCTCTTTCCTCCATCTCTTTTATCCACAAAAATAACTGGTGTACCCCATGGTGACACACTTTCTTGAATGAATCCCTTCTGTTCTAGCTCATCGATCTGAGCTTTCAGTTCCACTAACTCCTTTGGCCCCATCTTATATGGTGGTTGTGCTATTGGTGCTGTGCCTGGAATCAGATCGATGGTGAATTCTATCTCTCTATCGGGTGGCATTCCCGGTAGTTCCTTAGGAAATACATCCTTAAACTCATTCACTACAGGAATATCTTCAATTCTCACTTCCTTCAGGCTATTTAGTTCCAATCCGATCTCCAACTCACTGTACTTATCTCCTTGGAACACTATTCGACCTCCGATGGAGTTGCGAAGTGATACTGTTTTGTCTCCACAGTTAATCACCGATCCATTTTCTGTCAACCAATCCATCCCTAGGATGACTGATATGTCCTTCATGGGTATGATGAATAGGTCCGCGAAATACACACAGTCACATATGGTTAGGACTTGTGCTTCTTTCACGTGGGTTACTAAGATCGTTCCCCCCGCGGATAGAACAGTTATAGGGGTTTCTAACTTAGAACATCTAAGCCCGAACTTTTCCACAAACTCCAATGCAAGAAATGATGTGGTTGCTCCAGTATCAAATAATACTTTGCCAGGATGAGTAAGAATGCTTAGCGTACCTAAGACTGTTTGGTCCGACTCCTCCGCTTGTTCCAAAGATGTGCAATTCAGCTTTCCATAAGGCTTTCCTCTCTTGTTGTTGTTGTTGTAGTTGCGGTTGCTGTTGTTGTTGTTGTTGTTGCGGTTGTTGTTGTTGTTGTTTCCACCTCGTCCTCCAGAGCTCTGTCCGCTCCAAGACGCCTTGTTTGGACAATCCGGCTTGATGTGTCCATCCTTCCCACATCCATAACAGATGATTCTGGGTTTCTGACAATCCTTCTGCAAATGACCCCTCAGGCCACAATTGTTGCAGATGATTTGGTTGATTGGGTTCTGACTCTGACCTCCCCGGTTGTATTGATTACCAGTAGTAGGTCGGTATCGGGGTTTGAAACTCCGATCAGGTGTTGGTTTACTGATTGGGTCCTTCCTGGGCTCTATACGAGCCCTCTTCCTCCTGTCCTCTTGGACTTGCCGGTAATCATCCTCGAAAGTGATTGCCGAGTCAATCAGTTCCTGGAATTCGGCAGTCCGTGCCAACCTTAGTTGCATCTTCATGTATGGATTCATGCCTTTCATGAACCGCTTCTTCCGCTTCTCCTCTGTATCTACATCCTCAGGTGCATACCTGGATAACCTGTTGAAATCCCGAACATACTGCATGATGGGTGCAGTATTCTGTCTTAGTTCTTCAAACTCCCTCTTCTTCAACTCCACCACGCTGTCCGGAACATGAGCATCCCGGAACTTCTTCTTGAACTCCTCCCAGGTGAACACCTTATCAGGAGGGTGTACTGCTACAAGGTTCTCCCACCATGACGCTGCTGGTCCTGACAACAGATACGTGGTATATCTGATCTTCTCCTCATCGTTGCAACCAACGGTCTTCAGCTTTCTTTCCGTATCCATAAGCCAATCTTCAGCGTCCATTGGTTCTGGAGCTGATGTAAATGGTAGTGGTCTTGCATTTTGGAAGTCCGATAGAGTTACTCCCTTGCCTTCATTACCCCTATCATTGATGACGTGGGTAAAGAAATCTTGCATGTTCTTGCTCAAGCTTTCCCTGGTAACGCCTCCTATCTTCCTCCATTGACCTCATATACTGTTGGAAGTCTGGGTGCATCATTGGGTGTGGTGGTGGTGGTGCGTTCTCTGCTCTAGCTGCTGCATCTGCCTCCTCTTTCTCTCTTGCTTCCCGCTCTCTGCGAGCCTCTTCGGTTTCTACTAACGCCATTTCCCCCTAGTCCTGTAACAAAGAGCGATTACTCATAATTACACCATGCAAATGCTTTCTGAGTTCAACTCAATGCCCAGAACTAGTCACACAATGAAATCAAGAAGCAAATACAAAACAAACATTTATTATGCATATACTTTGTATAATACATAACACACTCACAAACTTATATTACATGTGGTACATATAAACCACTTATTTGGCTCAAAGCCCAAGCCAACGGGAATTTAAAATACGCTCTATTACAATACCACCTAGATTACTTTATTCTTCCTCGGAGCTCTACTCCTCATCATCATAGCTCGCCTCCGCGTACATCCCTGGGGTCCATCCGGTACAGAAGTCTGTCCTCCGAACACTGTCCGGAATGAAGGTTCTTCCCGTAGGTATGTAGTCTGAATCGGACGAAGTGCCGAGACAGAGATCTGTCATGCCAAAGTAACTAGATAAAGACTCATACATATCCCCAGTGGAATACAGCTCCTCTTCTCCTGTCATCCATGGAGGATTCCTATTCACTTGACCCCTCATCTTCTTCTTCTTCTTTTTCTTTGTTCCAGAACTCTCACCTACGATGTACTGGGATGTTTTGGGTAACCCCATCTCCATATCTAAAGAAATGGAGTTGGTGTCTTTCTCTTCCTGCCCAAAACTTTGGTTAACATTCTGGTTAACCGCGCCTCCTTCATCCTCTGACTCACAAGTGATGGGTTCTCCTTCATCTCCAAATGGTTCCCCGAAACGCCAACCGGTCGAATTCTCGATTGGTGACTCCGAGCAGTTTAGGTACCTGGAATCATCTCCCCCATATCCAGACTCATATGATGCTGACACGTGTGGATAGTGCGGGACAAAGTTAGGTGTAAGTGGATCTCTCTTGGGCAACTGGTCACTCAAATCTACATAGCTGTCTAGGCTAAAGAAAGGTGTAGTATGTTGTGGTTGTGCCCTCAAATCATGCATCCGAGCTTGGACTTTATCAGGGTCCGTGAACTCAGCTAGCATGTGGTCAATCTCACCTCTCATCTTCATGTGTAAAAGGTACATCGTGGTCAATAAAGACTTACAGCTATCCATGTCTTTGTCTTTGCAGCCTTCAGGACTTCTGTGTGCTAACACCAAATGATTCAGAGTGGGATCCTCATCTTCCTCGGCATGAGGTATATGAGAAAACTCTGAACATAGTAGTTCTACTGACTTGTGCTGCCTTATCTCAAGGATTGCCTTGAATAGGCCCATATGGTAGGCTGTGGTGATAGTTTTGGCTTCTCCGTATGGCATTATACGACTCATCAGCAGTTTTTCCGGTAGTTGGACCGATACTCTGCACTTGGCTAGGATTTCCCCATCATAGTAGGTATACTTGATAACAGGTATCCGTGGATCACAATGAAGTTCCTTCAACATCCCACACAGGAGAGCTGTTATTGGTCCATCATAATCACCGAGCCAACCCTCAACCTTCCTCAAAGTCCTCTTAGGAAACGTGTACGCCATTATGGCTGTATACAAAAGCAGAATATTAGTAGTGATAATGCATCATAATAGCTATAATAAAGAATTATCGCACTAAAATATATGGTTTTGCTATTCTCAAGTGAATAATCACCATATTTCTAGAGAATCCTTTACTATTTCTACTAGACTCCTACAGGTTTCTTCCCTATACTAGGTTTTTCCAACCTAAGGTCGCAACATTTGCTCACGATACCACTATGCGGTGACCCAGCATACCACTGCATGTTGTAGTATACAAGTCGTTGATATGATCTTTGTGAAGGGACTTCCTCACAATTTGCCATATCCCTCAGAGTGGTACAACAGAAACATTGCAGGTCATAACACTCCATACTTTATTACAAACATTGTCTTAACAAGTTGGTATTCTCACAGGTCCTATGAGAACACCCTAAGATACTACTTAAGTACGATTACAACTCATAACAAATATAAAGAGCTCAACAACTTATTTAGGTAAGTTCTACGTTGCTCGGCTCTATGATGCTAGGGTATGTCACTACTCCTCCACCTCCGTGTCATCTGGTCCGTAGACTATTCCATAATCTACGCCTTCCACTCTGCCAGTAAGATCAGGTTCTTCGTAGACCAGCTCGTAACTTCCTTCTGGTGCTCCATCGTTGATAGCCTCCACTTCCGGATCACAGTCTAGCAAGGGTGTCAAAAGAAAGTGAGTACAGAGGTACTCAGCAAGTTCTAAAAGAATAAAAAGGTGTTTGATGCACTAGCTACGACCATTGATCAGGAAATCGCAGGTCAATGCATGTTTTTGAAATCATTTCTTCAAAAGGTTGCTTTTATTATGAAAACTATGCCCGTCAGTCTTCACAGGTTGACTAGAACTTCGTGGAGTTCCTTTCCTGCCGCGTTCGCAGTTCCCTTCCCGGAACAAGGAGTGACAGCCACAATTTGATACACTCTGCAGAGGTGCGTTACTTTTCCCACAAGAGATCGCACCCTTTTTGCCATCCGCAGGGACTTGCCCCCGTTCACACTTCCTTTGGTGTGAGGCCAGGTATAAAGATCCAAGCCCACACCGCCTTCTCCGCGACTGCAAACCCACCCTTTTGTCCAACCGTACACCTCCAGTAGACTTCCCCCGATAATACGGCTTTACTCATGGTGTACTCCGGACAATCCTTCATAGATCGTAGAGCTTATCATCACTAATGGATGGGGATTTAAAAGGATTTCCCAACCTATTGCGGCAGTGCCTCCAGCACCCCACCGGCTCTCTGATCCGTTGGCGTGCAGAAGGGAAAAGATACGGCTGGCTTCCCCAGAGCCATTATAGATCTCATGGTCAACGCGGTTTGTACGGCGCTAGAATCACTGGACGGCATTGGTAATTAATCCTAGGGTGATATAACCCATTGCAATGGAACCTCCACCATATCAACACATACCATGGTTCCATTGCCAGCCACATAGTCATATTCATAGTTGGAAAGTAACATTTTATTTGCGATGCAGGAATGATAAGTATATAGCTTTGCATTAAAGTAGTAGAAAATAATCAAGTTGACATGAGCAAGGGTGAACTTGCCTGTGGACTGCGAGATAGTGCAGTTCAATGCAGTTGATGGAACCTGGACCTCGGGTTCTGTAAGAAGCATCATTGTCCGGTAAGGACAATGTTATAAAATCCAAATAATGCAATCATGGATGTATTATTTTATGTTGAATCCCTTTACCCTGTTGAGTTATAGTAATTTAGGGTTGTATTTAAGATTTATGTCTTTGACGGTAATTTACAATTGATTTAAAAGTATAAACCATTTTTAATTCACACAAAGTACAACAATTCAAAGTAAAATTATTTACTTGGTGATTCCTTTAATCATTCCAAAAATAATTGAAAATTACAGAGTTACCTCTATAGTTTTTGGAAATAAAAGGAGTATAGTATTTTTCTGGGAAAAATACCCTTTTCAATAGAAATGACTTGGAATATTAGAATTTCATTTTGAAATGTTTGAAGATAAGTATTTGAACTTATTTGAGATTTTTCCTTGAATTTTAAATACAAGGAAATAATAATTTTAAATTCCAAGTTATTATTTAAATTCTTAAAATTCATAATTTTGAATTTGTTTCATAAATTCCATTTCATATTTTATTCTTGTTAAGATTTATTTTTCATTCATTAATCCAATTTTTAATGGATTTTTAGAGTTGTATTTGATTTATTAAAATTTGGTAAAGTTTTGGCCTTTTATTAAATGTTAAAAGACCAAAATACCCCCCTGGACCCATATTGGGCCTAGCCCATTTACCTAAACCCAGGGATGGCCCAATAAGGCTAATCCCCTTTTGGGTTCGGTGGCGCCGAAGCGGCCCACCTCACTCTCTCTCACTCGGCCCTCTCACTCACTCGACCTAACCCTAATCTCTCTCGCGATGCGCTGGCGATGGCGTCGCCGCCATGGCCGCCGCCGTGCTCCGGCCATCGCCGTGCTTCCCTGACCTCGCCACCTACCTGATCTGGACCGCCGCAAGATGATCTATCGATCTGTCCGCGTGGTTTCCTCGATTGCTTCCTCTCCTGGCGGATCGCCTCCTCTCTGGATCTCGTGGATAATCGCCTTGGGCGACTGGGTGATCTCCGACGAGCTCTCGCCCTTGCCGTTGACGAGTGCGTCTCTGAGACCGACCTGGCGCGGGTGCTGCTTGCAGTACCTGTGCCGTCGTCTCCGTGCCGTGCTGCTGTGGTGGTGTTCGTCGGCGTAACGCCGGCGCCTTCCCTGGCTTTGCAGCTACTATGGCCGCGCGAGCACTGCCTCGCCATGCCATAGCCTCTGCCACCAGGCGCGTGTAAGTTGTCCTGCTCCTTCTCCTTCCCCTACCTGTGCGCCTCTCCAAGCTACTGTGCTTCTTCTTCCTTATGCTCTGTTGCTTTCTGGTGATCCTGTGATCACACAGAACTTTGCTATGGTTACTTAATCCTCCTAAGCTTCCCTTTGCTGCAAGCTCATGGCCCAATCACCAGTTTCTGGTACTGGCCAGTGTTGCCTTGCTTGCTGTACATGCTCTGTTTGCTTATCTGTTGCTCCTAGTCTGCTTGAATCTTGCTATGCTCTATTGTGCTTGCTTATGAGCTTGCTATGCCATGCAGTACTTGCTTATGGGCTTGCTTGTGCTTACTGGCATGTTACCCTTGCTTGTCTAGGTGTGCTGTGGTTCATCAGTGACACTTGTGAGTGCCAGTGATGCTTGGGAAATGCTTATGTGCTTCCTATGCAAGCCAATGATCCATTGGATCATTCCTTGCTTGTTGGCTAACCTCTCTGTGTAACTTGGCTTGCTATAATTGATCCATTTGATCAATTCAACTATCAGTGATAGCTTACTGGTTAATACTGTGACTAAATGATTCAATTATCTTGTGATGCTGATGCTCAAGCATCACTATGATGTTGCTTACTTGTGCTGTTGCCCATCTTAGCTATCTAGACTTGCTCTAGTGGCTATGGATTAAACTGTGTTGCTTAACAATATGTTACTGTCAATGCTTAGCATGGATCTGTGATAAATTCATGCTTGTATTACTTAAATTATGATGAACTGCTTATGCAGTGATGATTGAATTACTTGCTTGTGTCTGAATTTGATATTCATGATTCTTTTACAAGCAATTAAAGTCTGAATCCATTTCTGGATAGTGATGCTTTTTATTTGGCTTGGCCTTGGGATGATGCTAAGTGTGCTGTGACCTCAATAGCCTTGCTACTGACTGGTTGCTCACATGGTTGGTTGGATCTTGTTGGCTACTCATCTTTGCTTGCATATTTGGGGATCATAATAAATATGAATGCCAATATGCTTGCCTGTGAAGAAATCTAGGGTTTCTGATGGTTATATGCTTAGGATTTACTGTGTAGTCTTAGCTGCTAATCTTTGCCATCTACTGGTGCTATCTATGCATCTAATCTGGCTAGGGTGTGCATCTGTGCATATGTGCTAGTTTCTGTGTATAAGATCTGTACCTAGATGCTTTCTATTTTAGTGGCTTTTGACTGGCAGTAATCCTTGGTGAAAACCAAGTGATGATCTACCCATATGAGCATCTGCTCATCCCATGCTTATTTCATGCATATGATGGATCAGATCCCTTGGATCTTTTCCAGGAACTAGGTATACCTTGTTCCAGCTCCTAGAAAGAAATGTTTTGTTGATGCAGACTTGGGTTTGTGTCACAGCCCTTCACCTCCAGGTCTTGGATGATCTTCTCAGGTCACCATGATTTCTGGTGGTTGATTGGTTGTGTGTGTTGGTTCTGTTCTTGAGCAAGAACTGGATGAACTATGCTGTGCTACCTTCACCTTACCTTGTGAATCCTTATCTGGTCGACTGGTTACTGTTTCTAGGGTTTGTGCCCCTTTTATATGAACCCTGCTTCTGTTCTTGCATTGACACACAAGCCTGGCTTGCTTTGGTGACTAAGCTGATGCATGGCCTTGTTGTGGCTTGCCCAGCACACTTGAGCTGTGTGCTCTCATATGCTGAAACTTGAGCCCCTGGTGGTGCTCAGGTTTGGTCTGCTGCTGCCCTTATCTTGTGCTGTCCATGGTTTTGGACAAGCACAAGTGTGCATGACACTTGGTTCTGTCCAAACTGAATTCTTTGGCTAACACTAACATTCTGGCTAGTGTTGGTGTTTTATTTTGCAGGCTTTTGAAGATGAACATGACCAGAAGATATTCTCCAAGTCATTTAGTCTAGGTTTTAGTTTAGGAGCAATATTGTAATCTTCATTTTTATTTCTGTTTATTATTCATCAATTCTTGTATTTGGAATATTGTAAAGACTTTGTAATCTGTGTTGTGATATCAATAAAGCTCAAATTTTACTTATGAGCTTTTGATTTGTGTAATGTTTATATTCTGGAATAAATGTTGTATTGATTTATTCACTTTGTAATTCAAATTATTTGAATTCATAATTTGTTTTTGAATTGTGAATTCAATTTCTATATTCATTTATACTTAAGGTTTGATATTCCAAATGCATCTTACTTGTCAAATCAAATCAATTCCCCAAATCAACAAGATACAAAAGAGATCATGTCGAAATTTCCCTAACTCACATTGCCTAACCCTAAGTGCAAAATGAGAGAGAACCTCGATCCCTCTTAGGTTTAGTTGCAATAAGGCGCGAAAATTTCCCCCGTTTTGCGATGAAATGCACATCCCATTTCTAAATCTACCCTTCGTTATTCCTATGTTCTGGGTTATTACAATTTCGTCCAATTCCGAGAATATTTCCTTTGTAGGATTTCTGAAACCAAAAACAGCAGAAAACAGCAACTGGCTCTTTGGCATCTCGTCAATAGGTTAGTGCCGGAAAATGTATAATCTTTACTATTAAACGTAAACGCGACCGTGGTACGTCGCTGCTTGCAGATCGATCGACCAATCCATCGATTCCACCACCCGCGGCCCATATTCGCAACAAAAGAAAGGCCTGTGGCCCATATACGATCAGACTGGCCCAGATAAAATAGAACTCGCCTGGGACCCAAGCTTAATTACCAACTTAGTTGAAACTCCCTCCAGCCCATCAACCAAGCAGAGTCAATCGTACGTAACAAAACCGAACAGCCGTCTGATCCCGGCCCTAATTGACACATGCATATATACTAAGCCCGGACAAGGCTACACAGCTTACAAACGTAACACAATAGATACAAATTCATATCCACTTAGTGGTTTCTATAGTGGAGCCAATTGTATTTTAGTAGACAATGTTGGACAGAAAATGGAATGAAAGATGCAAATTAATATCCGCATAGAATTTTCAAAGACACTAATAAGACGACCTCTAATAGAATATGTAAAGGCTAAAATAGTCATGAGACATTACTATGCCTAAATATAGAAACATATTTGATTATAAGTAGAATCTACAAATATACCAATAATACTAAAAAAAACCGCTAGACTAAAGCCCCCACGCCACCACAGTCTACGCATCGTCCTCCTCCGGGACTTGCGCCTCTCTCCCGCGGGCGGGACAGAAAATATGTTATGGGCTATAAAAGGCCTAGCTGAAAGTTGCAATGAGATGGCAACGCACACGTCGTCCCGAGGGCGCCCGCTCGAGCTCCCTGAAAATGCGAAAACACCTCATCAACTACAACATGGGAACATTGCATACTCCGAGAAACCCTCTAAGCGAAATGGGGGTGCTCATATGGTTTAGTAGACTCTTAGCGGGTACCTCATGCACACGCAGCAGAAGACGTCACCTTCATGGAACCACCGAGCATTTTTTAGGGTTCTAGGAGGCCACATAGAGGCTCCAACTAGGGCTACAACACCAACGGGCCCTACCATCAATGGTGGCCTCCGCAGCCACGCCTCCAAGCCACATCGGAGGGACCCCCAACCCTGCCTCCGCCATCATCCTCATGCACGGGCTTTGCCTGGATGGGATCTGATGGCTGTGGGAGGGGAGATGGGGAAGGCGACACCTAGGGTTAGGGGAGGGGTTCATGAGAGGGAGGGGGTCAATGGTTGTTCATGTGTCCTACTTGGGAGAATCAAGAGGAAGACAAGGTTGTAAAAGAAAAGCATGCTACTCATGGCATTAAATAGAGACACATTTCAACAATTGTTCGAATATTTTATTGTTATTTCATAGCAACGGACGGGTATTTTGCTAGTAATGACATAAAGTGTGTATAAAACATGTGAGTATCATCATAAAAGTAGCATGGAACATAAGAAATTATGGATACGTTTGAGACGTATCAAGCATCCCCAAGCTTAGTTCCTACTCGCCCTCGAGTAGGTAAACGATAACAAGGATAATTTCTGAAGTGACATACTATCATAATCTTGATCAATACTATTGTAAAGCATATGAGATGAATGCAGCGATTCGAAGCAATGGTAAAGACAATGGTTAAACAACTGAACCATAGAGCAAAGACTTTTCATGAATAGTACTTTCAAGACAAGCATCAATAAGACTTGCATAAGAGTTAACTCATAAAGCAATAAATTCTTAGTAGAAAGCTTTGAAGCAACACAAAGGAAGATATAAGTTTCAGCGGTTGCTTTCAACTTCAACATGTTTATCTCATGGATAATTGTCAACATAAAGCAATATAACAAGTGCAATAGGTAAAACATGTAAGAATCAATGCACACAGTTGACACAAGTGTTTGCTTCTAAGATAGAAAGAAGTAGGTAAACTGACTCAACATAAAGTAGAAGAATGGCCCTTCGCAGAGGGAAGCATGGATTACTATTTTTGTGCTAGAGCTTTTCATTTTGAAAACATAGAAACAATTTTGTCAACGGTAGTAATAATTCATATGTGTTATGTATAAGACATCCTATAAGTTGCAAGCCTCATGCATAGAATACTAATAGTGCCCGTACCTTGTCCTAATTAGCTTGGATTAACACGGATTATCATTGCATAACATATGTTTCAACCAAGTGTCACAAAGGGGTACCTCTATGCCGCCTGTACAGAGGTCTAAGGAGAAAGTTTGCATTGGATTTCTCGCTTTTGATTATTCTCAACTTAGACATCCATACCGGGACAACATAGACAACAGATAATGGACTCGTCTTTTAATGCTTAAGCATTCAACAACGGATAATATTCTCATAAGAGATTGAGGATTTGTGTCCAAACTGAAACTTCCACCATGATTCATGGCTTTAGTTAGCGGCCCAATGTTCTTCTCTAACAATATGCATACTCAAACCATTTGATAATGAAAATCGCCCTTACTTCAGACAAGACGAACATGCATAGCAACTCACATGATATTCAACAAAGGTGTAATAGTTGATGGCGTCCCCAGAAACATGGTTACCGCTCAACAAGCAACTTATAAGAAATAAGACACATAGCAACATATTCAATACCACAATAGTTTTTAAGGCTATTTTCCCATGAGCTATGTATTGTAAAGGCAAAGAATAGAATTTTAAAGGTAGCACTCAAGTAATGTACTTTGGAATGACAGAGAAATACCATGTGGTAGGTAGGTATGGTGGACACAAATGGCATAGTTTTTGGCTCAAAGATTTGGATGCACGAGAAGTAATCCCTCTCAATACAAGGCTTAGGCTAGCAAGGTTGTTTGAAGCAAACTCAAGTATAAACGGTACAGCAAAGCTTACATAAGAACATATTGCAAGCATTATAAGACTCTACACTGTCTCCTTGTTGTTCAAACACCTTAACCAGAAAATATCTAGACTCAGAGAAACCAATCATGCAAACCAAATTTTAACAAGCTCTATGTAGTTCTTCATTAATAGGTGCAAGGTACATGATGCAAGAGCTTAAACATGATCTATATGAGCACAACAATTGCCAAGTATCAAATTATTCAAGGCATTATACCAATTACCACATGAAGCATTTTCCGTTTCCAACCATATAACGATGAACGAAGCAGTTTTCAACCTTCGCCATGAACATTAAAAGTAGCACTAAGAACACATGTGTTCATATGCAACAGCGGAGAGTGTCTCTCTCCCACACAAAGAATGCTAGGATCCGATTTTATTCAAACAAAAACAAAAACAAAAGCAAACAGACGCTCCAAGTAAAGCACATAAGATGTGACTGCATAAAAATATAGTTTCACTAGAGGTGACCTGATAAGTTGTCGATGAAGAAGGGGATGCCTTGGGCATCCCCAAGCTTAGATGCTTGAGTCTTCTTGAAATATGCAGGGATGAACCACGGGGGCATCCCCAAGCTTAGACTTTTCACTCTTCTTGATCATATTGTATCATCCTCCTCTCTTGACCCTTGAAAACATCCTCCACACCAAACTCGAAACAAACTCATTAGAGGGTTAGTGCATAATTGGAAATTCATATATTCAGAGGTGACATAATCATTCTTAACACTTCTGGACATTGCACAAAGCTACTGAAAGTCAATGGAACAAAGAAATCCATCAAACATAGCAAAACAGGCAATGCGAAATAAAAGGCAGAATCTGTCAAAACAGAACAGTCCGTAAAGACGAATTTTTCTGGGGCACTTAACTTGCTCAGATGAAAAAGCTCAAATTGAATGAAAGTTGCGTACATATCCGAGGATCACGCACGTAAATTGGAAGAATTTTATGAGTTACCTACAGATGGGCCTACTCAATTTCGTGACAGTAAGAAATCTGTTTCTGCGCAGTAATCCAAATCTAGTATCAACATTACTATCAAAGACTTTACTTGGCACAACAATGCAATAAAATAAAGATAAGAAGAGGTTGCTACAGTAGTAAAACTTCCAAGACTCAAATATAAAACAAAAGTGCTGTAGTAAAATAATGGGTTGTCTCCCATAAGCGCTTTTCTTTAACGCCTTTCAGCTAGGCGCAGAAAGTGTGAATCAAGTATTATCAAGAGATGAAGCATCAACATCATAATTTGTTCTAATAATAGAATCATAAGGTAACTTCATTTTTTTTCTAGGGAAGTGTTCCATACCTTTCTTGAGAGGAAAATGATACTTAATATTACCTTCCTTCATATCAATAGTAGCACCAACAGTTCGAAGAAAAGGTCTTCCCAATATAATGGGACAAGATGCATTGCATTCAATATCCAAGACAACAAAATCAACGGGGACAAGGTTATTGTTAACCGTAATGTGAACATTATCAATCCTCCCCAAAGGTTTCTTTATAGCATTATCAGCAAGATTAACATCCAAATAACAATTTTTCAATGGTGGCAAGTCAAGCATATCATAGATTTTCTTAGGCATAACAGAAATACTTGCACCAAGATCACATAAAGCATTACAATCAAAATCATTGACCCTCATCTTAATGATGGGCTCCCAACCATCTTCTAACTTCCTAGGAATAGAAGTTTCAAGTTTTGGTTTATCTTCTCTAGCTTTTATGAGAGCATTTGTAATATGTTTTGTAAAGGCCAAATTTATAGCACTAGCATTAGGACTTCTAGCAAGTTTTTGTAAGAACTTTATAACTTCAGAGATATGACAATCATCAAAATCTAAACCATTATGATCTACAGCAATGGGATCATTGTCCCCAATATTTTGAAAAAATTCAGCAGTTTTATCACAAACAGTTTCAGCAGTTTTAGCAGTTTCAGGCAGTTTTGTACGCTTTGCACTAGGAGTAGAAACATTGCCAACACCAATTATTTTATCACTGATAGTAGGAGGTGTAGCAACATGTGAAGCATCAACATTACTAGTGGTGGTAATAGTCCAAACTTTAGCTACATTATTCTCTTTAGCAAGTTTTTCGTTTTCTTCTCTTTCCCACCTAGCATGCAATTCAGCCATCAATCTAATATTTTCATTAATTCGAACTTGTATGGCGTTTGCTGTAGCAAATGACTTAATATCTTTATCTTCATTAGGCATAACTTTCAATTTTAAAAGATCAACATCAGCAGCAAGACTATCAACCTTAGAAGCAAGAATATCAATTTTATCAAGCTTTTCCTCAACAGATTTGTTAAAAGCAGTTTGTGTACTAATAAATTCTTTAAGCATGGCTTCAAGACCAGAGGGTACATTCCTATTATTGTTGTAAGAATTACCATAACCATTACCATTATTAGAAGGATATGGCCTATAGTTGTTACCAGAATTATTCCTATAAGCATTGTTGTTGAAATTATTACTTTTAATGAAGTTCACATCAACATTCTCTTCTTGAGCAACCAATGAAGCTAAAGGAACATTATTTGGATCAACATTAGATCTACCATTCACAAGCATAGACATAATAGCATCAATCTTATCACTCAAGGAGGAGGTTTCTTCAACATAATTTACCTTCTTACCTTGTGGAGCCCTTTCAGTGTGCCATTCAGAGTAATTTATCATCATATTATCAAGAAGCTTTGTTGCCGCGCCCAAAGTAATGGATATAAATGTACCTCCAGCAGCTGAATCCAATAGGTTCCGCGAAGAAAAATTTAATCCTGCATAGAAGGTTTGGATGATCATCCACGTAGTTAGTCCATGGGTTGGGCAATTCTTTACCAAAGATTTCATTCTTTCCCATGCTTGAGCAACATGTTCATTATCCAATTGCTTAAAATTCATTATGCTACTTCTCAAAGATATAATTTTAGCAGGAGGATAATATCTACCAATGAAAGCATCTTTACATTTAGTCCATGAATCAATACTATTCTTAGGCAAAGATAGCAACCAATCTTTAGCTCTTCCTCTTAAAGAGAAAGGAAACAATTTCAATTTTATAATATCACCATCTACATCCTTATACTTTTGCATTTCACAAAGTTCAACAAAATTATTAAGATGGGCAGCAGCATCATCAGAACTAACACCAGAAAATTGCTCTCTCATGACAAGATTTAGTAAAGCAGGTTTAATTTCAAAGAATTCTGCTGCAGTAGCAGGTGGAGCAATAGGTGTGCATAGGAAATCATTATTATTTGTGCTAGTGAAGTCACACAACTTAGTATTCTCAGGAGTACCCATTTTAGCAGTAGTAAATAAACCAAACTAAATAAAGTAAATGCAAGTAACTAATTTTTTTGTGTTTTTAATATAGAGAATGCAACAAGACAGTAAATAAAGTAAAACTAGCAACTAATTTTTTTGTGTTTTTGATATAAAGAGCAAACAAAGCAATAAATAAAGTAAAGTAAAGCAAGACAAAAACAAAGTAAAGAGATTGGAAGTGAGAGACTCCCCTTGCAGCGTGTCTTGATCTCCCCGGCAACGGCGCCAGAAAAAGAGCTTGATGCGTGTAGTTGACACACGTCCGTTGGGAACCCCAAGAGGAAGGTGTGATGCGTACAGTAGCAAGTTTTCCCTCAGTAAGAAACCAAGGTTATCGAACCAGTAGGAGTCAAGGAACACGTGAAGGTTGTTGGTGACGGAGTGTAGTGCGGCGCAACACCAGGGATTCCGGCGCCAACGTGGAACCTGCACAACACAATCAAAGTACTTTGCCCCAACGTAACAGTGAGGTTGTCAATCTCACCGGCTTGCTGTAAACAAAGGATTAACCGTATAGTGTGGAAGATGATGTTTGTTTGCGAAGAACAGTAAAGAACAAGTATTGCAGTAGATTGTATTTCAGATGTAAAGAATGGACCGGGGTCCACAGTTCACTAGTGGTGTCTCTCCCATAAGATAAATAGCATGTTGGGTGAACAAATTACAGTTGGGCAATTGACAAATAAAGAAGGCATAACAATGCACATACATATATCACGATGAGTACTATGAGATTTAATCAGGGCATTACGACAAAGTACATAGACCGCTATCCAGCATGCATCTATGCCTAAAAAGTCCACTTTCAAGTTATCATCCGAACCCCTTCCAGTATTAAGTTGCAAACAACAGACAATTGCATTAAGTATGGTGTGTAATGTAATCAACACAAATATCCTTAGACAAAGCATTAATGTTTTATCCCTAGTGGCAACAGCACATCCACAACCTTAGAACTTTCTGTCACTGTCCCAGATTCAATGGAGGCATGAACCCACTATCGAGAATAAATACTCCCTCTTGGAGTTACAAGTATCAACTTGGCCAGAGCCTCTACTAGCAACGGAGAGCATGCAAGAACATAAACAACATATATGAAGAGCCCTCCGGGAGATGATTCCCCTCTCCGGCAGGGTGCCGGAGGCGATCTCCTGAATCCCCCGAGATGGGATTGGCGGCAGCTGCGTCTCTGGAAGGTTTTCCATATCGTGGCTCTCGGTACAGGGGGTTTCGCGACGAAGACTTTAAGTAGGCGGAAGGGCAGAGTCGGAGGGCTGACGAGGGGCCCACACCATAGGGTGGCGCGGGCCCCCCTCTGGCCGCGCGGCCCTATGGTGGCGGCGCCTCGTCGCCCCACTTCGTAACCCTTTCGGTCTTCTGGAAGCTTCGTGGAAATATAAGACCCTGGGCGTTGATTTCGTCCAATTCCGAGAATATTTCCTTTGTAGGATTTCTGAAACCAAAAACAACAGAAAACAGCAACTGGCTGTTCGGCATCTCGTCAATAGGTTAGTGCCGGAAAATGTATAATAATGACATAAAGTGTGTATAAAACATGTGAGTATCATCATAAAAGTAGCATGGAACATAAGAAATTATGGATACGTTTGAGACGTATCAACGTACCGGATTAATTCTTCCGGTTCGAGTTAAACTCCCCGGCGTCTTTGCCGGACTTACATCAGTATACCGTTCTCAACAAAACCTTCCAGTATCTTTTTTCCGGTTGCTTTGCCATTAAATCGTCCTCGGCGAAGTCGGGAATATGTTGGAAGTTGTGCCTGTCAGTGACATGCGCACTGTTTCTGACGCGCCAGTGTCAGGCGTCAAATCCTTCGACTCCCGCACGCGTAGTTAATGTGCCGCACCGGATCCCTTGGGTCTTCCTCCTCACTTCCCCCTTCCACCACAGCCACCATTAGCGCCACCCCTCACACCTCCACCACTCCCAAGGGCATTCCCACCACTAGAACCTCCTCAAACTCCACTCCACCATAGATCGGGCACCTTGGAAGATCTTCACCAAGGGATTTGGTCCCTCTCAAGCTCTATTTGGAGTTCTTGGGCTTTTCCCCTCAAGACCCTTCTTGGTGTTCTTCTTGCTCCCTTGGGCAAGTAAGATCAATGTCTTCGGGTAATCCCCCTCCTCTCCTTCCTACATCTTGATTCCCTCGTACATTGCACTTTTGTTGAGGGATTTGAGAAACTAGGGTTAGGGTTAGGGTTTGCCTAAGTCCTCATGCCATTAGAGTGTCACACACCACTATGCACATGTTTCACTCTACATTGTTGTAATATATGTACAAGTATTTGAGCTTTTGTATGATTTTGTGATTGAAAATCTGGGCAACACATAACAATTCAACAGTGCCCGGCCTACGGCCCGGTCAACCGGCCCTCACACCGGCCGGACCGCCGTGTCGCCTGGTCGACCGGCTGACAGACCGTCCAGTCCGGTCTCACGCCCGGTTGGACCGGCCGATGCGCCGGCTCGCCCAGTTTTTCGCGCAACTTCGTCAAAACACTTGTACATATGTCAGACTCTTTGGCCTCCTTATTTCTGATGACATGTACACTTATCCCACTTCTATTCTCGCTCTACTTGCTCATCCACAGGAGATTCTAGTGATGACACACGTGGTGCTATGGCCAAGAGGGGCAGGAATGAGAGGCCCCCAGGGTGCCGAACCAGCACTCGCAGAGCAGCTCAGAGCAGTGAACCAGGTGGTTCTGCAGGAGGTAGGACCAAGTCCACTCGCAAGAAAAGGAAAGGCAAACACGCAGTTCCAGATGATGATCTTGTTGAGCAAGTGCCAACATACAATGTTGGTACAGTACATCTTGCTGATTGGAGAAGACTCAGAGAGAAGAATCCCTATCGGTTCGAGGAAAGAACTTACCTTGGTGGAGAAAGGGAATTCTGGACCAACACTCAAGTGAGTTTATGGGATGATTTCTACAACTCCACAGGTTGTATGAAGAATGGTGTCATTGTGCAGCCCAAGGCCATCAACAAGGAAGAACTTACCATGCTCCAAGCCACCAAGTACCGCTTTGTGGTTGATACCTTGCAGAATATGGGGCTGCTTGATCTTGTGTGTCTGAAGCCTGGAAGTACAAAGGGAGTTGGATTGTATTGCCCAATCCTTGTTCGTCAATTCCACTGCACCGTTTTCTTTCATGATGATCCTGCTCGCACCATGACTTGGATGACCGGAAAAGAGAAGTACACTTGCAACTATCTTGACTTCTGTGAAGCCATGGGATTTGGTAGTGGCCATGCTCATGGTTTTCATATTCACTCTGAGGATAAATTCACTCATGGGGACATTGCTTTCTGCTATCCTCCGGAGCCTTCAGCTGAACCTCCAACCATCTCCGGGATGTACTACTCTTATTTGTTGCTTGCCAAGATATTTCGTGAGAGTCTAATCAGCAAGTCAGGAGATACAAGTGAATGCCGAGCCTACCATTTTAACCTCATGCACTACTGCCGTCCAGAAAACATTAGGACAATTGATGGTTGTGACTTCCTCTACTGTGAGCTGAGGCGCTCTGTTCGCAGCCGTATGACTCCAAACTAAGCTCAGTATGTCCAGCAGCTCATCAACACATTTGTGCCAGCTCCCAACAACAAGAAAGATCAACTAATCAAGATGGAACCATTCAAGTTTCCTCAACAAGGAAATAAACCGGAAGTCCCATCTATGATGCCCTCTGAGCGCCGGTCCAAGGAAATGCATGACCCTGCAGCTAGCTCCATCTACTCTATGCGCCCCAAGGGGGGTGCCTCTCGCTTCTTGGCTAGCCTATGGCAGTTGTGCAGGAATACCAATGATGTGGCTCATCAAAGCCTTGCCTTGAACCAAGAGACTAGGAGGCGCCAAAATGAGTTCATGGCTGCAAGAAACCATCCTGTTCCTCCACCTGGACCCGAGATGGAGCCTGTGGTTACACCAACTTGGGAGATGCCTCCCATTAATGATGAGATGCTCCAGAACTTTGATCTTTCCCTATTTGCTCATGGTGGTGCTCCTGCTCCTCCTACGACTAGATCTGCTGATGCTCCTGAGTCTGCTAGAAATGGAAATGATGATGATGATGAAGAAAATGAAGATTATGAAGAAGAAGATGATGATGATGAGGATGGTGATGAGGACTCCCCACCCACTTGGACAGAGTTCTATTGATGGGAGCGCTAGCATCCTGATACGTCTCCAACGTATCTATAATTTCTGATGTTCCATGCTAGTTTTATGACAATACCTACATGTTTTGCTCACACTTTATGATGATTTCATGCATTTTCCGGAACTAACCTATTAACAAGATGCCGAAGTGCCAGTTCCTGTTTTCTATTGTTTTTGGTTCCAGAAAGGCTGTTCGGGCAATATTCTCGGAATTCGACGAAACAAAGACCCAACATCATAATTCACCGAGACGGACCAGGACACCGAAGGAGAGTCGGAGGGGAGGCCTGGGGCCCCCAGACCATAGGCCAGCGCGGCCTGGAGGGGGGGCACGCCGCCCTATGGGGTGGGACCCCCAGGCACTCCCAGGCGCCCCCTTGCGCCGCCTCTTCGCCTATAAGACCCCTCGCGACCTAAAACCTCGATACCAATTGACGAAACTCCAGAAAGACTCCAGGGGCGCCGCCGCCATCGCGAAACTCCATTTCGGGGGACAGAATCTCTGTTTCGGCACGCCGCCGGGACGGGGAAGTGCCCCCGGAAGCCATCTCCATCGACGCCACCGCCTCCATCATGCTCCGTGAGTAGTTCCCCCATGGACTACGGGTTCTAGCTGTAGCTAGTTGGTACTCTCTCCCCCATGTACTTCAATACAATGATCTCATGAGCTGCCTTACATGATTGAGATTCATCTGATGTAATCGGTGTTGTATTTGTTGGGATCCGGTGGATTGTTACATTATGATTAGTCTATCTATAAAGTTTGTGAAGTTATTGTTGCTGCAATCTTGTTGTGTTTAATGCTTGTCACTAGGGCCCGAGTGGCATGATCTTAGATTTAAGCTCTATACTTATTGCTTAGATTGTATCTACAAGTTGTTTGCACATGTCTATGTCCGGAACCCGAGGCCCCAGAGTGACAGCAACTGGGATAACTGGAGGGGAAGGCTTAGATATGAGGATCACATGTTTTCACGGAGTGTTAATGCTTTGCTCCGGTGCTCTATTAAAAGGAGTACCTTAATTTCCAGTAGATTCCCTAGAGGCCCGGCTGCCACCGGCTGGTAGGACAAAAGATGTTATGCAAGTTTCTCATTGCGAGCACGTATGACTATATATGGAAAACATGCCTACATGATTAATAATCTTGATGTTCTGTCTTAATGCTATTTCAATCCTATCAATTGCCCAACTGTAATTTGTTCACCCAACACTTGTTATTGGAGAGTTACCACTAGTGTAGATAGCTGGGAACCCCGGTCCATCTCTCATCATCATATACTCGGTCCTATATGTCATTGGAAGTAGTATCAACTATTTTCTGGTGCCATTGCTCTCATATTACTCCTACTGCTGCTGTGTTACTGTTACTACTGCTCTCATATTACTGCTGCTTTCACATCACCCCTGTTACTAGTGCTTTTCCAGGTGCAGCTGAATTGACAACTCAGTTGTTAAGGCTTATAAGTATTCTTTACCTCCCCTTGTGTCGAATCAATAAATTTGGGTTTTACTTAACTCGAAGACTATTGCGATCCCCTATACTTGTGGGTTATCAAGACTATTTTCTGGCGCCGTTGCAGGAGGCATAGCTCTACTCATAAGTTCACCTGGGGAGTACACTCTACCTCTCTCTCTCTGTTTTTATTTTATTTTGTTTTGCTTAGTTTATTTCTGTCTAGTATTATTTTGCCTAGTTTACTTTTGTTTAGTTTGTTTTTGTTTTGGTTTACTTTTCTCATATACCCAAAAATCCATAAAAATTTGAAAACCAAAAAATAAAAAATTGTTGTTATGGAAGAACCCACAACCTATTTGGAGCTTATAGAATTATATAATAATTATAGAGAATCAAGAACGGGAAAAGTTATGAGTGCTGTGATAGAAAAATTGAATACAATTGCTAAAATCTTTCTTAAACGCCATGATATAAACTGTTGCTCTAAACAGGATACTAAACATCTTAAATTTCAATGTGGCTTTAGTGAGGAAGTTTTAATTAAGAACTATAATTGGAATAGCTATATTCATTTTGGGTTCGAAGAAGTAGAACAATTTGTTTTGTTTATGGGAGCTTCTGAGATAGAATCCTTCATGGCTAAAAATTATGAAACTTGTGTTGTTTGTAAGGACCTTAAAGATTATGTCTCTTCTATCCTTAATTTTTGCATAGAAAGTTACAGTGATAATCCTTATATCATTGATTATAAAGAGAGACTCATTAATGCACAAGAATGCACTCACAATTTGCAGGAACCAGTGGAAGAAGAAATTGATGAACCTGAAAGCTCATTGGATGAAAAAGAGGAGAAAATTGATGAACTTGAAAGCTCATTGGATGAAAAAGAAGAGGAGAGTGATGAACAAAAGGAGGGAGAATGGATTAGCTACCCATGCCAACCTTCTAATGAGAGTAACTCTTTATCTCTTACACTATTTGATTGTCCTCCATGCTTACCAAAGGAGGATGAATGTTATGTTCTTGTGGATTCTCTTGAAATATTCCATATGAGTAAAACTTGTGAGAATAATTATGCTACTGTTATTTATGATAATCCATGCTATTTTGATAAATCTTATGATAATGCTTTGTTTGTGCCTGATGTTGAGATGCATGGTACTAAAGAGTTTTGCTTAGCAAATGTTTATGATAAATCTCTAGATGATAGTCCTATGTTACTTGATAAATTTAATTGTACTACTAATGAAAATGGGATTGGAGAGTTCTTGACTTTATCTAGGAGTCCCATATCTTTTGAGATTGATCAATCATCTTGTTATATTATTGATAAAAGTGGTTTAGAAAGTTTTGATCCTATTAGTTTTGAGCTTGATAAAAATTATGTGTTTGTGGATCATGAAAAGCATGCTTTATGTGATAGTTATATTGTTGAGTTTATCCATGAAGCTACTGAAAATTATTATGAGAGAGGAAAATATGGTTGTAGAAATTTGCATGGTAGTAAAACACCTCTCTATATGCTGAAAATTTTGAAGTTGCTCTTGTTTTATCTTGCTATGCTTGTCACTTTGTTCTTCATGAATTTATTTGTGTACAAGATTCCTATGCATAGGAAGCGGGTTAGACTTAAATTTGTTTCATACTTGCTTTTTGATGCTCTCTTTTGCTTCAACTCTCATCCTTATGTGAGCATCATTAAAATTGCTGAGCCCATCTTAATGGCTATAAAGAAAGCACTTCTTGGGAGATAACCCATGTCTTTATTTTTCTACTATTTTGTTGTGTCTTGGAAGTTGTTACTACTGTAGCAACCTCTCCTTATCTTTATTTTATTGCACTGTTGTGCCAAGTAAAGTCTCTAATAGAAGGTTGATGCTAGATTTGGATTTCTGCGCAGAAACAGATTTCTATTTGTCACGAATTTGAGTAGATCTCTCTGTAGGAAACTCAGAAAAATCTGCCAATTTTCATGCGTGTTCCTCAGATAAGTACGCAACTTTCGTTAGTTTTGAGTTTTCTGATTTGAGCAACGGAAGTACCTCTTAAAAATTGGTCTTTACTGGCTGTTCTGTTTTGACAGATTCTGTCTCTGTTTTTTTTGCATTGTCTCTTGTGGACTTTAAACAAGGCTTTCTAGACATGGAGAGCTGTAGCTAATGTTTTATTGAGTTCTTGCAATGTGTCACTACAGGACTAAAGTGGATTAAAGTTTTTTTTGAGTACTAACCCCTCTAATGAAGTTTATGAGAAGTTTGGTGTGAAGGAAGTTTTCAAGGGTCAAGAGAGGAGAATGATATATGATCAAGAAGAGTGAAAAGCCTAAGCTTGGGGATGCCCCCGTGGTTCATCCCTGCATATTTCAAGAAGACTCAAGCGTCTAAGCTTGGGGATGCCCAAGGCATCCCCTTCTTCATCAACAACTTACCAGGTCACCTCTAGTGAAACTATAGTTTTATTCTTCCACATCTTATGTGCTTTACTTGGAGCGTCTGTGTGTTTTTATTTTTGTTTTTGTTTGAATAAGATCGGATCCTAGCAATCCTTGTGTGGGAGAGAGACACGCTACGCTTTTTCATATGAACACTGGTGTTCTTAGTTTTATTTTAATGTTCATGGCGGAGTTGAAAACCGCTGCACTTATTGGTATTTGGTTGGTAACAGAAAATGCTTCATATTGTCTTGAATAATTTGATACTTGGCAATTGTTTTGAGCTCTCAAGTAGATCATGATTAAGCTCTTGCATCATGTAGTTTAAATCTATTAGTGGAGAACTACCGTAGAGCTTGTTGAAATTGGTTTGCATGATTGGTCTCTCTAAGGTCTAGATATTTTCTGGTAAAAGTGTTTGAGCAACAAGGAAGACAGTGTAGAGTCTTATAATGCTTGCAATATGTTCTTATGTAAGTTTTGCTGTACCGGTTCATACTTGTGTTTGCTTCAAACAACCTTGCTAGCCAAAGCCTTGTACTGAGAGGGAATGCTTCTCGTGCATCCAAAACCTTGAGCCAAAACCTATGCCATGTGTGTCCACCATATCTACCTACTATGTGGTATTTCTTGCCATTCCAAGTAAATACTTCATGTGCTACCTTTAAACAATCCAAAAGCTATTATCTCTTATTTGTGTCAATGTTTTATAGCTCATGAGGAAGTATGTGGTGTTTATCTTTCGATCTTGTCATTTACTTCTGACAGACTTTCACCAATGGACTAGTGTCTCATCCGCTTATCCAATAATTTTGCAAAAAGAGCTGGCAATGGGGTTCCTAGCCCCAATTAATTAACTTGCATTAATAATTCTCTTCACATGCTTTGCCCTGATCTATCAGTAAGCAACTTAATTTTGCAAATAGACACTCCTCCATGGTATGAGAATGTTGGAAGGCACCCGAGGATTCGGTTAGCCATGGCTTGTGTAAGCAAAAGGTTGGGAGGAGTGTCATCAATAATGAAACTAAAATACATGTGTAAACAAAAGAGAAGAGGGATGATCTACCTTGCTGGTAGAGATAACGTCCTTCATGGGAGCCGCTCTTGAAAGTCTGGTTGATAAGGTAGCTAGAGTACCCGCTACCATTCGTTGACAACAACAAACACCTCTCAAAACTTTACTTTTATGCTCTCTACATGATTTCAAAACTTGAAAAGCTCTAGCACATGATTTAATCCCTGCTTCCCTCTGCGAAGGGCCTGTCTTTTACTTTATGTTGAGTCAGTTTACCTACTTCCTTCCATCTTAGGAGCAAACACTTGTGTCAACTGTGCATTGATTCTTACATACTTACTTATTTGCATTCATCATATTACTTTGTGTTGACAATTATCCATGAGATATGTATGTTGAAAGTTGAAAGCAATTGCTGAAACTTAAATCTTCCTCTGTGTTGCTTCAATGCCTTTACTTTGAATTTATTGCTTTATGAGTTAACTCTTATGCAAGACTTTTTTATGCTTGTCTTGAAAGTACTATTCATGAAAAGTTTTGCTATATGTTATCTATTTGTTAGTAAACTATAGATCATTGCCTTGAGTCACTGCATTCATCTCATATGCTTTACAATAGTATGATCAAGATTATGTAAGTAGCATGTCACTTCAGAAATTATTCTTTTTATCATTTACCTACTCGAGGGCGAGCATGAACTAAGCTTGGGGATGCTTGATACGTCTCCAACGTATCTATAATTTCTGATGTTCCATGCTAGTTTTATGACAATACCTACATGTTTTGCTCACACTTTATGATGATCTCATGCATTTTCCGGAACTAACCTATTAACAAGATGCCGAAGTGCCAGTTCCTGTTTTCTGTTGTTTTTGGTTCCAGAAAGGCTGTTCGGGCAATATTCTCGGAATTCGACGAAACGAAGACCCAACATCATAATTCACCGAGACGGACCAGGACACCGAAGGAGAGTCGGAGGGGAGGCCTGGGGCCCCCAGACCATAGGCTGGTGATGCGCGTGAGACACACGTCCGTTGGGAACCCCAAGAGGAAGGTGTGATGTGCACAGCAGTAAGTTTTCCGTCAGAAAGAAACCAAGGTTTATCGAACTAGTAGGAGCCAAGAAGCACGTTGAAGGTTGTTGGTGGCGGAGTGTAGTGCGGCGCAACACCAGGGATTCCGGCGCCAACGTGGAACCTGCACAACACAATCACAGTACTTTGCCCCAACGTAACAGTGAGGTTGTCAATCTCACCGGCTTGTTGTAAACAAAGGATTAGATGTATAGTGTGGATGATGATGATTGTTTGCGAAGAACAGTAAAGAACAATTGCAGTAGATTGTATTTCAGATGTAAAGAATAGGACCGGGGTCCACAGTTCACTAGTGGTGTCTCTCCCATAAGATAAATAGATGTTGGGTGAACAAATTACAGTTGGGCAATTGACAAATAAAGAAGGCATAACAATGCACATACATATATCATGATGAGTACTATGAGATTTAATCAGGGCATTACGACAAAGTACATAGACCGCTATCCAGCATGCATCTATGCCTAAAAAGTCCACTTTCAGGTTATCATCCGAACCCCTTCCGGTATTAAGTTGCAAGCAACAGACAATTGCATTAAGTATGGTGCGTAATGTAATCAACACAAATATCCTTAGACAAAGCATCGATGTTTTATCCCTAGTGGCAATAGCACATCCACAACCTTAGAACTTTCTCACATCGTCCCAGATTTAATGGAGGCATGAACCCACTATCGAGCATAAATACTCCCTCTTGGAGTCACAAGTATCAACTTGGCCAGAGCCTCTACTAGCAACGGAGAGCATGCAAGAACATAAATAACATATATGATAGATTGATAATCAACTTGACATAGTATTCAATATTCATCGGATCCCAACAAACACAACATGTAGCATTACAAATAGATGATCGTGATCATGATAGGCAGCTCACAAGATCTAACATGATAGCACAATGAGGAGAAGACAACCATCTAGCTACTGCTATGGACCCATAGTCCAGGGGTGGACTACTCACACATCGATCCGGAGGCGATCATGGTGATGAAGAGACCTCCGGGAGACGATTCCCCTCTCCGGCAGGGTGCCGGAGGCGATCTCCTGAATCCCCCGAGATGGGATTGGCGGCGGCTGCGTCTCTGGAAGGTTTTCCGTATCGTGGCTCTCGGTACTGGGGGTTTCGCGACGAAGACTTTAAGTAGGCGGAAGGGCAGGTCAGGAAGGGTCACGAGGGGCCTACACAACAGGCCGGTGCGGCCAGGGCTTGGGCCGCGCCGCCCTACTGTGTGGCCACCTCGTGGCCCCACTTCGTTTCCTCTTCGGACTTCTGGAAGCTTCGTGGAAAAATAGGCCCCTGGGCGTTGATTTCGTCCAATTCCGAGAATATTTCCTTACTAGGATTTCTGAAACCAAAAACAGCAGAAAACAAGAATCGGCTCTTCGGCATCTCGTCAATAGGTTAGTGCCGGAAAATGCATAATAATGACATATAATGTGTATAAAACATGTGAGTATCATCATAAAAGTAGCATGGAACACAAGAAATTATAGATACGTTTGGGACGTATCAAGCATCCCCAAGCTTAGTTCCTACTTGCCCTCGAGTAGGTAAACGATAACAAAGATAATTTCTGAAGTGACATGCTATCATAATCTTGATCATACTATTGTAAGCATACGAGATGAATGCAGCGATTCGAGACAATGAGTAAACAAATGAATCATATAGCAAAGACTTTTCATGAATAATACTTTCAAGACAAGCATCAATAAGACTTGCATAAGAGTTACTCATAAAGCAATAAATTCGAAGTAAAGGCATTGAAGCAACACAAAGGAAGATATAAGTTTCAGCGGTTGCTTTCACCTTCAACATGTATATCTCATGGATAATTATCAACACAAAGTAATATACCAAGTGCAATAGGTAAACATGTATGAATCAATGCACACAGTTGATACAAGTGTTTGCTTCTAAGATAGAAAGAATAGGTAAACCGACTCAACAATAAAGTAGAAGATAGGCCCTTCGCAGAGGGAAGCATGGATTACTATTTTTGTGCTAGAGCTTTTCATTTTGAAAACAAGAAACAATTTTGTCAACGGTAGTAATAAAGCATATGTGTTATGTATAAGATATTTTATAAGTTGCAAGCCTCATGCATAGTATACTAATGGTGCTCGCACCTTGTCCTAATTAGCTTGGATTAACACGGATTATCATTGCATAGCATATGTTTCAACCAAGTGTCACAAAGGGGTACCTCTATGCCGCCTGTACAGAGGTCTAAGGAGAAAGCTCGCATTGGATTTCTCGCTTTTGATTATTCTCAACTTAGACATCCATACCGGGACAACATAGACAACAGATAATGGACTCCTCTTTAATGCATAAGAATTCAACAATAGTTAATTTTCTCATAAGAGATTGAGGATCTGTGTCCAAACTGAAACTTCCACCATGAATCATGGCTTTAGTTAGCGGCCCAATGTTCTTCTCTAACAGTATGCATACTCAAACCATTTGATCATGAAAATCGCCCTTACTTCAGACAAGACGAACATGCATAGCAACTCACATGATATTCAACAAAGGTAAAAGTTGACGGCGTCCCCAGAAACATGGTTACCGCTCAACAAGCAACTTATTAAGAAATAAGACACATAAGTACATATTCTTCACCACAATAGTTTTTAAGGCTATTTGTCCCATGAGCTATATATTGTAAAGGCAAAGAATAAAAATTTAAAGGTATAGTATTTGGCTCAAGGATTTGGATGCACGAGAAGAATTCCTCTCAATACAAGGCTAGGCTAGCAAGGTTGTTTGAAGCAAACTCAAGTATAAAAGGTGCAGCAAAGCTCACATATGAACATATTGTAACTATTATAAGACTTTACATTGTCTCCTTGTTGTTCAAACACCTTAACTAGAAAATATCTAGACTCTAGAGATCAATCATGCAAACCAAATTTTAACAAGCTCTATGTAGTTATTCATTAATAGGTACAAGGTACATGATGCAAGAGCCTAAACATGATCTATATGAGCACAACAGTTGCCAAGTATCACATTATTCAAGACATTATACCATTTACCACATGCGGCATTTTCCGTTTCCAACCATATAGCAATGAATGAAATAGTCCAACTTTCGCAATGAACATTAAAGATAAAGCTAAGAACACATGTGTTCATACGAAACAGCGGAGCATGTCTCTCTCCCACACAAAGAATGCTAGGATCCGATCTTATTCAAACAAAACAAAAACAAAAACAAACAGACGCTCCAAGCAAAGCACATAAGATGTGACGGAATAAAAATATAGTTTCACTAGAGGTGACCTGATAAGTTGTCGATGAAGAAGGGATGCCTTGGGCAGCCCCAAGCTTAGACGCTTGGGTCTTCTTAAAATATGCAAGGATGAACCACGGGGGCTTCCCCAAGCTTAAACTTTTCACTCTTCTTGATCATATTGTATCATCCTCCTCTCTTGACCCTTGAAAACTTCCTCCACACCAAACTTAAAACAAACTCATTAGAGGGTCAGTGCACAATTCATATATTCAGAGGTGACATAATCATTCTTAACACTTCTGGACACTGCACAAAGCTACTGAAAGTTAATGGAACAAAGAAATCCATCAAACATAGCAAAACAGGCAATGCGAAATAAAAGGCAGAATCTGTCAAAACAGAACAGTCCGTAAAGACGAATTTATTAGAGGCACCAGACTTGCTCAGATGAAAATGCCCAAATTGAATGAAAGTTGCGTACATATCTGAGGATCACGCACGTAAATTGGCAGATTTTTCTGAATTACCTACAGAGAACCATACCCAAATTCGTGACAACAAGAAATCTGTTTCTGCGCAGTAATCCAAATCTAGTATTGACTTTACTATCAAAGACTTTACTTGGCACAACAATGCAATAAAATAAAGATAAGGAGAGGTTGCTACTGTAGTAACAACTTCGAAGACTCAAATATAAAACAAAAGTGCAGAAATAAAATGATGGGTTGTCTCCCATAAGCACTTTTCTTTAACGCCTTTCAGCTAGGCGCAGAAAGTGTGTATCAAGTATTATCAAGAGATGAAGCATCGACATCATAATTTGTTCTAATAATAGAATCATAAGGTAACTTCATTATCTTTCTAGGGAAGTGTTCCATACCTTTCTTGAGAGGAAATTGATATTTAATATTACCTTCCTTCATATCAATGGTGGCACCAACAGTTCGAAGAAAAGGTCTTCCCAATATAATGGGACAAGATGCATTGCATTCAATATCCAAGACAACAAAATCAACGGGGACAAGGTTATTGTTAACCATAATACGAACATTATCAATCCTCCCCAAAGGTTTCTTTATAGCATTATCAGCAAGATTAACATCGAAATAACAATTTTTCAATGGTGGCAAGTCAAGCATATCATATATTTTCTTAGGCATAACAGAAATACTTGCACCAAGATCACATAGAGCATTACAATCAAAATCATTGACCCTCATCTTAATGATGGGCTCCCAACCATCTTCTAACTTCCTAGGAATAGAAGTTTCAAGTTTTAGTTTATCTTCTCTAGCTTTTATGAGAGCATTTGTAATATGTTTTGTAAAGGCCAAATTTATAGCACTAGCATTGGGACTTTTAGCAAGTTTTTGTAAGAACTTTATAACTTCAGAGATGTGACAATCATCAAAATCTAAACCATTATGATCTACAGCAATGGAATCATTGTCCCCAACGTTTTGAAAAATTTCAGCAGTTTTATCGGTTTAAAGCAGCTTTAGCGCTTCAGGTAATTTTGCACGCTTTGCACTAGGAGTAGAAACATTACCAACACCAATTATTTTACCATTGATAGTAGGAGGTTTAGCAACATGTGAAGCATTATCATTACTAGTGGTGGTTATAGTCCAAACTTTAGCTACATTATTCTCTTTAGCAAGTTTTTCATTTTCTTCTCTTTCCCACCTAGCATGCAATTCAGCCATCAATCTTATATTCTCATTAATTCTAACTTGGATGGCATTTGCTGTAGTAACAATTTTATTATCAATATCCTCAGGTTTAGCAGCCATTTTATTAATTAAGGAGGATTGTGACGCAGACATGTATGAGAGTCGGTTTTCAGCATTTGAAATCTTAGTTTGCAAACCCGAAATCTCCATATTCAAATTTCCAAGTTGATTTCCTATATTTTTCAACAAGGTAGATTGTTCATTCATAGTTTTAGTAAACAATTGATTTTGCTCATATTGTGATTGCATAAAGCTCTGAGTGGATCTTTCAATTTCTAGCATCTTTTCCTCATATCTACCATAAGAATTACCATAATCATTACCACTAGTAGGATATGGCCTATAGTTGTTACCAGAATTATTCCTATAAGCATTGTTGTTGAAATTATTATTTTTAATGAAGTTTACATCAACATTCTCTTCTTGAGCAACCAATGAAGCTAAAGGAACATTATTATGATCAACATTAGATCTACCATTCACAAGCATAGACATAATCACATCAATCTTATCACTCAAGGAGGAGGTTTCTTCAACATCATTTACCTTCTTACCTTGTGGAGCTCTTTTCGTGTGCATTCAGAGTAATTTATCATCATATCATCAAGAAGCTTTGTCGCCGCCCCCAAAGTGATGGACATAAAGGTTCCTCCAGCAGCTGAATCCAATAGGTTCCGCGAAGAAAAATTCAATCCTGCATAGAAGGTTTGGATGATCATCCAAGTAGTTAGTCCATGGGTTGGGAAATTCTTACCAAAGATTTCATTCTCTCCCATGCTTGAGCAACATTTTCATTATCTAATTACTTAAAATTCATTATGCTACTTCTCAAAGATATAATTTTAGCAGGAGGATAATATCTACCAATGAAAGCATCCTTACATTTAGTCCATGAATCAATACTATTCTTAGGCAAAGATAGCAACCAATCTTTAGCTCTTCCTCTTAGGGAGAAAGGAAACAATTTCAATTTTATAATATCACCATCTACATCCTTATACTTTTGCATTTCACATAATTCAACAAAATTATTAAGATGGGCAGCAGCATCATCAGAACTAACACCAGAAAATTGCTCTCTCATAACAAGATTCAGTAAAGCAGGTTTAATTTCAAAGAATTCTGCTGTAGTAGCAGGTGGAGCAATAGGTGTGCATAGGAAATCATTATTATTTGTGCTTGTGAAGTCACACAACTTAGTGTTTCCAGGAGTATTTATTTTAACAGTAGTAAATAAAGCAAACTAGATAAAGTAAATGCAAGTAACTAATTTTTGTGTGTTTTTGATATAGAGAACAAGACAGTAAATAAAGTAAAGCTAGCAACTAATTTTTTTGTGTTTTGTTTTAGTGCAGCAAACAAAGTAGTAAATAAAATAAAGCAAGACAAAAACAAAGTAAGGAGATTGGAAGTGGGAGACTCCCCTTGCAGCGTGTCTTGATCTCCCCGGCAACGGCGCCAGAAAACAGTCTTGATGCGCGTGAGACACACGTTCGTTGGGAACCCCAAGAGGAAGGTGTGATGTGCAAAGCAGTAAGTTTTCCCTCAGAAAGAAACCAAGGTTTATCGAACCAGTAGGAGCCAAGAAGCACGTTGAAGGTTGTTGGTGGCGGAGTGTAGTGCGGCGCAACACCAGGGATTCCGGCGCCAACATGGAACCTGCACAACACAATCACAGTACTTTGCCCCAACGTAACAGTGAGGTTGTCAATCTCACCGGCTTGCTGTAAACAAAGGATTAGATGTATAGTGTGGATGATGATGATGATTGTTTGCGAAGAACAGTAAAGAACAATTGCAGTAGATTGTATTTCAGATGTAAAGAATGGGACCGGGGTCCACAGTTCACTAGTGGTGTCTCTCCCATAAGATAAACAGATGTTGGGTGAACAAATTACAGTTGGGCAATTGACAAATAAAGAAGGCATAACAATGCACATACATATATCATGATGAGTACTATGAGATTTAATCAGGGCATTACGACAAAGTACATAGACCGCTATCCAGCATGCATCTATGCCTAAAAAGTCCACTTTCAGGTTATCATCCGAACCCCTTCCGGTATTAAGTTGCAAGCAACAGACAATTGCATTAAGTATGGTGTGTAATGTAATCAACACAAATATCCTTAGACAAAGCATCGATGTTTTATCCCTAGTGGCAACAGCACATCCACAACCTTAGAACTTTCTGTCACTGTCCCAAATTTAATGGAGGCATGAACCCACTATCGAGCATAAATACCCCCTCTTGGAGTCACAAGTATCAACTTGGCCAGAGCCTCTACTAGCAACGGAGAGCATGCAAGAACATAAATAACATATATGATAGATTGATAATCAACTTGACATAGTATTCAATATTCATCGGATCCCAACAAACACAACATGTAGCATTACAAATAGATGATCTTGATCATGATAGGCAACTCACAAGATCTAACATGATAGCACAATGAGGAGAAGACAACCATCTAGCTACTGCTATGGACCCATAGTCCAGGGGTGGACTACTCACACATCGATCCGGAGGCGATCATGGCGATGAAGAGACCTCCGGGAGATGATTCCCCTCTCCGGCAGGGTGCCAGAGGCGATCTCCTGAATCCCCCGAGATGGGATTGGCGGCGGCTGCGTCTCTGGAAGGTTTTCCGTATCGTGGCTCTCGGTACTGGGGGTTTCACGACGAAGACTTTAAGTAGGCGGAAGGGCAGGTCAGGAAGGGTCACGAGGGGCCCACACAACAGGCCGGCGCGGTCAGGGCTTGGGCCGCGCCGCCCTACTGTGTGGCCACCTCGTGGCCCCACTTTGTTTCCTCTTCAGACTTCTGGAAACTGAGTTACGATTATTCAGGGTTACCCCTGACGGATGTAATCAAAAGTTGTGGCACAAGCGTACATCCTCTGCAGAGTGTAAAACTATTCGAATAGCCGCGTCCACGGTTAAGGATGGTTGGAAAGGCCATACTGTTCCGTCATCAGACCATTTACAAAACTGTGACATATGATTTGTGACTTGAACTTGAAAAGGGGAATGGTGAGTTTGACTTGAATTACAACAAATGTTGTGGGAATGACACTAATGTTCCCACTTGAGTTAGTTAGCACATGAAAAGTTTTGATTTCAAATACTTGTGAACAAAAATTGGCTTCATGCAAAAGAAACTAGAGCTTAGCACCCCCTTACCAGAAATGTTCATACCTACATTAGTATTAGTTTGCGAGTACTTTAAAGTACTCATGGCTTTGTCCCTGGCTATTCAAATGGCCAGACTATGAAGAGGAGTACCAGAACCCGGAAGAAGGACAGCAGGACGTCTACGACAACTAGGATCACTCCTGACGTCAACAGTTGCCTGTGGAATAGATGGACTACTACTACGCTACTTCGCTTCCGCTATGTGTTTTGTAATTGATCAATAGATCATCTACTATTGTAATGAGACTGGATCATGTGATCCTTTGTTGTAAGACAATTACGATGTTGTAATGAATGATGTTCTGTGATATCAATCTATTATGTCTCGCAAAAACAATATTCCTGGGATTGCGATGAATGGCATAATAGGCATCTGGACTTAAAAATCCGGGTGTTGACAAGTTGGTATCAGAGCCATTGTTGACCTTAGGAGACCCTAGTTAGAATGGACGTCTGAAAAACTTAGTTTCCAAAACAAATGAAGGGAATATTTATGAAAACTTATTCTCACCCTTATCTTTGAGATCTTTTAAAACATGAGAAATCTATGCTCTACTTTTTCTTGAAATTCTACCTAAAATTTTGCACACTTGATCACTTTGGTAGAACTCACACCTACGGAAGAGAGCACTAGAGTGAGTTGTATCAGGATCCCCTTGTATCGTAGAGCGATGAATGGTTCTTCAAACCAACGGTGTGTTAGATTTGTAATATGTGATGCTTGGTATGAATGAAAAAGTGTTGTTGGTTGTACCCCCTCAACACTACTCAAGTTTGGAACTTTTCAAATTTTATCTCAACCAAACCATAGAAATTCCCCCTTTATCTTATGATCTACCTCATTGTTCAGATGGCCCCTCCTACCCACAACAACCCCCGTGCCCAAGCCAACCAGATGCACATTAAGCACGCCAAGATGACTGACACCATCAACATCCTTGCAATGGAGCGCAAGGCACTTCGTCATCAGCACGCCAAGAAGGACTACCTCATTGCTCGCCTCCGCGTGAGGATAGCATCACTGGAGCAACTCATCCCATTACCCAACCATGCCCCCAGAGACAAGTCCACTGTGACTTGCTATGCATGTGGTGTTACTGGTCATTACTCTAAAAAGTGCCCGATGAAAGCCGCCAACAATGCCCCAAGGACTGGAAGCAATGCTGTACCCATTGCCCAAAAGGACAAGTCAACGGTAACCTGCTATGAATGTGGAGTGGTGGGTCACTTCTCCAATGAGTGCCCCAAAAAGCTTGCCAGGATTGCCGCCAATACCGCTGCAACTGCCCAGCAGCAGCGCTGTGCCACAACTGGAAGGAAGTTTGCCCCAAACTACCCAAACAACCGCAACGGTCGTTACTACCGCTTGAATGCCACCGAAGCACAGGAAGCACCCCAGACCATGCCAAGTATGTCTTCCTGTTAATAAACTGCTCAATCTTTCTTAGGAACCTAACTTTTCTTAAAATCTCGGGACGAGATTTGTTTAAGGGGGAAGGGTTTGTAACAACCCAAAAATTTCAAAACAAACAAAATGAATTTCCCTAGTTCCAAATTTTGGAACCAACAAAAACTTTTATTAAAATAAGATTGATACATATAGATCTTGTTTAAATCTTGTGTTTTGCCATGAGGAGTGTTATTATGCTTATGTGCTAAACCCTAAAACCCTAAAGTGATCAAGTGAAGGTCACCAACCCAATAAAATAAAAGAGAAAGAAATCAAATAAGAAAAACCTTAAACCCTAATCCTCTCCAGAAATCCTTTTGGATCTATTTTGAGAAACCCAGATATAAAATAAAAGACACATGGAGGCATATAGCCCTAATAGGTAAATCTTGAACCCTACCTTTATTATTTACGCTAAATGATGGTGAACCCTTGTGAACCCCACCAAACCCTAAACCTCACCCCTCTTTTCACCACCCTAGTTAAATTAAAATAAAAGGAAATTAAATAAGGAAGAGGCATATGTGCCTAGGGCTATATTTATAAAACTTTACCCTAAGCCTTTCTACTTTGCTTAGAGGTTTGGAAAACCTTCATACACCTTACCTAGTACTTATCAAACCAAATCCAAGTGGTTTCCAAAGAAAATAAAAAGAAACTAAAAATGCCATAGAGGCATATGAGAATAAAATAGCAATTTGGGAAATTAAGAATATTAACCCTAGTACTTGTGGTAAATGGTTGGATCACTCCTATATACCATTTCAACACTCAACAACACCATTTGGGTCAAGCCAAGTCAAATTAAAAATCAAATGCCACCTATGCATAGAGGCATATGTGCCACATAGCCATTTCACCAAACTTTGACCTATGACTCTAAACCTTGACCAAATGATGGGAAACCATCTCTCAACCTAATATAACACTAAATTGACCCTAACCCATGCCCAAGTAAAGCAAGGTGAACAATTTACAAAAATAATAAAATTTAACACATCACCTCTTATGTGTTATGGCCATTTTTGCAAATCTTTAATCAAGACCTTTTGAAATGGATTCAATGGTCTTAAAATGTTTCTAAACCAATAAGAATCACATTAGAGTCAACAAAAGTCAACTCAAATGGAGAGAAGTCAAATAGGGAGAAAATCCCCAAAATTCACTCACATACACTTAGCCAAATTTGCAAATCTTCAACCAAGGCCACCATTGCTTGATCTATTGTTTGTAAAACTCTTATATATGATAAACAAACACAATTGCATCAAAGAAACCAAAATCAAATCAAAGCAAATCTCAAATTCAACATCACATATGATAATGGTCATATGTCACATTTATAATTTCTTCCCCACTTTGCACCCACCTATCTTTTATTTCTGCAACCAAACTTGGTCAACTATGACCATGTCATCCAAGACCATGTCAAGGTGAACAGCTTTGATGTTGACCACCAGTGCTGACTTTGACCAGGTTGACCAGAAATAAATTGACAAGGGATGACATTGAAACAAAGAGAAGATTCCTCCACTTTTTGAAAACTTGCAAACCTCCACCAAAATGAGCACCACCACCACCAATCTACTTCAAATATGATATGAATAAGATCCACCAAAAAGTTTGCCAAAATTCAACCAAAAACTTCTTGCGGGCATTTAATCAAACACCTTGCAGGCAGTGTATAAACTTGAGCCCATGCTGGATTTTTTTGGTTGGACCAAGTCCAACCCTGGCCCTCCTCAGATGCTCTGGCACCTCCTCTCACCTTTCAACACCAGTGCCACCACTTGCCAGCCCTGCACCTTGCCCAGCTTGACCAGAACACCATCATGCCGGCCACCATGTCACTCCACATGCTCACCTCCTCTCCTCTCCCATCTAGCCGGCACCACCATGTCCTGGAGCTTGCCCTCACTTCACTGACCCTACTGGTACCAGCCACTAGCCAAGGAGAGACCCGCACCTGCCAGCACAGGACATGCCCATGTCAGCCAGTGACGCCAGGGTCGGCATGGTCGCGACGCAGAGCGCGCCAGAGCGCCACGGTGCCCCATTGACCCAGCCCTCGCCTCGCCATCAGCGTCCGCCAGGAGAGTCGCCATGACGCCAGGAACCTGCCAGACACCTCCATTGGCTCGCCCGAGCCCTGTGCACGACGACACGGTCGACGTCTTCCGCCACGGGCACATGAACGCGAGGACGATGACGACGTGACCTTTCCTCCTCTGGCCGCACCACGATGCGCGTCGTGCTCACCGTGACCCCAGGGACACGCCGCGCCCATCACCTGCCCCCTTCAACGCCCTGGAACAGCGACGCCACCATCAACCTGCCCGCTCCGCCTCGGCCTTGCCTCGCCCCTATAAATGCCGACGCTCCCTGGACGATTTCAGCACACCCACTCTCCTCCCTCACCTCACAACTCCTCCTCGAGCAGCGCCGCCCCTCAATTTGAGCCGTAGCCGCCCAATTACAAGCCGGAGTTCCGCCGCACCGCCGCAGAAGCCGCCGACGATTGCGTCCTCCCCAAGCTCTCCCTCGACCATCATCGGCCTCGCCGTCGTCGACCAGTTCGTTTGCCCGCCTCGCCGGGCTCCCCAGACGCCGGTAAGCCCCCTATCGCGACCCACCTCGCCGCCAGTAGGGTTCCTTCTCCGGCGAGCCTCGTCGCCGACGAGGATGACCCAGAGCCGCCCGATTCTCTTTTAATCCTACGGCCATCCTCGCTCCTTACCGGTTCGCCGTTTAAAACCCGCTGACAAGCGGGGGCCACTGTCAGGCGGCCCGCCCGCATCGCCAGCATAGTTGGGCCGGCCCAATTAGTTTCCCGCGCGCCTGTATAGTTTGAATTCGTTAAAAACTTTTTGAACCCAATTTTGAATACTGGTGCCAACTTCAAAATTGCATAAATCCAAATCTACTGAGCCAAATTCGACAAACTTTATATTTTTGGAAAGCTTAGAGTTTTCTCTATCAAATGCCACTGGATTCAAACCTAGATCTTTTGTAGAATTAAAGTGACAAAATAAACAAGGCAGGGACTTTTCTGCCTTATAATAATTCTTAAAAATCAACCATAAATGCTTTTCAGTTAATTCCACCTCCAATAATTCACTTTTCACTTATACTAATTGTTTCTACAAAAATATGCCATGCCTACTTTGAATGATCATGGCTGAGTTGATTTAAATGACTTTATGGCTATTTCTAGTCAAAGATATTGTCCAAAACTATTAAGAAATCTTATGAGAGAGTTTCTCTCATTTAAATCTGGTCACCACCAATCCCAAATGAAGTAGAGACTCTGGTCATTTAGGTCTCATAGGAATTGTGGTGATATTAAATCCTTGCTATACTAGAATTAAAATGTATGAGAGCTTCCCTCTCATTTAAATCTTGTCTCAACTAATTCAACATGAGGTAGATACCATGGTTAGCTAAATCTCATATTGAATTAGTTGATGATATTAAATCATTACTAGGTGTTGTTAAGGCATGAGGTGCACCACCTCATTTAAATTATGTTCAAAATTAGGTTTTCAAATCTATGAGGTGTAGCATCTCATTTAAATCAACATAGTATTTAAATTGCATTAGTTATTTAAATCACATGAGATGATGAATCCCAATTAAATCACCTTCCTCAAATAATAAATGTGAAGTGTTGACCTTGGTCAACATGGTATCATTCCTGTTATTTGAGAATATTAAACCACCTCAATAGTAGCATTTAAATTGTTCCAACTAATTATTAAATCATATGGGAAGTATCCCTCTCATTTAAATCTTTGTCTCAAGTAATTCTACATGAGGTAGAGACCATGGGCTATCAATTCTCATATGGAATCATTTGATGATATTAAATCTTTACCATGTTAGGATTAAAAGGTATGAGGTGTTCACCTCATTTAAATCATTTTCTTAAATGATAAGTGTGAAGAGGTTGTCTTTGGTCAACCTAGGTCATATATTATTCATAAGAGAAATTAAATCTTAATAAGATAATGAGAGGAAATTATTTCTCTAAGTAATTAAAAGTAATACCTTATTTAGTATGAGAGGAAATTATTTTTCCTAAATAAGAAAACAACACATTTACCCACTTAATAGTAATGAGTGATGCTAGTTACTGGTGTAAATTATATGAGGTGTATCACTTCATTTAATCTTGTCCCAAGTATTTTCATATGAAGTTTGAACCCCTGGTCAAATACTCTCACATGAAATACTTGGAGATTTTAAATCATAATAGGCATTATTAAATGGTATGAGGTATCTCTACCTCATTTAAGTCATTTTCTCAAATGATGATGATGAATGGTTGACTTAGGTCAACATAAATTCATGTGCGATGGTTTGAGAAATTAAATCTTAAGAAGATTCAATGAGAGGAAATTATTCCTCAAGAATTAAAAGGAAACTATCATTTACATATATAATGAGAGGAAATTATTTTTCTTAAAAATAAAACCATATCAACCCACATGATGACAATGTGATAATGCTAAGATAGTTGGTGTGATTTATGTGTGTGCTTTTTATAGCTCTTGAACTTGTGTGGTGATTGTATACCCCGTATTCATATTTATAGACGCTAGTGCCGAAGGCTACGAAGGGGACGATGAGAACATCTACGGAGAAGAAGGAGGAACATTTTGATCAATACACCAACCAAGGCAAGCTAGTATTCTTGCGAGCTATTACCAATGCAAGCAAATATTCTTGCTAAGTGCAAAGCTCTACAAGAGCAAGGCACTACCACATTTTTACTTTATGCTTCATGATCCCGTCCCAAGTTTTATTCTTCCAAACTTTTACTTTGGTTATTATAACTTGCTTTTATAGTTAACTTTGGTCTAGAGATAGAGTACTACAAGAGTATCAAACTTAGCCTAGAAAGCTATAAGCTAGTTAGCACCCCTCATGACTAGTTGCTAGTGCTAACAAATAAAATTGACTACTCTAGATGGGAATATGTGCAATGAAATGACTTTGAAAACCTTGGAATGATGATTCATTCTACTGAAAGATTTTGAAGGTGAATATGACTTGTGAAGGACTTGGTGAATTTTACGAAAATTGATGGTTGGGTTCGGATGCGATACCATTCCAATTTACAAGTACCCCCACAATACCTGATTATGGGTAGGGCTTAACTGGAAGTTTATGTGTCTTAGTATGGGTTCCCTCTAAACAAGCGTCATCGGGGTTATGCCGAAAGCTGCCTCCACCACAAAAGAAACGACGTTAAAGATGAGGTGAATGTTCGGCCCAAGCCCTGTGCAGTTCCCAGGTTGACAGTTGGTCTTCACTGGGAGGCCAAGCTCATGGGGAGAGGTACCTATACTAGGAAATGTAAGTAAAAGGTTTTGGTTGATGATCCGCGTACTGAGTTACGATTATTCAGGGTTACCCCTGACGGATGTAATCAAAAGTTGTGGCACAAGCGTACAACCTCTGCAGAGTGTAAAACTATTCGAATAGCCGCGTCCACGGTTAAGGACGGTTGGAAAGGCCATACTGTTCCGTCATCAGACCATTTACAAAACTGTGACATATGATTTGTGACTTGAACTTGAAAAGGGGAATGGTGAGTTTGACTTGAATTACAACAAATGTTGTGGGAATGACACTAATGTTCCCACTTGAGTTAGTTAGCACATGAAAAGTTTTGATTTCAAATACTTGTGAACAAAAATTGGCTTCATGCAAAAGAAACTAGAGCTTAGCACCCCCTTACCAGAAATGTTCATACCTACATTAGTATTAGTTTGCGAGTACTTTAAAGTACTCATGGCTTTGTCCCTGGCTATTCAAATGGCCAGACTATGAAGAGGAGTACCAGAACCCGGAAGAAGGACAGCAGGACGTCTACGACAACTAGGATCACTCCTGACGTCAACGGTTACTGTGGAATAGATGGACTACTACTACGCTACTTCGCTTCCGCTATGTGTTTTGTAATTGATCAATAGATCATCTACTATTGTAATGAGACTGGATCATGTGATCCTTTGTTGTAAGACAATTACGATGTTGTAATGAATGATGTTCTGTGATATCAATCTATTATGTCTCGCAAAAACAATATTCCTGGGATTGCGATGAATGGCATAATAGGCATCTGGACTTAAAAATCCGGGTGTTGACAGTAGATAGCTGGGAACCCCGGTCCATCTCTCATCATCATATACTCGGTCCTATATGTCATTGGAAGTAGTATCAACTATTTTCTGGTGCCATTGCTCTCATATTATCTCTTTGCTTTGTGTTACTATTACTACTGCTCTCATATTACTGCTGCTTTCACATCACCCCTGTTACTAGTGCTTTTCCAGGTGCAGCTGAATTGACAACTCAGTTGTTAAGGCTTATAAGTATTCTTTACCTCCCCTTGTGTCGAATCAATAAATTTGGGTTTTACTTCCCTCGAAGACTGTTGCGATCCCCTATACTTGTCGGTTATCACATCCCTACTCTTTTCTTTACCTTTTTGGTGTTTCAATGCCAAAGGGGGAGAAGAGAGTAGAGTCTAGGATCACGGGGTTCCTTGGATGTTGCACAAGCCATGCTTGATACCTTTATTTGCTTCTTGGCTTGCGCTATTTGCTTGCTTTCATTTCCGGAACCATTTGCTACTTTGAATAATTCGTGTATGGACAAGTTATTGTATGCTTAATCTCTATGTTAGGATGATTATGCTTTATGCTTATATCTTGATATATGCCTGTCCATACCATGCTTGTTTCCTAAAGATATGGGGGAGCTTCTCATATTCTACAAATGGTGCACTTTGCATTCAAATGCAAACTCTCCAAGTGCACACATTATGGGGGAGCTGTCTTAATATCTTATATGGAATCAAGGTTTGAGCTTATCATAATATTTATATGTGACTCTAGCTCGGGTTGTCATCGTATACCAAAAAGGGGGAGATTGTAAGGGTATTTTACCCTTATCCATTATTTTGGTAACAATGACACCGATGCTAGAGTAATTGGTCTAATACATGTCTATGAGATTATTCCCAGAATCCCATGTATTAGCCAAATAGGCATAAAGGTGTATCAATGGAACAAGAAGGTGAAGGGAGACCCCCCACTTCGATAGAAATGAAGAAGGGCTGCTCAGCCTCAGGCCGGCCAGAGGCCCGCTTGGACCGGTCGTGGCACCGGCTGAACCAGTTCCGACCGGCCCCTGGACCGGTGCCAACCGGGCACCATCCAGGGGAGTTTTCCCCTTCGCCCGATGCTAGCCCGACGTATGGCCCGACCCGGTCCGGTCTCACGTCCGGTCGGATCGACCGCTGGACCGGCTGCCCCGGCGCAGACCGGCTCCTGTTCTAGTGACAACCGGAGCCATGTACTGCGTGACGAAGACCTGCCCCGATCACGGCCCGGTGCCAGGTCCGATTTGGACCGGATGGTCCGTTCTATGGTCCGGTCTGACCGGCCCCTGCACCGGACGGCCCGGTCCCAGGCCTGGTTGACCGGCTACCTCGACGAAAATCTGAGCTGGACAAGTTGTCAGCGGTCTACAACGGTTGGATTTCAAGTGACCATATAAATACCTCTTCACCTACCTCAGAACACTTAGGCACTACATTACAAACTGTTCTTGAGCTCTCTCTCTCTCTCATACTCCATTGATAGAAACACCAAGAGCCTCAGATCTCCCTCCTCCTCCACCCAAACTCAAATCCCCCCGGGGAAAAGATAGAGGAGGCCTTGATCTACCGTTCCACCGAGCCAAATCTTGTTCCCCCTTTTATTCATCAAGATATTTGCTCTCTAGGGTTCCTTGGAAACCGTAGGTGGGCAAAAGAGGTCCGGAAGCATCCGGGCTGTGGATTTGCTCCTAACAAGATTGTGAAGGTTTGGAGGCTGCCTCAAAGTCTAGCACAAGTGAGTGAGCTATTACTTCGTGGAATAGGCTCCGAAGAATAGGGTGAGCCTTCGTGGCGTTGGGGAATCCTTCGTGGGACCTCCACCCATCCAAACGTGGCGTACCTTCTTGCAAAGGAAGGGAACACGGGAATAAACCCTCGTCTCCGCGTGCTATCGATTATCTCTAACCGAACTCCTTACTTGTGATATAACTGCCTGTGAGAGCCTTCGTGCTTGAGTTACTTGTATCATCATATAGGGTGCCTCACCTAGTTTGCATTAGGCTAACCTTTATATTCCGCAAAGCCTAATATTGCAAAGAAAGAATTAAAATTTGTACAAACCTATTCACCCCCCTCTAGGTTTACCATCTCTGAACTTTCATAGGGTTTGCCCTTCCCCTGGTGATGGCCCTCTTACATCGAGGACTAGGGGACCAAGTAGCATTGTGGTCGACCATGGTTGTTGTGCTTTGCTTAGGGTTTGCCCTTCCCCTGGTGGCGGCCGTCTTACATCGAGGACTAGGGGCCCAAGGAGCATTGTGGTTGACTATGGATGTTGTGATTTGCTTAGGGTTTGCCCTTCCCCCCGTGTCGGCCCTCTTACAACAAGGAATAGGGCGGGAATGGTTAGACATGCGTACGGGAAACCTAAAGCTGACGTGGGAGAGGGTGCGCGCGGCCACGTGGAAAGCCGACGCCAACATTAATCACAAAGGCATCCTTGAAGGTAGGCGGAAAAAAAAGCAGAAGGCCAATGAGTCTCGAAAATACAACCGATTTTCTGTCCAAGGTCCAACATAAATGAAAAAACGAAAACATTTAGAGCATCTCCACTCGTCCCCCCGACGAGGCCCCCGAGCGACGTTTTTTCCATCCGGACGGCGTAAATCGGCCCAGTCGCGCCCCCGGTTCCTCGTTTTCGTCCGGATTTGGCCCTTCATCCATCCGGCGAGCCCACGCCATCCCCGGTCCCCCGGGGCGCGCTCGGGGACTCCGGACGAAAGATTTTGGCGCGAAACGTCGTGTGGACCCGCGTAGTCGGCGACAGGAAAACCAAATCCTGTCGATTTTCCCTCCAATTTGCTTGCATATCCCCATTCTCTCCAATTTGCTTGCATATCCCAATTCTCTCCCGCCGAATTTGTCCATTCTCCTCGTCTTCCAGTTCCAGTTCCCGGCGGCGTCTTCTCGTCCACCACCGCTTTCCTCCTCGTCTTCTCGTCCACCGCAATGCCGCCGAAGGCGACGACGAGGAAGCCGCGGGCGAAGAAGGAGCGGCCGCCGGGCATGACGAACGCACAGTGGGCGGCGGACGAGAAACGACGCGAGGTGGAAACAAGCTGCAGGGCGGAGAGGGTGAAAAAAGCCGCCGCCAAGAGGGCGGCGGCGGCCCAGGACGAACAAGCGAGGAAGATCAGCATGGCCTTTAGCGGCGGCGGCGGCGCCATGTTCCCCGGCCAATGGCCGGCGCAAGGTACAAGCAGTTCCCCGTCGTCCTTCTCCCCTTTGATGTACATCGTCGTGAGCTGACCCGTATCGTCGTACTCTTTTTCCCCAGCTGCGCCGTGCTTTGGACATGTACTCGGACGACACCGGCATGCAGTTCAAGTTCCTGAACGTCTATGCCCGCCTCGAGAACTGCGAGAAGTGGAAGGAAACCCGCACGACCCTCTCGAAGAGCAAGACCGAGCCGTACAACCCCGACGCTCCGGCAGCTGGCGCGGCGGAAGGATGCCCTGAACAAGGCCAGAAGAAGCTCAAAGAGCTCAAAAAGACGGGCAATCCCGCCGACAGGATGCAGACGTCGATCGACAAGTGCTGGGCCGACTTGAGGTCGCACGCCGACGGGAGGAACGACAAGTTCGACGGCAGGTGGCGGGAGATGCTCGCCAACCAAGGCGTCCGGATCGCCCTGCTGAAGACGACGGCGGCGGCGAAGAAGAGGAACACAAACTTGGCGTTCCTGATGGGCGGCGGCAACATGGAACTGATGGACGACGAGACGGGGAATTGGTACCAGGGCCACCGCAGCGACATCCTCCGAGCCACTCCGGCCAGTCCTTCGTCGTCTCCGCCGGCTCCTACCTCGGCTTCCTCACCGTCGTCCACTGCCGCTGCTTCGACGTCCACTGCCGCAGCTTCGTCGTCGACTGCCGCAGCCGCTTCGGCCACGGCGTGTGAGGAAACTGGTCCGTCGGACACCGCCGTGCCGGCCGGGACTGCCGATGAGCCTGTTTCCGTGTAATTTCCCTCCGATCGCCGATCTGTGGCTGATCCTTTTGCTCCTTTTACCGATCAACTGGCCGTACTTGTAGTGCGGGACGACGCTTTGTTTGAATTTAAGCTATGTCCGCCGAACTCCGGGTGGATGACTGGAAATACGGTACTCCCCACGACTTAATTTCGTCCAATCCGGCGGTTGTTTCGTCCGGATTTCGCCGTGGGGAGCGCGAACGAGTGGAGATGCTCTTAGTATGCATGTCCAAAATGGTTCAGCTGGCTGGTCTAGACAACTTTTGTGGGATTGATGGAGCAATAAAGCTGGCGGGTTTCGAGTTAAAAAGAAAAAACTCACGATATGATCGTCGGAAAAACACAAGCTAGCCCTGACTAACGAGTGACGAGAGACTACGTCAACGCCTGGACTCGGCCCGCAGTCCCCCCATCTTCCCCGATCCGCCGCCGATGGCCGCCTCGGACGCCTCCCCCTCAGGCCGGCACGTGCCTCACCTTCGCCTCGCCGTGCCGCCGCGCCTCGCCGCCCACCCCTCCTTCCGCTTCCCCACCACGCCCCTCCCCACCCCATCCAAGACGCGCCTCCCCGCCGCCGCCGGTGCCGGCGCTTCCCCGTACGCCGCTGCGCTCCTCCGCCTCCTCGCACTCCACTCGCTCTTCCTTCTCGCGTCCGCCGCTCGAGCGCTCCCCTCCCTGCCCCACCTCTTCCTGCTCCCGCCGCTCCTCGCCATCCTCTCCGCCGCCGCGGTCCTCGTCATGCCCACAGCCACCAAGACCCAGCCCCACCCCTTCCCGGCGCTCCGCCGCCTCCTCCGGCCCGCCCTCTTCCTAGCGCTGTCCCTTCTCCTCCGGTTCGCGTCCCTCCACCTCATCCCCTCCCCCGGCCTCCTCGTCCTCGCGGACTCCGCCGGAGCATTGCTCGCCCGCGCCCTCACTAACCGTCCCTCCCGCCGCCGCGTCATCTCCGTCGCAGCCGCCTCCCTTTCGCTCGCGGCCATATCGCCTTCCCACTCCGTGCTTCTCGCACTCCCCTTCGCCTCCGGCCTCCTATCCTCCGCCGAGCACTCTGCATCAGGGCGACATGTCACCCGCAGCCGCCACGCCCGTGCGGCAGTGTTTGCCCTGGCTGCCGCCTTCCTCTCCGTGCCGGCACTCGTGGGCCTCTTCTTTCTCGGTGGCAATGACACTAGCGATGGCGCTGGAGCCGTGCCGATTGCCCAGCTCTGGTGGCTGCTCCTTAACGCTGCTGTCTTTGGCATGGCGTTGGGGCGCCGGCAAGCCTATGACAGCAGTGGCAGCAGGCCAAGCATGAATTTTGCCATGACGTTTGTGTGCACTGTTGTGATGGAGCTGGTGTACTACCCAAAGCTCTTCTTACCAGGCTTCTTAATCTGTGGGTTCCTCTTGTGGGTCGCCAGCAGGGAGCTGGCCCCTTCAGGATATGTTGAGCTTGGGAGCACAGACAACGTGTCCGAGTCGGTGTACGAGGCGGTCATGGGGCCAGTCCGCCATATCCTCAGTGAACGCAAGTCCAGGAAGATTGCTGCTTTTCTGTTGATCAATACAGCTTACATGTTTGTGGAGTTTGCCAGCGGTTTCATGAGTGATAGTCTTGGGCTGCTCTCCGATGCTTGCCATATGTTGTTTGATTGTGCAGCTCTGGCAATTGGACTATATGCATCGTACATTGCGAGGCTGCCTGCAAATGGAATGTATAACTACGGAAGGGGCAGGTTTGAGGTGCTATCTGGGTATGTTAATGCAGTGTTCCTGGTACTTGTTGGGGCACTCATTGTGTTGGAGTCATTTGAGAGGATACTTGAGCCTCGGGAGATATCGACAAGTAGCCTTTTGACAGTTTCAGTTGGTGGACTTGTCGTAAATATCATTGGATTGGTTTTCTTTCATGAGGAGCACCATCATGCGCATGGCGGCAGCTGTTCTCACTCCCATTCACATTCTCATTCACACGGCCATGGCCATGAAGATCACCATCATGATCATGTTCATCACAAGGAGAATGCATGTTCTGGTCATCATGGAGACACAAACAAGAGCCATCATCATAATCACCAACATCATAGTAACAATGTGGAGAGTCATCACAGTACCTCCATGGAGAACACCAGTACTCAACATAGCCACCACGGCTGTAGCCACGAGCATCATCACCATGGCCATATGGAACATCACCAGCAGGGTGGAGGTCACGCTCATCAAGATTGCAGCAGCGTCAGCAGTGAGCAAGGACTTCTTGAGATTCCACTGAGAAATATGCACTCTCATCACTCAGAATCACAGTCTTGTAATGGAGAACTGGAATCACCAGAAACTGGAAACAACCATGGTAAACCAGCTAACAGACGTCACATCGACCATAACATGGAAGGTATCTTCTTACATGTCCTAGCCGACACAATGGGAAGCGTTGGTGTTGTGATCTCAACCTTGCTGATCAAATACAAGGGATGGCTAATAGCAGATCCCATTTGCTCTGTTTTCATTTCAATAATGATTGTAGCTTCTGTCCTTCCATTGTTGAGGAATTCTGCTGAGATTTTGTTGCAAAGAGTTCCAAGGAGCCATGAGAAGGACTTGAAAGTAGCATTGGATGATGTCATGAGGATTGAGGGTGTGATTGGAGTCCATGATGTTCATTTATGGAACTTAACGAATACTGATATTGTAGGAACTTTTCATCTTCGTATATCAGCGGAAGCTGACAAATCTGTTATAAGAGAAAGTGCTTCACGGATATTTCATGAAGCTGGGATTCAAGATCTGACTATTCAGATCGAATGTGTCAAAAGATAGCAGCAGTTGTTGGTATTACGACACATGCAGGTAGTGTTAGGATTTTGGCAGAGAGCAAATATATCTGTAGTGCTTCGTTCAGGAGCCATCCTTTTTTATGTATCACTGAAAGAAAATTGAATTATAATGCATTTTCGCAGCTTCATTTTGATCTTGCATCTTCTCTGAGTTTTGCAGTTATAGTTCGGCCATTTTGACTTCAGAATATGTTTGGTGTACTGACCAATCACAGCTCCATTCTGATATGTATTTTGTGACGTGCATGTACATCTTAAACTGGGCATTCTATTTATAGATACAAAGGCTGGTAGTGTTACAGAGGATACTGTATGTTCATTAGTGTACCATTACTTAGCCCAAAACCACGAAATCTCCCTGTATGAACCTGGTGAAACTGTTACAAATAACCAGTTCATATATTTTTGCTTTTGCTTGCAGCCTTATAGAGTGTATCTGTTTTCTCAATCGCCAAGCCCCAAAATTCCCTAACATGGATTTTGTACTGTTTGAAAATTATGCGAGACAATACATGTTCACATCAGTCTTTGCCTTCTTTTATAAGATATTCACTTCAGGTAAGAACTGTATCTTTGCTGAAAATTACATTCTTTTACTCCAATAGTTCCAAAAGTACTATTGGGAATAAGCCTGCCAGAAAATATATAAGCAAATATACAAGTGTTGCATTGACTTTTAGTTGTATCTGCTCTACAATCTTTCATCTGTATTGACATAATTGTTTTTCCAGAGGAAGTATAGAATTCCTTTTTGAAGCTTTATTCCTCTTGACGATAGTCTAAGCCAGCTCCATACTGCCATGCTTCAAGATATCGCTTCCACTTATATTTGTTCCTTGGTGGCAAAGATTCAACCCAAGGCCTTTGCAAATCCAGAAAGTAGAAATCATCTCAAATTTCAGGTAGGTTGCACGTATATGGTATTGAAATGTGAATTTGTTACTATTGATAAATAGACTAGTTATACCTAACAGCAGGAGCAATAAAGCTGGAAAGGAATGTGTAGTAACCAAGCATCGCAAAATGGCTTGACCAGTTAAGGATAACTCCAAGTCCAACCTACAAGAAAACATGGGAGGTGTCGAGAAGTTACAAATAAACTCTAATGGCCAGGTAAGTCTCATGAATAGATAACATGGCTTGCCTAAAGCCTGAACTGAAAATCAAAGTTAAAAATAATCAGAATGAAACATTATATAAAAAAATGTCTACCTGCTTAAATATGGAAGGCAGAATTTGTGGCCGACTGATCATTACTAGGCCCAGTGTTTTCACCAGAGGTCCGAATTGAATTACATCCTACAGACGCACATTTCAATTAAATACGAACCCTAACATTTCTTGTTGCCATGTATCACAATTTGCAGTGTCCAAGTACCAACCTGGAGAAATGGCCGAAGTACTGAATTCCCAAGTTTCTGGCATTGTATAAAATACTAGTTTAATAAGATAAGTGATCCGAAACAATATTGTATCTTACGAAATAATTTACCTGCATTGACTGAAAATTAGCAAATAAAAGCTCATTAATAAAAGTTGGTGAAATATTTGTCTGCGGCCTTGTTGACATTGCTCTTTGGAACAACCATGATGCACTTAAATTCGGCTGCACAATCGACGAACAAGTGAGGCTCTGCTTCAAATTTACATATAATGCTATGAGATGTAAACCACGAATCTAGGATTCTATGCACACTAACCATATAAGGGTTTAACAGCCTCAAACTATGTGCATCCAGGAAATCTCCTGAAACTGCTTCGTATACACCTGCAGTTCCAAAAACAACAACACTTAGCCATTTTGCTAGTAGCTTGGAGAAGATCTTGCTTAAGTTGGATCAACTTTGTTGGTCAGTAGCCTTTGGTTGATTTCAAATCGTCCGTTTATGGAATTGGACAATATTTACTGTTTTGGCAGATTGAAAATTTGAGCATGAATAATGGCAGAAATGATACAGAGCGGAACTCCCCCCGTGCCTTTTTACTTTTTTAGGAATAGCCGGTCCCAACCCCGGGTAAAGGAGGAGGGTTGTGATAGTATTGGTGAGCAAAACGTAAAAATCTGCCATTCCCATGGATATGAAATGCGCAACATAAGTTTGTGATGGCCGACTTCCGCTTACATGCACATGTTTTGCATGACAAAGGTGCCAAAATCACAAGAACAAAGTGGTGGAAGCTCAAAGGGGAAAGCGCAACCGACCTTTAAGAAGAGCATGAATTTTGGTGAGAGTTTTAACTAAGGTTTGTTTATACTGGAGTAACTATATCCTATTTGATGATCATGCAACCTACAGTTTAAGAGAAATCAGTGGACAAACCATTTGACAAGCGACCAAGATGCCTTGTCAAGCTTCCAAAACCTCCAAAAGAAACAGGTGACTGGATCCCACTAGCATCACCAACCTGAGGTGTGAAGGGCATTAGTAATTAATGAACAAAATGGCACAAGCAATCGGGCTCCCATTGACAGAAATCGCATGCCTGTAAGATACGGTCAAATGCAGCTGGTAGTGGGCTGAAAATGGTAGAATTAATTGTGTCAAGAGTTGGCATATGAAAAGGAAAAGGTTTGGTAAGAACTGCATATCCAAAACGATAATCTATGTAAATTAGCAAAACTGGGATTGCAAGCACTGAATAGACAAACTCTGGTCAATCATCAGAAAACTGTTAAATATGGGGGTTTGACACCTTCCATATGTTCATGTGTGAAATTGAGAATTACACACAAACGATTCCTCTTACGTATAAAACGAGCAGCTGAAAATAGTGTCTAATGTAGTGGAGTGATGTAATTTAGCCACTGAACAACTATGCTGTGCAAATGATACGCCGTTATGTGGTAGTGCAGCAGATGGCTTATTCATATTGTGTTGGCATCTTATAGTTACCTATCATCCAATTAATGGAAGAGAAGGATATTGGCTATTGTTCACTTCTGTTACCTGTCCCGATAAGTTGGGAAAATCCCAAATATGACTCTCCTTATATCCAAATTTTCAAGGATCGCATCCTACATGAACACAAAATTAGAGTAATAAGAATAAAGTATAATTACATAGATATATAAAAAAAGAGAAAGATGGTATGTATCAAGCATATGTAAACACATGCGCTTCACGTATTGCTTTTTAATCAAAGGGTATCAAGATTTGAAATGTTAATATTACATAATGCAGCCAATTAGCTAGCTTACTAACTTGATGTATGCATGTGACGTAGATGAATATCCATAGACCCATGAGTTGATTCTGTTTATGTACACATGGTGCAAGCATACAACATGAAACACTATTTTCCTAAAATATTGTATCACACATGACGGCATCGTATAAATCACCTTGGTTGACTAGCGAATACATTATGTTTTTCCAAAAATAAGATTAGACAAATCATGTACTTTTATGGGTAGCAACCAAGACATAGCATTGACTCAACTTGAAAACATTATAATTACTCTACCCCGTATAAATAAATATAGCACTCTTCACCTGGTAACCAGGCATAAGATTCCAGTAAATCTCCAAAAGTTCTTCTAGCTTTGGGCACCCAAATTGTGGATCAACATATGTGAACATGTACGTAGTACGATCAGTGGGGCCAGAACCAGCAGGGAAGGCCTAAAACAAGTATTCATATTAGATTAGTAAATAAACTATAATATGATAACGTAGGTTAGGTACAATTTCAATGATTATTGGCAGTTCAGGTGAAGGGAAAACTAACTATAGAATTGATGCACTAGCCAAGTTTTCTAAGAGCAGAGTCTTGAACTTAAGACCTCTTGGCTTTGATACCATATAGAATTGATGCACTAGCTATTTTAGTCCTTAGCGTGGATTCGGTGCACAGGCCGTATAATTTTTTTGTTTTGTTTTTAATACTGCGCGAGCAGGGTCTTGAACTTAATCTTTTGGCTCTGATACCATATAGAATTGATGCACTGGCCAAGTTTTCCAAAAGACCGATGTGATGGAAAGAGGCTAGACACTATTTTTATATTTAACACTAACATTGCAACAAGATGGTTTAGACATGCTTTTAAAGCAGAGGCTGGTTAAAGTGGAGGTGCTTTGTTTTAACAAAATGTGTTGTGGTATGCTTTTGTAGTTTAGATATCTTAGTTCCATTTCTCAGCATCAAATTTGTGTCAGAAGTACTGAAAGAAACAGTAGTTACCTCCCAAAAGAGCTGTACTCCAAAATTTCCAGCTTTCTTTACTGATGAGCTACTGAAAATAACATCACTTGTTGTATTTTTTTCAAACCCACGAGCACAAGCACCAACAACAAGGCATAGTCCATCTGGTTTTCTACCGGAGCGGATCTTGCACAAGGACAGAAGAGTTGAAACTTGTAACTAACTCATAATGTAGAGTTAGGATGTAACTATAACAATAAGATGGATCTGAGTACAAATGAAGACAAGTAATAGATAAGCAATGTTCACCTATTTCATAATTTAGATGTACTAAAACTTGGAAGCAACAGTTTTACAAGCATTGTCTGGGTGGCCTCTAGGCCAGTGTTTGTTGTGTGGTGTGTTGTAATGAGCGCCTAACAACCATCAAGGTGTTCCCTTGCCATGGGTATTTAGTTGTAAACTTGTAATGGCTTAGTCTTAGACTTGTACATGATACTGTCTATCAATGTAACGGCTGCAGATCTCAAAAAATAAAATGGAACGGAATGCAAAGCTTTAGCGGTTTCATGAAAATATAGCCCTAGCCTGAAAATATAATGTGTTAGTTGTTGAATTAGGAGTGTGAGCAAGCAAGTCCTAATGGTTCCAACCAGTTCTGTTGGTAGAGGAAACTTCTGAGTAGTGGTTTTAGTCCTTTCCCTCTTGGTACTAGGGTCCGAGCTGGTAATGAGAGTGCAATGCATGGAAAATGCAAATTTATTCTGCCACTTGACTTAAAACATAAGGTTGGGTATACATGTCGAATATATGGTTCTATTTTGTCAGACCATGTACCAACTTTCATTAAAAAACCTGTAGATGCATACATTGAAGATATAAGAGTACCTGTCGCACAATTGGGGAAAAGTTACCCATAGCATCAACAACAAGTCGACAAGGCAAACAATCACCATCGCTCAATTTTAGTACCTACGAAACACAAGAGGCATATTAACACCTCCCTCCTTTGACATATACACTAATAATGTTACTTAAATAATAACCGGAATGGCTTTTGCACAAATGTTCTCATATTAATAGTCCCTCAAAATGGACAACTAGATCCGAATTACTATAACATTTAATATTTATACCTTAGTGTAGCTGTCTAACTGCCCAAGGCCTATTTTGAACCTGATTGTTGGAATTATTATGATGTTGAGATGAAGTTAAACTATATATATTGTAATCTTGATTTTTTTTGAAATTATGTGTTGAATTTATGATGTTTATAATGTCGTGTGATGTGTGGCACCCCCGATAGTAAAACCCCTAGATCTGATAAAGATATAACAGGCCAAGTCTATCTTATGCAGATTGTTGCGGGAGAAAAGAATATAGCACAACGTTTACATATCGTTGATTCCATTGAGTACTTACTGCCAAGTCTAATTTATTTTGAGACAATATTATTTAGAGATGCAAGTGGGTCACCATTAGGGTACCCTTTACCCTCTTTAGTTAAAAAAAATGAACTAAGTTAGTTGTTATTACAGCCAAGGAGACAAACAGGTTGTGCTTACTGCAAGATCGTCATGAACCGAAATGCTTGACAAACTTTTTCCCTCAAAAATTGCTCCTCCTGAAGAAATGAAGCGCTCTTTCATGATCTCAACAAGTTTAGCAGGCCTGGAAAGGTAGTATGGATCATATATGAGCTGGCATTATTGTGTGTTTCTATGAAGAGCTTACTGGCTATTATGTATATGTGCTTGTTTTTCTTTTGAGCACATGTCATCTTTGTATGACATCACTGCATGAATACTACGAACATACTATAGGCTTAATGAGAAATATGACGAACAAGCACTGGAACAAATAGTTGAAGATCTAACAGCATGGAAACTAGCATAGTTTATTACTCCTTTGCATCCTCGCTACCAATTTAGACAATAAGTACATTGTATTTAGCTTGTACAGTACTGCCCAGATCATAAATTATCAGAGCAGGGTAAATATCTATTCCATCATATGTTTGTCCCCTTATTTGCACATGTCAAAACTGCCACGACAAATAATAACCAAAGCTAATTAGGTAACAACTTACGATATTCCAAGGTGAAGAATGTTCTCCATCCAAATTTCTCCCTTATTCTCAAATGCACATCTATTCTGCGAAGTCAAAAGATAAACATTCTGTTATTTAGCCAGAAAAGATTGGCCAAGTACCATAAACTTCCGTGTGCATATGTCAACTTATCTGAAAGACCTTACAGGATTGAAATCACTTGTGATTATCTGTTCAACTTCCCCTTCTGAAAGGATACCAACTTCCACAATTTCCATAAGCTCCTTTCTCGAAATATTCCACTCTTGTTCCCTCTATTCAGAAGATATAGGTAAACATTTAATGTAATTCAGTACATCACAATTGGGCTAACTCAGGAATGGCCATATAGGGCTGAATTACCCCTTTGATTATGTTTCTTTCGATAATTCCAACCCGAAGGCCTTTATAACTGAGAGCGGTAGCTATAAAAATACCTAATGTGCCTCCACACACTAGTACATCAAAGATCTTTGAGTCAGAACCAAGATCATAATCAAGCGATGGCCCTTGGACGCGAGTAACAATTTCAGGGACATTGGAGTCTGCATGAACACATAGTTCAGGGAGAAGGTCATAACACTAGATAAAGGAATAAGCTCAACAGGTCTCAAGTAACCAAGTTGCTATTTATTTTTGACTCAACCATCACATGAAGTTGTTAATTTCTTACGAAACTGGAAATATATAGTACATCATTCTAAGTAAGCATTTAAGACTAGCAATGCTAAGGATATCCATCCTCTAGAAATCTCACTCAGTTTTCACATCTTAGCTGGAGCCAAGATCAGAAAAGCATCTAGACTACCCTGCTATTTATAATGCTTGAAGAACATGAATCTTACCTACTTGCGATTCACATATACTAGAGCATAGTCGATCCAGTCTTTTCAACGCCTCATATGAGTAAGCCCCACCAGCACCGCCAACTTCATCGCCACCAGAAATCTTATCCATAATCATCTACATTATTAGCAATGTTAATCAATGGTACCACTAAATCGCAGGGGTGATCGAAGAAAAACTAACATAAATCATAGTAACTGGGCAGGTAACTGTATCGAAAGGGCCACTGTCAAGTTAGGCTGCCAGAAACTGCCTCATCATATGAACCACACACTTGCATCTACTGGGCCCTGTTTTGGCAATTTATCTTGTGCCTGAACATGTTCCCATAATCTTTACATAAGTTCCATCTTCTTGTTTTTAGTTCAAAACTCTGTATAGCTTTTATACATAGCCTATTTGTTTTCCTTGTTGAGCTCTTGAACGGTTTATGATAGCAGGTTACTCCCACATGTGCAATGCCATGCATGCTTTGTTTCAACTAAGGTCAGGTCAGGAGCTGTAGTGAACTGAACACCATTATGTTGCAGGCACTGGTAGGGGTCAGCAGGGTAATGGTCAGAACATGCACCAGGGTAATGGTCAGACTGATAGGGTTCAGGCACTTCTTTTTTCTAACAATGCATAGAAACACAATGCTTTTTGAGTTTTCGCGGAAAAGAACATGCACCAGGTTGACTGCAAGAACTCATGGGACCGGATAGAGAATTAAGCTGGACCGAGATTAAAAAAAACATGACATTCAAGCTGAGGGAGAAGATCGACGTTTCAACAGCCACATAGCACAGGATATCGGTAAGACCGTACGGGTGCAATGTCGTAGCAGAGGTTACTAGGGCGGGAACAGAAAACCTGTAGAACCGCGACTGTGGGGAGGGGCTCGGGTCGGGTCGGGTCGGGGTCGGGTCGCTTACCTGGGTTCTGGAAGGTGGCGGCGTGGTCTCCCCCGACGCCCTAACTCGCAGGATCCTGCGCCTGGCGCACGGCCGCGGTGCCTGGAGGCGGCCGCCATGGCGAGCACGCGGTGGAGGAGCGGTGGAAGGCGGAGGAAGAAGAAAGGAGAGCGGCATGATGGCAAAGGCTAAATGGGGGTGGATTCGGGCGCGGCGAGTAAACGGCCAGGAATTGGCGCGGGTGGCTTTCCGCGACGTACGTGGTCCTCCCCGGCGCCACGCCTGTGTGAGAAGCCGACCACCCGGGATCTTTGCTATCCCTTCGGGTCAAAATGACAAAACAAACGAATACCTCCAACAAAATATTACCCCCTCCTTCATCAAAATTTGGATATATTTAGTATATAGATATATATATCTAAACCCAATTTGACAAGGTTGAGACATCTTTTTATGGGTGGAGGGAGTACTTGTTATAGTTAGAATGCATACATGGGAGTTGGAAAGAGAAGAATTTTACTTCTAAATCACCGCAAGAACATCACACACTTGTTTATAATTTTGTCAATTTTGAACAGAAAATTACGGTCTTTGAATAGATCTCAAGTTAGAGACACATACATCTCTATGGAACAATTCCTTGTATATCATCATCTTTGTTGTTTGAACTTATATTTGCTTTCTTCCAGAATCAGTAGCTGACTTCTTGGCTATTCTCATTTTGTCTGCAGACTGCAGGGTATATCTGTGCTCTTAAAACCTTTGGGTCTTACCGGCTATATATGTTAGCTTAGTCAGGACTGTAATTTGTACATTGATGTATTCACCCATGTCTTTTCCTTTACCAGGTAGTGTTACTGCTCAAACATTTTCCGTGCCACAAAAAATATCATGCTTGTTATATTTTCTTATAGCATCGTATTAATTTCAGTTTAGATCAACACCGTATTAGTTTAATATTTGTCAGAAATTTTATATCCCCTAAAGAAATTTGAAGTTTGCGTATTCTAATAGGAATTTAAAATTAAATAGAAACTTATTTGTATATTTTTGTCTTTAACTTCTGAGGTTTCTAATCTTCCAAGACTCCCTTATGGAAAGTTAATAACTGAAGCAAAATACAGGCCCCTACTTCTTCTTTCAGGGCACATTCACTGGCCTTCTCTTGATTTTTTTTGTGGCGCATTCATTGTGGCTGACGGGGAGGAAGATGGCACCCAAGATAGTGCGACGTGACTTTGACAGTGACGATTTTCGTGCACCAGTTGATATGGAAAGAGCGAAATTCCCAGATCTTCGAGCAGGAGTTAAGCATGGTAGACAGAGTGTTTGAGCTCATTATCGAGGAAATCAGGGTCTGGCGAGCAGCTCGGCTCGCTGTGTAAATTTGCTTTAGAGTAGCTTGGTTGAGGTGTGACAATGGTTACCATTTTCCTCGGCCCTCTCCCCGGGCTTGTTTTCTGTGATGAAAACGCAGCTGTAATTCTTGTACACCTTGTATAACTCTCTTTCTCTTGATAAAATTCGCCGATGGCCCTTCAACATTCACTAGCCTTCTCTTCAAATTATTATGGTCTTTCCTACCAATTCAGATCTTGCTGATTAGTCCCTACATAATTAGCCGGTTAGCATGTTGTTGTTATGCCTTGTTATTTGTAGTTATTGAAGGTTAAAAATTCTTGAGCAGATGCATGCTTTTGATCGAAAATGTTTATAATTGTGGTAGTCTACATGTCTGTTCAGTAAGCTTACATACGTGGTGTAAGTATTATTGCAAAAATCACGTGATTTGTATAATTTCATATATGTTTGTAACCTTATCCTGCACAATGGTTGTTGAACTTGCACAAGCAATATATTTCAGGTCAAAATACAGAATGTTATTTTTCTCACTTTGGCTCTTGAGTACTAGCACGAAACTATCCAAAGAGCATGGAGATATAAACTTCTGTTCATCTAGTATAAGATCGCCTTTGATCAATTGCATGCAACCGATTTGGTCAGTAATGCAATATTTTTTTTGCGCCATATCAGCTAAATCCTATACGGTTATATTATTGTTGATAAATAATTCTTATGATATGCCACTGCATTTGTACTTATACATACCAGATTTGTTTTACAATTTTATCGGGTTTTCCTCAAAATGAATGAGCTTATCAACGTGCGCCTACAAGATCTAGTTCGTATATGGGAGACGCATGAAAGACACATTATGTGAATAGACCCAGGCTTTGCATTTTACGATTTCTTCTTGTTTTTTATTCACTGTGTTATATTTGAAGTTTTACATGTCTAGTTTGCTCTTAACTTTTCATCACGATTTGATGTGCCGCTTTTTTGGATCTTTTATTAGAATGTCTGCGAAATTGTAAGGGTTGTTGTTACTTAGAAAAAAGGACTGTGTAAGCGGCTGTAAATTTTAAAAATCCTTCAGCGCACAGAATCAACACGCTATATGATTATTCTGAGTTCTAAATTTCTGATTATCTGAATGGATACTCAACATTTAGCATATCAAAGTGCACTCCAAAAAAGGATGATTCTATTCTCTTAAGAGTAGGTCGAATCCCCGTGAAAATGTTCCCAGGATACGAATGAAAATCTTCATCATCTTCTTTCGGTCTATCCTTTCTGGCATAGTTTTGTAAAACATCGGCAGGTGATCCGTCCTTTCTCCTCTGCCGTGGTTCATGCATTCTTCCTTTTTGGAAAGCAGATAGGGATCGGGTGAAATGGAAAGTACTACAAAATGATACAAAAATGGTAACCGAACACAGAAGTTCAAATAGAAACTGGCAAATAGGGACTTGATATTTGTCATTTTCTTTTCGTTTATTTCATTTTTAATAAAGAGATTATTCCCCCAGCTGTTTCTTATTGGTAAGCTTGCTTTTCGTCGAATGTCTCTAAAGAGTGATGGTGAGTCGAGTAGCATGAATTGTCTATCCAAGGGGTCGCTAATGCGTTATTTGTATAGAATCTCATTTATTATTGTCAGCTAGATCTACATAATATGCTTCACGACGTCGATCCAAACCTTCGAAGGCAGCTTCTTTGCTCTATTAACTTCAATACAGACCTGGCAAACACGAGAGGGGATTTGGTATAAATGTATTTTAGTACATCAATCATGTTTTACTCTACATCTATGTATGTTGTCGTAGTGAAACCTGCACTCAGGTTATCTTTAGATCTATCATCATCTAAAATTCGGACATCACCTATCCACCTTGCCTCTACAACAAAGATTCCACTGTCAGTCAGATGGAGGTTGATCTTCGTTCTGAGGACCAGTACCTTAATCCTCAATACATCATATTCCTCAAGTGGTTCAGGATGTTGAGGAATAACAAGTAGTATTCACAGAGGGCCATAGGCTAGTACATGTACATGTGTGCCAATGTGCAAGTAAGCCCCTCGTACACTGGGGAATAGAAGAATATAGACTATACAACTCTAACACCCCCCCTCAAACTCATGGTGGATCAACAACACTGAGTTTGTGATAAGGGGTGGCCCGATCTTCTCAGTAAGCAACGGTGGTGATGATGATCACGGGATGATAGCAGCGGAGGAACAAGACGATGTAGTGGATGATAACTTGTATGACGCAACGAGATCTCTCGATTAGTCCCTGTCGCCAATGCAACAGTTCTCAACCCTGCAAGATATTCGCAACTCCACACACTTGCGCACGTAGCCGCCGACCACGAAGCGGTAAGTTGCAACCGTCTAATTCCCAATGGAACAGCAGATCACACAAGACTTTAACAGGATCTACACAATATCAAGCAATATGGTGTAGGAAATTCAATAGTTTTGCAGAGCAAACAACTAAGAACTAGGGTTTATCTTAAACGTGGTCTAAAGCAGCTAGGGGGGCGTCTAGGGCACTTATATAGGCGTCCGGGACGACTTCTGGTCGAAAAGATACACGAATAACCGACCCAGAATAGATCTGGTCGAGACAGACTCGGACACGGCCGGTCTGGGGGCCGGTCGACTGGGCCTGGGACCGGGCTGGCCGGTTCAAACCGGGCCAGGAACCGGGTGACAACCGGGCTTCGGAATTGTGGCGCAGTAGCCCTCCCGGTTGCAGTCAGCATGGCGCCCGGTTGGCGCCGAGGTGGATCCGGTCTGCCGCCCGGTCGGACCGGGCGCGCCAGCGTGGCGGCCGGTCTGACCGGGTGCTGGGCCGGCCTGGACTTCGTCTTCTCCTCTCGCGCATGCCTCCCTCTCCTCCCTCGCGCGTCCATGAGATATCTTCATGTCCAACTCCTTGTCCAGCTCCACGTCCATCTTCACGTCCAGCTGCTCCTCTCCTCCTCGTGCGATGCTTGTCTCCTCTTCATACCTGATGATACATAAGTAATAGAACTTAGGTAGTATAAAGTTCTCATCAATTATGGTATCGTTTAGGAACAAGTTCACCTGTTGTTTAAGTAGCTTCACACGAGCGCGTGTCATTGGTCCAATCCTGACTTCATTGGACTTGAGCTTCACAGCAGGTTCATCTTCAGTTGGTAATGACGGAGGTGGTAGTGAGGTAGGGATGTCCTCATCATCTCCCCCCCCCTTCAAAAGGCGTCGACCTCGACGCTCCAAGGTCTTCTCCGTCATATGGTGTCAAATCAGCAACATTAAAAGAATTACTGACACCAAAATCATCCTCTGGAAGATCTATCGAGTATGCATTATCATTGATCTTGGCAAGCACTTTGTAAGGACCAGCACCACGAGGCTTCAACTTAGACTTTCGCAGCTTTGGGAACCTATCCTTGCGAAAATGTACCCATACCATATCACCAGGCTTGAACAACATCTCCTTACGCTTCTTATTCATCCTTGCAGCATTGCTCTTGCCTTTCTTCTCGATCAACTCTTTATTCTTCACATGAATCTTCTTCACAAAATCTGCTCTCTTGGATGCCTCCATATTGACTCTCTCATGTATGGGCAAAGGCAACAAATCAAGCGGAGTAATGGGTTTGAAACCATACACCACCTCAAAAGGACATAGCTCCGTGGTAGAATGTACCGCCCTGTTGTAAGCAAATTCCACATGCGGCAAACACTCTTCCCACTCCTTCAGGTTCTTCTTGATCATGGATCTCAACAGTTGTGACAAGGTTCTATTCACCACTTCAGTTTGACCATCAGTTTGGGGATGACAAGTAGTACTGAATAGTAGCTTCGTCCCCAGCTTTCTCCACAACGTCTTCCAGAAGTAGCTCATAAACTTCACGTCACGATCAGAAACAATAGTCTTCGGGACTCCATGTAGTCGTACAACCTCCCTGAAAAACAGGTTAGCAATATGCGACGCATCGTCGCTTTTGTGGCAGGCAATAAAGTGTGACATTTTATAAAATCTGTCCACTACCACAAATATAGAATCATGGCCTCTCTTAGTACGCGGCAAACCCAACACAAAATCCATACTAATATCCTCCCAAGGTGTAGTAGGTGCCGGTAACGGAGTATACAAACCGTGAGGCTTCAGCTTGGACTTGGACTTGTTGCAAGTAATGCACCTCTTCACATACCTGTCCACATCCCGCCTCATCTTTGGCCAATAAAAGTGGTCAGCTAGCATGAGTAGCATCTTCTCACGCCCAAAGTGACCCATCAAACCTCCAGCATGTGATTCCTGCAATAAGAGAAAATGTACAGACGATTCTGGAACACATAGTTTGTTAGCCCTAAACAAGAACCCATCATGTATGTGATATTTTTCCCATGCTTTACCAAGAGCACATAAGCGATATGGTTCAGCAAAATCATGATCAGTGGCATACAAATCACATAGTATCTCTAAGCCAGGAATTTTAACATCAAGTTGAGTTAATAGCATATTCTTCCTAGATAGAGCATCAGCAACAATATTATCTTTTCCCTTCTTATGCTTAATAATGTATGGAAAAGACTCAATGAACTCAACCCACTTAGCTAGACGCTTATGCAAAGTAGATTGGGCTTTCAGATATTTTAAAGCTTCATGATCAGAATGTATGATAAATTCTTTTGGCCACAAATAATGTTGCCAAACCTCAAGAACTCTAATTAAAGCATACAATTCTTTATCATATATAGGATAGTTCAACTTAGCACCAGAAAGCTTCTCAGAAAAATATGCAATTGGGCGGCCCTCTTGCATCAACACACCACCAATTCCAATACCACTAGCATCACATTCAATCTCAAATTGCTTATTGAAATCAGGAAGTGCAAGTAATGGTGCAGAAGTTAACAATCTCTTAAGTTCATCAAAAGCATGATCTTGGGCTGCGCCCCACTCAAAAACAACACCCTTTTTAGTCAAATCATTCAAAGGTGCAGCAATAGTACTAAAGTTGGGCACAAATCTTCTATAAAACCCAGCTAGACCATGGAAACTTCTTACTTGACTCACATTCATGGGAGTAGGCCAATTTTGAATAGCTTCAATTTTAGACACATCTACTTCTACTCCATGCTTAGAGACAACACAACCAAGGAATATGACCTTATCTTTGCAAAATGTGCACTTCTCAAGATTACCATAGAGTTTATTATCACGCAACACTTGCAAAACATGTCGAATATGTATAGTATGATCAGATTCATTGCGGCTGTAAATTAATATATCATCAAAGTACACAACCACAAACTTGCCAATAAATTCACGCAAAACATGGTTCATCAGTCTCATGAAAGTGCTAGGTTCATTAGTCAAACCAAAAGGCATTACTAACCACTCATATAAACCAAATTTTGTTTTAAAGGCTGTTTTCCATTCATCCCCTTCTTTCAACCTAATTTGATGATAACCACTACGCAAATCAATTTTAGAGAACACATCAGCACCACTCAATTCATCTAGCATATCCTCTAAACGGGGAATAGGGTGACGATATCGAATAGTGATGTTGTTTATAGCTCTACAATCTACGCACATACGCCATGTACCATCTTTCTTAGGAACTAAAATAACAGGAACAACACAAGGACTAAGGCTTATGCAGATATAACCTTTGTCGAGTAGCGCTTGTACTTGCTTCTGTATCTCCTTCGTTTCTTCGGGGTTCGTTCTATATGGCGCCCTATTGGGCAGCGAAGCTCCGAGAATCAAGTCAATTTGATGCTCAATACCTCGCAATGGTGGTAGTCCTGCGGGTACCTCCTCCGGAAACACGTCGCCGAATTCCTGCAAAACATTAGAAACACCAAGAGGAAGAGGGGTCATATCGTTAGAAACCAAAACCGTACCCCTGTACAAAAGCACAAGAGGCATGGCCGTAGGATCCTCACTAAATTCTCTCATGTCTTCTTTGGTGGCTAATGAAACTAAGGAATGCACTCGCTCACTTTTCATTATATCACTCACAATATTACAATTCTCTCGCCTATCTAAAGGAGCATCCTCCAAGTTGACTTCAATCTTCTGACGAGATTCATTGACAATTTGTTGTGGTGACATAGGCTGTAAGTTAATTTTCTTGCCCTTGTACTCCAAGTGATATGTATTGGCACGGCCATTGTGTTGTACAGAACGGTCATATAGCCAAGGCCGACCCAATAGAAGGTGACACACCGTCATAGGAACCACATCAAAATCAATGCAATCCTTATACGGTCCAATCTCAAACTCAACACGCACCATGTGGTTTACCTTCATCTCACCATTGTCGCTCAACCACTGAATATAATATGGATGCGGGTGCGGTAGGTACTTCAACTTCAGCTTGGTGCACAATTCTTTGCTTGCTAAATTGGGGCAACTCACGCCATCAATAATGACCTTGCAAGCCTTGTCAGGACCAACTAAAGCTTTGGTTTGGAACAAATTGCAGCGCTGAGTAGATGCACTAGGCAACACATTAAGAGCACGTTGCGACACAACAATGGTGCGAGCATCAGACGGATATGCATCTTCACCATCAGTGTCATAGTCATCATCTTCTGGAGCATTAGGATCAACATCATCTCCAGTCTCATACTCATCGTCCTCATTGATAATCATGACTTTGCGGTTAGGACAATCTCTCTTGAAGTGACCCTTGCCACCACATGTATGACAAAGCATATCACGGTCGCGCGCTGTAGACATGCTAGAACCACTCGTACTTGTAGCAGACTCGGACTTCTTTGCATTAGATACATTGGAGACCGGCTTGCTAGGCGGAGTAGAGTAAGGGGCGGAGCGCGTCGAAGGCGCCGGCGCCGTAGATGAAGGCGCGCGGGGTGTGAAGCACCCAGCTCCCGTAGCACGACCTTTCACCTTTGCTTCTTCAGTCAACTGTGATTCAGCTTCTCTTGCATGATGTAACAATTGATTCATATTGGTGTAACTGTAGTGACGAGCAATGCCTTTGATATCATACTTCAAACCGTTGAGAAAACGCTGCATTGTCATCTCTAGAGACTCACGGACACGGCCACGCTGCATAAGCATCTTCATCTCCATGTAGTATTCATCGACAGTTTTGACACCTTGCCTCAATAATGTAGCTTATCAAATATATTCCGCAAGTAATTTGTAGGCACAAAGCGAGAAGTCATTGCCTCCTTCATAGCACGCCATGTGCGTATAGGTTGCTCACCATCTTTGTCGCGGTTACGAACAAATGCATCCCACCAACGCAATGCATAACCATCAAATTCGGAAGAAGCAAGCTTGATCTTCCTATCTTTAGTGTAATGTGGATGCAAATTCCATAACTTCTCAATCTTGAGCTCCCAAGTGAGATATTCTTCAACATCAGCTCCTCCTTCAAACTTGGGTATAGAGAACTTGGGCTTACCCAATCCATCTTCCTCATCTTGGCCACGACCATTGCGACCAAGTGGAGCCCAACCACGAGGACGATTACCACGTGGCGCACCACGAGCATTGTGTGCGTCATCTTGAAGCTCAGGATCTTCGTCATCATCTTTCTGTTGTTGTGCAGTCAAATTCTCAATAGCTAGGCGCATATCTGCAAGACTGCGCTGTATATCCGTCACTTGATCAGCCATTGTGGTGACGGTCGCATTAGTAGCATCCAACTTTTGGTTGATCGCTTCAACCTTTCCATTAAGCACATCGTCTTGAGCGCGGAATTCACGTCGCATCTCATTCCGAAGAGCTTCAAACTCCCTCCATGTGATGATATCTGCAGAATCCTTGTTTTCCTGGTTAACAAGCTCATGATCACTAGCAGACATGATTAATAGGTTAGTGCACTAAATCAAAAATATATGGTGGTATGATACGTCCCAAACGTATCTATAATTTCTTATGTTCCATGCTTGTTTTATGACAATACCTACATGTTTTATACAAACTTTATATCGTTTTGATGCGTTTTCCGGAACTAACCTATTGACGAGATGCCGAAGGGCCAGTTGCTGTTTTCTGCTGTTTTTGGTTTCAGAAATCCTACAAAGGAAATATTCTCGGAATCGGACGAAATCAATGCCCAACATCTTATTTTTCCCGGAACCTTCCAGAAAGTCAAAGGGGGGCCAGAGGGGAGCCCTGGGGGCCCCACATGTGTGGGCGGCGTGGCCCAGGGGGGGCGCGCCCCCCTAGTGTGAGGAGGCCCCGTGGCCCCTCCGACTCCGCCTCTTCGCCTATAAGATGCCTTGATACGTCTCAAACGTATCTATAATTTCTTATGTTCCATGCTAGTTTTATGACAATACCTACATGTTTTGTTCACACTTTATATCGTTTTGATGCGTTTTCCGGAACTAACCTATTGACGAGATGCCGAAGGGCCAGTTGCTGTTTTCTGCTGTTTTTGGTTTCAGAAATCCTACAAAGGAAATATTCTCGGAATTGGACGAAATCAACGCCCAGCATCTTATAATTGCGCGAAGCTTCCAGAACACCGGAGAGGCACCAGAGGGGAGCCCTGGGGGGCCCACACGTGTGGCCGGCGCGGCCAGGGCTGGGCCCGCGCCCCCCTGTTGTGTGGCGCCTCCGTAACCCTTCCGACTCCGCCTCTTCACCTATAAGAAGCCCCCTGACCTAAATCTTCAATACGGAAAAGCCACGGTACGAGAAACCTTCCAGAGCCGCCGCCATCGCGAAGCCAAGATCTGGGGGACAGGAGTCTCTGTTCCGGCACGCCGCCGGGACGGGGAAGTGCCCCCGGAAGGCTTCTCCATCGACACCACCACCATCTTCATCACCTCTGCTGTCTCCCATGAGGAGGGAGTAGTTCTCCATCGAGGCTAAGGGCTGTACCAGTAGCTATGTGGTTAATCTCTCTCCTATGTACTTCAATACAATGATCTCATGAGTTGCCTTACATGATTGAGATTCATATGAGCTTTGTATCACTATTCATCTATGTGTTACTCTGGTGATGTTATTAAAGTACTCTATTCCTCCTTCATGATGTAATGGTGGCAGTGTGTGCATCATGTAGTACTTGGCGTAGTTTATGATTGTAATCTCTTGTAGATTATGGAGTTAACTATTACTATGATAGTATTGATGCGATCTATTCCTCCTTTCATAGTGTGATGGTGACAGTGTGCATGCTATGTTAGTACTTGGTATAATTGCAATGATCTATTATGCACTCTAAGGTTATTTAAATATGAACATCGAATGTTGTGGAGCTTGTTAACTCCGGCATTTAGGTGCTCTTGTAGCCCTACACAATTAATGGTGTTTATCATCCAACAAGAGAGTGTAGAGTGGTTTTATTATGTGATCAATGTTGAGAGTGTCCACTAGTGAAAGTATGATCCCTAGGCCTTGTTTCAAAGCACTGAAACTCCGTTTATTTACTGTTCTGTTGCATGTTTACTCGCTGCCATATTTTATTCAGATTGCTATTACCACTCATATACATCCATACTACTTGTATTTCACTATCTCTTCGCCGAACTAGTGCACCTATACATCTGACAAGTGTATTAGGTGTGTTGGGGACACAAGAGACTTCTTGTATCGTGATTGCAGGGTTGCTTGAGAGGGATATCTTTGACCTCTTCCTCCCTGAGTTCGATAAACCTTGGGTGATCCACTTAAGGGAAACATGCTGCTGTTCTACAAACCTCTGCTCTTGGAGGCCCAACACTGTCTACAAGAATAGAAGCACCCGTAGACATCAAGCACTTTTCTGGCGCCGTTGCCGGGGAGGAAAGGTAAAAGGCACTCATACTCCGGTCCCAGGTAACTAAGTACTTTTCTGTTGCCGTTGTGTGTGTGCTCGAAGCTATTTCCTTTAGATCCCGCAATTGCATATTTTTGTTTCTTGTTAAACACTAGTAAGGCATAATGGAAAACATCTGTGAGCTTTTTAAACTATTTCCTGAGGCAAGACAGGAATGGTTTAATGCAAAAATTAAAAAACCTATGGAACCTTATTTGCATGCTAGTAGTAATATTAGTATGAACGCTTTGAACACCATTGTTGATAATGATATAGAAAATTCTAAGCTTGGGGAGGTCGGTTTTGATGAAAATGATCTCTTTAGCCCTCCGGGTATTGAGGAGAAAGTTTATGTTGATTATGATATGCCTCCCATATATGATGATTATAATGATAGTGGTCTTCTGGTGCCGCCTACTATGGAGGATAAAGTTTATTATGATGATACTATACCTCCTATATTTGATGATGAGAATAATAATGATAGCTACTTTGTTGAATTTGCTCCCACTACAACTAATAAAATTGATTATGCTTATGTTGGGAGTAGTAATAATTTTATGCATGAGACTCATGATAAGAATGTTTCATTTGATAGTTATATTGTTGAGTTTGTTCATGATGCTACTGAAAATCATTATGAGAGAGGAAAATATGGTTGTAGAAGTTTTCATGTTACTAAAACACCTCTCTATATGCTGAAAATCTTGAAGTTGCGCTTGTCTAGTTTTCCTATGCTTGTTGCATTATGCCTACATGACTTGTTTATTTACAAGATTCCTTTTCATAGGAAGTGGGTTAGACTTAAATATGTTTTGAACTTGCTTTTTGATGCTCTCTTTTGCTTCAACTCTCATCCTTGTGCGAGCATCGTTAAAATTGCTGAGCCCATCTTAATGGCTATAAAGAAAGAATTTCTTGGGAGATAATCCATGTGTTTATTTTGATACTGTTTTGTTGTGTCTTGGAAGTTGTTACTACTGTAGCAACCTCTCCTTATCTTATTTTATTGCATTGTTGTGCCAAGTAAAGTCTTTAATAGTAGGGTTGATACTAGATTTGGATTACTGCGCAGACACAGATTTCTATCTGTCACGAATTCGGGCAGGGATCTCTGTAGGTAACTCAGAAAAATCTGCCAATTTACGTGCGTGATCCTCAGATATGTACGCAACTTTCATTCAATTTGAGCATTTTCATCTGAGTAAGTACAATGCCTCTAAAAAATTCGTCTTTACGGACTGTTCTGTTTTGACAGATTCTGCCTTTTATTTTGCATTGCCTCTTTTGCTGTGTTGGATGGATTTCTTTGTTCCATTAACTTCCAGTAGCTTTGGGCAATGTCCAGAAGTGTTAAGAATGATTGTGTTACCTCTGAACATGTGAATTTTTGATTATGCACTAACCCTCTAATGAGTTTGTTTCGAGTTTGGTGTGGAGGAAGTTTTCAAGGGTCAAGAGAGGAGGATGATATACTATGATCAAGAAGAGTGAAAAGTCTAAGCTTGGGGATGCCCCCGTGGTTCATCCCTGCATATTTCAAGAAGACTCAAGCATCTAAGCTTGGGGATGCCCAAGGCATCCCCTTCTTCATCGACAATTTATCAGGTTTCTTCTCTTGAAACTATATTTTTATTCGGTCACATCTTATGTGCTTTACTTGGAGCGTCTATTTGTTTTTGTTTTTGTTTGAATAAATTCATGCTTGTGTGGGAGAGAGACACGCTCCGCTGTTGCGTATGAACACATGTGTTCTTAGCTTTACTCTTAATGTTCATGGCTGTGGTGACCCAGCGTACCACTGCATGGTGTAGTACACAAGTCGTTGACATAACACAAGTGAAACACCATTCCACTCATATTACATCTCTCAGAGTGGTACAACAGAAACATATGCGAGTCCAAGGTATGTCTATAGAAGTACACACGAACTGTTTACATAAGATCCACACAGCCTCCTACTTTACAGTGAGGTAAAACTTTAAATAAAGCTCCAAAAGAACGACTCGTAGTCTATCTTATTGCTAACTCAAGTTTAAGAGCTACTTGGCTTGCTATAGAATTCTAGCTACTTAGGTGCTAGGATTAGGGAAAGGTTCCCTTCTATTACTAGTCTAGGTTTCCATTATAGTTGATGCGGAAGTTGACTCCATTGACTTCTTTGATTGGATTCTTCATCTTGTTGCAGTTGACTCCTTTGTCTTCGAGTTCCACGGTAGTTTCTCCTTCGGTACATTGATCTCAGAAGGGGGTTCAAATGAGATAGAATGAGTACGAGCGTACTCAGCAAGTTCATATTAGGAAATATGTGTATCATGCACTAGCTACAGCCATAGACCAGAAAGTCATAGGCCAATGCAAGTTTTTGTAATCATTTCTTCAAAAGGTTTATTTTATTCTGAAAACTATGCCCGTCAGTCTTCACAGGTTGACTAGAACTTCGTGGAGTTCCTTTCCTGCCGCGTTCGCAGTTCCCTTCCCGGAACAGGGAGTGACAGTCACAATTCTTGATACCCTCTGCAGAGGTGCGTTACTTTACCCCACAAGAGATCTTAACTTTGTTGCCGGCCGAGAGTATGTCCCCGTCCACACTTCCTTTGGTGTGAGGCCTAGTATAAGATCCAAGCCAATCACTGCCTTCTCCGCGACCCTGCAAACCCACCCTTTTGTCCAACCGTACACCTCCAGTAGACTTCCCCCGATAATACGGCTTTACTCATGGTGTACTCCGGACAATCCATCATAGATCGTAGAGCCATCATCACTAATGGATGGGGATTTAAAAGGCTATCCCAACCTACGGCAGTGCCTCCAACACCCCGCCGGCTCTACCAATCCGTTGGCGTGCAGAAGGGAAAAGATACAGCTGACTTCCCCAGAGCCATTATAGATCTTATGGATAACGCGATATGTACGGCGCTAGAATCACTGGACGGCATTGGTACTTAATCCTAGGGTGATATAACCCATGCAATGGAACCTCCACCATATCAACACATACCATGGTTCCATTGCCCACCACATAGTCATATTCATAATTGTAAAATAATACTTTGCTTTTCAATGCATGAGTGATAAGTATAATACTTTGCATATAGTTTGATACAAATAATCAAATGACATGAGCAAGCGATGAACTTGCCTTTCTTGACTGCAAGATTATGCAGGCAAAAGCTTCGATACGTGATAACTCCAAATGCTGAAATACCATCATCGTCCGGTAAAGACAATGTTTAAAGAACTGGCAAAGATGCTATAATGCATAGTATGAGATGCAATCGTCCCGAGCGTAACTTAACCTCGATGATTAAGGATGTATGAGTTGTAAAGATTTCTTTAGGGTTGGTTGCACTTTTAGAATGGTTCTCAAACAATGTTCTTATTAGGGTTGGATGATTGAGGTTGATCTTAATGGTATGGTATATAAGAGTGGTGATCAATGGTACTAATTCAATTAACAAGTTAGGGTTTATACTTAGGTGGCATTAGTGGATCATATAGGTTTTAATTAAGAATAGGGACATGGAATGATAATCTCATGTGAATTGGTTTTATGTGGATGGATCATGATTATGCATCATTGGTTACTTATCAAGGTTCTACAAGTAAAGTTGAAATTCACATGATCACATGTGATAAGTAACTAGGGTTTTAGAGTTACTACTAAAGTGTAATGATCACATGGGTTAAATCCTTAGGGTTTTAGGTTTGAAACTACTATGGATGAACACATGAAATAATGAGATCAATGTCTTACTTAAATTGGAACTAGGGTTTCTAAGTTATGGTACAACTCCTAAAATGATAATTGGTAATATAGGTGTGGTTACTAATTACTTTGAAACAACATTAGTAATGGTTTAACATTTTATTAATTTTTACAAGATTTAATAATTAGAGTAATTCTTATTTAGGTTTAATTAAGAATCAGGGTTTAATAATTGTTATTAGGGTTTAAAATAATTAACTTGTTAATTAAAGATGTTTAAGTAAATAAGTTTTGATTTACCAAAATAATATTGGCTTATAATATTTTCTTGAGTTATTACTATTTAAAGAAAATAGAAAATAGTAATTTGTAATTAGGGTTTATGAATTACCACTAATAATTAAGTTAATGCAAATATGATAAATAAAATTAATCTTAAAATTTTACTTAGTTATTGAATAGTTAAAATTTAATTTTTTAAACTTCACTAATTATTGAATTCAAATTGTATTGTAAATAAATGAAATGGCATAATTAATCAGGTTAAAAATAAATGGATTTTTATTTTGACACACATTTTTGTTTTATATTTTATTTGGATAGAGTTTATTTTTGTGAGCATTTTGATATATTATTTATATTTTTATGAGTTGAAATGAAATTTCTATGATTTTGCAAAGTTTCAGTGATTTTCTGGAATTTGAAATAAAGCAGAAACACTAAATGTACCCGGTCTAGTATTACTCCAGTGACTGACTAGTGGGGTCGTTGACTAGTCATCTGCCTCGTTGGCAGCTGACCGAGTAAAAGGGTAGCGAGGGCCCACGGCCACGTCACACTCGCCGACGGCTTGACGCCGGCGGTCAGTCGGTGACGGCGCCGCCGCTACAGGGCACCCCCAGATGCGCGGTTGCTATCAAAAGAACGAGAAGAAGACGGGGAACATTATGGTGGTGGTGGAATCGGCTAGTAGTCGCCGGAACTTCGTCGGAATTCATAACCCGCGGCGGTGCTCTCCGGCGAACTCTCAATCGCGAGCCACAGATGCTTCTAGGAAACGAAAGTAGGCTCTAAAGATGCGCAAACTCACCCTGAGTAAGATGGTATGCTCAGCTCCGGCGATGGTCGACGGAGACGACGGCGATTGGCGATCTCCCAACGAACCCGACGGAAAGGGAACGATCAAATTCGTCTGGCTCCGAGCTCCCCTTGACGATTGCTTGCACCCAGAGGCTCCTCTCGACGATGCGCTTCCAACGAACCACTGCACGGAGCTTGGGGTGGTCTCCTCCGTCGAACTCGTCCACGACGCCGGTGATAGTAAACGGAGAATGGTGAGAGATAGAGGGCATCTGAGAGAGAATGGTTGGGCGGCGAGGAACAAGGACTATACGGTGATGCTTCGGAGGTATTTATAGAGCCAGAGGAGGTTGACATGGTCATTTCCACTCCGGCGATGGCTCAGATGTGGCGGCAATGTCGGCGGGTTTTGAGCGTTGATCTTGATGCCATTTTGGATAGGACGGACGCGAAGAGGATTGGACGCGGTTCTGAGATGATGGGCGATGTCCAGGCCATCCTTATCGTCGGCGAGGACGTGGCCGAGCTCCTCCATCGCGCTGTCGTCCCTGGAGAAGACGACGGTGTTCCTTTTCTTCCTCGATGAATCGGTATGGTGGTGGGTTGATTTTGTTCGCGGGCTGGGCTGCTCCTGGGCCTCGGCTTTGGGCTGCTGCGGACTGAACAGGTAAGTTTCCCTCCAATTCTCTTTTCAAATTTGCTATTTGTATTTTATTTTCTGTTTTCCATTTGTTGTTTAAATTCAATTTGAATCTGATTAATTTTTGCAGGTTCTAAATTATTTGAACATCAGAATCATTTGATAATGATATTCACTATCTTGTTTTGTTTTCAAACAACCATTTATAATTGAGTAATTTTTGTGCTTATGAGGCACAAGTTAAAATTCAAATAGATATTATTTTAGGGTTCATCTCAACTCTTATTTAATTTAGGAATCAAACCTGTTTTAATGGATCTGAAATTGAGAACATGTGAATGGTGAACATATTCTATTTTGCAAGTGCTTAACCATATTGATTATTCACATATTATTTAGGTATGACTAGGGTTTAACAAATGGTAAAGGAAATGGAATTTGTTCATGATTTTATGTGAATGATGGTTCTTAGAGTTTAAGAAGAGTGGTGATATAACCTCTATAATCATCAATCAAGCTTTGACTTAAATTATTTATGATGAATCCTATAATCCTCATAGTTAATTCAATTGCTCTTGTGGTGATTCTATTTTATAAAAATACTATTCCATTTGGTTCCCAAAGCAAGTACTTGGAAAACCAAATAGAATTGAATGTTTGTTTCACTCTACTCACCAAATGGCATTTAGTTTATAAGTGTATATGGATTGGTTTATACTTGGGATCCATGATACACAAGCTAGGACATAATATTCCATGTGGTGTGAATTCTACTTGAAAGGTTTAGGGTTTTGCATAAGCTTCACTAAATTGAAGTATAACTAGGCATGAGGTATGGCAGGGTTCAAATTATAATCCAAGTTAATCCATGGGTTGGAATTCAAATGTAGTTTAGGGTTTAAGTAGTGATCACCAATGTGATACACAACTAGGATTGGAATATGAGCATAAGCTTTGGTTATGTTTCACTAATGGAACATGGCTCTCATCTACAAGATTAAAGGTTGGTTTAAACAAGTAAGATGTAATACTACTCTAAAATTCTCTAGGATAGACATGGCTATGGTTAGCATCTATAATCTCTCTCACTTCTAAATGTCTTGTAATAGCCTAAGGTCCTACTCAAGATATGATTATATGATCCTCTAAATATATGGTTTGCCTAGGGATTCTACCTTGGTATCTTCTGAAGCTTGTTCTTCAGATAATCTGATAAACCTGCATCTTGTGGTATGCCTCCACCTCCTAGCTTCTTCATCTTGATCCTAGCTAATTCACATGGAGTGACTCTATGTGTTTGTTCCCATGTATCATGGTACTTGATGAGCAAATGGATGAAGGGTGTGGCTCTATTTATAGGCTTGGGCAAGCTCTAGTATCATGACACATAGGTGGTGACTCTTGTGTTGATTAGATGAGTAAGGTGCTTGGTTGTCATGCCCTCATCCATAGCAATCCTTTGAGCATGAGGTGGCATAGCTTGGAAAGCAAGTCATGTAGATATTTTCATCCTATGTGGCAAGATCATTATCCTCTCATATGATTTATTTTTGGTTAGCCAAGTGGCATTTGTTACTAAATATCTTGTGGATGGTTTTATTATTGTGGATGAGTCACTATATCATATTGGATTGGATTTATATTATAATATTGATCAAAAGATCAAGGTTGAAGGTTATTCCTCAAATTTGGATAGTTGGTGTTTGATTTCACCAAGGCATGATCATATGAGTTTGAAAATACTCATAGTCAGTTTGATTCAAATAGTTTGAACTATAAATCGTAATGTAAATGGATTTAGTTTTATGATATTCCATATACTTAATAAGTTATGATTTAAATAAGAATGTGTGGCTTTTATGCACTTTAGACCCTGTGGTTTACCTTATTTGGTAATAAGTTTAGAAGTGAATTAATTTACACACAAAGGTAGTAGCTAACTTTTAAGTGTTAATAAGTTAGGGTTTGATTCTTAAAGAATGTGTTGTTGAAAATATAATTCCATTTGATCAAATCCATAGATCAAATCATCTCTACCCAAAACAAGGTTTTAACAAAGATCATAGTGAAGTTTATAGCGCTTGACTTGATGATCTACTTCAATTCCAGCAAGTCAAGTGAAACTTCAGTTACTGTGGTAAGTTTTATTTGAAGCGCAAAAATTCCCCGGATTTTCTATGCATGAATGCAATGCATACTTTGGTGTTCTCTCATTTTATTGCCTCTAAACCTGGGATATTACAGCCTCTCCCCCTTAAACTGAACTTCGTCCCGAAGTTCGAACGCTCTCATGTTTCAGAATGTTGGAATGTCTTGAATAGATCACCATCCTTCAACTCCATGGTGATCATACTAGATATAATGGAATATGTCCCTTGTCCAGATCCTTCCTAGAGTCTTCTGATGTCTGGCACTGATACTTTCTTTTATTCTATGATTTCTTCCAACACTCTAAGCTTATAATCTTATTCTCCAAAGATTATTGGAGTAAGACATCTTATTGTGTTAACGGACTTTACTTATGGTTGTGGTGACATCTTCCTATCTGGGTACTAAAAGCTTGGTTCTACCCGCTACGGTAATCCAGCTGCGGTGTAATATGGCACTACAATTTACCAGCTGCGATACTCAAACCTTAAGTCTAAAGGATTGGTTTAAAGTAAGGTTATTGTTTTCCCTTACTACCATAACGAAAGTAATGGTACTTGGTAAGGTATTTACAATAGGCATGGTCCTGGTTGTTTAGTCCTACGAATGGATTAGACTCATTTAGTCCATCCAATCATGGCTTCTAGTTTATACTAATTATCCTCCCTTTGGTTTCTTTAGGTTCCATGAAAGGAATCTTTCTAATAATCATTAGTTTTGGTATGGTCAAACCCTTCGGTCTTTTGTTTTCTTAGGCTTTGATTGTCCTCCGATATCTACTTCATCCAACTTCATTTTCTTAGACTTACTTGAGCTCTCTTGGTTTCGAGTAATTACAATTACCCACTCAAGTTAAGGTCTAACCCTTACTTCCTCGAGATATGAACCTCGGCTTCTGGTCTGACATCCTCCTGAGAGTACTATTATATGGGTACTTCCCAACAACCTTATAAAAATAAGATCGGACTTTCTTTCAGTTCAGACCTTTTCTTGGTCCATCATACTCCAAATACTATATCTTAATACTTCTCATTCAGCCTTCCTCTCCCCCTTGGAGTTTACTAATGATCTTCCAACTTCCTTTCTTCAATCATTAAACTCCAAGGTTAGGTAGTTGGTCTAAGTTTGGTTTGTATTTTGTACCTTTCTAAAGTCTCACGAAGAATTCTTTGCGGTGTATCCACACAATTGTGGATATCCATTATGAATCCTCCGACTAAATATTTACCAACTACGAGATACCAGCTGTGAAATACTAGCTGCGGACTCCCCCTTTCTGGTAGGGTAAAGAACTGGTCAGGGTGTGGGCTATCTGGTACCCAAATTGCACTACCTAGTACCAGATGTGGCTTATTGGATACCAGCTATGGCTATGTTATGGTTCTAGTAAATATCTACCTACCAGCTGTGGCTACTTACGTAGTTTTAGATAAGATATACCTCACTTCACATTCTTTCTCTTCATGGTTATCCTATATCAGCTGCGGTCTTATTATACCAGCTGCGACTTCACTTGTCTATTTTCCTTCTTCTAGGGTTTGTTTTGCAAGAAAACCACTTGTTGACACTATGAAAATAGTATTGTAAGTGACTTCACTTGCATTCCCTTCTTCCATAATGAATATGGCTCTACTTCTTCTGCTCCATATTCACTATTTTCCTCACTTTCATGATACTTCCATGTTGAAGTACTCCTTGATTAAGGATAGAAGTAAGTTTTATTGGTCCTTCCTGTAGAGTATTGTGGTTGCTTCCCACAATTTGACTTCTTTCTTCCAGTGAACCTTCATCGTATCTTCAAAATCTTCAGAATTCGTCACTTCCTCACACGAATACCTTTACCCTCTAGACCTATAACATCAAGTAAGAGCTTGATATTGCAACATGCATTTGCATATCAAAGTCAAACTTCATGTATGGATCTAGTCAAACAATGAAAATCCAAGAAAATCCAAGAAGATTCAGCTTTGTGCTTATAATACACATCCTTATATGCCTGAATATAATAGTTGGGTAAGACATCCCTAAACATCAGGATCAGATGTGTAGTATATAACACCACATAAGATAGGTTTAGGTTGTGATACTTAGCACAAATACGTGAATTTCTACTATTTTTCTCAACATTTGTCTTAATTGCACATTTGCAATGAGACAAACTTGAAACAAAATGGCCTGGGATATTTGGAGTTAACCTAGTTTTCTTTGGAAGTACTAACAAAATAGTATACCATATATATGTGCTATTGAGGACTACTTCCTATAATACAATTAGTTCTAACATGTCTACTCTAAACACATGATTGTTTAGAATATACCACCTATAACTCTAGGATTTCTCTATGTGATATGCTCTAAATAAGCCTTCTTTAAATTAAGGACTATGGTTTTAACATACTTGGTACAGTTATTAGGATTTTAAGGCCTAAGCTTTCGAACTATTCCCTAAATCCTACTCCTTATCATCCTTTTGTTATCGTACTTATGATGTTCTACTCCATCATACCATGATTCCCAAGTGAATCATATATGAGTTCCTAGTTTATTATTGAAAGTAGACTCATGTAACTCCTATCACTCTTCCTTACCTCCTATGATTGACTCATCATAGACATATACTACCTTATATAACTTATCTCCCCTACTTAACATCAGTCATTTGACATTTTTAATGACTCTTGCTTATCTATAACTTGCATTGGTATACTTCTTCCAATAGGATATCTTCCTTATGGTTGTATCCTCTCTTTGGACTACCATGTGTTGTATACCAACTGTGGTCTACTACCACCCATTATCTTAAGCTCCAATGGTGTTCTAGTTATTTGGAATGAAGCAACATAACTAATTAACCTTATTTAAGAAAGATAGATAAGAGAAATTGACTCAAGTGTGTCAGGATTATTCTCAAGTGAATACCCATCTCAAGTCAAAAGAATATTTGGTTTGGCTAAGACAACTTCCTATAGACACTACCAAACCTATAGGTCTCCTTTAAAGGGTTTTTAATCCTAGGGTCAAAGCATTTGCTCTGATACCAGCTGTGGTGACCCAGCGTACCACTGCATGGTGTAGTACACAAGTCGTTGACATAACACAAGTGAAACACCGTTCCACTCATATTACATCTCTCAGAGTGGTACAACAGAAACATATGTGAGTCCAAGGTATGTCTATAGAAGTACACACGAACTGTTTACATAAGATCCACACAGCCTCCTACTTTACAGTGAGGTAAAACTTCAAATAAAGCTCCAAAAGAACGACTCGTAGTCTATCTTATTGCTAACTCAAGTTTAAGAGCTACTTGGCTTGCTATAGAATTCTAGCTACTTAGGTGCTAGGATTAGGGAAAGGTTCCCTTCTATTACTAGTCTAGGTTTCCATTATAGTTGATGCGGAAGTTGACTCCATTGACTTCTTTGATTGGATTCTTCATCTTGTTGCAGTTGACTCCTTTGTCTTCGAGTTCCACGGTAGTTTCTCCTTCGGTACATTGATCTAAGAAGGGGGTTCAAATGAGATAGAATGAGTACGAGCGTACTCAGCAAGTTCATATTAGGAAATATGTGTATCATGCACTAGCTACAGCCATAGACCAGAAAGCCATAGGCCAATGCAAGTTTTTGTAATCATTTCTTCAAAAGGTTTATTTTATTCTGAAAACTATGCCCGTCAGTCTTCACAGGTTGACTAGAACTTCGTGGAGTTCCTTTCCTGCCGCGTTCGCAGTTCCCTTCCCGGAACAGGGAGTGACAGTCACAATTCTTGATACCCTCTGCAGAGGTGCGTTACTTTACCCCACAAGAGATCTTAACTTTGTTGCCGGCCGAGAGTATGTCCCCGTCCGCACTTCCTTTGGTGTGAGGCCCAGTATAAGATCCAAGCCAATCACTGCCTTCTCCGCGACCCTGCAAACCCACCCTTTTGTCCAACCGTACACCTCTAGTAGACTTCCCCCGATAATACGGCTTTACTCATGGTGTACTCCGGACAATCCATGATAGATCGTAGAGCCATCATCACTAATGGATGGGGATTTAAAAGGCTATCCCAACCTACGGCAGTGCCTCCAACACCCCGCTGGCTCTACCAATCCGTTGGCGTGCAGAAGGGAAAAGATACAGCTGACTTCCCCAGAGCCATTATAGATCTTATGGATAACGCGATATGTACGGCGCTAGAATCACTGGACGGCATTGGTACTTAATCCTAGGGTGATATAACCGATGCAATGGAACCTCCACCATATCAACACATACCATGGTTCCATTGCCCACCACATAGTCATATTCATAATTGTAAAATAATACTTTGCTTTTCAATGCATGAGTGATAAGTATAATACTTTGCATATAGTTTGATACAAATAATCAAATGACATGAGCAAGCGATGAACTTGCCTTTCTTGACTGCAAGATTATGCAGGCAAAAGCTTCGATACGTGATAACTCCAAATGCTGAAATACCATCATCGTCCAGTAAAGACAATGTTTAAAGAACTGGCAAAGATGCTATAATGCATAGTATGAGATGCAATCGTCCCGAGCGTAACTTAACCTCGATGATTAAGGATGTATGAGTTGTAAAGATTTCTTTAGGGTTGGTTGCACTTTTAGAATGGTTCTTAACAAATGTTCTTATTAGGGTTGGATGATTGAGGTTGATCTTAATGGTATGGTATATAAGAGTGGTGATCAATGGTACTAATTCAATTAACAAGTTAGGGTTTATACTTAGGTGGCATTAGTGGATCATATAGGTTTTAATTAAGAATAGGGACATGGAATGATAATCTCATGTGAATTGGTTTTATGTGGATGGATCATGATTATGCATCATTGGTTACTTATCAAGGTTCTACAAGTAAAGTTGAAATTCACATGATCACATGTGATAAGTAACTAGGGTTTTAGAGTTACTACTAAAGTGTAATGATCACATGGGTTAAATCCTTAGGGTTTTAGGTTTGAAACTACTATGGATGAACACATGAAATAATGAGATCAGTGTCTTACTTAAATTGGAACTAGGGTTTCTAAGTTATGGTACAACTCCTAAAATGATAATTGGTAATATAGGTGTGGTTACTAATTACTTTGAAACAACATTAGTAATGGTTTAACATTTTATTAATTTTTACAAGATTTAATAATTAGAGTAATTCTTATTTAGGTTTAATTAAGAATCAGGGTTTAATAATTGTTATTAGGGTTTAAAATAATTAACTTGTTAATTAAAGATGTTTAAGTAAATAAGTTTTGATTTACCAAAATAATATTGGCTTATAATATTTTCTTGAGTTATTACTATTTAAAGAAAATAGAAAATAGTAATTTGTAATTAGGGTTTATGAATTACCACTAATAATTAAGTTAATGCAAATATGATAAATAAAATTAATCTTAAAATTTTACTTAGTTATTGAATAGTTAAACTTTAATTTTTTAAACTTCACTAATTATTGAATTCAAATTGTATTGTAAATAAATGAAATGGCATAATTAATCAGGTTAAAAATAAATGGATTTTTATTTTGACACACATTTTTGTTTTATATTTTATTTGGATAGAGTTTATTTTTGTGAGCATTTTGATATATTATTTATATTTTTGTGAGTTGAAATGAAATTTCTATGATTTTGCAAAGTTTCAGTGATTTTCTGGAATTTGAAATAAAGCAGAAACACTAAATGTACCCGGTCTAGTATTACTCCAGTGACTGACTAGTGGGGTCGTTGACTAGTCATCTGCCTCGTTGGTAGCTGACCGAGTCAAAGGGTAGCGAGGGCCCACGGCCACGTCACACTCGCCGACGGCTTGACGCCGGCGGTCAGTCGGTGACGGCGCCGCCGCTACAGGGCACCCCCAGATGCGCGGTTGCTATCAAAAGAACGAGAAGAAGACGGGGAACATTATGGTGGTGGTGGAATCGGCTAGTAGTCGCCGGAACTTCGTCGGAATTCATGACCCGCGGCGGTGGTCTCCGGCGAACTCTCAATCACGAGCCACAGATGCTTCTAGGAAACGAAAGTAGGCTCTAAAGATGCGCAAACTCACCCTGAGTAAGATGGTATGCTCAGCTCCGGCGATGGTCGACGGAGACGACGGCGATTGGCGATCTCCCGGCGAACCCGACGGAAAGGGAACGATCAAATTCGTCTGGCTCCGAGCTCCCCTTGACGATTGCTTGCACCCAGAGGCTCCTCGCGACGATGCGCTTCCAACGAACCACTGCACGGAGCTTGGGGTGGTCTCCTCCGTCGAACTCGTCCACGACGCCGGCGATAGTAAACGGAGAATGGTGAGAGATAGAGGGCATCTGAGAGAGAATGGTTGGGCAGCGAGGAACAAGGACTATACGGTGATGCTTCGGAGGTATTTATAGAGCCAGAGGAGGTTGACATGGTCATTTCCACTCCGGCGATGGCTCAGATGTGGCGGCAATGTCGGCGGGTTCTGAGCGTTGATCTTGATGCCATTTTGGATAGGACGGACGCGAAGAGGATTGGACGCGGTTCTGAGATGACGGGCGATGTCCAGGCCATCCTTATCGTTGGCGAGGACGTGGCCGAGCTCCTCCATCGCGCTGTCGTCCCTGGAGAAGACGATGGTGTTCCTTTTCTTCCTCGATGAATCGGTATGGTGGTGGGTTGATTTTGTTCGCGGGCTGGGCTGCTCCTGGGCCTCGGCTTTGGGCTGCTGCGGACTGAACAGGTAAGTTTCCGTCCAATTCTCTTTTCAAATTTGCTATTTGTATTTTATTTTCTGTTTTCCATTTGTTGTTTAAATTCAATTTGAATCTGATTAATTTTTGCAGGTTCTACATTATTTGAACATCAGAATCATTTGATAATGATATTCACTATCTTGTTTTGTTTTCAAACAACCATTTATAATTGAGTAATTTTTGTGCTTATGAGGCACAAGTTAAAATTCAAATAGATATTATTTTAGGGTTCATCTCAACTCTTATTTAATTTAGGAATCAAACCTGTTTTAATGGATCTGAAATTGAGAACATGTGAATGGTGAACATATTCTATTTTGCAAGTGCTTAACCATATTGATTATTCACATATTATTTAGGTATGACTAGGGTTTAACAAATGGTAAAGGAAATGGAATTTGTTCATGATTTTATGTGAATGATGGTTCTTAGAGTTTAAGAAGAGTGGTGATATAACCTCTATAATCATCAATCAAGCTTTGACTTAAATTATTTAGGATGAATCCTATAATCCTCATAGTTAATTCAATTGCTCTTGTGGTGATTCTATTTTATAAAAATACTATTCCATTTGGTTCCCAAAGCAAGTACTTGGAAAACCAAATAAAATTGAATGTTTGTTTCACTCTACTCACCAAATGGCATTTAGTTTATAAGTGTATATGGATTGGTTTATACTTGGGATCCATGATACACAAGTTAGGACATAATATTCTATGTGGTGTGAATTCTACTTGAAAGGTTTAGGGTTTTGCATAAGCTTCACTAAATTGAAGTATAACTAGGCATGAGGTATGGCAGGGTTCAAATTATAATCCAAGTTAATCCATGGGTTGGAATTCAAATGTAGTTTAGGGTTTAAGTAGTGATCACCAATGTGATACACAACTAGGATTGGAATATGAGCATAAGCTTTGGTTATGTTTCACTAATGGAACATGGCTCTCATCTACAAGATTAAAGGTTGGTTTAAACAAGTAAGATGTAATACTACTCTAAAATTCTCTATGATAGACATGGCTATGGTTAGCATCTATAATCTCTCTCACTTCTAAATGTCTTGTAATAGCCTAAGGTCCTACTCAAGATATGATTATATGATCCTCTAAATATATGGTTTGCCTAGGGATTCTACCTTGGTATCTTCTGAAGCTTGTTCTTCAGATAATCTGATAAACCTGCATCTTGTGGTATGCCTCCACCTCCTAGCTTCTTCATCTTGATCCTAGCTAATTCACATGGAGTGGCTCTATGTGTTTGTTCCCATGTATCATGGTACTTGATGAGCAAATGGATGAAGGGTGTGGCTCTATTTATAGGCTTGGGCAAGCTCTAGTATCATGACACATAGGTGGTGACTCTTGTGTTGATTAGATGAGTAAGGTGCTTGGTTGTCATGCCCTCATCCATAGCAATCCTTTGAGCATGAGGTGGCATAGCTTGGAAAGCAAGTCATGTAGATATTTTCATCCTATGTGGCAAGATCATTATCCTCTCATATGATTTATTTTTGGTTAGCCAAGTGGCATTTGTTACTAAATATCTTGTGGATGGTTTTATTATTGTGGATGAGTCACTATATCATATTGGATTGGATTTATATTATAATATTGATCAAAAGATCAAGGTTGAAGGTTATTCCTCAAATTTGGATAGTTGGTGTTTGATTTCACCAAGGCATGATCATATGAGTTTCAAAATACTCATAGTCAGTTTGATTCAAATAGTTTGAACTATAAATCGTAATGTAAATGGATTTAGTTTTATGATATTCCATATACTTAATAAGTTATGATTTAAATAAGAATGTGTGGCTTTTATGCACTTTAGACCCTGTGGTTTACCTTATTTGGTAATAAGTTTAGAAGTGAATTAATTTACACACGAAGGTAGTAGCTAACTTTTAAGTGTTAATAAGTTAGGGTTTGATTCTTAAAGAATGTGTTGTTGAAAATATAATTCCATTTGATCAAATCCATAGATCAAATCATCTCTACCCAAAACAAGGTTTTAACAAAGATCATAGTGAAGTTTATAGCGCTTGACTTGATGATCTACTTCAATTCCAGCAAGTCAAGTGAAACTTCAGTTACTGTGGTAAGTTTTATTTGAAGCGCGAAAATTCCCCGGATTTTCTATGCATGAATGCAATGCATACTTTGGTGTTCTCTCATTTTATTGCCTCTAAACCTGGGATATTACAGCCTCGCCACCATAAACTGACCTTCGTCCCGAAGTTCGAACGCTCTCATGTTTCAGAATGTTGGAATGTCTTGAATAGATCACCATCCTTCAACTCCATGGTGATCATACTAGATATAATGGAATATGTCCCTTGTCCAGATCCTTCCTAGAGTCTTCTGATGTCTGGCACTGATACTTTCTTTTATTCTATGATTTCTTCCAACACTCTAAGCTTATAGTCTTACTCTCCAAAGATTATTGGAGTAAGACATCTTATTGTGTTAACGGACTTTACTTATGGTTGTGGTGACATCTTCCTATCTGGGTACTAAAAGCTTGGTTCTACCCGCTACGGTAATCCAGCTGCGGTGTAATATGGCACTACAATTTACCAGTTGCGATACTCAAACCTTAAGTCTAAAGGATTGGTTTAAAGTAAGGTTATTGTTTTCCCTTACTACCATAACGAAAGTAATGGTACTTGGTAAGGTATTTACAATAGGCATGGTCCTGGTTGTTTAGTCCTACGAATGGATTAGACTCATTTAGTCCATCCAATCATGGCTTCTAGTTTATACTAATTATCCTCCCTTTGGTTTCTTTAGGTTCCATGAAAGGAATCTTTTTAATAATCATTAGTTTTGGTATGGTCAAACCCTTCGGTCTTTTGTTTTCTTAGGCTTTGATTGTCCTCCGATATCTACTTCATCCAACTTCATTTTCTTAGACTTACTTGAGCTCTCTTGGTTTCGAGTAATTACAATTACCCACTCAAGTTAAGGTCTAACCCTTACTTCCTCGAGATATGAACCTCGGCTTCTGGTCTGACATCCTCCTGAGAGTACTATTATATGGGTACTTCCCAACAACCTTATAAAAATAAGATCGGACTTTCTTTCAGTTCAGACCTTTTCTTGGTCCATCATACTCCAAATACTATATCTTAATACTTCTCATTCAGCCTTCCTCTCCCCCTTGGAGTTTACTAATGATCTTCCAACTTTCTTTCTTCAATCATTAAACTCCAAGGTTAGGTAGTTGGTCTAAGTTTGGTTTATATTTTGTACCTTTCTAAAGTCTCACGAAGAATTCTTTGCGGTGTATCCACACAATTGTGGATATCCATTATGAATCCTCCGACTAAATATTTACCAACTACGAGATACCAGCTGTGAAATACTAGCTGCGGAATCCCCCTTTCTTTTAGGGTAAAGAAATGTTCAGGTTGTGGGCTATCTGGTACCAGCTGCAGACTACCTAGTACCAGATGTGGCTTATTGGATACCAGCTATGGCTATGTTATGGTTCTAGTAAATATCTACCTACCAGCTGTGGCTACTTACGTAGTTTTAGATAAGATATACCTCACTTCACATTCTTTCTCTTCATGGTTATCCTATATCAGCTGCGGTCTTATTATACCATCTGCGACTTCACTTGTCTATTTTCCTTCTTCTAGGGTTTGTTTTGCAAGAAAACCACTTGTTGACACTATGAAAATAGTATTGTAAGTGACTTCACTTGCATTCCCTTCTTCCATAATGAATATGGCTCTACTTCTTCTGCTCCATATTCACTATTTTCCTCACTTTCATGATACTTCCATGTTGAAGTACTCCTTGATTAAGGATAGAAGTAAGTTTTATTGGTCCTTCCTGTAGAGTATTGTGGTTGCTTCCCACAATTTGACTTCTTTCTTCCAGTGAACCTTCATCGTATCTTCAAAATCTTCAGAATTCGTCACTTCCTCACACGAATACCTTTACCCTCTAGACCTATAACATCAAGTAAGAGCTTGATATTGCAACATGCATTTGCATATCAAAGTCAAACTTCATGTATGGATCTAGTCAAACAATGAAAATCCAAGAAAATCCAAGAAGATTCAGCTTTGTGCTTATAATACACATCCTTATATGCCTGAATATAATAGTTGGGTAAGACATCCCTAAACATCAGGATCAGATGTGTAGTATATAACACCACATAAGATAGGTTTAGGTTGTGATACTTAGCACAAATACGTGAATTTCTACTATTTTTCTCAACATTTGTCTTAATTGCACATTTGCAATGAGACAAACTTGAAACAAAATGGCACAGGATATTTGGAGTTAACCTAGTTTTCTTTGGAAGTACTAACAAAATAGTATACCATATATATGTGCTATTGAGGACTACTTCCTATAATACAATTAGTTCTAACATGTCTACTCTAAACACATGATTGTTTAGAATATACCACCTATAACTCTAGGATTTCTCTATGTGATATGCTCTAAATAAGCCTTCTTTAAATTAAGGACTATGGTTTTAACATACTTGGTACAGTTATTAGGATTTTAAGGCCTAAGCTTTCGAACTATTCCCTAAATCCTACTCCTTATCATCCTTTTGTTATCGTACTTATGATGTTCTACTCCATCATACCATGATTCCCAAGTGAATCATATATGAGTTCCTAGTTTATTATTGAAAGTAGACTCATGTAAATCCTATCACTCTTCCTTACCTCCTATGATTGACTCATCATAGACATATACTACCTTATATAACTTATCTCCCCTACTTAACATCAGTCATTTGACATTTTTAATGACTCTTGCTTATCTATAACTTGCATTGGTATACTTCTTCCAATAGGATATCTTCCTTATGGTTGTATCCTCTCTTTGGACTACCATGTGTTGTATACCAACTGTGGTCTACTACCACCCATTATCTTAAGCTCCAATGGTGTTCTAGTTATTTGGAATGAAGCAACATAACTAATTAACCTTATTTAAGAAAGATAGATAAGAGAAATTGACTCAAGTGTGTCAGGATTATTCTCAAGTGAATACCCATCTCAAGTCAAAAGAATATTTGGTTTGGCTAAGACAACTTCCTATAGACACTACCAAACCTATAGGTCTCCTTTAAAGGGTTTTTAATCCTAGGGTCAAAGCATTTGCTCTGATACCAGCTGTGGTGACCCAGCGTACCACTGCATGGTGTAGTACACAAGTCGTTGACATAACACAAGTGAAACACCGTTCCACTCATATTACATCTCTCAGAGTGGTACAACAGAAACATATGCAAGTCCAAGGTATGTCTATAGAAGTACACATGAACTGTTTACATAAGATCCACACAGCCTCCTACTTTACAGTGAGGTAAAACTTCAAATAAAGCTCCAAAAGAACGACTCGTAGTCTATCTTATTGCTAACTCAAGTTTAAGAGCTACTTGGCTTGCTATAGAATTCTAGCTACTTAGGTGCTAGGATTAGGGAAAGGTTCCCTTCTATTACTAGTCTAGGTTTCCATTATAGTTGATGCGGAAGTTGACTCCATTGACTTCTTTGATTGGATTCTTCATCTTGTTGCAGTTGACTCCTTTGTCTTCGAGTTCCACGGTAGTTTCTCCTTCGGTACATTGATCTAAGAAGGGGGTTCAAATGAGATAGAACGAGTACGAGCGTACTCAGCAAGTTCATATTAGGAAATATGTGTATCATGCACTAGCTACAGCCATAGACCAGAAAGTCATAGGCCAATGCAAGTTTTTGTAATCATTTCTTCAAAAGGTTTATTTTATTCTGAAAACTATGCCCGTCAGTCTTCACAGGTTGACTAGAACTTCGTGGAGTTCCTTTCCTGCCGCGTTCGCAGTTCCCTTCCCGGAACAGGGAGTGACAGTCACAATTCTTGATACCCTCTGCAGAGGTGCGTTACTTTACCCCACAAGAGATCTTAACTTTGTTGCCGGCCGAGAGTATGTCCCCGTCCACACTTCCTTTGGTGTGAGGCCCAGTATAAGATCCAAGCCAATCACTGCCTTCTCCGTGACCCTGCAAACCCACCCTTTTGTCCAACCGTACACCTCCAGTAGACTTCCCCCGATAATACGGCTTTACTCATGGTGTACTCCGGACAATCCATCATAGATCGTAGAGCCATCATCACTAATGGATGGGGATTTAAAAGGCTATCCCAACCTACGGCAGTGCCTCCAACACCCCGCCGGCTCTACCAATCCGTTGGCGTGCAGAAGGGAAAAGATACAGCTGACTTCCCCAGAGCCATCATAGATCTTATGGATAACGCGATATGTACGGCGCTAGAATCACTGGACGGCATTGGTACTTAATCCTAGGGTGATATAACCGATGCAATGGAACCTCCACCATATCAACACATACCATGGTTCCATTGCCCACCACATAGTCATATTCATAATTGTAAAATAATACTTTGCTTTTCAATGCATGAGTGATAAGTATAATACTTTGCATATAGTTTGATACAAATAATCAAATGACATGAGCAAGCGATGAACTTGCCTTTCTTGACTGCAAGATTATGCAGGCAAAAGCTTCGATACGTGATAACTCCAAATGCTGAAATACCATCATCGTCCGGTAAAGACAATGTTTAAAGAACTGGCAAAGATGCTATAATGCATAGTATGAGATGCAATCGTCCCGAGCGTAACTTAACCTCGATGATTAAGGATGTATGAGTTGTAAAGATTTCTTTAGGGTTGGTTGCATTTTTAGAATGGTTCTCAAACAATGTTCTTATTAGGGTTGGATGATTGAGGTTGATCTTAATGGTATGGTATATAAGAGTGGTGATCAATGGTACTAATTCAATTAACAAGTTAGGGTTTATACTTAGGTGGCATTAGTGGATCATATAGGTTTTAATTAAGAATAGGGACATGGAATGATAATCTCATGTGAATTGGTTTTATGTGGATGGATCATGATTATGCATCATTGGTTACTTATCAAGGTTCTACAAGTAAAGTTGAAATTCACATGATCACATGTGATAAGTAACTAGGGTTTTAGAGTTACTACTAAAGTGTAATGATCACATGGGTTAAATCCTTAGGGTTTTAGGTTTGAAACTACTATGGATGAACACATGAAATAATGAGATCAATGTCTTACTTAAATTGGAACTAGGGTTTCTAAGTTATGGTACAACTCCTAAAATGATAATTGGTAATATAGGTGTGGTTACTAATTACTTTGAAACAACATTAGTAATGGTTTAACATTTTATTAATTTTTACAAGATTTAATAATTAGAGTAATTCTTATTTAGGTTTAATTAAGAATCAGGGTTTAATAATTGTTATTAGGGTTTAAAATAATTAACTTGTTAATTAAAGATGTTTAAGTAAATAAGTTTTGATTTACCAAAATAATATTGGCTTATAATATTTTCTTGAGTTATTACTATTTAAAGAAAATAGAAAATAGTAATTTGTAATTAGGGTTTATGAATTACCACTAATAATTAAGTTAATGCAAATATGATAAATAAAATTAATCTTAAAATTTTACTTAGTTATTGAATAGTTAAAATTTAATTTTTTAAACTTCACTAATTATTGAATTCAAATTGTATTGTAAATAAATGAAATGGCATAATTAATCAGGTTAAAAATAAATGGATTTTTATTTTGACACACATTTTTGTTTTATATTTTATTTGGATAGAGTTTATTTTTGTGAGCATTTTGATATATTATTTATATTTTTATGAGTTGAAATGAAATTTCTATGATTTTGCAAAGTTTCAGTGATTTTCTGGAATTTGAAATAAAGCAGAAACACTAAATGTACCCGGTCTAGTATTACTCCAGTGACTGACTAGTGGGGTCGTTGACTAGTCATCTGCCTCGTTGGCAGCTGACCGAGTCAAAGGGTAGCGAGGGCCCACGACCACGTCACACTCGCCGACGGCTTGACGCCGGTGGTCAGTCGGTGACGGCGCCGCCGCTACAGGGCACCCCCAGATGCGCGGTTGCTATCAAAAGAACGAGAAGAAGACGGGGAACATTATGGTGGTGGTGGAATCGGCTAGTAGTCGCCGGAACTTCGTCGGAATTCATGACCCGCGGCGGTGCTCTCCGGCGAACTCTCAATCGCGAGCCACAGATGCTTCTAGGAAACGAAAGTAGGCTCTAAAGATGCGCAAACTCACCCTGAGTAAGATGGTATGCTCAGCTCCGGCGATGGTCGACGGAGACGACGGCGATTGGCGATTTCCCGGTGAACCCGACAGAAAGGGAACGATCAAATTCGTCTGGCTCCGAGCTCCCCTTGACGATTGCTTGCACCCAGAGGCTCCTCTCGACGATGCGCTTCCAACGAACCACTGCACGGAGCTTGGGGTGGTCTCCTCCGTTGAACTCGTCCACGACGCCGGCGACAGTAAACGGAGAATGGTGAGAGATAGAGGGCATCTGAGAGAGAATGGTTGGGCGGCGAGGAACAAGGACTATACGGTGATGCTTCGGAGGTATTTATAGAGCCAGAGGAGGTTGACATGGTCATTTCCACTCCGGCGATGGCTCAGATGTGGCGGCAATGTCGGCGGGTTCTGAGCGTTGATCTTGATGCCATTTTGGATAGGACGGACGCGAAGAGGATTGGACGCGGTTCTGAGATGATGGGCGATGTCCAGGCCATCCTTATCGTCGGCGAGGACGTGGCCGAGCTCCTCCATCGCGCTGTCGTCCCTGGAGAAGACGACGGTGTTCCTTTTCTTCCTCGATGAATCGGTATGGTGGTGGGTTGATTTTGTTCGCGGGCTGGGCTGCTCCTGGGCCTCGGCTTTGGGCTGCTGCGGACTGAACAGGTAAGTTTCCCTCCAATTCTCTTTTCAAATTTGCTATTTGTATTTTATTTTCTGTTTTCCATTTGTTGTTTAAATTCAATTTGAATCTGATTAATTTTTGCAGGTTCTAAATTATTTGAACATCAGAATCATTTGATAATGATATTCACTATCTTGTTTTGTTTTCAAACAACCATTTATAATTGAGTAATTTTTGTGCTTATGAGGCACAAGTTAAAATTCAAATAGATATTATTTTAGGGTTCATCTCAACTCTTATTTAATTTAGGAATCAAACCTGTTTTAATGGATCTGAAATTGAGAACATGTGAATGGTGAACATATTCTATTTTGCAAGTGCTTAACCATATTGATTATTCACATATTATTTAGGTATGACTAGGGTTTAACAAATGGTAAAGGAAATGGAATTTGTTCATGATTTTATGTGAATGATGGTTCTTAGAGTTTAAGAAGAGTGGTGATATAACCTCTATAATCATCAATCAAGCTTTGACTTAAATTATTTAGGATGAATCCTATAATCCTCATAGTTAATTCAATTGCTCTTGTGGTGATTCTATTTTATAAAAATACTATTCCATTTGGTTCCCAAAGCAAGTACTTGGAAAACCAAATAGAATTGAATGTTTGTTTCACTCTACTCACCAAATGGCATTTAGTTTATAAGTGTATATGGATTGGTTTATACTTGGGATCCATGATACACAAGTTAGGACATAATATTCTATGTGGTGTGAATTCTACTTGAAAGGTTTAGGGTTTTGCATAAGCTTCACTAAATTGAAGTATAACTAGGCATGAGGTATGGCAGGGTTCAAATTATAATCCAAGTTAATCCATGGGTTGGAATTCAAATGTAGTTTAGGGTTTAAGTAGTGATCACCAATGTGATACACAACTAGGATTGGAATATGAGCATAAGCTTTGGTTATGTTTCACTAATGGAACATGGCTCTCATCTACAAGATTAAAGGTTGGTTTAAACAAGTAAGATGTAATACTACTCTAAAATTCTCTAGGATAGACATGGCTATGGTTAGCATCTATAATCTCTCTCACTTCTAAATGTCTTGTAATAGCCTAAGGTCCTACTCAAGATATGATTATATGATCCTCTAAATATATGGTTTGCCTAGGGATTCTACCTTGGTATCTTCTGAAGCTTGTTCTTCAGATAATCTGATAAACCTGCATCTTGTGGTATGCCTCCACCTCCTAGCTTCTTCATCTTGATCCTAGCTAATTCACATGGAGTGGCTCTATGTGTTTGTTCCCATGTATCATGGTACTTGATGAGCAAATGGATGAAGGGTGTGGCTCTATTTATAGGCTTGGGCAAGCTCTAGTATCATGACACATAGGTGGTGACTCTTGTGTTGATTAGATGAGTAAGGTGCTTGGTTGTCATGCCCTCATCCATAGCAATCCTTTGAGCATGAGGTGGCATAGCTTGGAAAGCAAGTCATGTAGATATTTTCATCCTATGTGGCAAGATCATTATCCTCTCATATGATTTATTTTTGGTTAGCCAAGTGGAATTTGTTACTAAATATCTTGTGGATGGTTTTATTATTGTGGATGAGTCACTATATCATATTGGATTGGATTTATATTATAATATTGATCAAAAGATCAAGGTTGAAGGTTATTCCTCAAATTTGGATAGTTGGTGTTTGATTTCACCAAGGCATGATCATATGAGTTTCAAAATACTCATAGTCAGTTTGATTCAAATAGTTTGAACTATAAATCGTAATGTAAATGGATTTAGTTTTATGATATTCCATATACTTAATAAGTTATGATTTAAATAAGAATGTGTGGCTTTTATGCACTTTAGACCCTGTGGTTTACCTTATTTGGTAATAAGTTTAGAAGTGAATTAATTTACACACAAAGGTAGTAGCTAACTTTTAAGTGTTAATAAGTTAGGGTTTGATTCTTAAAGAATGTGTTGTTGAAAATATAATTCCATTTGATCAAATCCATAGATCAAATCATCTCTACCCAAAACAAGGTTTTAACAAAGATCATAGTGAAGTTTATAGCGCTTGACTTGATGATCTACTTCAATTCCAGCAAGTCAAGTGAAACTTCAGTTACTGTGGTAAGTTTTATTTGAAGCGCGAAAATTCCCCGGATTTTCTATGCATGAATGCAATGCATACTTTGGTGTTCTCTCATTTTATTGCCTCTAAACCTGGGATATTACAATGGCGAAGGTTGAAACTGCTTCGTTCATTGTTATATGGTTGGAAACAGAAAATACTTCATGTGGTAATTGGTATAATGTCTTGAATAATTTGATACTTGGCAATTGTTGTGCTCATATAGATCATGTTTAAGCTCTTGCATCATGTACTTTGTACCCATTAATGAAGAACTACATAGAGCTTGTTAAAATTTGGTTTGCATGATTGGTCTCTAGAGTCTAGATATTTTCTGGTTAAGGTGTTTGAACAACAAGGAAGACGATGTAAAGTCTTATAATGCTTACAATATGTTCATATGTGAGTCTTGCTGCACCGTTTTATACTTGAGTTTGCTTCAAACAACCTTGCTAGCCCAGCCTTGTATTGAGAGGAATTCTTCTCGTGCATCCAAATCCTTGAGCCAAAAACTATGCCATTTGTGTCCACCATACCTACCTACCACATGGTATTTCTCTGCCATTCCAAAGTAAATTACTTGAGTGCTACCTTTAAAATTCTATTCTTTGCCTTTACAATACATAGCTCATGGGAAAATAGCCTTAAAAACTATTGTGGTGAAGAATATGTACTTATGTATCTTATTTCTTAATAAGTTGCTTGTTGAGCGGTAACCATGTTTCTGGGGACGCCATCAACTTTTACACCTTTGTTGAATATCATGTGAGTTGCTATGCATGTTCGTCTTGTCTGAAGTAAGGGCGATTTTCATGATCAAATGGTTTGAGTATGCATATTGTTAGAGAAAAACATTGGGCCGCTAACTAAAGCCATGAATCATGGTGGAAGTTTCAGTTTGGACACAAATCCTCAATCTCTTATGAGAATATTATCGGTTGTTAAATGCTTAAGCATTAAAAGAGGAGTCCATTATCTGTTGTCTATGTTGTCCCGGTATGGATGCCTAAGTTGAGAATAATCAAAAGCGAGAAATCCAATGCGAACTTTCTCCTTAGACCTCTGTACAGGCAGCATAGAGGTACCCCTTTGTGACACTTGGTTGAAACATATGCTATGCAATGATAATCCATGTTAATCCAAGCTAATTAGGACAAGGTGTGAGCACTATTGGTAATCTATGCATGAGGCTTGCAACTTATAGGATATCTTATACATAACGCATATGCTTTATTACTACCGTTGACAAAATTGTTTCTCTGTTTTCAAAATGAAAAGCTCTAGCACAAAAATAGTAATCCATGCTTCCCTTTGCGAAGGGCCATTCTTTTACTTTATGTTGAGTCAGTTCACCTACTTCTTTCTATCTTAGAAGCAAACACTTGTGTCAACTGTGTGCATTGATTCTTACATGTTTACCTATTGCACTTGTTATATTACTTTATGTTGACAACTATCCATGAGATATACATGTTACAAGTTGAAAGCAATTGCTGAAACTTAATCATCCTTTGTGTTGCTTCAATGCCTTTTACTTTGAATCTATTGCTTTATGAGTTAACTCTTATGCAAGACTTATTGATGCTTGTCTTGAAAGTATTATTCATGAAAAGTCTTTGCTATATGATTTAGTTGTTTAATCATCATCTTTACCATTGCTTTGAATCACTTCATTCATCTCATATGTTTTACAATAGTATTGATCGAGATCATGTTGGTAGTATGTCACTTAAGAAATTATCATTGTTATCGTTTACCTACTCGAGGGCGAGTAGGAACTAAGCTTGGGGATGCTTGATACGTCTCAAACGTATCTATAATTTCTTATGTTCCATGCTAGTTTTATGAAAATACCTACATGTTTTGTTCACACTTTATATCGTTTTGATGCGTTTTCCGGAACTAACCCATTGACGAGATGCCGAAGGGCCAGTTGCTGTTTTCTGCTGTTTTTGGTTTCAGAAATCCTACAAAGGAAATATTCTCGGAATTGGACGAAATCAACGTCCAGCATCTTATAATTGCGCGAAGCTTCCAGAACACCGGAGAGGCACCAGAGGGGAGCCCTGGGGGGCCCACACATGTGGCCGGCGCGGCCAGGGCTGGGCCCGCGCCCCCCTGTTGTGTGGCGCCTCCGTAACCCTTCCGACTCTGCCTCTTCGCCTATAAGAAGCCCCCTGACCTAAATCTTCGATACGGAAAAACCACGGTACGAGAAACCTTCCAGAGCCGCCGCCATCGCGAAGCCAAGATCTGGGGGACAGGAGTCTCTGTTCCGGCATGCCGCCGGGACGGGGAAGTGCCCCCGGAAGGCTTCTCCATCGACACCGCCGCCATCTTCATCACCGCTGATGTCTCCCATGAGGAGGGGTGTAACATCCCTGTTTTGCTAAACCCTAATTAGGAATTGTTTGTGCATTCATGAGCATCATATAAATGCATTAAGAGAAATTTGCACCTTAATTTAAAAGTGGAAACCCTAACATATGCATCTCTTCCTATATTTGAAATGTGTTCAAATGTTTGAAAACCTCAAAAGAAAATGATGTGCACCTTCAAATATTATTAGGAAGGCCACTAAATATTTTTCCTAAAAGTTTTGAAGTTATTTTTGGATCTAAAGGGTTGCAAAGTGCCAAAATCTAATTGGTTTGAGCCTTGTTTTAAAATTTCAGAGAAAACCTTAAAGCCTAGGGGGTTTTCTAAAAATCCCCCTTTGTCTTCTTCGGCAGACACGCACGCTGCTGCGTGCCGCCGCTCTGGCCGTCGATGGCGCCGGCGGCTGGGATGCTCCCCACCGCCCTGGCCGCCTATAAAGGCCTCCGAGCCGCCGCAGTGAACCCCCATTTCGCCACCTCCCCCTTTCTCCTCTTCTCTGCAAGCTCCGCCCGAAACCCTAGGTCCGGCCAACCACCGTCGCCGCCGTTCCGCTCCACCCCGTGCCCTGCCGAGAAGCTCCCGAGCTCTGCCGCGACGCCCTCGACCTCCTCCGCCCAGCAGCGCAAGCAGACAGGGCCGGAATCGGCCGAATCGGGCGACCTCTGCCGCGCCGGCCACCGCCGCTCGCCGGCGTTGCCGGGCCCCCTCGCCTCGCCGTCGACACCGAAGCTCCGCGGTGAGCTTCGAGCATCATGGTGCCCTCCGTTCGCTCGCCCGCCTCCTGTAGCTCCCGGCCGACGTGTGCCCGCGAGTTCTGCCGCCGGCCACCGCCGCCGTGGTCGCTCCGGCGACCATTGGTGGGCGGCGCCCCCGCCAAATGGTTCCACGCATCGCCCTGCCTCTTTTCCCCCCCTCGCGCGCCTCAATTGTGGGCTCAATCGCTCGATTGGAGCTCGACCAGAGCTCCCAGTGAGCTCATGGCCGCGCTGACGTCATGCTGACGTCAGCGTGACGTCATAATTCCTTTTTATTATTTCTGTTATTTTCAGTAATTGTTTAATAATTCATATAAATTCAGAAAAATACAAATTTATATATCAAATTGATCAGAAAAACATTTCCTATTTGTTTATACATGTTTCATACATGATTGAACCCATTAAATGTGGAGCTTAGTAGAAAACCCTAATACACCCCTCTCATATGTCGGGGTCCGATGCCGGAACCCCTTTAATCTGATGATGCACCTAGGGTTTACTCAATTCCGTTAATATGACATATCATTCATACTTGTATGCGCATTGCATCGATGCCATGTGTTGATTGTTATTCCTCTCTTTATAGTATTTGCTTCTTCGCGATCGATAGAGCACGTGCCCGAGACGATGAAGATCAACAACGACGCAGATCAATAATTGTCCATCGGCAAACAAGTCAAGCATGGGATCCTGGAAGATCCACTTCGGTTTGTCAGGGACAAAGGCAAGCCCTAGCCTGGTTCATATATGTTTTCGAAATGCTTTCACTCTGGTTCCTACGTATTGCATACGATTCAACTGTCTTTTATCGATAGGTAGAGTTATCCTATCTATTGCATGTTCCACCCTTGTAGCCTCAAATACCTGATCCACTGCTCCTAGCATAACTAGGTTGGGCATGTGTGCGTCGCTAGAGCCTTTATCTCCTTATGCTTAGCCATGCTTAGTTTGTTACGCTACTACTCCGGTCTTCGGACTGGAGCCATACAAGGAAATGAATCTAGCATGACAAGTTGACGTGGTAAGTATAGAGATGATGATAAACATGATTAAAGGCTCAGACGAGAGGCCACATTGGGATGTGGTGGGTTGTTTCGTTTCTGCCGACCCTAGGAACCGAGTTCTCGCCTCTTGAACCAAGACTGAGCGTACAACCACGCGAGGCCCTATTATGGTACCCTCTCGACTCACTAACTTGCCTAGTAGATTCCATCAGTCACATAGTTTGCGCGTTACCTGGTCATATGCATTGCATTTTGCTTGGGGGTAAAGGTACATAACAGGCAGGTAAGCGTGGTCGTGGTGGCTGGGGGTTGCGGCCACTGGGGAAACCCACCTCGGCTCACATCATTAAGGACCGACTTCGGGACTTGACCCGTTACGGCGGAACAATCCTTAGCGCGTGACTCATGGTCTCGGCGACAGCAAGGTAAAGGTCGTGGTCAGCCACCCTCTGCCGGCTTTCCAAGGAAGAGAGCTTATGATCTGGCATTAAGAGTCGGCTGGTACGTGTGGGTAAAGTTGTGCACCCCTGCAGGGTTAAATCTTTTCGAAAAGCCGTGTCCACGGTTACGGACGACTTGGGAAAGGACGTGGAGATCATAGAGAACTTTAACCTAATCGTAAAACTTGGCAAACAATGTGTGTTTACGGATACCTTCTTCGGGTGTTGAGGGGGTAATCCGAGGATAGTGGTTCGAGATGATGAAGATTGGTGGATACAATATGATGATCAGTAGAGCTAGAGATGTCGCTCTCTTATCCCTTTTAAAAGGTTCTGAGTAGTCGAACTTCTTCTCCCTCTTGTTTAACAAAGGAAAACTGGCTTTACGCAAAAGAAGCTCTACAGAAAGCCCGCATACCCGCTTTGCTAAAAGGTTGTACTAAGTCTTGCTGAGTCCCTGTACTCAGCTTTGCATGCTTTTGTTTCAGAAGAAGTCGCTCCAACAGATGGTGATTTTTAGTCGACATCAACGAGTAGCTTGGGGTTCCCAGGTGGCAGCCTGGAATCTATGGGCTGGGACGTCACCGTTATGCTCCTGGCCTCTTAGGCCTTTCGCTATCTTGCTATGTATAATAGCATAACTTCGCTTCCGTTGATTGATGTATGTCAGGTCAGTGACCTCTGCTTGTAATGCTTTGGTTCTTCGCTCAGTTATGAGCTTGTATTACTTTTTGAGTCGTAGAGTCACTGTTGTGTTACCGATTCTCTCACTGTAGTCTCTCGAGCTCTAGGTTAGGCTTATGTCAGACGAAGATCTGGTATTTGTCTAACCCTGATCCCGGGGGTGCCACAGGTTTTGGTATCAGAGCAGGACTGCCTGTAGGAAACCCTTTCCACTGGTCGATGTTGAGTCTAGTGTTTGGGAAAACTATTTGAAAGCTAAAATTATTTGCGAAAATCTGATTAGGCTTCTTTTTACTCCTTATCTGGTATCGCTCTAATTCAAAGTGCCTTACCTTGTGTTGATTTGAAAGTTTTTCTATATCTTATAGTCTTTCAAACTTAGGTGCCTCAAGGGCATGACATTCCTAAACCAGTTGACCTAGTGCAGAGTTCTCTAGAGTCTCGTGTGTGTTCTTTGCATCCTCCTTGTTTTGTTTCTACAGAGAGATTCCTTTCCATCATGATCTCTCTATATTGTGGGTTCCACATCCTTCTGTTCTAGGCTTCAAGGTTTCCTTTCACCTTGGATGCCTCCTTTCCTTTTTATTGGATACTTCTGAAGCTAGATATGGCTTCTTGAAAGTTACCTTGTGATTACTACCTTGCAGTGTCCTCTGTGTCACTCATCTAGTAGTTACTCCTTTCTCGGTTTTTAACCCTTGGACTTGAACCGAAGGTCCCCGATTGTGCTAGATTCTAGTATACGAATCTTCGTACATGAAGCTGGCCTTTAACCCAAGATCCATTCCATTGAACACTGGTGTTAATGTTCAAACATTACATCTGGATGGCTAAATTCAAATTAAGCTAGCCTTCAAGATTGTGGTTATTGTCGTGTTGAATTGCGGCAATAAAGGTCTTTCCCTTTCACTAGCTATCGCAGAAGTTCTTTCATCGAACCAAACAGATCATGACAAGAGTGCTCTTTGAGAGTCTCATATCTATGCCTGTAACTCCGCCACACCTCCCTTTTTGAGCATGAGTTTCACAAAAGTGTTAACTTGTGCATCCACCTCTCAGGAATTATGTTCCTGATTGTGTTCCTCCTCTTTAGTCACTTTCCGATCTTTGTCTGCTAGTGAGAAGACAAGTTCTAAATGTGCATTGGTGTTTACCAATGTATGTTACTCTTGTGGTTCTTCAAGACATTCCACTTCAGTATGTCAGGAGAAACAAACTCCAGTACCTCGTCCGTTTCTAAGACTTGGTCAAAGTGTTGTAATCCGCAGATTAAGAGGCCTCGTTAGCTTCTGTTCTGTTCTACCTTAGAGTATCACACTGTTCTATATCATGAGGTCGTGCTTTGTACCATGGCCTTATTGATGAAGTGATGCTCTTACATATCTTTACTCACCCTTTCCTCGAGCTGTATATGCTTGGGAATGTTGGGGTGTGCGTATTGATGTGGCCATCTAAGATTCTTATCAATTCTTATTGCTTCAAAATCCAAGGACATTTGTGTCATTCTTAGCATGATTGGTTTGCCAATCACTAAGCGAAGTTTGACTGTGATGCCAAGTCCATTCGTTCAGGCGCACATCTTCGGTCAAAGAGTTAGGTCGATCCCAAAGCTCTCAAGACCATATCGTTTTCTTTGTAAAGCAAGAGTCCCTCTTGAATTCAGCGATATACCGGTGATTCGTGATATTCTAGTTGTCTCTCTAGAAGTATTACCATGTTCTTACATGACCGTGTTATCAAGTTCATGAGTACGGTTGTTCGTTGAACTACTCCTACTCCAAGAAACCATGTTGGATACCCAGGACTAATTGGTTGAGCTTAAACAACAACTTGGAGAGTTGAAAGACAAGAGCTCTATCCAACTGTGTTCCTTCATAAAGGGATGTCTAGTGTTGTTTGTGTTGAAGTCAGAAAGTATCTCCTTTGTGGATATGCTATCTTCCCCATACTTGATTTGAGTTTGGGCTATCGCCAAATCAAAGTCAGTTCCAAGGACTATTTTGATTGTGTTTCCACTCATGGTGTTTCATCTGAGTATACCTTCATGTCCTTTGGTCTGACCAATACTTTTGCCTCGTTCATGCAAAATATGAGTTTCTCATTGGAGTATCTTGATAAGTTTGTTGTTGAGCTCATCGATGACATTCTTATCTTCTCCAAGTTTGAAAGTGATTCATATTGAACAGTTGGCAGTAATATTGGAAAATTTTGAGAACCATCTTTATGTTATCATGAAGTATGTGTTCCGGATGTTGGAAGTGACCTTCTCAGATTCACATGCACTTGCTGAAAGATGTCGCCGTGAGTCCGAGATGAGTTCCATTTTTTTTTCTCTCGGGAATCATCGCAAGTCAGTTATGCATGTGCGGAATATTCTGGAGATGGCAGGTTGTTACCTCCATTTGCTTGAAAAGTTCCTTGTGCACACTAAGCCACTGACTGGTTTGTTCAAGAAAGAGAAGTATCTTAAGAGCTTCAATATCTTCTACGATGTCCCCACCAAGACTCACTTGTGTTTCATTGCAAGCTCATGAGCACGCAATTGCCTTTAGCAGTCGCAACCACATATATTACGCAATCTAGCTCCATCCTTTGGAGTTTGACATAGTGGTCCATATCTTGAGAGTCTATCGACTTTACCTTGGTGGTAACTGTTGCAAATCTTCTATTCGGACATTCTGAGTCTGAAATATTATTACACCTAACCTAAGCTGAATCTCAAGCGGCAATGATGGTTAGTGGTTCTGAAGGATTCATGGCATAGGTCTCTTTGTAATCCCGGCAAGATTGATGTCGTGGTTAACACAATTAGTCGGAAGGCTTATTGCCATAATCTCTTGATTCATCAAGAATAACTACTCTCCAGAAGGATCTTGTGTGACTTATTCTAGGAGTTGCCCTAATGATGTCTTTTCAAATCCTGAAGTCTGACCTTCACTCGATGACCTTTTGAAGGCTCGTCAATAGCCTAAACATTAGTGTATATAACATCAAGGAGAACATTATAAGCAGAGTTGCTAAATGTCTCTCAGTCAATCCCTTGAAATCATTTCTCCGGTGACAACAACTGCGTTCGAAGAAATTTCACTCCCCACTGATCCTTGGGACTTCCTTAGCCAGTAACCTTCCCTTTTCGTTGGTTATTACCTAAAATTCTAATCAATTCACACGTTGTGTGAATTCATCAGTCATCTAGGCCCCAGCCTTTTGAGTAGACAATAATCGTTTCTTGTATCCTTGACCAAAGAGTGACTACGATTATTAAATCCAAAGTTCCTCTGGTTTGAAAATTATTCGTGTTTCTACGAGTCGCCCTCTCTAAGAGTGCCTCGTTATGGTATCGAAGGCAGTTTAACTCTTCGCTACCTTGTCCTTCGTATTCCTATCAGGCATGGATCAATTGTATATCAAAATTTGAAACTTCTTCCGCCCCCTTCGTTACCTTGATATGTTTGATGTTTGTCAGCTCAAGAGTTGTTTCTGAACACTCTTTCCATGAGTTGACCATGAGATACTCGATCTTCTAGAGATCTTTCAGTCTAGAGTTATTCCCTCTTTCCTTTAGGTGCAGCTGAGCAACAACTTCAAAGGAAGAAAATGAAGCGCTTCATTCGTGGTGTGGTGGATCAGCTTCATTCATGGTGTTGTGGGTCAACTTCATTCATGGTGTCATGGATCAACTTCCTCAACAAAGAAGATCGGTGTGGTATCAACAAACTCGTTGAAGATCGGTGTAGTCCTTGTTACCTTCTCTTTTTCTACCTTAGGAATCTCGGGGACGAGATTCTTGTAAGGGGGATAGAGTTGTAACATCCCTGTTTTGCTAAACCCTAATTAGGAATTGTTTGTGCATTCATGAGCATCATATAAATGCATTAAGAGAAATTTGCACCTTAATTTAAAAGTGGAAACCCTAACATATGCATCTCTTCCTATATTTGAAATGTGTTCAAATGTTTGAAAACCTCAAAAGAAAATGATGTGCACCTTCAAATATTATTAGGAAGGCCACTAAATATTTTTCCTAAAAGTTTTGAAGTTATTTTTGGATCTAAAGGGTTGCAAAGTGCCAAAATCTAATTGGTTTTAGCCTTGTTTTAAAATTTCAGAGAAAACCTTAAAGCCTAGGGGGTTTTCTAAAAATCCCCCTTTGTCTTCTTCGGCAGACACGCACGCTGCTGCGTGCCGCCGCTCTGGCCGTCGATGGCGCCGGCGGCTGGGATGCTCCCCGCCGCCCTGGCCGCCTATAAAGGCCTCCGAGCCGCCGCAGTGAACCCCCATTTCGCCACCTCCCCCTTTCTCCTCTTCTCTGCAAGCTCCGCCCAAAACCCTAGGTCCGGCCAACCACCGTCGCCGCCGTTCTGCTCCACCCCGCGCCCTGCCGAGAAGCTCCCGAGCTCTGCCGCGACGCCCTCGACCTCCTCCGCCCAGCAGCGCAAGCAGACGGGGCCGGAATCGGCCGAATCGGGCGACCTCTGCCGCGCCGGCCACCGCCGCTCGCCGGCGTTGCCGGGCCCCCCTCGCCTCGCCGTCGACACCAGAAGCTCCGCGGTGAGCTTCTGAGCATCATGGTGCCCTCCGTTCGCTCGCCCGCCTCCTGTAGCGCCCGGCTGACGTGTGCCGCGAGTTACGCCGCCGGCCACCGCAGCCGTGGTCGCTCCGGCGACCATTGGCGGGCGGCGCCCCCGCCAAATGGTTCCACGCATCGCCCTGCCTCTTTTCCCCCCTCGCGCGCCTCAATTGTGGGCTCAATCGCTCGATTGGAGCTCGACCAGAGCTCCCAGTGAGCTCATGGCCGCGCTGACGTCATGCTGACGTCAGCGTGACGTCATAATTCCTTTTTATTATTTCTGTTATTTTCAGTAATTGTTTAATAATTCATATAAATTCAGAAAAATACAAATTTATATATCAAATTGATCAGAAAAACATTTCCTATTTGTTTATACATGTTTCATACATGATTGAACCCATTAAATGTGGAGCTTAGTAGAAAACCCTAATACACCCCTCTCATATGTCGGGGTCCGATGCCGGAACCCCTTTAATCTGATGATGCACCTAGGGTTTACTCAATTCCATTAATACGACATATCATTCATACTTGTATGCGCATTGCATCGATGCCATGTGTTGATTGTTATTCCTCTCTTTATAGTATTTGCTTCTTCGCGATCGATAGAGCACGTGCCCGAGACGATGAAGATCAACAACGACGCAGATCAATAATTGTCCATCGGCAAACAAGTCAAGCATGGGATCCTGGAAGATCCACTTCGGTTTGTCAGGGACAAAGGCAAGCCCTAGCCTGGTTCATATATGTTTTCGAAATGCTTTCACTCTGGTTCCTACGTATTGCATACGATTCAACTGTCTTTTATCGATAGGTAGAGTTATCCTATCTATTGCATGTTCCACCCTTGTAGCCTCAAATACCTGATCCACTGCTCCTAGCATAACTAGGTTGGGCATGTGTGCGTCGCTAGAGCCTTTATCTCTTTATGCTTAGCCATGCTTAGTTTGTTACGCTACTACTCCGGTCTTCGGACTGGAGCCATACAAGGAAATGAATCTAGCATGACAAGTTGACGTGGTAAGTATAGAGATGATGATAAACATGATTAAAGGCTCAGACGAGAGGCCACATTGGGATGTGGTGGGTTGTTTCGTTTCTGCCGACCCTAGGAACCGAGTTCTCGCCTCTTGAACCAAGACTGAGCGTACAACCACGCGAGGCCCTATTATGGTACCCTCTCGACTCACTAACTTGCCTAGTAGATTCCATGAGTCACATAGTTTGCGCGTTACCTGGTCATATGCATTGCATTTTGCTTGGGGGTAAAGGTACATAACAGGCAGGTAAGCGTGGTCGTGGTGGCTGGGGGTTGCGGCCTCTGGGGAAACCCACCTCGGCTCACATCGTTAAGGACCGACTTCGGGACTTGACCCGTTACGGCGGAACAATCCTTAGCGCGTGACTCATGGTCTCGGCGACAGCAAGGTAAAGGTCGTGGTCAGCCACCCTCTGCCGGCTTTCCAAGGAAGAGAGCTTATGATCTGGCATTAAGAGTCGGCTGGTACGTGTGGGTAAAGTTGTGCACCCCTGCAGGGTTAAATCTTTTCGAAAAGCCGTGTCCACGGTTACGGACGACTTGGGAAAGGACGTGGAGATCATAGAGAACTTTAACCTAATCGTAAAACTTGGCAAACAATGTGTGTTTACGGATACCTTCTTCGGGTGTTGAGGGGGTAATCCGAGGATAGTGGTTCGAGATGATGAAGATTGGTGGATACAATATGATGATCAGTAGAGCTAGAGATGTCGCTCTCTTATCCCTTTTAAAAGGTTCTGAGTAGTCGAACTTCTTCTCCCTCTTGTTTAACAAAGGAAAACTGGCTTTACGCAAAAGAAGCTCTACAGAAAGCCCGCATACCCGCTTTGCTAAAAGGTTGTACTAAGTCTTGCTGAGTCCCTGTACTCAGCTTTGCATGCTTTTGTTTCAGAAGAAGTCGCTCCAACAGATGGTGATTTTTAGTCGACATCAACGAGTAGCTTGGGGTTCCCAGGTGGCAGCACAGAATCTATGGGCAGGACGTCGCCGTTATGCTCCTGGCCTCTTAGGCCTTTCGCTATCTTGCTATGTATAATAGCATAACTTCGCTTCCGTTGATTGATGTATGTCAGGTCAGTGACCTCTGCTTGTAATGCTTTGGTTCTTCGCTCAGTTATGAGCTTGTATTACTTTTTGAGTCGTAGAGTCACTGTTGTGTTACCGATTCTCTCACTGTAGTCTCTCGAGCTCTAGGTTAGGCTTATGTCAGACGAAGATCTGGTATTTGTCTAACCCTGATCCCGGGGGTGCCACAAGGGAGTAGTTCTCCATCGAGGCTAAGGGCTGTACCGGTAGCTATGTGGTTAATCTCTCTCCTATGTACTTCAATACAATGATCTCATGAGCTGCCTTACATGATTGGGATTCATATGAGCTTTGTATCACTATTCATCTATGTGTTACTCTGGTGATGTTATTAAAGTAATCTATTCCTCCTTCATGATTGGTGTGATGTCTACGGGTGCTTCTATTCTTGTAGACAGTGTTGGGCCTCCAAGAGCAGAGGTTTGTAGAACAGCAGGAAGTTTCCCTTAAGTGGATCACCCAAGGTTTATCGAACTCGGGGAGGAAGAGGTCAAAGATATTCCTCTCAAGCAACCCTGCAATCACGATACAAGAAGTCTCTTGTGTCCCCAACACACCTAATACACTTGTCAGATGTATAGGTGCACTAGTTCGGCGAAGAGATAGTGAAATACAAGTGGTATGAATGAATATGAGCAGTAGTAACGACGCCAGAAAACTGCTTGCTGGCGTGCAGTTGATGGTAGTAATATTGCAGGAAGTAAAGATGCAGTAAAACAGTAAACAAGCGATGATTGCAGTATTTGGAAACAAGACCTAGGGATCATACTTTCACTAGTGGACACTCTCAACATTGATCACATAAATAAATAAGTTCTCTTCCTTTGTGCTACGTATACTCTTGTTTGATAATGAACACCATTCGTTGTGTAGGGCTACAAGAGCACCTCAATGCCGGAGTTAACAAGCTCCACAACATTCGGCATTCATATTTAAGTAACCTTTAGAGCATAATAGATCTTTGCAATTTAAACCGAGTACTAACATAGCATACACACTGTCACCTTTACACTATGAAGGAGGAATAAATCACATCAATACTATCATAGTAATAATTAACTCCATAACCTACAAGAGATTATGATCATAACCTACGCCAAGTACTACACGATGCACACACTGTCACCATTACACCGTGAAGGAGGAATAGACTACTTTAATAACATCACAAGAGTAGCACATAGATGAATAGTGATACAAAACTCATATGAATCTCAATCATGTAAGGCAGCTCATGAGATCATTGTATTGAAGTACATAGGAGAGAGATTAACCACATAGCTGTCAACACCCGGATTTTTAAGTCCGGATGCCTATTATGTCATTCATCGCAATCCTAGGATAATGTTGTTGCGAGGCATAATAGTCGAATATCATAGTCATTATTTATTACAAGCCATATTGTCTTACAACACTGAATCACATGATTCATCTTACATAAATAGTTGATCCATCGATCAACCCACAAACATAAGTTCATACATAGCGGAAGCGTAATAACAAATGGACTCTCTAGTCCACAGGCCAACGTTTTGACGTCAGAAACTCCTAGTTGTCGTAGGCGTCCTGCTAGTCATCTTCGTGATAGTTCGGTTCATCGTCGTACTCTGGCCATTTGAATAGCCAGGGACAAAGCCGTAAGTACTGCTGGCGTGCAGTTGACGTGGGAGATAGAAATCTTTGTGGTGTAACTTTTCTCCAGTTCCCCGGCAACGGCGCTAGAAATTTGCTTGATGCGTGTAGTTGACACGTCCGTTGGGAACCCCAAGAGGAAGGTGTGATGCGCACAGTAGCAAGTTTCCCTCAGTAAGAAACCAAGGTTTAATCGAACCAGTAGGAGTCAAGAAGCACGTTGAAGGTTGATGGCGGAGGAGTGTAGTGCGGCGCAACACCAGGGATTCCTGCGCCAACGTGGAACCTGCACAACACAATCACAGAACTTTGCCCCAACGTAACAGCGAGGTTGTCAATCTCACCGGCTTGCTGTAAACAAAGGATTACATGTATAGTGTGGATGATGATGTTTGTTTGCGAAGAATAGTAAAGAACAATTGCAGTAGATTGTATTTCAGATGTAAAGAATAGGACCGGGGTCCACAGTTCACTAGTGGTGTCTCTCCCATAAGATAGCAGATGTTGGGTGAACAAATTACAGTTGGGCAATTGACAAATAAAGAAGGCATAACAATGCACATACATATATCATGATGAGTACTATGAGATTTAATCAGGGCATTACGACAAAGTACATAGACCGCCATCCAGCATGCATCTATGCCTAAAAAGTCCACTTTCAGGTTATCATCCGAACCCCTTCCGGTATTAAGTTGCAAGCAACAGACAATTGCATTAAGTATGGTGCGTAATGTAATCAACACAAATATCCTTAGACAAAGCATCGATGTTTTATCCCTAGTGGCAAAAGCACATCCACAACCTTAGAACTTTCTGTCACTGTCCCAGATTTAATGGAGGCATGAACCCACTATCGAGCATAAATATTCCCTCTTGGAGTCACAAGTATCAACTTGGCCAGAGCCTCTACTAGCAATGGAGAGCATGCAAGAACATAAACAACATATATGATAGATTGATAATCAACTTGACATAGTATTCAATATTCATCGGATCCCAACAAACACAACATGTAGGATTACAAATAAACGATCTTGATCATGATAGGCAGCTCACAAGATCGAACATGATAGCACAATGAGGAGAAGACGACCATCTAGCTACTGCTATGGACCCATTGTCCAGGGGTGAACTACTCACACATCGATCCGGAGGCGATCATGGCGATGAAGAGACCTCCGGGAGATGATTCCCCTCTCCGGCAGGGTGCCGGAGGCGATCTCCTGAATCCCCCGAGATGGGATTGGCGGCGGCGGCGTCTCTGGAAGGTTTTCCGTATCGTGGCTCTCGGTACTGGGCGTTTCGCGACGAAGACTTTAAGTAGGCGGAAGGGCAGGTCAAGAGGCGCCACGGGGGCCCCACACAATAGGGCCGCGCGGGCCCCTTGCTGGCCGCGCCGCCCTGTTGTGGCGGCGCCTCGTGGCCCCACTTCGTCTCTCCCTCGGACTTCTGGAAGCTTCGTGCAAAAATAGGACCCTTGGCGTTGATTTCGTCCAATTCCGAGAATATTTCCTTACTAGGATTTCTGAAACCAAAAACAGCAGAAAACAGCAACTGGCTCTTCGGCATCTCGTCAATAGGTTAGTGCCGGAAAATGCATAAATATGACATATAATGTGTATAAAACATGTGAGTATCATCATAAAAGTAGCATGGAACATAAGAAATTATAGATACGTTTGGGACGTATCAAGTACTTTAAGTACTTGCAAACTAATACTAATGTAAATGCCAACTCTTTGAATAAATGTGCTAAGCTCTAGTTTAATTTGCATAAGCCATATTTTAGTTCACAAGTATTTGATCATGTGCTAACTAACTCAAGTGGGAACATTAGTGTCATTCCCACAACATTAGTTGTAATTTCAACAAGTCACCAAGTCACCATTCATATTCACTAAAGTTTTCAAAATTCTGATACCGGAAACTGTATGGCCTTTCCAACCGTCCGTAACCGTGGACACAGCTATTCGAATAGATTTACACTCTGCAGAGGTTGCACACTTGTGCCACAACATTTGATTTCATCCGTCGAAATAACTCCGAATTATCGTAACACAGTACGCGGATCATCAACCATAACCTTTCACTTACAAATCCTAGTATGAGCACCTCTCCCCATGAGCTTGGCCTCCCAGTGAAAACCAACTGTTAACCTGGGAACTGCACAGGGCTTGGCCTTACAATTTCACCTCAATTCACATCATTTCTCAACAACGGAGGCAGCCTCGGCATAACGCCTATGATGTGTGTTCAGAGGGAACCCATACTAAAATTTATAAACTTCCAGTTAAGCCTTACCCATAATCAGGTATTGTGGGGGTACTCAAAATTTGGAAAGGTATTGCATTCAAACCAATATCAGGTTTGTATCAAAAATCACTATCTTCTCTTGTTCACAATCAACCTCAAATCATTCAATGGAATGTTCCATCATTCCAAGGTTTCACATTCAACAAGTCATATGTTCCCATCTAGAGTAGTCAAATTTTTAGTATTTTAGCACTAGCACTAATCATGAGGGGTGCTACATTGCTTTGCTATCCTTGAGACTAACTTTGTTACTCTAGTAATCTTCTCTATTTAGACCAAGTTAAATTTACTCTTTGAAAACAACAAGTAAAACTTGTATGGTATAAAGGTAGGATAGGCTTGTGTAAGAGAGATAAGGTTCATGGTGCCTTGCCCAAGGAGGGCTTTGCACTTTGCAAGAGTATTAGCTTGCCTTGGTAGTTCTCTAGGTTTTCTCCTTCTTCTTCTGGGTAGAATCCTTCTTCCCCTTGGTATTCTCCGTTGCTAGCGTCTAAATTGAAATACGAGATATAATCACTCAACAAGCTCAAGAGCTATACTAAGCACATCATTATTTCACACAAACTATACTAAGCACACACATAAAATAATTAGGTGCATTGGTTTTCTTTATTAAAGAAAAGTAATTTCCTCTTATTTCATATGTAATTAATAATTTCTATTTAGTTCTTGAGAGAAATAATTTCCTCTCATTGAAATCTTCTTAAGATTTAACTTCTCAAATAATCATACATGAATTCATATTGACCTAAGTCAAACATACATGATCATTATTTGAGAAAATAATTTAAATAAGGTAGACCACCTCATACCATTTAACAATTCTACAAATGATTTAATTCTCCAAGTATTCATATAAGAGTGTTTGACCAGGGGTTCAAACATCACATGAATTCACTTGAGACAAGATTTAAATGAAGTAAAATCCCTCATATGATTTACACAATAGTTTTGGACAATATCACTTAACTAAACTTGCCATATTGTCCATTAATTAAACTAGGGCATGATCATGCAAAGTGACCACACCATTTTCTTTCAGAAACAATTAGTGTAAGTCAAATGTGAGCTATTGGAGTTGGAATTAATTAAATATCTATTTGGTTGATTTTTAATAATTATTTGAATAGGAAAAAGTCCCTGCCTTCTTCTTTTTATCGTTTTATTTCTGCAACAAATCTCGAGGTGAGACCAGTGGCATGTTGTAGAGCTTTTCACTAGCTTTCCAAATATATAAAATTTGTTCAATTTGGTCAAGCCAAACAGATTCTATGAATTTTCAAAGTTGGGTCCAGTATTGAAATTGAATTGAATTTATTAAACGAGATTTGAATTAAAAAGGCCGGCGGGAAAACTAACTGGGCCTAAACGTTTAAAACGGCCCAAGGTCAGCCCACCACGCTTCCACGCACGCGTGGGCTGCCTGACAGGGGGCTCCACCCGTCAGCCTCTATTTAATCGCGAAGCGGTATGAATCAACGAGGAGCGTTAGATTAGAACAAGATCTAAAGGCGCACGTTCATCGTCGTCGACGGCGAGAGAGGAGCTCTGGCACGGCGGCGGTAGGGGGTCAGAGGCTCACCGTGGCTCCAGCTAGGGTTGGCAGTGTGCTTGGGGACGTTGTGGACGACGGCGAAGCAGCCTGTAGCAGTGGCGTCGCTCGGGGAGGCCTGGATCGACGGCGATTGCTGCAGAGCTTCCGCGGCTCCGATCTTCCGATTGAGCTTGCTCCGGTGACGATTGAGGTGGCTAACGGTGCTAGGCGAAGCGGTGGTGAGAGGTGGTCATGGTGGTGTGCTTGGTTGTGTCCGGGGAGGTCTCTATTTATAGGAGGGAGGGGGTGCTGCAAGGCATGGAGCTGGTCGTCGTGGGCGCGGCGTCTCCGGTGAGCTAGAGGGCTAGGCGTGACGCAGCGACGATCGGGAGAGTACGGCGAATCCGCGAGCGTCCGCGAAGAGTTAATGTGACACGTACGGTGGTCGGGTCCTTGCTCTTACTGGCGCGGCCGTGGCGGGCGCGCTCGTCCTCTCTGGCGGCCGTGGTCGCCAAGGCATGACGTGAGCATGTCCGGCGGGCTCCGCGTGGCGAGAGAGGTACCAGGGCGAGCGGGGTTGGTCGGGGTACGGCGGAGTGCGGCGAGCGACGCTTGGCCGTGTCGCGCGCGTCCGTGCACGGTGACGTTGCCATACCGCTCGCATCGTACCTGGGGCGTACTGGGCGCGACCGTGGCGAGTCGTGGCGTCATCCTCGCGGTCAAGGGCGCGTACGGGCGGATCCAGGAGATCAAGGGCTAGCTACTGGACATGGTGGCGAGGGCTGCTGTGGAGAGAAGAGAGGGGAGGCGCGTCGATGGCGAACGTGGCCGGCATGGCCGTGCCCACGCCATGTCTGTCCCTCTCCTCGGTTTTCTTTGCATGGGCTAGGTGTAGGAGTGTCCAGGGGTCAATGCTAGGGCAAGTGATGGACAAGACTTGGCCTGGTTTGATCTCATTTGAAAAATTGGGAATGTTGCAGATGTTTCAATGTCTCATCTTCACTTGATCATAACTCTTGATCCAAAATGAATTTGGTATGGTGCTATTTACAAAAGTTGTTCACCTTGTTGTGTACTTGGATGACATGCAAAGATTTGAATTTGTTTAGTTTAGAAATCTTGAAATACAGAGGCTCAAAGTGATGACCAGAATGTAAAAGTCAGAAATGACCATTATCTCATGTGATCATATTTTAATTTTTGAATTTGGTTTAAATGGTATTTCTTTGATTCTAAAAGTTTTATTAACTCTTTAATATCATATTCCAAATAATGGTGAAGATCAAATGGGTTTAGGATCAAATTTGCAAAAATGGCATAGGCCATATGTTAGGGTATTTAGGGTTTTACTCTTATTTGATTTCCTTCTCTTTTTGATTTATTTGTTTGGTGATCTTTAATTGATCACTTTAGGGTTTTAGAGTTCATCACATAAAAAATAAAACAATCATCATGGCATAGCACTCAAAATGCACAAGTCCTATGCAGGGTACTATATGCAATTTAAAAGTTTTTTTTGGTTCTCAAATTTGGATCTCTGGAATTCTTCTTCTTCCTTTGATTGAAATTTGGGATGTTACAAACCCTTCCCCCTTACAAAAGATCTCGTCCCGAGATCTTAAAGAAATTTAGGTACTAAAGAGATCTCGGTATTCTTTCCTCATGTCCTCCTCTCGCTCCCAAGTGGCTTCATCTTCAGTATGATTGCTCCACTGTATCTTCAGAAACTTGATGCTTCGGGTGCGGGTGGTTCTGTATGCTTCTTCCAAGATGCGAATCGGCACTTCGCGGTATGTCAGATCTTGGTTGATATCCACCGAACGGTGATCGATGTTCTTGAACACTTCGGTCTTCTCAGGGACTTCAAGGCACTTCCGGAGGAGTGAGATGTGAAATACGTCGTGCACAGCCGTCATTTCTTCAGGCAACTCCAGTTGATAGGATACTTCTCCTCGGCGACTCAGAACTTTGAAGGGTCCGACATATCGGGGTGCGAGCTTTCCTTTCAGCTGAAATCTCTGCATTCCTTTCAGGGGGATACTTTGAGATAGACAAAATCTCCGATCTCGAATGTCATCTCTCGGCGTCTCTTGTCGGCGTAACTCTTCTGCCTTGATTGCGCCGTCTTGAGGTATTCGCGAATCTTGTGCACCTTCTCTTCAGCTTCACAAAGAACATCAGGTCCAAAAACTTGACTCTCTCCGACTTCTGACCAATTCAGGGGGGTACGGCACTTCCTTCCGTACAGGGCTTCAAAGGGGGCCATCTGTAAACTGGCTTGGTAACTGTTGTTGTAAGAGAATTCTGCATACGGCAGGCAGTCTTCCCACTTGGATCCATATTCCAGTACACATGCTCTCAGCATGTCCTCCAATATCTGGTTGACTCTCTCGGTCTGTCCATCGGTCTGCGGGTGATAGGCGGTGCTGAAATTCAGACGGGTTCCTAGTCCTTCATGCACCTTCTGCCAGAATCTTGAGGTGAATTGTGATCCTCTATCTGACACTATTGACTTCGGGGTTCCGTGCAGGGCGACGATTCTAGAGATGTACAGCTCAACTAACTTTGGGCCTTGGTAGGTGGTCTTGACAGCGATGAAATGGGCTACCTTGGTCAATCTATCAACAACTACCCATATGGAATCATTTCCTTTGCTGGATTTGGGCAAACCTGTGATAAAGTCCATTCCTACAGAGTCCCACTTCCATTCTGGAATCTGTAGTGGTTGCAGCAGTCCTGCGGGTCGCTGATGTTCGGCCTTGACTCGCTGACAAATATCACACTTGGCGATATAGCTTCCGATCTCCCTCTTCATTCCATGCCACCAGAATTGTTCCTTCAGATCTTGGTACATCTTGGTACCTCCGGGATGAATAGAGTATAAGGTGTCATGGGCTTCCTTCAGAATCACTTGCTTCAACTCTGAGTCCGACGGTACACACAGGCGTCCGTTGTACCAAAGAACTCCTTCTTTGTCTACGGTGAATCCTGGTGCTTTTCCTGCGGCTATCTGGGTCTTGATGCCCTCAATGCTGGCATTTCCCTTCTGAGCTTCCTTGATCTGACCAATCAAGGTGGGTTGTAGCTCCATGCTGGCGAGGAATCCTTCACTGACTAACTCCATTCTAAACTGCTCAAACTCCTGATATAGGCTGGGTTGTTCTTCTGCTATCATTGAGTTCAACTGACACGGTAGTCTACTCAACGCATCCGCTACCACATTGGCCTTGCAGGGGTGGTAGTGAATCTCCATATCATAATCTTTGATTAATTCTAACCATCTTCTTTGCCTCATGTTCAGCTCCTTCTGGGTGAAGATATACTTCAGGCTCTTGTGATCTGAATAGATCTCGCAGCGATTACCCATGAGGTAATGACGCCACACCTTCAGTGCTAAAACTACGGCTGCGAGCTCGAGGTCATGGGTTGGGTAATTCTGCTCATGCTGCTTCAGTTGCCGGGACAGATAAGATATCACTTTGCCTTCCTGCATCAGCACACATCCGAGACCAATCTTGGATGCATCACAGTAGACATCAAAGGGTTTGGTGATGTCTGACATGATCAGAATTGGGGCCGAGGTCAGTCTAAGCTTGAGTTGTTGGAAACTCTCCTCACATTTGTCAGTCCATTCGAACTTCTTATCCTTTTTCAACAATTGGGTCATTGGTCGAGCGATGCTCGAAAAGCCTTCTACAAATCTGCGGTAATATCCGGCTAATCCAAGAAAAGCGCGAACCTCGGTCTGGGTTGTTGGGGCTTTCCATTCTGCAACAGTCTTGATCTTGGCGGGATCTACAGCAATACCTCCTGCAGACAAGATATGTCCCAGGAATCCTACTTCCTTGTGGTGACCCGGCATACCACTGCATGGTGTAGTATGCAAGTCTGATATAACACCAATGAAACACCGTTCCACTAGTATTATATCGCTCAGAGTGGTACAACAGAAACATATGCGGGTCCAAGGCATGTCTATAGAATTACACACAGACTCTGTTACATAAGATCTTCACAGCCTCCTACTTTACAATGAGGTAAAACTGCAAATAAACTCCAGAAGAATGACTCGTGGTCTAAGCCTATCACGAACTCTATTTGTAGAGTATTTAACTAGCTCTAGAGGCTATGAATAGATTCTAGCTAAATAGGAGCTAGGTTTAGGAAGCTAGTTCCTTTCTATTGCTAAGCTAGGTTTGATCCTTGTTGGAGGTAGTGTTTGACTCTTCTGTCAGGTTCCTGTGTCTTGAAGTATTTGTTGATCCCTCGGTCTTCGAGTTGCACTGTAGATCCTCCTTCGATGCCTCCATATCTAAGCAGGGGATTTAAGAGTGGGATGAGTACGAGCGTACTCAACAAGTTCATTATAGGAAAGAGGTGTTTAATGCACTAGCTACAGCATTATACCAGAAAGTCTAATACCAATGCAGGTTTTCATAACCATTTCTTCAAAAGGTTGCTTTTATTCAGAAGAACTATGTCCGTCAGCCTTCACCGGTTTACTAGAACTTCATGGAGTTCCTTTCCGGCAGCGTTCGCAGTTCCATATCCCGGAACAGGGAGTGACAGGTCACGGTTCTTTACACTCTGCAGAGGTGTGTTGCTTTACCCATAAGAGATCTTAACCTTGGTGCCAACCGAGTCTATAGTTCTCGTCCACACTTCCTTTGGTGTGAGGCCCGGTATAAGGTCATAGTCAATCATATTCCTCCGCTACCTCGCACACCCACCCTTTGTTGCAAACCCCGACCCTGGGTCCTCGCCGGTCCCATTATTCCCGTAATTTCAGGGTGGACCCCGACCACGACGACAGTCTGGGATTGAACCAAACTCCTTCGCCGGTAGCTGCAACCCATCATAGACCACATTACCGTGGGGAATTAGAAGGGGATCCCACCCACCAATTGTTCCGCAAGCAGCAACCGCTACGGTAAGCAACAGCTATACCGTGGGGAATTAGAAGGGGCTCCCCACCCACCAATTGCTCCGCAAGATACAACCGTCTACGGTAAGCGCATCCGTTGATGTACAAGAGGTGGAAATACAATTGACTATTCCGTCCCACTCCAGATCTTATGGTTAACACGGGTGTTACGGCACAAGAATCACTGGTGACATTTGTTGTTTAATCCTAGATGGATATAGACCCATGCAATGGAACCTCCACCATATCAACACAATCCATGGTTCCATTGCCCACCACATAGTCATATTCATAGTTATGAAAATAGTGGTTTTGCTTTTTATGCAATAGTGATAAACATAGTACTTTGCAAGTAATTTGGTAAAAATACTCAAATGACATGAGCAAGTGATGAACTTGCCTTTCTTGACTGCAAGATTATGCAGACAAGGTCTTCGATACGCAATAACTCCAAATTCTGAAATAGCATCATCGTCCGGTAAGGACGATGTTTAAAAGATTGGCAAGGATGCAATAATACATAAGTATGGGATGCAATCGCTCTAAGCGTGACCTAACCCCGATGATTTAGGATTAGTGAGTGGTAATGATTAGTTCAGGGTGTGTTGCACTTTAAGAGTGATTCACAAACAAGGTTCTTATTCAGGTGTGGTTACATGGTATCATAAACAGGTGCTGCAAAATGCATATTAATAATCATACACATCAAGGAATAGTGGTTGTATAATAAGTAAATAGCAGTTGTCAATTTTAAGTCCTATAGTGCATGGTTGATGATCACTTATTATATAATTCAAAAGAATAACTTTTGAAGAACATGTTCTTTAATAATGAACAAGTATGATAATTAGACTGGTGGGGTTCTATGGTTGACTATGGTTTCATCTAGTTTCTGAAGTAGTTATTAGATGGATCACAACCTAGTTGGATTCATCAGCTACTAGGGCTTGTATGGTTGAATTAAGTCTAAACATCTTAATTACCAATAGTTGTTATCAAGATGGTATATCTTATTGGTGACAGTGGGCTAGGGTTTATAGATTCTTATAAGCAGGGTTGGTGATGATTCCTTATTTTCTTCAAAGGAATAACTTTTGAAGAACATACTTCTTAGGTAATAAGAAGTATATCAATTAGGTTGAGGTTGTTTAGGTTTGCTATTTATTTCCCTAAGTAAAATAGTTGGTTTCTAAATAGGATGGTTCAAAAGTATCCAACACTAGTAGGGTTTAGTGGAACAAGGATATGTAGTGTAAAATAATAGGTATGGTTACTATTAGGGTTCATCACCATGGTGTGATGTTAAGCATGGATAATTAAGGAGGATTGTTTTTGGTAATAGGATCTAGGGTTTATACTTGGTTAACCCTACTTGATTATCTAGGTCTGGTGAAGATGAACACATGGGATGCTAAGTAGTAGTGATAGGGTTCCCATATTTTATGTGGATTTGAACTAGTATTTAGTTGCTAAATATGAATCTATGTTTATTGGTGAAGTAACATGATCACATGTTACTTAGGTTTTAAGTTTAGGAACAATTTAGGGTTCATAAGAAGTAATGGATCTAGGTTCTAAATGGCATTAGGGTTTTAGGATTACACATGAAATGATGAGGTTATCACTATGTTTCAATGGAACTAGGGTTTCCTAATTACCCTATAATTCTTGGATTAATAACTTCATTAATAAAGTTGAAGTTATTAATAACTTTGAAATTAAAATAATATTGGATTTGTTTTTTTATTATTTTTAAAGAATTAATAATTAAGGTAATTTATTAATTAGGGTTTAAAATCCTCCTAATAAGGATTTAATAAGTTAATAGAAAAGGAAATTAATTTTAATGATTTCCTTAATTACTTACTGGTTTTTATTTATTTTATGAAGTTTTCCTAATTATTGAATTTTAATTCAATTTAGAATTAAAATTAAAGGCTTAAATAACAAGTATAAAATAATTAAATTTTTATTAAAAATAAAAATTTCATATTATATTTTTATTGGATAGAGTTTACTTTTTTATGAATTTTGATATCTTATTTATATTTTTCTGAGTTATAACGAATTTTCTACATATCTATAAAGTTTCAGTAATAATTGAATTGAAATTAAAATAAAGAAAACGGTTTGATACCGTGGCAAACCCTAACCCTAGTCACTGACCTGTGGGGTCAGTGACACGTCGACTGCCATGTGAGCAGCGACCAGTCAAAGTTGACCGGGAGTTTGACTCTACCGGCGGTTAAACGCCGGCGAGTTAGCGCGCGGCGGCGCCGCCGTTTTCACTTCCCGGACGCGCGACTAGGCTTTTCCGGACCCTCTCTTCGCACTGAGGCTGCTGGTGGTGTTGGCCTCTCGAGAAACTCACCGGAGCATCGCCGGAGACCATGTCTGCGGCGGCGCAGCTCCGGCCAAGTGTCAAAATGAAGCTACAGGTGGCCATTTGATGCAAATTATAGGGCTACAGGTGCGTATTCATACCCTGGTTCTGTTGAGGTGGTCGGCGATGATGATCGTGGGCGGAGACGAGCTCAATTGCTTGTATGCCAGAGATGAACTGCGAAAGGGAATCTCCAAATTGGCATCAATCACTGCTCCCCCGGATGCTATCTTCCTCCTAGATGCTCTACTCGACAAGGCGCATCTCCTGGACCTCCGCACGGGAGCTGGGGTGGCTCCAACCGTCGGGTTCTTCCTCGACTCCGGCGGCCAGTAGGTGGAAATGGCGAGAGAAGGAGAGGTTCAGAGGACGATTGAGTGAGTGGAGAGGCACTAGGGTTCGCCGGGGAGTTTCAGAAAGTCTTTATAGCTCATGGCGAGGCTTAGAGCGTCAGCTCGACGGCGATGACTGGCCGGGATGAACGACAATGTCGGTGCATGATTCGGGCACGAATCTTGGCGATACAGGATAAGGTGGACGCGAGAGAGGTTATGGGCAGCTCTGGCTTGGTCGATGGCGTCCGCGTTCGTCCTTATCGACGACGGTGAGGTGGCCGGCGAAGTCCTGCACGTCGTCTCGGTGGCGTTCATGCGAGGAGGAGAAAGAAGACGATGGCCTGGCGAAACGGTATGCTGGGCTGGCCCTGGGCCGATGCTGCTGGGCTGCTCGGCCAGGTAAAGTCCAGGTGAGGCTTCTTCCTTTATTTCTTTTATTCATTTTCTATTTTATTCCTTATTTTGAATTCTGGTTTTTTTTAATTCAAATTTTTAATTGCAAGTTTCTTACTTTGTTATTTCCATTAAGTTGTATAGCAGTGATTGTTAAACCATTCTTTCCTTTTGGAACAAGTATTTTATATTTGAATTATATTACATCATTGTGTTTAATTCAAAATGGCAATTAAACATGAATTTATATCCTCATTTTATTTTCATGTTTTTCTTGTGTATCAATCTGTTTGAAGTATTAGAGTTGGTACTTTGAACTCAAAGTATTTCAGAGATTGTTATTAGGCTTGGTTTCTATTTGAGGATTTTGTCACTTGCATATGATTTTATGTGAGCACATATTTATTAGGGTTTTATCATTTCTAGTACAACCCCCTTGTTAAGGTTAATACTATCACTACATTTGAAAGTATCTCAGTAGGGATTGTTTCCATCATGGTTTTTCTTGGTTACAAAGGTAAATGGTTGATCACTACACATATGGTTTACTTATAGGATTTAGCATTAGGTGGCTCTTATGTTTTATAAATGATACATTGTATTTAATTAATGAACCATTAGGGTTGTAATGATATTTACCTAAGGGCATTTGGTTTGAATCTCAATTATGGCCTAGGTTTATATTATGATCACCATAGTGATACATAAACTAGGGTTGAGATATAATTCTTGTTTGTAGAGTTGAGATGACATTATATTGCAATTGCTAGGGCTTAATCTCCTCCAACCAAAATAGGATGGTTACTTACTTTAATTATTATTGTTCTCATTTAGTTGTTAAGGATCTGAGAGTTGATTCTATTTTATTCCTATAGACTTCTTTTATATCCTTAATCTATTATTAAAGTAACTAGAGTAGTTATACTTCTTTTTATAGTTAACTTTGGTTATATTGGTGAAGGTTTTCTCACCATATGAATAATAGGTTTTAACTCTAAGCTTTTCTTATGTGCTAAAATCCTCTACTTCAAGTTCTTAGGATTTATGATCACTACACAATTTATAATGATCAAGGTTTGTCTTCCTAAAGTATTTCTAATGGAATGATTTTCACTTCCATGATCAAGTGTTGTCTTGATCAACTAGGATATAACACTTCTATTTTACTTTCCAGGATGGGACTGCTATGGTTGCCTCAATAGTTTATATCCCAGGAGAATTCCTGAGATATTACTTAGTGTTCTTTCCAGGGAATGATGATATAATCATCTGGGTATATGGATATTTCTTTCCCTCAAATCCAAGTGTTGCCTTAACTATCTTGAGTGTAACTCCATAGTTTGAGTTATCTCATATAGGAATGGTTTATTCTAGGGTTTATGGTGTACTCCTAATGTTTACTTAGGTATCTAGGCTAAAATTCCACTTGGTTAACTTAGTTGGATTAGCCTCCTCCTTATTTCATCAACTCATGGATATTATCTTATCCAATTGGATATTTGGTTATCTCACCCCTCCAAGATGAAATGGTTTACAGATCTAATACTTTAGTTCAATGGTTGTCTCTTATACTTAAATAGGTAAAGCTATGATTTGTATGATTGGTCTCTCTCATTTGGAAAGGGCTTTAATACTAACCTAAGGTTAGGCTCCATAGAGAATGATGTGATCATCACTATCTATGTTTAATATAATAGGGTTCTCTCTCTAGGGATGGTCTGGAATGATATCCTAGGGTTTCTCTTCAAAGTGATGGTTGGAATACATGGATGTATATCCAAGGTTTTAACTTAAGATTTTCAACTGCTTCTCTAATAAATACTATGGAACTCTCACCTCTCTAGGTTTGATGGAACAGAGAAGAATATATACTTCTAGAGTTGATCTCCTTGTCTTGCTTCCAAGAATGAAGTAAAATGAATACCATGAGGTTCATGGTAGGATCACGGATTAGTTTAAGACATGGAAAAGATAAGTGAAGAATAGTTTCTCCAATTATTGTTACTTGATTTCCAATTAATGGATGTTCATATGTTATGACAAGAATTACCATATTATAATCTTTTATAAGATCAAGCAATTGATCATTGAGTAAAGTGTTGTTGTGTTGATTATTAGTTCCATTTGATCTAACACCTTAGATCAAATCATCTCTTCCCAAAACAAAGTTTGAACAAAGTCACATTGAGGTTTATAGCGCTTGACTTGATGAGCTACTTCAATTCCACCAAGGTCAAGTGAAACTTCAGTTACTGTGACTGTTTTACTTTAAAGCGCGAAAATTCCCCAGATTTTCTATGCATGAATGCAATGCACACATCTATTTCCTCTATTTTTGTAACCCCAATACCTGGGATATTACATTCCTTCAGCCAAAACTCACATTTGCTTAACTTAGCATACAGCTTATGCTCCCTAAGGGTCTCCAAGACAGCTTCTAGGTGTTGCTCATGTTCTTCTTCGGACTTGGAGTAGATTAGGATGTCATCGATGAAAACGACAACAAACTTATCCAGAAAGTTCATGAAGATCTTATTCATGAGATTCATGAAATAAGCGGGGGCATTGGTCAATCCAAATGACATGACATTGTACTCGTACAATCCATATCTGGTGGTAAAGGCAGTTTTGGGGATGTCCGATGCACAAATCTTCAGCTGGTGGTATCCAGTCCTGAGATCAATCTTTGAGAATACTACGGCACCGGTCAGCTGGTCAAACATGTCTTCTATCTTCAGAAAGGGGTTTTTGTTCTTGATGGTGACATCGTTAAGCTTACGGTAGTCCGTACATAAACGACTGGCACCGTCCTTCTTATCCACAAACAAAACTGGGGATCTCCAAGGCGACGCACTGGGTCGAATCAGACCTTTGGCTAACAGTTCATCCAGTTGCTTTTTCAGCTCCACTAGCTCTGCTGGGTTCATGCTATAGGCTCTCTGGGCTATAGGTCCGGTTCCGGGGATTAACTCGATGATAAACTCGATATCCCGATCTGGGGGCATACCGGGTAAACCATCAGGAAACACATCAGGGTATCGATAGACAACCCTGATCTGATCCAAAGTTGGCTTGGCTACACTCTGGTTGCAGGTAAATTTTCTGGGTAGTAGTTCAGAGACATGTTCTACTATGATACCGGTGCTACTGGTCATGGTGATGGCTTTCTTGGCACAGTAAATCATTCCATGATGTTTGGCCATCCAATCCATTCCCAACACTATTTCCAAACCTTTGGTTCTCAGAATTATCAGATTGGCATAGAAATCTACTTCATGTATTCTGATGGGTACATTTTTACAAAATTTTCTGGCTTTAGTGGTTGATCCGGGGATTTGAACTATCATGACATGTTTCAAACTGAGAGGTTGAATTTTACTTGTTGATGCAAACTCTTCAGTGACAAAAGAATGAGATGCTCCGGAATCAAACAACACTCTGGCAGGGACTGAGTTGACAGGAAACATACCCAGTACAACATCTGGTGCTTCCTGGGCTTCTTCGGCGTTCATGTGGAAGAGACGGCCGTTGCGGTTATTGGGGTTGTTGGGGGCGAACTTCTTTCCGGTGGAAACGCGGCGTTGCTGCTGAACAGGTGCAGCGGTGTTGCCGGTGAGCTTGGCGAGTCTCTTGGGGCACTCGTTGGAGTAGTGTCCCACTACACCACACTCATAGCAAGTGATGGTGGACTTGTCCTTGGTTGCGACGGGGATGGCGTTGCTCCCAGTCCTTGGAGCGGTGTTGGTGTTGTTGTTGTTGGGGTTGGGGGCTCTCATTGGGGCACGGTTGAAGTGGTTGGTGTTGCTCTGGTAATTGGGGTTGTTGTTGGAATAGCCTCCTGGCCTGGGGTTTCCTCCACTCCGGTTCTGAAAACCGGGGCGTGAAGTCTGCATCTGGGGCTTGTTGTTTCTGGGGGCAAAACCTCCGCTTGAGCTGGGGCGATACTTTGGAGTATTGCTGGGCCCACTCTGGTGCATCATGCGGCGTTTGCGGTTCTCATTGGCTTGGTTCAACTTGCGCTCCATCTGAATGGCGGAGTCAACAAGGGCTTCAAGGTTGGCAAAGGGGATGTTGACTAGGACAGTCTGCATCTCATCATGCAGTCCATTCAGGAATCTCTCCTGCCTCTTCTCAGTGGTGTCGGTCTCATCGGGGGCGTACCTTGACAGTGTAAGGAACCTGTCGCGGTATTCTACCACCGTCATCCGTCCTTGCTTGAGCTCGCGGAACTCATCCCACATCTTCTTGATAAGACCTGGAGGCACATGGTACTTGCTGAACTTGAGCTTGAAATCTGCCCAAGTCATAACTTGTCCTCCGTTCATGGCACGGGTGCTAGTCCACCAGGCTCGGGCTGGTCCAGCAAGATAGTGGGTTGCAAATAGGACCTTCTCGTTGGCTTCAACTCCGGCGACTTCCAAGTTGTTCTCCATAGTCTGGAGCCAGTCGTCGGCGTCGAGGGGTTCTTCAGTCTTGCTGAACACCGGAGGGTTGGTGTTCTGGAAGTTCTTGAGCATAGATCCGGGGTGATCATGATTCCCATGGCCTTGGTTAGCAAGGTTTTGCAATGCTGCGATATTGGCTTGACGTTCAGCTCTTTCAGTCTCCCTGTCTTGCAGCAGGGTTTGCAGCAGTTGCATCATGGCATCGTTGTTGTTGGGATTGGGAGGGGTCATCTGAATATACAGAGGATTATAAGATAAGAGGGAAATTTCTATGGTTTATTTTGAGTGAGTTTCAAACTTGTAAAACTTGAATGCTTTTGATGACAAACACAACATTCATTCATTCATTCAACATACCACATTACAAGCTAACAGATCAACACTTCCCATGGTTTTAAGAACCATACTCATGCTACGATACAACGGGGCGGGATACAACTCACACCTACATCAGTGATCAAGTGCAACTACCCTCATCCTCAATGTCGATAGGAACGACATCGTCAGGTCCGGGCTCCAGAAACGCGTAGTCCTCCTCCTCAGTGAAACCGTCCTCCTCAAAGTCGTCATCGTCACTCAGGAAGGCGTCTCCTCCCTGAATGTCGATGCCAGCCTCCTCATCCTCCATCTCTCTCAGCTGATCCTCCTGGGCCTTGACAGTGGCCTCAAGTGACGCGATCTGGGCGCGAAGGCGCACAATGGTAGCATCCCTCTTGGCACGCTGCAGGCGAAGCTTGTTGCGGTCCTTGGACAACATCTTGATGGCATCACCGTGAGTGGCCAGTGCGAGGTGAGTCTGGTTCGCGTACGCACGGGCGTTGTCCAGATCCTGCTGGGTATGATACAGCATGAAATCTAGGTGCTCGGCGTGGTGCCTCAACTCAGGGTGAGACTGCAGATCCATGGGCACTCCTGCGGCATCACGCTTCACCAGGTGAGCGAAACAAGATGTGAGCAGGCGCACCGCGTTCTGTCCACAGAGGCATGCCAGTGCTTCCTGCAGGCCTCGTGCGAGCCCATCGAGCCAGTTGCTCTCACGGAAGGAGAAAAGGATTCTCTCCGAGGTGGGAGACTCCATGTTTCCCCTCAGATCTGTGGTGATGATCCACTGCAGCTCGCCGCGAGGCTGATCATTCACCTGGATCCCATGGAACTCGGGCTGGAGGCGTCCCAGAAAGTTCGAGACCGCGGTGAGATCGTGCTCGAAGATCAAGCTGCCTCCGTTACCAAGTTGATAAAACTTGGTGCTGACGGGTGCGTTGGGCTCCATCTGAAAGTGAATTGGGAGAGTAAGTTAGAGAGTGAACAAGTGTGGCAAAATTTTAATAGATACAATAAGAAAGAGCATGATTCATCATATTTCGAAAAAGCCTCCAAGACAAGAATATGAGTAACTTTTCATAAATATTTTCTTCATTTTGATTTCAAAGTTAGGTTTTTATGAACGCCATTCTAACTAAGGTTTTCTAAGGTCAAACAATGGCTCTGATACCAACTTGTCAACACCCGGATTTTTAAGTCCGGATGCCTATTATGTCATTCATCGCAATCCCAGGATAATGTTGTTGCGAGGCATAATAGTCGAATATCACAGTCATTATTTATTACAAGCCATATTGTCTTACAACACTGAATCACATGATTCATCTTACATAAATAGTTGATCTATCGATCAACCCACAAACATAAGTTCATACATAGCGGAAGCGTAATAACAAATGGACTCTCTAGTCCACATGCCAACGTTTTGACGTCAGAAACTCCTAGTTGTCGTAGGCGTCCTGCTAGTCATCTTCATGATAGTTCTGTTCATCGTCGTACTCTGGCCATTTGAATAGACAGGGACAAAGCCGTAAGTACTTTAAGTACTTGCAAACTAATACTAATGTAAATGCCAACTCTTTGAGTAAATGTGCTAAGCTCTAGTTTAATTTGCATAAGCCATATTTTAGTTCACAAGTATTTGATCATGTGCTAACTAACTCAAGTGGGAACATTAGTGTCATTCCCACAACATTAGTTGTAATTTCAACAAGTCACCAAGTCACCATTCATATTCACTAAAGTTTTCAAAATTCTGATACCGGAAACTGTATGGCCTTTCCAACCGTCCGTAACCGTGGACACAGCTATTCGAATAGATTTACACTCTGCAGAGGTTGCACACTTGTGCCACAACATTTGATTTCATCCGTCGAAATAACTCCGAATTATCGTAACACAGTACGCGGATCATCAACCATAACCTTTCACTTACAAATCCTAGTATGAGCACCTCTCCCCATGAGCTTGGCCTCCCAGTGAAAACCAACTGTTAACCTGGGAACTGCACAGGGCTTGGCCTTACAATTTCACCTCAATTCACATCATTTCTCAACAACGGAGGCAGCCTCGGCATAACCCCTATGATGTGTGTTCAGAGGGAACCCATACTAAAATTTACAAACTTCCAGTTAAGCCCTACCCATAATCAGGTATTGTGGGGGTACTCAAAATTTGGAAAGGTATCGCATTCAAACCAATATCAGGTTTGTATCAAAAATCACTATCTTCTCTTGTTCACAATCAACCTCAAATCATTCAATGGAATGTTCCATCATTCCAAGGTTTCACATTCAACAAGTCATATGTTCCCATCTAGAGTAGTCAAATTTTTAGTATTTTAGCACTAGCACTAATCATGAGGGGTGCTACATTGCTTTGCTATCCTTGAGACTAACTTTGTTACTCTAGTAATCTTCTCTATTTAGACCAAGTTAAATTTACTCTTTGAAAACAACAAGTAAAACTTGTATGGTATAAAGGTAGGATAGGCTTGTGTAAGAGAGATAAGGTTCATGGTGCCTTGCCCAAGGAGGGCTTTGCACTTTGCAAGAGTATTAGCTTGCCTTGGTAGTTCTCTATGTTTTCTCCTTCTTCTTCTGGGTAGAATCCTTCTTCCTCTTGGTATTCTCCGTTGCTAGCATCTAAATTGGAATACGAGATATAATCACTCAACAAGCTCAAGAGCTATACTAAGCACATCATTATTTCACACAAACTATACTAAGCACACACATAAAATAATTAGGTGCATTGGTTTTCTTTATTAAAGAAAAGTAATTTCCTCTTATTTCATATGTAATTAATAATTTCTATTTAGTTCTTGAGAGAAATAATTTCCTCTCATTGAAATATTCTTAAGATTTAACTTCTCAAATAATCATACATGAATTCATATTGACCTAAGTCAAACATACATGATCATTATTTGAGAAAATAATTTAAATGAGGTAGACCACCTCATACCATTTAATAATTCTACAAATGATTTAATTCTCCAAGTATTCATATAAGAGTGTTTGACCAGGGGTTCAAACATCACATGAATTCACTTGAGACAAGATTTAAATGAAGTAAAATCCCTCATATGATTTACATAATAGTTTTGGACAATATCACTTAACTAAACTTGCCATATTGTCCATTAATTAAACTAGGGCATGATCATGCAAAGTGACCACACCATTTTCTTGCAGAAACAATTAGTGTAAGTCAAATGTGAGCTATTGGAGTTGGAATTAATTAAATATCTATTTTGGTTGATTTTTAATAATTATTTGAATAGGAAAAAGTCCCTGTCTTCTTCTTTCTATCATTTTATTTCTACAACAAATCTCGAGGTGACACCAGTGGCATGTTGTAGAGCGTTTCACTAGCTTTCCAAATATATAAAATTTATTCAATTTGGTCATGCCAAACAGATTCTATGAATTTTCAAAGTTGGATTCAGTACTAAAATTGAATTGAATTTATTAAACGAGATTTGAATTAAAAAGGCCGGCGGGAAAACTAACTGGGCCTAAACGTTTAAAACGGCCCAAGGCCAGCCCACCACGCGTCCACGCACGCGTGGGCTGCCTGACAGGGGGCTCCACCCGTCAGCCTCTATTTAATCGCGAAGCGGTATGAATCAACGAGGAGCGTTAGATTAGAACAAGATCTAACGGCGCACGTTCATCGTCGTCGACGGCGAGAGAGGAGCTCTGGCACGGTGGCGGTAGGGGGTCGGAGGCTCACTGTGGCTCCAGCTAGGGTTGGCAGTGTGCTTGGGGACGTTGTGGACGACGGCGAAGCAGCCTGTAGCAGTGGCGTCGCTCGGGGAGGCCTGGATCGACGACGATTGCTGCAGAGCTTCCGCAGCTCCGATCTTCCGATTGAGCTTGCTCCGGCGACGATTGAGGTGGCTAACGGTGCTAGGCGAAGCGGTGGTGAGAGGTGGTCATGGTGGTGTGCTTGGTTGTGTCCGGGGAGGTCTCTATTTATAGGAGGGAGGGAGTGCTGCAAGGCATGGAGCTGGTCGTCGTGGGCGCGGCGTCTCCGGTGAGCTAGAGGGCTAGGCGTGACGCAGTGACGATCGGGAGAGTACGGCGAATCCGCGAGCGTCCGCGGAGAGTTATCGCGACGCGTACGGTGGTCGGGTCCTTGCTCGTACTGGCGCGGCCGTGGCGGGCGCGCTCGTCCTCTCCGGCGGCCGTGGTCGCCAAGGCATGACGTGAGCATGTCCGGCGGGCTCCGCGTGGCGAGAGAGGTACCATGGCGAGCGGGGTTGGTCGGGGTACAGCGGAGTGCAGCGAGCGACGCGTGGCCGTGTCGCGCGCGTCCGTGCACGGTGACGTCGCCATGCCGCTCGCGTCGTACCTGGGGCGTACTGGGCGCGACCGTGGCGAGTCGTGGCGTCGTCCTCACGGTCAAGGGCGCGTACGGGCGGATCCAGGAGATCAAGGGCTAGCTATTGGACATGGTGGCCAGGGCTGCTGTGGAGAGAAGAGAGGGGAGGCGCGTCGATGGCGAATGTGGCCGGCATGGCCGTGCCCACGCCATGTCTGTCCCTCTCCTCGGTTTTCGTTGCATGGGCTAGGTGTAGGAGTGTCCAGGGGTCAAAGCTAGGGCAAGTGATGGTCAAGATTTGGCCTGGTTTGATCTCATTTGAAAAATTGGGAATGTTGCAGATGTTTCAATGTCTCATCTTCACTTGATCATAACTCTTGATCCAAAATGAATTTGGTATGGTGCTCTTTACAAAAGTTGTTCACCTTGTTGTGTACTTGGATGACATGCAAAGATTTGAATTTGTTTAGTTTAGAAATCTTGAAATACATAGGCTCAAAGTGATGACCAAAATGTAAAAGTCAGAAATGACCATTATCTCATGTGATCATATTTTAATTTTTGAATTTGGTTTAAATGGTATTTCTTTGATTCTAAAAGTTGTATTAACTCTTTAATATCATATTCCAAATAATGGTGAAGATCAAATGGGTTTAGGATCAAATTTGCAAAAATGGCATAGGCCATATGTTAGGGTATTTAGGGTTTTACTCTTATTTGATTTCCTTCTCTTTTTGATTTATTTGTTTGGTGATCTTTAATTATTCACTTTAGGGTTTTAGAGTTCATCACATAAACAATAAAACAATCATCATGGCATAGCACTCAAAATGCACAAGTCCTATGCAGGGTACTATATGCAATTTAAAAGTTTTTGTTGGTTCTCAAATTTGGATCTCTGGAATTCTTCTTCTTCCTTTGATTGAAATAGGCGAAGAGGCGGAGTCGGAGGGGGTACGGAGCCACCACACAATAGGGCGGCGCGGGCCCAGCCCTGGCCGCGCTGGCCCCATGTGTGGGCCCCCTGTGGCTCTCCTCTGGTGGCTCTCGGGTGTTCTGGAAGCTTCGTGGAATTCTAAGATGCTGGGCGTTGATTTCGTCCAATTCTGAGAATATTTCCTTACTAGGATTTCTGAAACCAAAAATAGCAGAAAACAGGAACTGGCACTTCGGCATCTCGTCAATAGGTTAGTTCCGGAAAATGCATCAAAACGATATAAAGTGTGAACAAAACATGTGTGTATCATCATAAAAGTAGCATGGAACATAAGAAATTATAGATACGTTTGAGACGTATCAAGCATCCCCAAGCTTAGTTCTGTAATATCCCAGGTATTGGGGTTACAAAAATAGAGGAAATAGATGTGTGCATTGCATTCATGCATAGAAAATCTGGGGAATTTTCGCGCTTTAAAGTAAAACAGTCACAGTAACTGAAGTTTCACTTGACCTTGGTGGAATTGAAGTAGCTCATCAAGTCAAGCGCTATAAACCTCAATGTGACTTTGTTCAAACTTTGTTTTGGGAAGAGATGATTTGATCTAAGGTGTTAGATCAAATGGAACTAATAATCAACACAACAACACTTTACTCAATGATCAATTGCTTGATCTTATAAAAGATTATAATATGGTAATTCTTGTCATAACATATGAACATCCATTAATTGGAAATCAAGTAACAATAATTGGAGAAACTATTCTTCACTTATCTTTTCCATGTCTTAAACTAATCCGTGATCCTACCATGAACCTCATGGTATTCATTTTACTTCATTCTTGGAAGCAAGACAAGGAGATCAACTCTAGAAGTATATATTCTTCTCTGTTCCATCAAACCTAGAGAGGTGAGAGTTCCATAGTATTTATTAGAGAAGCAATTGAAAATCTTAAGTTAAAACCTTGGATATACATCCATGTATTCCAACCATCACTTTGAAGAGAAACCCTAGGATATCATTCCAGACCATCCCTAGAGAGAGAACCCTATTATATTAAACATAGATAGTGATGATCACATCATTCTCTATGGAGCCTAACCTTAGGTTAGTATTAAAGCCCTTTCCAAATGAGAGAGACCAATCATACAAATCATAGCTTTACCTATTTAAGTATAAGAGACAACCATTGAACTAAAGTATTAGATCTGTAAACCATTTCATCTTGGAGGGGTGAGATAACCAAATATCCAATTGGATAAGATAATATCCATGAGTTGATGAAATAAGGAGGAGGCTAATCCAACTAAGTTAACCAAGTGGAATTTTAGCCTAGATACCTAAGTAAACATTAGGAGTACACCATAAACCCTAGAATAAACCATTCCTATATGAGATAACTCAAACTATGGAGTTACACTCAAGATAGTTAAGGCAACACTTGGATTTGAGGGAAAGAAATATCCATATACCCAGATGATTATATCATCATTCCCTGGAAAGAACACTAAGTAATATCTCAGGAATTCTCCTGGGATATAAACTATTGAGGCAACCATAGCAGTCCCATCCTGGAAAGTAAAATAGAAGTGTTATATCCTAGTTGATCAAGACAACACTTGATCATGGAAGTGAAAATCATTCCATTAGAAATACTTTAGGAAGACAAACCTTGATCATTATAAATTGTGTAGTGATCATAAATCCTAAGAACTTGAAGTAGAGGATTTTAGCACATAAGAAAAGCTTAGAGTTAAAACCTATTATTCATATGGTGAGAAAACCTTCACCAATATAACCAAAGTTAACTATAAAAAGAAGTATAACTACTCTAGTTACTTTAATAATAGATTAAGGATATAAAAGAAGTCTATAGGAATAAAATAGAATCAACTCTCAGATCCTTAACAACTAAATGAGAACAATAATAATTAAAGTAAGTAACCATCCTATTTTGGTTGGAGGAGATTAAGCCCTAGCAATTGCAATATAATGTCATCTCAACTCTACAAACAAGAATTATATCTCAACCCTAGTTTATGTATCACTATGGTGATCATAATATAAACCTAGGCCATAATTGAGATTCAAACCAAATGCCCTTAGGTAAATATCATTACAACCCTAATGGTTCATTAATTAAATACAATGTATCATTTATAAAACATAAGAGCCACCTAATGCTAAATCCTATAAGTAAACCATATGTGTAGTGATCAACCATTTACCTTTGTAACCAAGAAAAACCATGATGGAAACAATCCCTACTGAGATACTTTCAAATGTAGTGATAGTATTAACCTTAACAAGGGGGTTGTACTAGAAATGATAAAACCCTAATAAATATGTGCTCACATAAAATCATATGCAAGTGACAAAATCCTCAAATAGAAACCAAGCCTAATAACAATCTCTGAAATACTTTGAGTTCAAAGTACCAACTCTAATACTTCAAACAGATTGATACACAAGAAAAACATGAAAATAAAATGAGGATATAAATTCATGTTTAATTGCCATTTTGAATTAAACACAATGATGTAATATAATTCAAATATAAAATACTTGTTCCAAAAGGAAAGAATGGTTTAACAATCACTGCTATACAACTTAATGGAAATAACAAAGTAAGAAACTTGCAATTAAAAATTTGAATTAAAAAAAACCGGAATTCAAAATAAGGAATAAAATAGAAAATGAATAAAAGAAATAAAGGAAGAAGCCTCACCTGGACTTTACCTGGCCGAGCAGCCCACCAGCAGCCCAGCAGCATCGGCCCAGGGCCAGCCCAGCATACCGTTTCGCCAGGCCATCGTCTTCTTTCTCCTCCTCGCATGAACGCCACCGAGACGACGTGCAGGACTTCGCCGGCCACCTCACCGTCGTCGATAAGGACGAACGCGGACGCCATCGACCAAGCCAGAGCTGCCCATAACCTCTCTCGCGTCCACCTTATCCTGTATTGCCAAGATTCATGCCCGAATCATGCACCGACATTGTCGTTCATCCCGGCCAGTCATCGCCGTCGAGCTGACGCTCTAAGCCTCGCCATGAGCTATAAAGACTTTTTGAAACTCCCCGGCGAACCCTAGTGCCTCTCCACTCACTCAATCATCCTCTGAACCTCTCCTTCTCTCGCCATTTCCACCTACTGGCCGCCGAAGTCGAGGAAGAACCCAACGGTTGGAGCCACCCCAGCTCCCGTGCGGAGGTCCAGGAGATGCGCCTTGTCGAGTAGAGCATCTAGGAGGAAGATAGCATCGGGGGAGCAGTGATTGATGCCAATTTGGAGATTCCCTTTCGCAGTTCATCTCCGGCATACAAGCAATTGAGCTCGTCTCCGCCCATGATCATCATCGCCGACCACCTCAACAGAACCAGGGTATGAATACGCACCTGTAGCCCTATAATTTGCATCAAATGGCCACCTGTAGCTTCATTTCGACACTTGGCCGGAGCTGCGCCGCCGCAGACATGGTCTCCGGCGATGCTCCGGTGAGTTTCTCGAGAGGCCAACACCACCAGCAGCCTCAGTGCGAAGAGAGGGTCCGGAAAAGCCTAGTCGCGCGTCCGGGGGTGCCGTAAAACGGCGGCGCCGCCGCGCGCTAACTCGCCGGCGTTTAACCGCCGGTAGAGTCAAACTCCCGGTCAACTTTGACTGGTCGCTGCTCACATGGCAGTCGACGTGTCACTGACCCCACAGGTCAGTGACTAGGGTTAGGGTTTGCCACGGTATCAAACCGTTTTCTTTATTTTAATTTCAATTCAATTATTACTGAAACTTTATAGATATGTAGAAAATTCCTTATAACTCAGAAAAATATAAATAAGATATCAAAATTCATAAAAAAGTAAACTCTATCCAATAAAAATATAATATGAAATTTTTATTTTTAATAAAAATTTAATTATTTTATACTTGTTATTTAAGCCTTTAATTTTAATTCTAAATTGAATTAAAATTCAATAATTAGGAAAACTTCATAAAATAAATAAAAACCAGTAAGTAATTAAGGAAATCATTAAAATTAATTTCCTTTTCTATTAACTTATTAAATCCTTATTAGGAGGATTTTAAACCCTAATTAATAAATTACCTTAATTATTAATTCTTTAAAAATAATAAAAAGACAAATCCAATATTATTTTAATTTCAAAGTTATTAATAACTTCAACTTTATTAATGAAGTTATTAATCCAAGAATTATAGGGTAATTAGGAAACCCTAGTTCCATTGAAACATAGTGATAACCTCATCATTTCATGTGTAATCCTAAAACCCTAATGCCATTTAGAACCTAGATCCATTACTTCTTATGAACCCTAAATTGTTCCTAAACTTAAAACCTAAGTAACATGTGATCATGTTACTTCACCAATAAACATAGATTCATATTTAGCAACCAAATACTAGTTCAAATCCACATAAAATATGGGAACCCTATCACTACTACTTAGCATCCCATGTGTTCATCTTCACCAGACCTAGATAATCAAGTAGGGTTAACCAAGTATAAACCCTAGATCCTATTACCAAAAACAATCCTCCTTAATTATCCATGCTTAACATCACACCATGGTGATGAACCCTAATAGTAACCATACCTATTATTTTACACTACATATCCTTGTTCCACTAAACCCTACTAGTGTTGGATACTTTTGAACCATCCTATTTAGAAACCAACTATTTTACTTAGGGAAATAAATAGCAAACCTAAACAACCTCAACCTAATTGATATACTTCTTATTACCTAAGAAGTATGTTCTTCAAAAGTTATTCCTTTGAAGAAAATAAGGAATCATCACCAACCCTGCTTATAAGAATCTATAAACCCTAGCCCACTGTCACCAATAAGATATACCATCTTGATAACAACTATTGGTAATTAAGATGTTTAGACTTAATTCAACCATACAAGCCCTAGTAGCTGATGAATCCAACTAGGTTGTGATCCATCTAATAACTACTTCAGAAACTAGATGAAACCATAGTCAACCATAGAACCCCACCAGTCTAATTATCATACTTGTTCATTATTAAAGAACATGTTCTTCAAAAGTTATTCTTTTGAATTATATAATAAGTGATCATCAACCATGCACTATAAGACTTAAAATTGACAACTGCTATTTACTTATTATACAACCACTATTCCTTGATGTGTATGATTATTAATATGCATTTTGCAGCACCTGTTTATGATACCATGTAACCACACCTGAATAAGAACCTTGTTTGTGAATCACTCTAAAAGTGCAACACACCCTGAACTAATCATTACCACTCACTAATCCTAAATCATCGGGGTTAGGTCACGCTTAGAGCGATTGCATCCCATACTTATGCATTATTGCATCCTTGCCAATATTTTAAACATCGTCCTTACCGGACGATGATGCTATTTTAGAATTTGGAGTTATTGCGTATCGAAGACCTTGTCTGCATAATCTTGCAGTCAAGAAAGGCAAGTTCATCACTTGCTCATGTCATTTGAGTATTTTTACCAAATTACTTGCAAAGTACTATGTTTATCACTATTGCATAAAAAGCAAAACCACTATTTTCATAACTATGAATATGACTATGTGGTGGGCAATGGAACCATGGATTGTGTTGATATGGTGGAGGTTCCATTGCACGGGTCTATATCCATCTAGGATTAAACAACAAATGTCGCCAGTGATTCTTGTGCCGTAACACCCGTGTTAACCATAAGATCTGGAGTGGGACGGAATAGTCAATTGTATTTCCACCTCTTGTACATCAACGGATGCGCTTACCGTAGACGGTTGTATCTTGCGGAGCAATTGGTGGGTGGGGAGCCCCTTCTAATTCCCCACGGTATAGCTGTTGCTTACCGTAGCGGTTGCTGCTTGCGGAACAAATGGTGGGTGGGGATCCCCTTCTAATTCCCCACGGTAATGTGGTCTATGATGGGTTGCAGCTACTGGCGAAGGAGTTTGGTTCAATCCCAGACTGTCGTCGTGGTCGGGGTCCACCCTGAAATTACGGGAATAATGGGACCGGCGAGGACCCAGGGTCGGGGTTTGCAACAAAGGGTGGGTGTGCGAGGTAGCGGAGGAATATGATTGACTATGACCTTATACCGGGCCTCACACCAAAGGAAGTGTGGACGAGAACTATAGACTCGGTTGGCACCAAGGTTAAGATCTCTTATGGGTAAAGCAACACACCTCTGCAGAGTGTAAAGAACCGTGACCTGTCACTCCCTGTTCCGGGTTATGGAACTGCGAACGCTGCCGGAAAGGAACTCCATGAAGTTCTAGTAAACCGGTGAAGGCTGACGGACATAGTTCTTCTGAATAAAAGCAACCTTTTGAAGAAATGGTTATGAAAACCTGCATTGGTATTAGACTTTCTGGTCTAATGCTGTAGCTAGTGCATTAAACACCTCTTTCCTATAATGAACTTGTTGAGTATGCTCGTACTCATCCCACTCTTAAATCCCCTGCTTAGATATGGAGGCATCGAAGGAGGATCTACAGTGCAACTCGAAGACCGAGGGATCAACAAATACTTCAAGACACAGGAACCTGACAGAAGAGTCAAACACTACCTCCAACAAGGATCAAACCTAGCTTAGCAATAGAAAGGAACTAGCTTCCTAAACCTAGCTCCTATTTAGCTAGAATCTATTCATAGCCTCTAGAGCTAGTTAAATACTCTACAAATAGAGTTCGTGATAGGCTTAGACCACGAGTCGTTCTTCTGGAGTTTATTTGCAGTTTTACCTCATTGTAAAGTAGGAGGCTGTGAAGATCTTATGTAACAGAGTCTGTGTGTAATTCTATAGACATGCCTTGGACCCGCATATGTTTCTGTTGTACCACTCTGAGTGATATAATACTAGTGGAACGGTGTTTCATTGGTGTTATATCAGACTTGCATACTACACCATGCAGTGGTATGCCGGGTCACCACAGTTGGTATCAGAGCAAATGCTTTGACCATAGGATTAAAACCCTTTAAAGGAGACCTATAGGATTGGTAGTGTCTATAGGAAGTTGTATTAGCTAAGTCAACTTAGTTAAACCAAATACTTCTTACGACTTGAGATGGATATTCACTTGAGAATAATCCCGACACACTTGAGTCAATCTTTTTACCTATCTTTCCTAAGTAAAGTTAGATAGTCAATCCCAAGTATGTAGAACATCAATAAGTCCTTAAAACAGTAGATGAGTAGATCACAGTTGGTATACAATACATGGTAGTCCAAAGAGAAGATACAACCATAAGGAAGATATCCTATTGGAAGATGTGTACCAACACCTATTATGGTTAAATAAAAATATTCAGATCTGTAATAGAAGTAATATCAAGTGATGAAGATAATTAAGATATCCTAATAGAAGATGTAGATCCAGACAAGTAATGGGTAAGTAAAATCTATCCAAACTTGTGAAACAGTTGCTAGTAAGTGATAACTATGAGTTATATGAGGTAGTATAGACCGTGATGAGTCAATCATGAGAGGTAAGTAAGAGAGATGGAAATAAAACATGTCTACTTACAGAGTAGTGATAGTAATCATATATGATTCACCTGAGAATCATTATGTGATGGATTAGAACCTCATAATTAATTAAGAGGAGTACAATAAGAAGCCAAGTGCAAAACATTAGTGCAAGAATTGTGTTCCAAAAATATGGGAAGTGTGCCATAGACTTATGATTGAAACACTTGGAAGAATAGGAGCTAGATTTCCATAGTTATGTGTTTAGAGTAGCAAAGTTAGAACTTAGACATATCATGTGAAGTAGTCCTCAAATAAAATGGAAGCCAAGTTAATACTTCCAAAGAACTTTAGGTTAACCTCAACCATCCCAGACCACTTTATTTCAAGTTTATCTCATCGCAAATGTGCAATTAAGGTAAATGTTGAGACAAATAGTAGAGTCCCCTATATTCGTGCTATGTATCACGATATAAACCTATCTTATGTGGTGTATATACTACACATAAGAGCCTGATGTTTAGAGATGTCTTACTCAACTATTATAATTCAGGCTTATGATGATGTGTATTATATGGACAAAGCTGAATCTTCTTGGATCTTATTGGATTTTCATTGTTTGACTAGATCCATACATGAAGTTTGACTTTGATATGCAAATGCATGTTGCAATATCAAGTCCTTACTTGATGCTATAGATCTAGAGGGTAATAGTATTCGTGTGAGGAAGCGACGAATTCTGGAAGATTCCGAAGACAAGATGAAGGTTCATCAGAGAAAGGAAGCAAAGTTGTGGGAAGTAACCACAATACTCGGAAGATAGTACCAATCAAAACTCATGCTTTGCCTCAACAGAGGAGTACTTTAGTACGAAAGAAGCATGAAGGTGAGGAATCTTGTGATTATGGTGAAGCTGAAGCTGACCCATAGTCAACATAGGAGAGGGAATGCATGGGAAATCACTTAGGATACTATATTCATAGTGTCAGCTAGTGGTTTTCTTGCAAAATAAACCCTGAATGAAGGAAGATGATATATGAAACCATAGCAGATATAAGAAGACCATAGTTGATATCAGAAGACCACAGTTGTGGTATAGGATCAAAACTGCGAGATAAAGTAGAAGATGTCTCGTACAGTTGATCAGAACCCATAATAGAATCCATTTTTAAATAACAAATAGCCATAATTGGTATCAAGTAGTCCATTATTGGATTAGTTGTACCAAGAAGTTGTGAACAAATAAAATTTTGCTAGCCAAATAACAATGACCTATAATCATTTAGTCGAAGGATTCACATTGGATGTCCACAATTGAGTGGATACACCACAAACATTCTTCGTGAGACCTTAGAAGAAGTACAACCATAAACTACACTTAGAGCAATATTCTAACCATCAATCCAATGGTTGGAAGAAAAGGAGCTAAAGACCATAAGAAAACTCTAAGGGGTAGAGTAAAGATTGAGTTGGATGTACAATAACTCAATATTTTGAGCAAGATAGAAGCAGAAGGTCTGAACTGAGAGGAAGTTCGATCTTATTTTCATAAGAATATTGAACACTACTCTCAGAAGGATGTCAGACCAGTAGCCGAGGTTTATACCTCGAGGAAGTAAGAATTGGACTATAACTTGAGAAAGTGAGAAATATTTACTCAGAAGTATGATAGCCCAAATAAATTAAGGCTAAGGAAGTTGGATAAAGGAAATATCGGAGACCAAATACAGCTTGAGAAGGCCAAAGACCGAAGGATATTACAAGTTCCTACTCGCCCTCGAGTAGGTAAACGATAACAAAGATAATTTCTTAAGTGACATGCTATCATAATCTTGATCATACTATTGTAAGCATATGAGATGAATGAAGTGATTCAATGCAATGGTAAAGACAATGAGTAAACAAATGAATCATATAACAAAGACTTTTCATGAATAGTACTTTCAAGACAAGCATCAATAAGACTTGCATAAGAGTTAACTCATAAAGCAATAGATTCAAAGTAAAAGGCATTGAAGCAACACAAAGGATGATTAAGTTTCAACAATTGCTTTCAACTTGTAACATGCATATCTCATGGATAGTTGTCAACATAAAGCAATATAATAAGTGCAATAGGTAAACATGTAAGAATCAATGCACACAGTTTACACAAGTGTTTGCTTCTAAGATAGAAGGAATAGGTAAACTGACTCAACAATAAAGTAGAAGACAGGCCCTTCGCAGAGGGAAGCATGGATTACTATATTTGTGCTAGAGCTTTTCATTTTGAAAACAAGAAACAATTTTGTCAACGGTAGTAATAAAGCATATGTGTTATGTATAAGATATCTTATAAGTTGCAAGCCTCATGCATAATATACTAACTAGCTGGGTGACCCGCGCAATTGCGCGGCTAGCTTTTTTAGAGACAATGCGAAAACTAATACATTTAAAAATATGATACTTAATGGGTAGAGATTTTTATGCTTCCATGTGTTAAGTGATAAATCTTTTGCATATTTAAATGCAAAGCTGGAGTAACTTCATTATTTATGAGTCCAAGTGGATGTACTCTACCATTATAGTTGAATTTTTCTCCACTCTAGCAACCAAACTTGTCTAATAGTTCGTGGAGTTATTTGTTCATGTTTAGTAACACTAACAAAGATAGTTGATGTATCAACTTCATACTTTCCCGACATGTACCGCCAATTATGCTCATTCTTGTTTCTTAGTCTAAATTATATGATATCTCTTCTATAATTATATAACTAAATTATTATAGAAAGGACACAAACACATTTTATGAGACGGCTTCCATGCATATGGTATATTACGTAAGATTATGAATAGAACATTACATGTGGATGAATCAGTTGAGAATTCCATTTAGTTTATGCATTTCTGTTTGTGTCCTTGAAACCCCATCGATATGATGTCTTCTATATTTTACTGATAATCGAGTTGGTATGCTCATACCCTTTATCCTCACATAATGAGGTTAACCATCATATCCTAGCCTATCTATTCTTGTATTATATCACATGCAGTTATATGGACATCATAGGTTCCGAATAATGAGCGGTATGGTGCATCGATGTTGTTTAGGAAGGGTCGTGAGAGTAATCTTATTTCCTAGATGAGAAGTGACACTTTCGAGAGATACAATGTGGATGAATTATTATATATGTATGGTGATCATATGTGTACTCCCACGCTCCAACTTAGTTTAAGAAAATGTGAAAGTGTTGTCACCTATGTAAGCTCAAGGTTTTTTCCTTGGCTGTTGTTAGCTGGTAGGTTAATTATTCATGACATGAGGATTCGCCACCACCGGCATCTTGACCTTACCGTACAACTGTGTGCTTTGTGAGTAAAATTTCTTGAAGATGACTCCCACTTATTTTCTCCATGCTCTTTTTTCTTAACGATGCTGGAGAGGGTTGGTCAAGAAACGGATAGGTTTTGAAAGTGTTGTCCAAAAATTCGTTTTTTGTTTCTGAAAGTAAATAATGAATAGCTATAGTGCCTCTATTTGAATTACTTCACCATGTAAAATGTGAGCATCCCTAGAGGATAAAACCGATGATGTTTAAAATATATTATAAATGAGTATGTACATTTTGTGAAATATTGTACGGTCTCTCACTTGCACCACACATTATTTTGAAAGGTATGAATTTTATAATGCTCCCTTTTTAAAATATAGTGTACTCCTCATACCAATTGTTTTGAGCAAAAAGAAAAAGGTAAATGTTACCTGACACCATCCCAAAAGATTTTACGAAAATTCTATTTGCATGTCTTCGGGACCCATTATCCGAAAGGATCTAGCACCTGCCAAAAATAAGAACCGACGAAATATATAAAGACAGGCTGATCTGAGGCTGTAGGCTTAGTTGTTTCTAGCATCGACGGCAAGCAGCACCGGCAGCAATTTCATGATCATTCCGCCATCTGCAGGCTAGGACAATTTTTTGTTATATCCCTCCTTTTCTATGTTTCGAGCATGGTTGTCTCTTCTACCTACTTTGGCAGTCCTGACGGCTTTTCTCGGTCAGTCCGCGAAGCCCAATCCAAAAATTGAGTATTTAAGCGTACACCATCAGTAAAGTCTAAAGACCAAAGAAAATTGATCGAACACCATGGCAAAAAATGCTTTGTGGCTCAGCTCATCGTATAGTAGGGTGAACTCGAATGCAGTGCAGACGGCAGGTATCTCTTAATCAGACGGACAACAACTCACACAAGTTAACTCTACATCGACTTTGTCTATATGTATCTCGATCTAAAATAATCACTCGTTTGATGGAAGAAGATCCCAAATCCAACGCACTGGGTGTTGAACTGAAACGTGATGGCAGGGCATCACGTACTGACCGGCCGATCCTTTACTTGGAGTCTTGGACTCTTGGAGTCATCAGGCTCCAACTTCACCATCAGCAGATCGTCGTGAGAGCCTGGTGGCGAGCCAGCCTAGTGTGATCTCGTTTGCCAAGGTGAACCTATTCCATGAATTTAGGAACTTGAATCACCAGCTCCATGGCTCCATGCTCTGGAATTACAAATTCTGCCAGGGCGTGTACTGTCTATGTCGTCCAGGAGCCCAGGACACACCCCGTTCCAGAGTTCGACCTTCAGAGCCACGCACAGGGATTGACCACGCGGAAGCGCCGCTGCCCAGCGATCGCCACACCGGCGCTTGGCGGTTGCCGATCTCCGTCGACTCATGGTGGCCAAGTTCCAATGGCATGAAGCTCCTTTTCCTTGATAGGTCAGGCACATCGCACATGCACCAACGAAACCTCCCGGCGACACCGTCGTTAGAGCTGTCGTGCCGTCGACTGGTTCCAGCGCACATGGAGTACCACCGCCAATTCGATCCTTGAGTTGAAGGATCGAAAAGACAAATCTAGGTGTGAATATCCTTCAGCTCAAAGTAGTGATCCAAAATAATAATTGATGCAACAGAGCCCCATCTTGAAGTATTGGGTATACATCTGAGGATCGCCAACACACCGTGGAGCCGGCCATGCGGAGCGCCGTCAATGGAGGCCGCACGAGTGGCGGCGGCTGATTAGGGATTGATCCTGGAACGTGAGAACTGTTTCGCCGTAGGACGACATGCTATATATACCCACGTACGTATCAAAACCCTATAGAAATCGCTACCGGGAGCGCATTACCAAACTAATCTTGGCCATTATTCTTGATCTGCTTATTGTTATCTAATCTACACCATTGATTGTCTTGTACTTTAATTATATAATAGATAGTGCTCGCACCTTGTCCTAATTAGCTTGGATTAACACGGATTATCATTGCATAGCATATGTTTCAACCAAGTGTCACAAAGGGGTACCTCTATGCCGCCTGTACAAGGGTCTAAGGAGAAAGTTCGCATTGGATTTCTCGCTTTTGATCATTCTTCAACTTAGACACCCATACCGGGACAACATAGACAACAGATAATGGACTCCTCTTTAATGCATAAGCATGCAACAATAGTTAAAATTCTCATAAGAGATTGAGGATTTGTGTCCAAACTGAAACTTCCACCATGATTCATGGCTTTAGTTAGCGGCACAATGTTCTTCTCTAACAATATGCATACTCAAACCATTTGATCATGAAAATCGCCCTTACTTCAGACAAGACGAACATGCATAGCAACTCACATGATATTCAACAAAGGTAAAAGTTGATGGCATCCCCAGAAACATGGTTACCGCTCAACAAGCAACTTATTAAGAAATAAGACACATAAGTACATATTCTTCACCACAATAGTTTTTAAGGCTATTTTCCCATGAGCTATATATTGTAAAGGCAAAGAATAGGAGTTTAAAGGTAGCACTCAAGTAATTTACTTTGGAATGGCAGAGAAATACCATGTGGTAGGTAGGTATGGTGGACACAAATGGCATAGTTTTTGGCTCAAGGATTTGGATGCACGAGAAGAATTCCTCTCAATACAAGCCTAGGCTAGCAAGGTTGTTTGAAGCAAACTCAAGTATAAAATGGTGCAGCAAGACTCACATATGAACATATTGTAACTATTATAAGACTTTACATTGTCTCCTTGTTGTTCAAACACCTTAACCAGAAAATATCTAGACTCTAGAGACCAATCATGCAAACCAAATTTTAACAAGCTCTATGTAATTCTTCATTAATGAGTACAAGGTACATGATGCAATAGCTTAAACATGATCTATATGAGCACAACAATTGCCAAGTATCACATTATTCAAGGCATTATACCATTTACCACATGCGGCATTTTCCGTTTCCAACCATATAGCAATGAATGAAATAGTCCAACTTTCGCAATGAACATTAAAGATAAAGCTTAGAACACATGTGTTCATACGCAACAGCGGAGCGTGTCTCTCTCCCACACAATCATGAATTTATTCAGAGAATGAAAATAACAAAACGAAAATAAAAGCACACAGACGCTCCAAGTAAAGTACATAAGATGTGACCGAATAAAAATATAGTTTCAAGAGAAGAAACCTGATAATTTGTTGATGAAGAAGGGGATGCCTTGGGCATCCCCAAGCTTAGATGCTTGAGTCTTCTTGAAATATGCAGGGATGAACCACCGGGGCATCCCCAAGCTTAGACTCTTCACTCTTCTTGATCATAGTATATCATCCTCCTCTCTTGACCCTTGAAAACTTCCTCCACACCAAACTCGAAACAAACTCATTAGAGGGTTAGTGCATAATAAAAAAATTCACATGTTCAGAGGTGACACAATCATTCTTAACACTTCTGGACATTTCCCAAAGCTACTGGAAGTCAATGGAACAAAGAAATCCATCCAACACAGCAAAAGAGGCAATGCGAAATAAAAGGCAGAATCTGTCAAAACAGAACAGTCCGTAAAGACGAATTTTTTAGAGGCACTGGACTTGCTCAGATGAAAATGCTCAAATTGAATGAAAGTTGCGTACATATCTGAGGATCACGCACATAAATTGGCATATTTTTCTGAGTTACCTACAGAGAACCCTGCCCAAATTCGTGACAGACAGAAATCTGTTTCTGCGCAGTAATCCAAATCTAGTATTGACTTTACTATCAAAGACTTTACTTGGCACAACAATGCAATAAAATAAAGATAAGGAGAGGTTGCTACAGTAGTAACAACTTCCAAGACTCAGATATAAAACAAAAGTGCTGTAGTAAAATAAACACATGGGTTATCTCCCAAGAAGTGCTTTCTTTATAGCCATTAAGATGGGCTCAGTAATTTCAATGATGCACTCGCAAGAAATAGGAGTTGAAGCAAAAGAGAGCATCAAAAGCAAATTCAAAACACATTTAAGTCTAACATGCTTCCTATGCATAGGAATCTTGTAAATAAACAAGTTCATGAAGAGCAAAGTAACAAGCATAGGAAGATAAAACCAGTGTAACTTCAAAAATTTCAGCATATAGAGAGGTGTTTTAGTAACATGAAAATTTCTACAACCATATTTTCCTCTCTCATAATAACTTTCAGAGGCATCATGAACAAACTCAACAATATAAGTATCACATAAAGCATTCTTATTCACATGCATAAAAGTTTCATTACTCTCCACATAAGCATAATCAATTTTATTAGTTGTAGTGGGAGCAAATTCAACAAGGTAGCTATCATTATTATTCTCATCATCAAATATAGGAGGCATATTGTAATCATAATTAAACTTATCCTCCATAGTAGGCGGCACCAAAAGACCACTATCATTATAATCATCATATATGGGAGGCATATCATAATCAACATAAACTTTCTCCTCAATACCCGGAGGACTAAAGAGATCATTTTCATCAAAACCGACCTCCCCAAGCTTAGAATTTTCTATATCATTATCAACAATGGTGTTCAAAGCGTTCATACTAATATCATTGCTACTAGCATGCAAATAAGGTTCCATAGGTTTTTTAATTTTCGCATTAAACCATTCATGTCTTGACTCAGGAAATAGTTTAAAAAGCTCACAGATGTTTTCCATATGCCTTACTAGTGTTTAACAAGAAACAAAAAGATGCAATTGCAGGATCTAAAGGAAATAGCTTTGAGCACACACACAATGGCAACAGAAAAGTACTTAGTTACCTGGGACCGGAGTATGAGTGCCTTTTACCTTTCCTCCCCGGCAACGACGCCAGAAAAGTGCTTGATGTCTACCGGTGCTTCTATTCTTGTAGACAGTGTTGGGCCTCCAAGAGCAGAGGTTTGTAGAACAGCAGCAAGTTTCCCTTAAGTGGATCACCCAAGGTTTATCGAACTTAGGGAGGAAGAGGTCAAAGATATTCCTCTCAAGCAACCCTGCAATCACGATACAAGAAGTCTCTTGTGTCCCCAACACACCTAATACACTTGTCAGATGTATAGGTGCACTAGTTCGGCGAAGAGATAGTGAAATACAAGTGGTATGAATGAATATGAGCAGTAGTAACGGTGCCAGAAAAGTGCTTGCTAGCGTGCAGTTGATGGTAGTAATATTGCAGGAAGTAAAGATGCAGTAAAACAGTAAACAAGCGATGATTGCAGTATTTGGAAACAAGACCTAGGGATCATAGTTTCACTAGTGGACACTCTCAACATTGATCACATAAATAAATAAGTTCTCTTCCTTTGTGCTACATATACTCTTATTTGATAATGAACACCATTCGTTGTGTAGGGCTACAAGAGCACCTCAATGCCGGAGTTAACAAGCTCCACAACATTCGGCATTCATATTTAAGTAACCTTTAGAGCATAATAGATCTTTGCAATTTAAACCGAGTACTAACATAGCATACACACTGTCACCTTTACACTATGAATGGGGAATAAATCACATCAATACTATCATAGTAATAATTAACTCCATAACCTACAAGAGATTATGATCATAACCTACGCCAAGTACTACATGATGCACACACTGTCACCATTACACCGTGAAGGAGGAATAGACTACTTTAATAACATCACAAGAGTAGCACATAGATGAATAGTGATACAAAACTCATATGAATCTCAATCATGTAAGGCAGCTCATGAGATCATTGTATTGAAGTACATAGGAGAGAGATTAACCACATAGCTACCAGTACAGCCCTTAGCCTCGATGGAGAACTACTCCCTCCTCATGGGAGACAGCAGCGTTGATGAAGGTAAACAACTTTGGTAAAGCACACCACTGCAAATTCTTTCCCAATTTCAAATTATCATCAAGCCAAGTGGCAACATTGAAACAAAAACAAGATCTTACACTTTTTGAAATTTCACAAACCAACTCAATTTTGCACACCACCACCATCATTGTGTGACAAATATTATTCAAATCAACTCCACCAAATTTCTTTCCAAATTTTGAAATTTTCCTTCTTGCGGCCATTGTGTCGAATGCTTGGTGGGCAGAAATCAAATAAAACACAAACCACTATTTAGAATAGTGTTTGGCCTAACCTGGTTTCCCCAATGGTCACACATAGTGCCCTAGTATCTCCTCTAGCCGTGCCATGCATTGCTGCTCCCTCTGCCTCCACCATTTTGGCAAGAACATTGCCATGCCGGCCATGCTATGCACACACCATGCCATCCTTAGCTTCCCTCTCCTCTAGCCTCGCCAACCTTGTCCCCCTGCTTCCCCTCGCTTCACTGGCCAAGCCTATGCTAGCCTTGGTCGGAGAGGAACCCTGCAGCGCCGGGAACTCGCCGTGCCCACGACGCGCAGTGATGCCAGGGTTGGCATGGACGCCGCCCACGGGCACGCCAGGACACGCGTTCGCCCCGTCAACCACGACCTCGCCTGGACCCCTGCGTTTGCCCTGAGCCTCACCACCGTACCAGGGACCCACCAGACACCCTCTTGTCCCCGACCGTGGCCCGCCGTCGCTGGAGAAGATACCAAAGCCCGCCACGGCTGCGCAGTACATCGCACGCCCCCGTCCGTGTTAGGCACCGCCCAGCCGCGCCAAGAGCACCAGGAGGACCGCCAGGACACGCTGAACAGCGCCGCACCCTCGCCTACCCCTCTCAGCCGCTGTAGCCGCGTCGCCATGGTCGACCCCTCCGCAGTACCCTGCCTCGCTCCACCGCTATAAAAAGGGGACTCCCCTCGCTCAACTCACCACACCAGCACCTTCCCCTCTCCTCTCTGACCCTCCTCGTTCACTCGCCACTCGACATTGCCTGCTGTAGCCACCCAATTTGATCGTCGGAGCCCGTGACCGCCGCAGAAGTTCGCCGTCGATTGGAGCTGCCCCAGGAGACGCCGCCGGTGCCAGGAGCTTCGCCGCCATCGACAACGACCCTGCGCACATCGCCGACCCTCGCCGGAGCACCGGTGAGCTCGCCGGACCCCGACCCTCGCTGCGCTAGTACCCCTCTCTCGCCGGAGATGACGACATGCGTGAGCCGTCCGATCCTAATCTAATCGTGCGTCCCAGAGAAACCCGTACCCCTTCGCCGTTTAAGTGAGGCTGACCAGTGGAGCCCACTGTCAGGCGGCCCGCTCGCGCGAGACGCGTAGCTGGGCCGGCCCGTTTTCTTTTTCTCCCGCTGGCCCAGCTTTTCAAATTCATTTAATTCAATTTAGTTCAAATTGCTTACAGATGCTTTATTCAAATTTAAATAGAATCAAATCGGCTAAACCAAATTCGAGGAATTTCATATATTTGGAAAGCATATAAAATTCTCTAACTAACTGCACTAGCCTGAGTACTAGATTCGTTGTAGAATTAATGTGATAAAAATAACAAGGCAGTGCCTTTTGCAACTTCAAACAATTATTAAAAATCAACCAAAAATTCTTTTGAGTTGATTCCAACTCTCAAAAATCACAATTCATATTGTCTATCTGAATATGTAAAAATATCACATAGTTACTTCATATGATCATGGGCTAGAATAAGTAATGGCTTTGGGGCTATTTCTAGTCCATTAAAATTTTCCAAAACTATTTGTTAAATCATATGAGAGGTTTTCCCTCATTTAAATCTTGTCTCAAGTAACTCAACATGAGGTAGTGACCATGGTCTACCTAATCTCATATCGAATTATTTGGTGATATTAAATTATAGGTATGGTAGTGTTAAATTGCATGAGGTACTTTACCTCATTTAAATCATTTTCCCAAATGATGATTATGAATGGTTGACCTTGGTCAACATGGGTTCATACATTATTTATTTGAGGAGATTAAATCTTAACAAGATTCAATGAGAGGAAATTATTTCCTCAAGGAACTAAATAGAAACCCTAATTAATATTGTAATGAGAGGAAATTATGTTTCTTAAAAAGGAAACAAAGTCAACCAACATGTTACTAGTATTGTGATGCTAGAATAGCTTGTGAGAACCAATTGTGTGCTTAGTCTAGCTCTTAAACTTTGTTTGGTGATTGTTACCTCGTATCCGTTTTTAGACGCTAGTACCGAAGAGTACCAGGAGGAGGAGGTCTACTTCCAGGAAGAAGAAGACCACTTTGATCAGTACACCAACCAAGGCAAGCTAATACTCTTGCAAAGTGCAATGCTCTACCAGAGCAAGGCACACTCACCTATTACTTTATGCTTCATGATCCAATCCCAAGTTTTATCCTTACAAGCTTTTACTTTGATTATTAAAGCTTACTTTTATAGTTAACTTTGGTCTAAATATAGAGTACTACAAGAGTATCAAATTTAGCCTAGAGAGCTACACACCCCTCATGACTAGTTGCTAGTGCTAACAAATAAAATTGACTACTCTAGATGGGAACATGTGAAATGAAATGACTTTGAAATATTTTGAAGGTGAATGGGACTTGAATGACATGATGAATTTGATAAAAACTGATGGTTGGGTTCGGATGCGATACCATTCCAATTATTTAGTACCCCCACAATACCTGATTATGGGTAGGGCTTAACTAGAAGTTTATGTGTCTTAGTATGGGTTCCCTCTAAACAAGCGTCATAGGGGTTATGCCGAGGCTGCCTCCGTTGAAAGTGAACTGATGTGAAATGACGTGAAATGAGGTGAATGTCCGGCCCAAGCCCTGTGCAGTTCCCAGGCTGACGGTTTGTCTTCACTGGGAGGCCAAGCTCATGGGGAGAGGTGCCTATACTAGGGTATGTAAATGAAAGGTTATGGTTGATGATCCGCGTACTGAGATACGATTATTCAGGGTTACCCCTGACGGATATAATCAAATGTTGTGGCACAAGAGTACAACCTCTGCGGCGTGTAAACCTATTCGAATAGCCGTGTCCACGATTACGGACAATTGGAAAGACCATACTGTTCCGTTGTCAGATGTTTTCATAAAGAGGAATGATGAATTGAAACGGTGACTTGACTTGAATCACAACTGAGTTGTGGGAATGACACTAATGTTCCCACTTGAGTTAGTTAGCAATTGAAGAGTATTTTACTAAATGCTTATGAACTAAAATTGGCTTTATGCAAATAAACCTAGAGCTTAGCACCCCATTACTAAAATTGATAGTACTTACACTAGTATTAGTTTGCGAGTACTTGATACGTCTCCGACGTATCGATAATTTCTTATGTTCCATGCCACATTATTGATGATATCTACATGTTTTATGCACACTTTATGTCATATTCGTGCATTTTCTGGAACTAACCTATTAACAAGATGCCGAAGTGCCGATTCTTTGTTTCTGCTGTTTTTGGTTTCAGAAATCCTAGTAAAGAAATATTCTCGGAATTGGACGAAATCAACGCCCAGGTTCCTATTTTGCCCAGAAGCATCCAGAACACACGAGAACCGCCAGAGAGGGGGCACAGGCCCACCAAACCATAGGCCGGCGCGGCCTAGGGGTGGCCCGCGCCCCCCTATAGTGTCGTCGCCTCGTTGACCTCCTGACGCCGCCTCTTCGCCTATATAAAGCCCCTCGACCTAAAACCTCGATACGGAAAAGCCACGGTACGAGAAACCTTCCAGAGCCACCGCCATCGCGAAGCCAAGATCTGGGGGACAGGAGTCTCTGTTCCGGCACGCCGCCGGGACGGGGAAGTGCCCCCGGAAGGCTCCTCCATCGACACCACCGCCATCTTCATCAACGCTGCTGTCTCCCATGAGGAGGGAGTAGTTCTCCATCGAGGCTCGGGGCTGTACCGGTAGCTATGTGGTTAATCTCTCTCCCATGTACCTCAATACAATAATCTCATGAGCTGCTTTACATGATTGAGATTCATATGAGTTTTGTATCACTACTATTCTATGTGCTACTCTAGTGATGTTATTAAAGTAGTTTTATTCCTCCTGCACGGTGTAATGGTGACAGTGTGTGCATCCGTGTTAGTACTTGGCGTAGACTATGATTGTGATCTCTTGTAGATTACGAAGTTAACTATTGCTATGATGGTATTGATGTGATCTATTCCTCCTACATAGTTTGAAGGTGACAGTGTGCATGCTATGTTAGTACTTGGTTTAGTCGTGTTTATCTGTCATGCACTCTAAGGTTATTTAAATATGAACATTGAATTGTGGAGCTTGTTAACTCCGGCATTGAGGGTTCGTGTAATCCTACGCAATGGTGTTCATCATCCAACAAGAGTGTAGAGTATGCATTTATCTATTCTGTTATGTGATCAAAGTTGAGAGTGTCCACTAGTGAAAGTATGATCCCTAGGCCTTGTTCCTAAATACTGCTATCGCTGCTTGTTTACTGTTTTACTGTGTTACTACTGCTACGTTACTACTACTTGTTTACTGTCCTGGGCAAAGCACTTTTCTGGTGCCGTTGCTACTGCTTATTCATACCACCTGTATTTCACTATCTCTTCGCCGAACTAGTGCACCTCTTAGGTGTGTTGGGGACACAAGAGACTTCTTGCTTTGTGGTTGCAGGGTTGCATGAGAGGGATATGTTTGACCTCTTCCTCCCTGAGTTCGATAAACCTTGGGTGATCCACTTAAGGGAAACTTGCTGCTGTTCTACAAACCTCTGCTCTTGGAGGCCCAACACTGTCTACAAGAATAGAAGCACCCGTAGACATCAAGCTATTTTCTGGCGCCATTGCCGGGGAGGAAAGGTAAAAGGCACTCATACTTCGGTTCCAGGTAGTACTTTTCTGGCGCCATTGTGTTTGTGCTCGAAGCTATTTCCTTTAGATCCTGCAATTGCAACTTTTTGTTTCTTGTTTACACTAGTTAGGCATAATGGAAAACAACAAAAATATGAGAGATCTTTATGAACTTTATCTTGAATTAGGACATGATGTGTTTGAAGAGAGAATTAAAAAACCCATGGAACTTTGTATGCATACTAATGGGAATGTTATTAATATGAATGCTTTGAACACTATTGTTGCTAATGCTATGGAAAATTCTAAGCTTGGGGAAGCTGGTTTTGATGAGCTTGATCTTTTTAGTCCCCCAAGCATGGAGGATGAATTTGATTATGATTACAATATGCCTCCTATATTTGATGATGAGAATAATAATGATAGCTACTTTGTTGAATTTGCTCCCACTAGTACTAATAAAATTGATTATGCTTATGTGGAAAGTAATAATTTTATGCATGAGACTCATGATAAGAATGCTTTATGTGATGGTTATATTGTTGAGTTTTCTCATGACACTACTGAAAGTTATTATGAGAGAGGAAAATATGGTGGTAGAAATTTTCATGTTACTAAAACACCTCTCTATATGCTTAAAATCTTGAAGTTGAGCTTGTCTAGTTTTTCTATGCTTGTTGCATTATGCTTCTTGAATTTGTTTATTTACAAGATTCCTTTGCATAGGAAGCATGTTAGACTTAAATGTGTTTTGAATTTGCCTCTTGATGCTCTCTTTTGCTTCAACTACTATTTCTTGCGAGTGCATCATTAAAACTGCTGAGCCCATCTTAATGGCTATAAAGAAAGAACTTCTTGGGAGATAACCCATGTGTTATTTTGCTACAGTACTTTGTTTTATATTTGTGTCTTGGAAGTTTTTTACTACTGTAGCAACCTCTCCTTATCTTAGTTTAGTGTTTTGTTGTGCCAAGTAAAGTCGTTGATAGTAAGGTTCATACTAGATTTGGATTACTGCGCAGAAACAGATTTCTTTGCTATCACGAATCTGGGCAAAATTCTCTGTAGGTAACTCAGAAAATTATGCCAATTTACATGAGTGATCCTCAGATATGTACGCAACTTTCATTCAATTTGAGAATTTTCATTTGAGCAAGTCTGGTGCCCTTTTAAAATTCGTCTTTACGGACTGTTCTGTTTTGACAGATTCTGCCTTTTATTTCGCATTGCCTCTTTTGCTATGTGGGATGGATTTCTTTGTTCCATTAACTTCCAGTAGCTTTGGGCAATGTCCAGAAGTGTTAAGAATGATTGTGTCACCTCTGAACATGTGAGTTTTTGATTATGCACTAACCCTCTAATGAGTTTGTTTCGAGTTTGGTGTGGAGGAAGTTTTCAAGGGTCAAGAGAGGAGGATGATATATTATGATCAAGGAGAGTGAAAGCTCTAAGCTTGGGGATGCCCCGGTGGTTCACCCCTGCATATTTCAAGAAGACTCAAGCGTCTAAGCTTGGGGATGCCCAAGGCATCCCCTTCTTCATCGACAACATTATCAGGTTCCTCCCCTGAAACTATATTTTTATTCCATCACAGCTTATGTGCTTTGCTTGGAGCGTCGGTTTGTTTTTGTTTTTGTTTTTGTTTGAATAAAATGGGTCCTAGCATTCTTTGTGTGGGAGAGAGACACGCTCCGCTGTTGCATATGGACAAGTATGTCCTTAGTTTCTACTCATAGTATTCATGGCGAAGTTTCTTCTTCGTTAAATTGTTATATGGTTGGAATTGGAAAATGATACATGTAGTATTTGCATAAATGTCTTGGATAATGTGATACTTGGCAATTGTTGTGCTCATGTTTAAGCTCTTGCATCATATGCTTTGCACCCATTAATGAAGAAATACATAGAGCATGCTAAAATTTGGTTTGCATATTTGGTCTCTCTAGAGTCTAAATAATTTCTAGTATTGAGTTTGAACAACAAGGAAGACGGTGTAGAGTCTTATAATGTTTTCAATATGTCTTTTATGTAAGTTTTGCTGCACCGGTTCATCCTTGTGTTTGTTTCAAATAACCTTGCTAGCCTAAACCTTGTATCGAGAGGGAATACTTCTCATGCATCCAAAATCCTTGAGCCAACCACTATGCCATTTGTGTCCACCATACCTACCTACTACATGGTATTTCTCCGCCATTCCAAAGTAAATTGCTTGAGTGCTACCTTTAAATTTCCATCATTCGCCTTTACAATATATAGCTCATGGGACAAATAGCTTAAAAACTATTGTGGTATTGAATATGTACTTATGCACTTTATCTCTTATTAAGTTGCTTGTTGTGCGATAACCATGTTTCTGGGGACGCCATCAACTATTCTTTGTTGAATATCATGTGAGTTGCTATGCATGTCCGTCTTGTCTGAAGTAAGAGAGATCTACCACCTTAATGGTTGGAGCATACATATTGTTAGAGAAGAACATTGGGCCGCTAACTAAAGCCATGATTCATGGTGGAAGTTTCAGTTTTGGACATATATCCTCAATCTCATATGAGAATAATAATTGTTGCCACATGCTTATGCATTAAAGAGGAGTCCATTATCACATTTGTCCATGTTGTCCCGGTATGGATGTCTAAGTTGAGAATAATCAAAAGCGAGAAATCCAAAATGCGAGCTTTCTCCTTAGACCTTTGTACAGGCGGCATGGAGGTACCCCATTGTGACACTTGGTTAAAACATGTGTATTGCGATGATCTGGTAGTCCAAGCTAATTAGGACAAGGTGCGGGCACTATTAGTATACTATGCATGAGGCTTGCAACTTGTAAGATATAATTTACATAACTCATATGCTTTATTACTACCGTTGACAAAATTGTTTCTTGTTTTCAAAATCAAAGCTCTAGCACAAATATAGCAATCGATGCTTTCCTCTTTGAAGGACCATTCTTTTACTTTTAATGTTGAGTCAGTTCACCTATTTCTCTCCATCTCAAGAAGCAAACACTTGTGTGAACTGTGCATTGATTCCTACATATTTGCATATTGCACTTATTATATTACTCTATGTTGACAATATCCATGAGATATACATGTTATAAGTTGAAAGCAACCGCTGAAACTTAATCTTCCTATGTGTTGCTTCAATGCTTTTACTTTGAATTATTGCTTTATTAGTTAACTCTTATGCAAGACTCATTGATGCTTGTCTTGAAGTACTATTCATGAAAAGTCTTTGCTATATGATTCACTTGTTTACTCATGTCATTTACATTGTTTTGATCGCTGCATTCACTACATATGCTTTACAAATAGTATGATCAAGGTTATGATGGCATGTCACTCCAGAAATTATCTTTGTTTATCGTTTACCTGCTCGGGACGAGCAGAAACTAAGCTTGGGGATGCTGATACGTCTCCGATGTATCGATAATTTCTTATGTTCCATGCTACATTATTGATGATATCTACATGTTTTATGCACACTTTATGTCATATTCGTGCATTTTCTGGAACTAACCTATTAACAAGATGCCGAAGTGCCGATTCTTTGTTTCTGCTGTTTTTGGTTTCAGAAATCCTAGTAAAGAAATATTCTCGGAATTGGACGAAATCAACGCCCAGGTTCCTATTTTGCCCGGAAGCATCCAGAACACACGAGAACCGCCGGAGAGGGGGCACAGGCCCACCAAACCATAGGCCGGCGCGGTCTAGGGGTGGCCCGCGCCCCCCTATAGTGTCGTCGCCTCGTTGACCTCCTGACGCCGCCTCTTCGCCTATATAAAGCCCCTCGACCTAAAACCTCGATACGGAAAAGCCACGGTACGAGAAACCTTCCAGAGCCGCCGCCATCGCGAAGCCAAGATCTGGGGGACAGGAGTCTCTGTTCCGGCACGCCGCCGGGACGGGGAAGTGCCCCCGGAAGGCTCCTCCATCGACACCACCGCCATCTTCATCAACGCTGCTGTCTCCCATGAGGAGGGAGTAGTTCTCCATCGAGGCTCGGGGCTGTACCGGTAGCTATGTGGTTAATCTCTCTCCCATGTACCTCAATACAATAATCTCATGAGCTGCTTTACATGATTGAGATTCATATGAGTTTTGTATCACTACTATTCTATGTGCTACTCTAGTGATGTTATTAAAGTAGTTTTATTCCTCCTGCACGGTGTAATGGTGACAGTGTGTGCATCCGTGTTAGTACTTGGCGTAGGCTATGATTGTGATCTCTTGTAGATTACGAAGTTAACTATTGCTATGATGGTATTGATGTGATCTATTCCTCCTACATAGTTTGAAGGTGACAGTGTGCATGCTATGTTAGTACTTGGTTTAGTCGTGTTTATCTGTCATGCACTCTAAGATTATTTAAATATGAACATTGAATTGTGGAGCTTGTTAACTCCGGCATTGAGGGTTCGTGTAATCCTACGCAATGGTGTTCATCATCCAACAAGAGTGTAGAGTATGCATTTATCTATTCTGTTATGTGATCAAAGTTGAGAGTGTCCACTAGTGAAAGTATGATCCCTAGGCCTTGTTCCTAAATACTGCTATCGCTGCTTGTTTACTGTTTTACTGTGTTACTACTGCTGTGTTACTACTGCTTGTTTACTGTCCTGGGCAAAGCACTTTTCTGGTGCCGTTGCTACTGCTTATTCATACCACCTGTATTTCACTATCTCTTCGCCGAACTAGTGCACCTCTTAGGTGTGTTGGGGACACAAGAGACTTCTTGCTTTGTGGTTGCAGGGTTGCATGAGAGGGATATGTTTGACCTCTTCCTCCCTGAGTTCGATAAACCTTGGGTGATCCACTTAAGGGAAACTTGCTGCTGTTCTACAAACCTCTGCTCTTGGAGGCCCAACACTGTCTACAAGAATAGAAGCACCCGTAGACATCAGTACTTTAAAGTACTCACGGCTGTGTCCCTGGCTATTCAAATGGCCAGACTATGAAGAGGAGCAGCAGTATCAAGATGACGGACATCAGGACGTCTACAACAACTAGGAGTATCTTCTGACGTCAAGCGTTGGCCTGTGGATTAGATAGTCCACTACTTCTACGCTTCCGCTATGTATTGTGTTCGTTGATCAGTAGATCAACTATTTGTGTAATATTGGATCATGTGATCTACTTTTGTAAGACGACTATGGTTTGTAATGAATGATGACTTTATGATATCAACTGTTATGTCTCACAACAAAAATCGTCCTGGGATTGCGATGTATGGCATAATAGGCATCTGGACTTAAAAATCCGGGTGTTGACAAGTTGGTATCAGAGCCATTGTTTGACCTTAGGAGACCCTAGTTAGAATGGACGTCTAAAAAACTTAGTTTCAAAACCAATGAAGTGAATATTTATGAAAAGTTATCCTCATCTTTATCCTTGAGATCTTTTTCAAAAAAGAAATTCATACTCTACTTTTCTTTGTAAATCTACATAAAAGTTTGCACACTTGATCACCTCTCTAACTTACTCATCCTAATTGCTCACAGATGGAGTACAAATGTGAGTCCTATCAGCTTGGCCACGGAGGAGACCTGATGTTCGAGAAGAATTTAAAGCAACTAGTTGAATATTTAGGACGCCCGTATCCCGAGTTCTTCGAAATACCACTCAATAATCAGTCCGGAAGACAACCTCGGTGGGAAGTTACTGCATATATGAGAGGAAAGCTTGGAGCCCCAATATGGGAAACCATATGGTTTTCTGTAACGGGGAACACTTGGAAGGATGGAATAGCCAAAGCCATGCAGGAAGCAATTGCCCGTCTGTGTGGACAAAATGAGAACAAGATCAAGAACACTCGCTTCTTCTACTACCCAAGACATGACCCCATGGGAAGACCAATAACCATGCCACCGCACCCGGAGATGAACTACTATGTTGCATGCCTGGACTTCCTGCTTCACAAGACCCGCAAGGAGTTGGACAATGCCCGCGCCTTTTGCTAAGCACATTACCCGTGAAGAAGAAGAAACCACCAGTACGGATGAAGAGTAGTATCACTAAAGCAGTTGAGTAGGTGTAAGTTGTAGCTGTCCCCTTGTATCGTAGAGCGAATGAATGGTTCTTAAAACCAACGGTGTGTTAGCTTTGTAATGTGTGATGTTTGGTATGAATGAAAAAGTGTTGTTGGTTTTTACCCCCTCAACACTACTCAAATTTTTGAGTTTTGAACTTTTTAAACTTAACCCCAACAAACCATAGAAATTTCCCTCTTATCTTATGATCTACCTCAATGTTCAGATGGCCCCACCAACCCGCAGCACCAACGAAGACGCAATGATGCAGATGCTACAGATGATGATGGCAGACCGAGAAGCCGAGAGAGCTGAACGACAAGCCAATATCACTGCACTGCAGCAGATAGCTCAGAACAATCAGGGCCATGGAAATCGTGATCACCCTGGATCAAAACTCAAGAACTTTCAGAACACCAACCCTCCTATGTTTAGCAAGACAGAAGAACCACTCGATGTTGATGACTGGCTCCAGACCATGGAGAACAACTTAGAGGTTGCGGGAGTCGAAGCCGCAGAGAAAGTCCTATTCGCCACTCATTACTTATCAGGACCAGCCCGAGCCTGGTGGACAAGTGCCCGCGCAATGAATGCCGGACAAATAATGACCTGGGAAGACTTCAAGCTCAAGTTTAGGAAATACCATGTGCCCCAAGGACTGATCAAGAAGATGAGAGACGAGTTCCGCGAACTCAAGCAAGGAAGGATGTCGGTAGTGGAATACCGAGACAGATTCCTCACTCTATCAAGGTACGCCCCCGATGAGACCGACACCAACGAGAAGAGGAATGAGAGATTTCTGAACGGACTGCATGACGAGATGCAAACTGTGTTAGTGAACATCCCGTTTGCTGACCTGGAAGCCCTGGTAGATTCAGCCATCCAGATGGAAGGGAAGCTGCACCAAGCCAACGAGAACCACAAGCGCTGTATGATGCCCCAGAATGGACCCAGCAATGCACATAAGTACCGCAACAATTCAACTGGAGGATTTGCCTCAAGATACAACAAGCCCACTGCTCAGACTTACCGTCCGAATTACACCAACAGCAATGGAGGACCCCCGAAGCCCGGAGGCAACAGCAACAACAACAACAACCCCAACAACAACAACAACAACAACCACCCTAATGGCAACAATAACAACCCCAATACTGCCCCAAGGACTGGAAGCAACGCTGTTCCCGTCAACCCCAAGGACAAGTCCACCATCACTTGCTATGAATGTGGAATTGTGGGACACTACTCCAATGAGTGCCCCAAAAGGTTAGCCAAGACCGCCAGCAACACCGCTGCACCTGCCTAGCAACAGCGCCGCTTTGCAGCTAGAAGGAACCAGAACAACCACAACGGTCGTCTCTTCCACATGAATACCACTGAAGCCCAGGAAGCACCCCAAGCCATGCAGAGTATGTTTTACTGTTAACCCCTCTGCCCAATCTCTCTTAGGAACCTAACTTTTCTTAAAATCTGGGGACGAGATTTGTTTAAGGGGGAAGGGTTTGTAACATCCCAAATTTTCAAACAAAAAAAAATGAATTTCCTTTTTCCAAAAATGAGAACCAACAAAAACTTTTACTAAATCAATGGCTATGCATAGTGCTCATACTTAATCCTTGTGTTATTGCCATGATGATTGTTGTTATACTTATCAAATGTTCCAAAACCCTAAACCTCACCCTTCTTTTCACCATCCAAGATAAAACAAAATAAAAAGAAATTAAAGTAAAAAAAGAAAAGGGCTATGTAAGCCTATGGCAATTTTTGCAAATAATCAACTATGCCATGTTCTATCTTGCTAGATGGTTTTAAAAACCTCAACAAACCCAACCTATCATTTACCAACTAAATCTAAGGTGAAATAAAAAGAAAATAAAAATATACATAGAGGCATATGTGGCACATAGCCATAATGACAAATCTTCACTCATGCCCTCCTACTTTACCCCAAATGGTTTGAAACCATTACTAAACCTAACTTAACACTCAAGGAACCCAAAACCATGACCTTGGGTCAAAGAAAAATAAAAGAGAATAAAAATAGGAACTCCATATATGAGGCTATGGCCATTTTTATAAAACTTTGACCTATGCCAATTTAGCTTGTGCCATTAGTTGTAGAATGTTACTAAACACTCATAAACACTTTTGGAATCAAAGAAACTCAAATCAAATCAAATTTTGATGCAAATTATGCTCACATGCACTAATGGTCAAAACTGCCAATTTTAACCTGATGCCTACTTTGAGCCTCTGTTTTAAGAAATTTTCAAACCAAACAATTCCAACTCTTTGCACCTCATCCAAGACCTCATCAAGGTAAACAACTTTGGTATAGCACACCCCTGCAATTTCTTTCCCAATTTCAAATTATCATCAAGCCAAGTGGCAACATTGAAACAAAAACAAGATCTTACACTTTTTGAAATTTCACAAACCAACTCAACTTTGCACACCACCACCATCATTGTTTGCCAAATATTATTCAAATCAACTCCACCAAATTTCTTTCCAAATTTTGAAATTTTCCTTCTTGCGGCCATTGTGTCGAACACTTGGTGGGCAGAAATCAAATAAAACACAAACCACTATTTAGAATAGTGTTTGGCCTAACCTGGTTTCCCCAATGGTCACACATAGTGCCCTAGTATCTCCTCTAGCCGTGCCATGCATTGCTGCTCCCTCTGCCTCCACCATTTTGGCAAGAACATTGCCATGCCGGCCATGCTATGCACACACCATGCCATCCTTAGCTCCCCTCTCCTCTAGCCTCGCCAACCTTGTCCCCCTGCTTCCCCTCACTTCACTGGCCAAGCCTATGCTAACCTTGGTCGGAGAGGAACCCTGCAGCACCGGGAACTCGCCGTGCCCACGACGCCCAGTGATGCCAGGGTTGGCATGGACACCGCCCATGGGCACGCCAGGACACGCGTTCGCCCCGTCGACCACGACCTCGCCTGGACCCCTGCGTTTGCCCTGAGCCTCACCACCGTACCAGGGACCCACCAGACACCCTCTTGTCCCCGACCGTGGCCCGCCGTCGCCGGAGAAGAAACCAAAGTCCACCACGGCCGCGCAGTAGATCGCACGCCCCCGACCGCGTTAGGCACCGCCCAGCCGCGCCAAGAGCACCAGGAGGACCGCCAGGACACGCTGAACAGCGCCGCACCCTCGCCTACCCCTCTCAGCCACTGTAGCCGCGTCACCATGGTCGACCCCTCCGCAGTACCCTGCCTCGCTCCACCGCTATAAAAAGGGGACTCCCCTCGCTCAACTCACCACACCAGCACCTTCCCCTCTCCTCTCTGACCCTCCTCGTTCACTCGCCACTCGACATTGCCTGCTGTAGCCACCCAATTTGATCGTCGGAGCCCGTGACCGCCGCAGAAGTTCGCCGTCGATTGGAGCTGCCCCAGGAAACGCCGCCGGTGCCAGGAGCTTCGCCGCCATCGACAACGACCCTGCGCACATCGCCGACCCTCGCCGGAGCACCGGTGAGCTCGCCGGACCCCGACCCTCGCTGCGCCAGTACCCCTCTCTCGCTGGAGATGACGACGCGCGTGAGCCGTCCAATCCTAATCTAATCGCGCGTCCCAGAGCAACCCGTACCCCTTCGCCGTTTAAGTGAGGCTGACCAATGGAGCCCACTGTCAGGCGGCCCGCTCGCGCGAGACGCGTAGCTGGGCCGGCCCGTTTTCTTTTTCTCCCGCTGGCCCAGCTTTTCAAATTCATTTAATTCAATTTAGTTCAAATTGCTTACAGATGCTTTATTCAAATTTAAATAGAATCAAATCGGCTAAACCAAATTCGAGGAATTTCATATATTTGGAAAGCTTATGAAATTCCCTAACTAACTGCACTAGCCTGAGTACTAGATTCGTTGAAGAATTAATGTGACAAAAATAACAAGGCAGGGCCTTTTGCAACTTCAAACAATTATTAAAAATCAACCAAAAATGCTTTTGAGTTGATTCCAACTCTCAAAAATGAAAATTCATATTGTCTATTTGAATATGTAAAAATATCACATAGTTACTTCATATGATTATGGGCTAGAATAAGTAATGGCTTTAGGGCTATTTCTTGTCCATTAAAATTTTCCAAAACTATTTGTTAAATCATATGAGAGGTTTTCCCTCATTTAAATCTTGTCTCAAGTAACTCAACATGAGGTAGTGACCATGGTCTACCTAATCTCATATCGAATTATTTGGTGATATTAAATTATAGGTATGGTAGTGTTAAATTGCATGAGGTACTTTACCTCATTTAAATCATTTTCCCAAATGATGATTATGAATGGTTGACCTTGGTCAACATGGGTTCATACATTATTTATTTGAGGAGATTAAATCTTAACAAGATTCAATGAGAGGAAATTATTTCCTCAAGGAACTAAATAGAAACCCTAATTAATATTGTAATGAGAGGAAATTATGTTTCTTAAAAAGGAAACAAAGTCAACCAACATGTTACTAGTATTGTGATGCTAGAATAGCTTGTGAGAACCAATTGTGTGCTTAGTCTAGCTCTTAAACTTTGTTTGGTGATTGTTACCTCGTATCCGTTTTTAGACGCTAGTACCGAAGAGTACCAGGAGGAGGAGGTCTACTTCCAGGAAGAAGAAGACCACTTTGATCAGTACACCAACCAAGGCAAGCTAATACTCTTGCAAAGTGCAATGCTCTACCAGAACAAGGCACACTCACCTATTACTTTATGCTTCATGATCCAATCCCAAGTTTTATCCTTACAAGCTTTTACTTTGATTATTAAAGCTTACTTTTATAGTTAACTTTGGTCTAAATATAGAGTACTACAAGAGTATCCAATTTAGCCTAGAGAGCTACAAGATAGTTAGCACCCCTCATGACTAGTTGCTAGTGCTAACAAATAAAATTGACTACTCTAGATGGGAACATGTGAAATGAAATGACTTTGAAAGATTTTGAAGGTGAATGGGACTTGAATGACATGATGAATTTGATAAAAACTGATGGTTGGGTTCGGATGCGATACCATTCCAATTATTTAGTACCCCCACAATACCTGATTATGAGTAGGGCTTAACTAGAAGTTTATGTGTTTTAGTATGGGTTCCCTCTAAACAAGCGTCATAGGGGTTATGCCGAGGCTGCCTCCGTTGAAAGTGAACTGATGTGAAATGACGTGAAATGAGGTGAATGTCCGGCCCAAGCCCTGTGCAGTTCCCAGGCTGACGGTTTGTCTTCACTGGGAGGCCAAGCTCATGGGAAGAGGTGCCTATAGTAGGGTATGTAAGTGAAAGGTTATGGTTGATGATCCGCGTACTGAGATACGATTATTCAGGTTTACCCCTGACGGATGTAATCAAATGTTGTGGCACAAGAGTACAACCTCTGCGGAGTGTAAACCTATTCGAATAGCCGTGTCCACGGTTACGGAAAATTGGAAAGGCCATATTGTTCCGTTGTCAGATGTTTTCTTAAAGAGGAATGATGAATTGAAACGGTGACTTGACTTGAATCACAACTGAGTTGTGGGAATGACACTAATGTTCCCACTTGAGTTAGTTAGCAATTGAAGAGTATTTTACTAAATGCTTATGAACTAAAATTGGCTTTATGCAAATAAACCTAGAGCTTAGCACCCCATTACTAAAATTGATAGTACTTACACTAGTATTAGTTTGCGAGTACTTTAAAGTACTCACGGCTGTGTCCCTGGCTATTCAAATGGCCAGACTATGAAGAGGAGCAGCAGTATCAAGATGACGGACAGCAGGACGTCTACGACAACTAGGAGTATCTTCTGACGTCAAGCGTTGGCCTGTGGATTAGATAGTCCACTACTTCTACGCTTCCGCTATGTATTGTGTTCGTTGATAAGTAGATCAACTATTTGTGTAATATTGGATCATGTGATCTACTTTTGTAAGACGACTATGGTTTGTAATGAATGATGACTTTATGATATCAACTGTTATGTCTCGCAACAACAATCTTCCTGGGATTGCGATGTATGGCATAATAGGCATATGGACTTAAAAATCCGGGTGTTGACACATGGTATATTAGTAAGACCGACACAATCATCAATTTAAAATTATATGATGCATCCAATATATAGATATAAATTAATCGGATAGTTGTGAAGTATTTGTCCCAACACTTATTTCCCGACAATGAAAATCTTATAGGATTTTACCATATCAGACAAGTGACAACACTGCAGGCGTTAAACAAAAACTTGTTCCGAAAAATCACTAACAAGCATAAAGAAGCAACTAGGGAAATTTCATCACATGTTTTCGACCAATGGGATACAGATAGGGACATTCATGCAGGCTGTACAAAAGCAAAAGGCTCTACCCCGTTATCTCATAATAGACTAACCCTTCATCTCATGCTCATACAACATTCTTGGAATAATAACATCTATTATCTGTTTTCCTATTTAATTTTGTAGTGAAATCAGCTATGAAACATGTCATTTTTTTTGTATACAAAGTAATCCCTGCATGCTGACCGGATTTCACAGAATCAGATCACTAAACAGGTTTGCTTTTGGCTGGTTTCAGTGAACAGCAGGAATATAATCATATATCTACCATGACTTCTGGTCCAGACAAAAACATGTTTACCATCAGTTGGAATACTACAAAAATTGTCAGATATTCAACATGTTTCAAGTATGTAGATGAATATATTTGAAAAATCAGTAACCAAATTTCCTCTGAAACTTGGCAAGCAATATATATAAGTACATGTAAGGAACCTATATAAGTAGCCAGCTATTAGAATAATCGTCAACTCATTCTTTCTCACAAAATTAAGATATTAAATTATTAATGCACAGCAAAATTTGTAGATCTCAATAGAACAACGCCCGCTACTCAAACCATTCATGAGGACTTATAGTTGGTGGTTCATATATAATTGAAAATTCACAAATAAACTTCAAGTTACAGTACAAAAGAAAATGAACCTGTCTGGTTTGCAAATACATAAAACAACAATGGGGCAAGAGTACATCTCCTTCAAGCACATTACAATGCTAGCGGCATGGTACATATATATAGCGAGCTGCCAAAGGCCGGGGTCAGAATTTGACACTTGAGTGTGCGGTTGATCACCTGCTCACTGAGCCCTCAAACTGAATCAGAGCATTTGGAGAAGCTCTGTTCAGAAAATTCATCTGCTTACGTTGTTTAGACCTCCAGTTATTGTGGATCCTAAAAGGGATATGAAGCTTCACCAACTCTAGCACCCTTGCGTTCAAAATAAAGAACTTGACAAAGTTTGCATCTGATATATTGCCAGAATAGTTTGTTACTTCTATTTGCTTGAGATGTTTGTGAATGCAGTCCACAGTACCATCAGCCGGCTTGTCGTTGATCCTCATTGGAACATGGCGCTTCAGTGACTGAAAACAAAGACAGATCGATTTGGGGAATACATAATTTAGAGTATAGCTCAACATGGGGATTTATGAATAGAGAGTAAGCTAGAGCTAAGACGCCAGAAAGACAGATTAACTACCAAACTCACCCAGATGTGAAGCTGTTGTAAGCCGGGGAAGCATTTCAGGACGTCAATGGCATGGTTCAACTTAAGAGCTTCGATAATGATGTACAGGATCTTTACATTTTGAAACGATGACTTAAGACTATTGTCAACCATTGCCTGGATCAAATGAAAGATAACATAGAAAAAAGTAAGTAAGTAAGTAAATAAGGTTGCAGGTAGATGTATAGAACAGTGGGTTTTAATCTGTAACCTGGAATGTTGTCTTCCCCATCTGTACAGTAGACATCATGTCGGTCCGCAAGCAATCCAAAATCTGAAGTTTTGGTGCATCAAGTACTCGTATGATTCTTGGACCGTTACCTTGCTCCTGGATGATCAACTTTTCCAGGTTTGGTGTGCAGCCGATGATGAGTTGATCCATCACATAGTTGCATGGATCAACCAACAGTCTGACGCTCACAAGGCTGTGAGACCTGATGTAAACGCGACGGAAGTGGTAGTTCCTATCCATGAACAAGGTATGAAGACGAGGACATGCGGCGATGATGGCGTGGAGGGTGTTCTCGTAGTTTGTGATTCGAGAGAGAGTCAGATCGATAAGATTTGGGAAGTGAACGCCGGCGAGGTCCTGAGGAAAATGACATAGGCTAAAGGTGGCGAGGCGGAGGGAGGAAAACCTGAGGGCGGACGGCGGCAGGGGCGGCATCAACTCTTGAGCCTGAAGGGGGGCATTGCCGAGCACCCGCACGTAGCTGAAATCAAGCTCGTCAAGGTGATCGAGAACGGGGGACTGGAACCACCCGTCGAAGACAGGATAGCTGAAAGAGTTGATTCTCTCAACTCACTAGCTAGCTATTCTCTCTGCTGCGTCGCACAGCTCTCCGGTGAACAAATACACAAGAGTTTTGGTGCCCTCACGGCTTTTCTCTTCTCTGTATTTCTTAACCGAAAGGAAACATGCTTACACTGCCTTAAATAGGCCACACACGCACCCACTAACTCCACTAATTCATGCATGACTTAAAACGTTTCCTAGAATCACTCTAGGCACCACGCGACCCGGCCACAGCTAGCTACTAACAAACTCCGCATGCGCTGATTAAGCAGGCTACACCGAGTCTCACGGCAGCTCCCTGGCTTCAATACTAATCCATGCAGAACCGCTTCACACGGCCGCAACGTCAGCTTCACGCCGCACATCACCTCTCTTCATGCATGGACTCCTACTGAAACCATCAGCGACACTGCAGCTGTAAACCTATACTGACACGACTAGCTAGATGCACATATAAAATAAATATGCAGATACATATATCAAGATTAAACCCAACAATCAACTCCCTAATCTTGATATCCATTCTTCACCCAGCTTCAAAGGAGGGCTGGTTCATCGTCGGCGTAACCTTTCGCCAACAAGGCCTTCTCCTCCTTCTTCTGAGGACACTCCCAAGCAAAATGTCCAAATTCATCACAGTTGTAGCACTGGACCTGACTCTTGTCCCGGCGGCCTCCAGCACGGCCACGACCGCGGCCGCGTCCTCCCAACATGCCATGCCCCCTCGTCATGAGGAGTTTATCCTCTTCACCTTCCTCCTCCTGTCCCTTGAGGATTTCCTCATGTGCCTTCAATGATCCAAAGGCCTCCTCCATGGACATCTTGTTCACGTCGCAGAACAGCCCAATGGATGAAGCGACGTTGATGTACTTCTTGGAGACGACTCGCAGCAGCTTCTTCACGACGTACTTCTCCTCCATCGGGTCTCCAAGCTCACGGATGCGCCCCACGAGCGTCGTGAACTTCGCCGCAAAATCATCTACGGACTCTGCATAAGACATCTTGAGGCCATCAAACTCCAAGCGCAAGGACTGGATCCTTGCCTCCCGGACGCGCTCGACGCCGACATGCATGGAGCGCAGCGCCGCCCACACATCCGCTGCGGTCTCCTTCTCCGCAACTCGCAGCAGCGTCTCGTCGTCGATGCCTTGGGAGATGATGGTCATGGCCATCTCCTCCTTGCTCCCGTCGGCCTCCGCGGCCGAGCTCTCCGGATCAACGGCGCTCCATGCACCGTGTACTCGCAGGATGTACTTCATCCTCATGGCCCATGCCGCGAAGTTGGTCCTGGTCACCTTGCCGGCGGCCGCCGCCGTCGCCGCCGCGCCGCCTACGCCGGCCGTCACCATGGCTCCACTCGCCTCCGCTGCATCACGCGGCATCGTCTTCGTCATCCGGCTCTGATACCAAATGAAAGAGTTGATTCTCTCAACTCACTAGCTAGCTATTCTCTCTGCTGCGTCGCACAGCTCTCCGGTGAACAAATACACAAGAGTTTTGGTGCCCTCACGGCTTTTCTCTTCTCTGTATTTCTTAACCGAAAGGAAACATGCTTACACTGCCTTAAATAGGCCACACACGCACCCACTAACTCCACTAATTCATGCATGACTTAAAACGTTTCCTAGAATCACTCTAGGCACCACGCGACCCGGCCACAGCTAGCTACTAACAAACTCCGCATGCGCTGATTAAGCAGGCTACACCGAGTCTCACGGCAGCTCCCTGGCTTCAATACTAATCCATGCAGAACCGCTTCACACGGCCGCAACGTCAGCTTCACGCCGCACATCACCTCTCTTCATGCATGGACTCCTACTGAAACCATCAGCGACACTGCAGCTGTAAACCTATACTGACACGACTAGCTAGATGCACATATAAAATAAATATGCAGATACATATATCAAGATTAAACCCAACAATAGCGGTCTGCGTCGCCGGAGTGGCAACACAGCGTGTTGAGACAAAGCCGACGGGCATAGGTCTGGCGTGGGGTGGAGAGGATCTCCGAGATGACGGGGACTAGGTTGTCGCCAGAGACCCATTGGTGCAGGTCTCTGTCGTCGAGGTTGAGCGGCGCGGAGGAGCGCCAGAGGTGGATCCACCGTCGGGCGATTGTCTGTGTGCGGACGGCGTCGTCGGTGGGGAGCGAGGAGATGATGGTTCCGAGGACGTCGTCAGGGAGGGTGTTGATGTAGTCGGCCACAGGAGCAGGGTCGACCACCGGTGGCGCCACCACAGGCATCAGCGCCGGGGCCGGTGACTCGCCGGCGAAGCTGCAGACGTGGCCCTTCTTGGGGAGCCCGCAGAGGCTGCAGCAATATCTGGCCCGCTTCATGGGCGTCGCAGGGGCCGACGCCATAGCGGGAGGTTTGGGTGAGGGACTGAGGGACTGAGGGTTTCTCTCTCTGGGGCTGCAGGGAAAGTGCAGATCGATCAATGGAGAGTCGGAATTGTGGTGGAGATGCTACTTGTACAGGACGCCATTTTTGAGGCTCCGGAGGTATTCTGGGTCTTGCGGACGAGAGGAAGAGTGGACGGAAGTCTACAGACGAGATTCCGGCTTCTTGTTTGATCGGCTTCTCACTATGGCTGTACCAGCTGTTGGAGTGCATGCCATGACAGAAATCGGCTAGCGTCCGTAGTGTGAAGTGAACGTTACTAGCTACTGTGACCTCACTCGCTTTAGACTTCCACAGTATTTTCTTTTCTCTTATGCTAATTAAATGTGAATTGAACCTGAGTGAATAGGCATCCGGCCTATGGAGAGATCACATAGCCGGCGCCATTACACTCGTGCCAAAGTGCAGCTAGCTGCTGCGTTTTGTAGACAACAACATTTTTTTGTTTGTGCTGCTGGCTATACAGTGCACTTGTGCTGTTTGAAATCTGAATGCAAAGTGAAGATGATGCTGCATTTCCTCTGTTGTTAGTCCTTGGTCGTGACCCAAAACCGAACCGAAAAAACCAAGGACTGAATTCTGAAATACAAAATTTACTGTGGGTATCATTTCTAGAAGGCACGTTGGTCCAAAATTGTGTTTTGACACACTAGAATGCTTTACAAAAGTTAGAAAACCATACACAGAGGATTGCCCAAAACATATTGAATGAAAGACAAGCAACTATATGCAAGAACATGTTTTCCCAAACTTGTAAGAAAAGATGCTTGATTATATGTTTGCTGGAACATTATTTTGTGCTACAAGCTTGCTTTTGGTCTATCAAGTTGCTTTTCATTAACTAACTTTCTAGATATATATAAATACATCATGTACATATCGCGATATACATATGCACGTTAAAGTTGCTTTTTCCCAGGAGATGACCCTCAAGCCATGGTATCATGGTGTCTATCCTTTTATGTTGTGAAGTGGAAATACCTAATATGGGGAACATGCACAAGCGACAAAGAAGTCGGTCGCGGTAGATTCCTTGTGTTTATGCGCCAAACCAACGCGCACGACATGGGGTTGGATTTTAGCGCCAGATGAGGGCTGACGTGGAACGACGAGGTGACAAGGGAAACCTATTTTTGAAGAGTGTGGAATGCATGTTTTGCTTTCCTTTAATGACTGAGCTCTCAGTAGCTTGATGGTGCATGGATGTGAATACCATGTCAATTGCTTGTAAATATATTTAGCATATATGCTCATACGTGCCTTCGCGCTCCTCCTATCATGAGTGCTTCTTGTCAATACTCACATATAAGTTTGGCGATTGTGCATGTGTGTGTTCATAGCGGCTTATATTTGCATGTGTGTGATTGTGTGTCGCAAATTACAAGAGAGACGTGCATGTGAGTATTTTTTATGATTTGTGCCAAACTTACATGACAAAAAGTGTAAGGTCCGTTATTATTTGAAATTTATGCAATCTTAAATCTAGGGATACAAGACCTATGGTTAAAGATACCATAGCAATCACTCATTAGAGGAGGAATGCAAAGGCACATATGAGCATCTACTATATATATGGAACCAATGCCTATGCAATATCATAAAGTCTTAAGATATACAGTTTTATAACAAACCAACTAGATGTTGCTCGTGCACCATCCAACTCCATAGAGATATCACTCTATTGGGTAATGACAATTGGTCTGTCTTGGGTAATTCAACAATAACAAGGGTCTCCAAAGTTTATCATTCACTTATGAATTCTGGTGGAATAGTGCATGCTTTGAAATGGATGTGGCAGGGATGTTGCCAACAGAAACACAACGTCTTCTTCTGGCTTCTTATACATAATCGTCTAAATATAAGAGCCATGTTGCAAAGGAATAATTTTTTCATGGAGGACTATTCATGTACTATATGTGGTCAAAGTGAGCTGGAAACTAGAAATCATTTGTTCTTTTTCACTGCCCAATTGCAAACATGTGTTGGCAATACCTATGTCCCTCTCTTGGACACCACCTAGTCCTCACCAGAATGATATTCAGAGCATGCTGGATAGCCTCAAATTAGCTATACATCAGCCTTTCTTCATGGAATTGATCATTCTGATTGCCTAGTCGATTTGGACTACAACGAATGACTTCATTTTCAAGGGTATCCCCCCCCCCCAAGTCTATATAGATGCAGGAAGAAATTCAAGGATGATCTAGCACTTCTTTTGTTACATAAGGATTCTAGGAAGTCTTACAATGGTCTCAAAGCTTGGATTGAGAGGTTTAGGCTAGATAGATGGTTTCTGTTTCTTTCTTTTTGAGTTTGAAGCCTAGTAGTTAGCACCTAGTTGCTATTCTCTAGCAACATTCTTTTGTATTGCACACAATTTTTAAAAATTAATAAAATCCGCAGTGGGGAAACTACCCACTGATCAAACAAAAAATAGAGAGATCACTCATTAATGGAAAATTTGAAATACAAAGACTTCAATCTTTTCTTAAAAAGGTTTCCCTACTCCTCCACTACTCCATGTGAGCCCTCGTGTGGTTCTAATTCATAGAATGTGCGTTGGTGTAGAGCACATGAAATATACGATGGCTGATTTATTTGGCATGTGTTCCCTCTACGTTCATATTAGGTATTTCTATTTCAATACGCAAAAGGACAAACACCATGATGTCATGGCCTGAGGAGCATCTCCAGGAAAGAAGCCCTCATGATAGGAGGAGCGCGAAGGCACGTTATATATGTACAACCAGTTGCATGTTATCCATGGGATACTGTAAGGGTTTTAGCTAACTTGTAAGAAAGCAACAAGATGTCATCCATGCACCATCAAACTACCGACAACTTAGTCATTAAAGGAAAGCTAAACACACATTCCACAATTTTCTAAAATAAGTTTCCCTAGTCCCCTTGTCATTCCACATCAGCCCTCACACGGTGCTAAATCCAACCCCATCTCATGCACGTTGGTTTGGTGCATAAACACAAGTCTACCGTGACCGACTTCTTAATTTGTCCTTTGTGCTTGTTCCCCCATATTAGGTATTTCCACTTCACAAGATAAAAAAATAGGCGCCATGATACCATGGCTCGAGGATCATCTTCAAGGAAAAAGCAACTTTCAACGTTCATATGTATATTGAATATGTACATTATTTATTTATATATATCTAGAAAGTTGGTGTAATGAAAAGAAACCTTGATAAACAAAAACAAAGCTTGTAGCACAAAATAATGTTCCCACAAAATAATGTCCCCAGAAATATAATGGAATCATGGTATTTGTCCTTTTGTTTTTTTAAATTTAAAGACCTAACATATATGAACGTACAAGCACACATGCCACACGAGGTTTGACGTGGAGTAGTGGGAGGACTAGGGAAACCTATTTAAGAAAAGAATAAAATATTTATTTCAGGTTTTGCATTACTAAGTGAGCTCTCTAGGGAGTTGGATGGTGCACGAGCAACATCTAGTTGTTTCGTTATAAAATTAGCTTAAGATTTTGTGATATCGTGCAGGTACCGTGTCCCATATATAGCCTATCTCCGTTCCTATGAATGTGATTGTGGTTGCTATGGTATCCTTCTTCAAACCATATCTCTTGTACCCTCATAGTTAAAATTTCATAAATTCAAAATAATCATTTAGCTTTCCATTTTTTGTCACATAAGTTGAGCACGAATCATAAAAAATATTTACCTCCTTTTTCTTAGATCACTGGTTAGAGAACTAGGTGGCACTAATATAGAATATATCAACTTAGATGTTCAAAACTCTTGGATACGATATGATAAGATTTGTTTCCTAAATATTTTCTTCGAAAATGGAAAGTGATCCCGAGCCTTTGCATTCAAAATAAACATTAGTTCAGTTGCTATTCACGGGACATTTAGAGTCTCTTTTGGATTTCAGATGGTTAGAGAAATTATTCTTAGATCACTGGTTAGAGAACTAGGTGGCACTAATATAGAATATATCAACTTAGATGTTCAAAACTCTTGGAGATGATAAGATTTGTTTCCTAAATATTTTCTTTGAAAATGGAAAGTGATCCCGAGCCTTTGCATCCAAAAGATGCATATGATTTTTATTTCTTTATTAAAAGGTAGTATCCAAAGTACACACATATAGTTCATATATCACTTAAGGTCGATATATGACAAAACGCTCATGATAGGAGGAGCGTGAAGGCACATTATATATGTACGACCAGTTGACATGGTATCCAGGGGATATCGTAAAGCTTTTTAGCTAACTTATAAGGAAGCAACTAGATGGCAACCATACACCATCAAACTACCGAGAGCTCAGCAATTAAAGGAAAGCCAAACACACATTACACACTTTTCTAAAATAGGTGTTCCTAGTCCCCTCGTCATTCCACATCAGCCGTCATGTGGCGGTAAAATCCAACCCAATGTCATGCACGTTGGTTTGGTGCATAAACACAAGCAATCTACTGTAACCGAGTTCTTTGTCACTTGTGCATGTTCCCCCATATTAGGTGTTTCCACTTCACAACATAAAAAATAGTGGCCATGATACCATGGCTTGAGGGTCATCTCATAGGACAAAAGCAATTTTTACGTGCATATGTATATTGTGATATATGCATTACTTATTTATATATATCTAGAAATTTAGTATAATGAAAAGAAACCTTGATAGACAACAATCAAGCTTGTAGCACAAAATGATGTTCCCGCAAAAATAATGGCATCATGGTTGTCATGTTGTTCTTTAAAATTGAAAGACCTACTACATATGAACGTACAAGCACACATGCCAAACAACTATACTACATTATATTTCATGAGTTATGAGCAAATGCACAAGCTAGGAGACGGGTTTTAATTTAGATCCATGCGAGGGCTGACGTGGAGTAGCGGGAGGACTAGGAAAACCTATTTAAGGAAAGAATGAAATATTTGTTTCAGGTTTACCATTACTGAGTGAGCTCTCTAGGGAGTTGGATGATGCACAAGCAACATCTAGTTGTTTCGTCATAAAATTAGGTTAAGATATATATTGTGATATCGTGTAGGTACCGTGTCCACATATATAGCCTCTCTCCGTTCCTATGAATGTGATTTGGATTGTTGTGGTACTTCAAACCATATATCTTGTACCCTCATAGTTAAGATTGCATAAATTTAAAAAAATCATTTAGTGTTCCACTTTTTCTCACATAAGTTGAGCATGAATCATGAAAAATAGTCACCTCCTTTTTGTATCACACTTTTGATTTAACTCTCCACATTAGTCCAGTTGCTATTCGAGGGACATTTAGGGTCTCTTTTGGATTTTAGATGGTTAGAGAAATAATTCTTAGATCACTGGTTAGAGAACTAGGTGACACTACTATATAATATATAAACTTAGATGGTTCAAAACTTGTGGATACAATATGATAATATTTGTTCCCAATTTTTTTCGAAAGTGGAAAGTGATCCCCAGCCTTTACATCAAAAAGATGCCGATGTCTCCCAAGTGCAAGGGATCTATTTCAAATAAGTAAAGGTTGTCACCCACGAGGAGATGAAGGTATTGGTTAGCAAATTTGATAAAGTAAAACAATAGAAGATGCAATGGTTTTGTGTTTTGGTTTGTAGGTTTCAGTAGTGTAAATTGCTAACAGTAAATTTTGATGAATGAATACTGTCTTATGAGAGAAATCCCGATCGTCTATGAAGTAAAAGGAAAAGCTCAAGTGTTTGTGTAGTTATATGTGAAACCGTTCCCAAGGGCGGCATGACTATACTTAGCAAGAAGATTTCTAACAATATGGTGAGCCTGAATTAGGTGCATCCAAGTAAATGAGCAAATACACCCCTTACGATGGGTACTATGGCTATTTTCATGAGCAAACACATGAATCATTAAGACATAAATATCCTCACCATAGCAGTTAGTTCATGGGTCTCCGATATTAAACTCTCCAATGCAACTCAAAGTATTGGAATACGGTTTCTGTCATTCCGTCCCTTCCAACCCGCTTTATTGCATTAAAATGCATCCCTATGAGCCCATATAGGTGAAGTAATATGCAGTCTACGTTCTCATAATAGCATCATAGAACCACATAAAAGATGAAAATTTGACCAGTACTCAATGCATATTATATAGAAATCATTGCCAATTCATTCTATGCCCTCGGGAAAATGGGGATCTACTCACAGCGGTGAAACATGATATGGATCAATGGAATATGAATTAAAACACAATATGAAAATATAATCTCCTCACAAAATAAAGAGAAGTTGGAAATCATAATCATGCAACTAGCACTTAAACAACTAGATGATACCTCGCGCGTTGCTGCAGAATTGTATTGATATCTCTTTCAAGAAGAAGTAGAAGTGACTGTACATTTGATAAATGAAGGATCTTACTCTACCTAACTATGTTATGTTGCTAAATACACTGCAAAAATATTCAATGAATACCATATATATTATGCTAAATCTTACACAGCTTTACTCTTTTCTAAATTCTATCTATACAATCACTTTAGGATACACGCTGATGAGTTCGAATAAAAGAAAGCCCTGTTCTTCACGAATGCAAGCTTTTAGGATTCGCATGATTCAAGGAGATCAAACCAGGAAGGTCACGAGTAGTAGACATATAAGGGCAATACATTGTATGTGCTTAGAGAGAAACCATCGGTTCCAGTTGACAAGGCTCACAAGACAAAAAAAAATAAAGAATTAATCAAGGAAAGGGGAATTCGGACATGCCGTCTGTGGGCTGGTACCCCTTTCCATTGGGTACATAGGGAGAAATGGTGGGAGAAACGGTCTCTGACTTTTAACACTAAATCATTCTAGTTCAAATAAGTGTTTCAGTCAGGATACTTTTATAAAGCTCAAGTCTTTTTCTCACATGATAAACACAAACAATAAAAAGAATGACTAATGTGAACACACCTCTATCATAAAATATACATATTCAATTTTACCATCCAGAATAACTATAGTAGGACAATCAAAATGTACTGGACAATATAATGTTAAAAAGACATTTCTCGGTGACTAAAGTATAAAACCTTGGAAAAATATAATCCCAAGTAAATTCAGAGCTAAAATCTCACATGTGCAAAAGACCAGTAGATCTATCCATCGTCGTTGGCAATCCGCTAATACGTGAAACAAACACCACAGATAGAATATTAGATATCAACTGCAGTGTAAAATATTATGGACAAAAACAAAAAATGCCATACAATACCCAAGATAGGACCTATCTTTTTGGAGGAGGGAAATACACACAGGTATAATCTTTGTTTCCACCTCATCCACTGATAAGAATTACACTACATCTGGAATATTAGGCATTATATACATTTTTACAGGAACATCTCTAGCATTAATTTCATGAAAGGTGCGCTGGAACATAGGCAATGGAAGATTTTAAGGGACATATTGAAGAAGAAGAATGGCTCGGTTCATGGGCGATGACAGGTTGTGATCGATGGCTTGGGCGTCCAAGGCTGCGTGAGGTTGAATGCCTTATGTCTATCATGATGGCTAGCAGGATTTTCAGAACTTTCAGGGGTATCTATGTTTGCAAACCGCACACAAAGAAAGGAAGATTCTAGTGGAGCAAATTGCATATAACAATTAAATTTCAGGGTATATTCGAAGGGAGCATGTAACAAAAAAAAATTAGTGAATTCGAATGGACAAATACATGACTAAGAAGAGTAAGAAAAATAGAAGATGCATGTGCTGCTTCGGTGTAAGCAATAATTTAGAAGTAAGAGATGGGAGTTTGTCTACCAATGGAAGCAAGTAGTGTTGTCCAGTGTCCGTAGGCCATAAACGTGGTAGTAGCTTCTTCTTCCTTTCTTGAGCAACCAATAAAAAATATCCAGTTGAAATCCAATTTGCTAGGAGTGGGCTTGAAGAGAAGGTACAATTCAACGAAAATCTAACCGAGTCGCCAGGAAGCAAAACGTCCAGCAGATTTGGAGCCGGAGCGCAACCTAATAGATTGACAAAAATGAGAGAGGGGATAATAAAAAAGGGCGAAGGATCTGAAGCGGCCAGGTGCCAAAGTGGATTCAGCCAGAGATGGCGTCGCGAGCAGGCGGGTGCTGTTCGTCGATGGCAACACGGCAACTCTTTAAATAAAACATTGAGGCGGCAGCGACGGCTCAGTTCATCCGAGCATTTTCTTGCATAATTACAGGGCAATGACGACGGCTGATGGGCTGCATAGGGCGGTTTCACTTCAGGAGCACTTGCGGCGAGAAGCATTAGGTCGTGGATCATCGGTGGCTGATGCGTGCAATTAACACACGTCCGTTGGGAACCCCAAGAGGAAGGTGTGATGCAGACAGTAGCAAGTTTTCCCTCAGAAAGAAACCAAGGTTTATCGAACCAGGAGGAGCCAAGAAGCACGTTGAAGGTTGATGGCGGCGAAGTATAGTGCGGCGCAACACCAGGGATTCCGGCGCCAACGTGGAACCTGCACAACACAACCAAAGTACTTTGCCCCAACGAAACAGTGAGGTTGTCAATCTCACCGGCTTGCTGTAACAAAGGATTAGATGTATAGTGTGGATGATGATTGTTTGCAGAAAATAGTAGAACAAGTATTGCAGTAGATTGTATTTAATGTAAAAGAATGGACCGGGGTCCACAGTTCACTAGAGGTGTCTCTCCCATAAGATAAATAGCATGTTGGGTGAACAAATTACAGTCGGGCAATTGACAAATAGAGAGAGCATGACAATGCACATACATGATATGATAAGTATAGTGAGATTTAATTGGGCATTACGACAAAGTACATAGACCGCTATCCAGCATGCATCTATGCCTAAAAAGTCCACCTTCAGGTTATCATCCGAACCCCTTCCAGTATTAAGTTGCAAACAACAGACAATTGCATTAAGTATGGTGCGTAATGTAATCAATAACTACATCCTCGGACATAGCATCAATGTTTTATCCCTAGTGGCAACAGCACATCCACAACCTTAGAACTTTCTGTCACTGTCCCAGATTTAATGGAGGCATGAACCCACTATCGAGCATAAATACTCCCTCTTGGAGTTAAGAGTAAAAACTTGGCCAGAGCCTCTACTAATAACGGAGAGCATGCAAGATCATAAACAACACATAGGTAATAGATTGATAATCAACATAACATAGTATTCTCTATCCATCGGATCCCGACAAACACAACATATAGCATTACAGATAGATGATCTTGATCATGTTAGGCAGCTCACAAGATCCAACAATGAAGCACATAAGGAGAAGACGACCATCTAGCTACTGCTATGGACCCATAGTCCAGGGGTGAACTACTCACTCATCACTCCGGAGGCGACCATGGCGGTGAAGAGTCCTCCGGGAGATGATTCCCCTCTCCGGCAGGGTGCCGGAGGCGATCTCCTGAATCCCCCGAGATGGGATTGGCGGCGGCGGCGTCTCAGTAAGGTTTTCCGTATCGTGGCTCTCGGTACTGGGGGTTTCGCGACGGAGGCTTTAAGTAGGCGGAAGGGCAGGTCAGGGGGCCACACGAGGGCCCCACACACTAGGGCCGCGCGGCCAAGGCCTGGGCCGCGCCGCCCTGTTGTGGCGGCGCCTCGTGGCCCCACTTCATCTCCCCTCCAGTCTTCTGGAAGCTTCGTGTAAAAATAGGCCCCTGGGCGTTGATTTCGTTCAATTCCGAGAATATTTCCTTTGTAGGATTTCTGAAACCAAAAACAGCAGAAAACAGCAACTGGCTCTTCGGCATCTCGTTAATAGGTTAGTGCCGGAAAATGCATAAATATGACATAAAGTATGCATAAAACATGTAGATATCATCAATAATGTGGCATGGAACATAAGAAATTATCGATACGTCGGAGACGTATCAGCATCCCCAAGCTTAGTTCCTGCTCGTCCCGAGCAGGTAAACGATAACAAAGATAATTTCTGGAGTGACATGCCATCATAACCTTGATCATACTATTGTAAGCATATGTAATGAATGCAGCGATCAAAACAATGGTAATGTCATGAGTAAACAAATGAATCATAAAGCAAAGACTTTTCATGAATAGTACTTCAAGACAAGCATCAATAAGTCTTGCATAAGAGTTAACTCATAAAGCAATAAATCAAAGTAAAGGTATTGAAGCAACACAAAGGAAGATTAAGTTTCAGCGGTTGCTTTCAACTTATAACATGTATATCTCATGGATAGTGTCAATGTAAAGTAATATAACAAGTGCAATATGCAAGTATGTAGGAATCAATGCACAGTTCACACAAGTGTTTGCTTCGTGAGGTGGAGAGAAATAGGTGAACTGACTCAACATAAAAGTAAAAGAAAGGTCCTTCAAAGAGGAAAGCATCGATTTCTATATTTGTGCTAGAGCTTTTATTTTGAAAACATGAAACAATTTTGTCAACGGTAGTAATAAAGCATATGTGTTATGTAAATTATATCTTACAAGTTGCAAGCTTCATGCATAGTATACTAGTAGTGCCCGCACCTTGTCCTAATTAGCTCGGATTACCAGGATTATCATCGCAATACACATGTTTTAACCAAGTGTCACAAAGGGGTACCTCTATGCCGCCTGTACAAAGGTCTAAGGAGAAAGCTCGCATTTGGATTTCTCGCTTTTGATTATTCTCAACTTAGACATCCATACCGGGACAACATAGACAACAGATAATGGACTCCTCTTTAATGCATAAGCATGTAGCAACAATTAATGTTCTCATATGAGATTGAGGATATATGTCCAAAACTGAAACTTCAACCATGATTCATGGCTTTAGTTAGCGGCCCAATGTTCTTCTCTAACATCATGCATGCTCTAACCATTTAATGAGTGGTAAATCTCCCTTACTTCAGACAAGACGAACATGCATAGCAACTCACATGATATTCAACAGAGAGTTGATGGCGTCCCAAGGAGCATGGTTATCGCACAACAAGCAACTTAATAAGAGATAAAGTGCATAAGTACATTGATGTCTACGCCCCCCTCCTTTTCCTGTAGACAGTGTTGGGCCTCCAAGAGCAGAGGTTTGTAGAACAGCAGCAAGTTTTCCCTTAAGTGGATCACCCAAGGTTTATCGAACTCAGGGAGGAAGAGGTCAAAGATATCCCTCTCATGCAACCCTGCAACCACAAAGCAAGAAGTCTCTTGTGTCCCCAACACACCTAATAGGTGCACTAGTTCGGCGAAGAGATAGTGAAATACAGGTGGTATAAATAAGTAGTAGCAACGGCACCAGAAAAGTGCTTTGCCCAGGACAGTAAACAAGCAGTAGTAACGCAGCAGTAGTAACGCAGTGAAACAGTAAACAAGCAGCGATAGCAGTATTTAGGAACAAGGCCTAGGGATCATACTTTCACTAGTGGACACTCTCAACATTGATCACATAACAGAATAGATAAATGCATACTCTACACTCTTGTTGGATGATGAACACCATTGCGTAGGATTACACGAACCCTCAATGCCGGAGTTAACAAGCTCCACAATTCAATGTTCATATTTAAATAACCTTAGAGTGCATGAAAGATCAATACGACTAAACCAAGTACTAACATAGCATGCACACTGTCACCTTCACACTATGTAGGAGGAATAGATCACATCAATACCATCATAGCAATAGTTAATTTCATAATCTACAAGAGATCATAATCATAGCCTACGCTAAGTACTAACACGGATGCACACACTGTCACCATTACACCGTGCAGGAGGAATAAAACTACTTTAATAACATCACTAGAGTAGCACATAGATAAATTGTGATACAAAACATATTGCAATCATAAAGAGATATAAATAAGCACTTCACTATGCCATTCATAACAGTGAATAAGTATTCTGTGAAATATAGCCTAAGAGACCCACACGGTGCACACACTGTCACCTTTACACACGTGGGACAAGGAGTCTCCGGAGATCACATAAGTAAAATTCACTTGACTAGCATAACGACATCTAGATTACAAGCATCATCATATGAATCTCAATCATGTAAGGCAGCTCATGAGATTATTGTATTGAAGTACATAGGAGAGAGATGAACCACATAGCTACCGGTACAGCCCCGAGCCTCGATGGAGAACTACTCCCTCCTCATGGGAGACAGCAGCATTGATGGAGATGGCGGTGGTGTCGATGGAGGAGCCTTCCGGGGGCACTTCCCCGTCCCGGCGGCGTGCCGGAACAGAGACTCCTGTCCTCCAGATCTTGGCTTCGCGATGGCGGCGGCTCTGGAAGGTTTCTCGTACCGTGGCTTTTCCGTCTCGAGGTTTTAGGTCCAGGGGCTTTATATAGGCGAAGAGGCGGCGTCAGGAGGTCGAAGGGGCGACGACACTATAGGGGGGCGCGGGCCACCCCTAGGCCGCGCCGGCCTATGGTTTGGTGGGCCTGTGCCCCCTCTCTGGCGGTTCTCGTGTGTTCTGGATGCTTCCGGGCAAAATAGGAACCTGGGCGTTGATTTCGTCCAATTCCAAGAATATTTCTTTACTAGGATTTCTGAAACCAAAAACAGCAGAAAACAGCAACTGGCACTTCGGCATCTTGTTAATAGGTTAGTTCCAGAAAATGCACAAATATGACATAAAGTGTGCATAAAACATGTAGATATCATCAATAATGTGGCATGGAACATAAGAAATTATCGATACGTCGGAGACGTATCATACATATTCAATACCACAATAGTTTTTAAGGCTATTTTGTCCCATGAGCTATATATTGCAAAGGCGAATGATGGAAATTTAAAGGTAGCACTCAAGCAATTTACTTTGGAATGGTGGAGAAATACCATGTAGTAGGTAGGTATGGTGGACACAAATGGCATAGTGGTTGGCTCAAGGATTTTGGATGCATGAGAAGTATTCCCTCTCGATACAAGGTTTAGGCTAGCAAGGTTATTTGAAACAAACACAAGGATGAACCGGTGCAGCAAAACTCACATAAAAGACATATTGTAAACATTATAAGACTCTACACCGTCTTCCTTGTTGTTCAAAACTCAATACTAGAAATTATCTAGACTTTAGAGAGACCAATTATGCAAACCAAATTTTAGCAAGCTCTATGTATTTCTTCATTAATGGGTGCAAAGTATATGATGCAAGAGCTTAAACATGAGCACAACAATTGCCAAGTATCAAATTATTCAAGACATTTTAGAATTACTACATGTAGCATTTCCCGATTCCAACCATATAACAATTTAACGAAGAAGATTCAACCTTCGCCATGAATACTATGAGTAAAGCCTAAGGACATATTTGTCCATATGCAACAGCGGAGCGTGTCTCTCTCCCACACAATGAATGCTAGGATCCATTTTATTCAAACAAAAACAAAAACAAAAACAAACCGACGCTCCAAGCAAAGCACATAAGATGTGATGGAATAAAAATATAGTTTCAGGGGAGGAACCTGATAATGTTGTCGATGAAGAAGGGGATGCCTTGTGCATCCCCAAGCTTAGACGCTTGAGTCTTCTTAAAATATGCAGGGGTGAACCACCGGGGCATCCCCAAGCTTAGAGCTTTCACTCTCCTTGATCATATTGTATCATCTCCCTCTCTTGATCCTTGAAAACTTCCTCCACACCAAACTCGAAACAACTCATTAGAGGGTTAGTGCACAATAAAAATTTACATGTTCAGAGGTGACATAATCATTCTTAACACTTCTGGACATTGCACAAAGCTACTGGACATTAATGGATCAAAGAAATTCATCCAACATAGCAAAAGAGGCAATGCGAAATAAAAGGCAGAATCTGTCAAAACAGAACAGTTCGTAAAGACGAATTTTAAAGTGGCACCAGACTTGCTCAGATGAAAATGCCCAAATTGAATGAAAGTTGCGTACATATCTGAGGATCACGCACGTAAATTGGCAGATTTTTCTGAGTTACCTACAGAGAATTCTGCCCAGATTCGTGACAGATAGAAATCTGTTTCTGCGCAGTAATCCAAATCTAGTATGAACCTTGCTATCAAAGACTTTACTTGGCACAACAATGCAATAAAATAAAGATAAGGAGAGGTTGCTACAGTAGTAAACAACTTCCAAGACTCAAATACAAAACAAAGTGCTGTAGTAAAAACATGGGTTGTCTCCCAAGAAGTGCTTTCTTTATAGCCATTAAGATGGGCTCAGCAGTTTTAATGATGCTCATATAAGAAATAAGAATTGAAGCAAAAGAGAGCATCAAGAAGCAAATTCAAAACACATTTAAGTCTAACATGCTTCCTATGCATAGGAATCTTGTACATAAACAAGTTCATGAAGAGCAAAGTAACAAGCATAGGAAGATAAAACCAGTGTAACTTGAAAAATTTCAGCATATAGAGAGGTGTTTTAGTAACATGAAAATTTCTACAACCATATTTTCCTCTCTCATAATAACTTTCAGTGGCATCATGAACAAACTCAACAATATAAGTATCACATAAAGCATTCTTATTCACATGCATAAAAGTATCATTACTCTCCACATAAGCATAATCAATTTTATTAGTTGTAGTGGGAGCAAATTCAACAAAGTAGCTATCATTATTATTCTCATCAAGTGTAGGAGGCATAGTATAATCATAATAAAATTTACTCTCCATAGTAGGCGGCACCAACAGACCACTATCATTATAATCATCATATATGGGAGGCATATCATAATCAACATAAACTTTCTCCTCAATACCCGGAGGGCTAAAGAGATCATTTTCATCAAAACCGACCTCCCCAAGCTTAAATTCTTCCATAGCATTAGCAACAATGGTGTTCAAAGAATTCATACTAATAACATTCCCATTAGCATGCATAAGTTCCATGGGTTTTTTAATTTTCTCTTCAAACACATCATGTCCTAATTCAAGATAAAGTTCATAAAGATCTCTCATTTTGTTGTTGTCTTCCATTAAGCCTTACTAGTGTAAAACAAGAAACCAAAAGATGCAATTGCAGGATCTAAAGGAAATAGCTTCGAGCACACACACAACGGCAACAGAAAAGTACTTAGTTACCTGGGACCGGAGTATGAGTGCCTTTTACCTTTCCTCCCCGGCAACGGCGCCAGAAAAGTGCTTGATGTCTACGGGTGCTTCTATTCTTGTAGACAGTGTTGGGCCTCCAAGAGCAGAGGTTTGTAGAACAGCAGCAAGTTTCCCTTAAGTGGATCACCCAAGGTTTATCGAACTCAGGGAGGAAGAGGTCAAAGATATCCCTCTCATGCAACCCTGCAACCACAAAGCAAGAAGTCTCTTGTGTCCCCAACACACCTAATACACTTGTCAGATGTATAGGTGCACTAGTTCGGCGAAGAGATAGTGAAATACAAGTGGTATGAATGAATATGAGCAGTAGTAACGGCGCCAGAAAAGTGCTTGCTGGCGTGCAGTTGATGGTAGTAATATTGCAAGAAGTAAAGATGCAGTAAAACAGTAAACAAGCAGCGATTTCAGTATTTGGGAACAAGGCCTAGGGATTATACTTTCACTAGTGGACACTCTCAACATTGATCACATAACAGAATAAATAGATAAATGCTATACTCTACACTCTCTTGTTGGATGATGAACACCACTAATTATGTAGGATTACACGAACCCTCAATGCCGGAGTTAACAAGCTCCACAATATTCGATATTCATGTTTAAATAACCTTAGAGTGCACGATAGATCAACACAACTAAACCAAGTACTAACATAGCATGCACACTGTCACCTTCACGCTACGAAAGGAGGCATAGATCACATCAATACCATCATAGCAATAGTTAACTTCATAATCTACAAGAGATCACAATCATAGCCTACGCCAAGTACTACATGATGCACACACTGTCACCATTACACCGTGCAGGAGGAATAAACTACTTTAATAACATCACTAGAGTAGCACGCTGATATATTGTGATACATAACACATTGCAATCATAAAGGTATATAAATAAGCACTTCACTATGCCATTCATAACAGTGAATAAGTATTCTGTGAAATATAGCCTAAGAGACCCACACGGTGCACACACTGTCACCTTTACACACGTGGGACAAGGAGTCTCCGGAGATCACATAAGTAAAATCCACTTGACTAGCACAATGACATCTAGATTACAAGCATCATCATATGAATCTCAATCATGTAAGGCAGCTCATGAGATTATTGTATTGAAGTACATAGGAGAGAGATGAACCACATAGCTACCGGTACAGCCCCGAGCCTCGATGGAGAACTACTCCCTCCTCATGGGAGACAGCAGCGTTGATGAAGATGGCGGTGGTGTCGATGGAGAAGCCTTCCGGGGGCACTTCCCCATCCCGGCGGCGTGCCGGAACAGAGACTCCTGTCCCCCAGATCTTGGCTTCGCGATGGCGGCGGCTCTGGAAGGTTTCTCGTACCGTGGTTTTTCCGTCTCGAGGTTTTAGGTCGAGGAGGCTTAAATAGGCGAAGAGGCGGAGTCGGAAGGCTGACGGGGCCACCACACAATAGGGCGGCGCGGCCAGGGCCTGGGCCGCTCCGGCCTGGCGTGTGGCCCCCCTAGGGCTCCTCTCTGGCGGCTCTCGGGTGTTCTGGAAGCTTCATGGAAAAATAGGATGCTGGGCGTTGATTTCGTCCAATTCCGAGAATATTTCCTTTGTAGGATTTCTGAAACCAAAAACAGCAGAAAACAGCAACTGGCTCTTCGGCATCTCGTTAATAGGTTAGTGCCGGAAAATGCATAAATATGACATAAAGTATGCATAAAACATGTAGATATCATCAATAATGTGGCATGGAACATAAGAAATTATCGATACGTCGGAGACGTATCAGTGGCCATGAACATTGAAGGCTTAGTTAGTGGCGGCGGCGAGCACTACCTATCAATGCCAGGAAGACGAATGACGTGTGTCACGCGCCGGAAACGAAGCCACAGTGAGGTAAGCCCACGTATATGCATCCAGCCCATGTCATGAAGGGGCGCTCAGCCCATGTCAAGAAGGGATGCCTAGCCCACGTCGAAAAATAATGCAGTGAGCGACCAGCACACGCGATACAGCACTCAACACAGCGCGTGGGGGAATATGAGGTGACGTGGACGCACCAGAATGCAGGAAAATCAGGTGGTGGGGGATTGATATTTAGAGATAAAAGATATCCGTTCAATCAATCAGAAATTATGAGGGGGTTGAGGATGGTCTTGGAGATGGAGATGGTGCTGATGTGGATGCTGATGCTAATGGAGAGATCTCCCCATACACCAAGGAGGATTGGTGATGACAATGACTTCGATTTTTCCCTCTCCGGATGCCTCGGAGCAGGAGGATATGCCCTCTCCCGGAGTAGGAGAGGACTTTTACCTGCACTGCCGCCTCTGTAAAACGTGTGAAAAATATGGTGAAACATGAGACCTCATGGCTCTTCTCAGGTGCTTATTTCGCACTCAATCCTTCTCCCGATGAAATTTTTTGTGGTATTTTTCCTCCAATTATTTGGATTCCAGAAGGTCCCTGAAATAGCAAAATACGAAAAAGGAGGTTTTCTGCCTCCAGAAGTTAACTACCAATGAAGGGGACTTTGTAGAAAAGTCTCAAAAATCATCTAAAAATCATAAACAATGTTATATTAATGCAAATATCGTTATAAAATGATCATATATGTTATTATTATGATGATACAAAATGCACGTATTAGCTGCACATGACTTTTTTTTATCAAAAGGTAGTCTCCAAAGTACACTGTTATAGTTCATAGATCACTTAAGGGTGATATATCAACCATCTAAAGAATGACAAAGGGAAAAATCGGCAATGGATCGTCGTGTAATTATGTGACCAAGGTATAGCAACTGGATCGTGAATAAATCATGTTGAACTGTTTCCAATCGGTTGCACCCAAATCCATGTCCTCACACTGCTCCTTTGGCTGGAGACATAACCATGTATGGGCCTAGTGGATAGCAAGAGGAACAACATGCAAAAAGGAATAATGGCTTGTTTTGTTAAAGATATTATCATTATTATGTGCCATATCGTCCATAAAAGAGCACAAACACCAACTCTAGCATTGCTCTTGACTCTTTAGTTTAGTCTATGCAATCAATTATCAAATAATTTTGTAATGTTTCAAGGTCCTAATATACTGAAGGACATATGGAAGATACGCCGAAGAGTCTTGCAAGTGGGTAATCAATGAACAAATGTTGGAAGTTTCCTCTCTAACACAAAAACAACATTTTGTATTACCTTGCCAAATCCTTTTTATTGTAGTATCTTTCATTAAAAATGATTTTTATGTAAGAATGTGGCGACCCTGAAGGTCGGGGATAGACAAACCCAGATCTTCATCTGGCATAAGCCTAACCTAGATCTCTAGGGTCTACATGGTGAGAATCGGTAACACAACAGTGACTCTTCGACTCAAAGAGTAATACAAGCTCATATTTGAGCAAAGAACTAAAGTATTACAAGCAGAGGTCACTGACCTGACATTTCATCAACCAACGAAAGAGAAGTTATGCTCTTCTAAATAATAAGATAGCAAAAGTCCTAAGAGGCCAGGAGCATAACGGCGACGTCTTAACCCATAGATTCCAGGCTGCCACCTGGGAATCCCAAGATACTCGTCGATGTCATCCTAGAAACCACCATTTGTTGCAGCAACTTCGTCTGAAACAAAGTATGCAAAGCTGAGGACAGGGACTCAGCAAGACTAAGTACAACCTATTAGCAAAGCTGGTATGCGAGAATTTATATAGAGCTTATTTTGCGGAAAGCCAATTTTCCTTTGTAAAACAAGAGAGAGCAGAAGCTCGTCTACTCAGATTATTTTACAAAGGGATAAGAGAGCGATATTTCTAGCTCTACTTATCATCATATTGAATCCACCGAATCTTCATCATCACCTGAACATATTGTTGGAGATATGCCCAAGAGGCAATAATAAAGTGGTTTTTATAATATCTTTGTGTTTATGATAAATGTTTGCATACCATGCTATAATTGTATTAACCAAAACATTGATACATATGTGTTATGTAAACAACAAGGAGTCCCTAGTAAGCCTCTTGTATAACTAGCTTATTGATTAATAGATGATCATGGTTTCGTGATCGTGAACATTGGATGTTATTAATAACAAGGTTGTGTCATTGGATGAATGATATAATGGACACACACCCAAATAAGCGTAGCATAAGATCAAGTCATTAAGTTCAACTTGCTATAAACTTTCGATACATAGTTACCTAAGTCCTTCGACCATGAGATCATGTAAATCACTTACACCGGAAGGATGCTTTGATTACATCAAACTCCATTGCATAAATGGGTGGTTATAAAGATGAGATTAAGTATTCGGAAAGTGTGAGTTGATGTCGTGGTATCGTCACGGCATATGCCATAGGGTGGCTAAACGAAGTGGTTCCTGAGGGATCTCACGGCGGTATCCGGAAGCGGGTATGGGCACAAGCGACACGGCGACGTACCCAGGTTCGAGGCCCTCCGGTGGAGGTAAAACCTCTACTCCTGCTATGAGTGTATATGATGATCACACAGTACAGTGGTGCTCCTAGAGCTGTGTCCGGCTTGCCCTGAGAGGCTAAGGGAGATGATGATCTCTCTCACAGGGCAGCTCTGTAGGTAGGTGAAAGCAATGAAAATGATCGATCGTCCCCGCACTAGAGGGGTAGTGCGGCTTATATAGGCACCGGCACTTTTACACATAAGACCCTATAGTCTACTGGCCGGCTTGGCCGGCTTCGGCTCCCGCTCCTTCCCGAGGCGGTGACGTCAGGAGTGGTTGAGCATCATGGCCTGTCCCATCCGGCTGCCACGGTCAGCGGTATGGAGGAGGTGTCCCTGTCGCCGTCAGCCGCTGTAGCCTGTACGGATCGTCGTAAGCCCTGACGGCCTGTCCATCGCGCGGCACTATTTCTCCACAGTGCCCCGCGTTTTACGGAAGATGGAGTCAGCGTGGACTTTAGGAACCCGGATCACCAACCCGGTTCCTTCCAGTGCAAGACTCGCCAGCCTCGAGTCGGTCTGAGGTTCAAGCCCCAGTCGGATATGGCTTGTAGAAGCCGGCCCAGCTACAGCATTGGTGGCCGTAGCCAGGCCGACTAGGACCTAGAGCCAGCCGGCTTCCGGACCAGCCGGCCACGGCGCCAGCCGGCTGCACCTCAGCCGGCCTTTGCCGCGAGCCGGCCAGTGGCCAGCCGGTTGCTCCGCGTCCATTGCCCTACCCGGGGTCTTCCCCCCGACATTAGCCCCCGAAGCTGGCAAGGTCCTGCGCCCAGAAGGACCTAGGCAGGTTTTCCTGGCTTCTCGAGTATATTAGACGGCACTTGGAGGGGCCGACTGAGAATTTCCATTCAGCCGGCTGCGCCCTCATCCGGCTCGTTCCTGCCGGTTGCTTCTAGCCGGCCGCTTTTTACACTTGTGCAGTTTTTTGCTTTCTCGCAAGATCTGATGGCGCCTCCGCCTTGCTGATGAATTTTGGCTTGAGTGGAACTTTTGGTCCGGCTCCGGCTTGCGGCGCGCCGGAGTCTCCGCCGCCTCGGGTCCCGCGCCCGACTTGACGGGTCTGACGCCTGGCCCGGTGGTCGGTTTGTCTGGTCACATCAATGTTCCCCCGGATCCGGTGCGGTAGTGGGCGACGTGGTGTGGCCGTTTTCGGTAACCGTCGTGGACGTGGGAGGAGTTACGGCGCAGTTACGGCGCAGTAAATCCGGCGACGTGGGAGGAGTTACGGCCCACGACCGCCACTTGGAGGCCAACCGCCCGCGTCGGGTGGCTATAAATGCCGCGGGGGGGGCGCCCCGAGGCGGCCACTTGCCATTTCTTCTTCCTCGCGCTCTTGCCCCCATCGCTATCCTCTGCGTGCTCGAGCTCGCTGCTGCTCCGGCGAACATCTTCCGCTGGCGAACTCCGGCGGGCGAATCTCCACCGATCCGCCGCCGCCACCCCGCCAATCCGGCGCCACGGGGCCGCGCGCCTCGACGGAGCGTCCTCAGCCGCCGCCGCTGCCGCCGCCGCGGTCGCAAGGTTCTTCCTCGCCGTTCAGCCTCTCCTGGTCATCTTCTTCCTCGACCTCGTCAATGGCGTCCCCCAGCGGATCGTGGAGGGGCTCCTACATGCGGGAGGACGACATCGAGCGCCTGGTACGCCTCCGGCGAGTCCCGCGGTCGGTCATCACGCGGGTGCCCGGCGAGGAGACGGAGCCCGAGCCGAGGAACGGCGAGCGCGGCTGCGTTTTTGGCGCGCACCTCGACCGCGGGCTGGGTCTGCGGCTTCGCCGTTCTTTCGGCAATTCCTCGACCACTTCGGCCTTCAGCCGCACCACCTGCCGGCCAACGCGTGCGTCCTCCTGAGCTGCTTCGTAGCGTTCATGGAGGCTTACGCCGGCTTGTGGCCCGACATCGACTTCTGGAGCCGGCTCTTCTTCTTGAAGGCGCAGACCAACGACGGCCGCCTGCGAGCCTGCGGCGCCGCCTCGATCTACACCCGACCTGGTACGCCTTTCCCCAAGATCCCCACCGTCGACTCGGTGAAGAACTGGCAAATGTCATTCTTCTACGTGCGCAACGAGGGGGAGCTCGTCGACCGGATCAACCTGCCGGAGTTCAATCCGGCTCCTCCGATCGGCCGGATCAAGCTGGAGCCACAACGCCCGCTCGACGGACCAGAACGCCGAGGTGAACCTGCTCTGGGATCTCTGGCGACAGCCACCACCGCTGGCGGGCTGACTGCTGAGGATCTTCTCTGCACCATCGCCGAGCGCCGGGTGCTGCCGCTCCAGATGCGCACCCACAAGATCGGGCACATGTCCGGCCGGTTCGATCCGAACCGGACGTCCAAGGTGCCGCTCACCAAGGCCCAGGTGGCCAGCCGGGTGAACCACATCACCAAGGCGAACTTGGCGGAGGACTGGAGCTACGGGCTGGCGCCCTGCGACAGGAACCATCCACCGGCGCGGGTAAGCTTCGAGTCTTTGCCATTTTCCGGCTTGCGGCTGCGAGGCCGACTTCTTTTTTCTTCTGCCGACTTCCGGCTTGTCATATGCTCATGCTTTTCTGTCTTTCTAGGTTTTTGAGCGCCAGAACGCCGAGGACGGCGACCTGGCGACGAAGAGGTGGACGCCGGATCTCGTCGATCCGGCTGACCAAGCCGGCGACCATGCCGGCGACGACGATCTGCCGCAGGCGCCTGATCTAGGCGGCCGGGGGGAGCACAATCCGCCCCCTTCACCGCAGCACCGGGAGGAGGAGGAGGAGCCGGCGACGTCCGGCACGGGGCCAATCCCCGCCGTGCCTCTGCGCTCGAGGCCGCCAAGCACCACGGCGACTTCGGCGCCCAAGGGCACGAAACGAGCCGGCTCCACCGCCGCCTTGGAGGCGAAGGCGAAGAAGCAGCGCCGGCAGCAGCCGAAGAAGGTCCCGGAGCAAGCCGGGTGAGTTCTCTTTCTCTTTTTCTTGTTTGATTCCTTTTCTTTCCTTACTTTTATGCTTATTATCTTTCTGTTTATCCGGCTAGGGCCCCTATCAAGTTTGCTCAGGGCGGCGGCTCCCGGCAAGCTCCACGCGTGGTGTCGCCGCTTCCGCGCCAGAGGAGGGAGCAGACGCCGCAACCTTCCTCGCGCGCACCTACGCCGCCGCCGCCTGCGACAGGGGCTTCTTCCTTTGCCGTGCCGCTGGCCTCCGCGCCAGATCGCGGCACGCGGGTCGAGCCAACGCGGCAGCCGACGCTGGACGACATGTTCCCGCGCCGGACGCCTCTTCTGGCCGCTGGGGCCGGGCGGGGCATGCCGCCTTCAGCCGGGGCCGGAGCCGGCGGGGCTGCTCCTAGGACCGGCGCTGGCAGGGCCGCGCCGCTGCGGCCGGAGCCGGCAGCAGGCCCACCGTGGTGGAGTTGGACGAGAGTCCGGAGGGGGCGCCCGGCGCCGGAGACAAGCCCCAGGCCGGCTGGGCCATCCGCCGCGCCGGAGCGACGCCGCCGCCTCGGCCGACGAGGGACGAGCCAACCAGGCAGGAGCCGGCGAGGGACGAGCCGGCGCGCACGGAGGGCGCCGACTCGCACGCGCTGGTGAGGACGGAGGGCGCAGCGGGCCCGTCTGAGGGCCTTCATGTGGCCAAGGGTGCCCGGCTGGTGGCTGTGCCATCCGCCTCCGACTCCAGCTTTGGCTCGGCAGGAACCATGGAGAGGGCATGGCATCAGGCGAACTCCTGCGAGGTACTCAGCCGGGAGGGGCAGCCTGGCACGGCGCCCATGAAGATGCTTTTCTCCGGCTATCGGGCCAGCCTCAAGACCAAGGCCGCCGAGACCCTTGCCCAGCTGGCGACGCTGGAGGATGCGGAGACGGTGGGTTTTCTTTTCGTTGGCAATTTTCTTGTTCGGTAGCCCTCCGAGACGTGGGCCGGCTGCTGAAGCCAGTCCAGGTCTTGTCTAAGCAACTGATTCTTTCAGACGGTTGAGGAGCGGCGCACCTTCTTGTACAACCAGGTGGTGACCAGCTACCACAAGGCTAAGATCGAGCGAGCCGGCTTGGCTCGCGAGCTGGAGGCTGTCAAGGGTAAGCTCTATGCTTCTTTCGACTTGATGTCTTGTTTCTTTCTTAATCTTGGTTGGCTGACATTTCTTTCCGGCCGCCTCGCAGTTGAGGCCGCCAAGGTCCCGCAGCTGGAGTCGGATCTCCGAGCCGCTCGCGCGCAGTGCGCCGAGAGCGAGGAGGCGGGCCGATCTGCCGCAGCCAAGCTCAAGCTGGCTGAGCAGAGGCTGACACGGCTGCGCCTCGCTGGAGAAGAACCACATCACCGAGCTCAACTCCCTCAGGACGGCGGAGAAGGAGAAGGTGGATGATCTGAGCCGGCGGCTGTCGGAGGTGGAGAAGCAGCGGCTTGTGCTGCAGGAGGAGGTCACTGCCAAGTCCACAGAGCTGACGGCTACCGCCAAACGCTGGACTGATGACTTTAGCGCGCTTGATCGCGGCTTGGCGGGTGAGTGCATCTTTATGTTCCTACCCTGTGCCGGCTTTCGGCTGTCGACTGCCGACTTTCGTTGGTAGCCGGCAGCAGAAACTTCTGATTTTTCGATATCTCCATCTTCGGGCTGGGGGCAGTCGGTTCTTGCCGGCTGCCGCCGAGCTTTTTCTTTTACTTCGAAATCTCCATTTTCGGGCTGGGGCGATCGGTTCTTGCCGGCTGCCGCCAGGCTTACTTTAGAGCTTCGGAATCTCCATCTTCGGGCTGGGGGCAGTCGGTTCTTGCCGGCTGCCGCCAGGCTTACTTTAGGACTTCGAAAATTTGCATTTTTCAGCTTATTTCGGCTTTGATGGCTTCTGACATGCTTCTTCTTCTTCAGCGGCCTTCCCTGAGACGCAGGAGGCGGCTTTGGCAGCCGTCGGCGCCGCACGTGACTCCAGGAGGCAGGAGACTGGCGAGGGCAGCTCGGAGTACTTCTCCATGGAGGACCACCTGGCGTCCATGGCCGCCCGCATCGAGCCCGTCACCCAGCTCGGCTGGGAGTTGCGGAAAGCGGCTGAAGAGCTGGTGCCCATGCTATGGCCTATGGAGGCGGTGCCGCAAGACATCTCCGGCCTCATCTCCGCGATGGAGCGGGCGCCGGACCGCTTCCTCGACTGGAAGGAGTCGGCCACGCGCGCCGGTGCCGACATGGCGCTGTCCTTCGTCCTCTCCTGGTACAACGAGGTGGACCTGGGGCAGCTGGAGTCCCGGCGAGCCGGCGTGGAGACCAAGCTCCCAGCCGATCTCAAGGCCGCCCGCCTCGCTCGAGCCAGCACCATCGCCGAGTTCGTCGACAAGACCCTCTTCGTCGCGGATCCGAACCCTCCTCCATCCAATGATGAAGAATACATGGATGAGGAGGAGGCGGAAGACGTGCCTGAGGACGACCCGGCCGCCGGCTCCACTGATGCCCCTCCGGCTTAGATTTCACCTTTTCAGTTGTTCTTTTGCAAGACAATTTATTAAATCCCCGGGATGCCGGGTGCAGATGTAAGACAATATTATCGCCTTTTATTAAGTCACACTTTAGTGTGTTTGTTAATCATTTGTGTGCCGATTTGCTTTCTTTCGACTCGTTCGCTTTTTCCCATCCGCCCCACTCTTTGGCTGTGCCCTTGCCGGTCGTACGTCCGACTTGCGATCCGTCGCCGGATCAAGAGCGGGCCGCTGGGTGAGGCCGACAGTATTTCAGTCGAACGAGCTGAATTCGGCAATCCGGCACTTTATGAAAAGTTGCAAGTCAACTCGCTTTTACTCTTTCCCTTAGTCGTTTTTCGCGTGCCGGCTCCCTAGGCCTTACTCCCGCCAGCCGGACAGCCGGGTTGCGGTCTGTAGCTGGATCGGAAGCCGGCTGTCGGAAACCGGATCACGTTACTGAGCCGGCCGCGTGAGAGGGTTCAAGCCAATTGGCGAAACAAGGTAAAGTACGCGAAAAACTTGTCGGAAACGGCGCTCTTGGCGCAAGCTTTTTCATAACTTGCAAAAGGGATACAAGGGATACATACATTCCTGCTCTCATGTGTAAAATGGGCGGAGCAACCTGACATTCCAGGGACGTTTAGTCTCCTCGTCAGCCTTGTCCGGCATGTTTTTCTTAGCCTCTTGGGCATCTATGAGATAGTAGGAATCATTGCCTACCGCCTTGCTCACGATGAAGGGACCCTCCCATGGGGATGACAGTTTATGCTGTCCGGCTGTCCGCTGGATCAGCCGGAGCACTAGGTCTCCTTCTCGGAATGCTAAGGGCTGGACCTTCCGGCTGTGATAGCGTCGGAGGCTTTGCTGGTAGATGGTGGATCTAGACTCAGCCAGCAGCCGGGCCTCTTCGACCAGGTCGACTCCATCTTCGCGAGCTTCTTTGGCTTCGGCTTCTGTGTAGAGCTTGATCCTTGGCGCGTCGTGCTCGATATCAGTCGGCAGGACGGCTTCGGCCCCGTATACGAGGAAAAATGGTGTGAAGCCGACTGAGCGATTTGTCGTTGTGCGTAGGCTCCACAACACATTGGGCAGTTCTTCAATCCAGCAGCCGGCTGTTCGCTCGAGCGGCTCCACCAGCCGGGGCCGGATGCCGGCTAGGACTAAGCCGTTAGCCTTTTCCACTTGTCCGTTGGACTCTGGGTGTGCCACAGAAGATAGGGCCATCCGGATCCCCATTTCCCCGCAATAGCGAGAGAAGATGCCTTGGGAGAAGTTGGTGCCGTTGTCGGTGATGATGGTGTGGGGGTAGCCGAATCTCACAATGATCTCCTTGAGGAATGTGACGGCTGTGGACCCGTCCAGTTTCTTGATTGGCTTGGCTTCGATCCACTTGGTGAATTTGTCAATCATCACCAAGAGGTGTGTCATGCCGCCTCGCGCTGTTCTGAATGGGCCCACCATATCCAAGCCCCATACGGCAAATGGCCATGTGATGGGGATGGTTTTCAAGGCGGAAGCCGGCTGGTGTCTTTGCTTTGCGAAGCGCTGACAGCCGTTGCACTTCTTCACCAAATCTTCTGCGTCTCTGAGCGCAGTCGGCCAGTAAAAGCCGTGCCGGAAGGCTTTGGCCACTATGGCTCTAGATGAGGCGTGATGTCCGCACTCTCCTTGATGGATTTCCCGTAGGAGTTCAATCCCTTCAGCCGGCTCGACGCACCGCTGGAACACCCCACTTACGCTGCGTTTGTACAGCTGGTGGTTGATGATGGTATAGGCCTTGGCCCTTCTCTCAATCTGCCTGGCCTGGACTCTATCGTCGGGCAGCACACCGTCGGTGAGGTAGGAGAGGAACTCTTGTGCCCATGAAGGTACGCATTTTATCTCGAATACGCTGACCAACAGGGCCTCCTGCGTGGGAGCTTCCGGATTCGACTGCATGGTCGCCGGGTCCGGCTTGCTAGCCGGCGGGTTCGGCTTGTTAGCCCCCGAGTTTGGCGATGAAGCCCCCGGGTTGGACTGAGAAGTCCCCGGGTTCGGCATGCTAGCCGGCGGGTTTGGCTTGTTAGCCCCCGACTTGGGCGGTGAAGCCCCCGGGTTCGGCTGAGCAGCCCCCGGGTCAGCCGGCACGAATATTGAATCCGAGTCCGGTGACGGTATGATGGACGGCTTCTTGAGGACCGCCAAGGCGATGCCCGGCGGAATGGCTTGCCGGGTTGAGCCAATCTTGGACAAGGCATCAGCCGCCTCGTTGTTTGCCCGTGGCACATGGTGGAATTCGCAGCCGTCGAAGAAGCCGGATAGCTGCTGGACGTGGAAGCGGTACGAGGCCATGTTGGCGTCCTTCGCGTCCCAGTCGCCAGATGCTTGCTGTATGACCAAGTCGGAGTCGCCGAAGCAAAGTATGCGGCGCACGCCAATCTCCTTGGCCAGCTTCAGCCCATGAATGAGCGCTTCATACTCCGCCACATTGTTGGATGCGGCGAAGTGGATCTGCAGGACGTAGTCCAGCCGGTCTCCCTTGGGGGAGGTGATGACGATGCCGGCTCCTAAGCCGTTGCGCATCTTCGAGCCGTCGAAGTGCATCTTCCAATGTGTGGAATCCGGCACAGCGGCAGTGCGCATCTCGGCCCAGTCGACGAAGAAGTCGGCGAGGATCTGCGACTTGATGGCTGTGCGTGGCTCGTAGAGGATGGTGTGGGCGGCTAGCTCCAGGGCCCACTTGGCAACCCGGCCATTGGCATCCTTGCTGCCGATGATTTCCGCCAGAGGTGCTTTGTGGCGACCACCCCGATGGGATGTTCTTGAAAGTAATGCTTGAGCTTCTTGGCCGCCATGTAGACGCCGTAGGTGACCTTCCAGTAGTGGGGGTAGTTTTGCTTCGATCGGGAGAGCACTTCGCCGAGGTAATAGACCGGCGCTGGACCAGCTTCTCTCTGTTTCGGCTTCTTTGCGCTCCACCACCAGGACAACGCTAACCACTCGGTTGGTGGCTGCGATGTACAACAGCATCGGCTCCATGGAAGCCGGCGTCGCAAGGATTGGCGCGGTGGAGAGCACGCGCTTCAAGTCACGGAAGGCTTCATCCGCCTGCGGTGACCAGACGAACTTGTCCGCCTTCTTCATTAGTTGATACGAGGCGTGCCTTCTCCCCCAGCCGGCTGACGAAGCGGCTCAAGGAGGCCAGGCAGCCAGCAAACTTTTGGACGTCCTTGAGGCACTGCGGCAGTTCCATCTTCTCCAGGGCACTGATCTTGTCCGGGTTGGCTTCGATCCCTCGCTGAGAGACGAGGTAGCCAAGGAGCTGGCCAGACGGCACGCCGAATGTGCACTTGGCCGGGTTGAGCTTCATCCGGAATCTTCTCAGATTGGTGAAGGTTTCTCTCAGGTCGTCAAGGAGGGTAGGCATCTCCTTGGTTTTTACAACGACATCATCCACATATGCGTGAACATTTCTGCCGATTTGATCCTGCAAACACTTTTGCATGCACCTTTGGTAGGTGGCGCCTGCATTTTTCAAGCCGAATGGCATAGTCGTGTAGCGATAAGCCCCGTGCGGGGTAATGAACGAAGTCTTTATTTGATCAGCCGGATTCAAAGGAATCTGGTGGTAGCCTGAATAGGCATCTAGGAAAGACAACGAGTTCACAGCCGGCGATCGAGTCTATGACTTGATCTATGCGCGGCAGGGGGAAGGGGTCCTTCGGGCACGCCTTGTTCAGGCTGGTGTAGTCGATACACATGCGCCAGGAGCCGTTCTTCTTCAACACCAGGACCGGGTTCGCCAACCAGTCCGGGTGCAGTACTTCCATGATGAAGCCGGCAGCTAGGAGCCGGGCGATTTCTTCACCGATGGCCTTCCTTCGTTCTTCGGCGAAGCGCCTGAGAGGCTGCTTCACCGGCTTGGCTTCGGGCCGGACGTGGAGGTGGTGCTCAGCCAACTCCCTCGGCACACCCGGCATGTCTCTTGGGGTCCATGCGAAGATGTCCCGATTCTCACGGAGGAAGCTGGTGAGCTCGCCTTCCTATTTCTTGTTCAAGCCGGCACCGATGGTGACGAACTTGTCCGGCTGCGCCGGGTCCAGGAGGATCTTCTTGGTGTGGTCGGCCGGCTGGAAGTGAGTCGTCCCAGCCGGGTTGCCTGCAGCCGGCATGTCCGCTCTGCGCGGCTTTGGCGAGGGCAACGGCGTCGTGGATGAGCTGCTTCTCGGTGGCGATGACCAGCGTCTGGGCCATCTTGGAGCTCTGCGTGGCGCAGTCCATGGAGCGGCGATAGTCGCCGGCTACGGTGATGACCCCCTTGGGGCCAGGCAGCTTCATCTTCAGGTACCCATAGTGGGGCACCGCCATGAACTTGGTCAGGGCCGGCCTGCCCAGGAGCGCGTGGTAGGGACTCACGAGGTCCACCACCTCGAACTCGATTCTTTCGGTGCGGAAGTGATCCGGCTGCCCGAACATCACCTCCAGCGTGATCCGGCCGATCGGCTGGCAGCAATGGCCTGGCACGATGCCGTGGAAGACGGTGGGGGTGGGGCGCAACTCGGCCTCCTGGATGCCCAGCTTGCGGGCGGTGTCGCGGTAGAGGATGTTGATGCTGCTGCCGCCGTCGATGAGGACGCGCGAAAAACGCACGCTGCGCCGGGTTGTGCCGATGATGGGGTCGAGGACCATGGCGTAGCTGCCCGGCTTCGGCAGGACAGCCGGTGTGTCACGGCGATCGAAAGTGATGGCCTGCTCTGACCAGTTTAGGTACTGGGGGACCGGCGGTATGACCGCGTTGACCTCGAGGGAACGGCGCTCTTGGCTCGTCCTGTCCTCGGGCTCGGAGGTGAAGATGATGTAGGTGGCGTCTTCGGCCAGATACCGGCCGGCATGGTGCACTTGGTTAGCCTCGTGGTGCTCGAGGTTGGCGTTTTCTGCGCCGGCTTGGCCACCCGGCCCGCCGGCTGGTGGAGGCGGGGGTGGAGGCGGTAGAGGTTCACCGCTTGTCAGCCGCTTCATGAAGTGGCAATCGCGGGTGAGGTGGTTGGAGGGGTTCTTGCCGCTGTGGTACTTGCACGGCGAGTCGAGCATTTGCTCAAAGGTGTACTTCGGCTTCCACTGCCGGTCTTGCTTCTGGCGGCGGCTGCCGCCTGCCGCGTTGTCTGCCACGGCGGCTACGTGGGCGGAGCCGTACCGGCGGTCCGGCTGGTCGCTGTGACGCTTGCCGCGGTAGTTGTCCCGCCGGCTGCCGTGCGAGGCGGCCTCGGCCGGCTTGTGGTTGTCTCTTCGGGTGGGGGCCGGCGGAATGTCAGCCGGCGCCTTGCCGGCTTCCTCAGCCAGCGCGTACTTGTCGGCGATGGCCATCAAGGCGGCCATCGACTTGGGGTCACTGCGGCGCAACTTGTGCCACAGCATGGTGTTGGGCCGACAGCCTCCCATGAAGAAGCTGATGGCCTGGATCTCGTGCACGCCCTCGCAGGAGTTGCGCATCTCGCACCAACGCGTTAGGTACGCGCGATCCGTCTCGTCCGGGCCCTGCTTGCACATCTCAAGCTGTTGAGGGCGACCCGGCCGGCGATAAGTGCCGGTGAAGTTGCTGATGAAGGCCGCTTCAAAGTCGAGCCAGCCGTTTATGCTGCCGGCTGGCAGGTTGTTGAGCCAAGTGCGGGCGGAGCCGACCAGCATCAGGGGGGAGTAGCGCACGGCCCAGCGCTTGTTGCCTTTGGCGATGCCGACTGCGGTGGAGTAGTCCTGCAGCCAATCCTCCGGCTTGGCGGTGCCGTCGTACTTGGGGGTGTCGCGAGGGAGCGTGAAGCCTTCGAGCGTGGGCTCGTTGGCGATGCGGGGCCCGAAGCACTTTGGGCCGGCTGGAGCTTCTTCTTCCGCGATGCGGGATTCGACCAGCCGGTCAAGGCGGTCTCGGGCGTCGGCGGGCTCGATGCGCGGGCCCAGCCGGGAGTGTGCCGGCTGGCGCGCGCCGCTTGCTTCTGGAGCCGGCCGGTGATGACGGCGGGGCCCGGAGTCTTGTTCCTGGTTCCGGCTTGGAGGGGGCCGGCTGCGGCCGCTGCCGCTCGGCTGGTGGCTTGGCCGGCCCGAGCTGTGCGTGGCCCGGGAGTCATGGCGCCGGCTTGGTCCTGGGGAGGCGGACTCGGCAGTGTCCCTGGCGCCTTCCCTGTCGTTGCCTGCAGCTCCACGAGCGTGAGAAGCTCTGGGGGCATTGACATACCTGGGGTCGGCGATCTGCCTGTTGGCTGCGTTGAGCAGCTCAGTCACCCGCCTGGTCTGGCGGCGTAACTCTTCGCCTTCGAGGCGGTTCAGCTCTTCTGCGGCGGCTTCTGCCGCGCGCACGTTCTTGTCGGGGGTGTTGTAGACGGGGAGCTCCACGGACGGAGCCGGCGAAGGAGCGCCGTCGCGGGCGATCTCAGCGCCAAGGTCGCGGCCCCTGCGGCGGACATGGCCGGCTCGGCTTGGCTCGTCGCCGCCTGGAGTGAGGCCGTGGGCGCGGTTGTACTCGCGCTGGGTGATCTCCATCCGCGCTTAGCAGCAGCCAGTTCTTCGGTTTGCTTGAGGAGGAGCTGGCGGTGCGCCTCCAAGTCCGCCTCGACGGCGGTGGGATCTCCGCCAGGCGTGAGCGGGGTGCTCAACTTTGCCCGGACTGCATCCAGCCGGGATGGTGGTGGTGGCGCTTTCGGGCCCGAGCCGGAGGCGTTGGGGTCGATGTTGCGCTCCAAGCCGGGGCCGCGGGTGCGCGGGTTCTTCTCGGGAGCTCCTCGCCAGCCATCATGACTTGCACGACGGCGGGGCTGGCGGGAGCGCTGCTGCCGGCTCGCGGAGGAGGGCTAGCGCAGCGCAGCACCTGCCGCGGGTAGCGCGGCGGTGCGACGGTGGCGACGTAGACGTCGAAGCCGCCGAAGGAGATGACGCTGCCGCTGGCTGGGAAAGGCCGGTCAGCGAAGCAGCCAGCGTTGTCGCTGACGCAGTTGAGGGAGCCGAATCTCCAGATCAAGCCTGAAGCGACTCGCTCGCCGGTGGTGATGGTGAGGCCCGTCCGGATGAAGACACCGGCCGAGGATGCTGAAGGCCCCACGGTGGGCGCCAAATGTCGTGGTATCGTCACGGCATATGCCATAGGGTGGCTAAACGAAGTGGTTCCTGAGGGATCTCACGGCGGTATCCGGAAGCGGGTATGGGCACAAGCGACACGGCGACGTACCCAGGTTCGAGGCCCTCCGGTGGAGGTAAAACCTCTACTCCTGCTATGAGTGTATATGATGATCACACAGTACAGTGGTGCTCCTAGAGCTGTGTCCGGCTTGCCCTGAGAGGCTAAGGGAGATGATGATCTCTCTCACAGGGCAGCTCTGTAGGTAGGTGAAAGCAATGAAAATGATCGATCGTCCCCGCACTAGAGGGGTAGTGCGGCTTATATAGGCACCGGCACTTTTACACATAAGACCCTATAGTCTACTGGCCGGCTTGGCCGGCTTCGGCTCCCGCTCCTTCCCGAGGCGGTGACGTCAGGAGTGGTTGAGCATCATGGCCTGTCCCATCCGGCTGCCACGGTCAGCGGTATGGAGGAGGTGTCCCTGTCGCCGTCAGCCGCTGTAGCCTGTACGGATCGTCGTAAGCCCTGACGGCCTGTCCATCGCGCGGCACTATTTCTCCACAGTGCCCCGCGTTTTACGGAAGATGGAGTCAGCGTGGACTTTAGGAACCCGGATCACCAACCCGGTTCCTTCCAGTGCAAGACTCGCCAGCCTCGAGTCGGTCTGAGGTTCAAGCCCCAGTCGGATATGGCTTGTAGAAGCCGGCCCAGCTACAGCATTGGTGGCCGTAGCCAGGCCGACTAGGACCTAGAGCCAGCCGGCTTCCGGACCAGCCGGCCACGGCGCCAGCCGGCTGCACCTCAGCCGGCCTTTGCCGCGAGCCGGCCAGTGGCCAGCCGGTTGCTCCGCGTCCATTGCCCTACCCGGGGTCTTCCCCCCGACAGTTGAGGCATATGGATCAAGAGTGGGATTTGTCCATCCCGATGACGGATAGATATACTCTAGGCCCTCTCGGTGGAATATCGTCCGATTAGCTTGCAAGCATGTGACTTGGTCACAAGAGATGACATACCACGGTACGAGTAAAGAGTACTTGTCGGTAACGAGGTTGAACAAGGTATGGAGATACCGATGCTCGAACCTCGGACAAGTAAAGTATCGCGTGACAAAGGGAATCGGTATCGTATGAAAATGGTTCAATCGATCACTAAGTTATCGTTGAATATGTAGGAGTCATTACGGATCTCCAGGTCCCACTGATGATTATTGGTCGGAGAGGCGTCTCGATCATGTATGCACATTCTCGAACCGTAGGATGACACACTTAAGGTTTCAATGTTGCTAGGGGTAGTTTCGGGATTAAAGAAATAGTTTTGGAGAGTTACAGAATTGTTCCAGGAAGATGATTAATGATTTATTAATTAATTAAATTAGTAAATATTAATATTAATTTATTTAGTAGAAATAAATGTGGGGCTAAATGTAGTCTATGAGAAGTTTTGCTAATGGGCCAATTAAGTAGCTCATGTAGACAAACTATCAAAAAAAAAAGGCAAAAGAAAAGGAAAAAAAAGGGAGGGAAGGCTCGGCCAGCTAGGCCGGCCTGCCGGCCATGCACACGAGGCCAAGGGCCAATGCGTGGAGTTGCTCACGCGAGCAAGATGGCCATGTGTTTGGGTGGAAGGAAAGGTAAAACTTGCCTTGCAGCAATCGATCCGATCGATCGTTTTTTCGTGGGTTTCACGTCAACCATCAACCGCCTCACACGCCTATAAAAGGAGCACGCGGCCGGACGCAAACGATCAGTTTTTGGCTGCTCCCGTTTTGCACCGTTTGCTCCACCTTTTGCCTAGTTTCTTCCACTCAACGCGTACAGGCGAAGCCCTGTTCGCAGAAACTCTCCACCACCACCACGCCGTCATGCTGCTGGACTAGATTCCATCTACCACATCTCCCCGCTTGCTGGAACAAGGACGAGGTGTCTTCATCGAGCTGTACGTGTGACCGACTACGGAGGTGCTACCCGTTTGCAGCGCCGGAGGGATCGTCATCGCGATCTTGAGATCGGAAAGTGTACGACTACATCAACCACGAGATTCAATCTCGTTTCCGCTTAGCGATCTACAAGGGTATGTAGATCCAATCTGTCTCGTTGCTTCAATCTAGTAGATTAGATCTGGCGTTTTCCTAGATTGGATCTTGGTTTTGTTTGTTTGCGGTTGAAATTTTTTGTTTTCCATGCAACGAACCCTTCAGTGGTATCAGAGCCGTGTCTATGCATAGATCTGTTGCACAAGTAGAACACAATGGTTTTGTGGATGGTGATGCTTTTGTTGTTTTTAGTTAGTGTACTTTCCATCTTGCGAGATGGTGGGATGAAGCGGCCCGGGCTAACTTTACATGACCGCGTCTCATGAGACTTGCTCCACGCTTGACATGCAACTTGTATTGCATAAGTGGCTTTGCGGGTGTCTGTCTCTCCCACCATAGTGAAGATTCAATTTGCTCTTTCTATTGACAACACAAGTATCACCGTTGTGGTTCATGTTCATAGGTAGATTGGATCTCACTCGAAAATCCTAAACCACGTAAAATATGTAAACCAAATTAGAGGCGTCTAACTTGTTTTTGCAGGGTTTGGTGATGTGATATGGCCATGAGATGATGATTATATTTGATGTATGAGATGTTCATTATTGTATTATGGCAACCGGCAGGAGCCTAATGGTTGTCTTTAATTTTTGTTAAAGACTTGTGTGTCTAATCATCATGTAATAGCTTTATTTCAAGTAGTTGTTATAGTAGCTATAAGTGATGGACAACCATGAAGCGGCGCCACTGACCTTGACACCATGCTGGTGATGATGGAGATCATGTCCGTGCTTTGGAGATGGAGATCAAAAGCACAAAAAGAAAGGCCATATCATATCACACATTATGAATTGCATGTGATGTTAATCCTTTATGCATCTTATTTTGCTTAGATCGCGACGGTAGCATTATAAGATGATCCTTCTCACTAAATATCAAGACAATAAAGTGTTCATCCTTAGTATGCACCGTTGCGAAGACTTGTCGTTTCGAAGCATCACGTGATGATCGGGTGTGATAGATTCTACATGTGCATACAACGGGTGCAAGCCAGATTTGCACACACGGATACTAAGGTTGCCTTGACGAGCCTAGCATGTACATACATGGTCTCGGAACACGGGATACCGAAAGGTAGAGCATGAGTCATATGAATTATATGATGAACATTTTGAGTGTTCGCCTTTGAAGCTACATCTTTTATCATGATGATCGGACTTGGTGTAGTGGATTTGGTTCGTGTGATCACTAAGACAATGCGAGGGATGTTGTTTTGAGTGGGAGTTCACCTAGTTAATTTAAGAATTAAAATTTAACTCAATTTATCATAAATTTAGTCTAAACTCTTTGCAAATATGTTGTAGATCATGGCGTCCCCCTCCATCAGTTTTAACCAGTTCCTAGAGAAAGAAAAACTTAAAAGCAATGGTAGCAACTTCACCGACTGGTTCCGTCATGTGAGGATTTTCCTCAATGGTGGAAATCTGCAATATTTGCTCGATGCACCGCTAGGTTACCCACCACCACCTGCAGTATCCGAGGATGAAAAGAATGTTTACGAGACTCGGGTCATTTGGTACTCTCAAGTTCAGTGTGCCATCCTGTGCAGCCTAGAGGCGGAGCTCCAAAAGCGTTTTGAGCACCACGACCCTTATGAGCTGGTCAATGAGTTGAAAACTATCTTTGAAACTCATGCGGCCGTGGAAAGCTATGAGGCCTTGTCAACACCCGGATTTTTAAGTCCAGATGCCTATTATGCCATTCATCGCAATCCCAGGAATATTGTTTTTGCGAGACATAATAGATTGATATCACAACACATCATTCATTACATACCATAATCGTCTTACAAATAAAGGATCACATGATCCAGTCTCATTACAATAATAGAAGTTCTATTTATTCATTACATAACACATAGCGGAAGCGAAATAGCGTAATAGTAGTCCATCTATTCCACAGGCAACTGTCGACGTCAGGAGTGATCCTAGTTGTCGTAGACGTCCTGCTGTCCTTCTTCCGGGTTCTGGTACTCGTCTTCATAGTCTGGCCATTTGAATAGCCAGGGACACAGCCATGAGTACTTTAAAGTACTCGCAAACTAATACTAAGGTAAATACTATCAACTATAGTAAGGGGGTTCTAAGCTCTAGTTTTATTTGCATAAAGCCAGTTTTATTTCATAAGCACTTTAAAAATCAAACCTCTTCATTTAACTAACCCAAGTGGGAACATTAGTGTCATTCCCACAACTCAGTTGTGATTTAAAGTCAAAGTCACCTTTCAATTCAAGATCACAAGTCACCATTCATATTTTTAGAAAAGTTCTGATGACGGAACAGTATGGCCTTTCCAACTGTCCATAACCGCGGACGCGGCTATTCGAATAGGTTTAACTCTGCAGAGGTTGTACACTTGTGCCACAACAATTGCAATAGTTCATCAGGGGTAACTGGCCCTGATTTATCGTACACAGTACGCGAACTACCAATCCTAACCTTTCATTTACATACTCTAGTATAGGCACCTCTCCCCATGAGCTTGGCCTCCCAGTGAAGACACGCGGTCAGCCTGGGAACTGCACAGGGCTTGGGCCGGACATTCACCTCATTTCACGTCATTTCACATCACTTCACCAGTACGGAGGCAGCCTCGGCATAACCCCTATGACGCTTGTTTAGAGGGAACCCATACTAAAATACATAAGTTTCCAGCTAAGCCTTACCCAGATTCAGGTATTGTGGGGGTACTTGTAAAATTGGAATGGTATCGCATCCGAACCCAACCATCAGTGTTTTTTGGAAAAGTCACCAAGTCATTCACCAGTCATATTCACCTTAAAAAATCTCTCAATAGAATGACTCATCATTCCAAGGTTTTCAAAGTCATTTCACTTCACAAATTCCCAACTAGAGTAGTCACTTTTAATCTTGAGCACTAGCAACTAGTTATGAGGGGTGCTAAGTATCTTGGAGCTTGCTAGGCTAAGTGTGATGCTCTTGTACTACTCTATAATTCAACCAAGTAAATCATAAATCAAAAAGTAACTTTGATAAATAAAATCAAGTAAAGCTTGTAAAGTAAAAACTTGGGATAGGTTCATAAAGTAAAATGTAATGGTGCCTTGCTCTTGTAGAGCTTTGCACTTGGCAAGAATATAAACTTGCAACCAAAATAGTTTGCATTAGTATAGCTTGCATTGGTAATAGCTTGCCTTGGTTGGTGATGTGATCAAAGTTCTCTTGCTCTTCCTCTTGGTAGAAGACCTCTTCCTCTTGATAGTCCCCGGTACTAGCGTCTATAAACGAATACGAGGATACAATCACCAAACAACACTTAAGTAGTCTTAATTAGCCTTATTGGCTCACACAAAGGATCTAGCATCACTACTTAACATTTATTCTCAAATTATGCTAGGGTTCCTTTATTTAACATTAGGAAAATAATTTCCTCTCATTGAAAAATTGGAATTAGGGTTTATCTTTGGTTTGGAGAAATAATTTCCTCTCATTGAATCTTCTTAAGATTTAATCTTCTCAAATAACCAGGGGTGCTCCCATGTTGACCAAGGTCAACACTTCACACTTAGTATTTGAGAAAAGTGATTTAAATGAGATTCCTCATCTCATGTGTTTTAAATAACCTTTGTAATTTAAATACTATGTTGATTTAAATTCTACAAGTGAGCAAGTATGAGCCTAAGAATTTAAAGGTCAACACATTACTTCATATCACTTGTGAGAATGGTTTAAATGAGGTGCTACACCTCATAGATTTAAATTCCTAAAATTTGAAATAGTTTAAATGGGCTAGTACTGACTACATAGCCAATATTTTGATTCTAGCCCATGATCATGTACAGAACATATATCATATTTTTACATAGTAAATTATAGTTTGTTAAATGTGAATTATTGCAATTGGATTCACTTCAAAATTCAAATTGGTTGATTTTTAAGATTTATTTGAATACTGAAAAGTCTCTGTTTTGTTATTTTTGCTATTCAAAATCTACACCACATATGAGGTTGAATCCAGTGATGTCAGCTAGATAATCTCATAAGCTTTCTGGAACATTTTGAATCACTCAAATTGGATTTGTAGATTTTGAACTATTCAATTTATAGCACTGACCAGAATTGAATAAATGCTGAAATGGATTAATATTAAGTTTAAATGGTTGGGCTGCGCGGGAAACAGATGGGCCGAAATGGTTTGAATGGGGGAAACAGGCCCAGTAACGGTTCGGTGCTTGGTGGGTGATGTCTACGTTCCCCCTCCTTTCCTGTAGACAGTGTTGGGCCTCCAAGAGCAGAGGTTTGTAGAACAGCAGCAAGTTTTCCCTTAAGTGGTTCACCCAAGGTTTATCGAACTCAGGGAGGAAGAGGTCAAAGATATCCCTCTCATGCAACCCTGCAACCACAAAGCAAGAAGTCTCTTGTGTCCCCAACACACCTAATAGGTGCACTAGTTCGGCGAAGAGATAGTGAAATACAGGTGGTATGAATATATATGAGCAGTAGCAACGGTGCCAGAAAATAGCTTGCTGGCGTGTAGTTGATGGTGGTAGTATTGCAGCAGTAGTAACACAGTAAAACAGTAAACAAGCAGTAGTAACTCAGCAGTATTTAGGAACAAGGCCTAGGGATTACACTTTCACTAGTGGACACTCTCAACATTGATCACATAACAGAATAGATAAATGCATACTCTACACTTTTGTTGGATGATGAACACATTGCGTAGGATTACACGAACCCTCAATGCCGGAGTTAACAAGCTCCACAATTTGTTCATATTTAAGTAACCTTATAGTGTAAGATAGATCAACATAACCAAATAGATCACATCAATACCATCATAGTAATAGTTAACTTCACAATCCACAAGAGATCATGATCATAGCCTACGACAAGAACCACATGGTGCACACACTAGTCACCTTTACACCATGCAGGAGGAATAGAATACTTTAATAACATCACTAGAGTAGCACATAGATGAATTGTGATACAAAACTCATATGAATCTCAATCATGTAAAGCAGCTCATGAGATTATTGTATTGAGGTACATGGGAGAGATGAACCACATAGCTACCGGTACAGCCCCGAGCCTCGATGGAGAACTACTCCCTCCTCATGGGAGCAGCAGCGGTGATGAAGATGGCGGTGGAGATGGCAGCGGTGTCGATGGAGAAGCCTTCCGGGGGCACTTCCCCGCTCCGGCAGCGTGCCGGAACAGAGACTCCTGTCCCCCAGATCTTGGCCTCGCGATGGCGGCGGCTCTGGAAGGTTTCTGTGGGTTTCGTCGAACGCCCCAGGGTTTCTGATCCAGGGGCTTTATATAGGCGAAGAGGTGGCGCAAGAGGGCTGACAGGGGGACCAAACTATAGGGCGGCGCGGCCCCCCCTCTGGCCGCGCCAGCCTGTAGTTTGGTGGGCCTGTGGCCCCCCTCTGACCTCTCTGGTGTGTTCTGGATGCTTCCGGGGATTCTAAGATCTTTGGCGTTGATTTCGTCCGATTCCGAGAATATTTCGTTACTAGGATTTCTGAAACCAAAAACAGCAGAAAACAGGAACTGGCACTTCGGCATCTTGTTAATAGGTTAGTTCCAGAAAATGCACGAATATGACATAAAGTGTGCATAAAACATGTAGATAACATCAATAATGTGGCATGGAACATAAGAAATTATCGATACGTCGGAGACGTATCAGCATCCCCAAGCTTAGTTCTGCTCGTCCCGAGCAGGTAAAACGATAACAAAGATAATTTCTGGAGTGACATGCCATCATAATCTTGATCATACTATTTGTAAAGCATATGTAGTGAATGCAGCAATCCAAGACAATGGTAATGACATGAGTAAACAAATGAATCATAAAGCAAAGACTTTTCATGAATAGCACTTCAAGACAAGCATCAATAAGTCTTGCATAAAAGTTAACTCATAAAGCAATAATTCAAAGTAGAGGTATTGAAGCAACACAAAGGAAGATGAAGTTCAGCGGTTGCTTTCAACTTATAACATGTATATCTCATGGATAATTGTCAATGCAAAGCAATATAACAAATGCAATATGCAAATATGTAAGAATCAATGCACAGTTCACACAAGTGTTTGCTTCTTGAGGTGGAGAGAAATAGGTGAACTGACTCAACAATAAAGGTAAAAGAATGGTCCTCATAGAGGAAAAGCATCGATTGCTATATTTGTGCTAGAGCTTTGATTTTGAAAACATGAAACAATTTTGTCAACGGTAGTAATAAAGCATATGTATCATGTAAATTATATCTTACAAGTTGCAAGCCTCATGCATAGTATACTAATAGTGCCCGCACCTTGTCCTAATTAGCTTGGACTACCGGATCATCACAATGCACATGTTTTAACCAAGTGTCACAAAGGGGTACCTCTATGCCGCCTGTACAAAGGTCTAAGGAGAAAGCTCGCATTGGATTTCTCGCTATTGATTATTCTCAACTTAGACATCCATACCGGGACAACATAGACAACAGATAATGGACTCCTCTTTTATGCATAAGCATGTAACAACAATTAATAATTTTCTCATTTGAGATTGAGGATATATGTCCAAAACTGAAACTTCCACCATGGATCATGGCTTTAGTTAGCGGCCCAATGTTCTTCTCTAACAATATGCATGCTTAACCATAGGGTGGTAGATCTCTCTTACTTCAGACAAGACGGACATGCATAGCAACTCACATGAAATTCAACAATGAATAGTTGATGGCGTCCCCAGTGAACATGGTTATCGCACAACAAGCAACTTAATAAGAGATAAAGTGCATAATTACATATTCAATACCACAATAGTTTTTAAGCTATTTGTCCCATGAGCTATATATTGCAAAGGTGAATGATGGAATTTTAAAGGTAGCACTCAAGCAATTTACTTTGGAATGGCGGAGAAATACCATGTAGTAGGTAGATATGGTGGACACAAATGGCATAGTGGTTGGCTCAAGTATTTTGGATGCATGAGAAGTATTCCCTCTCGATACAAGTTTTAGGCTAGCAAGGTTATTTGAAACAAACACAAGGATGAACCGGTGCAGCAAAACTCACATAAAAGACATATTGAAAGCATTATAAGACTCTACACCGTCTTCCTTGTTGTTCAAACTCAATACTAGAAATTATCTAGACCTTAGAGAAACCAAATATGCAAACCAAATTTTAGCATGCTCTATGTATTTCTTCATTAATGGATGCAAAGCATATGATGCAAGAGCTTAAACATGAGCACAACAATTGCCAAGTATCACATTACCCAAGACATTATAGCAATTACTACATGTATCATTTTCCAATTCCAACCATATAACAATTTAACGAAGCAGTTTCAACCTTCGCCATGAAAATTAAAAGCTAAGAACACATGTGTTCATATGCAACAGCGGAGCGTGTCTCTCTCCCACACAAGCATGATGTAATCCAATTTATTCAAACACAAACAAAAATAAAAGCATACAGACGCTCCAAGCAAAGCACATAAGATGTGACCGAATAAAAATATAGTTTCAAGAGAAGGAACCTGATAATTTGTCGATGAAGAAGGGGATGCCTTGGGCATCCCCAAGCTTAGACGCTTGAGTCTTCTTGATATATGCAGGGGTGAACCACCGGGGCATCCCCAAGCTTAGAGCTTTCACTCTCCTTGATCATGGTATATCATCCTCCTCTCTTGACCCTTGAAAACTTCCTTCACACCAAACTCGAAACAAACTCATTAGAGGGTTAGTGCATAATCAAAAACTCACATGTTCAGAGGTGACACAATCATTCTTAACACTTCTGGACATTGCATAATGCTACTGGACATTAGTGGATCAAATAAATTCATCCAACATAGCAAAAGAGGCAATGCGAAATAAAAGGCAGAATCTGTCAAAACAGAACAGTTCGTATTGACGAATTTTAAAATGGCACCAGACTTGCTCAAATGAAAATGCTCAAATTGAATGAAAGTTGCGTACATATCTGAGGATCATGCACGTAAATTGGCTTAATTTTCTGAGCTACCTACAGGGAGGTAGACCCAGATTCGTGACAGCAAAGAAATCTGGAACTGCGCAGTAATCCAAATCTAGTACTTACTTTTCTATCAACGGCTTTACTTGGCACAACAAAACACAAAACTAAGATAAGGAGAGGTTGCTACAGTAGTAAACAACTTCCAAGACACAAATAAAAACAAATTACTGTAGCAAAATAACACATGGGTTATCTCCCAAGAAGTTCTTTCTTTATAGCCATTAAGATGGGCTCAGTAGTTTTAATAATCCATTCGCGGGAAATAGTATTTGAAGCAAAAGAGAGCATCATGAGGCAAATTCAAAACACATTTAAGTCTAACATGCTTCCTATGCATAGGAATCTTGTAAATAAACAAGTTCATGAAGAGCAAACTAACAAGCATAGGAAGATAAAACAAGTGTAGCTTCAAAAATTTCAGCACATAGAGAGGTGTTTTAGTAACATGAAAATTTCTACAACCATATTTTCCTCTCTCATAATAACTTTCAGTAGCATCATGAGCAAACTCAACAATATAACTATCACATAAAGCATTCTTATCATGAGTCTCATGCATAAAAGTATTACTCTCCACATAGGCATAATCAATTTTATTAGTAATAGCGGGAGCAAATTCAACAAAGTAGCTATCATTATTATTCTCATCATCAAATATAGGAGGCATATTGTAATCATAATCAAATTCATCCTCCATAACAGGTGGAACCAAAAGGCTACTATCATTATAATCATCATAAATAGGAGGCAAAGTATCATCAAAGAAAATTTTCTCCTCAATGCTTGGGGGACTAAAAAGATCATGCTCATCAAAACCAGCTTCCCCAAGCTTAGAATTTTCCATATCATTAGCAACAATTGTATTCAAAGTATTCATGCTAATATGTTCCATGGGTTTTTTAATTTTCGCATTAAACCATTCATGTCTTGACTCAGGAAATAGAATAAAAAGCTCACAGATGTTTTCCATTATGCCTAACTAGTGTAAACAAGAAACAAAAAGTTGCAATTGCAGGATCTAAAGGAAATAGCTTCGAGCACAAACACAATGGTGCCAGAAAAGTACTTTACCTGGAACCGGAGTATGAGTGCCTTTTACCTTTCCTCCCCGGCAACGGCGCTAGAAAAGTGCTTGATGTCTACGTTCCCCCTCCTTTCCTGTAGACAGTGTTGGGCCTCCAAGAGCAGAGGTTTGTAGAACAGCAGCAAGTTTTCCCTTAAGTGGTTCACCCAAGGTTTATCGAACTCAGGGAGGAAGAGGTCAAAGATATCCCTCTCATGCAACCCTGCAACCACAAAGCAAGAAGTCTCTTGTGTCCCCAACACACCTAATAGGTGCACTAGTTCGGCGAAGAGATAGTGAAATACAGGTGGTATGAATATATATGAGCAGTAGCAACGGTGCCAGAAAATAGCTTGCTGGCGTGTAGTTGATGGTGGTAGTATTGCAGCAGTAGTAACACAGTAAAACAGTAAACAAGCAGTAGTAACTCAGCAGTATTTAGGAACAAGGCCTAGGGATTACACTTTCACTAGTGGACACTCTCAACATTGATCACATAACAGAATAGATAAATGCATACTCTACACTTTTGTTGGATGATGAACACATTGCGTAGGATTACACGAACCCTCAATGCCGGAGTTAACAAGCTCCACAATTTGTTCATATTTAAGTAACCTTATAGTGTAAGATAGATCAACATAACCAAATAGATCACATCAATACCATCATAGTAATAGTTAACTTCACAATCCACAAGAGATCATGATCATAGCCTACGACAAGAACCACATGGTGCACACACTAGTCACCTTTACACCATGCAGGAGGAATAGAATACTTTAATAACATCACTAGAGTAGCACATAGATGAATTGTGATACAAAACTCATATGAATCTCAATCATGTAAAGCAGCTCATGAGATTATTGTATTGAGGTACATGGGAGAGATGAATCACATAGCTACCGGTACAGCCCCGAGCCTCGATGGAGAACTACTCCCTCCTCATGGGAGCAGCAGCGGTGATGAAGATGGCGGTGGAGATGGCAGCGGTGTCGATGGAGAAGCCTTCCGGGGGCACTTCCCCGCTCCGGCAGCGTGCCGGAACAGAGACTCCTGTCCCCCAGATCTTGGCCTCGCGATGGCGGCGGCTCTGGAAGGTTTCTGTGGGTTTCGTCGAACGCCCCAGGGTTTCTGATCCAGGGGCTTTATATAGGCGAAGAGGCGGCGCAAGAGGGCTGACAGGGGGGCCAAACTATAGGGCGGCGCGGCCCCCCCTCTGGCCGCGCCAGCCTGTAGTTTGGTGGGCCTGTGGCCCCCCTCTGACCTCTCTGGTGTGTTCTGGATGCTTCCGGGGATTCTAAGATCTTTGGCGTTGATTTCGTCCGATTCCGAGAATATTTCGTTACTAGGATTTCTGAAACCAAAAACAGCAGAAAACAGGAACTGGCACTTCGGCATCTTGTTAATAGGTTAGTTCCAGAAAATGCACGAATATGACATAAAGTGTGCATAAAACATGTAGATAACATCAATAATGTGGCATGGAACATAAGAAATTATCGATACGTCAGAGACGTATCAGTGGGCTGTCAGGGGTGGGGCCTACATGTCAGCGACTGTTTTACTTACCGAAACGGTACGCGCTGACGACCGTCGGATCAGAACGAGATCGGACGACCGTGGTTCGTCTTCTTCTCCGGCGAGAGGAGGGCATGCTGGCGACGGAGGTAGGGGTCGGGGAGTGCTGTGGGCCGCCGGCGGTCGATGGAGAGGTTCGAGGCGACGTTGGCGAGGTTGAAGAGGCTCCTGGTACAGCGGCGAGGCTCGGGTCGGCTCCAGTCGAGGTAGAGGGTCCGCGGGCTCCGGCGGGAACGAGCCTTCGATTGGGGCGGCTCCGGCGAGGTGGGGTTCAATTGGGTGGTCGAGGAGAGGCAGTGATGAGAGGGGAAGAGATTGGTGTGAAGGAGGTGTGCTCTGGTGGCCTCTATTTATAGAGGGATATGTGACCGGCGGGTGCTGTGAGAGGGTGTCCATGGCGCGGCCGCTCCGGTGTGCGAAAGGTCGTGGCGAGGACAGCATCTTGTAGGCGGCATCACGACGATCCTCTAGGTGCAGCTAGTTCGTCCAGGGCGTGATGGAATGGCTCGGGAGCTTCTGCGACGAGGATGGTACTGGGCGGCAGAACTCCGATCATGGCGATGGCGACAAGGCTTGGGCGAGCTAGCGAGCATGTCCAGGGGGTAGCTGTAGGCGTGGTGATCATTCGTGCCAAGTGGGAGAGGGAGAGGAGGACTAGAGCGTCCAGGCGAGCGTGCGCTCTGCCGTGTCCAGGATGGGGTCGGGACGCGCTCACCGCGTGCCTGGCACAGTACTGGGCGTGCATGGGCGCGCCTGGTTCGGCCAATGTCGTGGTCGCGCGAGCTCAGGCGGTGTACTGGCAGAGTCCTTATGTTCCAGAGAGGCTATTAGACATGGTGTAGGAGAGAGGAGGGCTCAGATCGATCAAGTGCATGTGTGGTTGGCATGGTGCACGGCATTGCATGGTTTGAGGCTTTCCACAGCTTTAAACACCAAAGTACTGACATGGCTTGATGCAGGGGTCCTAGAGGAGCAATGATCAACAAAGATTCAAAGGGGTTTAGGCTAGAAACTGCTGGGTAAAGGGGTGTATTACAATTCCAGAATTATGCCTGCAAGGTGCTCGATGAAATGGCCGCATGAAGATTTTTGTGGAATTTTGCAATTCTTTTTGGTGGAGCTCAATTATATAATTAATGTGAAAGATTGGTGGTGGTGGTGTTCATTTTGGAGTTGTTTTGCAAAATTTCAAATTTGGCATGATCTTCTCATAATTTCAAAGTCTCCACTTGTCACCTCACTACTGGTCAACCTGGTCAACATCAGCACTAATGGTCAACATGAGAGTTGTTCACTTTCATATGGTCTTGGATGACATGGTCATAGTTGACCAAGTTTGGTTGAAGAAAAGTCAAAGCCAGAGGGGTAAAGAGGGGATCATGTTAAAAATCACACAAATGACCATCATCACATGTGAAATGGTTTTGAGTTAAATTTTGAATTGATTCTGGTTTCTTTGATGCATTTGGGTTTGTTTGAGTTATATAAGTATTTTACAAACAATAGATCAAGCAATGGTGGCCTTGGTTGAAGATTTGCAAATTTGGCTAAGTGTATGTGAGTGAATTTTGGGGATTTTCTCCCTATTTGATTTCTCCCCATTTGAGTTGATTTTTGTTGACTTTAATGTGGTTCTTATTAGTTTAGAAACATTTTCCAACCATTGAAACCAATTCAAATGGTCTTGTTCAAAGATTTGCAAAAATGGCCATAACACATAAGAGGTGATGTGTCAAATTTCATTAAACTTGTAAATTGTTCATCTTGCTTCACTTGGACATGGGTTAGGGTCAATTTAGTGTTATATTAGGTTGAGAGATGGTTTCACATCATTTGGTCAAGGTTTTTAGTCATAGGGCAAAAATTGGGTATTATGGCTATGTGTCACATATGCCTCTATGCATATGTTGCATTTGAGTTTTAATTTGACTTGGCTTGACCCAATTGGTGTTGTTGAGTGTTGAAGTGGTATATAGGAGTGATCCAACCATTCACAACATACTTTAGGGTCAATATTCTTAATTTTCCCAAATTTGCTATTTTACTCTCATATGCCTCTATGGCATTTTTAGTTTCTTTTTAATTTCCTTTGTTTCACTTTGGATTTGGTTTGGTAAGTGCTAGATAGGGTGTATGAAGGTTTTCCAAACCTCTAAACAAAGTAGAAAGGTCTAGGGTAAAGATTTGTAAAAATAGCCATAGGCACATATACCTTTTTCTTATTTAATTTCCTTTTATTTTATTTTAGCTAGGATGGTGAAAAGAGGGGTAAGGTTTAGGGTTTAAGATCATTTCAAAACTACTATTACAAGCAGACATGGCAATAGCACAAGAATTAAGCAAGATCACTATGTATCATACTTAATTTAATAAAAGTTTTTGTTGGTTCCAAAATTTGGAACTAGGGAAATTCATTTGTTTTGTTTTGAATTTTTGGGATGTTACAGGCCTCGAAACACTTCTTTGGCTTTATGATGGAAGAGGGCAGCTCCGTTAGTGAGCACGTGCTCGCTATGTCCGGGCATGCAAAGAAGCTCAATGACTTGGGAATAGTGATTCCTAACCAGCTGGGCATTCATCGTGTCCTCCAATCACTGCCACCTAGTTACAAGAACTTTGTGATGAACTACAACATGCAGAACATGAACAAAGAGTTACCTGAACTCTTCTCCATGCTGAAATCTGCTGAGGTTGAGATAAAGAAAGAGAACCAAGTGTTGATGGTCAACAAGACCACCAGTTTCAAGAAGCAGGGCAAGCCTAACAACAAGGGCAACTTCAAGAAGGGCGGCAAGAAAGTTGCTGCGCCTCCGGAGAAGCCTAAGGCTGGCCCTAAGCCTGATACTGTGTGCTATTACTGCAAGGAGAAGGGGCACTGGAAGCGAAATTGCTCCAAATACTTGGCTGATCTGAAGAGCGGCCTCATCAAGAAGAAAGGTATATTTGATAAACATGTTATTGATGTCTATCTTACTGGTTCTCGTAGTAGTGCCTGGGTATTTGATACTGGTTCGGTTGCTCACATTTGTAACTCGAAACAGGAACTGCGGAATAAGCGAAGCCTGGTGTGGGACGAGGTGACGATGCGCGTTGGAAATGGATCCAAGGTCGATGTGATCGCCGTCGGCACACTCCCCCTACATCTACCTTCGGGATTAGTTTTAAACCTCAATAATTGTTATTTGCGTTGAGCATGAACATTATATCTGGATCTTATTTAATGCAAGACAGTTATTCGTTTAAATCAGAGAATAATGGTTGTTCTATTTATATGAATAATGTCTTTTATGGCCATGCGCCTGAGATGAATGGTTTATTCTTGTTAAATCTCGTTAGTAGTGATACACATGTTCATAACATTGATGCTAAGCGAATTAAATTGAATGATAATTCCATTTATATGTGGCACCGTCGTCTTGGTCATATTTGAGTGAAGCGCATGAAGAAACTCCATTCCGATGGACTTCTTGAGTCACTTGACTTTGAGTCACTTGATAGATGCGAAGCATGTCTAATGGGAAAAATGACTAAGACTCCATTTTCTGGTACAATGGAGCGAGGTACAGACTTATTGGAAATCATACATACCGATGTGTGCGGACCAATGAGTGTAGCATCGCGCGGTGGTTATCGTTATGTTCTAACCTTCACGGATGATCTGAGTAGATATGGGTATATTTACTTTATGAAACATAAGTCCGAGACTTTCGAGAAGTTTAAGGAATTCCAAAGTGAAGTAGAAAATCAACGTAACAAGAAGATTAAGTTTCTGCCTTCTGATCGCGGAGGCGAATATCTGAGTTATGAGTTTGGCATGCATTTAAAGCAATGAGAAATACTTTCACAGTTGACACCACCGGGAACACCACAGCGCAATGGTGTGTCCGAACGTCGTAATCGAACTCTCTTATATATGGTTTGGTCTATGATGTCTCTTACCGATTTGCCGTTATCGTTTTGGGGTTATGCATTAGAGACAGCCACATTCACTTTAAATAGGGCACCATCTAAATCCGTTGAAACGACACCGTATGAATTATGGTTTGGGAAGAACCCTAAGCTGTCGTTCCTTAAAGTTTGGGGTTGCGAAGGTTATGTAAAGAAGTTACAACCTGACAAGCTAGAACCCAAAGAGGAGAAATGCGTCTTCATAGGATACCCTAAAGAAACAATTGGGTACACTTTCTATCACAGATCTGAAGGCAAAATATTTGTTGCCAAGAACGGATCCTTTCTTGAGAAGGAGTTTCTCACTAAAGAAGTGACTGGAAGGAAAGTAGAACTCGACGAGGTTAATGAACCTTCTCTCATAGATCAGAGTAGCACAGTGCCGGAAGAAGTTCCTGCGCAGCCTGCGCCGATAGGAAAGGAAGCAAATGATGATGATCATGAAACTTCGAACGAGGAAGCTACTGAACCTCGCAGATCAACGAGGGAACGTACCACTCCTGATTGGTATGATCCCTGTCTAAATGTCATGATTGTGGATGACAATGATGAAGACCCTGCGACGTATGAAGAAGCGATGATGAGCCCAGATTCCAATAAATGGCAAGAAGCCATGAAACCCGAAATGGGATCCATGTATGATAACCAAGTATGGACTTTGGTAGACTTACCTGATAGCCGCAAGGCTGTCGAGAATAAATGGATCTTCAAAAGAAAAACAGATGCTGATGGTAATATTACTGTCTATAAAGCTCGACTTGTCGCAAAGGGTTTCCGACAAATTCAAGGAGTTGACTACGATGAGACTTTCTCACCTGTAGCGAAACTAAAGTCTGTGAGGATTTTGTTAGCAATAGCTGCATTTTTCGATTATGAGATTTGGCAGATGGATGTCAAAACGGCGTTCCTTAATGGTGATATTGAGGAAGAGTTGTATATGGTACAACCTAAAGGTTTTGTCGATCCTAAAAATGCTGACAAGGTATGCAAACTTTAGCGTTCCATTTATGGACTGAAGCAAGAATCCCGGAGTTGGAACCGACGCTTTGATAAGGTGATCAAAGACTTCGGGTTTATACAGACTCATGGTGAGGCATGTATTTACAAGAAAGTGAGTGGGAGCTCTGTAGCGTTCCTGATATTATATGTAGATGACATATTATTGTTTGGGAATGGTATAGAACTATTAAGCAGTGTTAAAGATTATTTGAATAAGGGTTTTTCAATGAAAGACCTTGGTGAAGCAGCGTACATTTTAGGCATCAAGATTTATAGTGATAGATCAAGACGCCTAATAGGGCTTTCACAGAGTACATACCTGGACAAGATTCTAAAGAAGTTTAGAATGGATGAAAGCAAGAAAGGGTTCTTGCCTATGTTGCCAGGTAAGGTCTTGAGTAAGACTCAAGCTCTGGCTACAGCAGAAGAAAGAGAAAGGATGAATAAGATCCCCTATGCCTCGGCAGTAGGCTCTATCATGTATGCCATGTTGTGTACTAGACTGGATATCGCACATGCTGTTAGTTTGACCAGCAGATATCAAAGTGATCTAGGAATGGAACACTGGACAGCGGTCAAGAATATCCTGAAGTACTTGAAAAGGACTAAGGATATGTTTCTTTGTTATGGCGGTGACCAAGAGCTCGTTGTAACCAGTTACACCGATGCAAGTTGGAACACTGATCCTCATGACTCTAATTAAGTCTCAGTCTCGGTACATGTTTATACTGAATGGTGATGCAGTAAGCTGGATGAGTTCCAAGCAGTGCATGGTGGCGAAGTCTTCAACTGAATCAGAATACATAGCGGCTTCGAAGGCTTCATCGGAAGCGGTATGGATGAAGAGGTTCATTGTTGAGCTTGGTGTGGTTCCTAGTGCATTGGACCCATTAATCATCTATTGTGACAACATGGGTGCCATCGCCAATGCACAAAAACCAAGGTCACACAAGAAGCTAAAGCATATCAAGCTGTGTTTTCATTCGATTCGCGAGTACATCGAAGATGGTGAAGTAAAGATTTGCAAAGTACACACAGATCTGGATGTGGCAGATCCGTTGACTAAAACTCTCCCTAGGGCAAAGCATGACCAACACCAGAATGCCATGGGTGTTAGGTACCTTACAATGTAATCTAGATTATTAACTCTAGTGCAAGTGGGAGACTGTTGGAGATATGCCCAAGATGCAATAATAAAGTGGTTATTATAATATCTTTGTGTTTATGATAAATGTTTGCATACCATGCTATAATTGTATTAACCAAAACATTGATACATGTGTGTTATGTAAACAACAAGGAGTCCCTAGTAAGCCTCTTGTATAACTAGCTTGTTGATTAATAGATGATCATGGTTTCGTGATCATGAACATTGAATGTTATTAATAACAAGGTTGTGTCATTGAATGAATGATATAATGGACACACACCCAAATAAGCGTAGCATAAGATCAAGTCATTAAGTACAACTTGCTATAAGCTTTCGATACATATTTACCTAAGTCCTTCGACCATGAGATCATGTAAATCACTTACACCGGAAGGGTGCTTTGATTACATCAAACGCCATTGCGTAAATGGGTGGTTATAAAGATGGGATTAAGTATTCGAAAAGTGCGAGTTGAGGCATATGGATCAAGAGTGGGATTTTTCCATCCCGACGACAGATAGATATACTCTGGGCCCGCTCGGTGGAATGTCGTATGATTATCTTGCAAGCATGTGACTTGGTCACAAGAGATGACATACCACGGTACGAGTAAAGAATACTTGTCGGTAACGAGGTTGAACAAGGTATGGAGATACCGATGATCGAACCTCGGACAAGTAAAGTATCGCGTGACAAAGGGAGTCGGTATCGTATGAAAATGGTTCAATCGATCACTAAGTTATCGTTGAATATGTAGGAGTCATTACGGATCTCCAGGTCCCACTGATGATTATTGGCCGGAGAGGCGTCTCGATCATGTCTGCAGATTCTCAAACTGTAGGGTGACACACTTAAGGTTTCGATGTTGCTAGGGGTAGTTTCGGGATTAAAGAAATAGTTTTGGAGAGTTACAGAATTGTTCCGGGAAGATGATTAATGATTTATTAATTAATTGAATTGGTAAATATTAATATTAATTTATTTAGTAGAAATAAATGTGGGGCTAAAAGTAGTCTATGAGAAGTTTTGCTAATGGGCCAATTAAGTAGCTCATGTAGAAAAACTATCAAAAAAAGAGGCAAAAGAAAAGGGAAAAAAAAGGGAGGCAATGCTCGGCCAGCTGGGCCGGCCTGCCGGCCATTGATGACCCACAAGTATAGGGGATCGCAAAAGTCTTCGAGGGAAGTAAAACCCAATTTATTGATTCGATACAAGGGGAGCCAAAGAATATTTGTAAGCCTTAACAGCGGAGTTGTCAATTCAGCTGTACCTGGAAACACACTTGCTCGCAATAGTTTACCAGTAGCAACAGTTTTATAGCAGTAGAAGTAGTGAAATATAAGCAGCAGTGTAATAAAGACAGCAGTAGTGATTTTAGTAAACAGCAGGATTAAAATACTGTAGGCATAGGGATGGATGAACGGGCGCCGCATGGATAAGATAACTCATGTAATAATCAAGACTATGCATTTGCAGATAATAATAAAACAGTATCCAAGTACTAAACAACCATAGGCATGTGTTCCGTATATAGTCGTGCGTGCTCGCAATGAGAAACTTGCACAACATCTTTTGTCCTACCAGCCGGTGGCAGCCGGGCCTCTAGGGAAACTACTGGTAATTAAGGTACTCCTTTTAATAGAGTACCGGAGCAAAGCATTAACACTCCGTGAACACATGTGATCCTCATATCACAGCCTTCTCCTCCAGTTGTCCCAATTTCTGTCACTTTGGGGCCTCGGGTTCCGGACAGCAATACGTGTATACAACTTGCAGGTAAGATCATAAAACAATGAATATCATCATGAATCAATAACATGTTCAGATCTGAAATCATGGCACTCGGGCCCTAGTGACAAGCATTAAGCATAACAAGTTGCAACAATATCATAAAAGTACCAACAACGGATACTAGGCACTATGCCCTAACAATCTTATGGCTATTACATGAACAATCTCATCCAAGCCCTACCATCCCCTTCAGCCTACAGTGGGGGATTTACTCACACATGGATGGGGGAATCATGGATGGTCGATGGAGAGGCGTCGGTGGCGATGGTGGCGATGATCTCCTCCAATTCCCCGTCCCGGCAGAGTGCCAGAACGGAGTTTCTGATCCCGAGATTGGGTTTCGCGATGGCGGCGGAGTTCTGGATGTCTTCTGGAAAATTGGTCGAACCCCCGTGCGTTTTTAGCTCAAGGGCTTTAAGTAGTCCAGAGGGGAGCGTCGGGGGCTGGCCGAGGCGGCCTCACCATATGGCGGCGTGGCCATGGGCCCACCGCGCCGCCACGTGATGTGCGCGCCTCGTTGCCCCCCTCCGTCACATCTTCTGGCTCCGTGGGTATTCTGTAAAAATAGGCCCATTGCAATTATTTTCGGGGATTTTCCTGAAAGTTGATTTTCTGCACAAAAATAAGACACCAGGGCAATTCTGCTGAAAATAGAGTTAGTCCGTGTTAGTTGTATCCAAAATACACAAATTAGAGGCAAAACTATAGCAAAAGTGTTCGGGAAAGTAGATACGTTTTGGACGTATCAACTCCCCCAAGTTTAGCTTATTGCTTGTCCTCAAGCAATTCAGTTAACAACTGAGTGCGATAAAAGAACTTTCACGAACACATTTGCTCATATGATGTAAATATTCTCATTATATGGACGAATACTTAGGCAATTCATAATAAGATAAATGCAAATAAAGTCATCTAATAGTTGTGTCAATCATGAAAAAGATACCAACAAACTAATAGTTAGCATCATGAAACATATCTATCAGCAGGATTGTAATGCTCATAAAAAGATATGATAAAGTGGTATCTCGCTTTCCCGTATTTGTACAACAAAATATAAGTGCCCAGGCACCTCTGAAGTCTATGAGAAGACTAGAAGTAAAGATTATCAAAGATAAAAGCATCAAAATTATACCACAGTTAACCATATTCTGGGACAAACATGTTACACTAAGAATGACAATTATGCTCTCAAGAAGGTGCTCAAAGAAAGGATGGTGACTCAACATAGAAGATTGACCCTTCGCAGAGGGAAGCAGGGATTAACATGTGCTAGAGCTTTTCATTTTTCTAAAGACAGAAGTAAAATTGTTTTGAGAGGTGTTTGTTGTTGTAAACGAATGGTAGTGGGCACTCTAACTACCTTGTCAACCAGACTTTCAAGAGCGGCTCCCATGAAGGACGTTATCTCTACCAGCAAGGTAGATCATCCATCTTCTCTTTTGTTTACACATGTATTTTAGTTTCATTATGGATGACACTCCCCCCAACTAAAATACATAATGAAACTAAAATACACAAGTGAAGGCTAGCAATAGGTTGGGGGGAGTGTCATCCATAATGAAACTAAAATACATGTGTAAACAAAAGAGAAGAGGGATGATCTACCTTGCTGGTAGAGATAACGTCCTTCATGGGAGCCGCTCTTGAAAGTCTGGTTGACAAGGTAGTTAGAGTGCCCACTACCATTCGTTTACAACAACAAACACCTCTCAAAACAATTTTACTTCTGTCTTTAGAAAAACTAGTACAGTGGCCCTCGCAAATGCGAGGGCATCATTCTTTTTTTCTGCGATTCATATTAAGTGTCGAGAATTTTTTTTCAAATTTGGACTAAATTGAACTAAAGTCTCGACACTATCGAAGGGAGTACATTTATAGCCGCAAACCCATCGAAACAAATATACCTATGTAAAAAACATATTTAATCACATTTATTTGGTGAGCAATTGCTTGGCAAGTTCTAAATAAAGTAGATTGACCAGATGTGTCATTTGACACCACTTTAAATTGTTACATAAAGCAAAGGTTTAGATTGTGAGTTATTGTGAAAATTTTAAGTTTTCATGCATTACATGCGATCGATGGCCAGACGAATGTTCCATGGTTCCTAATCACTTCTTTGTCTCTAGCGCATTGAGTCTGCCCTTTTCCTTTTCATTGAAAAGAACTCATTTAGTTCTTCATCTCGTTACTTTCATCTCAGAAACTTGTAAGGCTCGGGGAAGTGAGGGTGGCACCAATCAATTTTCCGAATGTGACTTAGGCTAAGCTTATTTTTTCTGCATAGTTATGGACAATGTCCTCATGGCCGAGATGGTGCCATATGGAATGAAGGAATATTGGTCCAGTCTAGGTCTTGAAGTTCTTGTATAGATCCATATTTATAGCGTAGTAATTCACAACTACGATGTTTCCCATGGCTCGATTCTTAATTTTCCTTGCTGGATTGGAAAACTTGGTTAATCAAGCGGTATTTCTTGTGCGTACCGTGTGTATATCAATCCTAGGGCCAAGTGTTCCACTCACAACCATGTCTATGTGGATCCTAGGGCGAGGTTTCTTCTTGTTTTCACACACAACCTCCCAATATTAAATAACAGCTAAGGTTGTATTGGACACGGACTCCTCCTAAAATAAACAATAACTTCGAATGAAATAATAATCTCATAATGATTTGCATCGAGATGTTCCGGTACACAGCGCGTATATGTCCCACATTGGTGGTGTTTCCTTAGTTTTTGTCGAGAACTCCTTTTAGCGCACCGATCACGAGCATGCATACTGCTTGTTGGTCGATCAGGCAGGGCAGCACAGGTCGAAGCACGTGGGGCAAAGGAAACATGCTCTAGCTTCTAGTGCTCATTCGATATAGCAGTTTACGGGTCGCTGGATGGTTCGATATTTTGAGTGCCTCGAGAGAGTAGGGAGATATACGCATGGAGAAGAAAAATGAGATGTTTTTCACATCGTGTAAGGCCGATGGTTGTATGGCCAAAAGAGTTCTATTGGGAACGGGACACCGTTTGAACACACTAATATTGTTTTACAAACTGTATATCCATCAACATTTGCTCGCTTCTTATGTAGTACGTGATGGCTACATTGGACTTGGGTACATTGTTTTAAGTATATAATAGATAAATAATTTACAGTTTTTAGTATAACATCGTATTTTACCAACCAAGTTCTATATATGTAGCTCGGGCTACATGTAGGCCACTTAAAACTGACACAACTATATGGATGAATAGGTGGAAACTATATATGTAGCTCGGGCTACATGTAGGCCACTTCTTTTTAAAAATGAAAACGTCATTTAGAGTTCTAAAAAAATCTAAATTTTTTTTCTAGATGCTCCCAACCTGTAAAATCTCAACTCAAAACACCTTGTATTTCGGCAATACAAAAGTAACAAAATCTAGATTTATTTATTTATTTTACAGAGCCTAATACATGAACTATTTTGAGTTTAAAAACACGTTTATAGAATACATCATTACCTATATTTAGTATTATTTCAGTTTTTTTAATGCCATTTTCAAAATTTCCAAAAAAATAAAGCTGCCTTGGGTTTATTTTTATCGAGATATGCTGTCAAGATGAATGTTCATATTATGCTGGACCGGCGCACTAAGCTACACAGTTGATTATGGGCAGATCGATGTGTTTTTTTATGGCTGATACAACTCACCCAATGTACCATGTTTAGGATGATCGATGTGTTTTTGATGTGTTTTTGTTGACTGTACCAATTCAAGCTAGTAAGCTAGCTAGATGTAATAGATAAATTGATGGATAGTTTATATAGCTATGATCTCTTGCTTTTTCGGTCCGCTTTTTTTTATACGGTTTGGATTTTTATATTGACTTCCATGCATTACACGACTGAGTAGCTAACACGGATTCCACGAATTGCATGGCTTGGAACATGCCACTTCCAACGTGTTACCTAAATTGCATTTTTTTTTCTTGTGAACTCTTTTATGTGGACTCCTTCTTTTCTCTATTGAACCGAACGGATTTTAAGGGAGTAAAATCAATCAGTTTTGTAAGAAAATATACCGATTAAATTTTTTGTTAAACAAAATTTATGGACCAGTTTTATGGTGCATGATTAGATTTATTTCTTGTGAGCAGAACGCACTCACCTTTTTTATGGACTCCTTAATTTTCTGCTCTATTGAACCAAATGGGAGTAGAACGGAAATCTATCTTTCTGTTTTTTCTAAAGGAATCTATCAATAGATTTTGGAAGGGATCTGCCGATAAGTTTTTTTCTTTAACAAAATTTATGGATCAGTTTTATTGTGCACGGATATATGTTTTTTATTGAGAATCTTACGTGCCATAAGTTTACTTTTGTACACACATATTGTTGTACGTAACACTTCTTATCTTTTAATCTCGGACGTTAATATTAAAATCATTGGTTTATATTTTTATCATATGTGGATTAACCTCGTGCCTCGAAAAACACCCTTATTTTACTTTTAGTATATAATAGATGAAAAGCTCTAGCACATGTTAATCCCTGCTTCCCTCTGCGAAGGGTCAATCTTCTATGTTGAGTCTCCATCCTTTCTTTGAGCACCTTCTTGAGAGCACAACTGTCATTCTTAGTATAATATGCTTGTCCCAAAATATGATTAGCTGTGGTATAACTTTGATGCTTTTATCTTTGATAGTCTCTACTTCTAGTCTTCCCATAAAACATCAAAGATGCCCGAGCATTTATGTTTTGCTGTACAAATACGGGCAAGCGAGATACCACTTTATCATATCCTTTTATGAACATTGCAATCCTGCTGATAAACATGATTCATGATGCTTATAATTAATTTGTGGTACTTTTTCCATGATTGATATAGCTATTAGATGATTTTATTTGCATGTATCTTATTATGAATTGCTTAAGTACTTGCCATATCATGAGAATATTTACATCATATGAACAAATGTGTTCGTGAAAGTTCTTTTATCGCACTCAGTTGTTAACTGAATTGCTTGAGGACAAGCAATAAGCTAAGTTTGGGGGAGTTGATACGTCCAAAACGTATCTACTTTCCCGAACACTTTTGCTATTGTTTTGCCTCTAATTTGTGTATTTTGGATACAACTAACACGGACTAACGCTGTTTTCAGCAGAATTGCTCTGGTGTCTCGTTTTTGTGCAGAAATTCAACTTTCAGGAAAATCCCCGGAATTTATGTCGAAGGGCTTATTTTTCCAGAAGATTCACGGAGCCAGAAGGGCAGGCCTGGGGGAGGCCCAGGGCCCCCACACACTAGGCCGGCGCGGCCTGGAGGGGGGGGCGCGCCGCCCTAGCGTGTGGCCCCCTCGGCCAGCCTCTGACGCCCCCCTCTGGACTACTTAAGGGTTTCGATCTAAAAACGCGAGACGAGAAGTCGAAGTCGCCAGAAACCATCCAGTACGCCGCCACCGTCGCGAAACTCCGTCTCGGGACCAGAAACTCCGTTCTGGCACCTCGCCGGGACGGGGAATTGGAGGAGATCATCGCCATCATCACCACCGACGCCTCTCCATCGACCAGCCATGTTTCCCCCATCCATGTGTGAGTAATTCCCCCGCCGTAGGCTGAAGGGGATGGTAGGGATTGGATGAGATTGGTCATGTAATAGCATAAGATTGTTAGGGCATAGTGCCTAGTATCCGTAATTGGTACTTTTATGATATTGTTGCAACTTGTTATGCTTAATGCTTGTCACTAGGGCCCGAGTGCCATGATCTCAGATCTGAACATGTTATTGTTTCATGATGATATGCATTGTTTTATGATCTTACCTGCAAGTTGTATACACGTATTGTTGTCCGGAACCCGAGGCCCCAAAGTGACAGAAATTGGGACAACCGAAGGGGAAGGCGGTGATATGAGGATCACATGTGTTCACAGAGTGTTAATGCTTTGCTCCGGTGCTCTATTAAAAGGAGTACCTTAATTTCCAGTAGATTCCCTAGAGGCCCGGCTGCCACCGGCTGGTAGGACAAAAGATGTTGTGCAAGTTTCTCATTGCGAGCACGTACGACTAAATATGGAACACATGCCTATTGATTGATTAGTACTTGGATACCGGTTTATTATTATCCGCAAATGCTCTGCTTTGATTGTTACATGAGTTTCTCTCATCCATGCAACGCCCGTTCATCCATCCCTGTGCCTACAGTATTTTAATCCTGCTATTTACTATAATCACTACTGCTGTCTTTGTTACTCTGCTGCTGTTATTTCACTACTGCTACTGCTATAAAACTGTTACTACTGATAAACTCTTGCGAGCAAGTCTGTTTCCAGGTGCAGCTGAATTGACAACTCCACTGTTAAGGCTTTCAAGTATTCTTTGTCTCCCCTTGTGTCGAATCAATAAATTGGGTTTTACTTCCCTCGAAGACTGTTGCGATCCCCTATACTTGTGGGTCATCAATCATGAACTACTAGACTTCCATTAAATGACATATACCTCACATGAACCAACTTAGCATGCTCACATGGATTAGTGTATGTACAAAAATGAAAACAAATAGAGTTCATACCAGCCTCTCACCACAGTTGAGTTGTCGTAGATCGTCATTATTGCCTTTCACTTGTGTAGCTTGAATAATATGAAATGAAAACCAAGCTCCAACCACCGGAGACCGCTAAACTCCATAATAAACTTTACAAAACCAAAGAAGAACAACAAATATTTTTGGATTTTTGATATTAGAATCACCGAACGAAAGTAAAATGTTTTTGGATTTTCTCATAACAAACCAACGATAGTAAATAAAGAAAAATAGGAACAAGAAACCAAATAAACAAATGATAAAGAGAAACAACAGAAATATTTTTGGTATTTTTGTGTTTTATAAAAGAAACAAAGCAAAAAACAAGAGAATGAAAACTAAAAGAATCACAGAAAAGCAAAGTGGCAGAAATCTGCCAAAACTTGACAGCAGTACAGTAATTATTTTTTTCGAAAATCTTCTGCTGTTCAACTTGAAAAGTTCTCAACTAATTGAAGTTAGATAATAACCTGGGGAGCATGCAAAAAATTGGCAGCTCGAAATAACGTTCTGGCTATTTTTAGGAATTTTTCCAGTATCAGTCCAGAATCTGTTTTTTAGACAGCACTTCCCCAAATATCATCTTCCTCATATTAGAGGCAACCATCGGCACACAAATGAAATACAAAAGTAAAAGTAAAGGCTACTACAGTAGTAACAACCTTAAAAAACTAAAATAAGAACCTACTGAAATAAAAATAACCGAAAGACAAACAACCAAAAGAAGTGAAACAAGTATATACAAATGACCGGCAATTGTAATATGCAATGAATGAGTGATGTCGGCATACCTCCCCCCAAGCTTAGGCTTTTGGCCTAAGTGGAGGTCAACCCCAGCGAGGGTCAGGGTTCAACGCCGGTGGATCATACATGGCGTGGTCGTAATAAGATCCCTGTGCAGAAGAAGAAAATGAAGGTTCCACATGCTCGGAATACTGATGTGAAGAACTTGCTGCGTCGAATGACAAGTAGAGGGGATCCTCGGCCTCCTCCATGCCATCCCCTGTGTGATGGCTGCACCTCTCTATGTATGCATCAAGTTCATCTTCTGTGACCGACCAACCGTTCCTGGAATCAAGGTTAAACAAAGCAGGTGCAGGCAATCCAACTAGCCTTTCAGATTTAATTACTCTCCACTTTTTCTTGAAAAAGGTTATCTCATAGGACAGGTTATTAAAGTTAAACCGATTAGAAACAAAGTCATGTTTTATCATGGAAACAATATCAAGTTTCTCTGCAGATAGCTGAACATCAAGAGGGTGAGGTTCTACACCATGCATAGCTAGCAAACGAGAGGCAATGAGACCTCCACAAATTCCTCCTTTATCATGGTTAGTAGCAAGCCTAAATGCTATCAAAGCACCTAAATTATAAGTTCTATCACGTTGCAATGCAACAGCTAAGAAAACCAAGTCATGGATGGATAACTTATTTGCATTCTTTCTAGCAAGAACACACTTGGTGATAAAGTAAGCAAAATAGCGAATAGATGGGAGTTGAATACTACGAATTTTACCACTCTCATCCGAGAAGCTTCTCCCTTGACAGATCATCTCGTATAGTTTCAAGAGTTGATATGGCAGCCCCCTAATCCTCTCACGTGATCCCCACTGTGGCACTTTAATAGCTGCACAAAAATCATCAAAGGGCAAGTTGATAGTTTTATTATAGATTTTATATTGAACCATGGGGTTAGGTTGGGACCAATGGTATTCAAAATCCTGCACCACTGACATGGTTAGTTTTGCATATTGGTAAGGTTCACCAACAACAAAATCTTCTAACCCTGCATTAGAAATTAGATTTTTAACATCCTGGAAAATTCCTGCACTCTTCATGAAATCAGTGCATGGGTAGTAGGAGGGGAATACCCCCTCTTCACGGTGGACTCTCATAACTTCATGCACCTCCAATTCATGTTGATTGAGTTGATGTCTATTCCACTCCATTTTCTGAAATTTTTCAACAAACATTATAAAAGTTGATTTTGAGACATATAAATGAGGGAGACTACTATAGGAACTTGATAGAGTACTAAACATGCATCAAAACTAATTTTTACAACTTGAATCAAGCATGCAAACTCACTTAACATGTCACCTACAGCAGCAAATTACTCAAGATATACTCAACTATACAAAATTATATTTGGATAATCGGAGGAGTCACATACCGGAGAAAAAATGCTCCAAATGTCAGCATCAAAGATGGGCTGAGCAAGGAGATCGAAAATTTTGAGCAAGAACAGCAAGAAACTCGGGTTTGAACAATGGTGTCGTGTTTTCCCGTGGAAGAGAGTGGAGTGGTAGGTGGATGAGTGAGTGGAGGGCCAGGTGGGGCCCTCACCATAGGGTGGCATGCCCCCTTTGCTGGCTGCGCCATCACATGGGGTGCAGCCCTGGGGTGCCCCACTGGTCAGCCCCAGGCACTCCCAGGTTGCATTTTAAAAATAGGACCAGTGGTATAATTTTTATAAATTTTTTAAAACTTCGAAAAATGCACATTTCTGGGTGTTAAAATAACAGTTTCAGGGCAGAAAAAGATTTCCAAAATTTCAAACAACTAAAGCGTCTTGCAAAACAAGTAGTACTACAGCAAGTAAAACAAGTGGAGAAAGAAAGAAGTGTTGTTTAGCTCTTCCATGCATTTAAAATGTACTTGTTAACAAGGTTGATCAAGTCTTGCCACCAAATAAATTTTACATGACATAAGAAGAAATAAACCTCAAATCAATCATGTTACCTTATATTGTATTGATATGGATCCAATCATAATATTTTGATATCCTTCTTTAGGCTCATATATAGGACAATCTATAACTCCCACTTTGATAGATCTCAAATTAGAAATTGTATTAACTCCATATACTTTACCAATCTTCTTAGGAAAATAAACAGTATGCTCCTTGTCATCAACATTGAAAGTAACTTTTCCTTTATTGCAATCAATAACAGCCCCTCCAGTGTTAAGAAAAGGTCTTCCAAGAATAATAGACATATTATCATCTTCAGGCATTTCCAACACAACAAAATCCGTTAATATTAAGCAATTATTAGCAACTTGAACAGGAACATCCTCGCATATACCAACAGGAATAGCAGTAAATTTATCAGCCATTTGCAAAGATATATCAGTTGGTATCAACTTATCTAAATAAAGTCTCTTGTAAAGAGAAAAAGGCATAACACTAACTCCTGCTCCCAAATCACATAGAGCAGTTCTAACATAATTATTCTTGATGGAACAAGGGATAGTCGATATACCAGGATCTCCCAGCTTCTTTGGAACCTTGCCATTGAAAGAGTAATTAGCAAGCATAGTGGAAATCTCCTCATGAGGAATTTTCCTTTTGTTAGAGACAATATCTTTCATATACTTTGAATAAGGAGGCAATTTAATAGCATCAGTCAAAGGGATTTGCAAAAACAAAGGTTTCATCCAATCACAAAATTTATTATAGTGTTCTTCCTCCTTTGATTTTAGTTTCTTAACAGGAAAAGGCATTTGCTTTAGAACCCAAGGTTCTCTTTCATTACCATGTTTCTTAGCAATAAAATCTTCTTTAGTGTACTTTTTTATTTTTAGCATGCTTTTCAGGTTCATTTTCAATCTCTTCTTTATCAGAAACATCATTCTTATCATTATCTTTATCATGTTCATTACCACTTTCAGTTTCAGCATCAGAAATAGAAATACTATTAGGATCATTAACAGGTTCAGAAGATTCTACAACAGTTTTATGTTTCTTCTTCTTTTTCTTAGAAGGGCCACTAGTTTCTTTAGTTCGTTGAGAATCTTGTTCAACTCTTTTGGGATGCCCCTCAGGATGTAGAGGATCCTGAGTAGAAATACCACCTCTAGTTGTTACTTCATAAGCATGTTTTCTTTATGAGTATTTTTTTAACAAGTCATTTTGCACTTCAGTGAGTTGATCAATTTGAGTTTGAACCATATGAAAATGTTTAACAAGAGTCTTAACATCATTGGAGGTTCTCTCCACAATATCATGCAATTTACTAATAGCTTGAGAATTTTCCATTAGATGATTCTCTACTCTCATATTAAAGTTATCTTGCTTAACAACATAATTATCAAATTCATCTAAACATTGATCAGGAGGTTTTGAGTAAGGAATGTCTCCTTTATCAAAGCGTTGAAGAGAATGTACCTCAATCGTGGATGAAGGGGGAGTTATCTTACATAAATCTTCTATGGGAGGTAAATTCTTCACATCTTCAGATTTAATACCTTTCTCTTTAAGAGATTTCTTGGCTTCCCTCATATCTTCATCATTTAATTCAATCATACCCCTCTTCTTCAATATTGGTGTTGGGGTTGGTTCAGGTGTAGTCCAATCATCATGATTTTGGCCTATTCTAGCCAATAATTCTTCAAATGCGGAGTTCTTTTCCTGAAAACACAACCAGCACAACTATCCAGGTATGCCCTAGACTCAATGGTTAGTCCACTATAAAATATATCAAGTAAGTCATGCTTTTCCAAATCATGTCCAGGCCGAGCTCTAAGAAGAGAGCAAAACCTTGCCCAAGCTTCAGGCAATTTCTCTCCATCTTCCTAGTCAAAACTATAAATTTTCTGCAAAGCAATATGTTGAGCACTAGCAGGAAAATATTTTTGAAAGAAAACATCAGGCAAACAACTTGGACTATCAATAGAATCAGGAGGCAAACTATTATACCAAATTTTAGCATCATCCTTTAATGAGAAAGGAAAAATTTTAGCAACAAAATAAGTACGCTTCTTAATATCATCAGAAAACAAGCTACTCAAAGTAGAAAGCTCATTCATGTGCTCTACAGCACTTTCTTTTTCAGTACCACAAAAAGGTGTTCTCTCAACAATAGATATATGAGATAAATCAAGAGAAAAATCATAATCCTTATCCTTAATGTTTATAGGAGATGTGGCAAATTTAGGATCAGGAGACAGTTTATATCTAACAGCATGTTGTGCAAGAAGCTTTTTAATGTTACTTACACCAGAAGTAGCATTATATTTATCAATAAAATCATCATCAAGTTCCACATAATCTTCATCAGGATCATCACAAGAGTGTTCAAAAGACTCAGGTGAATTAACAGGTGTAACAGTATTTTCATTAGCAATTTCAGTATTTTCAATTTGTCTAGACCTAGCAATTGTAGCATCTCGAAAAGGACCTAATGAACCATTATCATCAAGCACAGTCGAAGCATCATCAAAATTATCAGAGTATTTTTCAGATTCAGCAGAAGTACCAACACGTGAAGCTTGTGGTGGTGAAACAAGTTGACTTATCACAGATGGTGAATCAAGAGCAGCAGAGGTACTCAGAGTTGTCCCTTTTCTTGTAGTGGATGGTAATATGGCGACTTTATTATCGCGAGGTTTACCCATGATGGAGGATTTGCAGCGAACAATATCAATCCAGGTGAACTTGCAAATAAAGCTATGCTCCCCGGCAACGGCGCCAGAAAATAGTCTTGATGACCCACAAGTATAGGGGATCGCAACAGTCTTCGAGGGAAGTAAAACCCAATTTATTGATTCGACACAAGGGGAGCTAAAGAATATTTGTAAGCCTTAACAGCGGAGTTGTCAATTCAGCTGTACCTGGAAACACACTTGCTCGATATAGTTTACCAGTAGCAACAGTTTTATAGCAGTAGTAGTAGTGAAATATAAGCAGCAGTGTAATAAAGACAGCAGTAGTGATTTTAGTAAACAGCAGGATTAAAATACTGTAGGCATAGGGATGGATGAACGGGCGCTGCATGGATAAGATAACTCATGTAATAATCAAGACTATGCATTTGCAGATAATAATAAAACAGTATCCAAGTACTAAACAACCATAGGCATGTGTTCCGTATATAGTCGTGCGTGCTCGCAATGAGAAACTTGCACAACATCTTTTGTCCTACCAGCCGGTGGCAGCCGGGCCTCTAGGGAAACTACTCGTAATTAAGGTACTCCTTTTAATAGAGTACCGGAGCAAAGCATTAACACTCCGTGAACACATGTGATCCTCATATCACAGCCTTCCCCTCCGGTTGTCCCAATTTCTGTCACTTTGGGGACTCGGGTTCCGGACAGCAATATGTGTATACAACTTGCAGGTAAGATCATAAAACAATGAATATCATCATGAATCAATAACATGTTCAGATCTGAAATCATGGCACTCGGGCCCTAGTGACAAGCATTAAGCATAACAAGTTGCAACAATATCATAAAAGTACCAACAACGGATACTAGGCACTATGCCCTAATAATCTTATGGCTATTACATGAACAATCTCATCCAATCCCTACCATCCCCTTTAGCCTACAGCAAGGGATTTACTCACACATGGATGGGGGAATCATGGATGGTCGATGGAGAGGCGTCGGTGGCGATGGTGGCGATGATCCCCTCCAATTCCCCGTCCCGGCAGGGTGCCAGAACGGAGTTTTTGATCCCGAGATTGGGTTTCGCAATGGCGGCGGAGTTCTGGATGTCTTCTGGAAAATTGGTCGAACCCCCATGCGTTTTTAGGTCAAGGGCTTTAAGTAGTACAGAGGGGAGCGTCGGGGGCTGGCCGAGGCGGCCTCACCATATGGCGGCGCGGCCATGGGCCCACCGCGCCGCCACGTGGTGTGCGCGCCTTGTTGCCCCCCTCCGTCACATCTTCTGGCTCCGTGGGTCTTCTGTAAAAATAGGCCCATTGCAATTATTTCCGGGGATTTTCCTGAAAGTTGATTTTCCGCACAAAAATAAGACACCAGGGCAATTCTGCTGAAAACAGCGTTAGTCCATGTTAGTTATATCCAAAATACACAAATTAGAGGCAAAACAATAGCAAAAGTGTTCGGGAAAGTAGATACGTTTTGGACGTATCAGCCATGCACACGAGGCGAAGGGCCAATGCGTGGAGTTGCTCACGCGAGCAAGGGCCAAGGCTGGCCAGCAAGATGGCCATGTGTTTGCGTGGAAGGAAAGGTAAAACTTGCCTTGCAGCGATTGATCCGATCGATCATTTTTTCGTGGGTTTCACGTCAACCATCAACCGCCTCACACGCCTATAAAAGGAGCACGCGGCCGGATGCAAACGATCAGTTTTTGGCTGCTCCCATTTTGCACCGTTTGCTCCATCTTTTGCCTTGTTTCTTCCACCCAACGCGTACAGGTGAATCCCTGTCCGCGGAAACTCTCCACCACCACCACGCCGTCGTGCTGCTGGACTAGATCCCATCTACCACATCTCCCCGCTTGCCGAAACAAGGAGGAGGTGTCTTCATCGAGTTGTACGTGTGACCGACTACGGAGGTGCTGCCCGTTTGCAGCGCCGGAGGGATCGTCATCGCGATCTTGAGATCGGCAAGTGTACGACTACATCAACCACGAGATTCAATCTCGTTTTCGCTTAGCGATCTACAAGGGTATGTAGATCCAATCCGTCTCGTTGCTTCAATCTAGTAGATTAGATCTGGCGTTTTTCCTAGATTGGATCTTGGTTTTGTTTGTTTGCGGTAGAAATTTTTTGTTTTCCATGCAACGAACCCTTCACATATTAACTAGGATCACCCCCTCGATACCCTGAGAAGGGATCTTATTCACACATTGGTTCAAAGTTTTTACGATTAGATTAAAGTTATTTATGATCAACACGTCCTTTTACAAGTCGTCCGTAACCGTGGACATGGCTTTTCGAAAAGATTTAACCCTGTAGGGGTGTACTGTAACATCCCAATTTTCAAAATTTCGAAACATCATGCATTGCATTCATAAGCATCATATCATCATTGCTTTTATAGGGAAAATCCACTTTCAAATTCGTTTCAAAACCCCGAACGCCAAAATGGCGATATAGCCACATAGGCATGTATGCCAATTTTGACTTTCATAAAGGATTTTATTTTGCTTTAAAAGTGGTCTCATAGTGAAGACCTTTTCACAAGGTTTTCAACGATATTTTATTCGTATTTTTCCGACTATTTTTGAGTGCTCAAATGCATAATCAATTAAGAGAGAGAAATAAAAAAAACAAAAAAAGGAAAAACGGGCCGACCTAAACTGGGCCGACCCGGTCGGACCAACTGGCCCAGCCAACTCGGCCAGGCCAGGCCGCACGCTCCCTCCCTCCCTTCCTTTCTTTTCCCCTGGCGGGCCCCACCCACGGAGTCGCTCGTCCCCAACCTCCGCACGCCCCACTCCCCCACGACGCACGCACACAGGCGCGGGCACGCACAGGCCCCGGCCACCTCGCCTCCCCTCTCTCCCCACTCTCCCCCACGCTCCCCCTCTCTAGCCGAGACCGCCCCTATAAAGCTTGCATCTCCCTTTTACAATTCCCCTTCTTCTCCCCCGCAATCACGCCCCCAGGCTGCCCAGATTCCTCGCCGCGCCGCCTCCAACCGGCAATCGCCGCCGGCCAGCACCTCCCCAGGCCGTGCCGCTGCCACTCCTAGCCCTGCCTCGCCAAGCCCCACGCGGTCCCGCGCTCGCCCTAGCCGGAGACGCCGGGGAAACGCCGTCACCGTGCACGTCTTGGCCGCGCCGGCCATCTTCATCACCGCCGGCCACGTCAGCGCCTTCTCACCGCCACCTCTGCGCCACGCGCGCGCTCAGTCAGCGCCACCTGGGTATTCCCTTATTTTCCTTTTTTTCTTTCCAATTCCAGCCCATAGATCTTAGCCGTCCGTGTTAAGTAGATCCAGCGGCTAATAGAGCCTGATCCGCGCGAAGAGGTATCCACTACTAGGAACGCGCCACGTGTACTGGCACCCCCTAGGTTTCGTTTAAACAGGATTTCGATAGTCCGCGCTTCGTAAAAATCATAACCAGGGTTCTGTAGGTCGAAAAATTACAAATCATATACCGTTTGAATCCTAAAAATATAAGGAGCATTATGGAACCATAAAATGTGAACTTGCAGAAATTTGAAAATCAATCATATTTATATGCCTAATCGGAGTACTATACCGTAAAATAAGATCTACACTCTCTTTTCGAGTGATTCCTTTTGCGTATGCTCGAAAATAGAACCCTCTTACCAGTAGAACCAAAACCATCATTTGTCTACTGTACCAAAACACCTTTTACAATAAATGGTAGTTGCCCTTCGCTGGTGCGACATAGACGGTTCGCAATAATCCAATCAATCGTAAAACTTGACCATGACATCATGCATATAGTGACAACCAGAGAACAATAAATAAAGTGCACTTGTGTAAACCTCATATGCATCTCATGTCTATGTTTGTGCATCTGTGTCTTGCATTGTGCTTATGGTGCAATGTTATCGGATTGTAGATTGTGATTGTGCCGACTGCAACGGTTGTGCTTGTGAAGATTGTGCCAACTCCCCACCTTATCCAGGAAAGTGACACACACCAAGAGTTCCAGTTTTTATCTATGCACAGTAGAGGTTTTTGTAGTATACATGTCTAGGGTATATGCTTTGCTATGCAATCCCAGTAGTCTAGCTACCCCTACTTGAATTCTTTGTCGCCATTAAATTTAGTTATTCCTCAGCTATGCTATAAAATGATTTTGATAGTGAGTTATGGAAAAACAACTAAGTTTAATGAATTACCTGGGTGGAATTGGTATTGCTCGGGTTATGTTGAGTGGTTCCCTGGGGTCATATCATCGAACCTCTGAACTGCCAGGTGTATCGCACTTGTGGACGGCCACCCAGGAACAAAGAGATAATAGACAACTTTGCTCATTAGCTTTCCGTACACCCACATGCTAATATGGGCTCTGGCTTGATGGAGTATGTAGTGAGAACCCGGATCCTACGTGACAGATGATGTAGGGGATTGTAGGTTGGTACGGGTCCGTAGAGAGTGGTCTGGGGGATTACTTCAGAAAAGTCTTGTCCTAGTCAACATCTGTCCATTTGAGCAAAATGTGCATCATGGAAGAAGAGCAGACTAGGTCATGTGGGTAAATTTGTACAACCTCTGCAGAGTGTAAAACTAAGTACTTAGCCGTGTCCCCGGTTACGGACAATTTGAGCGAACTGACAAGGATCCTGTTCTAAGATCTCCTCATTCCAATTTCTTAAATAAAATTTGATGGGTGAACAGGGATATGACAATTGGTGCAAGTGACTATCGGCTAGCAGGTCCCGTGCCATGTCTATGGTCTGAGTCTGCAGGGGTAGGTCGCCCAAACCAAGTTGTTCATATGAAATAGGAAGGCTCACTGATGTCTATCGGTGGTGTCAGGGCTCACTGATGTCTACCGGTGGTGTCTAGGTTCATTGATGTCTATCAATGGTACTGCTTAATTAGTATGAAAGAAAATGATTTGTCAAATGATAGGATAAAATTGGCTTTATGCAAATATGCCTGAGCTCTACCAGCCAAATGTGCACTTAAGTGTTAGGTTGCCACTTGTGTCCACCATAGTGTCATCTTGCCAATACAATTCCAAATGTATTGACCTTCGGGCTGTAACGTTTTATGTTGCAGGTTACTTCTCTAGCTGAAGATGTTTGTTTAGGTTCACGAGTCTTTGCCCAACATGTCTGCCTGTGGCTTCATGAAGGAAGATGGCTCCATGCTTTATGTTTTCCTTGCTGCTTTAAACTCTGAATTTGTGCTAGCCTGAGAGCTATGCAACTTGTATCGAACTATTTTACTTCCGTTGGATCTTAGGTTGTAATGAAGACCTTTGCTACTTGGTATTTCATCTTAAACTGTGTGTGCTAGCAGTTCAATCCAGGGACTAGCACGGTTGCACAGAGACTCTCACTTTTTCAGGTGAGGTCACCACATGTACAACTTTACCCACACGCGTCGACCGATTCTTAATGCCACATGATTAGCACACTTCCTTGGTGCCGGCAGAGGGTGGTCGACCAAAACCTTTCCCTTGCTTCCCCTATTCCATGAGTCAACCTAACTGGGGAGCTCCGTCATCGTAGGTAGCCATGCTTTGAGGTGGTCCCGGTTATTGTGCGCAGGGGATCCAGTTCAATGCCTCCAGCATCCTTTACCCCGGCCACGCCATGTATGATGCACCTTTGAAAATATTTTCCACCTTTTCCCCATGTGTATGGCAAATGGAACTCGCAAACTAAGTGACTCATGGGTAAGCTAGGCAAGTTCGGGCCAAGGGGTTCCCATGGGCCCCGTGTGGTCAGTACGCCCTTGATCTTGGTTCCAAAGATGAGAACCTTGGGTCCTAGTGTCGGCGAGAACGAGTCAAATCACCACATCCCCATGTGGCAGCCCATCCAAGCCTTTAAGCAAAATTAATTATCATCATTGATCATACCACGTCATCCTGTCAAACTAGGTTCATTCGCAGCTCTGATTCATCAACCGGATGGATCAGAATTCGTCAACTAAGCATGGCTAAGCATATTCGATATAATGGCTCTAGCGATGCACACAAGCTCAAACCCAGTTTTTCTCGGAGCAGTAGATTAGGGTATTTAGGCTACAAGGATGGAATATGCACACTTAGAAATAACTATAACTGCTGATAAAACATATTGGAATCGTATGCAATATGTAGGAACCAGAAGTAAAAGCATTTCGAAATTATATATGAACCGGGCTAGGGCTTGCTGTTGTCCCTGACAAAGCGATATGGATCTTCGATGATCTTGTACTTGACTTGTTTGTGGGTGGACAAGTATTGAGTTGCGTCGTTGTCGATCTGTTATCACCAGAATTTGACCGAGTCAGAGGTGGGCCGCGATCAAGATGGATTTGAAGAATATACATGGAAGAAATATGTGAATCGGCCTTTATATGCAAAGTGTGGGCTAGTTGGCCCGTGTATCTGTAATATAGTAGATCGCATTTTAGAATAGAAGATAGAGTTTGCCCCGTGCACGGTTAGGTGCACGCCGAAATTAGAAAGTCCCCTGGACTATAAATATGTATCTAGGGTTTATGGAATAAACAACAACCAACGTTCAACCAACCAAATCAATCTCGGCGCATCGCCAACTCCTTCGTCTCGAGGGTTTCTACCGGTAAGCAACATGCTGCCTAGATTGCATCTTGCGATCTAGGCAGCACAAGCTTTATGTTGTTCATGCGTTGCTCGTACTGAAGCCTTTTTGATGGCGAGCAACGTAGTTATCATAGATATGTTAGGGTTAGCATTGTTCTTCGTATCATATGCTGTCGTAGTGCAACCCTTGCATATCTAGCCGCCCTTACACCTATCTTAGGTGTAGGGGCGGCACCCCGCTTGATCATTATTTAGTAGATCTGATCCGTTACGATTGCTCCTTGTTCTACAAGGATTAGTTTAATATCTGCAATAGTTAGGCCTTACAAAGGGGGGGAGGATCCAGCGGCACGTAGGGTGTCGTTCGCTAGCCCTAAACAGGATGTTCCGGGGATCAACCTCGTGTTGGTTTTTAGGCCTTGTTTAGGATCGGCTTACGATCACCGTGCGTGGCCGCGAGGCCCAACCGTGAGTAGGATGATCCGATTATGCGGTGAAAACCCTAAATCGTCGTAGATCTCATTAGCTTTATCTTGATCAAGCAGGACCACCATATATTCGTGCACCTCGTACGAATCATGGGTGGATCGGCTCCTTGAGCCGATTCACAGGATAACCTGAGAGCCGATCGAGGCTCGTATTTAATGTTTACGTGTATGCCATGCAGGAAACTAAGCGAGGCATCTCCATCACCTTCCTGACCAGGTATCGGTCAGGTGGCATGCCCTTGCAATCAGCATCGGACGTGTGACCAGAAGGCTTTGCGGGCCGTCGCTCGGAGGGACCAGGGCCAGCCGCAGCCCTAAGTTGTTCCCGGCTCTACTGTGTTGCCCGTCGCTGCCCGCCGGTGGGTTTCTGACGCCAACACATTCTGGCACGCCCGGTGGGACAATCGTCTACATCAACCACATCGCCATCTACATCTGAGATGGCGGACGGCACGCCAGTCACGTACGAGGATCTGACCGACGAGCTCAAGAAGAAGTATGACGATGTCAAAACCATCCTCGAAGCCGACCTCATCGGCTCTTTTCACAGAACCCGTTCACATGGCATCAGGTGGAAGGGGTTCTCGCCTGATGGTGCACTCGATGGGATAGACCTCTCTGCCCCGTCAGAAGAACGCACCAGGTCCCTCCGGCAGGAGATCAACTACTTGGTGGCTCACTCGCTACACCGCCACTCTGAGAACCTGGTAAACACGTTGGAGCGTGTCGCTCTTCGGGTGATCCAGGAGATCATGAGGCACCAGTACTCGCCGTCAGGACCAGCTCTCGGGACGCATCAAGGAGAGTTGCCACTCCAGTCCCGTCCACCGCTGCCATTTGCGTTGGCAGCACCAGAAGTGCTGAATTCACCGGCATTCATCGTCTACAAGATTGGTGGTGACCCTAGTGACTACCAGTTCTTGCATGAGGCGCCTAAGGAGATCCCTCACGGGTACGCGTGCACATATGTGCCAGATTGCGGTAACTGGGCGCTCACAAACCAGGACACAACATCAGGGACTTCTGGGAAAACAGGAGGGACGTCAGCAACAGATCTTGAGAAGCAGACGTGGCTAACTAAGTACGTCACCCCGACGAACCTCCAGAGCACAGCTCCTGCAGTTGGCTCAGAGCTGGAAAAGCAAACATGGCTGGCTAAGTACGCCACCCCGGCGAATCTTCAGAGTTCAACTCCTGCAGCCAGCACAGCGGATCAGATCAGTACCATACTGAGAGACCAGTTCGGCATGGTGCCGAAAAGGAGGGCAATCGGCTATTCCAAGCCGTACCCCGACGACTACGAATTGATCCCGCTACCACCTAAATATCGGCTCCCTGATTTCTCCAAATTCAGTGGATCAGATGGTTCCAGCTCCATCGAGCATGTAGGCCGATATTTGGCACAGCTAGGAACGGCCTCAGTGTCGGATTCCCTACGCGTGAGGTTCTTCTCACAGTCCCTCACGGGATCGGCTTTTGGGTGGTACACCTCGTTGCCACCAGACTCCATCCGGACTTGGAAGCAATTGGAAGAACAGTTCCATATGCAGTACCATTCAGAGGCTTCCGAGTCCGGCATTGCCGATCTAGCACAACTACGTCAGAAGCGTGGAGAAACTGTGACAGAATACATCCAGCGCTTCAGGAATCTTAGGAACCGATGTTATTCGGTTCGTATAACTGAAAAGGAAGCAGTCGAGTTGGCAGTAGCGGGCCTCGCAACACCGCTCAAGGACATGGCCTCCCAAGCGAGACTACCCCTCACCGGCGCACATGGTTCGAAATCGCCGGCATATGAACAGCGCCACCCGGACTTGTACCAGGACAAATTCAAGCGTGCAGTAGTCCTGGTCGAGGCAGAGGAAGACGAAGTTTCTGCGGGAGATCAAGAGGTAGCAGTGGCTGAATGGACTCGGGGGGCAACCCCCGTGTCCTGCAAGTGGGTAAAGCCACCAGGCCCGCCCAGGGGGTTTGATTTTGACGTGACCAAGACTGAACAAATCTTCGACCTCCTACTCAAGGAAAAGCAGTTGAAGATACCCGAAGGTCTCAAATCCCCCACGGTACAGGAGCTAAATGGAAAGCCATACTGCAAATGGCATAACTCGCTCTCCCATGCCACCAACGACTGCAGGGTTTGGCGTCAGCAGATCCAAATGGCGATAGAACAAGGACGTTTGATTTTCAACCAGTACGCCATGAAGGTCGACACCCAACCTTTTCCCGCCGTTAACATGGTGGAATGCACTTACCCTGAAGGTTGCCAGCCTGGATCCTCGTTCAACATCAACATGGTAGGACCTGGGCACCACTCTGGCAAAGATGGAGACGAGGGCAGCTGCTCTCGTAGCAAGGACACAGAGGAGGCCGCTCCACGCGATCGGCTCCGTCATGATGGCAAGCGCTACGTCACAGAGGGAGAAGTGAAGAACATAAGATATCAGCGACCCCTCTCTGGTCACCTCCTCAACAAGTATGTGAGTCAGTATGACCAACGCCGACGATCCAGCGATGATGATGAAAGAGATCGTCTGGCTAGAGAAGCCAGAAGACATCGTCGGCATGATCGCGATGAGGAGGAGCACGAGCGCCGTGCCAAGGAAAAGGCAAGGGAGCGAGACGACGAGGACAGGCACTGGGACTGTCCCTTCTTCAGACACTGCTGGGATTCAGGAATGAGCCGATTGCCCACAATTGGCAATTGCCCAGAATGCAACCAGAAGAAGAAGGAGGCAGCCAACGTGTCCGTGTTCCAATGCTTAGGACCTCTCCCGCCTCGAAGCAAACGTGTTGAGTCCCCTCGGATGGAAGATCTCGATGATTCAGAAGACGAGGGAGGAGAAGAAGAAGACAGGTACCACCGGCCAAGGTGGTGCCCTGATGGACTCAGCCGTTTCCAAAAGCGCAGGGTTCAGCGATTGCGCAGCCTAGAGGAAGCCGAAAGGGTATATTTGCATACGCTAAGGAAGGCGCGACCTGATCTGGCTACGAAAGTTCAGCGAACCCTGGACGAAGAGGGTCGACCACGGAAAATGGAGTGGCGCCCAAAGCAAAGGAAAGCCGATGATGAAACATCGGCTGGCACAAACATGGTGCTCGTTCTTCCGACGAAGCTTAGTGCTCCACGATTACACGACGCACTCGAGGTGGACGACTGCGAGCGCATCGACGTGACGAAGGGAAGGGTTAAGCTGGTTTTATCCACTGGCCTGACCATGTAACTGAAGCAAAGCAATGAGCAAACGTGGCGAGACTGATCCTTGTGATCGGCCCCAAAAGTCTATGAAGGGACATTACAGAACCTTCAGTCAGCGCTTCATTCAATATGGAGGCCGATTCCAGCAATCGGCCAAAATTATCTTCACCACATGTTCTGCTTGTTGGGCATTGGTCACGTCGGCGGATGAGAGTCAACACGGATCCTGACGAAGCCGACGTGCAAATACAGTGCTTAGGTTAACCACAAAGCCGATATCTGCAGTCGCCTGGCAGATTCGGCTCGGGGGGCAATCATCAGATGAACATGTGCAGATAAACATGTATACAGTGAAACATTGGGGGCCGATAGGAAAAATCGGCCAGTAAAAAAAATTATACGAGGTTTACCGGATCTCCACCAAATCCAATTCAGCTGTGGGGCCCTCTGCTTCTTCGCGGGAGTAAAACGATGAGAACTTCTCCAGCTGCTTTGAGCCGATCCGGGTTCCTGAACCTTCTTGTCGAGGATTTTCAACCCTTGGTACTAGTTCAGCAGTGTTGACAGAAGGGGTATATCGGCTTTCTAAGGAAGAAAGGTGATCGGCTTTGGTGCATCCTCTCTGACATTCTCGCCTCAAGTAAGGCTCGGGGGGCAGCAGGCCTGGTGAATGCTCTGTTCAGGAGCCGATGGGGATACCATCGGCTGATTTTTCGTCGCAACCTTCTTCACAAAATGATGAGTGTTTAAAGAAGACCATTAGGTTTGGTTGGAAGAATTCAAAGGCTTCCCTGAAGATTCTACATTATCCACCAGATTTCAAAATCATCAGTTGAAGAATGGAAGGGTGAATTTTAAAGGACCGATGCGTTGCTATCGGCTCATTACGCATTGGCAGAGGGGACAAATCGGCAAGATCAGTATGAGAGGAAGTCGGCTAAATTAAGCTCAAAGGAAATCGGCAAAATCAAATTGGGAAGAGTTCTTCATTGATAGGCGAGATTTCTTACATAAAGAGCTGATTGCTCTCAAAAGGAAGTGCTAGGGGATACATTGCCCCATCTACTGCTACTGGTCCTATACTAAAGGTCCTATCTTCGGGCCGTCGCTGCCCTCGTCGTCGCCGTCGTCGCCGCTGTCGGCGCTGCTCTCGGCGGGCTCGTCGTCGCTCCAATGGCCGCCGACCGGGCCCTCATTGTCCTCGTCCTCCTCGTCAGCGTCATCGTCATCGCTGTCGAAGTTGCTGAGGTTCCCCGGCCAGGGGCAGAACTGTTTGGCCGGCGGCTCGTCGGAGGAGGTGTCGTCCTCCTCCTCCTCCTCCTCTTCCTCCTCCTCCTCCTCAGGAGAGGTGAAGTCGCAGGAGAAGCGATCGTCGTCACTCTCCTCCTCCGTTTCCCCGTCGGCAAGGAAGCGGAGGTCGCTTTCCCCGTCGGTCAGGGACTTGTCGTCCTCTGACCAGATGGAGAAGTCATGGCTAGACTCCTCCCCAGCCGCAATGGCACGGCGGGTGTTGGCCGCGTGAACCTCCGCCGGGTTGTACTCCGGCGTCGGCTCGCGAGAAGTGGAGGACTGGCTAGAAAGATCCGATGAAGCAGAGGAGGAAGAAGACATGGTGGCGCAGGAGGGCTTTTGGAGTGCTAATGCGAAGGAGATGCAGAAGAAAACTGTTCATAGCAGTTAAATAAAAGGGGATATAGTGGAAATTCAATGCCACAGCAGTTTCCGAGGAAGTGGTGCCTAAAAAAAAACTGCCAGGTCACGCGGAGATGTTGAGAAGGCAAGGCATCATGATGAAGGATACTGCAACGGTTCTGCCACGACATGACCCAACGAAGGAAAGCAGAGTGATTTTGGAATTACCAATTCCAAAACCAGGGGGGCATGTGTTATCACCAGAATTTGACCGAGTCAGAGGTGGGCCGCGATCAAGATGGATTTGAAGAATATACATGGAAGAAATATGTGAATCGGCCTTTATATGCAAAGTGTGGGCTAGTTGGCCCGTGTATCAGTAATATAGTAGATCGCATTTTAGAATAGAAGATAGAGTTTGCCCCGTGCACGGTTAGGTGCACGCCGAAATTAGAAAGTCCCCTGAACTATAAATATGTATCTAGGGTTTATGGAATAAACAACAACCAACGTTCAACCAACCAAATCAATCTCGGCGCATCGCCAACTCCTTCGTCTCGAGGGTTTCTACCGGTAAGCAACATGCTGCCTAGATCGCATCTTGCGATCTAGGCAGCACAAGCTTTATGTTGTTCATGCGTTGCTCGTACTGAAGCCTTTTTGATGGCGAGCAACGTAGTTATCATAGATATGTTAGGGTTAGCATTGTTCTTCGTATCATATGCTGTCGTAGTGCAACCCTTGCATATCTAGCCGCCCTTACACCTATCTTAGGTGTAGGGGCGGCACCCCGCTTGATCATTATTTAGTAGATCTGATCCGTTACGATTGCTCCTTGTTCTACAAGGATTAGTTTAATATCTGCAATAGTTAGGCCTTACAAAGGGGGGGAGGATCCAGCGGCACGTAGGGTGTCGTTCGCTAGCCCTAAACAGGATGTTCCGGGGATCAACCTCGTGTTGGTTTTTAGGCCTTGTTTAGGATCGGCTTACGATCACCGTGTGTGGCCGCGAGGCCCAACCGTGAGTAGGATGATCCGATTATGCGGTGAAAACCCTAAATCGTCGTAGATCTCATTAGCTTTATCTTGATCAAGCAGGACCACCATATATTCGTGTACCTCGTACGAATCATGGGTGGATTGGCTCCTTGAGCCGATTCACAGGATAACCTGAGAGCCGATCGAGGCTCGTATTTAATGTTTACGTGTATGCCATGCAGGAAACTAAGCGAGGCATCTCCATCACCTTCTTGACCAGGTATAGGTCAGGTGGCACGCCCTTGCAATCAGCATCGGACGTGTGACCAGAAGGCTTTGTGGGCCGTCGCTCGGAGGGACCAGGGCCAGCCGCAGCCCTAAGTTGTTCCCGGCTCTACTGTGTTGCCCGTCGCTGCCCGCCGGTGGGTTTCTGACGCCAACACGATCTTCATCATCTCGGGCAAGTGCTCTATCGATCATGAAGAAGCAAACACCGGAAAGGTGAAACAATGATCAACACATGGCATAATGCAATTCCCATACAAGTATGATGACATGACATGTTAAAGGTATTGAAATAAGACCTAGGACATCTCCTACAATTTAACTGAGGTTCGACAGAACTAGGGTTAGTAGTACCGGAGACCTCAGAGGGGTACAATTAGTTCTTCTAAAACAACTAGGGTTCAAAGTTGTTTATCAATGCACGATTGTGTAACCAAATTGTAGATCTCATTTTTCAATTTTTTTTGATATATTACGCATATTTTTCTGATTTAAAATGAATTACTTATGAATTTTACAAGTTTTATTCATTTTAAATCATTTCTGAAAATTCCTGGACAATATGAAAAACCTACCAGACATGGACCCACATGTCATGGTTGAAAGAACATGTCCATTACCCCATGTGTGGTTTCGGTAATTGATGACAATCCCTATGGACTAACGGTTGCATTGAGAATCAATGTTAGGACAAGTCCATAGCCATGTGTTGGACTCAAGGTTGCAAGATGGAGAAGACGGAGTACAATGACGAAGACGGTGTCGAAGAGAAATGAAGACGGTGTTGAAGATGAAGAGAGATGAAGACGGTGTAGAAGATGAAGAGAGATGAAGACGACATAGAAGATGGATGAAGCCGGTGGCGTGCGTACAAGATGGAAGAAGATGGTGGCGTGTATGTTGGAGGAAGACAGTGGCATGTACAAAGATGAAGAGGGTGAAGACGGAGCTTGCCGACTCGAGAGGAACGCGCAAGGATAAGGTTTGTGCTCGATAGGATAGTGAATCGCATCATCGGAGAGAGCTCAAACCTTGCATGCATTGCATCGTGTTTCTTGGTTGTTCTTGGTTCTTATCCATGAGATGAGTTAGAGCTTGTGTTCATTCTCATGACAAGCTCTAGCTCATCGGAAACGGAATCCGGTTGCATCGCATGTTGCATGTGCGAGGGTGATGATTTTCCCGATATACCATATTGAGAGGTTACACCTCTATGACCATGAGAAAATCATCATCCACTCTTTTCCATGTTTTCACCTTGTGTAGTGGTATCTCTCGTCGTCCTCTTTCCAACAAAATTGGTTTCATGTCATGCCGAGTTTCCTAGCTCAAGTTATGGTTTTTCTGGTTGTTGCATATTTAAAAAGAAAAAAGAAAAATCATTTTGGGCCGGCCGGTACTACCGCTGGAAGTACCGGCCCAACTTCCGCATCAGCTTCCCGAGCCCACTGGATACCAACCGGTATCAGGCCGGTATCGGGCCGGTAGTACCGTAACCCGTTTATGGTACCTGACCGGTACCGGGTCGGTACTACCGGCCGGCCTTCTTCCTCCCAGCTTCAGCCACCATCCACCTGATCTGCCCCGCGTGGGCCGCCGCCAGCTCCGCTGCGAAGCCCACCAAGCCAACGTGTCAACACCCGGATTTTTTTAAGTCCAGGATGCCTATTATGCCATACATCGCAATCCCAGGAAGATTGTTGTTGCGAGACATAACAGTTGAATATCATAGAGTCATCATTTATTACAACACATAATCGTCTTACAAAGGTAGATCACATGATCCAATATTACAATAGTAGTTGATCTATTGATCAACGAACATCACAAATAGCGGAAGCGAAGTAGTAGTGGACTATCTAATCCATAGGCCAACGCTTGACGACAGGAGCAGTCCTAGTTGTCGTAGATGTCTTGTTGTCCATCTTCCTCGTACTGTTGTTCTCCTTCATAGTCTGGCCATTTGAATAGCCAGGGACACAGCCATGAGTAATTTAAAGTACTCGCAAACTAATACTAATGTAATTACTTATCAATTTTAATAAGGGGTGCTAAGCTCTAGGTTTATTTGCATAAAGCCAAGTTTAGTTCATAAACATTTAGTAAAGACTCCTCATTTTGCTAACTAACTCAAGTGGGAACATTAGTGTCATTCCCACAACTCAGTTGTGATTCAAGTCAATTCACCTTTCAATTCAACCTTCATTTTTAAGAAAAAAGTTCTGACAACGGAACCGTATGGCCTTTCCAATCGTCCGTAACCGTGGACACGGCTATTCGAATAGGTTTAACACTCTGCAGAGGTTGTACTCTTGTGCCACAACTTTTGACTACATCCGTCAGGGATAACCCCGAATCATCGTAACTCAGTACGCGGATCATCAACCATAACCTTTCACTTATATAACCTAGCATAGGCACCTCTCCCCATGAGCTTGGCCTCCCGGTGAAGACAAATCGTCAACCCGGGAACTGCACAGGGCTTGGGTCGTACATTCACCTCATATTCACTTCATTTCACCTTTAACGGAGGCAGCCTTGGCATAACCCCTATGATGCTTGTTAGAGGGAACCCATACTAAACTACACAAGCTTCTAGTTAAGCCCTACCCATAATCAGGTATTGTGGGGGTACTTGTATAATTGGAATGGTATCGCATCCGAACCCAACCATCAGTTTTCAGAAAAATTCACCAAGTCATTCATGTCACATTCACCTTCAAAATCTTTAAAACTCATTTCATTTCACATGTTCCCATCTAGAGTAGTCAATTTTATTTATTTAGCACTAGCAACTAGTCATGAGGGGTGCTAACTAGCTTGTCTTGCTCTAGGCTAACTTTGATGCTCTTGTTCTACTCAATATCTAAACCAAGTGAATCATGAATCAAAAAGTAAACTTTGATAAACAAAAGTCAAAAACTTGTAAGGTAAAAACTTAGGAAATAGATCCTTAAGTAGAGATAGAAATGTAATGGTGCCTTGCTCCATTAGAGCTTTGCACTTGGGAACTTTGCAAGAGTGTTAGCTTGCCTTGGTTGGGGTAGTGATCAAAGTTCTCTTCTTCTTCCTCTTGGTAGAATACCTCCTCCTCTTGATAGTCTCCGGTACTAGCGTCTATAAACGAATACGAGGATACAATCACCAAACAATACTTAAGTAGACTAATTAGCCTTGATGGCTCACACAAATGATCTAGCATCATTACTTAACATTACTCCATATTAAGCTAGGGTTTTCTTACTTAGTGTTAGGAAAATTAATTTCCTCTCATTGAAATGTGGATTAGGGTTTCTCTTTAGTTTGGAGAAATAATTTCCTCTCATTGAATCTTGTTAAGATTTAATCTCCTCAAATAACAAGTATGATATTATGTTGACCAAGGTCAACACTTCACACTTATCATTTGAGAAACAAATGATTTAAATGAGATTCATCATCGCATGCTATTTAAATAACTATGTGATTTAAGATCCTTGATACGTCCATTTTGCATCACTATTTTATATCATAATTTACTGTTATTCATTGATATCTTTTCATATTTAGAGATGATACTTATGTTATTTCATCTATTTTGCATGTTTCATGATCATGGGAGAATTGCGCACCGGAGTCAGGATTCTGCTGGAAAGAGCACCGTCAGAATGCAATATTTCGGAAGATCAGCAATTGACGGGAATTATACTGAAAATCCTATTTTTCCAGAAGACGGAGGTCGCCAAAAGGAGGAGCCGAGGAGGGCCGCCATGGGCCCCCCCCATAGGCCGGCGCGGGCCAGGCCTGGCCGCGCCGCCTTGTGGGGAGGGGGCCCACAACCCCCTCTGGCCTCCTCTCCTTCACGTACTTCTTCGTCCCAAAAAGCTAAGCTCCAGGGGATAGTCGCGAAGAGTCACAGCCGCCTCTGCGGGGCGGAAAACACCAGAGAGAAAAGAGCTCTCCGGCAGGCTGAAATCCACCGGGAAATTCCCTCCCGGAGGGGGAAATCGACGCCATCATCACCGTCATCGAGCTGGACATCATCTCCATCATCATCACCATCATCTTCATCATCATCACCGCCATCTCCACCGCTGCACCTCATCACCGCTGTAACAATTAGGGTTGGATCTTGATTGTTTGATAGGGGAAACTCTCCCGGTATTGATTTCTACTTGTTATTGATGCTATTGAGTGAAACCGTTGAACCAAGGTTTATGTTCATATTATTATTCATCATCATATCACCTATGATCATGTTCCATATGATGTCTCGTGAGTAGTTCGTTTAGTTCTTGAGGACATGGGTGAAGTCTAAATGTTAGTAGTGGATTATGTTGGCTAATATTCAATGTTATGATATTTAAGTTGTGGTGTTATTCTTCTAGTGGTGTCATGTGAACGTCGACTACATGATACTTCACCTTTATGGGCCTAGGGGAATACATCTTGTATTCGTTTGCTAATTGCGGGGTTGCCGGAGTGACATCAAAATGAACCCCCGTTGGTATATCGATGCAGGAGGGATAGCAGGATCTCAGAGTTTAAGGCTGTGGTTAGATTTATCTTAATTACTTTCTTGTATTTGCGAATGCTTGCAAGGGGTATAATCACAAGTATGTATTAGTCCTAGGAAGGGCGGTGCATTAGCATAGGTTCACCCACACAACACTTATGAAAACAATGAAGATTAATCAGCTATATGAAGCGAAAGCACTAGACTAAATTCCCGTGTGTCCTCAAGAACGTTTGGTCATTATAAGTAAACAAACCGTCTTGTCCTTTGTGCTAAAAAGGATTGAGCCACTCGCTACAATTATTTCTCTCGCATTTTACTTACTCGTACTTTATTTACCTGCTATATCAAAACCCCCTGAACACTTGTCTGTGAGCATTTACAGTGAATCCTTCATCGAAACTGCTTGTCAACACCTTCTGCTCCTCGTTGGGTTCGACACTCTTATTTATCGAAAGTACTACGATACACCCCCTATACTTGTGGGTCATCAAGACTATTTTCTGGCGCCGTTGCCTGGGAGTGAAGCGCTATTGGTAAGTGGAATTGGTAAGGAAAACCTTTACTGTACGTGCTGATTTTATTTACTTTCTTTGCTATAATTCATTATGGAGAGATCTTCTCTCGAATTCCTATTTAGAAAATCTACTACTACTGCAAAGGTAGTGGATGAGGCGCCAGGTGAGAAAGAGGTTCCATATAAAATACCTATGAAAATTATTGAACGTGTTGTGGATAACCGCTATGAAGGGGATGGAACTGTCCATCCTGGTGATCATTCACTGTTTTACATGAATTATGCGGGTTATTTAAATGTGCAGGTATTGCTATGGATGAAGTTAGAAAGAAACTATTCTCTATATCGCTGTCAGTAAGCGGCGCCTTTGGTATAAATTGCTTTGAAGAATGGTGATTCTCTTGATTGGGAGGACATTGTGCCTTTATTTTATTCTAAATTCTATCCTCCAAGTGAAATTCACAAAGATCGGAACCGCATATGTAACTTCTGGCCTCATGATGGAGAAAGTATTGCCCAAGCATGGGGGAGATTGAAGTCTTTAATGCTCAAATGCCCCATTCATGAGCTTCCTGGTAATTTTATTATTGATAATTTGTATGCAAGACTATCTTTTCAAGATAAGACTTTGCTGGATACTTCTTGTTCTGGATCATTTACACGCAACAAAGAAGAGTTTAAAAGGGACCTTCTTGATCGGATCCAGGAGAATACTGAAGGATGGGAGAACGACAAAGATAGAGAGTCAGGTATAAACTATGATTATAAATGCATTGAAGTTTTTATGGAGACTGATAAATTTCGTAATATGAGTGCTACTTATGGTCTTGATTCTCAAGTCGTTGCAAACTTTTATAAAGCTTTTGCCTCTCACTTTGAATTGCCTAGGAAGAATTTTGATAAGTATCATGAACCATACAAAGATAAAACTGATTCATCTATAAATAAATGTGCTATAATTGAAACTGTTGATCATATTCTTCCTAAAGCATATATTGAAAAAACTCCCTTTCCTGCTAAAATGAAGGAGTATTCCGTTATAACTAGTGCGGTAAATAAAAGTGCAAAGAAACCTATAGAACCTGAAGAACAAATAAAGGTTGAACCTGCTATTGCAATAGTTAAAGATCTTGTGACTGAAAATGTAGAAGATGGTCATATTATTTTCTGTGAAGATGCTTCTAATATTGTTTCGCATCCTAATAAGTCTAGGAAAGCTAGTGTTCCTATGCTCTCTGTTAGAATTGGTGATCATTGTTATTATGGTTTATGCGACATTGGTGCAAGTATTAGTGCCATTCCTTATGAGCTTTATACGGAGATTATGCATGAAATTGGTTCTTGTGAACTTGAAGATATTGATGTGGTTATTCGGCTAGCTAATAGAGAAACTATCTCTCCTATTGGTATTGTTCGAGATGTGGAAGTTCTATGTGGTAAGATTAAATATCCTGCTGACTTTTTGGTACTTGGTTCTGCTGCTAGTAAGTCTTGTCCTATTATTTTTGGTAGACCTTTTCTAAATACTTGTGGAGCTGTTATAGATTGCAAGAAGGAAAAAATTGTGACTAAATTTGCTGGTGAATCTTATGAGTTTAATTTCTCTAAATTTGCCAAAACTCCTTATAAAGCTGAATTACCTAATAATGATTTTAGAGTTGAATAGTGTGCGTCTATTGCTCTTGCTCCTAATAATCCTTTGCAGCAACATTTGGAGGATAGTGAAAGTGAAGTCTTTAGGGAAGAAAGGAATGAGCTTGATGAAATTTTCCTTCGTCAACCTATTCTTAAACATGACTTGCCGGTTGAAGATTTAGGTACAACACCACCACCAAAGGAAGATCCTGTTTTCAATTTAAAGCCACTACCTGATAATCTTAAGTATGCTCATATTGATGATAAGAAAATATATCCTGTTATTATTAGTTCTAAGCTTTCAGAATTTGAGGAAGAAAGGTTATTGGAAATATTGAAGAAACACCGAGGAGCTATTGGCTACACTCTTGATGATTTGAAGGGGATTTCTCCCTCTATTTGCCAACATGCTATCAATATGGAAGATGATGCAAAGCGTGTTGTTGAACATCAGCGTCGTCTAATTCCAAAGATGAAGGATGTGGTAAGAAATGAGGTATTAAAACTTCTTGAAGCTGGTATTATATATCCTATTGCTGATAGTAGATGGGTTAGTCCTGTGCATTGTGTTCCTAAGAAAGGAGGAATGACTGTTGTGCCTAATGATAATGATGAGCTCATCCCTCAAAGAGTAGTTGTGGGGTATAGATTGTGTATTGATTATCGAAAAGTTAATAAGGTTACTAAGAAAGATCATTATCCTTTACCCTTTATTGATCAAATGTTAGAAAGGTTGTCTAAAAATACTCATTTTTGTTTTCTTGATGGTTATTCTGGGTTCTCACAAATTGTTGTTAAAACTAAAGATCAAGAGAAAACCACTTTCACTTGTCCCTATGGAACTTATGCTTATAGACGTATGCCTTTTGGTTTATGTAATGCTCCTGCTACTTTTCAAAGATGCATGTCTGCTATTTTTCATGGCTTTTGTGAGAATATTGTAGAGGTATTCATGGATGATTTTTCTGTCTATGGGAATTCTTTTGATAATTGCTTGCGAAACCTTGATAAAGTTTTGCAGAGATGTGAAGAAACTAACCTTGTTCTTAATTGGGAGAAATGCCACTTTATGGTTAATGAAGGAATTGTATTGGGACATAAAATTTCTGAGAGAGGTATTGAAGTTGATAGAGCTAAAGTTGAAGCAATTGAGAAGATGCCCTATCCGAGGGATGTTAAAGGTATTCGTAGTATTCTTGATCATGCTGGGTTTTATAGGAGATTTATTAAAGATTTCTCCAAGATTTCAAAGCCTCTTACTAATCTTCTTCCAAAAGATGTACCTTTTGTTTTTGATGATGATTGTAACGAAACTTTTGAAACTCTAAAGAAAGCCTTAACAACTGCTCCTGTAGTTGAACCTCCTGATTGGAACTTACCTTTTGAAATTATGTGTGATGCTAGTGATTTTGCTGTAGGCGCTGTTCTTGGACAGCGAGTAGATAAAAAATTAAATGTTATTCATTATGCTAGCAAAACTCTTGATGCTGCTCAAAGAAATTATGCTACAACTGAAAAAGAATTATTAGTTGTAGTCTTTGCTTGTGACAAGTTTAGATCTTATATCGTTGATTCAAAAGTTACAATTCATACTGATCATGCTGCAATTAGATACCTTATGACGAAGAAAGATGCTAAGCCAAGGCTTATTAGATGGATGCTTCTTTTGCAACAATTTGATTTACATATTATAGATAGGAAAGGTGCTGATAATCCTGTTGCTGATAATTTATCTAGATTGGAAAATATTGCTTATGATCCTGTTCCTGTTAATGATAGTTTTCCAAATGAACAATTGGCTGTAATAAAGGTGAACTCGTGAGATAGTCCTTGGTATGCTGATTATGCTAACTTTATTGTTTCCAAGTACTTGCCTCCAACCTTTTCAGCTCAGCAAAGGAGGAAATTCTTTTATGATTTGAGGCATTATTTTTGGGATGACCCACACTTATATAAAGGAGTGGATGGTATTATGCGAAGATGTGTTCCCGAATATGAACAACAAGAGATATTGAGTAAGTGTCATGGTAGTGCTTATGGAGGACATCACGCCGGAGATAGAACCGCGCAAAAGGTTCTACAATCAGGTTTCTATTGGCCAACTCTCTTCAAAGATGCAAGAAAGTTTATTTTATCTTGTGATGAATGTCAAAGGGTTGGTAATATCTCCAGACGCAATGAAATGCCTATGAATTATACTCTTGTTATTGAACCATTCAATTGTTGGGGATTTGACTTCATGGGTCCTTTCCCTTCTTCAGAAGGTAACACTCATATACTTGTCGTTGTTGATTATGTTACTAAATGGGTGGAAGCTATACCCACAAAAAGTGCTGATGGTGAGACTTCTTTGAAAATGCTTTTAGATATTATTTTTCCTAGATTTGGAGTACCTAGATATATTATGACTGATGGAGGTTCTCATTTTATTCATGGTGGTTTTAGAAAAACCCTTGCTAAGTATGGTATTAATCATAGGATCGCTTCTCCTTATCATCCTCAAACTAGCGGGCAAGTAGAATTATTAAATAGAGAGATTAAATCTATCTTGGGAAAGACTGTTAATAAATCTAGAAAGAACTGGGCTATTAAATTAAAGGAAGCATTATGGGCATATAGAACTGCTTATAAAAATCCTATGGGTATGTCACCGTACAAAATGGTTTATGGGAAAGCTTGTCATTTACCTTTAGAACTAGAGCCCAAAGCTTATTGGGCTGTAAGAGAACTAAATAAAGATCCTAAACTTGCCGGTAAGAAGAGATTACTACAATTGAGTTCTTTAGATGAATGGAGAAGTGAAGCATATGAAAATGCTAAACTCTTTAAAGAGAAAGTTAAGAAATGGCATGATAGAAGAATTATCAAAAGATAATTTAATGTTGGGGATAAAGTCCTATTGTATCGGTCTCGTCTCAGATTTTTTGCAGGGAAATTACTCTCAAAATGGGAAGGACCATATGTCATTGTGGAGGTGTATCGTTCAGGGGCAATTAAAATTAGTTCTCTGCAAGGTGATGCCACACAAGTAGTGAATGGACAAAGACTCAGGCATTATATCTCTGGTGATTCTTATAATGAAGATGTTGATGTTATCCAAGTGGTGACTCCGGAAGCTTTCATCAAAGGGCAAATTGACAGTTCTGCAGAGTTCGACTTTGAATAGGTAACAGTACTGGTAATAAAAAGTCCGCGTTTAACTTTCCGAACTATGTTTTTCTATTTTTGGAAAATATGAAAAATCAAGAGATCGAAACGGAGTGGAGGAGACGCACGAGGGCGTGCCCCCATAGGCTGGCGCAGGCCCCAGCCTGGCCGCGCCTCCCTATGAGGACATCGCCTCGGTGTCCCTCTCCGACTCTAGTTCGACCTGGTACTTTCCTTCTGTCGTGAAAATTTCTGCTATATAATCCCCCGGACCCCTGGAGGTCCGTATATCGTTTTCTCGTTGTGTTTTGTTTCGAGCTGTTTTCTGCCAGGATCTGCTTCGGATCTAGAGCCAGCATGTCTTCGTCGGGAACTCCGAAGGACAGCTTCTTTGACGACGTCGTCAACCCGTACATGAACGAGCTGAAGATGCACCCCAAGGAATTGCTGCTCGTAGATGGAGAGTTGCAGATCAAAGATGTCCAGGGTCCTAAAGGTGAAGGAAGCTTGGAAGACAGGGTGGAGAAACTAGAACAAGAGGTCTTCAACTACAAGAAGATGGCTGAGCGTGAGGTGGACATCTTCCACAAGATTGTGTCTGAACTTATTGATGGACACAAGAAGGAGACTGCAAAGTTGTGGGACGATACCGTCTCGCTTCACGACACTACCAACAAACTCCAAGCTCAACTCTATGATGTTCAGAATCAAAACTGTGAGTATGAAAACAGGTTTAAACACATAAGTTATGCTGCTAGTTTCAGGATTCCGGAGACCAAGATGTCGTTTGTTGATGGAGAACCTCTTCCTTGGAAGTCTGATGATGGGAAGAATTCATCACCAAAGGAGTAATTCATCATCGGTATTGGCATCCCCTTGGTTTGTTCCAAGCTTGGGGGAATGCCGCGGTATCACATCATCACTATCTTTTACCTTTTTATTATCAAGTAGTGTCATATCATGAGTAGGGAAGTTATCATATAAGATGTGTTGCGGTATGGAAGTTTCTCTCTTTAGTTGGTTATCTATGTATCCCTTGGTGTGAGTTATCGTTATGGAATATTAATGAGAAGTCTTATCATTTACATATTGCACATCTTATTTTAGTTTGCAATCTCTATTATATGATTGATCTTGTTGTTAGTATTGGTATCACTTTGGGAGCATTGAATAAATCTATTTGGTTTTAGCAAACTTAGCATTGGTCAATAGCAACAACACTTTGAGTTTAAGTAGAAAAGAGGAGATACATGTAGATATGTTATTCCATTATCTTTCTTTCTTGTTAGCTATGAGCTTAGTATTCTGAAGTTAAAATTATTTGTGCTTACAAGAAAGATGCATGATTGTTTCTATCACATGTATATTTGTTTGTTTCCCTCAACTCTTATGCTTGCTAATCAACCTTGCTAGCCAAAGACCTGTACTGAGAGGGAATGCTTCTCGTGCATCCAAACCCTTAGACCAAACCTATGCCATCAGTGTCCACCATAACTACCTATTATGTGGTATTTTGCGCCATTTCAAGTAAATACTTCATGTGCTACCTTTAAACAATTCAAAAGTTATCATCCCTTATTTGTGTCACTGTTTTATAGCTCATGAGGAAGTATGTGGTGTTTATCTTTCAATCTTGTTGGGCAACTTTCACTAATGGACTAGTGGCTTCATCCACTTATCCTATAATTTTGCAAAAAGATCTAGCAACGGGGTTCCCAGCCCCCAATTAACTAACTCTCATTAATAATCCTCTTCACATGTTTTGCTCTGATTCATCAGTAAGCAACTTAATTTTGCAATAGACACTCCTCCATGGTATGTGAAATGTTGGAAGGCACCCGAGGATTTGGTTAGCCATGGCTTGAGAAAGCAAAGGTTGGGAGGAGTGTCATCCTTAAATAAACTAAAGTACATGTGTAAACAAAAGAGAAGAGGGATGATCTACCTTGCTGGTAGAGATAACGTCCTTCATGGGAGCCTCTCTTTGGAAGTCTGGTTGATAAGGTAGTTAGAGTACCCGCTACCATTCGTTGACAACAACAAACACCTCTCAAAACTTTACTTTTATGCTCTCTATATGATTTCAAAACTTGAAAAGCTCTAGCACATGATTTAATCCCTGCTTCCCTCTGCGAAGGGACTATCTTTTATTTTCATGTTGAGTCAGTAAACCTATTTCCCTCCATCTTAAGCAAGCAATTGAGTTGTTGTGATCCAACCATCTATATTGTGATTTATTTAATCATGCTTTTATTTCTTCCTTGTTTAGTACAAGTTTTATCTGAATGAATATAGCTTTGAAGATTATCGATGATTATGAGGAGATTATTAGGATTGAATATGCAAGTTTTGCTATAACCCATGATATAAGAGCGCTGCTCGATAAATAAGTACAATCTGTTAAATGTTCTCTGACCAAGAACGAAGTTTGCCATCACCAATTATGATTTCCTATGCACCTTTATTTGTGATTTCCTTTTACCTGTTTCAAGTTGAATCATAAGGGGAGGTTGTTCACTAGAATGTCTTGTGTGAATTAATATGATGCTTCTTGTCCGTATTTTATTTATCGACTCTTCACTCCATAAACATGGGGTCTTGTTTACTGAGCTCAGTTTCGCTTGGGGACAAGCGAAGTCTAAGCTTGGGGGGAGTTGATACGTCCATTTTGCATCACTATTTTATATCATAATTTACTGTTATTCATTGATATCTTTTCATATTTAGAGATGATACTTATGCTATTTCATCTATTTTGCATGTTTCATGATCATGGGAGAATTGCGCACCGGAGTCAGGATTCTGCTGGAAAGAGCACCGTCAGAATGCAATATTTCGGAAGATCAGCAATTGACGGGAATTATACTGAAAATCCTATTTTTCCAGAAGACGGAGGTCGCCAAAAGGAGGAGCCGAGGAGGGCCGCCATGGGCCCCCCCATAGGCCGGCGCGGGCCCAGGCCTGGCCGCGCCGCCTTGTGGGGAGGGGGCCCACAACCCCCTCTGGCCTCCTCTCCTTCGCGTACTTCTTCGTCCCGAAAACCTAAGCTCCAGGGGATAGTCGCGAAGAGTCACAGCCACCTCTACGGGGCAGGAAACACCAGAGAGAAAAGAGCTCTCCAGCAGGCTGAAATCCGTCGGGGAAATTCCCTCTCGGAGGGGGAAATCGACGCCATCGTCACCGTCATCGAGCTGGACATCATCTCCATCATCATCACCATCATCTTCATCATCATCACCGCCATCTCCACCGCTGCACCTCATCACCGCTGTAACAATTAGGGTTGGATCTTGATTGTTTGATAGGGGAAACTCTCCCGGTATTGATTTCTACTTGTTATTGATGCTATTGAGTGAAACCATTGAACCAAGGTTTATGTTCAGATTGTTATTCATCATCATATCACCTCTGATCATGTTCCATATGATGTCTCGTGAGTAGTTCGTTTAGTTCTTGAGGACATGGGTGAAGTCTAAATGTTAGTAGTGGATTATGTTGGGTAATATTCAATGTTATGATATTTAAGTTGTGGTGTTATTCTTCTAGTGGTGTCATGTGAACGTCGACTACATGATACTTCACCTTTATGGGCCTAGGGGAATACATCTTTTATTCGTTTGCTAATTGCGGGGTTGCCGAAGTGACAGCAACCTGAACCCCCGTTGGTATATCGATGCAGGAGGGATAGCAGGATCTCAGAGTTCAAGGCTGTGGTTAGATTTATCTTAATTACTTTCTTGTATTTGCGGATGCTTGCAAGGGGTATAATCACAAGTATGTATTAGTCCTAGGAAGGGCGGTGCATTAGCATAGGTTCACCCATACAACACTTATCAAAACAATGAAGATTAATCAACTATATGAAGCGAAAGCACTAGACTAAATTCCCGTGTGTCCTCAAGAACGTTTGGTCATTATAAGTAAACAAACCGGCTTGTCCTTTGTGATAAAAAGGATTGAGCCACTCGCTGCAATTATTTCTCTCGCATTTTACTTACTCGTACTTTATTTACCTGCTATATCAAAACCCCCTGAACACTTGTCTGTGAGCATTTACAGTGAATCCTTCATCGAAACTGCTTGTCAACACCTTCTGCTCCTCGTTGGGTTCGACACTCTTATTTATCGAAAGTACTACGATACACCCCCTATACTTGTGGGTCATCAATCCTCAAGTGAGCATATATGAGACCATGCAATAGAGGTCATCACATTACTTCATACCACTTGGGAATGTGATTTAAATGAGGTGCTGCACCTCATAGATTTGAAATCTTAATTTTTGAAATAATTTAAATGGGCTAGTATTGACTACATAGCCAATTTTGGATTCTAGCCCATGATCATGTACAGTAACCATATCATATTTTTGCATATTACATTAGAGGGGTTGAAATGTGAATTATAGCAATTGGATTCACTTCAAAATTCATTAGGGTTGATTTTATAAATTTATTTGAAACCTGAAAAGTCTTTGACTTGTTATTTTTACCATTCAAATTCTACAACAGATCTTGGTTTGAAACCTGTGGGGTTGGATTGAGCCTTCATATTTGAAGTGTACGTAGCAGCCGAAATCCACACCGTGCGCGATGGCGAAATTCTCCCAGCCCTTGTCGAGATACATCCAGCCTTGTCCGTCAAATAGGACCTCCACGGTCCAGAGACGAGGACCGCAGTCAGCTGCTCGCAGATACACCTTAGCTGGCTCCTGGCCGTCAAGATAGTCGGCAAACTTTTTTGGGAGTGCCTGCAAAGAGATCGAGCGCCGATCGTTTGAAATTAAAGGTTTTTTAGAACATGCCCATAATTAATCACATGCATCATATATGTGTGAACGCGTACGTACCTTCTTGACCAAAGGGTCTTCGTAGATGATGATGAAGAACTCCTCTATGATCAATGGCAGTGTTGATGACGGTGGTGGTGGCAATGATGATGATCCACCATCCCGGCCGCCCCTTCCCCTTCCCCTTCCCCTTCCCCTTCCCCTTCCCCTTCCCCTTCCGGTCCGCGTCCGAGACGTGGAAGCCATGGCAATGGATGATCAAGTGTATGTGAACGAAGAAGAGAGAGGCAGAACCTATTGACACAAGGGATGGCCGTTGTGGGTGTTTATAAGGGAGAGATGACCGTTGTAGGGGTTTACACAATAAATTAAGGAGGAGGTGACCGTTGTGGGGGTTTACACAATAATTTAAGGAGGAGATGACCGTTGTGGGGGTATATATCTCAACAAAAAAGTAATGCGGACTATTTTGACGGAAATGGAACTTCGTGATTTAGTTTATCATTTTACCGTGAAAAGTAATGCCTAAAAGAAATGGTAATTCGTGATAGTTTATCATTTTACCGTGAAATGGCTACAAGAAATGGGTGATGGTGTATCATTTTTTTGCGTGAAATGGCTACAAGAAATGGGTGATGGTGTATCATTTTTTTGCGTGAAAAGTAATGGCTAAAAGAAATGGTGATGGTGTATCATTTTTTGCGTGAAAAGTAATGGCTAAACAAATTGGTGATGGTGTATCATTTTTTGCGTGAAAAGTAATGGCTACAACAAATTGGTGATGGTGTATCATTTTTTGCGTGAAAAGTAATGGCTAAAAGAAATGGTGGTGGTGTATCATTTTTTGCGTGAAAAGTAATGGCTAAACAAATTGGTGATGGTGTATCATTTTTTGCGTGAAAAGCAATGGCTAAACAAATTGGTGATGGTGTATCATTTTTTGCGTGAAAAGTAATGGCTACAACAAATTGGTGATGGTGTATCATTTTTTTGCGTGAAAAATAATGGCTAAACAAATTGGTGATGGTGTATCATTTTTTTGCATGAAAATTAATGGCTACAACAAATTGGTGATGGTGTATCATTTTTTTGCGTGAAAAATAATGGCTAAAAGAGTTTATAATTTAGCTCGTGAAAAATAATGCAGAAAACCAAACTTTAGCGTACTGGGTAACCGCCCTTAAGCATACATAGAGGGTGGAAGCTAATCGCTGACAGAGAGAGAGAGGGTGGTGGCCCCGACCAGGGAAAGAGAGAGATAGGGGTTATCCTGCCCGTTAAATCCTACGATCAACGGTCGGCGGGCACGATCCGCGTGACATCGGCTAGACCAATCAGGGCAATGTTGGGCGTCTGTGAGAATTTGTGAAGGGAGAGGGCAAAACTGAGTGGTATCAAGAAACCAAGGGCAAGTGAGTAGTAAACAGACTAAGGGATTCAAATATGAGATTTAAAAAATGGAAAATGCGTGTTTGGTACAATGAAACCCATCTTGGCCTACCTCAAACTATTTGGAATACAATATACATGAGTGTGAAAATTATGGCCTCATTCAGACAAAGTATGTTTTGGGGAAAGCTGTTTTGGGTAGGGCTTATTGTGGAAAACCATGCACCTTCATAGCTACTAGGTGATTTGAGAAGTGGCAATTGGTGGTAAAACTTGATTTATCTATGATTTATCTATGATTTGAGAAGTGGCAATTTGTGCTAAAGACTCCATGAGTAAGTGCCACTCTTTTTGGGAATTTTTTGCACATTAAATAACTCACTTAACTAGTTAATCCCATTTGTTGACTCTCTGTTGACCAGCCACTTGAGGGTAAAACTGAGTATATTGCACTAGCCAGTATTAGCACTCAAGGCGAAAACTGAGCACACAAAAAATGCTAGTATATGACTCGAGGGTATTCCTGAGTATATCTAAATTTCCAGGGTTAGACTCGAGGACGCGTGTTGCGGTGCAGAAGTGGAAGACGTGCCATTGTTGACGCGTGTCGCGGTGCAGACGTGCAATAGTGGACGCGTAGGACGCGGGTCGCATTTAGGATGCATAAGTCTCCCTCCCTCTGGACACAGTACGTCTCATTCTCGCTCACGCACGAAACCACCCCTCTCACGTCCCATCAACTTCTCCAAAAAACCCCAACCGCCGTACGAGCGCTCCCCTACCGGCGATGGAGAAGAAGAATGCGCCGGCGGCCATCGCCCCCGAGCCCGTCGCCTCCCAGCCCGTCGCCTCCGAGCCCGTCGCCTCTGAGCCCGTCGCCGCCGAGCCCGTCGCCTCCGAGGGCGGCGCATCCAAGCGCGGCGCCTCCGTGAACTGGGCCTGTCTCATGGCTGACGGACCACTTCACAAGATCGGCGAATGCTTATTGGCGAATGAGGAGTACGTGGACACTTACTCTGCTATGAGGCAAGTTTGTAGAAATTGGCGCTCAGGTTTACCTGATCCCGACGTGCACCTGCACGAATGGATCATGCTAGACCACGCCCTTCCACGCGCCGCTGAGTTCACCTTCCTCCATCTCGGCACATCCCGCTACGTCACCATAGATCTATCTGCAGTTCGTGCAAGGTTCAAATTCCTCCATATCTATAGGGTTAATCTATTCTTATTTTCAATCTTAGTGCTGAATGTTATCTTCATCAATATATTTTAGATTCTACTTCGTCGGCTTTTCCCGTGGCGTCATCGTGCTTGCCCAGAAGAACCCGCCGCACAAGATACGGCTTCTGAACCCACTCACAAAGACATCGAACACTATGTTTGAGGCGCATATGCCAACTGTTTTTCTGGATTCAGTCGCTGCAATCAACTCCCCGACTATGGTCTTCGCTTGCAGACATTACCCGGAGGAACTTGGTTGGGTCGATGAGAGCACTCCAACTAAGGATATATATGAACATGGTTGGGGAGAAGGAAGATTTTCGATCAAGAACCATAGTATGCATTGCATTACCCCGTTCAATGGTGAACTGTATGCAATAGCTTCGGACAATTTTGAGTCTGGAAGAATAGTGTGCACCAATGTACAGAAGCAGCAGCGCGCGAGCAGTGTCAAGATGGAGACACTAATTTCATTTCCAGAACTTGGACGTGACAAGTTCTACCTTGTGAAGTCGGATGGTGATCTGCTGCTTGTGTTGATGAAAAACACGCATGTGGTGTACCGTGTGGACACCCAGAGCCGCTCTCTCCATCCGGTCAGTAACATTGGCATTCATGCCTTGTTCGTGCATTATATCCGGTGTATCTCCGTCGACACCAGAGTGCACCCGACTCTTCGACCTGGCTGCATCTACTACGCGGATTTGGGTTATACCAGAGAGTACTTTCATGATACAAATTCCTGGGATGAGTCGCCACAATATGTGCATAGATTAGGAAGCTACGGTCTGAGAAATGAACACAGGCCATACCGTTTGGAGGATGTATTGGCCGCACACTGCAGACGGCGGGAGTTCAATGAATATTTCCTCGGGATAATGCACGGCTGGAGCGACGGAGAAATATATAAGGAATGAATAACAAATTCATTCATCCTGGGGTATCCTAATCTTCTTGTTGGCCATACATTGCGTGCGTCTTGTATTTTTTTCAGCTTAGTTTGTCGTGAACATTAACAATGTTATTGGCTGCTTTTGGCTGCTGTATGCAGTTTACCTATGTACTATACTTAGTTTTCTGATTATGCTGCTGTGAATTTATCATATAATAGCTTCTAGATTTGCTACTAGATTTGCTGCCATATTGGGGAAAAACGAGGGCCAAAAGGCATAAATAATTGAAGAAAGACAGAAATAGAAGCTTCTCTAGATTTGATACTAATTTGGTGAAAAAGACAGAGAGAGAAAGAGGGGAAAAGGTGCTGTGAAAAATGCCAATTTGGGCCGAGAGAGACAAAACCCAGCTCTCACGTACAACCAAACACGGTCTCGTGCTGTCCCACACGGTCCCTTCCTACCAACCCCACACGACGCGGCCCCACATACGACGCGGCCCCACACGTCAGCACCGAACGTTCAAATAAATGGATTCCTTCCGTCTGAGCTCTTTCTGCGGGTTTCAGACAAAGGCTTGGGGAAAACTGAGGAAAAACTAAGGGGCTGGGGAAAACTGAGTACAACTAACGACCCGAGGGCACAAAAATAGAAATCCCTAGATTAAAAGAGGATCCAGTGGCTTAGGGAGGTCGTTGTCTCTGGCGAGATCCAACGTGCTGGCGGCGAGCCTAGGGGGTGGGAGAGCTAACCAGGGTCCGACGAGACTCGGTGAGGGTGCGCGGCAGTGTTGTTGAGGACGAGGAAGCGAGTGGTGGTCGTGGGAGCGCTTGAGGAGGATGCAATCGTCGGCTTGATCTGCGGCGGCTCACGGGTCTCCGGTGTGCGATTGGGCGGCGGTGGTGACTAATGTGGAGCGGAGAGGGTGCGAGGAGATCGAGTGGAGGGAGAGGAGCAAGTTTGGTGTGGCGAGCTAACGCGCGGGGGCTCTCCTTAGGGATTTCTATTTTCCTGCCCCTGGCTCCTTCGTTGTACTCAGTTTTCCCCAGCTCCTTAGTTTTTCCTCAGTTTTCCCCAAGCCCATGTTTGAAACCCGCAGAAGCAGCTCAGACGGCAGGATTCCCGTTTAGTTGACCGTTCTGTCACGTGTGGGGCCGCGTCGTGTGGGGCCGCGTCGCGTGGGGCTGGTAGAAAGGGACCGCGTGGGACAGGACGAGACCGCGTTTGGTTGCACGTGAGCAGGAGCTGGGTTCTGTCTCTCTCGGCCCCAAATTGGCATTATTAAGAGCACCTTTTTCCCCTCTTTCTCTCTATCCTTTTCACCAAAATAGTATCAAATCTAGAGAAGCTTGCATTTCTGTCTTTCTTCAATTATTTGTGCCTTTTGGCCCTCGTTGTTTGCCCAATATGGCAGCAAATCTAGTACTCCCTATGGTCCATATGTATGTAGTTAAATCTAGAAGCAAATCTCCAGGGTAATGTACGATAAATTCACAGTCATAGTAAATCGAGAAAACAAAGTAGGGCCAACAAAATATAGTAGAATAGGGATAGATAATAGGGATCTCTCCCTAGATAATAAGCTGCATACACAGCAGCCAACATAGTAACAGGTTCGAGGTTCTTCACAGCTCCATCATACTAACAACATAACAACAAGGGATCCCTAGCTAACAACAAAGGGATCCCAACAACAAAATGGGAGGCAGCAGCAGCACACGTCCAGGACTCCGCCTACCCCATCTGGCTCTCCCTCCACTTGTTGCTGTTGCTCCCCTTGGGAGCCTTGGGCTTGAGCGGAGGCATGCGCCCGGCGGAGATCTCCACCCGCTGTATGCTGCGGAGGTGCATGCCGAGCGCCCTGTGCTTGGCGTGGAAGGAGTAGACGTTCACCGTCGTGCCGACCTTGGGGAAGGTGTTGCTGATGTTCTCGGCATGCGTGACGAGGCAGTTGAAGTCCGTGCCGCCGAGTCTCCTAGTGCAGAAGGGGCACCTGTAGACACCCTTGGCGAAGTAGGAGATGTACTGGCCGACCTGCAGCCTCCGCAGCACCTGGCGAGTCTTGACGTCCTCCCCCTCGTCGTCGATGCCGACGTCGCTACCAGACAGCTGATCCATATCAAACAGAATCTATGAGTGAATGAGTTGCAACGATGACGAACGTGCATGATAACAAAGTTAGGAAAAATAGAGTCAGCCTCAGTTAGAGTGGGCATGATTATATATCTACAGGGAAGGTGTTAGCGAAGCAAAGCTCATGCACAACACCTTTGTACATAGCAATGGTTCGCTGAACCCTCCCTGTAAAAATTTGTGCCCAACGATTCATCATAGGCAAAGAAACAGATTCCAGATCTGAACTTGAACACATTCCAGATTATTTGCAAAATTAAACGGTTGATATCTTTTGATTAGTGCATAAAATAACTGATTGAGATCCCATGATTACTTGCATAAATTAACTGATTGAGATCCAATTATTACTTGCATAAATTAACCGAACGACCGAACCCCAAATCTTAAACAAAATCAAGAAATGATCAAAACAAAATGGAATAAAATCGGCGCAAATATTAGCCCAATACTCATCCATCTACAGATCCATCTACACCAGCAAAAATAGGGTTCAAAAAGGAATGGGGAACAAAAAGGAAGCAAACCGTAGTTACCTCGTTCCATGGGTCTTCGAGGAAGGTGTCGTAGGGGTTCGGGGGCGGGACGTACGGCACCGGCTCATAGGGGTCAAATCCCGGCGGGATCTGACCGCCACCGGCGGTAGCAGCCTCCGATGCACCGGCGGCGGCGGCAGCCGTTGAGGGGACGACGTCGAAGAGGGAGGCGTCTGATACGTCTCAAACGTATCTATAATTTCTTATGTTCCGTGCTAGTTATATGACAATACTCACATGTTTTATATACACTTTATATCATTTTGATGCATTTTCCGGCAATAACCTATTAACAAGATGCCGAAGCGCCAGTTCCTGTTTTCTGCTGTTTTTGGTTTCAGAAATCCTACACAGGAAATATTCTCGGAATTGGACGAAACAAAAGCCCACGGTCTTATTTTGCACGGAGCCTTCCAGAAGTTCAGGAGATCGGGGGATTCAGGAGATCGCCTCCGGCACCCTGCCGGAGAGGGAAATCATCACCGGAGGGCTCTACATCACCATGTCCGCCTTCGGACTGATGCGTGAGTAGTTCATCCTTGGACTATGGGTCCATAGCAGTAGCTAGATGGTTGTCTTCTCCTCTTGTGCTATCATGTTTAGATCTTGTGAGCTGCCTATTGATACGTCTCAAACGTATCTATAATTTCTTATGTTCCATGCTTGTTTTATGACAATACCTACATGTTTTGTTCACACTCTATATATTTTTGATGCGTTTTCCAGAACTAACCTATTAACGAGATGCCGAAGTGCCAGTTCCTGTTTTCTGCTGTTTTTGGTTTCAGAAATCCTAGTAAGGAAATATTCTCGGAATCGGACGAAATCAATGCCCAGCATCCTATTTTTCCACGAAGCTTCCAGAACACCCGAGAGCCGCCAGAGGGTAGCCCTGGGGGGGCCACACGCCAGGCCGGCGCGGCCCAGGCCCTGGCCGCGCCGCCCTATTGTGTGGTGGCCCCGTCAGCCTTCCGACTCCGCCTCTTCGCCTATTTAAGCCACCTCGACCTAAAACCTCGATACGAAAAAGCCACGGTACGAGAAACCTTCCAGAGCTGCCGCCATCGCGAAGCCAAGATCTGGGGGACAGGAGTCTCTGTTCCGGCACGCCGCCGGGACGGGGAAGTGCCCCCGGAAGGCTCCTCCATCGACACCACCGCCATCTTCATCAACGCTGCTGTCTCCCATGAGGAGGGAGTAGTTCTCCATCGAGGCTAAGGGCTGTACCGGTAGCTATGTGGTTAACCTCTCTCTCTCTGTACCCCAATACAATGATCTCATGAATTGCTTTGCATGATTGAGATCCATATGATGAGCTTTGTAATCTAGATGTCATTATGCTAGTCAAGTGGATTTTACTTATGTGATCGCCGGAGACTCCTTGTCCCACGTGTGTAAAGGTGACAGTGTGTGCACCGTGTGGGTCTCTTAGGCTATATTTCACAGAATACTTATTCACTGTTATGAATAGCATAGTGAAGTGCTTATTTATATCCCTTTATGATTGCAATGTGTTTTGTATCACTATTCATCTATGTGCTACTCTAGTGATGTTATTAAAGTAGTCTATTCCTCCTGCACGGTGTAATGGTGACAGTGTGTGCATCGTGTAGTACTTGGCGTAGGTTATGATTGTGATCTCTTGTAGATTATGAAGTTAACTATTGCTATGATAGTATTGATGTGATCTATGCCTCCTTCATAGTGTGATGGTGACAGTGTGCATGCTATGTTAGTACTTGGTTTAGTTGTGTTGATCTATCATGCACTCTAAGGTTATTTAAACATGAATATCGAATATTGTGGAGCTTGTTAACTCCGGCATTGAGGGTTCGTGTAATCCTACACAATTAGTGGTGTTCATCATCCAACAAGAGAGTGTAGAGTATAGCATTTATCTATTTATTCTGTTATGTGATCAATGTTGAGAGTGTCCACTAGTGAAAGTATAATCCCTAGGCCTTGTTTCCAAATACTGCAATCATCGCTTGTTTACTGTTCTGCTGCATGTTTACCATCAACTGCACGCCAGCAAGCACTTTTCTGGAGCCGTTACTACTGCTCATATTCATTCATACTACTTGTATTTCACTATCTCTTTGCCGAACTAGTGCACCTATACATCTGACAAGTGTATTTGGTGTGTTGGGGACACAAGAGACTTCTTGCTTTGTGATTGCAGGGTTGCTTGAGAGGGATACCTTTGACCTCTTCCTCCCTGAGTTCGATAAACCTTGGGTGATCCACTTAAGGGAAACTTGCTGCTGTTCTACAAACCTCTGCTCTTGGAGGCCCAACACTGTCTACAAGAATAGAAGCACCCGTAGACATCAAGCACTTTTCTGGCGCCGTTGCCGGGGAGGAAAGGTAAAAGGCATTCATACTCCGGTCCCAGGTAACTAAGTACTTTTCTGTTGCCGTTATGTGTGTGCTCGAAGCTATTTCCTTTAGATCCTGCAATTGCATCTTTTTGTCTCTTGTTTTTATTTTCACTAGTAAGGCTTAATGGAAGACAACAACAAAATGAGAGATCTTTATGAACTTTATCTTGAATTAGGACATGATGTGTTTGAAGAGAAAATTAAAAAACCCATGGAACTTATGCATGCTAATGGGAATGTTTTTAGTATGAATGCTTTGAACACCATTGTTGCTAATGCTATGGAAGAATTTAAGCTTGGGGAGGTCGGTTTTGATGAAAATGATCTCTTTAGCCCTCCGGGTATTGAGGAGAAAGTTTATGTTGATTATGATATGCCTCCCATATATGATGATTATAATGATAGTGGTCTTCTGGTGCCGCCTACTATGGAGAGTAAATTTGATTATGATTATACTATGCCTCCTACACTTGATGAGAATAATAATGATAGCTACTTTGTTAAATTTACTCCCACTACAACTAATAAAATTGATTATGCTTATGTGGAGAGTAATGATACTTTTATGCATGTGAATAAGAATTCTTTATTTGATACTTATATTGTTGAGTTTGTTCATGATGCCTCTGAAAGTTATTATGAGAGAGGAAAATATGGTTGTAGAAATTTTCATGTTTCTAAAACACCTCTCTATATGCTGAAATTTTTGAAGTTACACTGGTTTTATCTTCCTATGCTTGTTACTTTGCTCTTCATGAACTTGTTTATTTACAAGATTCCTATGCATAGGAAGCATGTTAGACTTAAATCTGTTTTGAATTTGCTTCTTGATGCTCTCTTTTGCTTCAACTCTTATTTCTTGTGCGAGCATCATTAAAATTGCTGAGCCCATCTTAATGGCTATAAAGAAAGAACTTCTTGGGAGATAACCCATGTGTTTTTTTTACTACAGTACTTTGTTTTATATTTGAGTCTTGGAAGTTGTTACTACTGTAGCAACCTCTCCTTATCTTTATTTTATTGCATTGTTGTGCCAAGTAAAGTCTTTGATAGTAAAGTCAATACTAGATTTGGATTACTGCGCAGAAACAGATTTCTTGCTGTCACGAATTTGGGTATGGTTCTCTGTAGGTAACTCAGAAAAATCTGCCTATTTTTGTGTGTGATCCTCAGATATGTACGAAACTTTCATTCAATTTGAGCATTTTCATCTGAGCAAGTTAAGTGCCCCTGTAAAATTCGTCTTTACGGACTATTCTGTTTTGACAGATTCTGCCTTTTATTTCGCATTGCCTCTTTTGCTGTGTTGGATGGATTTCTTTGTTCCATTGACTTCCAGTAGCTTTGGGCAATGTCCAGAAGTGTTAAGAATTATTGTGTCACCTCTGAACATGTGAATTTTTGATTATGCACTAACCCTCTAATGAGTTTGTTTTAAGTTTGGTGTGGAGGAAGTTTTCAAGGGTCAAGAGAGGAGGATGATATATGATCAAGAAGAGTGAAAAGTCTAAGCTTGGGGATGCCCCCGTGGTTCATCCCTGCATATTTTAAGAAGACTCAAGCATCTAAGCTTGGGGATGCCCAAGGCATCCCCTTCTTCATCAACAATTTATCAGGTTTCTTCTCTTGAAACTATATTTTTATTCGGTCACATCATATGTTCTTTACTCGGAGCGTCTGTTTGTTTTTGTTTTGTTTGAATAAATTCATGCTTGTGTGGGAGAGAGACACGCTCCGCTTTTTCATATGAACACTGGTGTTCTTAGTTCTATCTTTAATGTTCATGGCGGAGTTGAAAACCGCTTCGTTAATTGCTATTTGGTTGGAAACAGAAAATGCTTCATGTGGTAATTGGTATAATGTCTTGAATAATTTGATACTTGGCAATTGTTGTGCTCATATGGATCATGTTTAAGCTCTTGCATCATGTACTTTGTACCCATTAATGAAGAAATACATAGAGCTTGTTAAAATTTGGTTTGCATGAGTGGTCTCTCTAGAGTCTAGATATTTTCTGGTAAAGGTGTTTGAACAACAAGGAAGACAATGTATAGTCTTATAATGCTTGCAATATGTTCTTATGTGAGTTTTGCTGTACCAGTTCATGCTTGTGTTTGTTTCAAATAACCTTGCTATCCTAGCCTTGTATTGAGAGGAATTCTTCTCGTGCATCCAAATCCTTGAGCCAAAAACTATGCCATTTGTGTCCACCATACCTACCTACCACATGGTATTTCTCCGCCATTCCAAAGTAAATTGCTTGAGTGCTATCTTTAAATTTCTGTTCTTTATCTTTGCAATATATAGCTCATGGGACAAATATCCTAAAAACTATTGTGGTATTGAATATGTACTTATGCACTTTATCTCTTATTAAGTTGCTTGTTGTGCGATAACCATGTTTCTGGGGATGCCATCAACACTTTGTTGAATATCATGTGAGTTGCTATGCATGTCCGTCTTGTCTGAAGTAAGGGAGATTTACCACTAGTTGAATGGTTAGAGCATGCATACTGTTAGAGAAGAACATTGGGCCGCTAACTAAAGCCATGAATCATGGTGGAAGTTTCAGTTTTGGACAAATATCCTCAATCTCATATGAGAACATTAATTGTTGCTAATTGCTTATGCATTAAAGAGGAGTCCATTATATGTTGTCTATGTTGTCCCGGTATGGATGTCTAAGTTGAGAATAATCAAAAGCGAGAAATCCAATGCGAGCTTTCTCCTTAGACCTTTGTACAGGCGGCATAGAGGTACCCCTTTGTGACACTTGGTTAAAACATATGTATTGCAATGATAATCCAGGTAATCCGAGCTAATTAGGACAAGGTGCGGGCACTATTAGTATACTATGCATGAGGCTTGCAACTTGTAGGATATAATTTACATAATGCATATGCTTTATTACTACCGTTGTCAAAATTGTTTCTTGTTTTCAAAACCAAAGCTCTAGCACAAATATAGCAAACAATGCTTCCCTCTGCGAAGGGCCATTCTTCTACTTTATTGTTGAGTCAGTTTACCCACTTCTTTCTATCTTAGAAGCAAACACTAGTGTCAACTGTGCATTGATTCTTACATGTTTACTTATTGCACTTGTTATATTGCTTTATGTTGACAACTATCCATGAGATATACATGTTACAAGTCGAAAGCAATTGCTGAAACTTAATCATCCTTTGTGTTGCTTCAATGCTTTCTACCAAGAATTTATTGCCTTATGAGTTAACTGTTATGCAAGTCTTATTGATGCTTGTCTTGAAAGTACTATTCATGAAAAGTCTTTGCTATATGATTCAGTTGTTTACTCATTGTCTTCATCATTGCTTTGAATCGCTGCATTCATCTCATATGCTTTACAATAATGTTGATCAAGATTATGTTGGTAGCACGTCACTTAAGAAATTATCATTGTTATCATTTACCTACTCGAGGGCGAGTAGGAACTAAGCTTGGGGATGCTTGATACGTCTCAAACGTATCTATAATTTCTTATGTTCCATGCTTGTTTTATGACAATACCTACATGTTTTGTTCACACTTTATATCGTTTTGATGCGTTTTCCGGAACTAACCTATTAACGAGATGCCGCGGCCGCGCCGGCCTGGCGTGTGGTGGCCCCGTCAGCCTTCTGACTCCGCCTCTTCACCTATTTAAGCCTCCTCGACCTAAAACCTCGATACGAAAAAGCCACGGTACGAGAAACCTTCCAGAGCCGCCGCCATCGCGAAGCCAAGATCTGGGGGACAGGAGTCTCTGTTCCGGCACGCCGCCGGGACGGGGAAGTGCCCCCGGAAGGCTCCTCCATCGACACCACCGCCATCTTCATCAACGCTGCTGTCTCCCATGAGGAGGGAGTAGTTCTCCATCGAGGCTAAGGGCTGTACCGGTAGCTATGTGGTTAATCTCTCTCTCTCTGTACCCCAATACAATGATCTCATGAATTGCTTTGCATGATTGAGATCCATATGATGAGCTTTGTAATCTAGATGTCATTATGCTAGTCAAGTGGATTTTACTTATGTGATCTCCGGAGACTCCTTGTCCCACGTGTGTAAAGGTGACAGTGTGTGCACCGTGTGGGTCTCTTAGGCTATATTTCACAGAATACTTATTCACTGTTATGAATAGCATAGTGAAGTGCTTATTTATATCCCTTTATGATTGCAATGTGTTTTGTATCACTATTCATCTATGTGCTACTCTAGTGATGTTATTAAAGTAGTCTATTCCTCCTGCACGGTGTAATGGTGACAGTGTGTGCATCGTGTAGTACTTGGCGTAGGTTATGATTGTGATCTCTTGTAGATTATGAAGTTAACTATTGCTATGATAGTATTGATGTGATCTATGCCTCCTTCATAGTGTGATGGTGACAATGTGCATGCTATGTTAGTACTTGGTTTAGTTGTGTTGATCTATCATGCACTCTAAGGTTATTTAAACATGAATATCGAATATTGTGGAGCTTGTTAACTCCGGCATTGAGGGTTCGTGTAATCCTACACAATTAGTGGTGTTCATCATCCAACAAGAGAGTGTAGAGTATAGCATTTATCTATTTATTCTGTTATGTGATCAATGTTGAGAGTGTCCACTAGTGAAAGTATAATCCCTAGGCCTTGTTTCCAAATACTGCAATCATCGCTTGTTTACTGTTCTGCTGCATGTTTACCATCAACTGCACGCCAGCAAGCACTTTTCTGGCGCCGTTACTACTGCTCATATTCATTCACACTACTTGTATTTCACTATCTCTTCGCCGAACTAGTGCACCTATACATCTGACAAGTGTATTTGGTGTGTTGGGGACACAAGAGACTTCTTGCTTTGTGATTGCAGGGTTGCTTGAGAGGGATACCTTTGACCTCTTCCTCTGTGAGTTCGATAAACCTTGGGTGATCCACTTAAGGGAAACTTGCTGCTGTTCTACAAACCTCTGCTCTCGGAGGCCCAACACTGTCTACAAGAATAGAAGCACCCGTAGACATCACCTATCATGATCAAGATCGTCTATTTGTAATGCTACATGTTGTGTTTGTTGGGATCCGATGAATATTGAATACTATGTCAAGTTGATTATCAATCTATCATATATGTGTTGTTTATGTTCTTGCATGCTCTCCGTTGCTAGTAGAGGCTCTGGCCAAGTTGATACTTGTGACTCCAAGAGGGAGTATTTATGCTCGATAGTGGGTTCGTGCCTCCATTGAATGCAGGACGATGTGAGAAAGTTCTAAGGTTGTGGATGTGCTGTTGCCACTAGGGATAAAACATCGATGCTTTGTCTAAGGATATTTGTGTTGATTACATTACACGCAATACTTAATGCAATTGTCTGTTGTTTGCAACTTAATACTGGAAGGGGTGCGGATGCTAACCCGAAGGTGGACTTTTTAGGCATAGATGCATGCTGGATAGCGGTCTATATTCTTTGTCGTAATGCCCTAATTAAATCTCATAGTAGTCATCATGATATATGTATGTGCATCTCTATTTGTCAATTGCCCAACTGTAATTTGTTCACCCAACATGCTATTTATCTTATTGGAGAGACACCACTAGTGAACTGTGGACCCCGGTCCATTCTTTTACATCTGAAATACAATCTACTGCAATCTCTGTTCTCTGTTGTTCTTTGCAAACAAACATCATTCTCCACACCATACGTTTAATCCTTTGTTTACAGCAAGCCGGTGAGATTGACAACCTCACTGTTAAGTTGGGGCAAAGTATTGTGATTGTGTTGTGCAGGTTCCACGTTGGCGCCGGAATCCCTGGTGTTGCGCCGCACTACACTCCTTCACCAACAACCTTCACGTGGCCTTCATCTCCTACTGGTTCGATAACCTTGGTTTCTTACTGAGGGAAACTTGCTGTTGTACGCATCACACCTTCCTCTTGGGGTTCCCAACGGACGTGTGCTTCACGCGCCATCAAGCATTTTTCTGGCGCCGTTGCCGGGGAGATCAAGACACGCTGCAAGGGGAGTCTCTCACATCCAATCTCTTTACTTTGTTTATTGTCTTGCTTTACTTTATTTTATTTTCTGTCTTGTTTGCTTTCTTTATATCAAAAACACAAAAAAATTAGTTACTTGTTTTACTTTACTTAATTTAGTTTGCTTTAATTATTTTTATTACTGTTAAAATGAATACTCCTGAAAACACTAAGTTGTGTGATTTCATTAGCACCAATAATAATGATTTTATATGCACTCCTATTTCTCCACCTGCTACTACAGCAGAATTTTATGAAATTAAACCTGCTTTACTAAATCTTGTTATGAGAGAGCAATTTTCTGGTGTTAGTACTGATGATGCTGCTGCCCATCTTAATAATTTTGTTGAACTTTGTGAAATGCAAAAGTATAAGGATGTAGATGGAGATATTATAAAACTGAAATTGTTTCCTTTCTCCTTAAGAGGAAGAGCTAAAGATTGGTTGCTATCTTTGCCTAAGAATAGTATTGATTCATGGACTAAATGTAAAGATGCTTTCATTGGTAGATATTATCCTCCTACTAAAATTATATCTTTGAGAAGTAGCATTATGAATTTTAAGCAATTGGATATGAACATGTTGCCCAAGCATGGGAAATAATGAAATCTTTGGCGAAGAATTGCCCTACCCATGGACTAACTACTTGGATGATCATCCAAACCTTCTATGCAGGATTAAATTTTTCTTCGAGGAACCTATTGGGTTCAGCTGCTGGATGTACTTTTATGTCCATCACTTTGGGTGCTGCAACAAAGCTTCTTGATGATATGATGATCAACTACTCTGAATGGCACACCGAAAGGACTCCTCAAGGTAAGAAGGTAAATTCTGTTGAAGAAACCTCTTCTTTGAGTGATAAGATTGATGTGATTATATATGTCTATGCTTGTTAATGGTAGATCTAATGTTGATCCTAATAATGTTCCTTTAGCTTCATTGGTTGCTCAAGAAGAGCATGTTGATGTGAACTTCATTAAAAATAGTAATTTCAACAACAATGCTTATAGGAATAATTTTGGTAACAACTATAGGCCATATCCTTCTAATAATGGCAATGGTTATGGTAATTCTTACAACAATAGTAGGAGTGCACCCTCTGGTCTTCAAGCCATGCTTAAAGAATTTATTAGTACACAAATTGCTTTTAACAAATCTATTGAAGAAAAGCTTGGTAAAATTGATATTCTTGCTTCTAAGGTTGATAGTCTTGCTGCTGATGTTGATCTTTTAAAATTCAAAATTATGCCTAATGAAGATAAAGATATTAATTCATTTGCTACAACAAACGCTATACAAGTTCGAATTAATGACAATATTAGATTGATGGCTGAATTGCATGCTAGGTGGGAAAGAGAAGAAAAAGAAGAAAAACTTGCTAAAGAGAATAATGTAGCTAAAGTTTGGACTATTACGACCACTAGTAATGTTAATGCTTCACATGTTGCTAAACCTCCTACTATCAATGGTAAAATAATTGGTGTTGGCAATGTTTCTACTCCTAGTACAAAGCGTGCAAAATTGCCTGAAACTGCTGAAACTGTTTGTGATAAAAGTGCTTAAATTTTTCATAATGTTGTAGATCATAATGGTTTAGATTTTGATAGTTGTCATATTTCTGAAGTTATTAAGTTCCTGCAAAAACTTGCTAGAAGTCCTAATGCTAGTGCTATAAATTTGGCCTTTACAAAACATATTACGAATGCTCTCATTAAAGCTAGAGAAGAGAAATTAAAACTTGAAGCTTCTATTCCTAGGAAGTTGGAAGATGGTTGGGAGCCCATCATTAAGATGAAAGTCAATGATTTTGATTGTAATGCTTTATGTGATCTTGGTGCAAGTATTTCTGTTATGCCTAAGAAACTCTATGATATGCTTGACTTGCCACCATTGAAATATTGTTATTTGGATGTTAATCTTGCTGATAGTTCTATAAAGAAACCTTAGGGGAGGATTGATAATGTTCACATTACGGTTAACAATAACCTTGTCCCTGTTGATTTTGTTGTCTTGGATATTGAATGCAATGCATCTTGTCCTATTATTTTGGGAAGACCCTTTCTTCGAACTGTTGGTGCCATTATTGATATGAAGGAAGGAAATATTAAGTATAAATTCCCTCTCAAGAAAGGTATGGAACACTTCCCTAGAAAGAGAATGAAGTTGCCTTTTGATTCTATTATTATAACAAATTATGATGTTGATGCTTCTTCTCTTGATAATACTTGATTTGCACTTTCTGCGCCTAGCTGAAAGGCGTTAAAAAAAGCACTTCTTGGGAGATAACCCATGTATGTTTTTATTACTGTTTTGTTGTGTCTTGGAAGTTGCTACTACTGTAGCAACCTCTCCTTATCATATTGTTGTGCCAAGTAAAGTCTCTGATAGTAAAGTTGATACTAGATTTGGATTTCTGCGCAGAAACAGATTTTTAGCTGTCACGAATTTGAGTAGATCTCTCTGTAGGAAACTCGTAAAATGCTGAAAAAATTCATGCGTGATCCTCAGATATGTACGCAACTTTCATTAGTTTTGAGCTTTTTCATCTGAGCCTGTTAAGTGCCTCTAAAAAATTCATCTTTATGGACTGTTCTGTTTTGACAGATTCTGCCTTTTTTTCGCATTGCCTCTTTTACTGTGTTGAGTGGATTTCTTTGTTCCATTAACTTTCAGTAGCTTTGGGTAATGTCCATAAGTGTTAAGAATGATTGTGTCCCCTCTGAACATGTGAATTTTTGATTATGCACTGACCCTCTAATGAGTTTGTTTTGAGTTTGGTGTGGAGGTAGTTTTCAAGGGTCAAGAGAGGAGGATCATATACTATGATCAAGAAGAGTTAAAAGTCTAAGCTTGGGGATGCCCCCGTGGTTCATCCCTGCATATTTTAAGAAGACTCAAGCATCTAAGCTTGGGGATGCCCAAGGCATCCCCTTCTTCATCGACAACTTATCAGGTCACTTCTAGTGAAACTATATTTTTATTCTGTCACATCTTATGTGCTTTACTTGGAGCGTCTGTTTCTTTTTGTTTTTGTTTATGTTTGAATAAAATCGGATCCTAGCATTCCTTGTATTGGAGAAAGACACGCTCCGCTTTTTCATATGAACACTGGTGTTCTTAGCTTTACTTTTAATGTTCATGGCGGAGTTGAAAACCGCTTCGTTGATTGCTATTTGGTTGGAAACAGAAAAAGCTTCATGTGGTAAATGGTATATGGTCTTGAATAATTTGATACTTGGCAATTGTTTTGAGCTCTCATCGATCATGTTTAAGCTCTTGCATCATGTAGTTTAAACCTATTAGTGGAGAACTACTGTAGAGCTTGTTGAAATTTGGATTGCATGATGGATCTCTCTATGGTCTAGATATTTTCTGGTAAAAGTGTTTGAGCAACAAGGAGACAGTGTAGAGTCTTATAATGCTTGCAATATGTTCTTATGTAAGTTTTGCTGTACCGGTTCATACTTGTGTTTGCTTCAAACTACCTTGCTAGCCAAAGCCTTGTACTGAGAGGGAATACTTCTCGTGCATCCAAAACCTTGAGCCAACACTCATGCCATTTGTGTCCACCATAACTACCTACTATGTGGTATTTCTCCGCCATTCCAAAGTAAATTGCTTGCATGCTACCTTTAAAATTTCATTCCTTGTCTTTGCAATACATAGCTCAAGGGAAAATAGCTTAAAAACTATTGTCGTATTGAATATGTCGCTTATGTATCTTATTTCGTATAAGTTGCTTGTTGAGCGGTAAACATGTTTCTGGGGACGCCATCAACTGTTAAACCTTTGTTGAATATCATGTGAGTTGCTATGCATGTTCGTCTTGTCTGAAGTAAGGGTGAGTTATCATGATTAAATGGTTTGAGTATTGATACGCCTCAAACGTATCTATAATTTCTTATGTTCCATGCTACTTTTATGGCAATACTCACATGTTTTATACACACTTTACATCATTTATATGCATATTCCGACACTAACCTATTAACGAGATGCCGAAGTGCCAGTTGCTGTTTTCTGCTATTTTTGGTTTCAGAAATCCTACAAAGGAAATATTCTCGGAATTGAACGAAATCAACGCCCAGGGTCTTATTTTTCCACGGAGCTTCCAGAAGACCGAAGAGCATACGAAGTGGGGCCACGAGGTGGCCAGACCATAGGGCGGCGCGGCCAGGGAGGGGCCCGCGCCGGCCTATGGTGTGTGCCCCTCGTCAGCCCTCCGACTCTGCCCTTCCGCCTACTTAAACTCTCCGTCGCGAAAACCCTATTACCGAGAGCCACGATACGGAAATACTTCTAGAGACGCCGCCGCCGCCAATCCCATCTCGGGTGATTCAGGAGATCGCCTCCGGCACCCTGCCGGAGAGGGGAATCATCACCGGAGGGCTCTACATCACCATGCCCGCCTCCGGATTGATGTGTGAGTAGTTCATCCTTGGACTATGGGTCCATATCAGTAGCTAGATGGTTGTCTTCTCCTCATTGTGCTATCATGTTAGATCTTGTGAGCTGCCTATCATGATCAAGATCATCTATTTGTAATGCTACATGTTGTGTTTGTTGGGATCCGATGAATATTGAATACTATGTCAAGTTGATTATCAATCTATCATATATATGTTGTTTATGTTCTTGCATGCTCTCCGTTGCTAGTAGAGGCTCTGGCCAAGTTGATACTTGTGACTCCAAGAGGGGGTATTTATGCTCGATAGTGGGTTCATGCCTCCATTGAATCTGGGACAGTGACAGAAAGTTCTAAGGTTGTGGATGTGCTGTTGCCACTAGGGATAAAACATCAATGCTTTGTCTAAGGATATTTGTGTTGTTTACATTACGCACCATACTTAATGCAATTGTCTGTTGTTTACAACTTAATACTGGAAGGGGTGCGGATGCTAACCCGAAGGTGGACTTTTTAGGCATAGATGCATGCTGGATAGCGGTCTATGTACTTTGTCGTAATGCCCTGATTAAATCTCATAGTAATCATCATGATATGTATGCATCTTTATTTGTCAATTGCCCAACTGTAATTTGTTCACCCAACATGCTATTTATCTTATGGGAGAGACACCACTAGTGAACTGTGGACCCCGGTCCATTCTTTTACATCTGAATACAATCTACTGCAATCATTGTTCTCTACTATTCTTCGCAAACAACCATTATCTTCCACACTATACATTTAATCCTTTGTATACAGCAAGCCGGTGAGATTGGCAACCTCACTGTTACGTTGGGGCAAAGTATTTTGATTGTGTTGTGCAGGTTCCACGTTGGCGCCGGAATCCCTGGTGTTGTGCCGCACTACACTCCGTCACCAACGACCTTCACGTGGCCCTTGACTCCTACTGGTTTGATAAACCTTGGTTTCTTACTGAGGGAAAACTTGCTGCTGTACGCATCACACCTTCCTCCTGGGGTTCCCAACGGACGTGTGCTTCACGCGTTATCAAGTATGCATATTGTTAGAGAAGAACATTGGGCCACCAACTAAAGCCATGTATCATAGTGGAAGTTTCAGTTGGACATTAATTCTCAATCTCTTATGAGAATATTATCTGTTGTTGAATGCTTAAGCATTAAAGAGGAGTCCATTATCTGTTTTTTATGTTGTCCCGGTATGGATGTCCTCAAGTTGAGATCTATCAAAACTGAGAAATCAAATGAGATCTATCTCCTTAGACCTTTGTACAGGCTACATAGAGGTACCCCTTTGTGACACTTGGTTGAAACATATGTAATGCAATGATAATCCATGGAAATCCAAGCTAATTAGGACAAGGTGCGAGCACTATTGGTATTCGATGCATGAGGCTTGCAACTTATAAGAGGTTTTATGCATAACACATATGAATTATTACTACCGTTGACAAAATTGTTTCCATGTTTTCAAAATAAAAATCTCTAGCACATGAGTAATCCACGCTTCCCTCTGCGAAGGGCCTTTCTTTTACTTTATGTTGAGTCAGTTTACCTACTTCTTTCTATCTTAGAAGCAAACACTTGTGTCAACTGTGTGCATTGATTCTTACATGTTTACTTATTGCACTTGTTATATTGCTTTATGTTGACAACTATCCATGAGATATACATGTTACAAGTTGAAAGCAATTGCTGAAACTTAATCATCCTTTGTGTTGCTTCAAAACCTTCTATTAAGAATCTATTGCTTTATGAGTTAACTCTTATGCAAGACTTATTGATACTTGTCTTGAAAGTACTATTCATGAAAAGTCTTTGCTATTTGATTTAGTTGTTTAGTCATTATCTTTACCATTGCTTCGAATCACTTCATTCATCTCATATGCTTTACAATAGTATTGATCAAGATTATGATAGTAGAATGTCACTTCAGAAATTATCCTTGTTATCATTTACCTACTCGAGGGCGAGTAGGAACTAAGCTTGGGGATGCTTGATACGTCTCAAACGTATCTATAATTTCTTATGTTCCATGCTAGTTATATGACAATACTCACATGATTTATATACACTTTATATCATTTTGATGCATTTTCCGGCACTAACCTATTAACAAGATGTCGAAGCGCCAGTTCCTGTTTTCTGCTGTTTTTGGTTTCAGAAATCCTACACAGGAAATATTCTCGGAATTGGACAAAACAAAAGCCCACGGTGTTATTTTGCACGGAGCCTTCCAGAAGTCCGAAGAGGAGACGAAGAGGGGCGACGAGGCGGCCACACCCTAGGGGGGCGCGGTCCCACCCTTGGGCGTGCCGCCCTATGGGGTGGGCCCCTCGGGCGCCTCCCGACTCGGCCCCTTCGCCTATAAATTCTCTCCGTCGCGAAAACCCTATCACCGAGAGCCACGATACGAGAAAAGTTCCAGAGACGCCGCCGCCGCCAATCCCATCTCGGGGGATTCAGGAGATCGCCTCCGGCACCCTGCCGGAGAGGGGAATCATCACCGGAGGGCTCTAGATCACCATGCCCGCCTCCGGACTGATGCGTGAGTAGTTCATCCTTGGACTATAGGTCCATAGCAGTAGCTAGATGGTTGTCTTCTCCTCTTGTGCTATCATGTTTAGATCTTGTGAGCTGCCTATCATGATCAAGATCGTCTATTTGTAATGCTACATGTTGTGTTTGTTGGGATCCGATGAATATTGAATACTATGTCAAGTTGATTATCAATCTATCATATATGTGTTGTTTATGTTCTTGCATGCTCTCCGTTGCTAGTAGAGGCTCTGGCCAAGTTGATACTTGTGACTCCAAGAGGGACTATTTATGCTCGATAGTGGGTTCATGCCTCCATTGAATCTGGGACAGTGATAGAAAGTTCTAAGGTTGTGGATGTGATGTTGCCACTAGGGATAAAACATCGATGCTTTGTCTAAGGATATTTGTGTTGATTACATTACGCACAGTACTTAATGCAATTGTCTGTTGTTTGCAACTTAATACTGGAAGGGGTGCGGATGCTAACCCGAAGGTGGACTTTTTAGGCATAGATGCATGCTGGATAGCGGTCTATGTTCTTTGTCGTAATGCCCTAATTAAATCTCATAGTAGTCATCATGATATATGTATGTGCATCTCTATTTGTCAATTGCCCAACTGTAATTTGTTCACCCAACATGCTATTTATCTTATTGGAGAGACACCACTAGTGAACTGTGGACCCCGGTCCATTCTTTTACATCTGAAATACAATCTACTGCAATCTCTGTTCTTTGTTGTTCTTTGGAAACAAACATCATTCTCCACACCATACGTTTAATCCTTTGTTTACAGCAAGCCGGTGAGATTGACAACCTCACTGTTAAGTTGGGGCAAAGTATTGTGATTGTGTTGTGCAGGTTCCACGTTGGCGCCGGAATCCCTGGTGTTGTGTCGCACTACACTCCTTCACCAACAACCTTCACGTGGCCTTCATCTCCTACTGGTTCGATAACCTTGGTTTCTTACTGAGGGAAACTTGCTGCTGTACGCATCACACCTTCCTCCTGGGGTTCCCAACGGACGTGTGCTTCATGCGCCATCAGCATCACGCTTGGAGCCGACGGCGCCGTGGACGATGGGATTGGCATTCTCCTTGTCCATCTCGCCGGCAGAGGACAGGGAGAGGGAGAGGGTTTTTTGCTTTGGAGAAGATGATGGGACGTGAGAGAGGCGGCATTGTGTGGGCGAGTGAGAGTGACAGAGATAGTGGGAGGAGGCGTCTATAAAGGCGAGGGGTGGTTAATGAGACCCGCGTCCTACGCGTCCACCGCTGCACGTCTGCACGTCTTGGACTTCTGCAATGTGACATGCGTCCACGATTGCACGTCTTCGACTTCTGCACCGCGACCCGCGTCTACGCGTCAACAATTGCACGTCTTCCATTTCTGCACCACAACACGCGTCCTCGAGTCTAACCCTGGAAATTTAGATATACTCAGGTATAACCTCGAGTCATATACTAGAATTTTTTGTGTGCTCAGTTTTCCCCTTGAGTGCTAATACTGGCTAGTGCAATATGCTCAGTTTTACCCTCAAGTGGCTGGTCAACAGACAATCAACAAATGGGATTAACTAGTTAAATGAGTCATTTAATGTGCAAAAAATTCCGAAAAATAGTGGCACATACTCATGGAGTCTTTACCACAAATTGCCAGTTCCCAAAACATAGATAAGTCATAGATAAATCAAGTTTTACCACAAATTGCCACTTCTCAAAGGCCTTCTCAAATCACCTAGTAGCTATGAAGGTGCATGGTTTTCCACAATAAGCCCTTCCCAACACAGCTTTCCCCAAAACATACTTTGTCTAAATGAGGCCACAATTCTCAAACTCATGTATATTTGTATTGCAAATAGTTTGAGGTAGGCCAAGATGGGTTTCATTGTACAAAACACGCATTTTCCATTTTTAAATCTCATATTTGAATCCCTTAGTATGTTTATTACACAGGTGCCCTTGGTTTCTTGATACTACTCAGGTTTGCCCTCTCCCTCCACAAATTCTCGCAGACGTGCAACATTGCCCTGATTGGTCCAGCCCATGTCACGCGGATCGTGCCCGCCGACCGTTGATCGTATGATCTAACGGGCAGGATAACCCCTCTCTCTCTCTCTCTCTCTCTGTCGGCGGTTACCTTCCACTCTCTAAGTATGCTAAAGGGCGATTTTCTGTATTCATTTTCATGCACTAAAAATTATAAACTCTTTTAGGCATTACTTTTCACGCAAAAAATGATAAACCATCACCGATTTGTTGTAGCCATTAATTTTCACGCAAAAAATGATAAACCATCACCGATTTGTTGTAGCCATTAATTTTCACGAAAAAAATGATAAACCATCACCGATTTGTTGTATCCATTACTTTTCACGCAAAAAATCTGCCTATCTTTGTATAGAAGATCGTCTGTATGATTTTTGAGGTCATTTAGAGAAGGTAGAAAAAAAATCCCTTTTGAGAAGGTCGAAAAAACCTAACTTGTTACAAAAGCTGGTTTCAGTGAGACCTAACCAAATTTGGCATACATGATGCCATATCTATAATAACAAGGAATATCTAAAAGGGAAAGTTTCAAAAAAATTGAAATTTAGGGCGAAAATGATGCCATACATGATGCTGTTTTTCGAGGTTTTGACCTGAAAATCAATTGGGTATTATAAAGGGAAATAAAAAGTTCGAAAAATGTAAAAACGAAACAATCTATCTATCAATGTATAGAAGATCAACTCTATGAAATTTGAGGTCATTTAGAGAATGTAGAAAAAATCACCTTGTTAGAAAAGCTGGTTTTAGTGAGACGAAACGGCATGCGTTTAAGCAAAGTGATTTTTTCGAACATCTCCAAATGACCCCAAATTTGCCATACATGATGCCATACGTGTAACAACAAGGAACCCTATCTAAAAAGTGTCAAAAAAGTTTGCCCAACCGTATAGCTCTATCAAAAAGAACCTCACCATGGTGCTAGTATAATTTTGGGCTTAGTTACAAACTTTCGTTACCTAACCTTCAACATGAAACTTGTTTCAAATCACTTTTGGCGTACAAGAAACAAATCCCACCTTGATTCGAGCACCACAGCCTCCAAACTATGCCGATGCCGATATCGGCATGGTCAGAACGACTATGCTCGTCGCCACTGCTAGGTCACCGTCGGGATGCACCGTCAATCCCGTCCCCTCATTCGATCACTGACACACCAGAGATACCGCCGAGGCCAATGCCGAACGTACATGCTGATGCCAATGCCGAACATGCATGCACGCCGCTGTGGGCACGGCCACGCCGCCCCGCTATGCTGGACGCCACAGACCACCGCAAGGTCTTTCCCTTTGCCACCACACTCTTCTAGCACCCATCTATACACGCCAGAAAGGAGAGACACTAGTTTTCTCTACATTGCTCACGTTCGTGTCGGACACGGTTAGTCAAAGTTTTGAGGTAGTCGTCGACCATTTCTTCTCTTCTTTGCATGGTTAAACGCGTCTAGTTCATATCTATCTAATGCGTCTGGTCTCGCCTCATGCAGTTCTTTGTGGACGTCGATCTCATCTCGGCACCCCGCAGGCCACCTCCTCCATGCCATCGCTGTAGAGCTCCGTTTAAAAATCTATTCCTACCCGTGTATTGCCCCTTGTATCAGCGCCATGGCCCACTTGTCATTCGATATACCGAAGCCCCACTCGTGCGCGTTTTGGTCAGGGATACACCGATGCTTACGGTCAAACAAAGATGGATGGTCTGACGTGTCTTTGCGGGCTCTACGTGGCCCCACTAGTCAGAAGATAACGGTCAACCGTCGGGCAACCGGCCGTTACAGCACCTGTGATGGTTTCAGACAAGGTCTTGGGGAAAACTGAGGAAAAACTAAGGAGCTGGGGAAAACTGAGCACAACTAAGGAACCGAGGGCACGAAAATAGAAATCCCCTCCTTCTATAGCTGCGCGAGGTGGCCGAGGGTGCTGGCGAGGTCGACGGTGGCGCGGCGTCTTTGAGGCGCGAAGGGGCAAGGCGAGGTGCGCGTGCGGTAGGCGACGTCTAGGCGATGCTGAACGTCTAGCTAGCGCTGCAAAGGAGTGACAGGATTGATCGGACGCGTGCAATGAGTGCCGCAGTACTGGCGGGCAAACTCTAGCGAGGATGACGGCGACGTTGCCTCCGCGTGCACTTGAGCGTGTCTAGGAGCTAGAGGGGATGGAGGCGATGCTCGATGCAGAGATAGGGCTGCAGGGGAGGACGGAGGCGATGGGTCGAGTGGCGGCTCTGGCGCGTCCAGTACGCGGTGAGCGCGCGTGCTGGCACGGTTCTGGGCGGTCTGGGCGCGCTCTAGCCTGGCCAATGCCAGCCTCTCGCATGCCAGAGCCGTGCACCGTGATGATCAACAAGGTCAGGGGCATCTCCAGGACAAGGTAAAAGGAAGAGGAGAGGATCAGAGAAAGAGGGGGCATGCTGGCCAGCATGAGCACGGCATGGCAGAGAAAGGGCACTCTCCTCACTTTAATCAGCAAGGGCAAGGACATGGCTTGATGCAGGAGACACAGAGGAGCACTTATCATCTCAGAACTAAAGTGATTTAGGCTAAAATCTGCTGTATAAAAGGGTGTGTGATCAAACCAGAATGTTGCCTGCCAGGTGTTCGACACAATGGCCGCATGAAGAAAATATTTGAATTTTTCAAATCTTTTTGGTGGAGTTGATTTGAATAATTAATGGAGTAGAATGGTGGTGGTGGTGTGCAATTTGGTGCTGGTTTGCAAAATTTGAAAAAGTGTATGATCTACACTTTGCTTTATGGTTGCAACTTGTCTCCTCTATCATGGTCAAACTAGGCAGAGTCAACCATGGTGGTCAACAACAAAAATGTTCACCTTGATATGGTCTTGGATGAGGTGGAAAGAGTTAGCCAGGTTTAGTTTAAGAATCTTCCAAACCAGAGGCTCAAAGTAGGCATGATGATAAAAAGGAGCAAAGTGACCATTATCATATGTGAGTGGAATTTGATTTTTCCTTTGATTTGATTTGTGTTTCTTGGATGCAAAAGTGTTTGTTATTGATATAAAAGTGTTTCACAAGCAAAGGCACAAGCAATGGTGGCCTTGGTTGAGGATTTGCAAAGTTGGCCAAAGTGTATGTGAGTGAAATTGCATTTTTCTCATTTATTTTATTTCTCTCTATTTGATTTGGTTTTTCTTGATTCCAAAGTGATTCTTATTTGTTTAGAAACATTTCCAAACCATTGAAACAATTCCAAAAGGCCTAGTTCAAATATTTGCAAAAATGGCCATAAATACATAAGAGGTGAAATTCCAATTTTCCCTAATCTTCTATTTTGTTCCCCTTTCTTTACTTGGGCATGGTATAGGGTCCATTTAGGGTTAGATTAGGTTTAGAGATGGTTTCAAACCATTTGGGTAGAGTATGAGGGAATAGGGCAAGATTTGGTAATATGGCTATGTGTTACATATGCCTCTAAGCAAAGTTTATTTTATTTTTGTTTCTCACTTGAATTAGTTGGTAAGTACTAGGTTAGGTTTGTTGAGGTTTTCAAAATATCTAAACAAGGTAGAAAAGCCTAGGTAAAAGTTTTACCAAAAATAGCCATAGGCACATAGGCCCTTTTCTTATTTAATTTCTTTTTATTTTGTTTTAACTTGAATGGTGAAAAGGATAGGGTTTAGGGTTTTAGGTCATTTCAAAATACTACAACAAACAATCATGGCCATATCACAACATCTAAGCATGATCACTATGTATCAAACTTAAATTAATAAAAGTTTTTGTTGGTTCCAAATTTTGGAAAAAGGGAAATTCATTTCTTTGTTTTTTTTTTTGAAATTTTTGGGATGTTACACAACGCCTCCGCCCACCCGAGCCTGGCCGCTGCGTAGCCCGCACACTGCCGCCCGCCCGCGCTCGTCGATTGAGCGGAGTTGACCGCCCTCGATCGGGACGCGTCTTCCCGCCCACGCCCCGTACGGACGAGGCTCTCCCGCGCGGGAGATGCTCTCGCGTGGCCCAACCACCACGTTGCAAGCCACGCTGGCCACGCTGCACAGCTGCTGCTGCGCCCGTTCACACACACGCTCGTGCACGCCCTCCTCGCTTGCTGCACTGCTGCACTGCTGATGTCCCCTCTCTCTCTCTTTGATTTTTACACAGTTTTTGAACACAAGAGGTAGTACCGCTCCGCAGAGCGGTACTACCGGTTTTGGGCCGTTTTTCAGATCTGAGTTTTTGCGAAAAATGGTAGTACCGCTTTGCACAGCGGTAGTACAGCTTGGGGCGAATCTGACGGTTTTCTCAGCCCCAACAGCTATATTTTGGGCCCCCTATTTATACCTCTCTTCCACCTCCTACCCAAACACTTCTTCCCCTCCATCTCTCTCCTCCATTGTTGACCTTGAAGTCTTTCTTCCTCCTCTTGATCCCCCCACTATTTCTTGCATATTTTTGGGGGAAAGGAGAGAGGAGATCTAGATCTAGAGCTTCACCAATTGAATCCCTCTCCAAGTGAGGGGATCTTGCTAGATCTAGATCTTGGAGTTGCTTGGTGTTTCTCCTCATATTTGTTCTTCCTCCCTTATTCCCCCAATAAGTTTTGTAGCTTTGTTGGAATTTGGGAGAAAAGAACTTGGGCATCTTAGTGGTGTTCTTAGCCATTGCATTAGGTGCATCGGCTTGGGTTCTCTCCGGGGTTTCGGTCTCGTAGAGGGCGTGTTTGACCTTAGTGGTGTTCTTGTAGCCTTTTGTGGCCTTGTAGCCTTTGTTGCCTTGTAGCCTTTGTGGCCTTGTTGTCTTTGTGGCGTTGTTGCCTTTGTGGTGTGGTAGCCTTAGTGGCGTTGTTGCCTTTGTGGTGTGGTAGCCTTAGTGGCGTTGTTGCCTTTGTGAAGTGTGGTAGCCTTTGTGGTTTTGGTGCCGGTTGTGGCTCGTTGGTGTCTTGGTGGCTTTGTTGCCAGTGTGGCGTGTTGTAGCCTCTTGTGTCCTTGTACTTGAGAGCCTCCGTGTTGTTGAGTTGCCTCAAGCTTGATACTTGGGAGTTTGCCCAAGCTTGTACGGGTTCGGTGACCACCCTCAAGGGTCTCTTAGTGGATCGAGGCTTTCCTCCTTGGAGGAAAGGCTCGAGGAGAATACGGTGGCCCTAGTGGCTCATTGGAGTGCCTCGTGCCTCCACACCGCTCCAACGGAGACGTAGCACCCTTGGGTGTGAACTTCGGGATACATCGTCGTCTCCCCGTGCACCGGTTACTTCTCAACCCGAGCTCCTTTACCTATGCGCTATACATTGTGATATCTATCATGCTTGATTTTATACCTATCTTGTTATCACCTTGTTGCTCATCATGCTAGCATAGGTTGTTGGTGTACTTAGGCAAACCCCTAGTTGATAGGCTTTGAGCTAAACTAGTAAACACTAAGTAAGTTTTATTCTGCCTAGTTTAGCTCTCAAGTAGAAGTTTTTATACACCGCCTATTCACCCCCCCCCCCCCTCTAGGCGACGTCCTAGTACATTCAATTGGTATCAGAGCTAGGGCTCTCTTATCTTGTTGGGCTTCACCGCCAAGAGATATGACGTCGGCTAGAGGATTAGTGCACATTTCCAATTTTACATTTGATGGCACTAATTATGATGCTTGGAAATTCTACATGCTTGATTATTTTAGGGGCATGCACCCACATATGGAGCAAATTCTTGATATGGGTTTTTCTCCTCCTAAGGATCCACAAAATCCATCTTATGAGGAGAATAAAAACTCCTATCTAGATGCTCAAGCTACTAATGTGCTTTGCCGTGTTGTGAGCCATGTAGTTATCTCCTCCATCGCGCCCTTCCGGAGTGCTCATGGGTTTTGGACAAAGCTTCAAGAAATATATGGCGCATCCAAGACCATTGAGGATGATTGCACTCCTTCCACTTCACCAATGTGTGGTAAGACACAAGGTAATGGTATGGTCAGTGGTGATGAACATTTCATTGTTGATAGTGAGCCTTCTCTAGATGATTCTTCATCCATATCCCATTGCAATGTTTCATCTTTGGACTTGAACACTTATAGCACTACAAATGCTTTACATGCTAGTGTTGGTAGTCCTTGCATACCTTCATTCCATGATGATATGCTTTCCTTGTCTTGTTGCCATAATGAAAATACTTTGCTTTCCTCTAGTATTTGTGTGACTAACAATGTAGAGGAAACCGAAGATGCTATGGGCCAAGACAAGATCTTGGATGGAGCTTCAACTAGTTCATCTTCTTCATCTCATGGTACTTACACTTGCCTTATGGATAAGGCTTCTAAGGTATCTCCTTCCTTGGAACCCTATCTATCTAGTGATGATGAGGATGATGATATGGAAGAACTTAATGTTGCTTCCTTAAACATGATGGGTGAGTTGGTTTTTCATGCTCTTCATAAGAAGAAATTTGCTTGCTCTAACTTTATGAAAATCTTGGCTTTTGCCATTGAGAGCACAAAAATTATTGAGAAAAAGGAAGAGCATGAGCGCGAGTATGCAAATGAGATTGCAACTCTTAGTGAAGCTCTTGAAGAACAACAAACCACCAAAGAATCTATTGAGGAGACCTTTACTCTAGAGCTATCTAAATTAAAGGAATCTCGTGATAGAGCTTTAGAGGTGGCACATGATTTTCGAATAAAAAATGTTGAGCTAGTAAGTGCTCATGCTAAACTCCTTGAGGATTTTGAGCTTCTCAAAAATGGCTCTAGGGCTATTGAGAGTGAGCTCATCAAACTCACCGAGTCACATGAGCAATTTAAGGCTCTCAACCTAATAGAGCTTCCTAAGTTGCCTTCTTCTTGTGCTATTATTGATAATGCTTGTGCTACTAACTCTACCTCTTATGAAGCTTCCATCTTGAAGGAGAATGTTGAGCTAAGGGCTCAACTTGCTTTGCTAACAAGCAATTATGAGAAATTGGAAGAAAGTCATGGAAAGCTTTCTAGCTCCTATGATGATCTTCTAGTCTCTCATGATTTGGTAAAGTTAGCTCATGAGGCTATCATGCAAAAGGTAAAATCTTGTGAGCCTCATGTGAGTGCTAGCACTACCTCTCAAAATGTTATTTTTCCATGTGCTAGTGCTTTTAGTTCACCCACCCATGCTATTCATTTATCTTGTGGTGAACTACCTTCTATGCCTTGTTGCTCTACAATTCCATGTGCTAGTGCTAGTAATTCACCCACCCATGCTATTGCTATATCTTGTGGTGAATTACATACCTTGCCTTGTTGCTCTAACAATTAAGCTTCCACTTCCTCTAGTACTTGTGTTGTTAGTAACCATGTAGGGGAAATCGAAAAGCTCGAGGCCCGAGTCACTTCTTTGAAGAAGGACTTGGTAAAGGATCATGAAGGGAAGCAATCCCCCAATGACAAGAGTGGACTTGGATTCAACTCCAACAACAAGAACAAGTCCATCACGCACAAGCGGAAGAAGGGACAAGGGCATGTGAAGGACCCCGCCAAGATTGTGTGCTTCAAGTGCAAGACTGAAGGGCATCATGTTAGATCATGCCCCTTGAAGAAGAAGCCACTTGGCGAGAAGAAACAAGGGAACCGGCCTCAAGATGGAGCTCATGGTCTACCTCAAGGTCAAGCTCATGGTCTACCTCGACTTGAAGAAAGGCCGCTACCCAAGAAGGATCAAACCAAGGCTCCCGTTGTGGAGAAATCAAGTGAGAAGAAGGAGAAGAGAAGGACATGCTACATATGCCATGAGAAGGGCCACATCTCCTCCTTTTGCACTACTGGTAACTCATCCAACCCTATCTTGATTCGTGGTGCTTATTCTCTTTGCAAGGATAAGGTTGGAAATGTGTTTGCCAAATACATGGGCACTCAATGTGGTTTCTCAAAAAGAACCATTTGGGTTGCCAAGCCTATTGTGACTAACTTCTTAGGACCCAACTTGGTTGGGGACCATCAAGCCAAAACTTGATCAATAGGTACATGTGGAGGGCATGGAGGCTTGACTAGTTCATGAAGACTTGGGGGATCTTCATCATTCTAACTTCCTCAAGTCAAGTACTATTCCTTTCATCCTTTACCCATGCTCCTCCTTGCGGTAACAAGTTCTCAACTTCTTTACATTGAAAGTTACTCGCTCCCCTTTCACATGTGTTGGTTTTGTACCTTGCATGTGGTTGTGTATGTTGTGCTTCTACTTGCTTATCTTGCTTCCATGCTTATATATGTTGGGTGGCACATCATATACAATTGTTGTTTGTTGAGCCTATTGCATCTTATTGATATCTTAGTTATTGGCTCATGTGAGAAATTAATGGACTATCCCATTTAGGGGGAGTGATATGCTTTGTGTGTTTCACAATCTTAAAATGTGCGACATGATGAATTAAAATTCTATAATGTCCATTAATTATGTCACTTGGTTCTTATTTGCCTCTTGCATGAAAAATGTCTTCATCACATTGTGCGGGAGTATTGTGCTTTGTGCATCTTACAAGCCTAGAAAATGTGAACATTTGAGGTTGTGTCACATAGAATTGATATTTTAGATTATCTTGTTCCTATGTGACATGTTTGCTCAAACAAATCCCACTTTACCATGTGAAGATAATCTTGGACATATGCACAAACTACCATATGGATATTTCCTAAATACCTCTTGTCCTTGGACAATTGGTAATAAATTGTGTGGTATTGTTCTGGATCATCCTCACACTTGGCTCATGTGCTCAATTGCTTCATTTCTTGCCAAGAATTTGTCCTTGTGGGTTAGACTCCCATATGTCTTCCTTGCTTCTTATATATCTTCTCTTTTCACTTGAACCTTGTTAGTGTTTTGATAAACAATGGTTGAGCGATGATCCCGCATTTGTGCATTTTGTATTCAAACGCAAAATCGTAAATAGTGCACTAATCTTGGGGGAGCTCTCCTATGTTTGCTAGAACACTCCCTTGTTTCAAGAATTTGACTTTGGAAGACAAACCTTTTCTTTTCGGTACTTTTGTGCCATCATGAAAAGCGTTGAGGGTTTGGTTTATTTGGAACCTTGCTTTCTTTGGGAGTTGGCTATCTCATTACTTGATATTTGGTTTTACTTTCCTAAAATGAGATAAGTCCTTGAGCATGCTTGTTTTGGATATCTTGCTCTATTTCTCTTGTACTTATCTGGTGTGTGCATGTTTCTTTGTGGATAAATATCTTTGTGATGTTGTCCACTTAGAGAAACTTGTATACATGAGAGATGGTACATATCTTTTGATATCCCTCTTTGTTGGAGTCCATTCCTTTATTCTAGTTTATCTCTTTGGTGACTCCACAAAGAACTTGGTTATAAGTGCTCATTTTATCCTATTTGCATCTTCAAGCACTCATACTTGATTTTGGCACAAGCTTCGTTTTTACTTGCCTCTTATTAAGCTTGTGTTTGTTTTTGGGTCATTGGATTTCTTGCTTTATTTGTTGAAGCTTTCTCACCTTCTTATTCTCTTGCAATCTTTGATCCTCAATATAGTTTGATTTCCTCCGAATATTCGCCATTTAATATGTGCATTTGATTTCACTCACAATTATGAGAAATGCACAACTTATGGAGGAATGCTCACTATATTGGCCTTCCAAACCTTTCGTCCATTTTGGCAATCGATGCCAATGGGGGAGAAGTTTGGAGGGTTTAAGGGGATTGCTTTGTTGGTTCTTAAGCATTTGCCTTTCATGCCTTGCATTTGTTGCTTTGCATGGTTGAATATTTAGAGGATACTACGCTAGGCTTTAATTGTCGGTATATGCAATGAAATTCAAGTTCATTCACACATCCATATATTATGGGGGAGTTTGTTCTAAATATTCAACTTGGGTTGTTCGCTAAATTCCATATTTAAACCCTATCAAAGAGATTGTCATCAATTACCAAAATGGGGGAGATTGAAAGAACATGTCAATTACCCCATGTGTGGTTTTGGTAATTGATGACGGACTAACGGTTGCATTGAGAATCAATGTTAGGACAAGTCCATAGCCATGTGTTGGACTCAAGGTAGCTACATGGAGAAGACGGAGTACAATGACGAAGAAGGTGTCGAAGAGAGACGAAGACGGTGTTGAAGATGAAGAGAGATGAAGACGGTGTAGAAGATGAAGAGAGATGAAGACGGTGTAGAAGATGGATGAAGACGGTAGCGTGCGTACAAGATGGAAGAAGATGGTGGCGTGTATGTTGGAGGAAGACAGTGGCATGTACAATGATGAAGAGAGTGAAGACGGAGCTTGCCGACTCGAGAGGAACGCGCAAGGATAAGGTTTGTGCTCGATAGGATAGTGGATCACATCATCAGAGAGAGCTCAAACCTTGCATGCATTGCATCGTGTTTCTTGGTTATTCTTGGTTCTTATCCATGAGATGAGTTAGAGCTTGTGTTCATTCTCATGACAAGCTCTAGCTCATCGCAAACGGATTTCGGTTGCATCGCATGTTGCATGTGCGAGGGTGATGATTTTCCCGATATACCATATTGAGAGGTTACACCTCTATGACCATGAGAAAATCATCATCCACTCTTTTCCATGTTTTCACCTTGTGTAGTGGTAGCTCTCGTCGTCCTCTTTCCAACAAAATTGGTTTCATGTCATTCCGAGTTTCCTAGCTCAAGTTATGGTTTTTCTAGTTGCTGCATATTTGAAAAGAAAAAGAAAAATCATTTTGGGCCGGCCGGTACTACCGCTGGAAGTACCAGCCCAACTTCCGCATCAGCTTCCCGAGCCCACTGGATACCAACCGGTATCAGGCCGGTATCGGGACGGTAGTACCGTAACCCGTTTACGGTACCTGACCGGTACCGGGCCGGTACTACCGGCCGGCCTTCTTCCTCCCAGCTTCAGCCACCATCCACCTGATCTGCCCCGCGTGGGCCGCCGCCAGCTCCGCTGCCAAGCCCACCAAGTCAACGCGCCCACCCAAGCCTGGCCGCTGCGTAGCCCGCACACTGCCGCCCGCCCGCGCTCGTCGATCGAGCGGAGTTGACCGCCTTCCCGCCCACGCCCCGTACGGACGAGGCTCTCCCGCGCGGGAGATGCTCTCGCGTGGCCCAACCACCACGTTGCAAGCCACGCTGGCCACGTTGCACAGCTGCTGCTGCGCCCGTTCACACACACGCTCGCGCATGCCCTCCTCGCTTGCTGCCACGCTGCACTCCGCAAAGCGGTACTACCGGTTTTGGGTCGTTTTTCAGATCTGATTTTTTGCGAAAAACGGTAGTACCGCTTTGCACAGCGGTAGTACCGCTTGGGGCGAATCTGACGGTTTTCTTAGCCCCAACAGCTATATTTTGGGCCCCCTATTTATACCTCTCTTCCACCTCCGACCCAAACACTTCTTCCCCTCAATTCTCTCTCCTCCATTGTTGACCTTGAAGTCTTTCTTCCTCCTCTTGATCCCCCCACTATTTCTTGCATATTTTTGGGGGAAAGGAGAGAGGAGATCTAGATCTAGAGCTTCACCAATTGAATCCCTCTCCAAGTGAGGGGATCTAGCTAGATCTAGATCTTGGAGTTGCTTGGTGTTTCTCCTCATATTTGTTCTTCCTCCCTTATTCCCCCAATAGGTTTTGTAGCTTTGTTGGAATTTGGGAGAGAAGAACTTGGGCATCTTAGTGGTGTTCTTAGCCATTGCATTAGGTGCATCGGTTTGGGTTCTCTCCGGGGTTTCGGTCTCGTAGAGGGCGTGTTTGACCTTAGTGGTGTTCTTGTAGCCTTTTGTGGCCTTGTAGCCTTTGTGGCCTTGTAGCCTTTGTGGCCTTGTCGTCTTTGTGGCGTTGTTGCCTTTGTGGTGTGGTAGCCTTAGTGGCGTTGTTGCCTTTGTGGTGTGGTAGCCTTAGTGGCGTTGTTGGCTTTGTGGAGTGTGGTAGCCTTTGTGGTTTTGGAGCCGGTTGTGGCGCGTTGGTGTCTTGGTGGCTTTGTTGCTGGTGTGGCGTGTTGTAGCCTCTTGTGGCCTTGTACTTCAGAGCCTTCGTGTTGCGGAGTTGCCTCAAGCTTGATACTTGGGAGTTTTCCCTAGCTTGTACGGGTTCGGTGACCACCCTCAAGGGTCCCTTAGTGGATCGAGGCTTTCCTCCTTGGAGGAAAGGCTCGAGGAGAATACGGTGGCCCTAGTGGCTCATTGGAGTGCCTCATGCCTCCACACCGCTCCAACGGAGACGTAGCACCCTTGGGTGTGAACTTCGGGATACATCGTCGTCTCCTCGTGCACCGGTTACTTCTCAACCCGAGCTCCTTTACCTATGCGCTATACATTGTGATATCTATCATGATGTATTCTATACCTATCTTGTTATCACATTGTTGCTCATCATGCTAGCATAGGTTGTTGGTGCACTTAGGCAAACCCCTATGAAAGGATCGTATGCCGCACCTAGAGGGGGGGGTGAATAGGTGCTAACCAATTTTTAGTTCTTTTTCAATTTAGGCTTGACACAAAGGTAAATTCTCTAGATATGCAACTAAGTGAATTTACCTATATGACAAGGTTACCAACTAAGTAAGATATAGCTACGCAATATATATGAGATGGAATAGGATAGAGGTAACCGAGAGTGGAGCACGCGATGACACGGAGATGATTCCCGTAGTTCCCTTCCTTTGCAAGAAGGTACGTCTACGTTTGGAGGAGTGTGGTTGCTACGAAAGCCAAACCAACAGCCACGAAGGCTTCACTCAGATCTCCTGTGAGCAACGCCACGAAGGCCTAGCCCACTTCCACTAAGGGATTTCCTCGAGGCGGAAACCGGGCCTTTACAAAGTTCTTGGGGCACACATCCACAACCAAATTGGAGGCTCCCAAATCTGTAACAACACAACAATCAACAACAATACATCAACACAAATCAACTAGGGATCCAAAGAGGAACACTAGCAAGGGGGCCCTCAAACAAATGAGGGGGGAATGTAAATCGCTTCGGTGAGGATGTAGATCGGTGTCTTCTCCTTCGAATCTCCAAAGATCAAGAGCTTTGGTTGGGTGAGGGAGGAGATCTTGCAAATCTTGAGTTCTTGAGGTGGCTCTAATGGAGGTGAGGCTTGGCAGATTTTTGTGCAAATGATTGAGCAAGGAGCAAGGTAGAATAAGGGGGGGTATAAATACCCCCCTCCAAATTCCAGCCGTTGGAGCTTCCGGGGGGCCGGATAATCCGGCCTAAGTTAGGGCCGGATAATCCGGCCCAACCAAAAGTCCGGCCTCTGGGAAAATCCGGCCAAATATCCGGCCAAATGTCCGGCCCCTGTTCAGAGCCGCATCGCCTCAGGTCCTTAGCCGATTTTGGGGGAGCCGGATATTTTGGAAATATCCGGCCCGGATTATCCGGCCCTGGGGCAAATCCGGGCAAATGTCCGGGCAATTATCCGGCCCATGTCCAGGGAGTACTGAGCCACAAATCCTCAAGTCCTTAGCCGAAAATTGGGGGCCGGATATTCTGGAAATATCCGGCCCGGAATATCCGGCCTGGTGATCCTGTTACAGCTTCTTTTTGACACGTCTCACCACATCCATCACACATATATACATGTATCTATATAATCCCTGTACCACTTAATCAAACATTAGTGTATCACATACATTGACATCAAACACACAAAACATATTATGAGAGATGTTCTTTCAATCTCCCCCTTTTTGGTGTTTGATGACAATATACGGATTTGCAAGAGAATCACTATGGAGATCAAGCATGTTGGCAAAACATAGAGGCACCCCCCTTACATGTGTGCATACAAGTAATTTGCATTTGAATACAAATACACAACACATAGGTGCGAGGTGCCTCAGCACAAGTGGTATCCAACATGAGCTCTAACAAGAGACATAGACATATATGAAGTTGAGATAAGGTGGTAGAAATCATACCCATATGGAGATATATAATACGGAGATATAGCATCACACACAATATAATAACCTTGATCTCAACATATAGAAATCTGAAGACCTTAACAATGTCTCACACCACATATAGCACATAGTTTTAAACGGAACAAACCAAACCAAATAGTTCAAATAAGAAGGGGAACACAAGCAGTAAAGGAATGATAAACGCATATGCTTGTGCCCAAACCATGCAAATCCCCGAGAGATGTCCTTATAGAACACTTCTCCCCCTTTGGCATCGAGACGCCAAAAAGGGGAAAAGCGCGATGCTACTCGCCCCATGGAGATCACTCGGAGCCCTCATCGTCCTCAGACTGGTACACCTCTTCCTCTTCTTCATCTTCAGTGTCAGGGGCATCCGAAGAGTTGCGAGTGTAGTTGGCCCTCTGAATGTAGTCCTCAAGATCATTCCACGGAACCTGAGAAGAATGCCACCCACTGTAACCTGGGTGAACTGGAGGCTGAGGCGGAGGTCCTTGCTCACCCCTGAGCTTATGAAGAATGACCGCTTGAGTATGCTGAATCTCAGAACGCCCTCGGCTGGCCGCATAGTTCTCCTTATGAATCTCAATATTCATGCATAGAATGTGACACTGAAACCAACTGAGCTTCCTCACTTGCTTCTTCATGGCAGGAAGATCAGCATGGCGAGCAGGAGCAAAACCACTAGTGCGAGCATCTCCCATAAAGGAGTCAGGAGCAGGGGTACCATGGGGAACAGGCTTCTTCTTGTATGCCTTCTTGACAGAGTGCTTCTCCAATGGGAACCGCCTCAAGTCTTCATCCATGGCCACAGAGTTGTTGATGAGGAGCTGGATATATGGTGCATATGGCATGGTGGTCCGGGAGACCATGGCATCATGAATCTCATTAAAGATGAAGTCCATGACATCAAGAGAGAAGTCATGTTCCTCATTACTATCACGAGCACACCTAAGGCTGAGGTGCGTAAGATCCACAAGAGCACCCCTGAGTGCATCATTGTTTCCACCACTTGAAGCAATGGTGGCTCGAAAGAAGCGGAGCAACTGACCGTAGATGGGAAGCAGCCCCTTGGTAGTACCAACTGCTCCAGAAGAGTTATAGAGATCAAAAAGCACATTTTTATCCGTCTTCTGAGGACCATGGAGGCGACGGCCTCCTTCTGCAGGAAGTCCGAGAATAGAGGCAAACCGGCGCAAGGTTGCCTCACAGTGAGTGGAGCCAGACATCCATTCCATAGTGCGCTCAGCATCTTTCTTGATGGCCAGAGTAGCATAGAATTGTTTAACTAACTCTGGACTGTAGTCACACTGAAGCTTCATCAGATCCTGCAAGCCCATCCTACCAGTCACCCAGATGGCATCCTCAAAATGATTATTTACTGCCAGAAGATCCACATTGATTGCTTGCATGGGTCGCACTTTCTTCATGGGCTCATAAATATCCTTGTAGATGAACTCCTGCTCCATGCACCAGAAACGCCTACCCTCTATCTCATCATCCCTTGGAAGGTCTTCATACCAGTTCTTCATACGGATTGCTGCATAAGTGACAATGTCCATTGTCTTGTAGTTCTGCCTCTATGCCTTGTTCTTCTGCCTTGAAGTGGTGGACTTGCGGGGAGCATTCGGTGCAAACTCATCACTCGACCGGTCATGCCTTGGGCGTCTCCGACCCTGAGAACCACTACCTATGAACAGGAAAGACGGATAACAAAGAGAAGATAATGCTCATAAGTCATGTATGATACAGTAATGTACTCTAGAAACATACTATAAGTCGGTACAAGTCTAGACAAGATAGATTGAATCGACACTGCAGCGGCGATGAAGCTCCAGGCCGGATAATCCGGTGTCCCCGGGGGGGGGGGGGGGGCGGATAATCCAGCCTGACCGGATAATCCGGTCTTCGCGGGGGTCGGATAATCCGGCCCTGCGAATCTTGCAGAACTTGCAATCAAAAACTTGTCTACGACCAGATCGGCCTTATAGCATGCAAGAGGAGTATACTACACACGATTTGGAACAACTAGACACCATCTCCACCAAGAAAATAGCACATACAAATCACAACACCTAGGGTTAGGGATTGTGAGTCATACCCGCATCCATTGGGGAAGCCGCTTGGAGAAGATGATAGCTAGGGAGGAGAGGCACCCGATCCACCCAAAAACTCCGAGAGGGAGCGGACGGGGCGACTCCGGCGAGGAGGAGGAGCTCCGGCGGCTATGGAGGAGAGAGAGGGCGCGTAGGGGGAACTGGTTGCTGTGGCAACTATCCACCCCGCGGCCTCTCTAAATCCCCTCGCAACCAGCCCAGGCCGGATAATCCGGCCCAAAGTAAGGGCGGATAATCCTGCCGGGCCGGATTTTCCGGGTTGCCCTGGGGCCGGATTTTCCGGTTTTCTGGAAAATTCCAGAACACCGGAAATCCTGCCTATCTTTTGTTGGTTATTTGCATAAACCCATATGTGATGCAATGAAGTATCACCCCACATATAAGATGCATATTGACCAATAAGATGGGGCAACCTAGATCATCCGACTGAAAATCCTCAAACTCCAAGTTTTTACCAAAACATGACATATGAGCAAGATGGAAATGGCTTATAGATGAGTGTAGGCTTGGGTTTAGAAAGTTCAAACTGTTAATGGTACATGATCACTCAAGTTTGCAAGATATGAGCAAATAAGGCCAAACTAGAGTGATTTCCCATAAGAACAAGGAGTTGTCAAATAAAAACAATTAAGATCGAAATTACTCCAACTCTTCACAAAGAAGAGTGTGGTGGCCTAGGCCACCATATATGAGTGTTATGGCATGGCACCGCGAAGATATATCTTGGGTCCAAAACACTACTCATCATTGAAGCTCACATATCAACATATGATATAACGAGAATGATTTCTTAATGTTGGCATTATGGGGGGAGGGATAGCTCAATAGTTTAAACTGCACTCCCCCTATTTCCATGCCCACACCTAAACCAAATAAAGTTTTGAGATAGAGGTGTGTTTGCGAGATGGTCAAGCTATACTCCTTGAATCAATGATATTTAGCTCATTCCTCAAATAGCAAAACCTTGCTTCATCAAGAGGCTTCGTGAATATATCGGCAAGTTGATCTTTGGTAGGAACATAGATAAGCTCAATATCACCACGGGCAACATGATCCCTAATGAAATGATTCCGGATCTCAATGTGCTTTGTTCTTGAATGTTGCACCCGATTATAGGCAATCTTGATGGCACTTTCATTGTCACATAATAGAGGCACTTTGTCACAAATGACACCGTATTCCTTTAAAGTTTGCCTCATCCATAACAATTGAGTGCATCCACTTGCGGTGGCAACATATTCGGCTTCGGCGGTGGAGAGAGATATACAATTTTGCTTCTTAGAAGACCAACACACCAAGGACCTACCAAGAAATTGGCATGCCCCGGAAGTTGATTTCCTATCATCCTTGTCCCCCGCCCAATCCGCATCGGTGTATCCATTGAGAATAAAACTTGAGCCTTTGGGGTACCAGATACCATATCTTGGGGTATCAACCAAATATCAAAAGATTCTTTTGAGAGCTATCATGTGGCTCTCTTTAGGAGAAGCTTGATACCTTGCACACACACCAACACTCAACACTATGTCCGGTCTAGATGCGCAAAGGTAAAGCAAGGATCCAATCATGGAGCGATATACCTTTTGATCCACCTCTTTACCATTGGGATCTAGTGCAAGATGACATTTGGTAACCATAGGAGTGGCCACACCCTTCATCTCGGTCATCTTGAACCTCTTGAGCATGTCTTGGAGATATTTTGCTTAATTGATGAAGGTTCCTTCTCTCAATTGCTTGATCTCAAAACCAAGGAAGAACTTCATCTCTCCCATCATAGACATCTCAAACCTATCGGTCATAAGCTTTGAAAATTCATCATTGAAAGCTTTGTTAGTAGAGCCAAAGATAATATCATCAACATATAATTGGCAAACGAAAAGCTCCCCATTGACCCTCTTAGTAAAAAGAGTGGGGTCGATTAGCCCAACATCAAACCCACGGTCTACCAACAATTCTTTAAGGTGCTCGTACCAAGCTCTAGGAGCTTGTTTGAGACCATAAAGTGCTTTATCAAGCTTGTAGACATGGTTAGGAAAGTTGAGATCCTCGAACCCCGGGGGTTGCTTAACATAAACCTCTTCATGCAAATGACCATTAAGAAATGCACTTTTCACATCCATTTGTTGTAACTTAAAGTTATGATGCGATGCATAAGCAAGAAGGATACGGATGGACTCAAGCCGAGCCACGGGACATTACAACAGGACAGAGCTTTGGTAACACAGTCTTGTGTTACTACAGGGCCAAATCAGTGTTACAAGGCCATGTTGTAACACATCTTTAAATGTGTTCCATTAGACCGTGTTACTAACAGGCGTGATAATTGCTACTATATGCTAAATATTGTGTTACAATTATGTTGTAGTAACATGTGTTCTACGTGTTACAACATATACTAGTAGCACGTTTTTGTAACTATAGGAACACACGTAGTAACATGTTCGTTGATGTCAAACATTGGCAGTAACAAATTTTCCCACATATAGTAACACAATTGGTAACGGTTAGTTTTGGCTTCAGTAACACAATTAGTAACATAATATTTAAAATATTTTAATACTATAATTGATGGTTGTCAAAACATAGTAACAAATTTTTGTAACTATCGTAACACCATCGGTATCAATATTATATTAGTATCACAACCTAATTAATGTATTTATTTTTTATTAATTGACAAAAAATAGGAACCCATTAATGCAATATCTATTCTTTAAATAAAAATCATTGCACGCGATTAATAAATTAATGGAAAATAAATTAGTGACTCACAACATGAAGATAACATACAAACTGAAGCACACCACCTTCAAAAATCGAAAAGATCAAAATATTACAAATATTACACCATAGCATTTGCATCAATTTGAACTAAAGAAAGACATATTTGTAAATACTATTACATTTTTTCATTCCATAAATTTTAACTACAATTATTGGTACATGCAAATTTAAAATATTGTCTTCTTGATCCAGCCTCTACGGAGAATTCAACTCGAACGCAACTCGAACCCACCTACTTTTTCAAATCTGCAAAATAAAATTTGACGTAATAGTTACGATTAAATGTGCACAAATATGATTCTGTTAAGCGGAAGGCTAAGAAACTAGGATCTTGAAGCAAAATCATCACCAACTTTTTTGCAGGTACTAACTTCCATGATTAACTCCTCACTTTTCACAACAGGATCAGCTATGCGCATTGAAGCCAACACTATGATAAGAGTTGAGTCATTCCCATTTACATACTTCTGTAGAAGAATGCAATTCATTTTGTGAAGTAGTCAAGAGCAAACAAAGTAACATGTGGATGAGATTAGTGATAGTTATGCATTTGTTATATTTTAAAATCAAGGCAACAGAAAAAGATAACAATACTTGAACGACATACCTTGTTGGTGTGGTGGCCCACCAATTTTCATATGACTACCTTCAATTATTTCTACTCCTTACTGCCTAAAGCCCCGCACGATAACATAACCTATCACATGCATTTTAGCGGGAAAAGATAAGTTAAAGTGTATTGTTTACTGAAAGTACAACAATAAATCAAACCAATGAAGAGAATAAGTCTTCTGCTGTACATTTGAAGCTTACCTTTATTAGTGGAGATACCATGGAATGCTCCACTTATATTACTAACAGTGACAAAGCAGCTCAAGGCTCGGAAATGGGACTTTAAGGCGAGTTAAATTTTGAGATCCAGCAGCAACAATCAAGCAATGAGCATTATGTTAGAGTGTTAAGGAACTGTATATCAGACCACCACAACACCAACGTTTATTAGTTTAAAATTTTGGGACTATAAGTCTGTAATCCATAAATTACAGCCCCTAGAACCAAGAGCTTCCAGTTTGTATGAGACAAATGTGCGATTTGCAGTATAGTCTCGATGGGCATGGATTTATAAGGCATGAACTCATACTGCACTATGAGCAAAATCTGATATACGACACTTAAAGCTGAGGAGAAAATTAGAGAACTGCCTGCTGGTCCAGAACCTACACTTAGCATTCAGTTAGCTGATATGAAAAACAGTGGTTAATCTTGTCCAAAAATAAAGTGATTGGGGCATATCTTGTAAAACAACACACAATGCTCATGGAATGTAGAGTAAGTAATCAGCGCAACATTTTGTGGGCGAACAATGTTCAAAGTTCCATAATGGATTCATCCAAACAAACTTAAATAAATTTCAGTTTTATGCTGTTGGTTGTTGACTGTCCAAAAACAGTTAGTAAATATTTAAGAGGGATTTTTTTCCTTACAAACTTGAAGACTTGGCAAGTTAACAATTCATCAAACATCTCTAGTCCATTGTAAAAGTAAGGAATGTTGCATTTAAAATGGAAGGATTGGACCTAGGCAGACAAAAGGTTACCTTGATCATTCGCAAAAAAAAGGTTACCTTGATGTGCTCTGGGCAGAGCAACGCAACAGAGTTGATTTCGTCCACACCAAAATTATTGACGGGGAAGTCTAGGACTCTAGGTTGGCCGCTTTGCAACTCTCGTAGATTTCCTCTGGCTGTTCATAGCTATCTCGTTTCCACCTCCCTCAATTGTAACAGCCCTCGCGATGGCCTCCGGCAACTGGTTGCGCGCCCTGCCGCGCGTTTGCATGTTACGCCTCGACATGAAAGAACCATACATGACCAACAGGAAATACCCGCCTCTGCAGTTTTCACACGAAACATACGATTGATTGGAGAATCGGCAAATATCACATCCTCCGTAGTAGATTTTTAGGTCTGGCCATTGGCGACGGACCAGCGCGATATGCCGAGATGGATCTGATTTCAAACTGCGTACGTGACATCACGGCTACCAGCGACTCAACCTGGCACTGACGAGGGCGCTGATGGACGGGCGACACGGTGAAGCGCGCTGAAGGGCGGAGCATTGGATGTATCGACGAGGGCGATAGGATTGTGGAGCAGGTGGACGATGAAGGGCGGTGGCGATCTGAAATTAGACTTGAGATCTGATTTATCGGGATTGGGGTTAGATAAATGGAGGGAAATTTTAGCGGGATTATTTTCGAGAACTTTGGCAAATGGGAAAAAACAAATTCGTACCAATTGGTACCATGGACACGTTTATGCGTTAGGAAATTCCAACTCTTATTTTGGATCAGAGGGTGTACAAAAATTGAGTTTTAGGGCATGAAAGGCTAAACCCATTTCTCTGGGAGATATCCTATCCTCATTTGGTGATGCAATTTCTTTTATCATCCCCATAGTTTAGCCTCTTATGCTACATTTGCAGCACAAAAGGGTCGCCCAAAAATAAATCGGCCACCCCACATGAAGGTCAAATGCCAAGCTGAAATCGCTGTCCCATTGCCCCGACCCCGCTCCACCCTTGCTTGGCCTTTCATGCAACATTGGATGGCCACCATTTCCCCTCTACAACGGTGATTCCGATCCACCGTCAAGCCTATCCAGTCGATTCCGGCCGGCCGCTGCTTAGCCCTATGTGTAAGTTAATGGTGACATATACATACAATTGATTTTAATTTTTCTATTTCCACTATAATTAGCTCGCAACACTATGGATGAACACATTATTATGTGTTATTCGCCCTCAAGTTTGTAACACACTCCGGATAACATATATATGTGTGTTACTAAGTCAACACAATTGTATCACATTTTCTCCCACACATGTTTATATGTTACAGTGTTGATATCTCTGTAACACAATTTTGGATCTTATATAGTTTGTGTTACTATCGGTTGTTGGCACACAAATTATGTGTTACTTTAATTTTACATGTAACACATTTTACGATGTGTTACATGATTGTGTTACCAAAGCTCTGTTCTGTTGTAGTGGGAGCATAGGTTTCTCCAAAGTCAATTTCTTCAACTTGAGAGAAACCTTGAGCCACCAATCTTGCCTTGTTCCTCACAACATTTCCAAACTCATCTTGCTTGTTCTTGAATATCCATTTAGTGCCTATAACATTGCGGCACTCCTTTGGCTTCTCTACTAAGGTCCACACTTTGTTGCGCTTGAAGTTGTTGAGTTCCTCGTGCATAGCTTTCAACCAATCCGAATCTTCAAGGGCTTCAAATACTTCTTGGGTTCCACTAAGGAGATATAAGCATGATGATTGCTAAAGTTAGCCAATTGCCTTCTTGTGGTAACACTTGCCCTTGAATCACCAAGGACCTTGTCATGAGTGTGTTCACGAATTTCAAGGTTCTTTTCTCTTCTTGCTAGACGACGGGCCTCGATCTCCTCCTTGGTTCTTCTAGGCCTTGGAGGTTTCACTTGATCAACTTGATCATTTGGGTCCCTGTCTTGACCTTCAACTTGAGCTTCCTCAATTTCTTGAGATTGCTCATCCTCATGTGCTTGATCTTGGACAATATCTGGTGAGAGGAGAATATTGAATGGATATTCATCGGATCCATCATGAATCCGTGATTGATCTTGTCCTTGATCTTGCACACAATAGGGAGGGTTTTGTTCTTGTTCTTGGGTTGGTGCATCATTTGCTTCACTAGATGGGGTTTGTTGATGTTGAGAAGATGAGGGCTCCACCGTGGTAGAGCATAGTCCTTCCCGAGACGCCACACCGTGTCCCTCAATGGGGCGGAAAAATCCCACACCCATTCTTACTATGGCATCTTGAGGTATTTCATCACCTGCACATACATCAACTTGCCCCACTTGGGAGCCATCATTTTCTTCGAACCTCACACTACAAGATTCGATGATAATCCCGGAGGATACATCAAAGACTCTATAAGTGTGAGATTCGGCACCGTAACCAACAAATATACCCTCCAAAGCTTTAGGAGAAAATTTAGATAAACGAACTCCTTTTATTTTGTAGAAACACTTACACCCGAACACCTTGAAGTATGAGATATTAGGCTTGTTCCCGGTGAGTATTTCATATGGAGTCTTGTTCAAGCCCTTGCGGAGATAGAGCCGGTTAGAAGAATGACAAGCGGTGGAGATAGCTTCGGCCCAAAAGTTATAGCGGGATTTATACTCTGCCATCATAGATCTTGCCATATCCATAAGAGTTCGGTTCTTCCTCTCCGCAACACCATTTTGTTGAGGGGTGTAAGCAGCGGAATATTGATGTCGAATCCCCTCATCACTAAGAAAATCATTGTGTGTATAGTTCTTGAACTCGGAGCCGTTGTCACTTCTTATTGCCATAATGAGGAGGTTGTGTTGGCGTTGCACCTCGGTAGCAAAGTCAATGAATATTTGTTGAGTCTCATCTTTCGTCTTGAGAAAGTAGACCCAAGTGTATCTGGAGTAGTCATCAACAATCACCAAGCAATGTTTCTTCGCACCAAGACTTGCATGAGTAATGGGACCAAAGAGATCCACATGAAGGAGCTCCAAGATCCTCTTGGAAGAGATGATGGTTTTGCTTGGATGCGGAGAGTCATGCATTTTGCCTTCAACACAAGCCCTACAAACACGATCTTTGGCAAAAGACACATTTTGCATTAGTCCCACAATATGGTTCCCCTTGTGAAGACTTTGCAAAGTTCTCATGTTGACATGGGCCAAGCGGCGATGCCACAACCAATCCACATCCGCCTTTCTGAATAGGCACATCGCACTTGTCGTGGTGTTCCCCGAAAAGTCCACCACATACAAGTTGTGTTCGCGATACCCAATGAAAGCGACTTTTAGAGTCTTGCTCCACAAGAGGACCACAATATCTTTATCAATAAAGACGGCGAAACCCATCTTGCCAAGGGCGGAAACGGAAAGCAAATTGTAAGCAAGGGTTTTGACAAGCATGACATCCACAAGAGTAATGTTGTGTGCAACCACAACCTTGCCAAAACCCAATACCTCGGATGTAGAATTATCGCCAAAGGAGACGGTGATATTATTTATATTTGGCCTCAACTCCTTGACGAGGTTCTTGCCGTCGTTCATATGACTTGTACATCCACTATCAAGTATCCATTTTGAACCTCCGGCGGCATAGTCCTACATGAGATCAATTCTTGGATTTAGGTACCCATTTCTCAATGGGTCCTCTTTTGTTAGCAACAAGGGTCTTTGGGACCCAAATAGACCAAGCAACATAACCATCATATGGGCCAACATATTTAGCATAAACATCACCATAATAATCTTTAAATAGAACATAGTGAGGGTTAGCATTTCCCGCATCATCATCATTAATGGTTTTGCCCTTAGGAGCTTCACCATTAGTGATGACTTTCTTCTTCTCTTGTGCGGGCTTGGCCTTTTGCTTGTTTGCCTTCTTTGCCTTGGCATTATAACCAAGTCCCTCCTTCCCATTGTTTGATCTTTGCTTACTCAAAAGATCATCCAAAGAAAGTTTACTTTGGGGAGAGGAGGCCTTAGCAAGTTCATCCTTCAACCTAGCATTTTCCTCAATAATATTTGCATGATCACATGAGGGGGTAGAGGAACTAGGCACATCATATGAAGCAAGCCTAATTTGAAGTTGCTCATAAGACTTGGATAGGAGAGTGTATTCACTCTTCAAAGCTTTGTGAGCTTTGTCTAGTTCATCTAGATCCTTCACAAGTTTCTCATGATCAACACCAAATTGGGCCTTTTCCTTTTTAAGCACTTTAGTCTTAGCCCTAGCAAGATCTCTAGCTTTGAAGAGTTTGTTAATTTTATCTTGAGGCTCTTCAATAGTTTCTAGCCTCTCTTCAAGAGAAGCTATAGTTTCTTGACTTTCCTCAAGAGAATTTTTAAGAGCATGGATTTCAAGAGAGTCTTCTCTCTCTATTTGACATTTTTTCTCAAGAGTATCATTTAGTTGAGCTATACGAACCATGAGATTTGAAACATGCTTTTTAGTGTTACCATGTAAGTTAAGAATGAATTCATCAAACTCTAGGATTTATTGTTTCACTTTTAGACTAGCATGATCAACCCCCAGATCACTTGATATGTTAGGCATAGAGGGGCTAGGAGATGATACCTCGGAGGATTTAGCCATGAGGCAACTTTCTTCCTCCACATGAATGACCTCATTGGGGGATTCACTTGGTGATGAAGAGTTAGTGGAGAGGGAGGCAAGAGCGACCAATCCATTAGAGGTTGCATCTTCTTCGTCATCAACATCATCATCTCCGGAGGTATATTCTTCTTGAGTTGATAGCACAATAGATGTGTCCAAGGTAGACCTTGCCATGAAGCAATGTGCATTCTTGATATGAGGGTTCTCATTGGGGGATTCAAAGAGAGATGAAGAGGGAATGTTGGTAGTGACAATGGTGGCCACTTCCTTTGAGCTTTCTTCTTCTTCATCATCACTAGAACTTTCAACTTCATCGGAAGAATATTCTTCCCTAGTCACTAGCACAACTCTTGAGGGCCTCTTGCCCTTCTTGCTCTTGTTGTTGTAGAATTTCTTGTTGGGGGCTTTTGAATATCTGCCATTTGAGTCTTTGCTCTTGTCCTTGGGAATGAGCCTTCCATTATGAGACTCCCTATTCTCATAGGGGCATTCGGCGATGAAATGGCGCTTGTCATCACAGTTGTAGCATGATCTTGTTCTTGGACCAAAGCTAGTGAACCCACTTTTGTTGTTTCTCTTGATGTTGTCTTCCTTGGCCTTGGAAGGATCAACCCAAAAGGACTTTGCATGGAAAGCCATGTGATCATTGTAGTGGAGTTCTAAATCTTCCGGATAGGACATACTCCAAGATGCCCTATATTGTTCTTGAGGGTACACTTCTTCTACGGAGTTGACCGTCAAGGCAAGATTGTTCCCTTTTGACATACCAATGGCACGATTGCGGGAATCACGGGAGTTTTGCTCGAGCACCTTGAGGGCTTGCATCTCGTGCACGGCTTGTTGAGAAGTGAGAGAGGAATGGCATTCTCTCCCAACTAGAGTCTTGACATCAATGGGTTCAAACGGCGTCATGCAATCGATGTACTTATCCTTGATCCAAGAGTCATTGATGTGGGTGGCACCCACATTCCGGAAAGCATCGGCAACGGTGAGAAGCCTTCCATACATGGCTTCATGATCTTCATCCGGTAGCCTCATGAATCCTTCGGCTTGATTCCGAAGATAATTGTACTTGTTCCTTCTCATGCTATCACTTCCAATGCAACTAGCGGCCAAACCATCCCAAGCTTTCTTGGCTGTGGTGAAATCCCGAACACGAGACAATTCTTTTGTCCCCACACTAGTTTGAATCATGTGCAAGGCGGTGTCATTGAGTTGACTATCAACCGCTTCTCTTCTAGTCAACTTGTCGGGATTGTATGGCTTGAAGCCTTCCACGATGATTCTCCAAAGTTCATTGGAGGCACTGCGAACATGAGAACGAAACTCAAATGCCCAAGTATCGTAGTCTTTAACATTAAACTTAGGTGGGTCACCCCTAATGTTTATATGAGGATGGGGAACCGGGATATCGGGAGATAGGAAAGGCGAAGCCACTCGATTGTAGCTCTCACCTCCACTAGTTCCCCTAGGAGATGCAATGGGAGATTTGATAGTAGTTGAGTTATCACCATCCACGGGTTTGGTAGAGGCGGGTAATGCCGAAGCACCTCCCTCTTCTAACACACCCGTGTCCTTTACCTCTACGGCGGGAGCCATGGGAGGGACCGGAGTCAAACGCTCGGAAATCATTTTTCTCATGCTTTCCATTTGAGCTTCCATGGAGGACCTCAACGAATTGATGTCATCCATGGTGACCATCTTAGCGGCCTCTTCCGCAGGCCCATCGTCCGGCATACTCTTAGGCGGTTAAGCCCGAAATCAGAGCCGAGGCTCTGATACCAATTGAAAGGATCGTATGCCGCACCTAGAGGGGGGTGAATAGGTGATAACCAATTTTTAGTTCTTTTTCAGTTTAGGCTTGACACAAAGGTAAATTCTCTAGATATGCAACTAAGTGAATTTACCTATATGACAAGGTTACCAACTAAGCAAGATATAGCTACGCAATATATATGAGATAGAATAGGATAGAGGTAACCGAGAGTGGAGCACGCGATGACACAGAGATGATTCCTGTAGTTCCCTTCCTTTGCAAGAAGGTACGTCTACGTTTGGAGTAGTGTGGTTGCTACGAAAGCCAAACCAACAGCCACGAAGGCTTCACTCAGATCTCCTGTGAGCAACGCCACGAAGGCCTAGCCCACTTCCACTAAAGGATTTCCTCGAGGCGAAAACCGGGTCTTTACAAAGTTCTTGGGGCACACATCCACAACCGAATTGGAGGCTCCCAAATGTGTAACAACACAACAATCAACAACAATACATCAACACAAATCAACTAGGGATCCAAAGAGGAACACTAGCAAGGGGGCCCTCAAACAAATGAGGGGGAAATGTAAATCGCTTCGGTGAGAATGTAGATCGGTGTCTTCTCCTTCGAATCTCCAAAGATCAAGAGCTTTGGTTGGGTGAGGGAGGAGAACTTGCAAATCTTGAGTTCTTGAGGCGGCTCTAATGGTGGTGAGGCTTGGCAGATTTTTGTGCAAATGATTGAGCAAGGAGCAAGGTAGAAGAAGGGGGATATAAATACCCCCCTCCAAATTCCAGCCGTTGGAGCTTCCGGGGGGCCGGATAATCCGGCCTAAGTTAGGGCCGGATAATCCGGCCCAACCAAAAGTCCGGCCTCTGGGAAAATCCGGCGAAATATCCGGCCAAATGTCCGGCCCCTGTTCAGAGCCGCATCGCCTCAGGTCCTTAGCCAATTTTGGGGGGCCCGGATATTTTGGAAATATCCGGCCCGGATTATCCGGCCCTGGGGCACATCCGGGCAAATGTCCGGGCAATTATCCGGCCCATGTACAGGGAGTACTGAGCCACAAATCCTCAATTCCTTAGCCGAAAATTGGGGGCCGGATATTCTGGAAATATCCGGCCCGGAATATCCGGCCTGGTGATCCTGTTACAGCTTCTTTTTGACACGTCTCACCACATCCATCACACATATATACATGTATCTATATAATCCCTGTACCACTTAATCAAACATTAGTGTATCACATACATTGACATCAAACACACAAAACATATTACGAGAGATGTTCTTTCACCCTAGTTGACAGGCTTTGAGCTAAACTAGTAAACACTAAGTAAGTTTTATTCCACCTAGTTTAGCTCTCAAGTAGAAGTTTTTATACACCGCCTATTCCCCCCCCCCCCCCTCCTCTAGGCGACGTCCTAGTACATTCAATGGTTTTATTCTTTTCCTAATTATTTTTGAAATTATTAAAAATCTGAAAAGGGGTCCACCTTTCATATTATTTTTATTTACAAAAATTGAATTCAGAAAAATAGCAAAAGACTTATGGCGTCATGTTGACGTCATGCCGACGTCAGTGCGGCCATGAGCTCTCAGGTTGAGCTCGGCCTCGACGCTCCCGTGCGCGAGAGGATGCGCACGAGGGCGCGTTCGACTCTGCGCATCGCGGGCGACCATATGTGCTGGTGGCGCCGCCCATTATTGGGCACCGGAGCTTCGCCGAGACGAAGCCCGACGGCGACGCGGATAGGCGTTTGGCGCGGCGACGCTACAGAGGGGGAGAGGAGGAGTTGCGGGCACGGGGAGAACGAGGACCTCACCCTGAGCGCGATGGAGTGGTTGGCGGCGCTTGGGGTGGCCGAAGACCGAGGGAATCGACGACGGCGACCGTCGGCAACGTCGGCTACGGTTAGGGTTTCCTCGCGGGAGAGCACGGGAGAGGGGAATACTGGAGGTCTAGGGTTTGGATAGTCGGCAGAGCGATTTATGGAGCAATTTATGCCAGCGCCATCGGATGGCCGCGCGCGATAGGCACCTGCTTGGATCGGCATGGACGATGGTCTTTTTGCTAAAAACCCCTGGGGTTTTCCTGGGCTGGGTTGGCTGCTGCTGGGCCGGCCTGTTGGGCTCTGCGTGGGAAGAGAGAGGGGAGCAAATGGGTTGTCAGCCCAGAGAGAGTGAGAGAGGGAGGGTTCTCTCTTTTCCTTTTCTCTTTTTCTTAATTCTATTTTCAAACTCTTTTGCATTTTGAAATATGTTTGAAACTTCAAACTTTTAGAAACTTTCAAAATAACCTAGGCTTGTCAAACATCTTACAAAATGCCATGTAGGTTGACTTTGCAATTTTGAAATACTTTGAGCATTTGAATACAGAGAGAGATTCAAACCAACATTAGGGTTTTTCAAATATATCCATAATGCAATTTTCTTAGGAAAAATTCATGATGCTCATGATGCACAATCAAACCCTAATCTAGGTTTAGCGAAAAGAGGGATGTTACAGATCTATTCCCCTTAAAAGAATCTCGTCCCAAGATTCCAAGGTAGGAATAGAGAAACTAACAAGTACTACACTGGTCTTCAACGATCTTGTCAATACCACGACAATCTTGAAGAGGCTCATCCATGGCATCATGAACGAAGTTGATCCACCACATGAAGCGCTTCATTTTCTTCCTTTGAGGTTGTTGCTCAACAGCACCTAAAAGAAAGAGGGAATGACACTGGATGGTGGATCTTCACAAAGATCGAGTTTCTCATGAGCACCTAAAAGAAAGAGAGAAGATCCGGCGTACAATCTGAACTCCTACAACTGGATCTCGTTCGGGACGTGGGAGTTCAACGCGCACCGCCGAGCTAGATACCTCTGTGACCTCGACTACTTCGACCGCGAGATCGCCGCAGAAGAAGAGGAGAACAACGACGAGGACGAGGAGACGGAGCGCGCAGACAACGATCACGATGACGGCGGGCCGGCATGGGATCCGGAGACCCAGCCGCCAGATATTAGCGAGGACAAGGCCATTGCCATGGCACTGGCCAATAGCGAGCTCGACGAGCTCAACGAGCTCGCTAAGTGGGGCGGGCTCGCAATCCGGCTCCGCGAGTCGGCGCTCGCGCAGGGGAGGTCGGTGACTCCTCTGGCCACGCCGATGCGTTCCAACGACTGCGCATTGGCTGCTGCTTCGGCTTGGGATCCGTGGCCACCTTCACCACAGCCTCCTGCGCCACCGACGGCCTAGCCGCAGTTGCCGCAACCTGCCCTTCCTTCTCCACCGCCGGCGTACCAGCTTCCATTGCCGACGCCGGAGTTCATCGACCTCGTCACCGACGACGAGCAGTAGCCATTAGCTAGGTTTCAGCAGGCCTTTATGGCCCTTTTAAAGTTTTTTATGTTTTTTTATTAATGTAAATTATGGTTTTTATCAAAGGGAAAAAAGTATGCGTCGTGCCGCTAGAGCCACCCGATGCAAATGAACACGTGGTCGATTTCGACTTTTTTAGCCGACGTAAAGGGACGCGACCCGTTTGGCCGTCCGTAATGCGTGGCCCTGCTGGGAGCGAGAAACTACCTCATTATATGAACCACACACTTGCATCTAGTAGGCCCTATTTTGAAATTTTATCTTCTGCCGGGACATGTTCCCGTAATATTTACATAAGTTTTCTCATCTGGTTTTTAGTTCAAAACTTTATATTTTTTTATAAATAACGTATCTACAGTGATTTTATTTTCCTTGTTGAGCTCTGAAGGGTCTATTGATACATGTCCAGTGCCGTACATGCTTTGTTTCAACTGCTAAGGGGCTGCACTGAACTGAGCACCATTATGCTGCAGGCACGGGTAGAGATCAGCAGGGTAATGGCCAGAACATGCACCAGATTAACTGCAAGAACTCACAGGGCCGAATAGAGAATTAAGCTAGACCGAGATAAAATGACATTCAAGCTGAGGGGGAAGAAGTGCTGCTGCTGCAAGCGATAAGGGGATTGAGAAACAAGGAAATGTGATTTCGACACTGACACCCTTGTCCCGGAATACCCGATCGATGTTTGAACAAGAGAATCACATGGCACAGGATATCGGTAAGACCTACGGGCGCAATGCCGTGGCGAGATTACCAAAATTTTATAGGACATATAGGTTCGCGGCGGGAACAGAAAACCTGGACAAGCGCGGCTGCGGGGAGGGGCTCGGGTCGCTTACCTGGGTTCTGGAAGGCGGAGGCACGGCCTCCCCCGACGCCCTAACGCGCAGGATCGTGCGCCTGGCGCACGGCCGCGGTGGCTGGAGGCGGCCGCCATGGCGAGCACGGGGCGGAGGAGCGGTGGAAAGGGGAGGAAGAAGAAACGGGAGCGGCATGAGGGAAAAGGCCAAATGGGGTTGGATTCGGGCGCGGCGAGTAAACGGCCAGGAATTGGCGCGGGCGGCTTTCCGCGACGTGGTCCTCCCACTCCCACTCCGGCCACGCCACTGAGAAGCCGACCACCCGGCCTCTTTGCTATCCCTTTGGCTCAAAATGACAAAAAACATGACAAAACAAAACGAATACCTCCAACAAAATATTACCCCCTCCTTTATCAAAAATTGGATACATTTAGTATATCGATATATCTAAACCCAATTTGATAAGGTTGAGACATCTTTTTATGGGTGGAGGGAGTACTTGTTATAGTTAGAATGCATACATGGGAGTTGGAAAGAGAAGAATTTTACTTCTAAATCACCACAAGAACATCACACACATGTTTATAGTTTTATCAATTTTGAACAGAAAATTGCTGTCTTTGAATAGATCTCAAGTTAGAGACACTTTTTTTTATCAAAAAAGTTAGAGACACATACATCCCTATGGAACAATTCCTTGTATATCATCATCTTTGTTGTTCGAACTTATATTTGCTTTCTTCCAGAATCAGTAGCTGACTTCCTGGTTATTCTCATTTTGTCTGCAGGGTATATCTGTGCTCCTAGAACGTTTGGCTCTTACCGGCTATGTTAGCTTAGTCAGGGCTGTAATACATTGATGTATTCACCCATGTCTTTTCTTTACCATGTACTTCAATGTTACTGCTCAAACATGTCAGACATACATATGGTACATGGCATAAATAGCTTTTCCATGCCAAAAAAAAATATAATGCTTGTTATATTTTGTTATAGCACGGTATTAATCTCAGTTTACATCAACACCGTATTAGTTCTTCCGGATTTCTACGAATATTTGTCAGAAATTTTATTCGCGTATTCTAATAGGAATTTAAAATTAAATAGATACTTACCTGAATATTTTTGTCTTTAACTTCTGAGGTTCCTAATCTTCCAAGACTCGCTTACGGAAAGTTAATAACTGAAGAAAAATCCAGGCCCCTACTTCTTCTTTCAGGGCACATTCACTGGCCTTCTCTTGATTTTTTGTGTGTGGAACATTCACTGTGGCTGACGGCGAGGAAGATGGCACCCAAGACAGTGCGACATGACTTTGACACAGTGGCGATTTTCGTGCACCGGTTGATATGGAAAGAGCGAAATTCCCGGATCTTCGAGCAGGAGCTAAGCATGGTAGACAAAGTGTTTGAGCTGACTATCGAGGAAATGAGGGTCTGGCGAGCAGCTCGGTTGGCTGCGTAACTTTGCTTTAGAGTAGCTTGGTTGAGGTGTGACAATGGCTTTCATTTTCCTCGGCCCTCTCCCCGGGCTTGTTTTCTGCGATGAAAACGCAGCTGTAATTCTTGTACACCTTGTATAACTCTCTTTCTCTTGATAAAATTCGGCCGATGGCCCTTCAACATTCACTAGCCTTCTCTTGAAATTATTATGGTCTTTCCTACCAATCCAGATCTTGCTGATTAGTCCCTACTTAATTAGCCGGTTAGCATGTTGTTGTTATGCCTTGTTATTTGTAGTTATTGAAGGTTAAAAATTCTTGAGCAGATGCATACTTTTGATCGAAAATGTTTATAATTGTGGTAGTCTACATGTCTGTTCAGTAAGCTTACATACGTGTAAGTATTATTGCAAAAATCACGTGATTTGTATAATTTCATATATGTTTGTAACCTTATCCTGCACAATGGTTGTTGAACTTGTAAAAGCAATATTTTTCAGGCCAAAATACAGAATGGTATTTTTCTCACTTTGGCTCTTGAGTACTAGCACGAAACTATCCAAAGAGCATGGAGATATAAACTTCCATTCATCTAGTATAAGATCATCGTTTGATCAATTGCATGCAACGGATTTGGTCAGTAATTGCAATATTTTTGTTGCGCCATGTTAGCTAAATCCTGTTGTTATGACCGGTATTGGTTATGTTAGGAGGGGGCCCAACCATGGGCCCAACTAGGGGCTTAGCCCATTATCAGTTTAGGGTTTAGCTCTTTATATACCAGATGTAACGATGCAAACAATCAAGCAATAATCAGATTCATTATTGCCGACTCCCTGAGGAGTCGGTCTCTCCAAACCTAGCCGCCGCCCTCCTCTTCTCCGCGCGCACGAAGGCGCCCAGCCGCCAGCGTCCGCCGCCTCGTCCGCACACCACTCCCTCCTTCCCCTACAAACTACGCCCTAGGCCCGGTAAAGCTGTTGGTTCTACCAATTTGGTATCAGCTAGCTCGGCTGCGATCATGTCGTCTCCGCCGCCCACCACCACGTCGTCCGCGCCTCCGCCCGTTCCTTCGGCCGCCGCCACCACGGCGCGTTCTCCAGCGGCCGCCACGACGACGGGCTCCGCCGCGCCGGCGCCCGTCATCTACACGCCCGAGCAGATGAGCGGGGTCGTCAACGACCTCGTCACCGCGGTTCAAGGCATCCGCCTCTTCTTGGTCGGTTCCCAGGGGCCCCCGACGCCGCCGCAGCCGGCCATCTTCTCCGTGCCGACGCTCGCACTGTGGGTTCCGCCCTTCACGGGCGTTCCGCTGCAGCCTCCGCCGGCGCCGGCCCAGCCCTGGCCGCAGTGGCCACCGTCCGCCCCCGCCAGCCCAAGCGCCGCAGCAACGGGGGGCGTTCCCATCCACCAGATCCGCTTCCCCCCGTCGCCGTCTCTGCTGCCGGTGTGGCTCGCCGCGTCGTCAACTCAGCCGGTCTGCACCACCGCTGCCGAGCCGCCGATGCCCTCCCTCCCGGGCACCGCCCCCGGGGGGTATGCACGCCCCCATGAGGCGCGCCCCGACGCGCACGGCCCCGGCGGGGTGACACAGCCACCGCCCTGCTACACCAAGGTCGACTTCGCCACCTACGATGGGTCGGAGGACCCCCTGAACTGGCTTAGCCAGTGCGAGCAGTTCTTCCGCGGGCAGCACACCCTGGCATCGGATCTCACCTGTCTTGCCTCCTATCACCTCCGGGGCGCTGCCTAGACGTGGTACTACTCCCTCGAGCAAGACGAGGGTGGCATGCCTCCCTGGGACCGTTTTCGGGAGCTATGCCTCCTTCGCTTCGGTCCGCCGATCCGTGGGAGCCGCCTCGCGGAGCTGGGACGCCTCCCATTCACGTCCACGGTGCAGGACTTCACCGATCGCTTTCAGGCACTCGCCTGCCACGCTCCTGGGGTCACGGGGCAACAGCGCGCGGAGCTCTTCATCGGCGGACTCCCTGATCACATACGGGTGGACGTGGAACTCCAGGCCCCCCACGACCTGCAGAGGGCGATGCACTACGCTCGGGCGTACGAGCGCCGATCCCAGGCGCTGCAGCCGCCTCCCCCGAGTCGCGGGGCCCGGCCACCCGCCCGCCCCCCGCCGCCCGCAGCGCGGGCCACGCGGCCAGCACCGGCCGCTCCCGCAGCGACGCAGCGTACCTTTCGGCGCCTCACCCCGGCGGAGCAGTTGGAGCGCCGTCGCCTCGGCATGTGCTTTAACTGCGACGAGCCCTACGCGCCGGGTCACGTCTGCCCGCGCCTCTTCTACTTGGAGACGGTAGACGATGGCGACGCGGACACAGGCGTCGACACAGCGACGTACACCGCCCTCGACGCCGCACCAGCCATGGCGTGCGTGGTCTCGCTCCATGCGTTGGCAGGCATCCGCAACGAGCAGACGATGCTCCTACCAGTGACGATCCACGACGAGCAACTGGTGGCCCTCCTCGACACCGGCTCCACACATAACTTCCTGCCGGAGGCCATCATGCGTCGTTTGGGCCTCCAGCCGACGGGCGGCGATCACCTCCGCGTCACCGTGGCCAACGGCGATCGCCTTCGCTGCCATGGCGTGGCGCAGCAGGTGCCGCTCTCCATCGGCAACGAGCACTTCACCATCGTGTGCGCCGGCATCGACTTGGGCTGTTTCGACTTCATCCTCGGCGTGGACTTCTTGCGGCCCCTCGGGCCCATACTGTGGGACTTCGCCGCCTTGACGATGACCTTCTGGCGCCAGGGCCGCCGCGTCTGTTGGACGGGCATTGGGGGCGCCGCCCCGGCACCGCAGCTCCAGCTCACCACGGCCGACATCGACTCCGAGCACCCTCTGTTGGCCCACCTCCTGCAGCAGCACGGCGACCTTTTCGACGAGCCGCAAGGCCTTCCGCCTACCCGGGTGTACGATCACCGTATCCACCTCGCCCCGGACACGGCGCCGGTGGCCGTGCGGCCTTACCGCTACCCCCAGCTGCAGAAGGACGAGCTCGAGCGACAGTGCGCCCTCATGCTCGCCGCGGGCGTCATCCGGATCTCTACGTCGCCATTCTCGGCGCCGGTGCTTCTCGTCCGCAAAACGGATGGTACATGGCGCTTCTGCATTGACTACCGCGCCCTCAACGCGCTCACGCTGAAGGACAAGTGTCGAGGGTGCTCCTCGGCAATGCCCTCCGATAGGGGCTTAGGGTTGATGGAATCCTGCAAGCTGACACGAGACATCGGTTCATAGACAAGCGGGGAGAGCGATTTACCCAGGTTCGGGGCCCTCGATGAGGTAAAACCCTTACGTCCTGCCTGTCTATTTTTGATTATGATGATAATGGGTTACAATGGGGTGCCGAATAGTTCGGCTGAGATCTCGTTGAGATGGCTAAGTGCTATGATGACCTAGCTCTAAGCTTCTGTTGGCTAAGATCGCTAAGATTGATTGTGTCCCTCGGCAGCCCCTCTCCTGGCCTTTATATAGGAGGCCAGGTCTCAAGAGGTCTAACCGAGTACGACTAGGTTTACAATAATTTTAGATCTAATCTTTCCTTGTTCGGCCGCCTCTTTGTTTTGCTTGCCAAGGGATCTTCTGGTGCACCACCCGGTTGGGCCGCCTTGCCTCCAAGTGCCTTCATGGGCCTCCAGCTAGTCAATACAGGATAGGGCAACATCGGTTACCCGAAGGGTAATGCCCACGTCAGTAGCCCCCGAGTGTCTAGCCGAAGATAGTTCGGGTAGAGACTAAAGCATGCCTCCACCTATTGTTCTTCTCCTTGATTGTTCTTGTTCTTCTTGAATCTGCATCATCTTCCTCTGTCGGGTGCGCGTCAGCGCTCCCGATGGGAGTAGCCCCCGAGTCTAGGTACGGATGCTTGCAATCTGTGCATAGACTCAAGTTGTACCACTCGAACATTTTTCTCTGTCGAAGTTTTCTCCGCAAGTCTTCGTAAGTCATCCGATACATTTTCCTCATGCAAGGGATAATGAGTAACGTACCCAACTTTTGCTGGTTAACTGCTGATGGCAAAACAACATTACCCTACACAGAATCAAGTCTCCGGGCATGATCCTGGAATGCAAAAAAGTTCTGTCGGGTGCGCGTCCAGCGCTCCCGATGGGAGTAGCCCCCGAGTCTGAGCACGGGTGCTTGCAACCAGGTGCAGACTTGAGTCGAGCAATTATCTCTTCCTTCAAGGCTTTTTTCTTCGAGTCTTCATTCTGTCGGGTGCGCGTCTAGCGCTCCCGATGGGAGTAGCCCCCGAGTCTAAGTGCAGATGCTTTGCAATCTATGCGTAGACTCAAGTTCACCATCCGATATCTTTTTATTCCTTCGAATGCTTCGAGCATTCCTCACGACATCATTGATGACGCTTTACTGATATCTCGATTTTGACTGACAGGACGTAACCTGCTGGGCCTACTCTTTCTCTGTCTGGCCCTGTTTTTAAGCAATATCCGCCCTTTTCGCACAGTTACCAAGGCGTCTCCTCCATTTCTGCAATCTTTAATAGAAAAGATCCACTGAATGAACCGGTAGCAATGACACGTGCCCACACAGCCCTCAAGTTCTCCTCTCCTTAAAATCTCCAAAGGACGAAAATCCCTAATCTTCTCCCACATTTTCCGTAGCATCTTCTCGCCCTTCTTCTTCTTCCTCCCTTTGCTACTGCGGCACCGCTACCACTGCTTTTCCAATCTTCCCCAGATCTCACAATGGTGAAGAAGAAGAGCCTTACTACCGCCGCCAGTTCTACTAGCGGAGGCGCCGCCGCCAAATCTTCCGAAGGGGAGCGCTCCGGACGCTCCTCCCCCAGCTCCGGCGCCGCCAGCGCCGCCAGGCTCGATAGCCAAACCTGGGGATTGGATAGCGTCAACCATCACCAAGTGCGACGAGAAGAGATCCCGAAGCCTGGGATTAATCTCCTCCGATGAGGGGAATGTGATTTTTCCAGGTGCGATTTCTCGGCCCAATCCACCTGCTGGCTTTACCGTGATGTTCCTGTCGTTCCTATATCGGGGTCTCTCGCTTCCTGCTCATGAATTCCTTCTTCATCTCCTACGGACCTACGAAATCCAACTGTGGCAACTTACTCCTAACTCAATCCTTCACGTTGCTGTGTTCATTACCCTCTGCGAGGCGTTTTTGGGTATTGAGCCTCATTTTGTATTGTGGAAAAAGATCTTTTATGTAAAGAGGTACAGCAGTAGTAATGGATCTTTTGTCACCGGAGGAGTGGGGTTTGTGGCTCGTTCGGAGGTTAATTATTTCAACTTCCCAATGAGAGGATCTGTGCAAGGATGGAGACTGAAATGGTTTTATGTCAAGGATTCCTTGTCAACCGAGTCCCAGCTTCCTCGCTTTGCCGACGTCCTCGAAGCCAAGCCTAAGGATTCCTGGAAGAACATTCTCTCTCCCGATGAAAGGGCAGCAGCCGACGAACTATTTGCCAAATTTCTTCGAATCAAAGAGGCCAATGGCCAAACTATGGTTGGCACAGAGGTGGCAGCGGTGTTCCTGAAACGTCGAGTCCAACCAGTCATGGCCAGAGTTCGTCCGATGTGGTTGTATTCAGGTTCGAAGAATGAAACCAGGATTAATGCTGCCGGACTGTCGGAAAAGGAGCTGCTTGATGAAGTCCATCGCCTTACTTTCTTTAGTCAGGAAGACTCGATCCCATTGATATCTTCTTACACTCCTCTCGATGTCGATCATCCGCCGCCAGAGGTAACTTCCCTTTTCATATTCTCACTATGCTGTTTCGACTTGGTCAATATAATTACTATTATTCTTATTCGTCTTCCTCTTCGACAGGTCCCCATAGCCTCTAGAAACTTGCACGATTCGCCAAATGATACTTCTGAGGGAAGAGGCTCCTCAGTACCTGTTGATTTTCACACTATCGAACACACAGGCCCAGAGAGTGAACACGATGATCCGATAGATTCTGAAACTGTTCACACCGATCTTCCTCCTTCAGCCGATGATGCTTGCAACACAGAGGGATCAGTGCGTAATGATGACGCTGATCGTGATGCCTTTGTTAATGCAGCTATGGAGGAGACCAGGGTTTCGCCCGTGAAGAGATCAACCGGCGGCTTTGCCGATGAAGACGATCTCTTCGATATGTAAGCACCTTCTTCCCTGATGCCATATTTTGTCCCCTTAATTCTCGCATTCTTTTCATGACTTATGTCGATCATTTCCTTTTTGTAGTGACGAAGGTTTCACTGAGCCTCCGTCTAAGAAAGCCAAATCTAGTGCTGCTCCACCGGCTGTTGCGGCTTCCGAAGCTTCGGCTCCTAAGGCAACCCCCGCGGCTCAGGCATCGACTGCTTCTTCCCTTTCCAAGGGGAAAGATGTTCCTGCCGCCACCACGACTCCTCCTTCTGTAAGTCCCTGATGTCTACGGGTGCTTCTATTCTTGTAGACAGTGTTGGGCCTCCAAGAGCAGAGGTTTGTAGAACAAAGACAAGTTTCCCTTAAGTGGATCACCCAAGGTTTATCGAACTCAGGGAGGAAGAGGTCAAAGATATCCCTCTCATGCAACCCTGCAACCACAAAGCAAGAAGTCTCTTGTGTCCCCAACACACCTAATAGGTGCACTAGTTCGGCGAAGAGATAGTGAAATACAAGTGGTATGAATGAATATGAGCAGTACTAACGGCGCCAGAAAAGTGCTTGCTGGCGTGCAGTTGATGGTAGTAATATTGCAGGAAGTAAAGATGCAGTAAAACAGTAAACAAGCAGCGATAGCAGTATTTAGGAACAAGGCCTAGGGATCATACTTTCACTAGTGGACACTCTCAACATTGATCACATAACAGAATAAATAGATAGATGCTAGACTCTACACCCTCTTGTTGGATGATGAACACCACTAACTGTGTAGGATTAAACGAACCCTCAATGCCGGAGTTAACAAGCTCCACAATATTCAATGTTCATATTTAAATAACCTTAGAGTGCATAACAGATCAACATAACCAAACCAAGTACTAACATAGCATGCACACTGTCACCTTCACACTACGAAAGGAGGAATAGATCACATCAATACTATCATAGCAATAGTTAACTTCATAATCTACAAGAGATCACAATCATAGCCTACGCCAAGTACTACACGATGCACACACTGTCACCATTACACTGTGCAGGAGGAATAAAATACTTTAATAACATCACTAGAGTAGCACACAGATAAATTGTGATACAAAACGCATTGCAATCATAAAGAGATATAAATAAGCACTTCACTATGCCATTCATAACAGTGAATAAGTATTCTGTGAAATATAGCCTAAGAGACCCACACGGTGCACACACTGTCACCTTTACACACGTGGGACAAGGAGTCTCTGGAGATCACATAAGTAAAATCCACTTGACTAGCATAATGACATCTAGATTACAAGCATCATCATATGAATCTCAATCATGTAAGGCAGCTCATGAGATTATTGTATTGAAGTACATAGGAGAGAGATGAACCACATAGCTACCGGTACAGCCCCGAGCCTCGATGGAGAACTACTCCCTCCTCATGGGAGACAGCAACGTTGATGAAGATGGCGGTGGTGTCGATGGAGGAGCCTTCCGGGGGCACTTCCCCGTCCCGGCAGCGTGCCGGAACAGAGACTCCTGTCCCCCAGATCTTGGCTTCGCGATGGCGGCGGCTCTGGAAGGTTTCTCGTACCGTGGCTTTTCCGTATCGTGTTTTAGGTCAGGGACCTTTATATAGGCGAAGAGGCGGAGTCGGAGGGCTGACGGGGTGGTGACACAGTAGGGGGGCGCGGCCCAGGCCCTGGCCGCGCCGCCCTATCATCTGGTGGCCCCGTGGCCCCCCTCTGGTGGCTCTCAGGTGTACGTTCTGGAAGCTTTGTGGAAAAATAGGATGCTGGGCATTGATTTCGTCTGATTCCGATAATATTTCCTTACTAGGATTTCTGAAACCAAAAACAGCAGAAAACAGCAATTGGCCCTTTGGCATCTCGTCAATAGGTTAGTTCCGGAAAATGCATAAAATCATCATAAAGTGTGTATAAAACATGTGTGTATCATCATAAAAGTAGCATGGAACATAAGAAATTATAGATACGTTGGAGACGTATCAGCATCCCCAAGCTTAGTTGCTGCTCGCCCTCGAGTAGGTAAACGATAAAAAGAATAATTTCTTAAGTGACATGCTATCATAATCTTGATCAATACTATTGTAAGCATATGAGATGAATGCAGCGATTCGAAGCAATGGTGAAGACAATGAGTAAACAACTGAATCATATAGCAAAGACTTTTCATGAATAATACTTTCAAGACAAGCATCAATAAGACTTGCATAAGAGTTACTCATAAAGCAATAAATTCTTAGTAAAGGCATTGAAGCAACACAAAGGATGATTAAGTTTCAGCAATTGCTTTCAACTTGTAACATGTATATCTCATGGATAGTTATCAACATAAAGCAATATAACAAGTGCAATAGGTAAATATGTAAGAATCAATGCACACAGTTGACACAAGTGTTTGCTTCTAAGATAGAAAGAATAGGTAAACTGACTCAACAATAAAGTAAAGGAAAGGCCCTTCGCAGAGGGAAGCATGGATTAAATCATGTGCTAGAGCTTTTTAAGTTTTGAAATCATATAGAGAGCATAAAAGTAAAGTTTTGAGAGGTGTTTGTTGTTGTCAACGAATGGTAGTGGGTACTCTAACTACCTTATCAACCAGACTTTCAAGAGCGGCTCCCATGAAGGACGTTATCTCTACCAGCAAGGTAGATCATCCCTCTTCTCCTTTGTTTACACATGTATTTTAGTTTCATTATTGATGGATGACACTCCTCCCAACCTTTTGCTTACACAAGCCATGGCTAACCGAATCCTCGGGTGCCTTCCAACATTTCACATACCATGGAGGAGTGTCTATTTGCAAAATTAAGTTGCTTACTGATGAATCAGAGCAAAACATGTGAAGAGAATTATTAATGCAAGTTAATTAATTGGGGCTGGGAACCCCATTGCCAGCTCTTTTTGCAAAATTATTGGATAAGCGGATATGCCACTAGTCCATTGGTGAAAGTCTGTCCGAAGTAAATGACAAGATCGAAAGATAAACACCACATACTTCCTCATGAGCTATAAAACATTGATACAAATAAGAGATAATAGCTTTTGAATTGTTTAAAGGTAGCACATGAAGTATTTGCTTGGAATGGCAGAGAAATACCATGTAGTAGGTAGGTATGGTGGACACAAATGGCATAGTTTTTGGCTCAAGGATTTGGATGCACGAGAAGAATTCCTCTCAATACAAGGCTAGGCTAGCAAGGTTGTTTGAAGAAAACTCAAGTATAAATGGTGCAGCAAGACTCACATATGAACATATTGTAAGCATTATAAGACTTTACATCGTCTTCCTTGTTGTTCAAACACCTTAACCAGAAAATATCTAGACTCTAGAGAACAATCATGCAAACCAAATTTTAACAAGCTCTATGTAGTTCTTCATTAATAGGTGCAAAGTACATGATGCAAGAGCTTAAACATGATCCATATGAGCACAACAATTGCCAAGTATCAAATTATTCAAGACATTATACCAATTACCACATGTAGCATTTTCTGTTTCCAACCATATAACAATTAACGAAGCAGTTTTCAACCTTCGCCATGAACATTAAAGATAGAACTAAGAACACATGTGTTCATACGAACCAGCGGAGCGTGTCTCTCTCCCACACAAGCATTTATTCAGAGAATGAAAATAACAAAACGAAAATAAAAACAAACAGACGCTCCAAGTAAAGTACATAAGATGTGACCGAATAAAAATATAGTTTCAAGAGAAGAAACCTGATAAGTTGTCGATGAAGAAGGGGATGCCTTGGGCATCCCCAAGCTTAGATGCTTGAGTCTTCTTGAAATATGCAGGGATGAACCACGGGGGCATCCCCAAGCTTAGACTCTTCACTCTTCTTGATCATAGTATATCATCCTCCTCTCTTGACCCTTGAAAACTTCCTCCACACCAAACTCGAAACAAACTCATTAGAGGGTTAGTGCATAATCAAAAATTCACATGTTCAGAGGTGACACAATCATTGTTGACCCTTCTGGACATTGCTCAAAGCTACTGGAAGGTAATGGAACAAAGAAATCCATCCAACACAGCAAAAGAGGCAATGCGAAATAAAAGGCAGAATCTGTCAAAACAGAACAGACCGTAAAGACGAATTTTAAAGTGGCACCAGACTTGCTCAGATGAAAATGCCCAAATTTAATGAAAGTTGCGTACATATCTGAGGATCACGCACGTAAATTGGCAGATTTTTCTGAGTTACCTACAGAGAACCCTGCCCAAATTCGTGACCGACAGAAATCTGTTTCTGCGCATTAATCCAAATCTAGTATGATCCTTGCTATCAAAGACTTTACTTGGCACAACAATGCAATAAAATAAGATAAGGAGAGGTTGCTACAGTAGTAAACAACTTCCAAGACACAACAAAACAGTAGCAAAATAAACACATGGGTTATCTCCCAAGAAGTTCTTTCTTTATAGCCATTAAGATGGGCTCAGTAATTTCAATGATGCACTCGCAAGAAATAAGAGTTGAAGCAAAAGAGAGCATCAAAAAGCAAATTCAAAACACATTTAAGCCTAACATGCTTCCTATGAAAAGGAATCTTGTAAATAAACAAGTTCATGAAGAGCAAAGTAACAAGCATAGGAAGATAAAACCAGTGTAACTTCAAAAATTTCAGCATATAGAGAGGTGTTTTAGTAACATGAAAATTTCTACAACCATATTTTCCTCTCTCATAATAACTTTCAGAGGCATCATGAACAAACTCAACAATATAAGTATCACATACAACATTCTTATTCACATGCATAAAAGTATCATTACTCTCCACATAAGCATAATCAATTTTATTAGTTGTAGTGGGAGCAAATTCAACAAAGTAGCTATCATTCTCATCATCAAATATAGGAGGCATATTGTAATCATAATCAAATTTATCCTCCATAACAGGCGGTACTAAAAGACCAATATCATTATAATCATCATAAATAGGAGGCAAAGTATCATCAAAGTAAATTTTCTCCTCAATGCATGGGGGACTAAAAATATCATGCTCATCAAAGCCAGCTTCCCCAAGCTTAGAATTTTCCATATCATTAGCAACAATGGTGTTCAAAGCGTTCATACTAATATGTTCCATAGGTTTTTTAATTTTCGCATCAAACCATCCATGTCTTAAATCAGGAAATAGAATAAGAAGCTCATTGTTGTCCATTATGCCTAACTAGTGTAAACAAGAAACAAAAAGATGCAATTGCAGGATCTAAAGGAAATAGCTTCGAGCACACACACAACGGCAACAGAAAAGTACTTTACCTGGGACCGGAGTATGAGTGCCTTTTACCTTTCCTCCCCGGCAACGGCGCCAGAAAAGTGCTTGATGTCTACAGGTGCTTCTATTCTTGTAGACAGTGTTGGGCCTCCAAGAGCAGAGGTTTGTAGAACAGCAGCAAGTTTCCCTTAAGTGGATCACCCAAGGTTTATCGAACTCAGGGAGGAAGAGGTCAAAGATATCCCTCTCATGCAACCCTGCAACCACAAAGCAAGAAGTCTCTTGTGTCCCCAACACACCTAATAGGTGCACTAGTTCGGCGAAGAGATAGTGAAATACAAGTGGTATGAATGAATATGAGCAGTACTAACGGCGCCAGAAAAGTGCTTGCTGGCGTGCAGTTGATGGTAGTAATATTGCAGGAAGTAAAGATGCAGTAAAACAGTAAACAAGCAGCGATAGCAGTATTTAGGAACAAGGCCTAGGGATCATACTTTCACTAGTGGACACTCTCAACATTGATCACATAACATAATAAATAGATAGATGCTAGACTCTACACCCTCTTGTTGGATGATGAACACCACTAACTGTGTAGGATTACACGAACCCTCAATGCCGGAGTTAACAAGCTCCACAATATTCAATGTTCATATTTAAATAACCTTAGAGTGCATAACAGATCAACATAACCAAACCAAGTACTAACATAGCATGCACACTGTCACCTTCACACTACGAAAGGAGGAATAGATCACATCAATACTATCATAGCAATAGTTAACTTCATAATCTACAAGAGATCACAATCATAGCCTACGCCAAGTACTACACGGTGCACACACTGTCACCTTTACACACGTGGGACAAGGAGTCTCCGGAGATCACATAAGTAAAATCCACTTGACTAGCATAATGACATCTAGATTAAAAGCATCATCATATGAATCTCAATCATGTAAGGCAGCTCATGAGATTATTGCACTGAAGTACATAGGAGAGAGATGAACCACATAGCTACCGGTACAGCCCCGAGCCTCGATGGAGAACTACTCCCTCCTCATGGGAGACAGAAGCGTTGATGAAGATGGCGGTGGTGTCGATGGAGGAGCCTTCCGAGGGCACTTCCCCGTCCCGGCAGCGTGCCGGAACAGAGACTCCTGTCCCCCAGATCTTGGCTTCGCGATGGCGGCGGCTCTGGAAGGTTTCTCGTACCGTGGCTTTTCTGTATCGTGTTTTAGGTCAGGGACCTTTATATAGGCGAAGAGGCGGAGTCGGAGGGCTGACGGGGTGGTGACACAGTAGGGGGCGCGGCCCAGGCCCTGGCCGCGCCGCCCTATCATCTGGTGGCCCTGTGGCCCCCCCCTCTGGTGGCTCTCGGGTGTTCTGGAAGCTTCGTGGAAAAATAGGATGCTGGGCATTGATTTCGTCCGATTCTGAGAATATTTCCTTACTAGGATTTCTGAAACCAAAAACAGCAGAAAACAGCAACTGGCCCTTTGGCATCTCGTCAATAGGCTAGTTCCGGAAAATGCATAAAATCATCATAAAGTGTGTATAAAACATGTGTGTATCATCATAAAAGTAGCATGGAACATAAGAAATTATAGATACGTTGGAGACGTATCAGTCCCTTTTGAGTACAACGCGAATTTCTTGGAATGTGCCTTGTCTAATGATTCTTTGTAAAACATCCTTTCTCCTTAAGGACCTACGAGGTGTTATTTCCTATTTGGAGGCCTTCGCTTCCCAGTTCACTTCTTTGGAGGCAGACAAGGTTCGACTGCAGAAGGAAGTTGAATCTTCTTCCTCGAAGTTGGACGGCGCAGTCAAGATAGCTGCCGAAGCTCACCAGGAAATCGACTCCCTGAAGGAGGAAGTGGGCAAGCTGAAGGAAAAGCTGAAGGAGGAAGAAGCGTCAAGGCTAGCTGCCGAAGCTCAGGCAGCTGAAAAAGATGAACTCCTTCGCCAGTCTTCGCTAGCTTTGCTTGGTAATCTCTTTTATACTTTTCTGTCGATTATCATATTTTACGAATTCGATCTTCTGTTAATGATCCTTTCCATTCTATTCTTTTGCAGAAGCCGCCAACATCCCCGCCAGTGCCTTGGACAAAGTTCCAAATAACTCCCCTGCAAATGGTGTATCGATGACTCTCGCCTCCCACCAGCTTACGCGGGTGCTTCTCGAAAAAGGAAAAGGTGCCATGGCGCGGATGCACTTGATGATCTTCCCCAAGGTCAAGCAGGGCAAAACTCTGGGGCAGTTGATCGATGCCTTCGCGGTTGACACCAAGGAGGTTATCGAGGTATTCAAGCGCACTTCGCGTACCTATGGTGCCCTCCTTGCCTTCCAACTTATGATGGGTCACGGCTTTAAGGCTGACATCGAAGAATTGACTAAGGAGCTGCCGAAAGAGCAAGATGGGCAGTTCGTTGATTTAAGCGCCTTTAAAACGTCTGCCCTTAATTGTGCTCGCCAGCTCCTTGAACTAGTTTCGTCAAGGAAGACATCGGCTGGTCCCAGTTTATCGACTCAGACCCAAGCCCCTTGATTTTTGTAACAAACTTATCTTCGAGCTGATGTGAAACATTGTTCTGTTGCAAAACTTATGTTTGTAATAAACTCCGTGCTAGCAATGTTGCTAGTACACCTTTGTTATGATATTTTTACTTGCACTTCTCCCGATGGGAGTTACTTCGGATGCTCGATTTGACCGGATCCGTCATCCCTTTTAACGTTGTTTCCTGCAGGTTTTCCCAGTGCCCTCATTTGTCGACGACTCTTCGGGTGCTCTTCCTGAAGGTGATCGAATCCAGCGTATGAAGGATCGAATCACTCAGATGGAAAAAGATCTGCGCAGCACTTATGCCTTAGCTGCTATTGTCAATAATAAGAGCGAGATTGCAGCCGAAGTGGAGCGGTACGCTCTTACTGAACTGCATAAAGCTACCGAGAGTTTGAACTGTAAGTTTCTTGATCCCTGCGCTCTTTTGTCAACAACGCCTTGTCTGATCCTCTGTTGATTCCTTTGCCAGTCATAGCTTTAAACCGTGCGGAAGAGAACAAGCGGATTCACGAGCGTGTGCACGCATTGACCCAGCTGTCATCAGCCGAAGAAATTTTCTGGCGAGACCACTCGAAGGCTTCGGCTGTAGCACAATTTATAGATCGGGTTCAACAAGTCCACCATTTCTTCGACAAGTGCTACAAAGCCATGAGGGTAGTTTGGAAGACAATGTTCCCTTTAAACGCGATTCCCCCTACGCTGCTGACTCTGATGTCTGAGTTTGGGAATGCCAAGAAGATTCGAGACTTGGTGCGAGCTCAAGTTTTCGCAGGGGCCAGGTTTACACTTGCCCTTGTGCTTGCACATTACCCCTCAGCGAATCTGCTTGCTGTCGCCAATGCGGTTGGTGACTTGGAGACTCTGTATCCGAAGGTATTGCTGCCTGCCAATATAATTGTCGACAAGCTTGAGGAGTATTCGAAGGTACCTGAGGAAAGAGAAACTCCGCAAGGGTGATTTCAGGGATTAGGGTTGTTTTGTAAATAGGTTATTTTGGCTACTTCATCCAAGTGTTAGGATTGTTTAGCCGAAACTTTTTATTCGGTAGATACATGTATATGTACTCACTACTAGGAAATGGCCTACCGCCGGCGTCCTGAAATGGCCTACCGCCGGCGTTCTTGCATTCGCCGGCGATCACCTCGCCGGTGGTAACGCCTCATCGCCGGCGCCTCCCAATTCGCCGGGGGTAAGTGCCGTTACCGCCGGCGTTCTACCAATTCGCCGGGGGTAAGTGTTGTCAATTCGCCGGGGTTAGTCTTACCGCCGGCGTCTTACCATTTCGCCAGGGGAAACAGGCCGTAGTGCTGGCGATTGCAAAACGCCAGGGATACATGTACATTTCGCCAGCGTTAACATTAGCAGGAGTAAAAAAATAAATCTCGAATTTGACAGTATATACACCAGAATTCAAGCATATATACAGAATATACAGGCAATTACCAGAATGATAGCAAAATAGACATCATTAGCAAGATACACATCATTGGCAATGATACACATCATTAGAAAGTCCTGAAATGTCCATAACATGCATGCATGCATCAATAACACAAGTTTCAACCATAGTTCAAACATCACGACTCGAAGTAGCACATGTTACAGAAATACATATAAGTCCAGTCGACGACCTAGCTAAACAACAATGACATAGTAAACTAGAGAGGCGGTGGCGGCAAGCATCATCACGATGAAAGGGGTCCTCCACATCTCCCTCCTCTGTCCCGCTCGAAAGTTGGCGTATCGAGTTTCCGCCTCCTCCAAAGTGGTGTACCCCTTGTAGCTGTTGCCGCTGAAATGGTGGACCTGCCTCCTACAGTCTTCCCAGTCCTCGTAGACTCCAGGAACCCTGCCGTGGTAGACGACATAGTACGTCATCTATGCAAACACACAACAAAGAAATGTAAGTTGTTAGTACATCCATAGAGAGAGATATAACATATAGGTGTGCAAAAGAACAAACATAAAAAATACTTATGTAATTTATGACTAACATTTGCAGGACACAAAAGTTTTTGACTCAAGTCTACTTCGGCGGGAAGGGACGGATGCCCTCGAGCGTGTTGAATGTTCTCTCGTCACGTCCATCTTCGAATCGGCCTTCTATCTCGGAATTAGAAAGTGCGGAGGCATAGTTGAACAAGCCACCATTCATGATGACATCCCTCCAGAGTATTGTACAAATGGTCCGCTGGATGGCACGGAAGTCGCCTCTCACGTTTTCATCGGTGGTGTCCGCCATGTTCACGAACTTCCCCTGCAGAGCAGATGGCAACAAGACATCGTTCTGAGACCTTACAACCGCCCTCATCTGTAGGATGGCAAACCATGCCTCCATCCCATTGTCATCCACCGATTGCTTTAGGCAGGGGAACTTGGTTATGTGGTTGCACACATGGCAACCCTTAACTTTCTTCTCATGCCTGAGTTAGTTGACGCCAACCTCAGCTATGAAACCGCTGAGGGCTTTATCAAGTGTAGACTTAAGGTCGGTGAAGTCTTTCTCCTTATCAAGCCCGGAGTCGAGATAAGTGACATGGGAATGATACGGGTGAAAGAGGAGGAGGGTGCAATACTTGAATCTGCGCAAAATGGAAATAAACCATCATACTCAGCTATTAAGGAAATTCATGAAAGAATGTAATATAGGGTACTTTAGTAACCAAATACTTACTGGCGGAAATATGTTATGACAAAGCAATTCTTATCCTTGTTTAACACCAAGAAATTCTTGATATAGTTGGCGAGAAACGCTTGTTCGGTCTGGGCGATAGCTGGAGTCATGTAGTAGGGGTCCATGATAGCGATGTGCGTTGTGTTCTCCATGGCGATATCGTGCGCCATGCTGAGCGATATGAGGCGGACCAAGCTTCGGTCTAGCTGTTGCATGTGCAAGAGCCTGAAGATGTCTTCGTACCGAATGAATATCAAGTCCGCAGGGTGTGTGTTGACAAAGCCAAAGCCAGTGGGCACCTTGGCGATCAAAATCGGGTACGAGGGATTTCTATCTTGAAGAAGTAGCTTCTCCTTCGTTAGAATAGCATCATGCACGCTCCTCATATCCGGCGTCAACAAGTTGACATAGTGTGCCGGCAGCATCGGCTCGCCTAAGTGATGCAACTTCCTCCACGGGGTCGGCAACTTGTCATTAACCACTATCTTGCTTGCCGCAACATCTCCCGACTTCTTCCGCTTCCTGCCCTTCTTCTTACTGCAACTGGCCGGAGCGGCGTTTTGTTTCATACCTTCCATGGTCGCACCAAGGAGTGTCCTCGGGGTAAGCCCAACTCGGGGCGGAGTGGTGAAGGCGGTAGTGTCCTCCTGCTCGGGCGTTTCTTGTGAAAGGAACAACTTCTTCTTTAGGATATGACCGGCGGGTAGGATATGACCGGCGGGTGGCTTGTAAGGAGAAACCGCGTCGGCATCGAGCTCGGCGATGAACGTATCAATGGGAGCTTGATCGATGTCCAACGCCTTGTCGTGCTGACTCTCGTGCTGACTATCGGGCTCAAAATGATCATAAGCCGGTGGAGGACTGGCCCTGCCTTTGCCTGCCGTCAAAGCAGTCGTTGGAGCTGGGACCTTGGCTTGGCTCGGGGCATCCGTTGCATCCTGAGGAGTGACCATGCCATAGCTTGCCTCCGAACCTGAGGCGGTGTTCAGCCGAATTAGGGCTTTCGGCCATAGAAGGATGTGATTCTTGAGGTCCCCGAGAGTGAGCGGGGTTTCCGTTTCCGGGGGTTGATAAGGAGGATGGAGGTCTTGCATCCCAGTAACGACCGGTTCACACGAACCCGGCTCACGCTATCATCCATCCTGACGCAGTGGAAAATCCGTTGTGTTGGCAGGATGACATTGCCGCTCGCTACAGCCTTCAACTTGTTGTCCACATTCAGTAGCAAGGTGCAAGGAGTCGCGTTCGCCTGTGAAAACATGTGTAGGTCAGAGAGGGGCGACGACAAAGTAACTAATTTGTAGAGCTTGAGAGACTAAATTAATTACCGTGAGGGCGTCGAGCTCGGCTCGCGTTGAAGGACCGAGGCCAGGCGTGCGGGTGACCGAGGGGCTAGTACCGGGGCCCCCAGTCCGGCGAATCCTCTCTAGCGCCGACATTGCCGGCGGGTGGAGTCACCAAGTTGGGTGTGCATTGAGCGTGTCTAGTTGGAGGCCGGTTGTCCGAGTTGCTGGCGCCTAGGCTGATAACCGGCATCGGTCCCTTACCGCCGGCGTCGAAGTAATTCTTCATCGACAGCACAAGATCAGGGATGATTTCATTGACCCTGTTGGCCAGCGCGTCATCGACCTTGCTAGCAACCTCGGCACTGACGCGTTGCTGAACCTCGGCACTGACTCGTTGCTGAACCTCGGCACTGACGCGTTGCTCCATGGTTGTTTCCAAGTCGGCCACCTTTTTCAGAAGAGCCTCGTGCTCCCGGTCCTTCTGCGCCTGCCGCGACTCCCTAGTGCTTGCGGGCACGTCCAAGCCATAGTCGGCAAGCTTGCGACCTCCTCCGGCGCCGGGGACACGGTGGGGCTTGTCCAAAAGCGGCCGCGCCTTCACGGTGTTCAGACCCCTGATAAAAGGCGTGTCCCACGGGACTTTGCCAGTCGACGTCTGGGACGAGGAGCCAGCTGATTCGGCGGCTGCTTGTTCCGTCAACTGCCAGAAGTAACATGAACAATTTTAGAATGTAATGGACTTGGTCGCTGTCGAGACCCCCACTGCAGTCAACGACGCTTCAAAAACCGTTAACGCGGTAGACAAGCCTGAAGATAAGAAGAACCCCTTCCTTGCTTAGAATAGTTGAATAATGTTTAGCTTTCTCTTTTACTTTCAGCAGGGTTTCCCCTTTTTTACGCCCTTTAGTGCCGTGTTTACCTTATTAATGAGAACTTCAGTTTTGATCCCTTGCTAAGCATGCAGTAATTTGGAACACTTAATCCGCAGCATCGTAAACTTTGCTTGCACCCCTCGGTGAACGATGGTGCAATGTAGTACGCGGCAAAAGATTGTGTTCCGAAAAAGCCTCTACGAGTGCTAAAGGATGCAAAAACAAGGGCGATGACCTTTCCCTCTGCTATAGATGCCTCTACGAGTGCCGAAAATAGCAAGAGTTTGGAAAAATACATAATACAACCCATGTTCGATATTTTACTTATGGAAATATCAAAGAACAACGGGCTCATCGGCAGAATCATTGCACCCGAAATATTCGGGAGTGACTATCGAAACATACATCGGTTCAAAGCAAAGTTGCACATACAACGGGTTTAGCAAGACCTGCAACACGAGCTGATCACTCAAACATTTGCTGACCAACGAATACGAAAAACGTTTAAACGGACAATTAAGATTTGCTGATCATTTCTCTTCTCGAGACACCTGTCCTATGGATCATGCTCATCTGCCCTCGTGGTGGTGGAAACGCCTCATTGGGTTGATGAGGTTGAGCCTGCTGGACTTGATGCTGCGGTGGAGGTGGGGGTGGTGGCGGTTGCGGTTGCTGGCCTGCCTGCTGGATGAGTTTGTGCATGTCAATGAACTGCCGACAGTCCCTGAGCAGGTGACTCGACTTCGTTTTGCCGTCCTTAGAATCGACGTACGAGTGCAGGTAACAGGGGGCATTGATCTGCTCAGCGTAGGGCAGTTCGGGAGTCCTTTGCTGCCATGGTTTATAATTGCCACGGTTCTCAGAGTTGTTCCGATTACCGTCCTGTCGATCGTCTCTTCTATCATCATATCGATCGTCCTGCCGATCAGAGTATCCTGCGGCCACCAGGTTGTTGTCGTCATAGTTGTGGTTCTTCCTTCTCTTGTGACGATCCCTTCGGCCACCCAAGTCGTGCTTCGGCTGGTCATCGTCTTCGTCGTCACTGCGCTGTCGTGGCCTTCGCACGTTGTCCTCACCATCAGCCCAGCTGTTGGCGATTTCCATTAACTTGGTTATGGTTTTTGGCTTTTTGCGTCCGAGTTCTTCTATGTAGCTTTCACGCCGGACGCCATCGCTGAAAGCGTCGATTGCTCTGTCGACAGATACATCTTCGGCAGCGTTTAGGAGTTTGGTGAATCTCCCGATGTATGAGCGCATCGATTCCTTCTGCTTTTGCTGGCAATTCCGTAACTCTTCAATCCCGACGGGTCTCTTGTATGTTGCTTGGAAATTGGCAACGAAGGCGTCTACTAGGTCATCCCATGATTTAATGGAACCCTTCGGCAGCCCCCTTAGCCAGGCTCGCGCTGAATCCTTTAGGTAGAGCTGCAAGCACTGCATTGCTGCTATCTGGTTCCCCTTATGCAGAATCACAGTCTACAGGTAGTCGTCTATCCAAGATCTTGGCTCCTGCTGCCCATCGTATTTGGCAGCGTCGGTAGGAGTGGGCTTGAACTTTTTGGGCGGCATCGCCTCGCGGATTTTGTAACTTAAACAGTCGGCTCCCCTGAGCTCGCCGTCGTACTCCTGATCCTCATCCGAAGAATCACTATCATTCTCCTTCCTAGCGGCGCGTCGTCGCCTTGCTTTGTCGATCCTGCTCTGGGTGATTTCATCCCGAGCATCTCTCGCATGATGCTTTGAGCCACTAGCCTGCACCGTGGTCTTTTCCTTTTGCAGAACTAGATTATTTCCCAATATCGCGAGACTTTCTAGGGCGCCTCGATGAGCTTGAGCCATGGATCCTTCAGGGCGCTGGTCGATGAGGTATGCGGCGAGGTTGGCTGTTGCTCCTGCAACGGTTTTCGGCCGTGGCATGCCCGCGGTGTCCGTAGTCATAAAGGACTTGGTCAGGTTCGACGTTATTTCTCTAGCGTCATCTTCCGAAAGCCTGGATAGTCTCGACCGGTGCTTGCCTGCCCCCTGAGTATTTCGAGAGGCGCTCCCTTGCGAGCCTCTTCGTCGTTCGCTGGATCGGTCTGCCGCAGATAGGCGTCTCTCGAGGGTGGCTTGCTCTTTCGATAGGTGCTCCCGGTTTTTCTCTAGTATAGAGCGGTAAGCATTGAGGGTTCCAACCGAGGTTCCTGCGGGGAGCGGCGTGTTGTTAAGTACTGCCGCTTTGGCTGCTGCCCACTCCTCGTCCGTGATGGTGTAGTTGCTGTTGTGGTTGCTGGCGCTTTTTTCGAAACTTGCTCGTCTACTGGAACGAGGAGTATGATCTCCGTCTCCTCTGTGCCTTGTGTTTCCCGTGTTATTGGCGACATAAACTTGGTGATGCGCCGTTCTACGGGTGGTTCTTTGGACGATGTTGTCGATACTGTCCTCTCCCGATGAATATTGGGCATTACAGATGAACGGTGTGTCGCTCAATCCTAGCCCGTGCCTGGTGTCGCAGTTCAAGCAGTAGTACGAAGTTAACTCCGAAGATGTGGGATTGTCGGATCCTATCGACATGGAAGACGCCGAACGGGGAGTCGAGGGCGCAGTGAACTCGTCGAGCCTGTCAGACCAGCCGAAAGGTCGAGTGATGATGACGCGCTTGGACTCGTCGATCTGGAAGTGGGCGATTCCAGCAGTCGAAGGATTCCTTCCGCGTTGACGTTGTAGTGGACGCTGCCGAAGGTCATCTCCATGTTTCCTTGTAGATCTGAGAAGGTTGAGCGGGAGGAATCGCTGTGCGGGGTGAACTCATAGGAGCCGAACCGAATCGGGCTTCCTAGGTTTGGTGATGATGGTGTCGATGAAGTTGCCGATGAAGTTGCCGGTGACATGACTGGATCTGCCGATGACCGATCTTGTGCCGACAGGGTTCCCACAGACGGCGCCAATTGTCGAGGGTGCTCCTCGGCAATGCCCTCCGATAGGGGCTTAGGGTTGATGGAATCCTGCAAGCTGACATGAGACATCGGTTCACAGACAAGCGGGGAGAGCGATTTACCCAGGTTCGGGGCCCTCGATGAGGTAAAACCCTTACGTCCTGCCTGTCTGTTCTTGATTATGATGATAATGGGTTACAATGGGGTGCCGAATAGTTCGGCTGAGATCTCGTTGAGATGGCTAAGTGCTATGATGACCTAGCTCTAAGCTTCTGTTGGCTAAGATCGCTAAGATTGATTGTGTCCCTCGACAACCCCTCTCCTGGCCTTTATATAGGAGGCCAGGTCTCAAGAGGTCTAACCGAGTACGACTAGGTTTACAATAATTTTAGATCTAATATTTCCTTGTTCGGCCGCCTCTTTGTTTTGCTTGCCAAGGAATCTTCTGGTGCACCACCCGGTTGGGCCGCCTTGCCTCCAAGTGCCTTCATGGGCCTCCAGCTAGTCAATACAGGATAGGGCAACATCGGTTACCCGAAGGGTAATGCCCACGTCAACAAGTTCCCCATCCCGGTGGTCGACGAGCTCTTCGATGAGCTCCATGGGGCTCGCTTCTTCACCAAGCTCGACTTACGGTCGGGCTACCACCAGGTGCGCATGCACCCGGACGACATCGCCAAGACGGCGTTCCCGGACGACATCGCCAAGACGGCGTTCCGGACCCATCATGGCCACTTCGAGTTCGTGGTGATGCCCTTCGGGCTCACCAACGCGCCAACAACATTCCAGGCCCTGATGAACGATGTACTCCGCCCCTATTTACGTCGGTTTGTGCTCGTTTTCTTTGACGATATTTTGATCTACAGCGCCTCGTGGGCGGAGCACCTACAACACGTCGCCATCGTCTTCAACAAGCTTCGAGCGCATCATCTTCACCTTAAGCGCTCGAAGTGCTCATTCGGGACGACATCGGTCGCCTATCTCGGCCACGTAATCTCCGCCGAGGGGGTAGCCATGGACGCCGACAAGGTGGCGGCCGTCGCTGCGTGGCCGCCTCCTCGTTCGCCGCGCGCTCTCCGCGGTTTCCTGGGTCTCGCCGGATATTACCGGAAATTCATCCGGGACTTCGGCATCATCGCGACACCTCTCACGCGGCTTCTGCGCCGCGACGCCTTCGCCTGGAATGACGAGGCGACCGCTGCGTTCGAGGCCCTGAAGGGGGCCCTCACGACGGGCCCCGTTCTCGAGATGCCGGACTTCGCGTGGCTGTTCATCGTCGACTACGACGCCTCCGGCGTGGGGTTCGGTGCCGTGCTTCACCAGGGCGATGGGCCGCTTGCCTACTTCAGCAGGCCCTTCGCCGCGTGCCATCTCAAGCTTGCGGCGTACGAGCAGGAGCTCATTGGCTTGGTGCAGGCTGTGCGCCATTGGCGTCCCTACCTTTGGGGGCGCTTGTTCCAGATTCGCACGGACCATTACAGCCTCAAGTACTTGTTGGATCAGAGGCTCTCGACTGTTCCGCAGCATCAGTGGATCAGCAAGCTGTTCGGCTTTGATTTCACCGTCGAGTACCGGCGCGGGGCGCCTCAACACCGTCGCCGACGCTCTCTCTCGCCGCGACGCTGTCGACGAGGACGGCGCACCTGAGGGGATGGCATTGTGCATCCGTTCGGGCCCCTCCTTCACCCTCTTCGACACCATCCGCCAGGCTACTGCAGTGGCGCCTGACGCCCAGCTTCTGCGGCATCAGCTGGAGGCGGGCGAGTTGGAGGCACCATGGCGTTTGGCAGAAGGGCTACTCTTGCACGGGCGCCGGATCTTTGTGCCCGACCACGACGATCTTTGACACCAGGTGCTCCTGCTGGCCCACTCGTCTGGCCATGAGGGTGTCCAGAAGACCCTTCACCGTCTCCGCACCGACTTCTACATCCTTGGGGATCGGGCCTTGGTCCAGGATTGGGTGCGCTCTTGCGAGATATGCCAGCGCAACAAGACGGAGACGCTGCGACCGGCAGGGATGCTGCAGCCGTTGGAGGTGCCCTCCCAGGTCTGGGCCGACATCTCCATGGACTTCATTGAGGGCCTTCCCAAGGTGGGCGGCAAGTCCGTCATCCTCACGGTGGTCGACCGCTTCTCCAAGTATGCACACTTCATCGCGCTTGGACACCCGTACACCGCCGCGTCCGTTGCTCGTGCCTTCTTCGACGGCATCGTCCGCCTTCACGGTTTCCCCGTGTCGATCGTCAGTGATCGGGATCCGGTGTTCACGGGGCACGTCTGGCGTGACCTTCTCCGGATGGCGGGCGTGAAGCTTCGTTTCAGCACGGCATTCCATCCTCAGACGGACGGCCAGTCCGAGGTGGTTAACAAAGTGATCGCCATGTACTTACGCTGTGTTACAGGTGATCGTCCTCGCGCATGGGTGGATTGGCTCGCTTGGGCGGAATATTGCTACAACACCTCCTACCATTCCGCCCTGCGTGCCACGCCATTTGAGGTGGTCTACGGTCGGCCTCCACCGCCTATCTTGCCGGTCGATCCCGCGACCGCTCGGACGGAGGCTGCGGGGGAGCTTCTCCGCAACCGCGACGAGATGCTTGCTGAGGTGCGGCAACGTCTCGTTCAGGCTCAGCAGCTCGCCAGGCACTACTACGACGGTCATCATCGCGAGGTGGCCTATGCGGTGGGCGACTGGGCGTGGCTGCGCCTTCTTCATCGATCCACCCAGTCCCTCGACCCGCGTGCGAGGCGCAAGCTTGGACCTCGCTACGCTGGCCCCTTCGTCATCTTGGAGCGCGTGGGCACACTTGCATATCGCCTTCAGCTGCCAGAGGGTTCCCGCATCCATGATGTCTTTCATGTGGGTCTGCTGAAGCCTTACCGTGGGGAGCCGCCGGCAGCGCCACCAGCGTTACCGCCGATCGCCGATGGTCGTCTTCTTCCGAGTCCGGCGAAGGTGTTACGTGCTCAGCTCCGTCGCGGCATTTGGTACTTGCTGGTGCAGTGGGAAGGCCTTCCGGAGGAGGAGGCTACTTGGGAGAAGCGCGAGGAGTTCAGCCAGCACTACCCCGACTACCAGCTCGAGGACGAGCTGTTTGCACAGGCGGGGAGAGATGTTATGACCGGTATTGGTTATGTTAGGAGGGGGCCCAACCATGGACCCAACTAGGGGCTTAGCCCATTATCAGTTTAGGGTTTAGCTCTTTATATACCAGATGTAACGATGCAAACAATCAAGCAATAATCAGATTCATTATTACCGACTCCCCGAGGAGTCGGTCTCTCCAAACCTAGCCGCCGCCCTCCTCTTCTCCGCGCGCACGACGGCGCCCAGCCGCCGGCGTCCGCCGCCTCGTCCGCACACCACTCCCTCCTTCCCCTACAAACTACGCCCTAGGCCCTGTAGAGCTGTTGGTTCTACCACCTGTATGGTTATATTATTGTTGATAAATTCTTATGATATGCCGCTGCATTTGTACTTATACATACCAGATTTGTTTTACAATTTTATCAGTTTTTTATTCACTGTGTTATATTTGAAGTTTTACATGTCTAGTTTGTTCTTAACTTCTCATCACGATTTGATGTTCCGCTTTCTTGGATCTTCTATTAGAATGTCTGCGAAATTGTAAGGCTTGTTGTTACTTAGAAAAAGGACTGTGTAAGCGGCTGTAAATTTTAAAAATCCTTCAGCGTACAGAATCAACATGCTATATGATTATTCTGAATTCTAAATTTCTGATTAGCTGAATGGATACTCAACATTTAGCATATCGAAGTGCAATATGTATTTTAGTACACATCAATCATGTTTTACTCTACATCTATGTATGTTGTCGTAGAGAAACCTGCACTCAGGTTACCTTTAGATCTGTCATCGTCTAAAACTCGGAGATCACTTATCCACCTTGCCTCTACAGCAAAGATTCCATTGTCAGTCAGATGGAAGGTGATCTTCGTTCTGAGGACCAGTACCTTAATCCTCAATACATCATATTCTTCAAGTGGTTCAGGAAAAGGGTATGTTCCAAGATAATTATATCATATGCATTCCGATACCCCTAATTATTTATACATGCAAAAACACCTCTAGCTTTTAGCGAAAAGTAATGAAATCAATCCAGTCACATGGTATATTAGTAAGATCGACCGACACAATCATGAATTTAAAATTATATGATGCATCCAATATATAGATATAAATTAATCGGATAGTTGTGACTTGTGAAGTATTTCTCCCAATACTTATTTCCCGACAAAGAATGTCTATCTTATAGGATTTTACCATATCAGACAAGTGACAACACTGCAGGCATTAAACAAAAACTTGTTCCGAAAAATCACTAACAAGCATAAAGAAGCAACCAGGGAAATTTCATCACATGTTTTCGACCAATGGGATACAGATAGGGACATTCAAGCAGGCTGTACAAAAGCAAAAGGCTCTACCCCGTTATCTCATACTTACAATCGACTAACCCTTCATCTCATGCTCATACAACATTCTTGGAATAATAACATCTATTATCTGTTTTCCTATTTAATTTTTTAGTGAAATCAGCTATGAAACATGTCATTTTTTTTTGTATACAAAGTAATCCCTGCATGCTGACCGGATTTCACAGAATCAGATCACTAAACAGGTTTGCTTTTGGCTGGTTTCAGTGAACAGCAGGAATATAATCATATATCTACCATGACTTCTGGTGGTCCAGACAAAAACATATCTACCATCAGTTGGAATACTACAAAAATTGTTAGATATTCAACATGTTTCAAGTATGTAGATGAATATATTTGAAAAATCAGTAACCAAATTTCCTCTGAAACTTGGCAAGCAATATATATAAGTACATGTAAGGAACCTATATAAGTAGCCAGCTATTAGAATAATCGTTGGCTCATTCTTTCTCACAAAATTAAGATATTAATGCACAGCAAAATTTGTAGATCTCAATAGAACAACGCCCGCTATACTCAAACCATTCATGAGGACTTATAGTTGGTGGTTCATATATAATTGAAAATTCACAAATAAACTTCCAAGTTACAGTACAAAAGAAAATGAACCTGTCTGGTTTGCAAATACATAAAACAACAATGGGGCAAGAGTACATCTCCTTCAAGCACATTACAATGCTAGCGGCATGGTACATATAGCGAGCTGCCAAAGGCCGGGGTCAGAATTTGACACTTGAGTGTGTGGTTGATCACCTGCTCACTGAGCCCTCAAACTGAATCAGAGCATTTGGAGAAGCTCTGTTCAGAAAATTCATCTGCTTACGTTGTTTAGACCTCCACTTATTGTTGATCCTAAAAGGGATATGAAGCTTCACCAACTCTAGCACCCTTGCGTTCAAAATAAAGAACTTGAAAAAGTTTGCATCTGATATATTGCCAGAATAGTTTGTTACTTCTATTTGCTTGAGATGTTTGTGAATGCAGTCCACAGTACCATCAGCCGGCTTGTCGTTGATCCTCATTGGAACATGGCGCATCAGTGACTGAAAACAAAGACAGATCGATTTGGGGAATACATAATTTAGAGTACAGCTCAACATGGGGATTTATGAATAGAGAGTAAGCTAGAGCTAAGACGCCAGAAAGACAGATAAACTACCAAACTCACCCGGATGTGAAACTGTTGTAAGCAGGGGAAGCATTTGAGGACGTCAATGACATGGTTCAACTTAAGAGCTTCGATAATGATGTACAGGATCTTTACATTTCGAAATGATAACTTATGACTATTGTCAACCATTGCCTGGATCAAATGAAAGATAACATAGAAAAAAGTAAGTAAGTAAATAAGGTTGCAGGTAGATGTATAGAACAGTGGGTTTTAATCTGTAACCTGGAATGTTGTCTTCCCCATCTGTACAGTAGACATCATGTCGGTCCGCAGGCAATCCAAAATCTGAATTTTTGGTGCATCAAGTACTCGTATGATTCTTGGACCGTTACCTTGCTCCTGGATGATCAGCTTTTCCAGGTTTGGTGTGCAGCCGATGATGAGTTGATCCATCACATAGTTGCATGGATCAACCAACAGTCTGACGCTCACAAGGCTGTGAGACCTGATGTAAACGCGGCGGAAATGGTAGTTCCTATCCATGAACAAGGTATGAAGACGAGGACATGCGGCGATCATGGCGTGGAGGGTGTTCTCGTAGTTTGTGATTCGAGAGAGAGTCAGATCGATAAGATTTGGGAAGTGAACGCCGGCGAGGTCCTGAGGAAAATGACATAGGCTAAAGGTGGCGAGGCGGAGGGAGGAAAACCTGAGGGCGGACGGCGGCAGGGGCGGCATCAACTCTTGAGCCTGAAGGGGGGCATTGCCGAGCACCCGCACGTAGCTGAAATCAAGCTCGTCAAGGTGATCGAGAACGGGGGACTGGAACCACCCGTCGAAGACAGGGTAGCGGTCTGCGTCGCCGGAGTGGCAACACAGCGTGTTGAGACAAAGCCGACGGGCATAGGTTTGGCGTGGGGTGGAGAGGATCTTCGAGACGATGGGGACTAAGTTGTCGCCAGAGACCCATTGGTGCAGATCTCTGTCGTCGAGGTTGAGCGGCGCGGAGGAGCGCCAGAGGTGGATCCACCGTCGGGAGATTGTCTCTGTGCGGACGGCGTCGTCGGTGGGGAGCGAGGAGATGATGGTTCCGAGGACGTCGTCAGGCAGGGCGCTGATGTAGTCGGCGGCCACAGGAGCAGGGTCGACCACAGCTGGCGCTACCACAGGCATCAGCGCCGGGGCCGGTGACTCGCCGGCGAAGCTGCAGTCGTGGCCCTTCTTGGGGAGCCCGCAGAGGCTGCAGCAGTACCTGCCCCGCTTCATGGGCGGCGTGGATGCCATGGGTGATGGGTGGCTAAACCTAAAGGGCCGGCATAGCGGGAGGTTTGGGTGAGGAACTGATGGTTTCTCTCTCTGGGGCTGGGAAAGTGCAGATCGATCGATGGAATGTCGGAACTGTGGTGGAGATGCTAAGTGAGGGACGCCATTTTTGAGGCTCCGGAGGTACTCTGGGTCTTGCAGACGAGAGAGGAAGAGTGGACGGAAGTCTATGGACGAGATTTCGGCTTCTTGTTTGATCGGCTGCGTGACTGCGTTTGGGGTGGCGTGATCTCACTATGGCTGTACCAGCTGTTGGAGTGCATGCCATGACAGAAATCGGCTAGCGTCCGTAGTGTGAAGTGAACGTTACTAGCTACTGTGACATCACTCGCTTTAGACTTCCACAGTCAGGGCGCGCTGTAGTATTGTCTTTTCTCTTATGCTAATTAAATGTGAATTTAGCCTGAGTGAATAGGCATCCTATGGAGAGATCACATGGTCGGCGCCATTACACTCGTGCCAAAGTACAGCTGCTGCGTTTTGTAGACAACAGCAATTTCTGTTTATGCTGCTGGCTATACTGTGCACTTGTGCTGTTTGAAATCTGAATGCACAGTGAAGATGATGCTGCATTTCCTCTGTGGTTAGTCCTTGGTCGTGACCCAAGACCGAACCGAAAAAACCAAGGGCTGAATTCAGAAATACAAAATTTACTGTGGGTATCATTTCTAGAAGGCATGTTGGTCCAAAATTGTGTTTTGACACACTAGAATGCTTTACAAAAGTTAGAGAACCTTACACAAAAGATTTCCCAAAACATATTGAATGAAAGACAAGCAACTATATGCAAGAACATGTTTTCCCAAACTTGTAAGAAAAGATGCTTGATTATATGTTTGCTGGAACATTATTTTGTGCTACAAGCTTGCTTTTGGTCTATCAAGTTGCTTTTCATTAACTAACTTTCTAGATATATATAAATACATCATGTACATATCGCGATATACATATGCACGTTAAAGTTGCTTTTTCCCAGGAGATGACCCTCAAGCCATGGTATCATGGTGTCTATCCTTTTATGTTGTGAAGTGGAAATACCTAATATGGGGAACATGCACAAGCGACAAAGAAGTCGGTCGCGGTAGATTCCTTATGTTTATGCGCCAAACCAACGCGCATGACATGGGGTTGGATTTTAGCGCCAGATGAGGGCTGACGTGGAACGACGAGGTGACAAGGGAAACCTATTTTTGAAGAGTGTGGAATGTATGTTTTGTTTTCCTTTAATGACTGAGCTCTCAGTAGCTTGATGGTGCATGGATGTGAATACCATGTCAATTGCTTGTAAATATATTTAGCATATATGCTCATACGTGCCTTCGCGCTCCTCCTATCATGAGTGCTTCTTGTCAATACTCACATATAAGTTTGGCGATTGTGCATGTGTGTGTTCATAGCGGCTTATATTTGCATGTGTGTGATTGTGTGTCGCAAATTACAAGAGAGACGTGCATGTGAGTATTTTTTATGATTTGTGCCAAACTTACATGACAAAAAGTGTAAGGTCCGTTATTATTTGAAATTTATGCAATCTTAAATCTAGGGATACAAGACCTATGGTTAAAGATACCATAGCAATCACTCATTAGAGGAGGAATGCAAAGGCACATATGAGCATCTACTATATATATGGAACCAATGCCTATGCAATATCATAAAGTCTTAAGATATACAGTTTTATAACAAACCAACTAGATGTTGCTCGTGCACCATCCAACTCCATAGAGATATCACTCTCTTGGGTGATGACAATTGGTCTGTCTTGGGTAATTCAACAATAACAAGGGTCTCCAAAGTTTATCATTCACTTATGAATTCTGGTGGAATAGTGCATGCTTTGAAATGGATGTGGCAGGGATGTTGCCAACAGAAACACAACGTCTTCTTCTGGCTTCTTATACATAATCTTCTAAATATAAGAGCCATGTTGCAAAGGAATAATTTTTTTCATGGAGGACTATTCATGTACTATATGTGGTCAAAGTGAGCTGGAAACTAGAAATCATTTGTTCTTTTTCACTGCCCAATTGCAAACATGTGTTGGCAATACCTATGTCCCTCTCTTGGACACCACCTAGTCCTCACCAGAATGATATTCAGAGCATGCTGGATAGCCTCAAATTAGCTATACATCAGCCTTTCTTCATGGAATTGATCATTCTGATTGCCTAGTCGATTTGGACTACAACGAATGACTTCATTTTCAAGGGTATCCCCCCCCCCCCCCAGTCTATATAGATGCAGGAAGAAATTCAAGGATGATCTAGCTCTTCTTTTGTTACATAAGGATTCTAGGAAGTCTTACAATGGTCTCAAAGCTTGGATTGAGAGGTTTAGGCTAGATAGATGGTTTCTGTTTCTTTCTTTTTGAGCTTGAAGCCTAGTAGTTAGCACCTAGTTGCTATTCTCTAGCAACATTCTTTTGTATTGCACACAACTTTTAAAAATTAATAAAATCCGCAGTGGGGAAACTACCCACTGATCAAACAAAAAATAGAGAGATCACTCATTAATGGAAAATTTGAAATACAAAGACTTCAATCTTTTCTTAAAAAGTTTTCCCTACTCCTCCACTACTCCATGTGAGCCCTCGTGTGGTTCTAATTTAAACATGTGTCATAGAATGTGCGTTAGTGTAGAGCACATGAAATATACGATGGCTGATTTATTTGGCATGTGTTCCCTCTACGTTCATATTAGGTATTTCTATTTCAATACGCAAAAGGACAAACACCATGATGTCATGGCCTGGGGAGCATCTCCAGGAAAGAAGCCCTCATGATAGGAGGAGCGCGAAGGCACGTTATATATGTACAACCAGTTGCATGTTATCCATGGGATATTGTAAGGGTTTTAGCTAACTTGTAAGAAAGCAACAAGATGTCATCCATGCACCATCAAACTACCGACAACTCAGTCATTAAAGGAAAGCTAAACACACATTCCACAATTTTCTAAAATAAGTTTCCCTAGTCCCCTTGTCATTCCACATCAGCCCTCACACGGTGCTAAATCCAACCCCATCTCATGCACGTTGGTTTGGTGCATAAACACAAGTCTACCGTGACCGACTTCTTAATTTGTCCTTTGTGCTTGTTCCCCCATATTAGGTATTTCCACTTCACAAGATAAAAAAATAGGCGCCATGATACCATGGCTCGAGGATCATCTTCAAGGAAAAAGCAACTTTCAACGTTCATATGTATATTGAATATGTACATTATTTATTTATATATATCTAGAAAGTTGGTGTAATGAAAAGAAACCTTGATAAACAAAAACAAAGCTTGTACCACAAAATAATGTTCCCACAAAATAATGTCCCCAGAAATATAATGGAATCATGGTATTTGTCCTTTTGTTTTTTCAAATTTAAAGACCTAACATATATGAACGTACAAGCACACATGCCACACGAGGTTTGACGTGGAGTAGTGGGAGGACTAGGGAAACCTATTTAAGAAAAGAATAAAATATTTATTTCAGGTTTTGCATTACTAAGTGAGCTCTCTAGGGAGTTGGATGGTGCACGAGCAACATCTAGTTGTTTCGTTATAAAATTAGCTTAAGATTTTGTGATATCGTGCAGATACCGTGTCCCATATATAGCCTATCTCCGTTCCTATGAATGTGATTGTGGTTGCTATGGTATCCTTCTTCAAACCATATCTCTTGTACCCTCATAGTTAAAATTTCATAAATTCAAAATAATCATTTAGCGTTCCATTTTTTGTCACATAAGTTGAGCACGAATCATAAAAAATATTTACCTCCTTTTTCTTAGATCACTGGTTAGAGAACTAGGTGGCACTAATATAGAATATATCAACTTAGATGTTCAAAACTCTTGGATACGATATGATAAGATTTGTTTCCTAAATATTTTCTTCGAAAATGGAAAGTGATCCCGAGCCTTTGCATTCAAAATAAACATTAGTTCAGTTGCTATTCACGGGACATTTAGAGTCTCTTTTGGATTTCAGATGGTTAGAGAAATTATTCTTAGATCACTGATTAGAGAACTAGGTGGCACTAATATAGAATATATCAACTTAGATGTTCAAAACTCTTGGAGATGATAAGATTTGTTTCCTAAATATTTTCTTTGAAAATGGAAAGTGATCCCGAGCCTTTGCATCCAAAAGATGCATATGATTTTTATGTCTTTATTAAAAGGTAGTATCCAAAGTACACACATATAGTTCATATATCACTTAAGGTCGATATATGACAAAACGCTCATGATAGGAGGAGCGTGAAGGCACATTATATATGTACGACCAGTTGACATGGTATCCAGGGGACATCGTAAAGCTTTTTAGCTAACTTATAAGGAAGCAACTAGATGGCAACCATACACCATCAAACTACCGAGAGCTCAGCAATTAAAGGAAAGCCAAACACACATTACACACTTTTCTAAAATAGGTGTTCCTAGTCCCCTCGTCATTCCACATCAGCCGTCATGTGGCGGTAAAATCCAACCCAATGTCATGCACGTTGGTTTGGTGCATAAACACAAGCAATCTACTGTAACCGAGTTCTTTGTCACTTGTGCATGTTCCCCCATATTAGGTGTTTCCACTTCACAACATAAAAAATAGTGGTCATGCTACCATGGCTTGAGGGTCATCTCATAGGACAAAAGCAATTTTCACGTGCATATGTATATTGTGATATATGCATTACTTATTTATATATATCTAGAAATTTAGTATAATGAAAAGAAACCTTGATAGACAACAATCAAGCTTGTAGCACAAAATGATGTTCCCACAAAAATAATGGCATCATGGTTGTCATGTTGTTCTTTAAAATTGAAAGACCTACTACATATGAACGTACAAGCACACATGTCAAACAACTATACTACATTATATTTCATGAGTTATGAGCAAATGCACAAGCTAGGAGACGGGTTTTAATTTAGATCCATGCGAGGGCTGACGTGGAGTAGCGGGAGGACTAGGAAAACCTATTTAAGGAAAGAATGAAATATTTGTTTCAGGTTTACCATTACTGAGTGAGCTCTCTAGGGAGTTGGATTGTAGCACCCTACCTTTTAATAAAGGTAAGATACCTGTGTATAGTGCTATTCCCGGGATCACTGATAGCACACACATTACAAAATATAGTAATCATTGCAATAGTATCAAATTACTACATCATTGATCCAGAGGGTAAAGTAAAACCTTACAAATTGCATAGTCACATGGACCAGCTCAACAATGTTCAGAATAAACACAGCGGAAATGTATATCATCAATGAGCCCTCATCATCTTCATGTGCCACAGGCAGTCATGTTGGAATGTAGACTCGAGATCCTACCACGTACTTCTCCTCAGAAAATCCTACACGTTTGAATATGCAGCCCCACGAATGGAGGTCAGTACAATGATGTACTGGCAAATGACACTTATATGGTGGCAGTTTTGGGCATGACTATCTACATGATATTTGGCTAGTGGAGTTTAGGAAAATTTGCATAAAGCCAATTTTATCCTACATTTTATTTAAAACAAAATATTTTGAAAATCTTTGAATGACATTATGAAACCACACCATGGTTAAATCCTCCATGGGTTTTAGAATAATCACATGGTTACATCTCCCATGAGTTTTTCAAGGTTGATCAAATTTTAAACACATTCAGAAAACAATGATGAGATTCTTCCGTACATTCCTTGCCTAGAAGCTCAAATTGTCCATAACCGGGGACACGGCTAAGATCTTAGGTTTAACTCTCGAGAGGTTGTGCACTTTCACCTTACGACCCACCCTTCCCAAGAGAAGAATGAGACAAGATCTTTCAGAAGAAGAATTCAACCATACAAACTAGACCCGTTCTCTTGGCCGTCGCCTCCACCCGCTGTCTAGCCACAAGTTGAACCCCCACAACTTACTTAATCCCGGCAGAGCCCATAATACCATAAGGCTGCACTGGAAGCTAACTAAAACATGGACGACATAGTAATCTCTTTAATTCTGGGTGGCCAACCACTCTACAGCATGCGCACTCTCAGGGATTCATCACTTTAGCCCACTAGGGGCGTGGACCTGAGCAGCCGCCCACCAATCAACCAATCCACCCAGGTGTTTCATTAGGGTTGTTAATTTTTAACTTTCAAACACTCCCATCCAACAACGAAACAACATTGGCATTTGATATTGCAAAGCAAAATTAAAGCATCCAAGCAATGGGTTCAGGAGTAGCTACACACTACTAGGGTTTGCTAAGCATAGCATAATACTTTACTTTTGAAAAAAAAAATCCTACCATGCATACTAGTTTCAATAACACTAATGCATAATTAAAATAAGTAGAATTTGAGTGTCACTTGCCTTTTGGTAGTTGAAGCGCGTTCACTTCTCTTAATCAAAATACGTGTCTCTCCGTACAAACTATAACATAGAATATAGCACAACATAAACACACCATTCAACAACAATAAAATCAAACCAAGCAAACTACAAGTAGTTATTCATTGTGTTTTAGTCATTGGATAAAGAAGATATGGCATGAGGTATGACTTGCAAGATATGAGTTGGAGATATTGAATGGATGGGTCAAATACCTGGAAAGAACATGATTATCTAAGTTAAGTACTTAGAAGAAAATGATTGATAAGAACCTATGGTCAAATGTTGTTTGCTACTCAAGAATGGGTAAATGGAATGATCCATGTGATAAAATCACACGAGTCTCAAAGGGCACAGCTCAAAACATTATTTAGTAAAATGTGACAACACTTACTAAGATAGTATGAGTTACACATAGGCTTGGATATAAACTAATGATATATGGGATTACTCAAATTACTCATTTGTAAGTTGAATAGTTTTAAATTAGTTAAAACAATTTGGATAGACACGATAATGATTCAAGATAGAGTGTCTAGTGGTATTGGTGTGTGGATGTGATCATAAGTTTCACCTTCACAGAAGACTCATGTTGAGAAATGATTATAGAAATCGATAATTGATATATACTCAAATTCTCATATTTGAATTTGAATATTTGCAAAGTGATTCAAATATTTTGGACAACGGTGCTATTGGATGAAGTACTGTAAGGGCAAGACTTATGCAATTGACATAGTGTGACAACACTTATCAAATTAGCACAAGATAGCATTGGATATGAACTAATGACATATTGAACTATTCAAATAACTCATTTGAAAGTTGAATAGTTCGAACTAAGTGGAAGGGTTGAATGGCATGTATGATATCGGGATTTTGTTCGCGAAGCCTAATGGATAACAAAGGTTCATCACATGCGATATGGGGTAGAGTATCTCCACCCTACTAAAGCAAGGTAAAAATCCAAACTAGGACATGTCACACTTTACTCAAACAACTCAATTGTTATTTGAATAATATGAACTAGGCAACCCGGGGTAAGCTATGCATTATCTGTGAACATGATAAAGAATTATAACTGGTCCTGGAAGATGGGTATGATCATAAGTATCATTTTTGGCTAAAGGAACTATGTTGAAACCAGTTATAGGACTACACTTTTCGCGAAAAGTTATTAGAAAATTTTTTCCGGATGGAAGACATTTCTACACGGAAGTTGTAGAGAATTCCATTACAAGCGTATCACCAAAAGAATTTCTCGGAAAAAGTTGGTAGGATTTATTTTATAGACAATGTTGCGGATCAAAGGGATACCGCAAGAATAAAGTGAGCGAATCTGACACGCAAAATATCTAAGATGATCTACGTGATTTGCTGATTCCAACGGTATATGGTTTGTCGAAATCTGACAGATAGAACTTAAGATATGAACTAGCAAAATTTGCCCGTGCGTTGCTACGGGTTAATTTTTTATTTTCTACTATTAGCAGAATAGTAAACTCTATCGTAAGCAACCCAACATGTAGAATGTTAATATCAGGAAACCTGATGCAGAGTAACACATTTTGTACTGGCTGCAAAGCTTCAAGGATCTCAAAGGTTGTGAGCAACCAGATTGGCTATGCCTCTCTTTGTGAGATTCAGCTTCGAAGCTGAAACAGATTGGCTACCATCGATCTATTCATCTCATTCACAACTCTACCCCTTGTTCAGGGATTAAGAGGGACACGTCGAGATCTCACTGAAAACTATTTTTATGCAAGCTCTTACAATTTCAATAGTTTCACGCTAAATTTGTTCCCTGCATACATGGCTACAACTCAAGTTCGACTCAAGTATAAGCTGGAACACTACAACTAAGACTATCTGTTAAAATTAATTTTGCTTCACTCTTGTTGTACAGGATGCAGCAAATAAATACATCAATGTTGCGAATAAGCTCAGCTAACCTTGGTCCAGCTTGCTATGGGATTCGTTCAGGATCGCCCATTCACAGGTAGAATCATCATTGGAGTGGCCTCTATGGACCAATTGAAGAAAAACATGGATATGTTCGCCGTGTTCCACAGCCTTTGCCGCCACAAGTGTAGATGACATTGAGATTATTTTTGAGAGATACGAAGACCCATAAGTATATGGATGTTTCTTTCATCTTTTCTTTTTCTGATAATATGAGCAAGTAATCTTCAAGATACATTACACCATATGGCATGTTTCTGTTTGTTCATGTCCATGGCCTATGAAAGCATAATAAGTTCACTGCTGGTATCTCATAATGTGACTAATCAAGATAAAATTCATTTTCTCTACCAACTTAAGATGAGTATGTAAATGTAAAGTACAAAAATAGGAAACATACCATTATGAAGCAAGACACCAAGACACCAGCTATATCAGTAGTCTCCTGCCCAATGTACATTCTCATGCAATGCCTGCTTTCTAAAATTACATGGACAGGGTTAGAGATAAAGTTGAATTGTATGAGTAAAAAAACAACCTGCTTCCTAATGGTTCAGGAGCTTTAGGCAAAGAACACGAACAATGTCAGATTGGGTGAACAGCGCGGCACAGCCGTTGTATTTCATTAGATTGGCAGCCTCGACAACTGCGGCTGCTTACTGATTTACTGGCACAGTCGTTGTATTTCATTGGATCGGCAGCCTCGACAATTGCTGCTTACTGATTTACTCAAACTAATTACCATCAGTACTCCTCCCCTGCTGCAGAATCATCATGCGATGCATCCATGATCTACTGTTGTCTCTTCACCCCGTTACTGCACCCCACATTGAACCAATCTGCCGCTGCTGCTACGCCCCTGGTTACTGAGACTCGGTAAGGAACGTTTTAACAAAGCGCGATGGGAAATCACTCGTACTGCAGCTTAAGATGTGTCTTGGCCTGTACACATACTGCAGTTCAGAGAGAAAAACAAATCAGAAAGGAAGGGGAAATCAGCAATGACCAACCAGCAAGAAAGAGAGCGAGAAGGGAATCCTCCGCTGCTTCCCACCCGCCTCCTGCTCCGCTCGCCGCTCACTCCTGCAGCCGGCCCTAGTCCACGGCCGCTGCCGGCCAGGACACAGAGGCAGCCGCGAGGGGAAGAAAAATGAGGGGAAGCAGAAAGACGATGATGCTCAACTTCGACTGGAAGGTACGGGGACGATGGTGGCGGCGCTCGACCGCTGTAGGTGAAGAAGATGAAGTCCAATCGCTTGATCCAGTGCGCCCCGGGGCTGATACTCCTCCGTGTGAGGCCCTTTATTGCGGATCCTGCCGCATTGGGCGTTGCGGGCACGGCATGGCGTGAGGAGAATAGACGCTCCATCGGCGCTCGACCACAACGTCTACAAGCGGCGCGCGACAGTATCCACGGTTCCAGATCGAGGCAATCGAGCGCCGGTAGAGGCTGCAGCTGATTCGTCACATGGCTGCGGAGACCTTAGTTGGCCGCGCGCGTGGCACTGCCCCCGTCTCGGTTAGAGGAGACTGATTTTGAGAAGGTCGCTCGGAAATCTGGGCTTTCCTCGCGCGAGGTGCTGTTCCCTTCTCGGTTAGAGGAGGAGATGGATGTTGAGAAGGAAGCCAACGCCGATCTGGAGCAGGATGGTCGCCTCATGGTTACGGCTGGCCCGGTGTCTCCCGTTGGTTTGGTTGCCGTCCATCGCCGCTGCTCGGAGGCTAAAGGAGCGAGGCCGAGGGGATCGAGTGGAGGTCAGACGTGCTGGACTTGGACCAGGGTTGACGAACCAAGCCAACCAAGCGAATTGATATTTCAGTTGTGCGGTGGCAGAGGTCGTAATTTCTAGGAAAAATCAGGGGCAATATAAAAACGGACGAAAAATTGGGGAGAAACCTTATTTCATTTATTAGTAGGTACTAGTAAACATGCCCGTGCGTTACAACGGGGAAAAAATACGTCCAATATAAAATTTTGTGTGTAAAGCAACTATTGCGTTATGGTTGTCTATGTGATTGTCATGTCGATGTTACCGACACCATTGACCAAGACCTTGGTGAGCCGGAACTGCATGATCCTCCTACGTTGCGGCCATGCTATGGGACCTAGCAGTAGTCGGGCGGCTATCACGACGCTAGGATTGATCTCGGACGGCGGGAGTCAAATTTATAATATGATGCTAGGATAAAATGATCCGTCGTGTAAATAAAATAACGAACTATCCAACTACATGTTAAGGAAATAATGCACTTTGTTGCCACATAATTCTATACCTAATAATAAAAGCAAAAGGGTTTCTCCTCCCTCGGTTGTTCGTTCAACTTAAAACTATCCTCAAAGTTGGTACAAAATTAGCCCCCAATGCCACCGATAATAAGTGACTTAACTTGAAGTTTTTTTGTGCTTTCCTCCGTCGCTGGAGTTTCTGTTCCTTCCGGTCTGGGTCGTCCCGATGAGAAAGAAAAAACATCTCCGCCCAGATCACCCCGACGCCGGACCTGGAATCGGAAACCGGCAGTGAGTCCTAGCGCGGTGGAAGCGTCGAGCTGGAGCGGACTGCGGACGGGGAGGCGCGTAGGGGCCTGGACTACTGGAGGCGAGCCAGAAGCGCGAGGTGCTCGTCATCGATCCGCATCGGCTGGTGGTGGAGCGCGGCCAAGCACCTGACGAGGATGCGGAGCACCATGGCCGGCGATGCAGGGATGGATGAGGGGTCGCGCCTCGGGTCTCGTGCGAGCGCTCGCTCGTCCAAGCGAGGAGCGGGGAACCGAAGCCAGCGCTGTTGTTCCTATCGAGTCCGCCTTCCTCCGTCTCCTAGAGGCGAGTGCGGACGGCGGGCAGGACGCGTGCTGCAACGCTCAGTCTGGCTCCAAAGGTCTGATTAGCTGCAGCAATGGTGAGAACATGGGACGGCAGGGCCGTGATTATTGACAGGATAAATGAGTCCCATGTCGTATGGTGGTGAGATGATGGGTCGGCGAAGAACCAGACATGAAATCGAGCTAACGGATAGGAGTCGGTCATGGCATTAATCGGAGGAGCGGCGACGGTGAGATTGCTGGGCATAAAGGGGATTGAGATGCGTTCGACCTCTGGCGACCTTTTTCTTTGAGATTATGTAGTGTTTACATTTTATTTTCAGGCACCGCGTAACTGAGAGGATGGCCACGTGCGTCTGTGCTAGCTGTTGTGTCAGCGCTACGTGTGCTAGCCAGGATGTTGGTGTGTGTGGTGTGTCCGCGTGTGTGTAAGGTGGATGCAACAGATTTGTTTTCTTTTTGGACGAAAACATGTAGGAGTAGTACTACATTTGGTTCAGATTAATTGTCTAAAAATAAATGATCGGTTCATATATAGTATTCATTTTTTCGCAGTTATTTTAAAGCGAAAGGAGTAACGTTTTTCTGCCATAATTTTTTTTAAAAAAAATCCAAACTCATGTCAAGCTACTTGGTTCCATCATTTTATTTTGCTAATTTATTACACCCTCTGTCTATAAAGAATATTGAAATTTTATCTAAATTTAGACTATGCATATGTTTAAAACATCAATAAAAAACATATCCGTAAAATTAGAAACCAAGTTACATAATATTCATGTATATAATATATGTATTATCTCGTAGCAACGCACGAGCACTATGCTATTTAAATAAATGCATTTCAGGTTCTATGTCTAATGGGTCTCGTAGTACCCCAATTTGGAATTCAGAAATTCTAGTAGATATATGAGGAAACTAACATACCATGTGCCTCCATTGACTTGTTCTTTTACCTTTCTAAATGGCAATTTACATAGTATTGAAATCAGCAGGAGATTAGCACATAAGTAGTAAAATTTTGCATTTGAACATTTTCAAAGTTACCGATAGCAAATTCGTACTTAGTTCAGAGGAATTAAGACCTTCATTGCAAGCAATGCAAATGTTGCTTATTATCAGCTTGATGTTATCTCACATGAATTAGCTTTTGTCAACAGTACACTTTTAAGAAAAAAGCTCGAATTATTGTTGTTTTCTAGAAGTTCAGTTAAAATAAATTCACAAACTAATATCAAGTGCACCAGATTACATTTAAGGTACATATTATTATTGACAGTTTTCCTGAAAATTTGTATACATCATGCATGTAGCAGCCAAAAAATGCAGCCAAGATCATCGTGTCTAGTTTAACATGATGTGCGACAGAGTGAGTTACTTGCAAACTTGCTCCTGCCACTGGTAGAAAAACAGGCTTCGGGTGAGCCCCATAAGTCGCGAAGCTGCAGGAATCGCGACTAATGGTACCTTTAGTCGCGGTTCGGGAGGCGAACCGCGACCAAAGGCCTGGGCCCAGGACGCTCGGTGGCCAGCCGGTGCACGTGGGGGTCTTTAGTCGCGGTTGGCCAGGCCAACCGCGACCGAAGGCCTTTAGTCGCGGTTGGCCAGGCCAACCGGGACTAAAGGCCCTCCCCTATATATACCCATCCAGCAGCCAACACTTAGCCATTTGGTGCCATTCTCTTCACAAGCTTCACAAGTGGGTGTTAGGTTTGCTTTTGGTTCCTCTTATGCACATAAGGTGTTTGATGAAATGCCCCAAGAGCATGAAACAACCATGATATGAAGTGTTGGAGCCACACTTGAGCTTTCTCATTTATTTTTTCCTCCTCGATCGCGGTTAGCAACTTGAACCTTTGATGTGTCGTTGATAAAATGTGCATGTGTGTGTAGTTCATTGTTTAATTTATATTGTTTGTAGCTAGTTAGTTTAACAAATGCATATGATGGTTAATTATATATTTTATATTATAATAATGCAGATGAATCGAAATTGGTGGTAGGTTACCCGACTCTCCGGCGAGTTCAGTGCGGGTTTGAAAGATTTCCTCGTAGTGGCTAATGCGAACAAGCAGGGGGTTTTGTTATCTCATCCATGTGTTAACCGTAAGAATCGAAGGGTTACTCTTCCTCAAGAGATGTTCACATGCACCTGCTTCGGCACGGTTTCATGCCAAGCTATAATTGTTGGACCAAGCATGGAGAAAGAGGGGTTATAATGGAAGAAGATGAAGAAGGGGATGATTTCATCGATGAAAGCTATCTTGCTCATTTCGGTGATACTTTCATGGAGGATGCTGAAGGTGAAGGGGAAGGTGAAGGGGAAGGTGAAGAAGAGGCACGTGATGATCCCGTTGATGATCTTGGTCGGACCATTGCTGATGCACGGAGACGCTGCTGAAACTGAAAAAGAGAGGGAGAATTTGGATCGCATGTTAGAGGATCACGGGAAGGCGCCGTACGGATGCGATGATGGTCTGAAAAAGCTGGGCTGCACACTGGATTTGCTGAGATGGAAGGCACAGGCAGGTGTAGCTGACTCGGCATTTGAAAACTTGCTGAAAATGTTGAAGAATATGTTTCTAAAGAATAACGAGTTGCCCGCCACTACGTACGAAGCAAAGAAGGTTGTCTGCCCTCTAGGTTTAGAGGTTACGAAGATACATGCATGCATCAACGATCGCATCCTCTACCGCGGTGAATACGAGAATTTGAATGAATGCCCGGTATGCACCTTTGCATTGCGTTATAAGATCGAGGCGATGACCCTGGTGACGACGATGTTGAGGGCCGAAACCCGGGGAAGAGGGTTCCCGCCAAGGTGATGTGGTATGCTCCTATAATACCATGGTTGAAACGTCTGCTCAGAACAAAGAGCATGCCAAGTTGTTGCGATGGCACAAAGAGGACCGTAAGTCGGACGGGGAGTTGAGACACCCCGCAGATGGAACGCAATGGAGAAAGATCGACAGAGAGTTCAAAGATTTTGCAAATGACGCAAGGAACATAAGATTTGGTCTAAGTACGGATGGCATGAATCCTTTTGGCGAGCAGAGCTCCAGCCATAGTACCTGGCCCGTGACTCTATGCATCTACAACCTTCCTCCTTGGTTGTGCATGAAGCGGAAGTTCATTATGATGCCCGTGCTCTTCCAAGGTCCGAAGCAACCCGGCACCGACATCGATGTGTACCTAAGGCCATTAGTTGATGAACTTTTACCGCTGAGGCGCAGACCTGGTGTCCGTCTCAGGGACGAGCACAAAGAAGAGTAATTCAACCTACGTGCGTGGATTTTCGTAACCATAAACGATTGGCCTGCTCTTAGTAACCTTTCGGTACTGTCAAATAATGGATACAATGCATGCACGCACCGCTTACATGAGACCGAAAGTGTACATTTGCCAAATTGTAAGAAGAACGTGTACCTTGGGCATCGTCGATTTCTTCCGAAAGGTCATCCAAGAAGAAAGAAAGGCAAGCATTACAACGGCAAGGCAGATCACCGGCCGAAGCCTGCGGAACACACCGGTGCCTGAGGTATTTGATATGGTCAAGGATTTGAAAGTCATCTTTGGAAAGGGTCCTGGCGGACAATCGGTTCCGAAGGAGCTGACGGGCACGTAGCCATGTGGAAGAAGAAATCTATATTCGGGGAGCTAGAATATTGGAAAGTCCTAGAAGTCCGCTCTGCAATCGACGTGATGCACGTTACGAAGAATATTTGCGTGAACATCCTAAGCTTCTTGGGCGTGTATGGGAAGTCAAATGATACAAAGGAAGCACGGCAGACCAGCAAAGTTTGAAAGACCACGATGACCGGCATCCGAACGGTTTCAAGGTCGTGCCGGCTACGCTACGACCAAAGAAGAGAAGGTCATCTTTTTTGAATGCCTGAGCGTGATGAAGGTCCCGTCAGATTCTCGTCCAATATAAAGGGAATAATCAACATGGCGGAGAAAAAGTTCCAAAACCTGAAGTCTCACGACGCCACGTGATTATGACGCAATTGCTTCCGATTGCTTTGAGGGGGCTCTGCCGGAAAATGTTCGAGTAGCCATTGTGAAGCTATGTGCATTCCTCAATGCAATCTCTCGAGAAGGTAATCAATCCGGAAGTTCTACCACGGTTACTGAACGATGTGATCCAATGTCTTGTCGGTTTCGAGTTGGTGTTCCCGCCATCCTTCTTCAATATTATGACGCACCTCCTGGTTCACCTAGTCGATGAGATTTCCATTCTCGGTCCCGTATTTCTACACAATATGTTCCCCTTCGAGAGGTTCATGGGAGTATTAAAGAAATATGTTCGTAACCGTGCTAGGCCGAGAAGGAAGCATCGCCAAGGGCTATGGAAATGAGGAGGTAATTGAGTTTTGTGTTGACTTTGTTCCTGACCTTAAGCCGATTGGTCTTCCTCAATCGCGGCACGAGGGAGACTAAGTGGAAAAGGCACGATCGGAAGGAAATCAATGATATGTATGGACGGCCATTCTCTCGATCAAGCACACCACACGCTTCCGACCAATTCCAGCTTGGTGGCTCCGTACTTTGAGAAACACAAGAATATTTTACGCTCGGACAACCCCGGGAAGCCTGAATCCTGGATTAGGAAGGCCCACATGGAGACTTTCGGCATGGTTGAGAAAACATTTAATGAGTGACAATAAGGTTGTAGATCAGCTGTACATGTTGGCCAAGACACCATCTTCGACTATAACGACTTTCCAAGGGTACGAGATAAATGGGAATACATTTTACACGATCGCCCAAGATAAAAAGAGCACCAACCAAAACAGTGGTGTCCGCTTTGATGCAAGAACCGAGAATGGGCAAAAGGTCACATATTATGGTTACATAGAGGAGATATGGGCACTTGTCTATGTACCCTCCTTTAGGGTCCCTTTGTTCCGGTGCAAATGGTTCAAGCTAACAGGAGGTGGGGTAAAGGTGGACCAGCAATACGGAATGACAATGGTGGATTTCAACAATCTTGGTTACCTTGACGAACCATTCGTCCTAGCGAAAGATGTCGCTCAGGTTTTCTATGTGAAGGACATGAGTAGCAAACCGAGGAAACGGAAAGATAAGAAAACAATCAGTACATCATGCGATGATCCAAAGCGCCACATTGTTCTTTCAGGGAAAAGAAACATCGTGGGAGTGGAGGACAAGACAGACATGTCAGAAGATTATAATATGTTTGCTGAAATTCCGCCCTTCAAAGTGAACACCGACCCAAGCATTAAGTTAAATGATGAGGATGCTCCATGGATACGGCACAATCGTAAGCAAGGTGGGACACAAGGGAAGAAATGATGTGTAATAATTTATTGTACCAAACTTTGTTGAATGAATCATGTGAATTATATTACCCGTGATGTGTTTGGTGTCCATTTTCGAATGATTCAATTGACTCGAGATAGCACTGATGATACATGAAATTTGGAGTGACTAAGTCATACTCTTGCATACATGAAATTTGGAGTGACTAAGTCATACTCCTGCATATAGGAAATTTGGAGTGACTAAGTCATACTCCTGCATACATGAAATTTGGAGTGATTTAGTCATACTCCTGCCTAGGCGTATAATATGCATACTCGTAGTCTTCATAGCCGCCGCCGTTGTACTGGTAGTCGTCGCCTTCTAAGTTGCCGGCGTCGTCGTCGCTCTGTCGTCGGCTGTCGTCGGGCGGCGCTCGTGGCTCGAATCGAGGGTAGCGCAGCGGGGATATCGCCGGCCGTGATGTAGTCCATGACGCTCTGCGAAGTCCGGCCGTACCACCATAGCCGACGGCCGGCCTCGTGGAAGTTTCCGGGAGGCGCACCGTCCTCCTCATACCCGGCGAGCGCCCTCTCACGCCGATTGATGAAGAAGGCGTCCCAAGTATGCTGGTTATCGGGATGCCGGCGGGGATTCATCCGCTGCTCCGGCGTGAGGTCGAGGTAGTAGTGGTTCGTGATGGCCGCCGGCGCGGTACCACGAGGGACGGGAGGGACCGGCACGCCGCCGGCGCTAGGCTCCGGCCAGCGAGGACGCGGTAGCCGGAGGGCAAGGGTAGTTCGAGGCGCAAAGCTCCTCCACCGCTTGTAGGTTAGAGTGGGTGCGGTGGAAGCCATGAGAGAGTGATGAGAGATTGTAGAGATGATAATGCGGCCAAGCGGGCTACCTATATGTAGTGACAAATGGCGGGAAAAATGGGAGCGGGAAGACAGGAGGCGGGAAGAAAGAGGCGGGGAGAAAGTGGCGGGAAGAAATTGGCGGGAAAAAATTGGCGGGAAGAAAGAGGCCGGAAGAAATTGGCGGGAAACAATTGGCGGGAAGAAAGAGGCGGGAAGACAGGGAAGAAATGGCGGGAAGACGAGGAGGGAAGAGGGGGTCGGCGGAAAGAGGCGGGAAGAGGGGGCCAATGAACTTTTGAATTGAATTAGTTTTATTTTTATGAATTTTTGATAATTTGTATTTTTAAAATTTTGAATTGAATTAGTTTTATTTTTATGAATTTTTTGATATATTATATGTATTTTAAACATTTTGAATTGAATTAGTTTTATTTTTCTTAATTTTTTGATATATTATTTGTATTTTTAACATATTGAAATGAATTAGTTTTATTTTCCTGAATTTTTTCATACATTATTTGTATTTTTAAAATTTTGAATTGAATTAGTTTTATTTTTCTGAATTTTTTGATATATTATTTGTATTTTTAAGATTTTGAATTGAATTAGTTTTATTTTTATGAATTTTTTGATATATTATATGTATTTTAAAATTTTTGAATTGAATTAGTTTTATTTTTTTGAATTTTTTGATATATTATTTGTATTTTTAACATATTGAAATGAATTAGTTTTATTTTTCTGATTTTTTTGATATATAATTTGTATTTTTAATATTTTGAATTGAATTAGTTTTATTTTCCTAATTTTTTGATATAATATTTGTATTTTTAAGATTTTAAATTGAATTAGTTTTATTTTTCTGTTTTTTTGATATATTATTTGTATTTTAAAAAATTTGAAATGTATTAGTTTAATTTTTCTGAATTTATTGATATATCTCTGAAAAAGAAAAGAAATTTGAAAAATAGCTTTAGTCGCGGTTGGCCTCGCCAACCGCGACTAAAGGGTATTTTCCGCGGGAAACTTAAACCCGCCGAAAATACCCTTTAGTCGCGGTTGGGAGGCCAATCATGCGACTAAATACCCCTTTAGTCGCGGTTGGGGACCCAAACCGCGACTAAAGGGTCGCCGCTATAAATTCGCGCGCGCGCCCTGGCGGTTCATTCTTCGTTTCTCCGCCCGATCGATCTCCTCCGCCGCGCGTTCGTCGTCCGCCGCCCGAGTTCGTCGTCCGCCGCCGCGTTCGTCCGCCGCCCGAGTTCGTCGTCCGCCGCTCGATCTCCGCCGCCCGAGTACGTCATCGTCGCGCCGCCACACGCGCGCGCCGGCCGTTGCAGCGCGCCACCGCGGGAGAGAGAGAGAGAGGGAGGCCGGGGCCGCCGCGCCGCGCCGCCGCGCCGCCTCGCTCGTCATCACCGGCGCGAGAGAGAGGAGAGAGGCGCGCGCCGAGGCCGCCGCGCGCCGCCATGCTAGCTCGCCGCCGGCGGCGCTCTGCCCGGCGGTGCTCTGCCGGCCACGCGGGCATATGCGGGAGAGAGAGAGATGGGCCGGGCCGGAGGAGCGCGCAGACGAGCCCCCGCGGCCTGCCTTTTTTTTTTCTTTTTTTTTAGTTTTTTAGTTTTTTACTTTGTTTATCTTTATATAAGTTTTTTTAATTAAAAACTAGTAAAAATGAAACTACAACTTTGACTTAATAAAAGTTGAACTAAAATGGGTACTAAAAAAAGAACTAAAATTTTGACTTAATTAAAAACTATGTCTTAATTATAAACTTTGACTTAATTAAAAACTTTGTTTAAAAAAAAACTAAAATTTTGACTTAATAAAAATGAAGTAAAGATTGTTTAAAAAAAAACTAAAATTTTGACTTAATAAAAATGAAGTAAAGATTGTGTAAAAAAAAACTAACCACCGCGCGTATACGGAGGGGGCAGCGAGCCCCTCGTCGCCCCGTCCGTATACGAGCGGTGTTTTTTTTTGGGTCGAGAGGGGGCGGCACCACCACTGCCTTTTCGCCACCGCCGCCCTTTCGCCACCGCCGCCCTTTCGCCACCGCCCTTTCGTCACCGACTCCGACTCCGCGCGCACCCCTTCCTCGCCCCCTCCTTTTGCCACCGCACTTTCGCCACCGCCACCGCCCCTTCTTCACTTAATTAATTTGTTTTTACTACATGTTTTCAGGACTGACATATGGCGGACGATAGAGCTGACCCGATTCTGGACAACTATGATCCGAACGCTGAAGACCATATGTTCGGCATCATAAAAGGCGATATTCCATATGTGCCGACCGGAGAAGAAGAAGATGATATCTCTTCTTATCTGAACCTTGAGGGTGAAGATGAAGGGCGCCGTCAGCAAGATGATGCCGAAGAAACGTCGATAAACGACGATCTTCAATTGGAAGTAGCAACCACCTCCGGCGCCGAGGTATATATATATACATATTGAGCGTCTGGTGATACAAACTAACTGATTTGAATAAATGTGTGTGTACTAACGCGCGCGACTCTCTTTCTTATTTTAGCCCTCGGCCGGATCGTCGAAAAAATCGAGTACGTCGTCAAAGCGTGGCGCAACCAAGACGATGAAACCAAACGAAACGTGCACCATCGATGTTGTCGATGAAGAAACCGGCAGGCCGCTGGAGCCCAGCAAGAACGCCACCAAATTTGTCAGCCAATGCGGAGCCGTTGTTAGAGACAACGTCTCGATCACCGTCCAGGAGTGGAATGAGCCAAAGAAGGCACGTCTTGGTTTCACTTTTGTCGATAAGAGAACAAAAAGATTGCTTCAAGAAGCTTATGGAACATTTCGTTCTACCTCCGGATACCGCAGATACGATGAGGCGGGTAACAAGATTCAGGAAAACAAGGAGAGGTGCAAGCTAGTCAAACAGTTCGCTCTTTCTAGGATGGCCAACGCATTCCGGAAATACAAGCAAAATCTAGCCCATGACTTTGTCAAGCCGGGCAAGACTCCGGATTTCACAGGACAATATGAGAAACTGCAACATGATTGGCCAGAATTTGTGAAGCAAAAGAAATCGGAGCAGTTCCTTGAAATATCCAAAAAAAATAAGGAGAATGCGGCCAAGAAGGAGTACAATCATATCATGGGGCCAGGAGGGTATCGCTTTTGGCAGCCTAAGTGGGAGAAGATGGAGAACGAGCTGAGGGCGCGAGGAATCCGTCAGTACGGAGGGATGGGACCCAAGGGCCAAAAGCTGGTGGTACGGGCATGGGGGATCGCTGAACCCGGAGACAGGGGAGTGTGTTTATCAGGGCAAAATAATTACACCCACCCAAAAGCTTATTGAGGCAATGAGGGAGGCTCAAGAGGGGAGGATCAAGTTCAACAGAGAGAACGACGCCCTGACAAAAGCCCTCGGGAATCCTGAACACGGAGGACGTATACGAGGCATGGGGCCCATTCCGTGGAAAGTAGGGTTCCCCCAGAACGATGACCCGTACGGTTACAGAAGCCGTAAGAGAAAGATGGATCGGGATGCAGATGTTGTGGCGAAGTTGGTAACGGAAATGGATGTGATGAAGAAAACCGTGAGTGTACTAGTCGCCGAAAGAGATGCAGCTCGGGCGCAGCATGAAGATCATCCAATGGATCTCGGAAGCCAGCAGCGGAGAAGAAGCAGCGTGGCTTCCACGGAGGCCTCACCGGCTGGTGCACCGACGATCGAAATTACTGCACCGGAGCCTCTGGTGGTCGAAATTACTGCACCGGAGCCTCCTCGCTACCCCGTGGACGATATAAAGGAGATGAAAGCATGTCATCTGTATTATCCTATCGGGAACATGTCCATGAAGGTAGCCATCGGCAGTGCTTTACCACCTTGAGCACTCCACCACAACAACCCCATTCAAGATGGCTATGCTCGTGTCACGGTGGAGGAGATAGTCCAAGGGTTTGAGGACCTGGACATTGACATTGCTACACCTGAAGGGGTGAAAAGACTGGAGATGTCAAGCGCCAGTTCATTCTATGGCAGAAGAAATTTATCAAGTTTCCAGGCGAGGCGCCAACAAGTCCACCCCCGTACGGTGGTGGTGGTGGCGGTGGCGGTGACGGTGGCGGTGGCGGTGGCGGTGACGGTGGCGGTGGCGGTGGTGGTGGTGGTGCTTCACCTAATACACCTCATTCACGTCAGCCGACGCCCCCGATCCTCGTCCGGCGGGTGATCGACACCGGTACCGCCCCCAATCCACCTCCGGCGAAGAAGCGGCAGTCCTGGGTTATTAACCCGGACCCTTATGTACCTAGAACCACAAAGATACCAGAGCCATCACCGAAGCCTCTCATCCCGAGGCCTTGGGAACTTAGTGTCGAGGAAAATGCGGCGGCCGTGGCTGCTCAAAGCATGAGAAATGGAAGGAGGAGTGCAAGAAGAAAAGAGAGGGCGAGCCCAAGCCGATTTTTCGACAAGCAAAAGCGATGGGCTAAGTCATTTTTGAACACACCGTCCCAAGCCGCGAAGAATCTGCCTGACGACTATTTACGTGAACTTCGTAGGCAAGCACTCGCGTTCAAGAGGAACCAAGAGTTGGCGGAGAAGAAAGCCTTGGAGGACGAGGCCGAGACAAAATTAGAAAGGGGGAAAGAAGTTGCCCAGCTCGGGAACAAAGTAAACAATCGATCGCCCCGCTCATAGTGCAAGCCGCCGGTCCGGATGCCCCCGATATCATAGCAGCTGCGGCAAAGACATGGATTGACCGTAACGAGTGCCGAGAGAACAAGCGGCCGACTTAGGTATCACTCTTCGTGCACCGTTAGGCCTTGATGAGGCGCCAATGAAGGACGTAGTATTTACATATGTGAAGAATGGCCCTCTCATCGAGCTGCGCGAGAAGAGGATCTACCTCGACAAATGAAAGGTCTGCTAAATTGGTACAAGGGTTACATAAAACATAAAAACGCCAAAGACTATATCTATGCGGAAGTTAGATATGAGCATCACTTCAAACATTACTGGGGACAAATTCATCTGAGTGAATTGTTCCACTGTTCAATCTGCGCGACCTCGACAAATCTATCATCGGTTGCTACGTTACGTAAGTGATTTATTAATTTCTACCCCATCTCGTTCATTGCCTGCACTATATATATATATTGTCCTAACTATCTTGTTGTGTACGCTATTATGCGAGAATGAAGAAGCGGGAAATGCGAATAAGGAACATCCATGATGTTGGGTTCATTGACCCACACATCGTTAATTCACATGTGTTAGAACACCACCCCGCCGACGTGGAGGATGACTGTGGCGGTTTATTAGAAAACAGCAACGAGAAAAGTGATATTCTATTTCCTTACCATTTTGGGTGAGTGTTTCTGTCTTGAGCACATTCTCTTTTGTTTACTCCATGCATGGTATGTGGCTAATCGATGAGTTATGCATGTTGTGCATGTATCGTGTCCGCAGTTCCACTTTGGATTCTTATGGTAATTCAAGTTCAGACCTCCTCGGTTCTCGTCCACGACTCTCTGAATATGGATCCGGCGCTTTGGGCCGACATGAGAAAAATGATGCAAAAGTAATTATTTTCATTCATTTGCGCTCTATATCGATCGGCCTATTTCGTTCATCATTTCCTAATATCAAGTAACTAATTAATAACTCTCTTGTTTATTTAATTTTCTTTGCCTCGTAGGGTTTGGAGACGGTTCGTAGATACCAAGGTCGGTGAATTCAAAAAAGAGCTACATTTTAAAATGGCGGTGCGGACGGGGATATTCGGCCACCGGGGACCAATCTATGTGGATACTATGTTTGTGAGAGGATCCGGAGATACTGCAATGAGCGGGACCGAAGTGTGAGAACAACATCCTGAGGAATAACCTCCGGAAGACGCTTAGTCCAGAAGCTCGCTTCCGACCACTTCAAGAGGAACTAGCTGGATGGTTGGCGAGGGAAGTCATCGATCCTAGAGGAGAACACCATTACGATGACGTAGAACTTTATATGCACCAGAAGTTGTAACTAACTTGTTCAAAATTGTATATGGTCATCCGATATTGAATATATATTGTATATGGTCATCCGATATTGAATATATATTGTATATTCCTCTTGAATTCTTTTTTGTTCTAATTTCAAATTTGTTTGAAATTGTACATTCATATGCATGTATGTAGTACCGTAGAATATGTGAAACTCCTTCAAAATTAAAACCCAAAAGAAATAAAATAATACAAATTAAAAAGAAACCAGATTTAGGGGGAGGGGGGGCTAAACCCTAAACCCTGCGGAGGCCTTTAGTCGCGGTTGGCCAGAAGAACCGCGACTAAAGGTCCTCCGCCCTGGCGCTCGCCTGCGGCCCACGTGGACGGGCCTTTAGTCGCGGTTCGTAAGGAACCGCGACTAAAGGGGGGGGCCTTTAGTCGCGCTACTTTGGTCGCGGTTGCGCAACCGCGACTAATGGCAGTTGCGAACCGCGACCAAAGCCCCTTTTTCCACCAGTGTGCGATCGAAAGTCCCAGAAAGCAATACTTGTCTGTAAGTTTCTTCAGAAAGTCTCAAAAGCCAGGGTTATAGCGCGACGTACTTTCTTAGTTTAGAAGGTGCGCGCCACGTCGATTGGGCCTCCTCGTCGTTGCAGACATCGCTCCGCTTCTCCATGTATGATTTGTATGGAACGTCTGCGTGGCCTGTCCGGCACTTGGTATTCGTATTTGTCAGAGACGCGAATAGCTCCGCCATCGCGACCAGCGTTTTAGCTCTGCCATGACGACCAGCGTCTGCTCTCGCATGGGAGGATTCGGAGCAAGGGACTGTGCCACCGTGGGTGGTACCTTCCGCTTCCTACACTCATCCCGTGCACCCTCGTGCCCACCGTGTAGAAGTCGCTGGCCAGAAGCGGACGGAGGTGTTGCGTTTTGCGGGCATAGACGGTGCGAACCACTCAATGGCGCTGGACGTGGACCGGCCCGCACCGGCGGGACGAACCTAGGTTTTGGCCGTAGTGCTTTGACCATCCGTACAACGCTGCACACAGGCTGCTGCCTCCATCCGAGATTGCTATCGTCTATCGATTGGTACGGTGTAGCTAATCGCGACACACATCTGCACCACCAGTAGGACAGGTTGGAAGCTACAGGAAATATCACCAAGCTGTACAGGCAACAGTGTACTGGAATACAACGCTGCACATGAACGGCCGTAATACAACGCTGGCAATTTTCACGGTACGCGTGGGTGGCAGCCGCGGTCAAAGCATGCGAGGGAGAGGTCTGTAGGAAGCGGGATCATTGAGATCTTAAGGAGCGCTTTGACGCCATCGAGAGGAGGCCAGCCTGCGCCGGCTAATCAGCAGCACATGAACTCTAATCGAAATCGTCCATGACAAATTTTGATCGAAATCTTCCATGAAGAATCCCGATTGAAATAGAGGGAGAAAGGAAGAAACAGAACGCCGGGAACAGATCGACGGGGTCACGTCTATAAATACAGCTGGGGTTGCGTGCAGCGGGGGCACATTGAGTCGGTTTGGAGCGCGTTGACGACGTGTTCTCGTGAAACTTCTGTTCGACAAGGATTTGACTCGAGTTTGAGCTGGGCTCTACAACCGTACGTACCCATCGGACCAAACGCTGGATGGACGAAGGAAACAAACGACGGATGAAACGGACCATACCACGGAAACGCTTCTTCCTTTATTATTAGGTATAGATTTTACAAAACTAGACAGAAGTGGTTATAGTTCTAATGGTGTACGGAAAGTTGTCCGAACAAGTTGCTCGGATGAAAAAACTTTCACTTCCTACACGAAAGTTGTAGAGGATCTAATAAGAAACTTAACGGAAAAACGTAGATCTAATGAAATAAAATTGAGAAGTTATGTATATAACAATCTAACTAAAAAGAGCGGAAATAGATTTATTACCGGACGAGGGTTGTCGCGGCGTTTCGTCAAATAGCGTACGAAACGCTCCAGAAAAACGCTTTGCGCGAGGAGAGAGGAGGCGCGCTGCGCAGACGTGTGGAGGCGCCGGGCGCTAGCTGTGCGTGTGGGGCTGCCTCATGGAAGTATTTATAGGCTATCGGCTAGAGGCAATTTACTTAACCAGGCGATGTGGGACTAAAGAAAAGAAAAAGAGGAGGCGGCGTGCGCGAGCGCGAGCGCGCGAGGGAGCTGGGCTGGCGTGCGTGTCTGCTGTGGGCTGGGAAGGAAAAAGAAGGTGGTGAGGCCGGGGCGTTGGGCTGGGGCGGCCTGGGTGCGGGGCTGGCTGGCCAGTCGGCCGGGTGGGCCGCGCGAGCTGGGCCGGTCGGCTTGGCCGCGCCCTTCATTTTTTTTTACTGAAATGGAAATATATTTTTGGAGGCTCAAAAATAATCGGAAAAATGCAAATAAGATACCGTTGGATTCGTTATGAAAAATGCTTCAATATGAGACTAAATTTGGAACAAAAATATAAACTTTATAAAACCAAAATATGACATATATGTCTATATGGCTATAGTGCCTTTTTAGGGTTTAATGTTTTTCTCAAATAAAATATTTTTATAAGTTTCAAAACCTCCGAACAAAATAGAGCATTGTTGGAAAATCTTTTGAAAACCAAGTTTTATGAAAACTATTTATTTTGCAAAAAAAACCCTTTTATTAACCCTTTGTGAAATTAAAATAATCATTATATGCATTTGGTCTATATTGCTACTTAGTCATTATTTTGCAAATAGAGTTTTCTAGGGTTTTGTTTTCTCAAATACAAATCCATTAAGGATTTGAAAACTTTCAAAGAAAGGATATGTTTGATTTTGAAAATACTTTAAAACCACAAGTCTTCGAAAACACTATTTTGGAATTAACTTGTAAATAACTTTAAAAAGTTTTAATTTTTTGTGAATTTTCAATAAAGTTCAAACAATCAAGCATTTAATTCATTTTTATTTTACATTCCAAAATTTAGAAAATTTCGGGATGTGACATGGATGATGCACAAGCAACATCTAGTTGTTTCGTCATAAAATTAGGTTAAGATATATATTGTGATATCGCGTAGGTACCGTGTCCACATATATAGCCTCTCTCCGTTCCTATGAATGTGATTTGGATTGTTGTGTTACTTCAAACCATATATCTTGTACCCTCATAGTTAAGATTGCATAAATTTTAAAAATCATTTAGTGTTCCACTTTTTCTCACATAAGTTGAGCATGAATCATGAAAAATAGTCACCTCCTTTTTGTATCACACTTTTGATTTAACTCTCCACATTAGTCCAGTTGCTATTCGAGGGACATTTAGGGTCTCTTTTGGATTTCAGATGGTTAGAGAAATAATTCTTAGATCACTGGTTAGAGAACTAGGTGACACTACTATATAATATATAAACTTAGATGGTTCAAAACTTGTGGATACAATATGATAATATTTGTTCCCAATTTTTTTCGAAAGTGGAAAGTGATCCCCAGCCTTTACATCAAAAAGATGCCGATGTCTCCCAAGTGCAAGGGATCTATTTCAAATAAGAAAAGGTTGTCACCCACGAGGAGATGAAGGTATTGGTTAGCAAATTTGATAAAGTAAAACAATAGAAGATGCAATGGTTTTGTGTTTTGGTTTGTAGGTTTCAGTAGTGTAAATTGCTAACAGTAAATTTTGATGAATGAATACTGTCTTATGAGAGAAATCCCGATCGTCTATGAAGTAAAAGGAAAAGCTCAAGTGTTTGTGTAGTTATATGTGAAACCGTTCCCAAGGGCGGCATGACTATACTTAGCAAGAAGATTTCTAACAATATGGTGAGCCTGAATTAGGTGCATCCAAGTAAATGAGCAAATACACCCCTTACGATGGGTACTATGGCTATTTTCATGAGCAAACACATGAATCATTAAGACATAAATATCCTCACCATAGCAGTTAGTTCATGGGTCTCCGATATTAAACTCTCCAATGCAACTCAAAGTATTGGAATACGATTTCTGTCATTCCGTCCCTTCCAACCCGCTTTATTGCATTAAAATGCATCCCTATGAGCCCATATAGGTGAAGTAATATGCAGTCTACGTTCTCATAATAGCATCATAGAACCACATAAAAGATTAAAATTTGACCAGTACTCAATGCATATTATATAGAAATCATTGCCAATTCATTCTATGCCCTCGGGAAAATGGGGATCTACTCACAGCGGTGAAACATGATATGGATCAATGGAATATGAATTAAAACACAATATGAAAATATAATCTCCTCACAAAATAAAGAGAAGTTGGCAATCATAATCATGCAACTAGCACTTAAACAACTAGATGATACCTCGCGCGTTGCTGCGGAATTGTATTGATATCTCTTTCAAGAAGAAGTAGAAGTGACTGTACATTTGATAAATGAAGGATCTTACTCTACCTAACTATGTTATGTTGCTAAATACACTGCAAAAATATTCAATGAATACCATATATATTATGCTAAATCTTACACAGCTTTACTCTTTTCTAAATTCTATCTATACAATCACTTTAGGATACACGCTGATGAGTTCGAATAAAAGAAAGCCCTGTTCTTCACGAATGCAAGCTTTTAGGATTCGCATGATTCAAGGAGATCAAACCAGGAAGGTCACGAGTAGTAGACATATAAGGGCAATACATTGTATGTGCTTAGAGAGAAACCATCGGTTCCAGTTGACAAAGCTCACAAGACAAAAAAAATAAAGAATTAATCAAGGAAAGGGGAATTCGGACATGCCGTCTGTGGGCTGGTACCCCTTTCCATTGGGTACATAGGGAGAAATGGTGGGAGAAACGGTCTCTGACTTTTAACAGTAAATCATTCTAGTTCAAATAAGTGTTTCAGTCAGGATACTTTTATAAAGCTCAAGTCTTTTTCTCACATGATAAACACAAACAATAAAAAGAATGACTAATTGATACGTCCAATTTGCATCACTATTTTATATCATAATTTGCTGTTATTCATTGATATATTTCATATTGGGACACAATACTTATGTTATTTCATCTATTTTGCATGTTTCATCATTATTGGAGGATCAAGCACCGGAGCCAGGATTCTGCTGGAAAAAGCACCGTCAGAACGCAATATTTCGGAAGATCAAATGTGGAAGGAAATTATACCAAAAATCCTATTTTTGAAGATGACGAAGGAAGCCAGAAGGAGGAGCTGAGAATGCCCAAGGTGGGGCCAGACCACAGGCCGGCGTGGCCCATGGCCTGGCCGCGCCACCTTGTGGTGTGGGGGCCCCACAGCCCCTTTCGCCTCCTTTTCTTCGCGAAACCCTTCGTCCCTAAAACCTAAGCCACAGAGGGTACGACGCGAAGAGCCACAGCCGCCTCTGCGGGGCGGAGAACACCAGAGAGAAAAGAGCTCTCCGGCGGGCAGGAATCCGCCGGGGAAATTCCCTCCCGGAGGGGGAAATCGACGCCATCGTCACCGTCATCGAGCTGGACGTCATCTCCATCACCATCATCATCATCTCCACCATCATCACCGCCGTCTCCACCGCTGGACACCGTCACCGCCGTAGCAATTTGGGTTTGATCTTGATTGTTTGATAGGGGAAACTCTCCCGGTATCGATTTCTACTTGTTGTTGATGCTATTGAGTGAAACCATTGAACCAAGGTTTATGTTCATATTGTTATTCATCATCATATCACCTCTGATCATGTTCCATATGATGTCTCGTGAGTAGTTCGTTTAGTTCTTGAGGACATGGGTGAAGTCTAACTGTTAGTAGTGAACTATGGTTGAGTAATATTCAATGGTATGATATTTAAGTTGTGGTGTTATTCTTCTAGTGGTGTCGTGTGAACGTCGACTACACGACACTTCACCTTTATGGGCCTAGGGGAATGCATCTTGTACTCGTTTGCCGATTGCGGGGTCGCCGGAGTGACAGAAACCTAAACCCCCGTTGGTATATCGATGCAGGAGGGATAGCAGGATCTCAGAGTTTAAGGCTGTGGTTAGATTTATTCTTAATTACTTTCTTGTAGTTGCGGATGCTTGCAAGGGGTATAATCACAATTATGTATTAGTCCTAGGAAGGGCGGTACATTAGCATAGGTTCACCCACACAACACTTATCATAACAATGAAGATTATTTAGCCATATGTAGCGAAAGCACTAGACTAAAATCCCGTGTGTCCTCGAGAACGTTTGGTCATTATAAGTAAACAAACCGGCTTGTCCTTTGTGCTAAAAAGGATTGGGCCACTCGCTGCAATTGTTACTCTCGCATTTTACTTACTTGTACTTTATTCATCTGTTACATCAAAACCCCCCGAATACTTGTCTGTGAGCATTTACAGTGAATCCTTCATCGAAACTGCTTGTCAACACCTTCTGCTCCTCGTTGGGATCGACATTCTTACTTATCGAAGATACTACGATACACCCCCTATACTTGTGGGTCATCAAGACTATTTTTACGGCACCGTTGCCGGGGAGTGAAGCGCTATTGGTAAGTGGAATTGGTAAGGAAAACCTTTCTTGTTTGTGCTGATTTTATTTCTGCTTTCTTGCTATAAGTCATTATGGAGAGATCTTCTCTTCAATTTCTATTTGGGAAATCTACTACTACTGCAACGGTAGTGGATGAGGCGCCAGGTGAGGACGTGATACCATATAAAATACCTATGAAAATTATTGAACGTGTTATGGGTAACCGCTATGAAGGGGATGGAACTGTCCATCCTGGTGATCATTTACTGTTTTTGCATGAATTATGCGGTTTATTCAAGTGTGCAGGTATTGCTATGGATGAAGTGAGGAAGAAACTATTCTCTATATCGCTGTGCAGTAAAGCGGCGCATTGGTATAAATTCTTTGGATAATGGGGATTCTCTTGAATGGAATGATATTGTGCCCCGGTTTTATTCTAAGTTCTATCCTCCAAGTGAAATTCACAAGGATCGGAATCGCATATATAATTTTTGGCCTCATGATGGAGAGAGTATTGCCCAAGCTTGGGGGAGATTGAAGTCTTTAATGCTCAAATGCCCGATTCATGAGCTTCCTGGTAATGTTATTATTGATAATTTCTATGCAAGACTTTCTTTTCAAGACAAGACCTTGCTGGATACTTCTTGTTCTGGATCATTTACACGCAACAAAGAAGAGTTTAAAAGGGACCTTCTTGATCAGATCCAAGAAAATACTGAAGGTTGGGAGAACGACAAGGATAGAGAATCAGGTATAATTTATGATTATAAATACATTGAAGCTTTTATGGATACTGATAAATTTCGTAATATGAGTGCTACATATGGTCTTGATTCTCAAGTTGCTGCAAATCTTTATAAAGCTTTTGCCTCTCATTATGAATTGCCTAAGAAGAATTTTGATAAGTATCATGAACCGTATAAAGATAAAATTGATTCATCTATTAATAAATGCGTTGTAGTTGAAACTGCTGATCATGTTATTCCTGAAGCTTATATTGAAAAAACTCCTTTCCCTGCTAAAATGAAGGAGTACTTTGTTATAAATAGTGCGGTTCATAAAAGTGAAAAGAAACCTGTAGAACCTGAAGAACAAATAAAAGTTGAACCTGCTGTTGCAATAGTTAAAGATCTTGTGACTGAAAATGTGGAGGATGGTCATATTATTTTCTGTGAAGATGCTTCTAATATTGTTTCACATCCTAATAAACCCAAACAAGTTAGTGTTCCTATGCTATCTGTTAGAATTGGTGATCATTGCTATTATGGTTTATGTGATATTGGTGCAAGTGTTAGTGCTATTCCTTATGAGCTTTACACGGAGATTATGCACGAAATTGATTCTTGTGAACTTGAAGATATTGATGTGGTTATTCAGCTGGCTAATAGAGAAACTATTTCTCCAATTGGTATTGTTCGAAATGTAGAAGTTCTATGTGGTAAGATTAAATATCCTGCTGACTTTTTGGTACTTGGTTCTGCTGCTAGTGATTATTGTCCTATCATTTTTGGTAGACCTTTTCTAAATACTTGTGGAGCTATTATAGATTGCAAGAAAGAGAAAATTTTGACTAAATTTGCTGGTGAATCTTATGAGTTTAACTTCTCTAAATTTACCAAAACTCCTTATAAAGCTGATTTGCCTAGTGATGATTTTAAAATGGAGCAGTGTGCATCTATTGTTCTTGTTCCTAATAATCCTTTGCAGCAACATTTGGAGAATAGCGAGAGTGAAGTTTTTAGGAAAGAAAGAGATGAGCTTGAGGAAATTTTTCTTCGCCAACCTATTCTCAAGCATGATTTACCGGTGGAAGATTTGGGTACAACGCCGCCACCAAAGGAAGATCCTGTTTTTGAATTAAAGCCTTTGCCTGATAATCTTAAATATGCTCATATTGATGATAAGAAAATATATCCTGTTATTATTAGTTCTAAGCTTTCAGAGATTGAGGAAGAAAGGTTATTGGAAATATTGAAGAAACACCGAGGAGCTATTGGCTACACTCTTGATGATTTGAAGGGGATTTCTCCTTCTATTTGCCAACATGCTATTAATATGGAAGATGATGCAAAGCCTGTTGTTGAACATCAGCGTCGTCTAATTCCGAAGATGAAGGAGGTGGTAAGGAATGAGGTATTAAAACTTCTTGAAGCTGGTATTATATATCCTATTGCTAATAGTAGATGGGTTAGTCCTGTGCATTGCGTTCCCAAGAAAGGAGGAATGACTGTTGTGCCTAATGATAATGATGAGCTCATCCCTCAAAGAGTAGTTGTAGGGTATAGAATGTGCATTGATTTTCAAAAAGTTAATAAAGTTACTAAGAAAGATCATTACCCTTTACCATTTATTGATCAAATGCTAGAAAGATTGTCTAAAAATACTCATTTTTGCTTTCTTGATGGTTATTCTGGGTTTTCACAAATTGCCGTTAAAACTAAAGATCAAGAGAAAACCACTTTTACTTGTCCCTATGGAACTTATGCTTATAGGCGTATGCCTTTTGGTTTATGTAATGCTCCTGCTACTTTTCAAAGATGCATGTCTGCTATTTTTCATGGCTTTTGTGAGAGTATTGTGGAAGTATTCATGGATGATTTTTCCGTCTATGGGAATTCTTTTGATAGTTGCTTGCGAAACCTTGATAAAGTTTTGCAGAGATGTGAAGAAACTAACCTTGTTCTTAATTGGGAGAAATGCCACTTTATGGTTAATGAAGGAATTGTATTGGGACATAAAATTTCTGAGAGAGGTATTGAAGTTGATAGAGCTAAAGTTGAAGCAATTGAGAAGATGCCCTATCCGAGGGATGTTAAAGGTATTCGTAGTGTTCTTGGTCATCTTTGGGTTTTATAGGAGATTTATTAAAGATTTCTCCAAGATTTCAAAGCCTCTTACTAATCTTCTTCAAAAAGACGTACCTTTTGTTTTTGATGATGATTGTAAGGAAGCTTTTGAAACTCTAAAGAAAGCCTTAACAACTGCTCCTGTAGTTGAACCTCCTGATTGGAATTTGCCTTTTGAAATTATGTGTGATGCTAGTGATTTCTTTGTAGGCGCTGTTCTTGGACAGCGAGTAGATAAAAAACTGAATGTTATTCACTATGCTAGTAAAACTCTTGATGCTGCTCAAAGAAATTATGCTACAACTGAAAAAGAATTATTAGCTGTAGTCTTTGCTTGTGATAAATTTAGATCTTATATTGTTGATTCAAAAGTTACGATTCATACTGATCATGCTGCAATTAGATACCTTATGACAAAGAAAGATGCTAAGCCGAGGCTTATTAGATGGGTACTTCTTTTGCAAGAATTCGATTTACATATAGTAGATAGGAAAGGTGCTGATAATCCTGTTGCTGATAATTTGTCTAGATTGGAAAATATTGCTTATGATCCTGTTCCTGTTAATGATAGTTTTCCAAATGAACAATTGGCTGTAATAAAGGTGAGCTCGCGAGACAGTCCTTGGTATGCTGATTATGCTAACTTTATTGTTTCCAAGTACTTGCCTCCAACCTTTTCAGCTCAGCAAAGGAGGAAATTCTTTTATGACTTGAGGCATTATTTCTGGGATGACCCTCACTTATATAAAGAAGGAGTGGATGGTATTCTGCGAAGGTGTGTTCCCGAATATGAACAACAAGAGATATTGAGTAAATGTCATGGTAGTGCTTATGGAGGACATCACGCCGGAGAAAGAACCGCGCAAAAGGTTCTACAATCAGGTTTTTATTGGCCAACTCTCTTCAAGGATGCGAGAAAGTTTATTTTATCTTGTGATGAATGCCAAAGGGTTGGTAATATCTCCAGACGTAATGAAATGCCTATGAATTATACTCTTGTTATTGAACCATTTGATTGTTGGGGATTTGACTTCATGGGACCTTTTCCGTCTTTAGAAGGTAACACTCATATACTTGTTGCTGTTGATTATGTTACTAAATGGGTGGAAGCCATACCTACAAAAAGTGCTGATGGTGAGACCTCTTTAAAAATGCTTTTAGATATTATTTTTCCTAGATTTGGAGTTCCTAGATATATTATAACTGATGGAGGTTCTCATTTTATTCATGGTGGTTTTAGAAAAACTCTTGCTAGGTAGGGTATTAATCATAGAATTGCTTCCGCTTATCATCCTCAAACTAGTGGGCAAGTAGAATTATCAAATAGAGAGATTAAATCTATCTTGCAAAAGACTGTTAATAAAACTAGAAAGAATTGGGCTAGTAAATTGAAGGATGCACTATGGGCTTATAGAACTGCTTATAAAAATCCCATGGGAATGTCACCTTATAAAATGGTTTATGGGAAAGCTTGTCATTTACCTTTAGAACTAGAGCACAAAGCTTATTGGGCTGTTAGAGAATTAAATAAAGATCCTAAACTTGCCGGTAATAAGAGGTTGTTGCAATTGAGTTCTCTAGATGAATGGAGAAGTGAAGCTTATGAAAATGCTAAACTCTTTAAAGAAAAAGTTAAAAAATGGCATGATAGAAGGATTATCAAAAGAGAATTTAATATTGGGGATAAAGTCCTATTGTATCGGTCTCGTCTCAGATTCTTTGCAGGGAAATTACTCTCGAAATGGGAAGGACCGTATGTTGTCGAGGAGGTGTATCGTTCAGGAGCAATTAAAATTAGCTCTCTCCAAGGCAATGCCACGCAAGTGGTGAATGGACAAAGACTCAAGCATTATATCTCAGGTGATTCCTATAATGTTGATGTTGATATTATTCGAGTGGAAACGCCGGAGGCTTTCATCAAAGGACAAGTTGACAGTCCGCCAGAACTCGACTTTGAATAGGTAACAGTACTGGTAATGAAAAGTTCGCAATTTACTTTCCGAACAATATTTTTGCTGTTTTTGGAAAATATGAAAAATTACGAGTTTGAAACGGAGTGGAAAAGACGCACGAGGGCGTGCCACCATAGGCCGGCGCGGCTGGCACAGGCCCGCGCCGCCCTATGGTCTGGCCGCCTCGTCGCCCCTTTCCGACTCTGGTTCGATCTGGTACTTTCCTTTTGTCATGAAAATTTTTGCTATATAATCCCCCGGACCCCTGGAGGTCCGTATATCATTTTCTCGACGTGTTTTGTTTCGAGCTATTTCTGCCAGGATCTGTTTTCGGTCTAGAAGCACCATGGCCTCCAACAACAAGGGCAAGGGGCTTTCGGAGGAAGAAGTGAAGAGGGTGCCATCAAGACAAGAGCAGCAAGCCGTTGGGAGCAAGCAAATCTTGGTGGGATCTGTTGACACTCGACGTTCTTTTTCTCATAACTTGCAGGGACCTTTACCACCCGCTCTTAGCCTCGACTCCTTCCCTGTGTTGGAAGAAGCTCTACGGACTACCGATGAGTTTTGTGATCAATATCGGGCTCTAAGAAGAGAAGTGGAGATACTCCAGGAGGAGAATTGCCGTCTCCGAAGAATGCTGGAATACCACTCGATTCACCTCACAAGGTCATCATCGCCAACTTCAGATAACAATGAATCTCTTCGAGTCTTAGTGCAGAATTGCCAAGCTGAGAAACTGAAGCTGAAGGAGATCTGTAAGAAGCGCGGGAGGAGTTCATCACCACCATCGCCGCAGGAGTAATTCATCATCGGTATTGGCATCCCCTTGGTTTGTTCCAAGCTTGGGGGAGTGCCGCGGTATCACATCATCACTACCTTTTACTTTTTATTGTCAAGTAGTGTCATATCATGAGTAGGGAAGTTATCATATAAGATGGGTTGCAGTTTGGAAGTATCTCTCCTTTAGTTGGTTATCTATGTATCCCTTGGTGTGAGTTATCGTTATGGAATATTAATGAGAAGTCTTATCATTTACATATTGCACATCTTATTTTAGTTTGCAATCTCTATTATATGATTTACCTTGTTGTTAGTATTGGTATCACTTTGGGAGCATTGAATAAATCTATTTGGTTTTGGCAAACTTAGCATTGGTCAATAGCAACAACACTTTGAGGTTTAAGTAGAAAAGAGAAATACATGTAGTTATTTCATTGTCTTTCTTTCTTGTTAGCTCATAGCTTATTATTCTGAAGTTAAAATTGTTTGTGCTTACAAGGAAGATGCATGATTGTTTCTATCACATGTATATTTGTTTGTTTCCCTCGACTCTTATGCTTGCTAATTAACCTTGCTAGCCAAAGACCTGTACTGAGAGGGAATACTTCTCGTGCATCCAAACCTTAACCCAAACCTATGCCATCTGTGTCCAGCATATCTACCTACTACATGGTATTTTCTGCCATTCAAAGTAAATACTTCATGTGCTACCTTCAAACAATTCAAAAATTAGTATCTCTTATTTGTGTCAATGCTTTATAGCTCATGAGGAAGTATGTGGTGTTTTATCTTTCAATCTTGTTGGGCAAATTTCACCAATGGACTAGTGGCTTCATCCGCTTATCCAATAATTTTGCAAAAAGAGCTGGCAATGGGATTCCCAGTCCCAAACTAATTAAACTAATTAGACACTCCTCCATGTTATGTGATTGATGGACGGCACCCGAAGGATTCGGTTAGCCATGGCTTGTGTAAGCAAAGGTTGGGGGGAGTGTCATCATAATAAAACTAAAATAAAAAAAGCACTCCTTCATGGTATGAGATTGTTGGCAGGCACCCGAGGATTCGGTTAGCCATGGTTTGTGAAAGAAAGGTTGGAAGGAGTGCCACACAAAATGAAAATAAAATGGGAGCCGCTCTTTGAAGGTTGTCTGGCAAGGGGGTTAGAGTACCCGCTACCAGTCGTTGACAACAACAAACACCTCTCAAAATGTTACTTTTATTATCTCTATATGATTTCAAAACTGAAAAAGCTCTAGCACATGATTTAATCACTGCTTCCCTCTGCGAAGGGCCTGTCTTTTATTTTATGTTGAGTCAGTAAACCTATTTCCCTCCATCTCAAGCAAGCATTTGAGTAGTTGTGATCAAACCATTATATTGTGATTTACTTCATCATGTCTTTACTCTTCCTTGTTTAGTACAAGTTTTACCTGAATGAATATAGCTTTGAAAGTCATCAATGATTAATATGATTGAGTATGCAAGTTTACCATAAGCTTTAATATGAGAGCGCTGCTCAATAGATAAGTATAATCTGTTAACTGTTCTCTGACCAAGAACAAAGTTTGCCATCACCAATTATGATTTCTTATGCACCTTTATTTGTGATTACCTTATACTTGTTTCAAGATTGAGTTATATGAGGAAGTTGTTTACTATAATGTCTTGTGTGAATGAATATGATGCTTCTTGTCCGTATTTTATTTATCGACTCTTCCGAGTTCAGTTTCGCTTGGGGACAAGCGAAGTCTAAGCTTGGGGGGAGTTGATACATCCAATTTGCATCACTATTTTATATCATAATTTGCTGTTATTCATTGATATATTTCATATTGGGACACAATACTTATGTTATTTCATCTATTTTGCATGTTTCATCATTATTGGAGGATCAAGCACCGGAGCCAGGATTCTGCTGGAAAAAGCACCGTCAGAACGCAATATTTTGGAAGATCAACTGTGGAAGGAAATTATACCAAAAATCCTATTTTTGAAGATGACGAAGGAAGCCAGAAGGAGGAGCTGAGAAGGCCCAAGGTGGGGCCAGACCACAGGCCGACGCGGCCCATGGCCTGGCCACGCCACCTTGTGGTGTGGGGGCCCCACAGCCCCTTTCGCCTCCTTTTCTTCGCGAAACCCTTCGTCTCGAAAACCTAAGCCACAGAGGGTACGACGCGAAGAGCCACAGCCACCTCTGCGGGGCGGAGAACACCAGAGAGAAAAGAGCTCCCCGGCGGGCAGGAATCCGCCGGGGAAATTCCCTCCCGGAGGGGGAAATCGACGCCATCGTCACCGTCATCGAGCTGGACGTCATCTCCATCACCATCATCATCATCTCCACCATCATCACCGCCGTCTCCACCGCTGGACACCGTCACCGCCGTAGCAATTTGGGTTTGATCTTGATTGTTTGATAGGGGAAACTCTCCCGGTATCGATTTCTACTTGTTGTTGATGCTATTGAGTGAAACCATTGAACCAAGGTTTATGTTCAGATTGTTATTCATCATCATATCACCTCTGATCATGTTCCATATGATGTCTCGTGAGTAGTTCGTTTAGTTCTTGAGGACATGGGTGAAGTCTAACTGTTAGTAGTGAACTATGGTTGAGTAATATTCAATGGTATGATATTTAAGTTGTGGTGTTATTCTTCTAGTGGTGTCGTGTGAATGTCGACTACACGACACTTCACCTTTATGGGCCTAGGGGAATGCATCTTGTACTCGTTTGCCGATTGCGGGGTCGCCGGAGTGACAGAAACCTAAACCCCCGTTGGTATATCGATGCAGGAGGGATAGCAGGATCTCAGAGTTTAAGGATGTGGTTAGATTTATTCTTAATTACTTTCTTGTAGTTGCGGATGCTTGCAAGGGGTATAATCACAAGTATGTATTAGTCCTAGGAAGGGCGGTACATTAGCATAGGTTCACCCACACAACACTTATCATAACAATGAAGATTATTTAGCCATATGTAGCGAAAGCACTAGACTAAAATCCCGTGTGTCCTCGAGAACGTTTGGTCATTATAAGTAAACAAACCGGCTTGTCCTTTGTGCTAAAAAGGATTGGGCCACTCGCTGCAATTGTTACTCTCGCATTTTACTTACTTGTACTTTATTCATCTGTTACATCAAAACCCCCTGAATACTTGTCTGTGAGCATTTACAGTGAATCCTTCATCGAAACTGCTTGTCAACACCTTCTGCTCCTCGTTGGGATCGACATTCTTACTTATCGAAGATACTACGATACACCCCCTATACTTGTGGGTCATCACTAATGTGAACACACCTCTGTCATAAAATATACATATTCAATTTTACCATCCAGAATAACTATAGTAGGACAATCAAAATGTACTGGACAATATAATGTTAAAAAGACATTTCTCGGTGACTAAAGTATAAAACCTTGGAAAAATATAATCCCAAGTAAATTCAGAGCTAAAATCTCACATGTGCAAAAGACCAGTAGATCTATCCATCGTCGTTGGCAATCCGCTAATACGTGAAACAAACACCACAGATAGAATATTAGATATCAACTGCAGTGTAAAATATTATGGACAAAAACAAAAAATGCCATACAATACCCAAGATAGGACCTATCTTTTTGGAGGAGGGAAATACACATAGGTATAATCTTTGTTTCCACCTCATCCACTGATAAGAATTACACTACATCTGGAATATTAGGCATTATATACATTTTTACAGGAACATCTCTAGCATTAATTTCATGAAAGGTGCGCTGGAACATAGGCAATGGAAGATTTTAAGGGACATATTGAAGAAGAAGAATGGCTCGGTTCATGGGCGATGACAGGTTGTGATCGATGGCTTGGGCGTCCAAGGCTGCGTGAGGTTGAATGCCTTATGTCTATCATGATGGCTAGCAGGATTTTCAGAACTTTCAGGGGTATCTATGTTTGCAAACCGCACACAAAGAAAGGAAGATTCTAGTGGAGCAAATTGCATATAACAATTAAATTTCAGGGTATATTCGAAGGGAGCATGTAACAAAAAAAAATTAGTGAATTCGAATGGACAAATATATGACTAAGAAGAGTAAGAAAAATAGAAGATGCATGTGCTTCTTCGGTGTAAGCAATAATTTAAAAGTAAGAGATGGGAGTTTGTCTACCAATGGAAGCAAGTAGTGTTGTCCAGTGTCCGTAGGCCATAAACATGGTAGTAGCTTCTTCTTCCTTTCTTGAGCGACCAATACAAAATATCCAGTTGAAATCCAATTTGCTAGGAGTGGGCTTGAAGAGAAGGTACAATTCAACGAAAATCTAACCGAGTCGCCAGGAAGCAAAACGTCCAGCAGATTTGGAGCCGGAGCGCAACCTAATAGATTGACAAAAATGAGAGAGGGGATAATAAAAAAGGGCGAAGGATCTGAAGCGGCCAGGTGCCAAAGTGGATTCAGCCAGAGATGGCGTCGCGAGCAGGCGGGCGCTGTTCATCCATGGCAACACGGCAACTCTTTAAATAAAACATTGAGGCGGCAGCGACGGCTCAGTTCATCCGAGCATTTTCTTGCATAATTACAGGGCAATGATGACGGCTGATGGGCTGCATAGGGCGGTTTCACTTCAGGAGAACTTGCGGCGAGAAGCATTAGGTCGTGGATCATCGGTGGCTGATGCGTGCAATTAACACACATCCGTTGGGAACCCCAAGAGGAAGGTGTGATGCAGACAGTAGCAAGTTTTCCCTCAGAAAGAAACCAAGGTTTATCGAACCAGGAGGAGCCAAGAAGCACGTTAAAGGTTGATGGCGGCGAAGTATAGTGCGGCGCAACACCAGGGATTCCGGCGCCAACGTGGAACCTGCACAACATAACCAAAGTACTTTGCCCCAACGAAACAGTGAGGTTGTCAATCTCACCGGCTTGCTGTAACAAAGGATTAGATGTATAGTGTGGATGATGATTGTTTGCAGAAAACAGTAGAACAAGTATTGCAGTAGATTGTATTTAATGTAAAAGAATAGACCGGGGTCCACAGTTCACTAGAGGTGTCTCTCCCATAAGATAAATAGCATGTTGGGTGAACAAATTACAGTCGGGCAATTGACAAATAGAGAGAGCATGACAATGCACATATATGATATGATAAGTATAGTGAGATTTAATTGGGCATTACGACAAAGTACATAGACCGCTATCCAGCATGCATCTATGCCTAAAAAGTCCACGTTCAGGTTATCATCCGAACCCCTTCCAGTATTAAGTTGCAAACAACAGACAATTGCATTAAGTATGGTGCGTAATGTAATCAATAACTACATCCTCGGACATAGAATCAATGTTTTATCCCTAGTGGCAACAGCACATCCACAACCTTAGAACTTTCTGTCACTGTCCCAGATTTAATGGAGGCATGAACCCACTATCGAGCATAAATACTCCCTCTTGGAGTTAAGAGTAAAAACTTGGCCAGAGCCTCTACTAATAACGGAGAGCATGCAAGATCATAAACAACACATAGGTAATAGATTGATAATCAACATAACATAGTATTCTCTATCCATCGGATCCCGACAAACACAACATATAGCATTACAGATAGATGATCTTGATCATGTTAGGCAGCTCACAAGATCCAACAATGAAGCACATAAGGAGAAGACGACCATCTAGCTACTGCTATGGACCCATAGTCCAGGGGTGAACTACTCACTCATCACTCCGGAGGCGACCATGGCGGTGAAGAGTCCTCCGGGAGATGATTCCCCTCTCCGGCAGGGTGCCGGAGGCGATCTCCTGAATCCCCCGAGATGGGATTGGCGGCGGCGGCGTCTCAGTAAGGTTTTCCGTATCGTGGCTCTCGGTACTGGGGGTTTCGCGACGGAGGCTTTAAGTAGTTGGAAGGGCAGGTCAGGGGGCCACACGAGGGCCCCACACACCAGGGCCGCGCGGCCAAGGCCTGGGCCGCGCTGCCCTGTTGTGGCGGCGCCTCGTGGCCCCACTTCATCTCCCCTCCGGTCTTCTGGAAGCTTCGTGTAAAAATAGGCCCCTGGGCGTTGATTTCGTCCAATTCCGAGAATATTTCCTTTGTAGGATTTCTGAAACCAAAAATAGCAGAAAACAGCAACTGGCTCTTCGGCATCTCGTTAATAGGTTAGTGCCGGAAAATGCATAAATATGACATAAAGTATGCATAAAACATGTAGATATCATCAATAATGTGGCATGGAACATAAGAAATTATCGATACGTCGGAGACGTATCAGCATCCCCAAGCTTAGTTCCTGCTCGTCCCGAGCAGGTAAACGATAACAAAGATAATTTCTGGAGTGACATGCCATCATAACCTTGATCATACTATTGTAAGCATATGTAATGAATGCAGCGATCAAAACAATGGTAATGTCATGAGTAAACAAATGAATCATAAAGCAAAGACTTTTCATGAATAGTACTTCAAGACAAGCATCAATAAGTCTTGCATAAGAGTTAACTCATAAAGCAATAAATCAAAGTAAAGGTATTGAAGCAACACAAAGGAAGATTAAGTTTCAGCGGTTGCTTTCAACTTATAACATGTATATCTCATGGATAGTGTCAATGTAAAGTAATATAACAAGTGCAATATGCAAGTATGTAGGAATCAATGCACAGTTCACACAAGTGTTTGCTTCTTGAGGTGGAGAGAAATAGGTGAACTGACTCAACATAAAAGTAAAAGAAAGGTCCTTCAAAGAGGAAAGCATCGATTGCTATATTTGTGCTAGAGCTTTTATTTTGAAAACATGAAACAATTTTGTCAACGGTAGTAATAAAGCATATGTGTTATGTAAATTATATCTTACAAGTTGCAAGCTTCATGCATAGTATACTAGTAGTGCCCGCACCTTGTCCTAATTAGCTCGGATTACCAGGATTATCATCGCAATACACATGTTTTAACCAAGTGTCACAAAGGGGTACCTCTATGCCGCCTGTACAAAGGTCTAAGGAGAAAGCTCGCATTTGGATTTCTCGCTTTTGATTATTCTCAACTTAGACATCCATACCGGGACAACATAGACAACAGATAATGGACTCCTCTTTAATGCATAAGCATGTAGCAACAATTAATGTTCTCATATGAGATTGAGGATATATGTCCAAAACTGAAACTTCAACCATGATTCATGGCTTTAGTTAGCGGCCCAGTGTTCTTCTCTAACATCATGCATGCTCTAACCATTTAATGAGTGGTAAATCTCCCTTACTTCAGGCAAGACGAACATGCATAGCAACTCACATGATATTCAACAGAGAGTTGATGGCGTCCCCAGGAGCATGGTTATCGCACAACAAGCAACTTAATAAGAGATAAAGTGCATAAGTACATATTCAATACCACAATAGTTTTTAAGGCTATTTTGTCCCATGAGCTATATATTGCAAAGGCGAATGATGGAAATTTAAAGGTAGCACTCAGGCAATTTACTTTGGAATGGCGGAGAAATACCATGTAGTAGGTAGGTATGGTGGACACAAATGGCATAGTGGTTGGCTCAAGGATTTTGGATGCATGAGAAGTATTCCCTCTCGATACAAGGTTTAGGCTAGCAAGGTTATTTGAAACAAACACAAGGATGAACCGGTGCAGCAAAACTCACATAAAAGACATATTGTAAACATTATAAGACTCTACACCGTCTTCCTTGTTGTTCAAAACTCAATACTAGAAATTATCTAGACTTTAGAGAGACCAATTATGCAAACCAAATTTTAGCAAGCTCTATGTATTTCTTCATTAATGGGTGCAAAGTATATGATGCAAGAGCTTAAACATGAGCACAACAATTGCCAAGTATCAAATTATTCAAGACATTTTAGAATTACTACATGTAGCATTTCCCGATTCCAACCATATAACAATTTAACGAAGAAGATTCAACCTTCGCCATGAATACTATGAGTAAAGCCTAAGGACATATTTGTCCATATGCAACAGCGGAGCGTGTCTCTCTCCCACACAATGAATACTAGGATCCATTTTATTCAAACAAAAACAAAAACAAAAACAAACCGACGCTCCAAGCAAAGCACATAAGATGTGATGGAATAAAAATATAGTTTCAGGGGAGGAACCTGATAATGTTGTCGATGAAGAAGGGGATGCCTTGGGCATCCCCAAGCTTAGACGCTTGAGTCTTCTTAAAATATGCAGGGGTGAACCACCGGGGCATCCCCAAGCTTAGAGCTTTCACTCTCCTTGATCATATTGTATCATCTCCCTCTCTTGATCCTTGAAAACTTCCTCCACACCAAACTCGAAACAACTCATTAGAGGGTTAGTGCACAATAAAAATTTACATGTTCAGAGGTGACATAATCATTCTTAACACTTCTGGACATTGCACAAAGCTACTGGACATTAATGGATCAAAGAAATTTATCCAACATAGCAAAAGAGGCAATGCGAAATAAAAGGCAGAATCTGTCAAAACAGAACAGTTCGTAAAGACGAATTTTAAAGTGGCACCAGACTTGCTCAGATGAAAATGCCCAAATTGAATGAAAGTTGCATACATATCTAAGGATCACGCACGTAAATTGGCAGATTTTTCTGAGTTACCTACAGAGAATTCTGCCCAGATTCGTGACAGACAGAAATCTGTTTCTGCGCAGTAATCCAAATCTAGTATGAACCTTGCTATCAAAGACTTTACTTGGCACAACAATGCAATAAAATAAAGATAAGGAGAGGTTGCTACAGTAGTAAATAACTTCCAAGACTCAAATATAAAACAAAGTGCTGTAGTAAAAACATGGGTTGTCTCCCAAGAAGTGCTTTCTTTATAGCCATTAAGATGGGCTCAGCAGTTTTAATGATGCTCACATAAGAAATAAGAATTGAAGCAAAAGAGAGCATCAAGAAGCAAATTCAAAACACATTTAAGTCTAACATGCTTCCTATGCATAGGAATCTTGTACATAAACAAGTTCATGAAGAGCAAAGTAACAAGCATAGGAAGATAAAACCAGTGTAACTTGAAAAATTTCAGCATATAGAGAGGTGTTTTAGTAACATGAAAATTTCTACAACCATATTTTCCTCTCTCATAATAACTTTCAGTGGCATCATGAACAAACTCAACAATATAAGTATCACATAAAGCATTCTTATTCACATGCATAAAAGTATCATTACTCTCCACATAAGCATAATCAATTTTATTAGTTGTAGTGGGAGCAAATTCAACAAAGTAGCTATCATTATTATTCTCATCAAGTGTAGGAGGCATAGTATAATCATAATAAAATTTACTCTCCATAGTAGGCGGCACCAACAGACCACTATCATTATAATCATCATATATGGGAGGCATATCATAATCAACATAAACTTTCTCCTCAATACCCGGAGGGCTAAAGAGATCATTTTCATCAAAACCGACCTCCCCAAGCTTAAATTCTTCCATAGCATTAGCAACAATGGTGTTCAAAGCATTCATACTAATAACATTCCCATTAGCATGCATAAGTTCCATGGGTTTTTTAATTTTCTCTTCAAACACATCATGTCCTAATTCAAGATAAAGTTCATAAAGATCTCTCATTTTGTTGTTGTCTTCCATTAAGCCTTACTAGTGTAAAACAAGAAACCAAAAGATGCAATTGCAGGATCTAAAGGAAATAGCTTCGAGCACACACACAACGGCAACAGAAAAGTACTTAGTTACCTGGGACCGGAGTATGAGTGCCTTTTACCTTTCCTCCCCGGCAACGGCGCCAGAAAAGTGCTTGATGTCTACGGGTGCTTCTATTCTTGTACACAGTGTTGGGCCTCCAAGAGCAGAGGTTTGTAGAATAGCAGCAAGTTTCCCTTAAGTGGATCACCCAAGGTTTATCGAACTCAGGGAGGAAGAGGTCAAAGATATCCCTCTCATGCAACCCTGCAACCACAAAGCAAGAAGTCTCTTGTGTCCCCAACACACCTAATACACTTGTCAGATGTATAGGTGCACTAGTTCGGCGAAGAGATAGTGAAATATAAGTGGTATGAATGAATATGAGCAGTAGTAACGGCGCCAGAAAAGTGCTTGCTGGCGTGCAGTTGATGGTAGTAATATTGCAGGAAGTAAAGATGCAGTAAAACAGTAAACACGCAGCGATTTCAGTATTTGGGAACAAGGCCTAGGGATTATACTTTCACTAGTGGACACTCTCAACATTGATCACATAACAGAATAAATAGATAAATGCTATACTCTACACTCTCTTGTTGGATGATGAACACCACTAATTGTGTAGGATTACACGAACCCTCAATGCCGGAGTTAACAAGCTCCACAATATTCGATATTCATGTTTAAATAACCTTAGAGTGCACGATAGATCAACACAACTAAACCAAGTACTAACATAGCATGCACACTGTCACCTTCACGCTACGAAAGGAGGCATAGATCACATCAATACCATCATAGCAATAGTTAACTTCATAATCTACAAGAGATCACAATCATAGCCTACGCCAAGTACTACACGATGCACACACTGTCACCATTACACCGTGCAGGAGGAATAAACTACTTTAATAACAGCACTAGAGTAGCACGCAGATATATTATGATACATAACACATTGCAATCATAAAGGGATATAAATAAGCACTTCACTATGCCATTCATAACAGTGAATAAGTATTCTATGAAATATAGCCTAAGAGACCCACACGGTGCACACACTGTCACCTTTACACACGTGGGACAAGGAGTCTCCGGAGATCACATAAGTAAAATCCACTTGACTAGCACAATGACATCTAGATTACAAGCATCATCATATGAATCTCAATCATGTAAGGCAGCTCATGAGATTATTGTATTGAAGTACATAGGAGAGAGATGAACCACATAGCTACCGGTACAGCCCCGAGCCTCGATGGAGAACTACTCCCTCCTCATGGGAGACAGCAGCGTTGATGAAGATGGCGGTGGTGTCGATGGAGAAGCCTTCCGGGGGCACTTCCCTGTCCCGGCGGCGTGCCGGAACAGAGACTCCTGTCCCCCAGATCTTGGCTTCGCGATGGCGGCGGCTCTGGAAGGTTTCTCGTACCGTGGTTTTTCCGTCTCGAGGTTTTAGGTCGAGGAGGCTTAAATAGGCGAAGAGGCGGAGTCGGAAGGCTAACGGGGCCACCACACAATAGGGCGGCGCGGCCAGGGCCTGGGCCGCGCCGGCCTGGCGTGTGGCCCCCCTAGGGCTCCTCTCTGGCGGCTCTCGGGTGTTCTGGAAGCTTCGTGGAAAAATAGGATGCTGGGCGTTGATTTCGTCCAATTCCGAGAATATTTCCTTTGTAGGATTTCTGAAACCAAAAACAGCAGAAAACAGCAACTGGCTCTTCGGCATCTCATTAATAGGTTAGTGCCGGAAAATGCATAAATATGATATAAAGTATGCATAAAACATGTAGATATCATCAATAATGTGGCATGGAACATAAGAAATTATCGATACGTCGGAGACGTATCAGTGGCCATGAACATTGAAGGCTTAGTTAGTGGCGGCGGCGAGCACTACCTATCAATGCCAGGAAGATGAATGACGTGTGTCACGCGCCGGAAACGAAGCCACAGTGAGGTAAGCCCACGTATATGCATCCAGCCCATGTCATGAAGGGGCGCTCAGCCCATGTCAAGAAGGGATGCCTAGCCCACGTCGAAAAATAATGCAGTGAGCGACCAGCACACGCGATGCAGCACTCAACACAGCGCGTGGGGGAATATGAGGTGACGTGGACGCACCAGAATGCAGGAAAATCAGGTGGTGGGGGATTGCTATTTAGAGATAAAAGATATCCGTTCAATCAATCAGAAATTATGAGGGGGTTGAGGATGGTCTTGGAGATGGAGATGGTGCTGATGTGGATGCTGATGCTAATGGAGAGATCTCCCCATACACCAAGGAGGATTGGTGATGACAATGACTTCGATTTTTCCCTCTCCGGATGCCTCGGAGTAGGAGGATATGCCCTCTCCCGGAGTAGGAGAGGACTTTTACCTGCACTGCCGCCTCTGTAAAACGTGGGAAAAATATGGTGAAACATGAGACCTCGTGGCTCTTCTCAGGTGCATATTTCGCACTCAATCCTTCTCCCGATGAAAATTTTTGTGGTATTTTTCCTCCAATTATTTGGATTCCAGAAGGTCCCTGAAATATCAAAATACGAAAAAGGAGGTTTTCTGCCTCCAAAAGTTAACTACCAATGAAGGGGACTTTGTAGAAAAGTCTCAAAAATCATCTAAAAATCATAAACAATGTTATATTAATGCAAATATCGTTATAAAATGATCATATATGTTATTATTATGATGATACAAAATGCACGTATTAGCTGCACATGACTTTTTTTTATTAAAAGGTAGTCTCCAAAGTACACTGTTATAGTTCATAGATCACTTAAGGGTGATATATCAACCATCTAAAGAATGACAAAGGGAAAAATCGGCAATGGATCGTCGTGTAATTATGTGACCAAGGTATAGCAACTGCATCGTGAATAAATCATGTTGAACTGTTTCCAATCGGTTGCACCCAAATCCATGTCCTCACACTGCTCCTTTGGCTGGAGACATAACCATGTATGGGCCTAGTGGATAGCAAGAGGAACAACATGCAAAAAGGAATAATGGCTTGTTTTGTTAAAGATATTATCATTATTATGTGCCATATCGTCCATAAAAGAGCACAAACACCAACTCTAGCATTGCTCTTGACTCTTTAGTTTAGTCTATGCAATCAATTATCAAATAATTTTGTAATGTTTCAAGGTCCTAATATACTGAAGGACATATGGAAGATACGCCGAAGAGTCTTGCAAGTGGGTAATCAATGAACAAATGTTGGAAGTTTCCTCTCTAACACAAAAACAACATTTTGTATTACCTTGCCAAATCCTTTTTATTGTAGTATCTTTCATTAAAATGATTTTTATGTAAGAATGTGGCGACCCCGAAGGTCGGGGATAGACAAACCCAGATCTTCATCTGGCATAAGCCTAACCTAGATCTCTAGGGTCTACATGGTGAGAATCGGTAACACAACAGCGACTCTTCGACTCAAAGAGTAATACAAGCTCATATTTGAGCAAAGAACTAAAGTATTACAAGCAGAGGTCACTGACCTGACATTTCATCAACCAACGAAAGAAAAGTTATGCTCTTCTAAATAATAAGATAGCAAAAGTCCTAAGAGGCCAGGAGCATAACGGCGACGTCTTAACCCATAGATTCCAGGCTGCCACCTGGGAATCCCAAGATACTCGTCGATGTCATCCTAGAAACCACCATTTGTTGCAGCAACTTCGTCTGAAACAAAGTATGCAAAGCTGAGGACAGGGACTCAGCAAGACTAAGTACAACCTATTAGCAAAGCTGGTATGCGAGAATTTATATAGAGCTTATTTTGCGGAAAGCCAATTTTCCTTTGTAAAACAAGAGAGAGCAGAAGCTCGTCTACTCAGATTATTTTACAAAGGGATAAGAGAGCGATATTTCTAGCTCTACTTATCATCATATTGAATCCACCGAATCTTCATCATCACCTGAACATATTGTTGGAGATATGCCCAAGAGGCAATAATAAAGTGGTTTTTATAATATCTTTGTGTTTATGATAAATGTTTGCATACCATGCTATAATTGTATTAACCAAAACATTGATACATATGTGTTATGTAAACAACAAGGAGTCCCTAGTAAGCCTCTTGTATAACTAGCTTATTGATTAATAGATGATCATGGTTTCGTGATCGTGAACATTGGATGTTATTAATAACAAGGTTGTGTCATTGGATGAATGATATAATGGACACACACCCAAATAAGCGTAGCATAATATCAAGTCATTAAGTTCAACTTGCTATAAACTTTCGATACATAGTTGCCTAAGTCCTTCGACCATGAGATCATGTAAATCACTTACACCGGAAGGATGCTTTGATTACATCAAACTCCATTGCGTAAATGGGTGGTTATAAAGATGAGATTAAGTATTCGGAAAGTGCGAGTTGAGGCATATGGATCAAGAGTGGGATTTGTCCATCCCGATGACGGATAGATATACTCTAGGCCCTCTCGGTGGAATGTCGTCCGATTAGCTTGCAAGCATGTGACTTGGTCACAAGAGATGACATACCACGGTACGAGTAAAGAGTACTTGTCGGTAACAAGGTTGAACAAGGTATGGAGATACAGATGCTCGAACCTCGGACAAGTAAAGTATCGCGTGACAAAGGGAATCGGTATCGTATGAAAATGGTTCAATCGATCACTAAGTTATCGTTGAATATGTAGGAGTCATTACGATTCTCTAGGTCCCACTGATGATTATTGGTCGGAGAGGCGTCTCGATCATGTATGCACATTCTCGAACCGTAGGGTGACACACTTAAGGTTTCGATGTTGCTAGGGGTAGTTTCAGGATTAAAGAAATAGTTTTGGAGAGTTACAGAATTGTTCCGGGAAGATGATTAATGATTTATTAATTAATTAAATTAGTAAATATTAATATTAATTTATTTAGTAGAAATAAATGTGGGGCTAAATGTAGTCTATAAGAAGTTTTGCTAATGGGCCAATTTAGTAGCTCATGTAGACAAACTATCAAAAAAAAAGGCAAAAGAAAAGGAAAAAAAGGGAGGGAAGGCTTGGCCAGCTAGGCCGGCCTGCCGGCCATGCACACGAGGCCAAGGGCCAATGCGTGGAGTTGCTCACGCAAGCAAGGGCCAAGGCTGGCCAGCAAGATGGCCATGTGTTTGCGTGGAAGGAAAGGTAAAACTTGCCTTGCAGCAATCGATCCGATCGATCGTTTTTTCGTGGGTTTCACGTCAACCATCAACCGCCTCACACGCCTATAAAAGGAGCACGCGGCCGGACGCAAACGATCAGTTTTTGGCTGCTCCCGTTTTGCACCGTTTGCTCCACCTTTTGCCTAGTTTCTTCCACTCAACACGTACAGGCGAAGCCCTGTTCGCAGAAACTCTCCACCATCACCACGCCGTCATGCTGCTGGACTAGATTCCATCTACCACATCTCCCCGCTTGCTGGAACAAGGAAGAGGTGTCTTCATCGAGCTGTACGTGTGACCGACTACGGAGGTGCTACCCGTTTGCAGCGCCGGAGGGATCGTCATCGCGATCTTGAGATCGAAAAGTGTACGACTACATCAACCACGAGATTCAATCTCGTTTCCGCTTAGCGATCTACAAGGGTATGTAGATCCAATCTGTCTCGTTGCTTCAATCTAGTAGATTAGATCTAGCGTTTTCCTAGATTGGATCTTGGTTTTGTTTGTTTGCGGTAGAAATTTTTTGTTTTCCATGCAACGAACCCTTCAGTGGTATCAGAGCCGTGTCTATGCATAGATCTGTTGCACGAGTAGAACACAATGGTTTTGTGGATGGTGATGCTTTTGTTGTTTTTAGTTAGTGTACTTTCCATCTTGCGAGATGGTGGGATGTGATACGCGTACAACACGCGTCCGTTGGGAACCCCAAGAGGAAGGTGTGATGCGTACAGCGGCAAGTTTTCCCTCAGTATGAAACCAAGGTTTATCGAACCAGTAGGAGCCAAGAAGCACGTTGAAGGTTGATGGCGGTGGGATGTAGTGCGGCGCAACACCAGAGATTCCGGCGCCAACATGGAACCTGCACAACACAACCAAAGTACTTTGCCCCAACGAAACAGTGAGGTTGTCAATCTCACCGGCTTGCTGTAACAAAGGATTAACCGTATTGTGTGGAAGATGATTGTTTGCAGAAAACAGTAGAACAGTATTGCAGTAGATTGTATTTCAGTAAAGAGAATTGGACCGGGGTCCACAGTTCACTAGAGGTGTCTCTCCCATAAGATAAACAGCATGTTGGGTGAACAAATTACAGTTGGGCAATTGACAAATAAAGAGGGCATGACCATGCACATACATATTATGATGAGTATAGTGAGATTTAATTGGGCATTACGACAAAGTACATAGACCGCTATCCAGCATGCATCTATGCCTAAAAAGTCCACCTTCAGGTTATCATCCGAACCCCCTCCAGTATTAAGTTGCTAACAACAGACAATTGCATTAAGTATTGCGCGTAATGTAATCAGTGACTACATCCTTGAACATAGCACCAATGTTTTATCCCTAGTGGCAACAGCACATCCATAACCTTAGAGGTTCTTGTCACCCCTCCAGATTCACGGAGACATGAACCCACTATCGAGCATAAATACTCCCTCTTGGAGTTACTAGCATCAACTTGGCCAGAGCATCTACTAATAACGGAGAGCATGCAAGATCATAAACAACACATAGACATAACTTTGATAATCAACATAACAAGTATTCTCTATTCATCGGATCCCAACAAACGCAACATATAGAATTACAGATAGATGATCTTGATCATGTTAGGCAGCTCACAAGATCCGACAATTAAGCACAATGGGGAGAAGACAACCATCTAGCTACTGCTATGGACCCATAGTCCAGGGGTAGACTACTCACACATCACTCCGGAGGCGACCATGGCGGCGTAGAGTCCTCCGGGAGATGATTCCCCTCTCCGGCAGGGTGCCGGAGGCGATCTCCTGAATCCCCCGAGATGGGATTGGCGGCGGCGGCGTCTCAGTAAGGTTTTCCGTATCGTGGCTCTCGGTACTGGGGGTTTTACGATGGAGGCTTTAAGTAGGTGGAAGGGCAGGTCAGGATGCGGCACGAGGGGCCCACACCATAGGGCCGCGCGGCCAAGGCAGGGGCCGCGCCGCCCTAGGGTTTGGGCGCCTCGTGGCCCCACTTCGTCTCCTCTTCGGTCTTCTGGAAGCTTCGTGGAAAAATAGGACCCTGGGCGTTGATTTCGTCCAATTCCGAGAATATTTCGTGTTACTAGGATTTCTGAAACCAAAAACAGCAGAAAACAGCAACTGGCACTTCGGCATCTTGTTAATAGGTTAGTTCCAGAAAATGCACGAATATGACATAAAGTGTGCATAAAACATGTAGATAACATCAATAATGTGGCATGGAACATAAGAAATTATCGATACGTCGGAGACGTATCAGCATCCCCAAGCTTAGTTCTGCTCGTCCCGAGCAAGTAAAACGATAACAAAGATAATTTCTGGAGTGACATGCCATCATAACCTTGATCATACTATTTGTAAAGCATATGTAGTGAATGCAGCGATCAAAACAATGTATATGACATGAGTAAACAAGTGAATCATAAAGCAAAGACTTTTCATGAATAGTACTTCAAGACAAGCATCAATAAGTCTTGCATAAGAGTTAACTCATAAAGCAATAATTCAAAGTAAAAGCATTGAAGCAACACAAAGGAAGATTAAGTTTCAGCGGTTGCTTTCAACTTGTAACATGTATATCTCATGGATATTGTCAACATAGAGTAATATAATAAGTGCAATATGCAAGTATGTAGGAATCAATGCACAGTTCACAAGTGTTTGCTTCTTGAGGTGGAGAGAAATAGGTGAACTGACTCAACAATGAAAGTAGAAGAATGGTCCTCCATAGAGGTAAAGCATCGATTGCTATATTTGTGCTAGAGCTTTGATTTTGAAAACATGAAACAATTTTGTCAACGGTAGTAATAAAGCATATGTATCATGTAAATTATATCTTACAAGTTGCAAGCCTCATGCATAGTATACTAATAGTGCCCGCACCTTGTCCTAATTAGCTTGGACTACCGGATCATCGCAATGCACATGTTTTAACCAAGTGTCACAAAGGGGTACCTCTATGCCGCCTGTACAAAGGTCTAAGGAGAAAGCTCGCATTGGATTTCTCGCTATTGATTATTCTCAACTTAGACATCCATACCGGGACAACATAGACAACAGATAATGGACTCCTCTTTTATGCATAAGCATGTAACAACAATTAATAATTTTCTCATATGAGATTGAGGATATATGTCCAAAACTGAAACTTCCACCATGGATCATGGCTTTAGTTAGCGGCCCAATGTTCTTCTCTAACAATATGCATGCTTAACCATAAGGTGGTAGATCTCTCTTACTTCAGACAAGACGAACATGCATAGCAACTCACATGAAATTCAACAAAGAATAGTTGATGGCGTCCCCAGTGAACATGGTTATCGCACAACGAGCAACTTAATAAGAGATAAAGTGCATAAGTACATATTCAATACCACAATAGTTTTAAGCTATTTGTCCCATGAGCTATATATTGCAAAGGTGAATGATGGAATTTTAAAGGTAGCACTCAAGCAATTTACTTTGGAATGGCGGAGAAATACCATGTAGTAGGTAGGTATGGTGGACACAAATGGCATAGTGGTCGGCTCAAGGATTTTGGATGCATGAGAAGTATTCCCTCTCGATACAAGGTTTAGGCTAGCAAGGCTATTTGAAACAAACACAAGGATGAATCGGTGCAGCAAAACTCACATAAAAGACATATTGTAAACATTATAAGACTCTACACCGTCTTCCTTGTTGTTCAAACTCAATACTAGAAATTATCTAGACCTTAGAGAGATCAAATATGCAAACCAAATTTTAGCATGCTCTATGTATTTCTTCATTAATGGGTGCAAAGTATATGATGCAAGAGCTTAAACATGAGCGCAACAATTGCCAAGTATCACATTACCCAAGACATTTATAGCAATTAGTACATGTATCATTTTCCAATTCCAACCATATAACAATTTAACGAAGAAGAAACTTCGCCATGAATACTATGAGTAGAGCCTAAGGACATACTTGTCCATATGCTACAGCGGAGCGTGTCTCTCTCCCATAAAGTGAATGCTAGGATCCATTTTATTCAAACAAAACAAAAAAACAAAAACAAACCGACGCTCCAAGAAAAGCACATAAGATGTGATGGAATAAAAATATAGTTTCAGGGGAGGAACCTGATAATGTTGTCGATGAAGAAGGGGATGCCTTGGGCATCCCCAAGCTTAGACGCTTGAGTCTTCTTAGAATATGCAGGGGTGAACCACCGGGGCATCCCCAAGCTTAGAGCTTTCACTCTCCTTGATCATGTTGCATCATACTCCTCTCTTGATCCTTGAAAACTTCCTCCACACCAAACTTAGAACAACTCATTAGAGGGTTAGTGCACAATAAAAATTAACATGTTCAGAGGTGACATAATCATTCTTAACACTTCTGGACATTGCATAAAGCTACTGGACATTCATGGATCAAAGAAATTCATCCAACATAGCAAAAGAGGCAATGCGAAATAAAAGGCAGAATCTGTCAAAACAGAACAGTTCGTATTGACGAATTTTATCGAGGCACCATACTTGCTCAAATGAAAATGCTCAAATAGAATGAAAGTTGCTTACATATCTGAGGATCACTCACGTAAATTGGCATAATTTTCTGAGTTACCTACAGAGAAAACAGCCCAGATTCGTGACAGCAAAGAAATCTGTTTCTGCGCAGTAATCCAAATCTAGTATGAACTTTTCTATCAACGACTTTACTTGGCACAACAAAACTCTAAACTAAGATAAGGAGAGGTTGCTACAGTAGTAAACAACTTCCAAGACACAAAATAAAAAGAAAGTACTGTAGTAAAAACCATGGATTGTCTCCCATAAGCGCTTTTCTTTAACGCCTTTCAGCTAGGCGCAGAAAGTGTGTATCAAGTATTATCGGAGAGTGGTGCATCGTTATCATGAGCTCCCCCATCCATAGTGGTACTAAGGGCTTTGTCAATTTTAGGCCTATAATAATACTTCTTTGGTCTAGGCACTTTAGAGACATACATAAACTTTTGCTCCTTACCCACATAAGCTTTCTCCTTATATTTAAGAGAAGAAAATGTTGAACCCAAGGTTCCCATAGCTTTTTCAAGTTCGTCAATCCTATTGATTTGATCATCATGGACAGCACTAGTTCCTAGGACACTAATTCTTTCATCAATTCCTCCTAAGGATTTATCAAGTTCATCAGTTTTATCAAGTAACATTTCCAATTTAGCTTCAATACTTGGAAATTTTTTCTCTAAGGTTTCCAATTTTTTCATAACATCTTCAAGAGAGATTTCAGTTTTAACTTTATCAACAGGGGGTATTCCAAATAGACTCTCAATAATGCAGCTAGCTTCTAATGCAGGAGTACTTAGAAAGTTACCTTTCGCGAGACTATCAAGAACATACCTATTCCAGGTAGAGATACCAACATAAAAATTCCTTAGTAGGATAGTGGTGGAGTGTTTCTTAATGCACCTATTATGGGCATCACTAATTCTGTACCAAGCATCTCTTAAACATTCTCCCCCTCGTTGCTTAAACGTGCGAACTTCAACTTCAGGATTACTCATTTTAGCAGTTGTAAATAAAGCAAACTAGATAAAGTAAATGCAAGTAACTAATTTTTTGTGTTTTTGATATAGCAAACAAGATAGCAAATAAAGTAAAACTAGCAACTAATTTTTTTTGTATTTTGATTTAGTGCAGCAAACAAAGTAGTAAATAAAACTAAGCAAGACAAAAACAAAGTAAAGAGATTGGGATGTGGAGACTCCCTGTCAACACCCGGATTTTTAAGTCCGAATGCCTATTATGTCATACATCACAATCCCAGGAATATTGTTGTTGCGAGGCATAATAGTTAAGTATCACAGTCATCATTCATTACAAACCATAAGTCTTACAAATTTGGAATCACATGATCCATATTACACGAATAGTTGATCTATTGATCAACGAACAAACACAAGTTCATAGTTCAACATAGCGGAAGCGTAAGATACAAGGACTCTCTAGTCCACAGGCCAACGCTTGACGTCGGAAGGCGCTTAGTTGTCGTAGGCGTCCTGCTGGTCATCTCCTTGGTCATCTTCATACTCTGGCCATTTGAATAGCCAGGGACAAAGCCGTGAGTACGTTGAGTACTCGCAAACTAATACTAATGTAAGTGCTAGACATTCTAGTATGGTTTGCTAAGCTCTAGTTTATTTGCATAAAGCTAGTTTTAGTTCACAAAGTTTGAGAAAAGCTTGTTCAAGTGCTAAATAACTCAAGTGGGAACATTAGTGTCATTCCCACCATTCAAGTGGTGATTTCAATTCAATCCACCACCAGTCATTTCACCATCAACCTTTTCAACATCATTTTCAAAGATATGACATCGGAAACTGTATGGCCTTTCCAACCGTCCGTAACCGTGGACGCGGCTATTCGAATAGGTTTACACTCTGCAGAGGTTGCACACTTGTGCCACAACATTTGATTTCATCCGTCGGGATTTCCCCGAATCATCGTAACACAGTACGCGGATCATCAACCATAACCTTTCACTTACGAATCCTAGTATGAGCACCTCTCCCCATGAGCTTGGCCTCCCAGTGAAGACCAACTGTCAGCCTGGGAACTGCACAGGGCTTGGGCCGGACATTCACCTCATTTCGCATCATATCATATCGTTTCTTTTGTGGTAGAGGTAGCTTTCGGCATAACCCCGATGATGCTTGTTTAGAGGGAACCCATACTAAGACGCATAAACTTCCAGATAAGCCCTACCCATAATCAGGTATTGTGGGGGTACTTAATAATTGGAAAGGTATCGCATTCAAACCAGCATCATGTTTTATCAAAAATCACCATCTTCCCTTGGTCATATTCACCTTCAAAAATCATTCAATGGAATGCATCATCATTCCAAGGTTTCAAATTCATTTCAAAATCACATTGTTCCCATCTAGAGTAGTCAAGTTTAGTTCATTAGCACTAGCTCTAATTCATGAGGGGTGCTATCTTGCTTTGCTTGGAAGAGACTAACTCGCTACTCTAGTAACCAACTTGTACTTTGACCAAAGTTAACTATAAAAGTAACTCATTTAGAAAACAAGTAAAAACTTGTAAAGTAAAAAACTTGGGATGGGTTCATATAAGAAAAGGTAAGAAACATGGTGCCTTGCCCCAAGGGGCTTTGCACTTTGCAAGAATATTAGCTTGCATTGGTAGTAGCTTGCCTTGGTAGTTCTCAAATTGTTCCTCCTCCTCCTCTTGGTAGCAACCTTCTTCTTCGGTGTACTCTCCGGTGCTACCGTCTAAATTTGAATACGAGTATAATTACTCACTAATTCAATGGCTATTCCATACATCACATACAACACACAAACTAGTCTATGCACACAAATAAATTAACTAGAGTGCATGGGTTGTGGGATTTAAATAGATTTCACTTCTTTGTATTTCCTATGTAAATGATAGTTTCCATAGGGTTCTTGAGAAATAATTTCCTCTCATTGAAATCTTCTTAAGATTTAATTTCTCCAACAATCATGTATGAACTCATATTGACCTAAGTCAAATGTTCATCATCATCCTTTGGGAAAATGATTTAAATGAGGTGGATCACCTCATACCATTTAACTTAACACTACATTTGATTTAAATCTCAAGTAATTCATATAAGAGAGTTTGGGACCAGGGGTCCAAACATCCCATGAATCCATGTGAGACAAGTTTAAATGAAGTGTAAGACTTCACACAATTTAACTTTAATAGTTTTGGACAATATCAACTAGTTAAACTAGTCAAAATCTCCATTCATTAAACCATGGCATGATCATGCAAGGTGACCACACCATTTTATTGCATAAACAATTAGTGTAAGTCAAATGTGAGCTATTAGAGGTGGAATTAACTTAATATCGATTTTGGTTGGTTTTTAAGAATTATTTGAATAGGGAAAAGTCCCTGTCTTGTTATTTTTATCATATTTATTCTACAAAGAATCTGACCATGGAGCCAGTGGCATGTTGTAGAGAATTTCAGTGGCTTTCTAACAACATAAAATTCACTAAATTTGGTTTAGCCAATTTGAAATGGTTGAATTTCAAAGTTTGGGCAGTATTGAAATTCATTTGAATTAATTAAACTCAGTTTGAACTAAAAGGGCCGGCGGGAAACCAACGTGGGCCGAAACGGTTTGAAAAAGGGAAAAATGGCCCAGCAACGCATCCCGTGCGCGTGGGCCTGCTGACAGGGTGGGGGCCACCCGTCAGTCTCTCTTAAAACCCGAATCGGTAAGTTTCAACGTGGGACGTAGGATTAGAATGAGATCGGACGGCGCTGGTGCGTCGTCTTCTCCGGCGAGAGGCAGAGAGGTTGGCGGTGAGGGTAGGGGGTCGGAGAGCTCACCGCGGCTCCAGCTAGGGTTGGCAGTGTGCGCGGTGAAGGTGTAGACGACGGCGAGTCGACTGGTACCGGCGGCAACTCCTGGATCGGCTTCAATCGGCGGCGAGCTTCCGCGGCGTCCGTCGGCAGTGAGGTGGCGATTGGGTGGCTACGGCGGCGAATGTTGAGGGTGGAGTGGCTCAGGCGGTCGAGTGAGAAGAGGTGAGGCGGCTGGTGTGAAGAAATCGACGAGGCGAGGCCTCCTTTTATAGGCGAGTGAGTGACCGTGAGGGCTGCGGCGAAGTCGACATGCTCACGGCGATTCCGGCGAGCGGTTGGGCTAGGCGAGGGCGCTGTCGGGTTCTCCTCGTCCAGGCGAAGCTAGGGGTGGTGTTGGCTTGGTCGGGCGGCTCCTGGAGTGGTCGCATTTCTTCCACGACGGCCGCGGTGTTTCGGGAACAAGTCATCGTCTCCGGCGCCGGCGGTCACGGGTTGGGGCTGGGCGCGTGTCTGGCGCGGCTGAGGTGTCACGGCGGTGTGCTTGGCGAAGACAGGGGGTCCAGGGCGTGCGCGGAGTGGCTGCGCGGCGCGTGGCCAGTGCGCGTCCATGGCGCGCATGGTCGCGACGCGAGCGGCATCCAGGGCAGGTTTGGGCACGCGTCATCCGGCGTGTGTCGTCCTCGAGCGTGATAATGGCGATGCTAGGGTGGCGTAGGAGTCTCGTTGGCGCACGGTGGCGAGGGGGCTAGGGCAGTGGTGCAAGGAGAGGAGAGGGAGCTCGACGAGCTCGGGGACATGGCCGGCATGGCCATGCCCTAGCTTGCTCTCTCTCCCTCTTAGCCTCACTATGCTCCATTTAGGGCTTAAGGGGACCAGGGAACATAATGGAATAGGTTAGGGTAGTTTAGGTTAGGTAGAATCACTATTTGCAATAGTGTGTAAATAGTGCCATATTTTGGAATTTACAAAATTATCCAAATTTGAAATAATTCAAATGGTGAATGTGTTTGAAAAGTGAGTGTTGATAATAGTTGTAAATGACCAGAGGTGATTTGAGGTGGTGGTGGAAAAATTAGAATTCAAAAATTGGCCAAAATGGCTAAGTGGGGAATGTTGCATATGTTAAAAAGTTGGGACTTTGGATGAGCCTTGCTCTTGATCAAAGATGATTTTGGCATGGTGATCTTCATCAAAGTTGTTCACCTTGATGTTGACTTTGAAATGGTGCAAAGAGTTAGCAAGAATTGGTTTGGGAAAATTGAATGGCAAGGGCTCAAAGTGGTGATCAGACTAGAATTGTCAAATTTGACCATTATCATATGTGAGGGGAATTTGTGTTTGGATTTCATTTGAATTGTGAAACTTTGATTCCAAAAGTTGTAATAAGTGTTTAATAACATTATTCAACTAATGGTGAAGACCAAATAGGCCTAGGGTCCAAATTTATAAAAATGCCATAGGGCATATGTTAGGGTTTTTAGGGTTTTTCAATTATTGGATTTTCTTCCTCTTTGATTTATTTGGTTGGTGATCTTCATATGATCACCCTAGGGTTTTAGAGCATATCAAATACAAGTAATAACAATCATCATGGCATATCACTCAAATGCACAAGTCCTATGCATGGTACTATATGCAAATAGAAAAGTTTTTGTTGGTTTGAAATTTTGCTTTTCTGGATTTCTCTAACTTTCTTTTTATTGAAACTTGGGGTGTTACAAACCCTTCCCCCTTACAAAAGATCTCGTCCCGAGATCGAAAAGAAAGTTAGGTACTAAAGAGATCTGGGTACTCCTTCTTCATGAAGTCTTCGCGTTCCCATGTGGCTTCATCCTCGGTATGATTGCTCCATTGGATCTTCAGAAACTTGATGCTTCGGGTGCGGGTGGTTCGGTAAGCTTCTTCCAAGATGCGAATCGGCACTTCGTGGTACGTCAGGTCCTTGTTGATATCCACCGATCGGTGATCGATGTTCTTGAACACTTCGGTCTTCTCCGGGACTTCAAGGTATTTCCGGAGAATTGAGATGTGAAACACGTCGTGCACAGCCGACATTTCTTCAGGCAACTCCAGTTGATAAGATACACCTCGGCGACTGAGGACTTGGAAAGGTCCGACATAGCGAGGTGCAAGCTTTCCTTTCAGTTGGAACCTTTGCATTCCTTTCAAGGGGGATACTTTGAGATAGACGAAATCTCCGATCTCAAAGGTCATCTCCCGACGTCTCTTGTCGGCGTAGCTCTTCTGTCTGGATTGCGCCGTTTTGAGGTACTCTCGGATCTTGTGGACTTTCTCTTCGGCTTCACGAAGAACGTCTGGGCCGAAAACTTGGCTCTCTCCGACTTCTGACCAGTTCAGGGGGGTACGACACTTCCTTCCGTACAAGGCTTCAAAGGGGGCCATCTGTAGGCTGGCTTGGTAACTATTGTTGTAAGAGAATTCTGCGTAAGGTAGGCAGTCTTCCCACTTGGATCCGTATTCCAGTACGCATGCTCTAAGCATGTCTTCCAGTATCTGGTTTACTCTCTCAGTCTGTCCGTCGGTCTGAGGGTGATAGGCGGTGCTGAAATTTAGGCGAGTGCCTAGTCCTTCATGGACTTTCGGCCAGAACCTTGAGGTGAACTGGGATCCTCTATCTGACACTATCGATTTGGGGGTTCCGTGCAGAGCGACTATTCTGGAGATGTAAAGTTCAGCTAACTTGGGGCCTTGATAGGTGGTTTTGACGGCGATGAAATGGGCGACCTTGGTCAATCTATCGACCACTACCCATATGGAATCATTGCCTTTGCTGGATTTGGGCAGTCCTGTGATAAAGTCCATTCCTACGGAGTCCCATTTCCATTCCGGAATCTGGAGGGGTTGTAACAGTCCGGCGGGTCGTTGATGTTCTGCCTTGACTCTCTGACAAATGTCACATTTAGCGATATAGCTACCGATCTCTCTCTCAATTCCGTGCCACCAAAATTGTTCTTTCAGGTCCTGGTACATCTTGGTACCTCCGAGGTGGATTGAGTAAAGGGTGTCATGGGCTTCTTGCAGAATGACTTGTTTCAAGTCAGAGTCCGATGGTACGCAGAGACGTTCTTTGTACCAAAGAATTCCGGCTTCGTCTACGGTGAATCCGGGGGCTTTTCCTTCGGCTATCTGTTTCTTGATTCCATCAATGCTAGCGTTGTCCTTCTGGGCTTCCTTGATCTGACCAACCAAGGTGGGTTGCAGTTCTATGCTGGCTAGGAATCCTTCACTAACAAGTTCAAGTCTGAACTGTTCAAACTCTTGATGGAAGCTGGGATGTTCGGTTGCGAGCATGGAGTTCAACTGGCACGGCAGTCTACTCAAGGCATCCGCTACCACATTGGCCTTGCCGGGGTGGTAGTGAATCTCCATGTCGTAATCCTTGATCTCTTGATGCAAGCTGGGCTGTTCGGTTGCGAGCATGGAGTTCAACTGGCACGGCAGTCTACTCAAGGCATCCGCTACCACATTGGCCTTGCCGGGGTGGTAGTGAATCTCCATGTCGTAATCCTTGATCAATTCGATCCATCGGCGTTGTCTCATGTTCAGCTCCTTCTGGGTGAATATGTATTTGAGGCTTTTGTGGTCGGAGTAGATCTCGCATCGATTACCCATGAGGTAATGACGCCAAACTTTCAAGGCTAAGACCACGGCTGCAAGCTCGAGGTCATGGGTTGGGTAGTTCTGTTCATGTTGCTTGAGTTGTCTTGAAAGGTAGGATACAACCTTGCCTTCTTGCATAAGTACGCATCCAAGTCCAGTCTTGGAGGCGTCGCAATATACGTCAAAGGGCTTTGCGATATCTGGCATGATCAGGATTGGGGCTGTTGTCAGTCTACTCTTGAGCTGTTGAAAGCTCTCTTCGCACTTGTCGGTCCACTCAAACTTTCTGTCCTTTTTCAGCAGTTGGGTCATGGGTCGAGCGATGCTCGAAAAACCTTCTACAAATCTACGGTAATATCCGGCTAATCCAAGAAAAGCGCGGACCTCGGTTTGTGTGGTGGGGGCTTGCCATTCCATAACAGTTTTGATTTTGGCGGGATCTACGGCAATTCCTCCTGCAGACAAGATGTGTCCGAGGAATCCAACTTCTTCCAGCCAAAACTCACACTTGCTAAACTTGGCATACAACTGGTGCTGTCTAAGGGTTTCTAGGACAATCTCCAAATGCTGTTCATGTTCCTCTTCGGACTTGGAGTAGACCAGAATGTCGTCGATGAAGACAACGACAAACTTGTCCAAAAAGTTCATGAAGATCTTATTCATGAGATTCATGAAATAAGCGGGGGCATTGGTCAGTCCAAACGACATGACGTTGTACTCATACAACCCATATCTGGTGGTAAAGGCAGTTTTTGGAATGTCGGTGGCTCGGATCTTCAGTTGGTGGTATCCAGTTCGAAGGTCTATCTTAGAGAAAACTCGGGATCCGGTGAGTTGGTCAAACAAGTCTTCGATCTTGGGTAGGGGGTATTTGTTTTTGATGGTGACATCGTTAAGCTTACGATAGTCCGTGCATAAATGATTTGCACCATCTTTCTTGTCGACAAACAAGACGGGGGATCTCCAGGGGGATGCACTTGGTCTGATCAAACCTTTGGCTAACATGTCATCTATTTGCTTCTTCAGCTCCACAAGCTCGGTTGCGTTCATGCTGTAGGCTCTCTGGGCGATGGGTCCAGTTCCGGGGATTAACTCGATGATAAACTCGATATCCCGATCCGGGGGCATACCGGGTAGATCATCCGGAAACACATCAGGGTAGCGACAAACGACCCTGATTTGATCCAGAGTTGGCTTGGATACACTTTGGTTGCAGGTAAATTTTCTGGGTAGTTTTTCAGAGACGTGCTCAACTACGATACCGGTGCTGCTAGTCATGGTTATGGCTTTCTTGGCGCAGTCTATCAATCCATTGTGCTTGGACATCCAGTCCATTCCTAGGACAACTTCCAAACCTTTGGTTCCCAGTATGATGAGATTGGCATAGAAATCTACATCATGGATTTTGATTGGCACATTTTTGCAAAATTTTCGGGCTTTGGTGGTTGATCCGGGGATTTGGACTATCATAACATGCTTCAAACTGAGGGGTTGAATTTTACTTGTTGATGCAAAATCTTCGGTGACAAAGGAATGAGAGGCTCCGGAATCAAACAACACTCTAGCAGGGATGTGGTTGACAGAAAACATACCCAGCACAACATCTGGTGCTTCCTGGGCTTCTTCAGCGTTCATGTGGTAGAGGCGGCCGTTGCGGTTGTTGGGGTTGTTGGGGGCGAACTTCTTGCCGGTGGAGACACGGCGTTGCTGCTGAGCAGGTGCAGCGGTGTTGCCGGCGAGCTTGGCAAGACGCTTGGGACACTCGTTGGAGTAGTGCCCCACTACACCACACTCATAACAAGTGATAGTGGTCTTGTCCTGCTTGTTCGCAACGGGAACGACATTGCTTCCGGTTCTGGGAGCGGTGTTGGTGTTGGTGTTGTTGTTGTTAGGGGCTCGGGGCAGAGCGCGGTTGTAGTTGTTGTTGTTGTAGTTGTTGTTGTAGTTGTTGTTGTAGCCTCCCGGCTTGGAGTTTCCTCCACTCCGGTTCTGATAACCGAGGCGAGAGTTCTGCATTTGTGGCTTGTTGTTTCTCGGAGTGAAACCTCCGCTTGAGCTAGGGCGAAACTTTTGGGGGTGGCTGGATCCACTCTGATTCGCCATGCGGCGCTTGCGGTTCTCATTGGCTTGGTTTAACTTGCCCTCCATCTGGATGGCGGAGTCAACAAGGGCTTCGAGGTCGGCGAAGGGGATGTTGACGAGGACAGTCTGCATCTCATCATGCAGTCCGTTCAGGAATCTCTCCTTCCTCTTCTCAACGGTGTCGGTCTCATCAGGGGCATATCTTGACAAAGTGAGAAACTTGTCGCGGTATTCAACCACCGTCATGCGACCTTGTTTTAGCTCACGGAATTCATCCCTCATCTTCTTGATAAGACCCGGGGGTACATGGTACTTGCTGAACTTGAGTTTGAAATCCTCCCAAGTCATGAATTGACCTCCGTTCATGGCACGGGTGCTTGTCCACCAAGCGCGGGCTGGTCCAGCGAGATAGTGAGTGGCGAACAAGACTTTCTCGTTGGCTTCCACTCCGGCTACCTCCAGATTGTTCTCCACAGTCTGGAGCCAATCGTCGGCATCGAGGGGTTCTTCGGTCTTGCTAAATACCGGAGGGTTGGTGTTTTGGAAGTTCTTGAGCTTGGATCCGGGGTGGTCATGATTTCCATGGCCTTGGTTGGCGATGTTCTGCAAGGCGACGAGGTTGGCTTGGCGCTCGGTTCTTTTCGTTTCCCGGTGTGCCAGCATGGTTTGCAGCAGTTGTAGCATCGCGTCGTTGGTGCGATTGGGAGGGGCCATCTGAAGATATAGAAGATCATGAGATAAGAGGGAACATTCTATGGTTCATTTTGGTTCAGTTTGAAAAACATTTGAAAACTTGTAATCTTTTCATGACAAACATAACATTCATTCATGCAACACATAGTACAAACTACACACATATTCCGATGGTTTTAAGAACCATTCTCATGCTACGATACAAGGGACGGGATACAACTCACACCTACTATAAGTGAAACTAGTGCAACTACTCCTCATCATCGATATCGATCGGGACGTAGTCGTCGGGTCCTGCCTCCAGAAACTCGTAGTCCTCCTCCTCGGTGTTCTCGTCATCCTCAAAGTCGTTGTCGTCGCTCAGGAAGGCGTCTCCTCCCCGAATGTCGATGCCTCCATCGTCATCCTCCAGCTGACGAATCTGATTCTCCTGGGCCTTGACAGTGGCCTCAAGTGATGCGATCCGGGCGCGAAGGCGACGAATCGTAGCGTCCTTCTTGGCACGCTGCTGGCGAAGGCTCCTGCGGTCGTTGTTGAGTAGCTTGATCGCCTCACCCTGCTCGGTGATGTGAGCATGGGTCTGGTTCGCGTAAGCGCGGGAGGCGTCGAGGTCCTTCTGAGTCTGGTAGAGAATGAAGTCCAGGTGCTCAGCATGGTGCCTCAACTCCGGGTGCGGCTGCAGCTCCATGGGCACTCCCGCAGCATCACGCCTCACAAGGTGGGCATAGCGAGAGGCGAGGATGCGCACCACGTTCTGTCCACAGAGGCGCGCAAGTGCCTCCTGTAGGCCACATGCGAGTCCGTCGAGCCAGTTGCTCTCGCGGAAGGAGAAGAGAATCCTCTCAGAAGTGGGAGGCTCCATCTGAAAGAGAATTGGATGAGTAAGTTTAGAGAGTGCAAAGTGTGGCAAAATTTTAAGTTGAGTCCAATAAGATAGAACATGATTCATCAAATTTTGGCAAAGTCTCCAAGACAAGAGTGTAGAAATTTTTCACAAATAGTTTCTTTCATTTGCTTTCAAAGTTAAGTTTTTCAGAACGCCCATTCTAACTAAGGTCTTCTAAGGTCAAACAATGGCTCTGATACCAACTTGTCAACACCCGGATTTTTAAGTCCGAATGCCTATTATGTCATACATCGCAATCCCAGGAATATTGTTGTTGCGAGGCATAATAGTTAAGTATCACAGTCATCATTCATTACAAACCATAAGTCTTACAAATTTGGAATCACATGATCCATATTACACGAATAGTTGATCTATTGATCAACGAACAAACACAAGTTCATAGTTCAACATAGCGGAAGCGTAAGATACAAGGACTCTCTAGTCCACAGGCCAACGTTTGACGTCGGAAGGCGCTTAGTTGTCGTAGGCGTCCTGCTGGTCATCTCCTTGGTCATCTTCATACTCTGGCCATTTGAATAGCCAGGGACAAAGCCGTGAGTACGTTGAGTACTCGCAAACTAATACTAATGTAAGTGCTAGACATTCTAGTATGGTTTGCTAAGCTCTAGTTTATTTGCATAAAGCTAGTTTTAGTTCACAAAGTTTGAGAAAAGCTTGTTCAAGTGCTAACTAACTCAAGTGGGAACATTAGTGTCATTCCCACCATTCAAGTGGTGATTTCAATTCAATCCACCACCAGTCATTTCACCATCAACCTTTTCAACATCATTTTCAAAGATATGACATCGGAAACTGTATGGCCTTTCCAACCGTCCGTAACCGTGGACGCGGCTATTCGAATAGGTTTACACTCTGCAGAGGTTGCACACTTGTGCCACAACATTTGATTTCATCCGTCGGGATTTCCCCGAATCATCGTAACACGATGCAGCGGATCATCAACCATAACCTTTCACTTACGAATCCTAGTATGAGCACCTCTCCCCATGAGCTTGGCCTCCCAGTGAAGACCAACTGTCAGCCTGGGAACTGCACAGGGCTTGGGCCGGACATTCACCTCATTTCGCATCATATCATATCGTTTCTTTTGTGGTAGAGGCAGCTTTCGGCATAACCCCGATGACGCTTGTTTAGAGCGAACCCATACTAAGACGCATAAACTTCCAGTTAAGCCCTACCCATAATCAGGTATTGTGGGGGTACTTAATAATTGGAAAGGTATCGCATTCAAACCAGCATCATGTTTTATCAAAAATCACCATCTTCCCTTGGTCATATTCACCTTCAAAAATCATTCAATGGAATGCATCATCATTCCAAGGTTTCAAATTCATTTCAAAATCACATTGTTCCCATCTAGAGTAGTCAAGTTTAGTTCATTAGCACTAGCTCTAATTCATGAGGGGTGCTATCTTGCTTTGCTTGGAAGAGACTAACTCGCTACTCTAGTAACCAACTTGTACTTTGACCAAAGTTAACTATAAAAGTAACTCATTTAGAAAACAAGTAAAAACTTGTAAAGTAAAAACTTGGGATGGGTTCATATAAGAAAAGGTAAGAAACATGGTGCCTTGCCCCAAGGGGCTTTGCACTTTGCAAGAATATTAGCTTGCATTGGTAGTAGCTTGCCTTGGTAGTTCTCAAATTGTTCCTCCTCCTCCTCTTGGTAGCAACCTTCTTCTTCGGTGTACTCTCCGGTGCTACCGTCTAAATTTGAATACGAGTATAATTACTCACTAATTCAATGGCTATTCCATACATCACATACAACACACAAACTAGTCTATGCACACAAATAAATTAACTAGAGTGCATGGGTTGTGGGATTTAAATAGATTTCACTTCTTTGTATTTCCTATGTAAATGATAGTTTCCATAGGGTTCTTGAGAAATAATTTCCTCTCATTGAAATCTTCTTAAGATTTAATTTCTCCAACAATCATGTATGAACTCATATTGACCTAAGTCAAATGTTCATCATCATCCTTTGGGAAAATGATTTAAATGAGGTGGATCACCTCATACCATTTAACTTAACACTACATTTGATTTAAATCTCAAGTAATTCATATAAGAGAGTTTGGGACCAGGGGTCCAAACATCCCATGAATCCATGTGAGACAAGTTTAAATGAAGTGTAAGACTTCACACAATTTAACTTTAATAGTTTTGGACAATATCAACTAGTTAAACTAGTCAAAATCTCCATTCATTAAACCATGGCATGATCATGCAAGGTGACCACACCATTTTATTGCATAAACAATTAGTGTAAGTCAAATGTGAGCTATTAGAGGTGGAATTAACTTAATATCGATTTTGGTTGGTTTTTAAGAATTATTTGAATAGGGAAAAGTCCCTGTCTTGTTATTTTTATCATATTTATTCTACAAAGAATCTGACCATGGGGCCAGTGGCATGTTGTAGAGAATTTCAGTGGCTTTCTAACAACATAAAATTCACTAAATTTGGTTTAGCCAATTTGAAATGGTTGAATTTCAAAGTTTGGGCAGTATTGAAATTCATTTGAATTAATTAAACTCAGTTTGAACTAAAAGGGCCGGCGGGAAACCAACGTGGGCCGAAACGGTTTGAAAAAGGGAAAAACGGCCCAGCAACGCATCCCGTGCGCGTGGGCCTGCTGACAGGGTGGGGGCCACCCGTCAGTCTCTCTTAAAACCCGAATCGGTAAGTTTCAACGTGGGACGTAGGATTAGAATGAGATCGGACGGCGCTGGTGCGTCGTCTTCTCCGGCGAGAGGCAGAGAGGTTGGCGGTGAGGATAGGGGGTCGGAGAGCTCACCGCGGCTCCAGCTAGGGTTGGCAGTGTGCGCGGTGAAGGTGTAGACGACGGCGAGTCGACTGGTACCGGCGGCAACTCCTGGATCGGCTTCAATCGGCGGCGAGCTTCCGCGGCGTCCGTCGGCAGTGAGGTGGCGATTGGGTGGCTACGGCGGCGAATGTTGAGGGTGGAGTGGCTCAGGCGGTCGAGTGAGAAGAGGTGAGGCGGCTGGTGTGAAGAAATCGACGAGGCGAGGCCTCCTTTTATAGGCGAGTGAGTGACCGTGAGGGCTGCGGCGAAGTCGACATGCTCGCGGCGATTCCGGCGAGCGGTTGGGCTAGGCGAGGGCACTGTCGGGTTCTCCTCGTCCAGGCGAAGCTAGGGGTGGTGTTGGCTTGGTCGGGCGGCTCCTGGAGTGGTCGCATTTCTTCCACGACGGCCGCGGCGTTTCGGGAACAAGTCATCGTCTCCGGCGCCGGCGGTCACGGGTTGGGGCTGGGCGCGTGCCTGGCGCGGCTGAGGTGTCACGGCGGTGTGCTTGGTGAAGACAGGGGGTCCAGGGCGTGCGCGGAGTGGCTGCGCGGCGCGTGGCCAGTGCGCGTCCATGGCGCGCATGGTCGCGACGCGAGCGGCATCCAGGGCAGGTTTGGGCGCGCGTCGTCCGGTGTGTGTCGTCCTCGAGCGTGATAATGGCTATGCTAGGGTGGCGTAGGAGTCTCTTTGGCGCACGGTGGCGAGGGGGCCAGGGCAGTGGTGCAAGGAGAGGAGAGGGAGCTCGACGAGCTCGGGGACATGGCCGGCATGGCCATGCCCTAGCTTGCTCTCTCTCCCTCTTAGCCTCACTATGCTCCATTTAGGGCTTAAGGGGACCAGGGAACATAATGGAATAGGTTAGGGTAGTTTAGGTTAGGTAGAATCACTATTTGCAATAGTGTGTAAATAGTGCCATATTTTGGAATTTACAAAATTATCCAAATTTGAAATAATTCAAATGGTGAATGTGTTTGAAAAGTGAGTGTTGATAATAGTTGTAAATGACCAGAGGTGATTTGAGGTGGTGGTGGAAAAATTAGAATTCAAAAATTGGCCAAAATGGCTAAGTGGGGAATGTTGCATATGTTAAAAAGTTGGGACTTTGGATGAGCCTTGCTCTTGATCAAAGATGATTTTGGCATGGTGATCTTCATCAAAGTTGTTCACCTTGATGTTGACTTTGAAATGGTGCAAAGAGTTAGCAAGAATTGGTTTGGGAAAATTGAATGGCAAGGGCTCAAAGTGGTGATCAGACTAGAATTGTCAAATTTGACCATTATCATATGTGAGGCGAATTTGTGTTTGGATTTCATTTGAATTGTGAAACTTTGATTCCAAAAGTTGTAATAAGTGTTTAATAACATTATTCAACTAATGGTGAAGACCAAATAGGCCTAGGGTCCAAATTTATAAAAATGCCATAGGGCATATGTTAGGGTTTTTAGGGTTTTTCAATTATTGGATTTTCTTCCTCTTTGATTTATTTGGTTGGTGATCTTCATATGATCACCCTAGGGTTTTAGAGCATATCAAATACAAGTAATAACAATCATCATGGCATATCACTCAAATGCACAAGTCCTATGCATGGTACTATATGCAAATAGAAAAGTTTTTGTTGGTTTGAAATTTTGCTTTTCTGGATTTCTCTAACTTTCTTTTTATTGAAACTTGGGGTGTTACACTCCCCTTGCAGCGTGTCTTGATATCCCCGGCAACGGCGCCAGAAAAAGAGCTTGATACACGTACAACACGCGTCCGTTGGGAACCCCAAGAGGAAGGTGTGATGCGTACAGCGGCAAGTTTTCCCTCAGTATGAAACCAAGGTTTATCGAACCAGTAGGAGCCAAGAAGCACGTTGAAGGTTGATGGCGGCGGGATGTAGTGCGGCGCAACACCAGAGATTCCGGCGCCAACGTGGAACCTGCACAACACAACCAAAGTACTTTGCCCCAACGAAACAGTGAGGTTGTTAATCTCACCGGCTTGCTGTAACAAAGGATTAACCGTATTGTGTGGAAGATGATTGTTTGCAGAAAACAGTAGAACAATATTGCAGTAGATTGTATTTCAGTAAAGAGAATTGGACCGGGGTCCACAGTTCACTAGAGGTGTCTCTCCCATAAGATAAACAGCATGTTGGGTGAACAAATTACAGTTGGGCAATTGACAAATAAAGAGGGCATGACCATGCACATACATATTATGATGAGTATAGTGAGATTTAATTGGGCATTACGACAAAGTACATAGACCGCTATCCAGCATGCATCTATGCCTAAAAAGTCCACCTTCAGGTTATCATCCGAACCCCCTCCAGTATTAAGTTGCTAACAACAGACAATTGCATTAAGTATTGCGCGTAATGTAATCAGTGACTACATCCTTGAACATAGCACCAATGTTTTATCCCTAGTGGCAACAGCACATCCATAACCTTAGAGGTTCTTGTCACCCCTCCAGATTCACGGAGACATGAACCCACTATCGAGCATAAATACTCCCTCTTGGAGTTACTAGCATCAACTTGGCCAGAGCATCTACTAATAACGGAGAGCATGCAAGATCATAAACAACACATAGACATAACTTTGATAATCAACATAACAAGTATTCTCTATTCATCGGATCCCAACAAACGCAACATATAGAATTACAGATAGATGATCTTGATCATGTTAGGCAGCTCACAAGATCCGACAATTAAGCACAATGGGGAGAAGACAACCATCTAGCTACTGCTATGGACCCATAGTCCAGGGGTAGACTACTCACACATCACTCCGGAGGCGACCATGGCGGCGTAGAGTCCTCTGGGAGATGATTCCCCTCTCCGGCAGGGTGCCGGAGGCGATCTCCTGAATCCCCCGAGATGGGATTGGCGGCGGCGGCGTCTCAGTAAGGTTTTCCGTATCGTGGCTCTCGGTACTGGGGGTTTCGCGACGGAGGCTTTAAGTAGGCGGAAGGGCAGGTCAGGATGCGGCACGAGGGGCCCACACCATAGGGCCGCGCGGCCAGGGCAGGGGCCGCGCCACCCTAGGGTTTGGGCGCCTCGTGGCCCCACTTCGTCTCCTCTTCGGTCTTCTGGAAGCTTCGTGGCAAAATAGGACCCTGGGCGTTGATTTCGTCCAATTCCGAGAATATTTCGTTACTAGGATTTCTGAAACCAAAAACTGCAGAAACAAAGAATCGGCACTTCGGCATCTTGTTAATAGGTTAGTTCCAGAAAATGCACGAATATGACATAAAGTGTGCATAAAACATGTAGATAACATCAATAATGTGGCATGGAACATAAGAAATTATCGATACGTCGGAGACGTATCAGGATGAAACGGCCCGGGCTAACTTTACATGACCGCGTCTCATGAGACTTGCTCCACGCTTGACATGCAACTTGTATTGCATAAGTGGCTTTGCGGGTGTCTGTCGCTCCCACCATAGTGAAGATTCAATTTGCTCTTTATATTGACAACACTAGTATCACCGTTGTGGTTCATGTTCATAGGTAGATTGGATCTCACTCGAAAATCCTAAACCACGTAAAATATGTAAACCAAATTAGAGGCGTCTAACTTGTTTTTGCAGGGTTTGGTGATGTGATATGGCCATGAGATGATGATTATATTTGATGTATGAGATGTTCATTATTGTATTATGGCAACCGGCAGGAGCCTAATGATTGTCTTTAATTTTTGTTAAAGACTTGTGTGTCTAATCATCATGTAATAGCTTTATTTCAAGTAGTTGTTATAGTAGCTATAAGTGATGGACAACCATGAAGCGGCGCCACTGACCTTGACGCCATGCTGGTGATGATGGAGATCATGTCCGTGCTTTGGAGATGGAGATCAAAAGCACAAAAAGAAAGGCCATATCATATCACACATTATGAATTGCATGTGATGTTAATCCTTTATGCATCTTATTTTGCTTAGATCGCGACGGTAGCATTATAAGATGATCCTTCTCACTAAATATCAAGATAATAAAGTGTTCATCCTTAGTATGCACCGTTGCGAAGACTTGTCGTTTCGAAGCATCACGTGATGATCGGGTGTGATAGATTCTACATGTGCATACAACGGGTGCAAGCCAGATTTGCACACGCGGATACTAAGGTTGCCTTGACGAGCCTAGCATGTACATACATGGTCTCGGAACACGGGATACCGAAAGGTAGAGCATGAGTCATATGAATTATATGATGAACATTTTGAGTGTTCGCCTTTGAAGCTACTTCTTTTCTCATGATGATCGGACTTGGTGTAGTGGATTTGGTTCGTGTGATCACTAAGACAATGCGAGGGATATTGTTTTGAGTGGGAGTTCACCTAGTTAATTTAAGAATTAAAATTTAACTCAATTTATCATAAATTTAGTCTAAACTCTTTGCAAATATGTTGTAGATCATGGCGTCCCCCTCCATCAGTTTTAACCAGTTCCTAGAGAAAGAAAAACATAAAAGCAATGGTAGCAACTTCACCGACTGGTTCCGTCATGTGAGGATTTTCCTCAATGGTGGAAATCTGCAATATTTGCTCGATGCACCGCTAGGTTACCCACCACCACCTGCAGTATCCGAGGACGAAAAGAATGTTTACGAGACTCGGGTCATTTGGTACTCTCAAGTTCAGTGTGCCATCCTGTGCAGCCTAGAGGCGGAGCTCCAAAAGCGTTTTGAGCACCACGACCCTTATGAGCTGGTCAATGAGTTGAAAACTATCTTTGAAACTCATGCGGCCGTGGAAGGCTATGAGGCCTCGAAACACTTGTTTGGCTTTATGATGGAAGAGGGCAGCTCCGTTAGTGAGCACGTGCTCGCTATGTCCGGGCATGCAAAGAAGCTCAGTGACTTGGGAATAGTGATTCCTAACCAGCTGGGCATTCATCGTGTCCTCCAATCACTGCCACCTAGTTACAAGAACTTTGTGATGAACTACAACATGCAGAACATGAACAAAGAGTTACCTGAACTCTTCTCCATGCTGAAATCTGCTGAGGTTGAGATAAAGAAAGAGAACCAAGTGTTGATGGTCAACAAGACCACCAATTTCAAGAAGCAGGGCAAGCCTAACAACAAGGGCAACTTCAAGAAGGGCGGCAAGAAAGTTGATGCGCCTCCGGAGAAGCCTAAGGCTGGCCCTAAGCCTGATACTGTGTGCTATTACTGCAAGGAGAAGGGGCACTGGAAGCGAAATTGCTCCAAATACTTGGCTGATCTGAAGAGCGGCCTCATCAAGAAGAAAGGTATATTTGATAAACATGTTATTGATGTCTATCTTACTGGTTCTCATATTAGTGCCTGGGTATTTGATACTGGTTCGGTTGCTCACATTTGTAACTCGAAACAGGAACTGCGGAATAAGCGAAGCCCGGTGAGGGACGAGGTGACGATGCGCGTTGGAAATGGATCCAAGGTCGATGTGATCGCCGTCGGCACACTCCCCCTACATCTACCTTCGGGATTAGTTTTAAACCTCAATAATTGTTATTTGCATTGAGCATGAACATTATATCTGGATCTTATTTAATGCAAGACAGTTATTCGTTTAAATCAGAGAATAATGGTTGTTCTATTTATATGAATAATGTCTTTTATGGCCATGCGCCTGAGATGAATGGTTTATTCTTGTTAAATCTCGTTAGTAGTGATACACATGTTCATAACATTGATGCTAAGCGAATTAAATTGAATGATAATTCCATTTATATGTGGCACTATCGTCTTGGTCATATTGGAGTGAAGCGCATGAAGAAACTCCATTCCGATGGACTTCTTGACTCACTTGACTTTGAGTCACTTGATAGATGCGAAGCATGTCTAATGGGAAAAATGACTAAGACTCCATTTTCTGGTACAATGGAGCGAGGTACAGACTTATTGGAAATCATACATACCGATGTGTGCAGACCAATGAGTGTAGCATCGTGCGGTGGTTATCGTTATGTTCTAACCTTCACGGATGATCTGAGTAGATATGGGTATATTTACTTTATGAAACATAAGTCCGAGACTTTCGAGAAGTTTAAGGAATTCCAAAGTGAAGTAGAAAATCAACGTAACAAGAAGATTAAGTTTCTGCCTTCTGATCGCGGAGGCGAATATCTGAGTTATGAGTTTGGCATGCATTTAAAGCAATGAGGAATACTTTCACAGTTGACACCGCCGGGAACACCACAGCGCAATGGTGTGTCCGAACGTCGTAATCGAACTCTCTTATATATGGTTCGGTCTATGATGTCTCTTATCGATTTGCCGTTATCGTTTTGGGGTTATGCATTAGAGACAGCCACATTCACTTTAAATAGGGCACCATCTAAATCCGTTGAAACGACACCGTATGAATTATGGTTTGGAAGAAACCTAAGCTGTCGTTCCTTAAAGTTTGGGGTTGCGAAGGTTATGTAAAGAAGTTACAACCTGACAAGCTAGAACCCAAAGTGGAGAAATGCGTCTTCATAGGATACCCTAAAGAAACAATTGGGTACACTTTCTATCACAGATCTGAAGGCAAAATCTTTGTTGCCAAGAACGGATCCTTTCCTGAGAAGGAGTTTCTCACTAAAGAAGTGACTGGAAGGAAAGTAGAACTCGACGAGGTTAATGAACCTTCTCTCATAGATCAGAGTAGCACAGTGCCGGAAGAAGTTCCTGCGCAGCCTGCGCCGATAGGAGAGGAAGCAAATGATGATGATCATGAAACTTCGAACGAGCAAGCTACTGAACCTCGCAGATCAACGAGGGAACGTACCACTCCTGATTGGTATGATCCCTGTCTAAATGTCATGATCGTGGATGACAATGATGAAGACCCTGCGACGTATGAAGAAGCGATGATGAGCCCAGATTCCAACAAATGGCAAGAAGCCATGAAACCCGAAATGGGATCCATGTATGATAACCAAGTATGGACTTTGGTAGACTTACCTGATAGCCGCAAGGCTATCGAGAATAAATGGATCTTCAAAAGAAAAACATATGCTAATGGTAATATTACTGTCTATAAAGCTCGACTTGTCGCAAAGGGTTTCCGACAAATTCAAGGAGTTGACTACGATGAGACTTTCTCACCTGTAGCGAAACTAAAGTCTGTGAGGATTTTGTTAGCAATAGCTGCATTTTTTGATTATGAGATTTGGCAGATGGATGTCAAAACGGCGTTCCTTAAGGGTGATATTGAGGAAGAGTTGTATATGGTACAACCTAAAGGTTTTGTCGATCCTAAAAATGCTGACAAGGTATGCAAACTTCAGCGTTCCATTTATGGACTGAAGCAAGAATCCCGGAGTTGGAACCGACGCTTTGATAAGGTGATCAAAGACTTCGGGTTTATACAGACTCATGGTGAGGCATGTATTTACAAGAAAGTGAGTGGGAGCTCTGTAGCGTTCCTGATATTATATGTAGATGACATATTATTGATTGGGAATGGTATAGAACTATTAAGCAGTGTTAAAGGTTATTTGAATAAGGGTTTTTCAATGAAAGACCTTGGTGAAGCAGCGTACATTTTAGGCATCAAGATTTATAGAGATAGATCAAGACGCCTAATAGGGCTTTCACAGAGTACATACCTGGACAAGATTCTAAAGAAGTTTAGAATGGATGAAAGCAAGAAAGGGTTCTTGCCTATGTTGTCAGGTAAGGTCTTGAGTAAGACTCAAGCTCTGGCTACAGCAGAAGAAACAGAAAGGATGAATAAGATCCCCTATGCCTCGGCAGTAGGCTCTATCATGTATGCCATGTTGTGTACTAGACTGGATATCGCACATGCTGTTAGTTTGACCAGCAGATATCAAAGTGATCTAGGAATGGAACACTGGACAGCGGTCAAGAATATCCTGAAGTACTTGAAAAGGACTAAGGATATGTTTCTTTGTTATGGCGGTGACCAAGAGCTCGTTGTAACCAGTTACACCGATGCAAGTTGGAACACTGATCCTCATGACTCTAATTAAGTCTCAGTCTCGGTACATGTTTATACTGAATGGTGCTGCAGTAAGCTGGATGAGTTCCAAGCAGTGCATGGTGGCGAAGTCTTCAACTGAATCGGAATACATAGCGGCTTCGAAGGCTTCATCGGAAGCGGTATGGATGAAGAGGTTCATTGTTGAGCTTGGTGTGGTTCCTAGTGCATTGGACCCATTAATCATCTATTGTGACAACATGGGTGCCATCGCCAATGCACAAAAACCAAGGTCACACAAGAAGCTAAAGCATATCAAGCTGTGTTTTCATTCGATTCGCGAGTACATCGAAGATGGTGAAGTAAAGATTTGCAAAGTACACACAGATCTGGATGTGGCAGATCCGTTGACTAAAACTCTCCCTAGGGCAAAGCATGACCAACACCAGAATGCCATGGGTGTTAGGTACCTTACAATGTAATCTAGATTATTAACTCTAGTGCAAGTGGGAGACTGTTGGAGATATGCCCAAGATGCAATAATAAAGTGGTTATTATAATATCTTTGTGTTTATGATAAATGTTTGCATACCATGCTATAATTGTATTAACCAAAACATTGATACATGTGTGTTATGTAAACAACAAGGAGTCCCTAGTAAGCCTCTTGTATAACTAGCTTGTTGATTAATAGATGATCATGGTTTCGTGATCATGAACATTGAATGTTATTAATAACAAGGTTGTGTCATTGAATGAATGATATAATGGACACACACCCAAATAAGCGTAGCATAAGATCAAGTCATTAAGTTCAACTTGCTATAAGCTTTCGATACATATTTACCTAAGTCCTTCGACCATGAGATCATGTAAATCACTTACACCGGAAGGATGCTTTGATTACATCAAACGCCATTGCGTAAATGGGTGGTTATAAAGATGGGATTAAGTATTCGGAAAGTGTGAGTTGAGGCATATGGATCAAGAGTGGGATTTTTCCATCCCGATGACAGATAGATATACTCTGGGCCCGCTCGGTGGAATGTCGTCTAAATATCTTGCAAGCATGTGACTTGGTCACAAGAGATGACATACCACGGTACGAGTAAAGAGTACTTGTCGGTAACAAGGTTGAACAAGGTATGGAGATACCGATGATCGAACCTCGGACAAGTAAAGTATCGCGTGACAAAGGGAATCGGTATCGTATGAAAATGGTTCAATCAATCACTAAGTTATCGTTGAATATGTAGGAGTCATTACGGATCTCCAGGTCCCGCTGATGATTATTGGCCGGAGAGGCGTCTCGATCATGTCTGCAGATTCTCAAACTGTAGGGTGACACACTTAAGGTTTCGATGTTGCTAGGGGTAGTTTCGGGATTAAAGAAATAGTTTTGGAGAGTTACAGAATTGTTCCGGGAAGATGATTAATGATTTATTAATTAATTGAATTAGTAAATATTAATATTAATTTATTTAGTAGAAATAAATGTGGGGCTAAAAGTAGTCTATGAGAAGTTTTGCTAATGGGCCAATTAAGTAGCTCATGTAGAAAAACTATCAAAAAAAGAGGCAAAAGAAAAGGGAAAAAAAGGGAGGCAATGCTCGGCCAGCTGGGCCGGCCTGCCGGCCATTGATGACCCACAAGTATAGGGGATCGCAACAGTCTTCGAGGGAAGTAAAACCCAATTTATTGATTCGATACAAGGGGAGCCAAAGAATATTTGTAAGCCTTAACAGCGGAGTTGTCAATTCAGCTGTACCTGGAAACACACTTGCTCGCAATAGTTTACCAGTAGCAACAGTTTTATAGAAGTAGAAGTAGTGAAATATAAGCAGCAGTGTAATAAAGACAGCAGTAGTGATTTTAGTAAACAGCAGGATTAAAATACTGTAGGCATAGGGATGGATGAACGGGCGCTGCATGGATAAGATAACTCATGTAATAATCAAGACTATGCATTTGCAGATAATAATAAAACAGTATCCAAGTACTAAACAACCATAGGCATGTGTTCCGTATATAGTCGTGCGTGCTCGCAATGAGAAACTTGCACAACATATTTTGTCCTACCAGCCGGTGGCAGCCGGGCCTCTAGGGAAACTACTGGTAATTAAGGTACTCCTTTTAATAGAGTACCGGAGCAAAGCATTAACACTCCGTGAACACATGTGATCCTCATATCACAGCCTTCCCCTCCGGTTGTCCCAATTTCTGTCACTTTGGGGCCTCGGGTTCCGGACAGCAATATGTGTATACAACTTGCAGGTAAGATCATAAAACAATGAATATCATCATGAATCAATAAGATGTTCAGATCTGAAATCATGGCACTCGGGCCCTAGTGAGAAACATTAAGCATAACAAGTTGCAACAATATCATAAAAGTACCAACAACGGATACTAGGCACTATGCCCTAACAATCTTATGGCTATTACATGAACAATCTCATCCAAGCCCTACCATCCCCTTCAGCCTATACAGTGGGGGATTTACTCACACATGGATGGGGGAATCATGGATGGTCGATGGAGAGGCGTCGGTGGCGATGATCTCCTCCAATTCCCCGTCCCGGCAGAGTGCCAGAACGGAGTTTCTGATCCCGAGATTGGGTTTCGCGATGGCGGCGGAGTTCTGGATGTCTTCTGGAAAATTGGTCGAACCCCCATGCGTTTTTAGCTCAAGGGCTTTAAGTAGTCCAGAGGGGAGCGTCGGGGGCTGGCCGAGGCGGCCTCACCATATGGCGGCGCGGCCATGGGCCCACCGCGCCGCCACGTGATGTGCGCGCCTCGTTGCCCCCCTCCGTCACATCTTCTGGCTCCGTGGGTATTCTGTAAAAATAGGGCCATTGCAATTATTTTTGGGGATTTTCCTGAAAGTTGATTTTCTGCACAAAAATAAGACACCAGGGCAATTCTGCTGAAAATAGCGTTAGTCCGTGTTAGTTGTATCCAAAATACACAAATTAGAGGCAAAACAATAGCAAAAGTGTTCGGGAAAGTAGATACGTTTTGGACGTATCAACTCCCCCAAGTTTAGCTTATTGCTTGTACTCAAGCAATTCAGTTAACAACTGAGTGCGATAAAAGAACTTTCACGAACACATTTGCTCATATGATGTAAATATTCTCATTATATGGACGAATACTTAGGCAATTCATAATAAGATAAATGCAAATAAAGTCATCTAATAGTTGTGTCAATCATGAAAAAGATACCAACAAACTAATAGTTAGCATCATGAAACATATCTATCAGCAGGATTGTAATGCTCATAAAAAGATATGATAAAGTGGTATCTCGCTTTCCCATATTTGTACAACAAAATATAAGTGCCTAGGCACCTCTGAAGTCTATGAGAAGACTAGAAGTAAAGATTATCAAAGATAAAAGCATCAAAATTATACCACAGTTAACCATATTCTGGGACAAACATGTTACACTAAGAATGACAATTATGCTCTCAAGAAAGGATGGTGACTCAACATAGAAGATTGACCCTTCGCAGAGGGAAGCAGGGATTAACATGTGCTAGAGCTTTTCATTTTTCTAAAGACAGAAGTAAAATTGTTTTGAGAGGTGTTTGTTGTTGTAAACGAATGGTAGTGGGCACTCTAACTACCTTGTCAACCAGACTTTCAAGAGCGGCTCCCATGAAGGACGTTATCTCTACCAGCAAGGTAGATCATCCCTCTTCTCTTTTGTTTACACATGTATTTTAGTTTCATTATGGATGACACTCCCCCCAACTAAAATACATAATGAAACTAAAATACACAAGTGAAGGCTAGGAATAGGTTGGGGGGAGTGTCATCCATAATGAAACTAAAATACATGTGTAAACAAAAGAGAAGAGGGATGATCTACCTTGCTGGTAGAGATAACGTCCTTCATGGGAGCCGCTCTTGAAAGTCTGGTTGACAAGGTAGTTAGAGTGCCCACTACCATTCGTTTACAACAACAAACACCTCTCAAAACAATTTTACTTCTGTCTTTAGAAAAATGAAAAGCTCTAGCACATGTTAATCCCTGCTTCCCTCTGCGAAGGGTCAATCTTCTATGTTGAGTCTCCATCCTTTCTTTGAGCACCTTCTTGAGAGCACAACTGTCATTCTTAGTATAATATGTTTGTCCCAAAATATGATTAGCTATGGTATAACTTTGATGCTTTTATCTTTGATAGTCTCTACTTCTAGTCTTCCCATAAAACATCAAAGGTGACCGAGAATTTATGTTTTGCTGTACAAATACGGTCAAGCGAGATACCACTTTATCATATCCTTTTATGAACATTGCAATCCTGCTGATAGACATGATTCACGATGCTTATTATTAATTTGTTGGTACCTTTTTCCATGATTGATATAGCTATTAGATGATTTTATTTGCATGTATCTTATTATGAATTGCTTAAGTACTTGCCATATCATGAGAATATTTACATCATATGAACAAATGTGTTCGTGAAAGTTCTTTTATCGCACTCAGTTGTTAACTGAATTGCTTGAGGACAAGCAATAAGCTAAGCTTGGGGGGAGTTGATACGTCCAAAACGTATCTGCTTTCCCGAACACTTTTGCTATTGTTTTGCCTCTAATTTGTGTATTTTGGATACAACTAACACGGACTAACGCTGTTTTCAGCAGAATTGCTCTGGTGTCTCGTTTTTGTGCAGAAATTCAACTTTCAGGAAAATCCCCGGAATTTATGTCGAAGGGCTTATTTTTCCAGAAGATTCACGGAGCCAGAAGGGCAGGCCTGGGGGAGGCCCAGGGCCCCCACACACTAGGCCGGCGCGGCCTGGAGGGGGGGCGCGCCGCCCTAGCGTGTGGCCCCCTCGGCTAGCCTCTGACGCCCCCCTCTGGACTACTTAAGGGTTTCGATCTAAAAACGCGAGACGAGAAGTCGAAGTCGCCAGAAACCATCCAGTACGCCGCCACCGTCGCGAAACTCCGTCTCGGGACCAGAAACTCCATTCTGGCACCTCGCCGGGATGGGGAATTGGAGGAGATCATCGCCATCATCACCACCGACGCCTCTCCATCGACCAGCCATGTTTCCCCCATCCATGTGTGAGTAATTCCCCCGCTGTAGGCTGAAGGGGATGGTAGGGATTGGATGAGATTGGTCATGTAATAGCATAAGATTGTTAGGGCATAGTGCCTAGTATCCGTAATTGGTACTTTTATGATATTGTTGCAACTTGTTATGCTTAATGCTTATCACTAGGGCCCGAGTGCCATGATCTCAGATCTGAACATGTTATTGTTTCATGATGATATGCATTGTTTTATGATCTTACCTGCAAGTTGTATACACGTATTGTTGTCCGGAACCCGAGGCCCCAAAGTGACAGAAATTGGGACAACCGAAGGGGAAGGCGGTGATATGAGGATCACATGTGTTCACAGAGTGTTAATGCTTTGCTCCGGTGCTCTATTAAAAGGAGTACCTTAATTTCCAGTAGATTCCCTAGAGGCCCGGCTGCCACCGGCTGGTAGGACAAAAGATGTTGTGCAAGTTTCTCATTGCGAGCACGTACGACTAAATATGGAACACATGCCTATTGATTGATTAGTACTTGGATACCGCTTTATTATTATCTGCAAATGCTCTGCTTTGATTGTTACATGAGTTTCTCTCATCCATGCAACGCCCGTTCATCCATCCCTGTGCCTACAGTATTTTAATCCTGCTATTTACTATAATCACTACTGCTGTCTTTGTTACTCTGCTGCTGTTATTTCACTACTGATACTGCTATAAAACTGTTACTACTGATAAACTCTTGCGAGCAAGTCTGTTTCCAGGTGCAGCTGAATTGACAACTCCGCTGTTAAGGCTTTCAAGTATTCTTTGTCTCCCCTTGTGTCGAATCAATAAATTGGGTTTTACTTCCCTCGAAGACTGTTGCGATCCCCTATACTTGTGGGTCATCAATCATGAACTACTAGACTTCCATTAAATGACATATACCTCACATGAACCAACTTAGCATGCTCACATGGATTAGTATATGTACAAAAATGAAAACAAATAGAGTTCATACCAGCCTCTCACCACAGTTGAGTTGTCGTAGATCGTCATTATTGCCTTTCACTTGTGTAGCTTGAATAATATGAAATGAAAACCAAGCTCCAACCACCGGAGACCGCTAAACTCCATAATAAACTTTACAAAACAAAAGAAGAACAACAAATATTTTTGGATTTTCGATATTAGAATCACCGAACGAAAGTAAAATGTTTTTGGATTTTCTCATAGCAAACCAACGATAATAAATAAAGAAAAATAGGAACAAGAAACCAAATAAACAAATGATAAAGAGAAACAACAGAAATATTTTTGGTATTTTTGTGTTTTATAAAAGAAACAAAGCAAAAAACAAGAGAATGAAAACTAAAAGAATCACAGAAAAGCAAAGTGGCAGAAATCTGCCAAAACTTGACAGCAGTACAGTAATTATTTTTTTCGAAAATCTTATGCTGTTCAACTTGAAAAGTTCTAAACTAATGAAAGTTAGATAATAACCTGGGGAGCATGCACAAAAATTGGCAGCTCGAAATAACGTTCTGGCTATTTTTAGGAATTTTTCCAGTATCAGTCCAGAATCTGTTTTTTAGACAGCACTTCCCCAAATATCATCTTCCTCATATTAGAGGCAACCATCGGCACACAAATGAAATACAAAAGTAAAAGTAAAGGCTACTACAGTAGTAACAACCTTAAAAAACTAAAATAAGAACCTACTGAAATAAAAATAACCGAAAGACAAACAACCAAAAGAAGTGAAACAAGTATATACAAATGACCGGCAATTGTAATATGCAATGAATGAGTGATGTCGGCATACCTCCCCCCAAGCTTAGGCTTTTGGCCTAAGTGGAGGTCAACCCCAGCGAGGGTCAGGGTTCAACGCCGGTGGATCATACATGGCGTGGTCGTAATAAGATCCCTGTGCAGAAGAAGAAAATGAAGGTTCCACATGCTCGGAATACTGATGTGAAGAACTTGCTGCGTCGAATGACAAGTAGAGGGGATCCTCGGCCTCCTCCATGCCATCCCCTGCGTGATGGCCGCACCTCTCTATGTATGCATCAAGTTCATCTTCTGTGACCGACCAACCGTTCATGGAATCAAGGTTAAACAAAGCAGGTGCAGGCAATCCAACTAGCCTTTCAGATTTAATTACTCTCCACTTTTTCTTGAAAAAGGTTATCTCATAGGACAGGTTATTAAAGTTAGACCGATTAGAAACAAAGTCATGTTTTATCATGGAAACAATATCAAGTTTCTCTGCAGATAGCTGAACATCAAGAGGGTGAGGTTCTACACCATGCATAGCTAGCAAACGAGAGGCAATGAGACCTCCACAAATTCCTCCTTTATCATGGTTAGTAGCAAGCCTAAATGCTATCAAAGCACCTAAATTATAAGTTCTATCACGTTGGAATGTAGTAGCTAAGAAAACCAAGTCATGGATGGATAACTTATTTGCATTCTTTCTAGCAAGAACACACTTGGTGATAAAGTAAGCAAAATAGCGAATAGATGGGAGTTGAATACTACGAATTTTACCACTCTCATCTGAGAAGCTTCTCCCTTGATAGATCATCTCGTATAGTTTCAAGAGTTGATATGGCAGCCCCCTAATCCTCTCACGTTATCCCCACTGTGGCACTTTAATAGCTGCACAAAAATCATCAAAGGGCAAGTTGATAGTTTTATTATAGATTTTATATTGAACCATGGGGTTAGGTTGGGACCAATGGTATTCAAAATCCTGCACCACTGACATGGTTAGTTTTGTATATTGGTAAGGTTCACCAACAACAAAATCTTCTAACCCTGCATTAGAAATTAGATTTTGAACATCCTGGAAAATTCCTGCACTCTTCATGAAATCAGTGCATGGGTAGTAGGAGGGGAATACCCCCTCTTCACGGTGGACTCTCATAACTTCATGCACCTCCAATTCATGTTGATTGAGTTGATGTCTATTCCACTCCATTTTCTGAAATTTTTCAACAAACATTATAAAAGTTGATTTTGAGACATATAAATGAGGGAGACTACTATAGGAACTTGATAGAGTACTAAACATGCATCAAAACTAATTTTTACAACTTGAATCAAGCATGCAAACTCACTTAACATGTCACCTACAGTAGCAAATTACTCAAGATATACTCAACTATACAAAATTATATTTGGATAATCGGAGGAGTCACATACCGGAGAAAAAATGCTCCAAATCTCAGCAGCAAAGATGGGCTGAGCAAGGAGATCGAAAATTTCGAGCAAGAACAGCAAGAAACTCGGGTTTGAACAATGGTGTCGTGTTTTCCCGTGGAAGAGAGTGGAGTGGTAGGTGGATGAGTGAGTGGAGGGCCAGGTGGGGCCCTTACCATAGGGTGGCATGCCCCCTTTGCTGGCTGCGCCATCACATGGGGTGCAGCCCTGGGGTGCCCCACTGGTCAGCCCCAGGCACTCCCAGGTTGCATTTTAAAAAATAGGACCAGTGGTATAATTTTTATAAATTTTTTAAAACTTCAAAAAATGCACATTTCTGGGTGTTAAAATAACTGTTTCAGGGCAGAAAAAGATTTCCAAAATTTCAAACAACTAAAGCATCTTGCAAAACAAGTAGTACTACAGCAAGTAAAACAAGTGGAGAAAGAAAGAAGTGTTGTTTAGCTCTTCCATGCATTTAAAATGTACTTGTTAACAAGGTTGATCAAGTCTTGCCACCAAATAAATTTTACATGACATAAGAAGAAATAAACCTCAAATCAATCATGTTACCTTATATTGTATTGATATGGATCCAATCATAATATTTTGATATCCTTCTTTAGGCTCATATATAGGACAATCAATAACTCCCACTTTGATAGATCTCAAATTAGAAATTGTATTAACTCCATATACTTTATCAATCTTCTTAGGAAAATAAACAGTATGCTCCTTGTCATCAACATTGAAAGTAACTTTTCCTTTATTGCAATCAATAACAGCCCCTGCAGTGTTAAGAAAAGGTCTTCCAAGAATAATAGACATATTATCATCTTCAGGCATTTCCAACACAACAAAATCCGTTAATATTAAGCAATTATTAGCAACTTGAACAGGAACATCCTCGCATATACCAACAGGAATAGCAGTAGATTTATCAGCCATTTGCAAAGATATATCAGTTGGTATCAACTTATCTAAATAAAGTCTCTTGTAAAGAGAAAAAGGCATAACACTAACTCCTGCTCCCAAATCACATAGAGCAGTTCTAACATAATTATTCTTGATGGAACAAGGGATAGTCGGTATACCAGGGTCTCCCAGCTTCTTTGGAACCTTGCCATTGAAAGAGTAATTAGCAAGCATAGTGGAAATCTCCTCATTAGGAATTTTCCTTTTGTTAGAGACAATATCTTTCATATACTTTGAATAAGGAGGCAATTTAATAGCATCAGTCAAAGGGATTTGCAAAAACAAAGGTTTCATCCAATCACAAAATTTATTATAGTGTTCTTCCTCCTTTGATTTTAGTTTCTTAACAGGAAAAGGCATTTGCTTTAGAACCCAAGGTTCTCTTTCATTACCATGTTTCTTAGCAATAAAATCTTCTTTAGTATACTTTTTATTTTTAGCATGCTTTTCAGGTTCATTTTCAATCTCTTCTTTATCGGAAACATCATTCTTATCATTATCTTTATCATGTTCATTACCACTTTCAGTTTCAGCATTAGAAATAGAAGTACTATTAGGATCATTAACAGGTTCAGAAGATTCTACAACAGTTTTATGTTTCTTCTTCTTTTTCTTAGAAGGACCACTAGTTTCTTTAGTTCGTTGAGAATCTTGTTCAACTCTTTTGGGATGCCCCTCAGGATATAGAGGATCCTGAGTAGAAATACCACTTCTAGTTGTTACTTCATAAGCATGTTTTTCTTTATGAGTATTTTTTTAACAAGTCATTTTGCACTTCAGTGAGTTGATCAATTTGAGTTTGAACCATATGAAAATGTTTAACAAGAGTCTTAACATCATTGGAGGTTCTCTCCACAATATCATGCAATTTACTAATAGCTTGAGAATTTTCCATTAGATGATTCTCTACTCTCATATTAAAGTTATCTTGCTTAACAACATAATTATCAAATTCATCTAAACATTGATCAGGAGGTTTTGAGTAAGGAATGTCTCCTTTATCAAAGCGTTGAAGAGAATGTACCTCAATCGTGGATGAAGGGGGAGTTATCTTACATAAATCTTCTATGGGAGGTAAATTCTTCACATCTTCAGATTTAATACCTTTCTCTTTAAGAGATTTCTTGGCTTCCCTCATATCTTCATCATTTAATTCAATCATACCCCTCTTCTTCAATATTGGTGTTGGGGTTGGTTCAGGTGTAGTCCAATCATCATGATTTTGGCCTATTCTAGCCAATAATTCTTCAGCTTCGTCTGGAGTTCTTTTCCTGAAAACACAACCAGCACAACTATCCAGGTATGCCCTAGACTCAATGGTTAGTCCACTATAAAATATATCAAGTAAGTCATGCTTTTCCAAATTATGTCCAGGCCGAGCTCTAAGAAGAGAGCAAAACCTTGCCCAAGCTTCAGGCAATTTCTCTCCATCTTCCTAGTCAAAACTATAAATTTTCTGCAAAGCAATATGTTGAGCACTAGCAGGAAAATATTTTCGAAAGAAAACATCAAGCAAACAACTTGGACTATCAATAGAATCAGGAGGCAAACTATTATACCAAATTTTAGCATCATCCTTTAATGAGAAAGGAAAAAATTTAGCAACAAAATAAGTACGCTTCTTAATATCATCAGAAAACAAGCTACTCAAAGTAGAAAGCTCATTCATGTGCTCTACAGCACTTTCTTTTTCAGTACCACAAAAAGGTGTTCTCTCAACAATATATATATGAGATAAATCAAGAGAAAAATCATAATCCTTATCCTTAATGTTTATAGGAGATGTGGCAAATTTAGGATCAGGAGACAGTTTATATCTAACAGCATGTTGTGCAAGAAGCTTTTTAATGTTACTTACACCAGAAGTAGCATTATATTTATCAATAAAATCATCATCAAGTTCCACATAATCTTCATCAGGATCATCACAAGAGTGTTCAACAGACTCAGGTGAATTAACAGGTGTAACAGTATTTTCATTAGCAATTTCAGTATTTTCAATTTGTCTAGACCTAGCAATTGTAGCATCTAGAAAAGGACCTAATGAACCATTATCATCAAGCACAGTAGAAGCATCATCAAAATTATCAGAGTATTTTTCAGATTCAGCAGAAGTACCAACACGTGAAGCTTGTGGTGGTGAAACAAGTTGACTTATCACAGATGGTGAATCAAGAGCAGCAGAGGTACTCAGAGTTGTCCCCTTTCTTGTAGTGGATGGTAATATGGCGACTTTATTATCGCGAGGTTTACCCATGATGGAGGATTTGCAGCGAACAATATCAATCCAGGTGAACTTGCAAATAAAGCTATGCTCCCCGGCAACGGCGCCAGAAAATAGTCTTGATGACCCAGAAGTATAGGGGATCGCAACAGTCTTCGAGGGAAGTAAAACCCAATTTATTGATTCGACACAAGGGGAGCTAAAGAATATTTGTAAGCCTTAACAGCGGAGTTGTCAATTCAGCTGTACCTGGAAACACACTTGCTCGCAATAGTTTACCAGTAGCAACAGTTTTATAGCGGTAGTAGTAGTGAAATATAAGCAGCAGTGTAATAAAGACAGCAGTAGTGATTTTAGTAAACAGCAGGATTAAAATACTGTAGGCATAGGGATGGATGAACGGGCGCTGCATGGATAAGATAACTCATGTAATAATCAAGACTATGCATTTGCAGATAATAATAAAACAGTATCCAAGTACTAAACAACCATAGGCATGTGTTCCGTATATAGTCGTGCGTGCTCGCAATGAGAAACTTGCACAACATCTTTTGTCCTACCAGCCGGTGGCAGCCGGGCCTCTAGGGAAACTACTGGTAATTAAGGTACTCCTTTTAATAGAGTACCGGAGCAAAGCATTAACACTCCGTGAACACATGTGATCCTCATATCACAGCCTTCCCCTCCGGTTGTCCCAATTTCTGTCACTTTGGGGACTCGGGTTCCGGACAGCAATATGTGTATACAACTTGCAGGTAAGATCATAAAACAATGAATATCATCATGAATCAATAACATATTCAGATCTGAAATCATGGCACTCGGGCCCTAGTGACAAGCATTAAGCATAACAAGTTGCAACAATATCATAAAAGTATCAACAACGGATACTAGGCACTATACCCTAATAATCTTATGGCTATTACATGAACAATCTCATCCAATCCCTACCATCCCCTTTAGCCTACAGCAAGGGATTTACTCACACATGGATGGGGGAATCATGGATGGTCGATGGAGAGGCGTCGGTGGCGATGGTGGCGATGATCCCCTCCAATTCCCCATCCCGGCAGGGTGCCAGAACGGAGTTTTTGATCCCGAGATTGGGTTTCGCGATGGCGGCGGAGTTCTGGATGTCTTCTGGAAAATTGGTCGAACCCCCGTGCGTTTTTAGGTCAAGGGCTTTAAGTAGTACAGAGGGGAGCGTCGGGGGCTAGCCGAGGCGGCCTCACCATATGGCGGCGCGACCATGGGCCCACCGCGCCGCCACGTGGTGTGCGCGCCTTGTTGCCCCCCTCCGTCACATCTTCTGGCTCCGTGGGTCTTCTGTAAAAATAGGCCCATTGCAATTATTTCCGGGGATTTTCCTGAAAGTTGATTTTCCGCACAAAAATAAGACACCAGGGCAATTCTGCTGAAAACAGTGTTAGTCCATGTTAGTTGTATCCAAAATACACAAATTAGAGGCAAAACAATAGCAAAAATGTTCGGGAAAGTAGATACGTTTTGGACGTATCAGCCATGCACACGAGGCCAAGGGCCAATGCGTGGAGTTGCTCACGCGAGCAAGGGCCAAGGCTGGCCAGCAAGATGGCCATGTGTTTGCGTGGAAGGAAAGGTAAAACTTGCCTTGCAGCGATTGATCCGATCGATCAATTTTTCGTGGGTTTCACGTCAACCATCAACCGCCTCACACGCCTATAAAAGGAGCACGCGGCCGGATGCAAACGATCAGTTTTTGGCTGCTCCCATTTTGCACCGTTTGCTCCATCTTTTGCCTTGTTTCTTCCACCCAACGCGTACAGGTGAATCCCTGTCCGCGGAAACTCTCCACCACCACCACACCGTCGTGCTGCTGGACTAGATCCCATCTACCACATCTCCCCGCTTGCCGGAACAAGGAGGAGGTGTCTTCATCGAGTTGTACGTGTGACCGACTACGGAGGTGCTGCCCGTTTGCAGCGCCGGAGGGATCGTCATCGCGATCTTGAGATCGGCAAGTGTACGACTACATCAACCACGAGATTCAATCTCGTTTTCGCTTAGCGATCTACAAGGGTATGTAGATCCAATCCGTCTCGTTGCTTCAATCTAGTAGATTAGATCTGGCGTTTTTCCTAGATTGGATCTTGGTTTTGTTTTTTTGCGGTAGAAATTTTTTGTTTTCCATGCAATGAACCCTTCACATATTAACTAGGATCACCCCCTCGATACCCTGAGAAGGGATCTTATTCACACATTGGTTCAAAGTTTTTACGATTAGATTAAAGTTATTTATGATCAACACGTCCTTTTACAAGTCGTCCGTAACCGTGGACATGGCTTTTCGAAAAGATTTAACCCTGTAGGGGTGTACTGTAACATCCCAATTTTCAAAATTTCGAAACATCATGCATTGCATTCATAAGCATCATATCATCATTTCTTTTATAGGGAAAATCCACTTTCAAATTCGTTTCAAAACCCCGAACGCCAAAATGGCGATATAGCCACATAGGCATGTATGCCAATTTTGACTTTCATAAAGGATTTTATTTTGCTTTAAAAGTGGTCTCATAGTGAAGACCTTTTCACAAGGTTTTCAATGATATTTTATTCGTATTTTTCCGACTATTTTTGAGTGCTCAAATGCATAATCAATTAAGAGAGAGAAATAAAAAAAAACAAAAAAAGGAAAAACGGGCCGACCTAAACTGGGCCGACCCGGTCGGACCAACTGGCCCAGCCAACTCGGCCAGGCCAGGCCGCACGCTCCCTCCCTCCCTTCCTTTCTTTTCCCCTGGCGGGCCCCACCCACGGAGTCGCTCGTCCCCAACCTCCGCACGCCCCACTCCCCCACGACGCACGCACACAGGCGCGGGCACGCACAGGCCCTGGCCACCTCGCCTCCCCTCTCTCCCCACTCTCCCCCACGCTCCCCCTCTCTAGCCGAGACCGCCCCTATAAAGCCTGCGTCTCCCTTTTACAATTCCCCTTCTTCTCCCCCGCAATCACGCCCCCAGGCTGCCCAGATTCCTCGCCGCGCCACCTCCAGCCGGCAATCGCCGCTGGCCAGCACCTCCCCAGGCCGTGCCGCTGCCACTCCTAGCCCTGCCTCGCCAAGCCCCACGCGGTCCCGCGCTCGCCCTAGCCGGAGACGCCGGGGAAACGCCGTCACCGTGCACGTCTTGGCCGCGCCGGCCATCTTCATCACCGCCGGCCACGTCAGCGCCTTGTCACCGCCACCTCTGCGCCACGCGCGCGCTCAGTCAGCGCCACCTGGGTATTCCCTTATTTTCCTTTTTTTTTCCAATTCCAGCCCATAGATCTTAGCCGTCCGTGTTAAGTAGATCCAGCGGCTAATAGAGCCTGATCCGCGCGAAGAGGTATCCACTACTAGGAACGCGCCACGTGTACTGGCACCCCCTAGGTTTCGTTTAAACAGGATTTCGATAGTCCGCGCTTCGTAAAAATCATAACCAGGGTTCTGTAGGTCGAAAAATTACAAATCATATACCGTTTGAATCCTAAAAATATAAGGAGCATTATGGAACCATAAAATGTGAACTTGCAGAAATTTGAAAATCAATCATATTTATATGCCTAATCGGAGTACTATACCGTAAAATAAGATCTACACTCTCTTTTCGAGTGATTCCTTTTGCGTATGCTCGAAAATAGAACCCTCTTACCAGTAGAACCAAAACCATCATTTGTCTACTGTACCAAAACACCTTTTACAATAAATGGTAGTTGCCCTTCGCTGGTGCGACATAGACGGTTCGCAATAATCCAATCAATCGTAAAACTTGACCATGACATCATGCATATAGTGACAACCAGAGAACAATAAATAAAGTGCACTTGTGTAAACCTCATATGCATCTCATGTCTATGTTTGTGCATCTGTGTCTTGCATTGTGCTTATGGTGCAATGTTATCGGTTGTAGATTGTGATTGTGCCGACTGCAACGGTTGTGCTTGTGAAGATTGTGCCAACTCCCCACCTTATCCAGGCAAGTGACACACACCAAGAGTTCCAGTTTTTATCTATGCACAGTAGAGGTTTTTGTAGTATACATGTCTAGGGTATATGCTTTGCTATGCAATCCCAGTAGTCTAGCTACCCCTACTTGAATTCTTTGTCGCCATTAAATTTAGTTGTTGCTCAGCTATGCTATAAAATGATTTTGATAGTGAGTTATGGAAAAACAACTAAGTTTAATGAATTACCTGGGTGGAATTGGTATTGCTCGGGTTATGTTGAGTGGTTCCCTGGGGTCATGTCGTCGAACCTCTGAACTGCCAGGTGTATCGCACTTGTGGACGGCCACCCAGGAACAAAGAGATGATAGACAACTTTGCTCATTAGCTTTCCGTACAGCCACATGCTAATATGGGCTCTGGCTTGATGGAGTATGTAGTGAGAACCCGGATCCTACGTGACAGATGATGTAGGGGATTGTAGGTTGGTACGGGTCCGTAGAGAGTGGTCTAGGGGATTACTTCAGAAAAGTCTTGTCCTAGTCAACATCTGTCCATTTGAGCAAAATGTGCATCATGGAAGAAGAGCAGACTAGGTCATGTGGGTAAATTTGTACAACCTCTGCAGAGTGTAAAACTAAGTACTTAGCCGTGTCCCCGGTTACGGACAATTTGAGCGAACTGACAAGGATCCTGTTCGAAGATCTCCTCATTCCAATTTCTTAAATAAAATTTGATGGGTGAACATGGATATGACAATTGGTGCAAGTGACTATCGGCTAGCAGGTCCCGTGCCATGTCTATGGTCTGAGTCTGCAGGGGTAGGTCGCCCAAACCAAGTTGTTCATATGAAATAGGAAGGCTCACTGATGTCTATCGGTGGTGTCAGGGCTCACTGATGTCTATCGGTGGTGTCTAGGTTCATTGATGTCTATCAATGGTACTGCTTAATTAGTATGAAAGAAAATGATTTGTCAAATGATAGGATAAAATTGGCTTTATGCAAATATGCCTGAGCTCTACCAGCCAAATGTGCACTTAAGTGTTAGGTTGCCACTTGTGTCCACCATAGTGTCATCTTGCCAATACAATTCCAAATGTATTGACCTTCGGGCTGTAACATTTTATGTTGCAGGTTACTTCTCTAGCTGAAGATGTTTGTTTAGGTTCACGAGTCTTTGCCCAACATGTCTGCCTGTGGCTTCATGAAGGAAGATGGCTCCATGCTTTATGTTTTCCTTGCTGTTTTAAACTCTGAATTTGTGCTAGCCTGAGAGCTATGCAACTTGCATCGAACTATTTTACTTCCGCTGGATCTTAGGTTGTAATGAAGACCTTTGCTACTTGGTATTTCATCTTAAACTGTGTGTGCTAGCAGTTCGATCCAGGGACTAGCACGGTTGCACAGAGACTCTCACTTTTTCAGGTGAGGTCACCACATGTACAACTTTACCCACACGCGTCGACCGATTCTTAATGCCACATGATTAGCACACTTCCTTGGTGTGCCGGCAGAGGGTGGTCGACCAAAACCTTTCCCTTGCTTCCCCTATTCCATGAGTCAACCTAACTGGGGAGCTCCGTCATCGTAGGTAGCCATGCTTTGAGGTGGTCCCGGTTATTGTGCGCAGGGGATCCAGTTCAATGCCTCCAGCATCCTTTACCCCGGCCACGCCATGTATGATGCACCTTTGAAAATATTTTCCACCTTTTCCCCATGTGTATGGCAAATGGAACTCGCAAACTAAGTGACTCATGGGTAAGCTAGGCAAGTTCGGGCCAAGGGGTTCCCATGGGCCCCGTGTGGCTGTACGCCCAGTCTTGGTTCCAAAGATGAGAACCTTGGGTCCTAGTGTCGGCGAGAACGAGTCAAATCACCACATCCCCATGTGGCAGCCCATCCAATCCTTTAAGCAAAATTAATTATCATCATTGATCATACCACGTCATCCTGTCAAACTAGGTTCATTCGCAGCTCTGATTCATCAACCGGATGGATCAGAATTCGTCAACTAAGCATGGCTAGGCATATTCGATATAATGGCTCTAGCGATGCACACAAGCTCAAACCCAGTTTTTCTCGGAGCAGTAGATCAGGGTATTTAGGCTACAAGGATGGAATATGCACACTTAGAAATAACTATAACTGCTGATAAAACATATTGGAATCGTATGCAATATGTAGGAACCAGAAGTAAAAGCATTTCGAAATTATATATGAACCGGGCTAGGGCTTGCTGTTGTCCCTGACAAAGCGATATGGATCTTCGATGATCTTGTACTTGACTTGTTTGTGGGTGGACAAGTATTGAGTTGCGTCATTGTCGATCTTCATCATCTCGGGCAAGTGCTCTATCGATCACGAAGAAGCAAACACCGGAAAGGTGAAACAATGATCAACACATGGCATAATGCAATTCCCATACAAGTATGATGACATGACATGTTAAAGGTATTGAAATAAGACCTAGGACATCTCCTACAATTTAACTGAGGTTCGACAGAACTAGGGTTAGTAGTACCGGAGACCTCAGAGGGGTACAATTAGTTCTTCTAAAACAACTAGGGTTCAAAGTTGTTTATCAATGCACGATTGTGTAACCAAATTGTAGATCTCATTTTTCTAATTTTTTTGATATATTACGCATATTTTTCTGATTTAAAATGAATTACTTATGAATTTTACAAGTTTTATTCATTTTAAATCATTTCTGAAAATTCCTGGACAATATGAAAAACCTACCAGACATGGACCCACATGTCATGGTTGAAAGAACATGTCCATTACCCCATGTGTGGTTTTGGTAATTGATGACAATCCCTATGGACTAACGGTTGCATTGAGAATCAATGTTAGGACAAGTCCATAGCCATGTGTTGGACTCAAGGTTGCAAGATGGAGAAGACGGAGTACAATGACGAAGACGGTGTCAAAGAGAAATGAAGACGGTGTTGAAGATGAAGAGAGATGAAGACGGTGTAGAAGATGAAGAGAGATGAAGATGACATAGAAGATGGATGAAGCCGGTGGCGTGCGTACAAGATGGAAGAAGACGGTGGCGTGTATGTTGGAGGAAGACAGTGGCATGTACAAAGATGAAGAGGGTGAAGACGGAGCTTGCCTACTTGAGAGGAACGCGCAAGGATAAGGTTTGTGCTCGATAGGATAGTGAATCGCATCATCGGAGAGAGCTCAAACCTTGCATGCATTGCATCGTGTTTCTTGGTTGTTCTTGGTTCTTATCCATGAGATGAGTTAGAGCTTGTGTTCATTCTCATGACAAGCTCTAGCTCATCGGAAACGGAATCCGGTTGCATCGCATATTGCATGTGCGAGGGTGATGATTTTCCCGATATACCATATTGAGAGGTTACACCTCTATGACCATGAGAAAATCATCATCCACTCTTTTCCATATTTTCACCTTGTGTAGTGGTATCTCTCGTCGTCCTCTTTCCAACAAAATTGGTTTCATGTCATTCCGAGTTTCCTAGCTCAAGTTATGGTTTTTCTGGTTGTTGCATATTTAAAAAGAAAAAGAAAAATCATTTTGGGCCGGCCGGTACTACCGCTGGAAGTACCGGCCCAACTTCCGCATCAGCTTCCCGAGCCCACTGGATACCAACCGGTATCAGGCCGGTATCGGGCCGGTAGTACCGTAACCCGTTTATGGTACCTGACCGGTACCGGGCCGGTACTACCGGCCGGCCTTCTTCCTCCCAGCTTCAGCCACCATCCACCTGATCTGCCCCGCGTGGGCCGCCGCCAGCTCCGCTGCCAAGCCCACCAAGCCAACGTGTCAACACCCGGATTTTTTTAAGTCCAGATGCCTATTATGCCATACATCGCAATCCCAGGAAGATTGTTGTTGCGAGACATAACAGTTGAATATCATAGAGTCATCATTTATTACAACACATAATCGTCTTACAAAGGTAGATCACATGATCCAATATTACAATAGTAGTTGATCTATTGATCAACGAACATCACAAATAGCGGAAGCGAAGTAGTAGTGGACTATCTAATCCACAGGCCAACGCTTGACGACAGGAGCAGTCCTAGTTGTCGTAGATGTCTTGTTGTCCATCTTCCTCGTACTGTTGTTCTCCTTCATAGTCTGGCCATTTGAATAGCCAGGGACACAGCCATGAGTAATTTAAAGTACTCGCAAACTAATACTAATGTAATTACTTATCAATTTTAATAAGGGGTGCTAAGCTCTAGGTTTATTTGCATAAAGCCAAGTTTAGTTCATAAACATTTAGTAAAGACTCCTCATTTTGCTAACTAACTCAAGTGGGAACATTAGTGTCATTCTCACAACTCAGCTGTGATTCAAGTCAATTCACCTTTCAATTCAACCTTCACTTTTAAGAAAAAAGTTCTGACAACGGAACCGTATGGCCTTTCCAATCGTCCGTAACCGTGGACACGGCTATTCGAATAGGTTTAACACTCTGCAGAGGTTGTACTCTTGTGCCACAACTTTTGACTACATCCGTCAGGGATAACCCCGAATCATCATAACTCAGTATGCGGATCATCAACCATAACCTTTCACTTATATAACCTAGCATAGGCACCTCTCCCCATGAGCTTGGCCTCCCGGTGAAGACAAATCGTCAACCCGGGAACTGCACAGGGCTTGGGTCGTACATTCACCTCATATTCACTTCATTTCACCTTTAACGGAGGCAGCCTTGGCATAACCCCTATGATGCTTGTTAGAGGGAACCCATACTAAACTACACAAGCTTCTAGTTAAGCCCTACCCATAATCAGGTATTGTGGGGGTACTTGTATAATTGGAATGGTATCGCATCCGAACCCAACCATCAGTTTTCAGAAAAATTCACCAAGTCATTCATGTCACATTCACCTTCAAAATCTTTAATACTCATTTCATTTCACATGTTCCCATCTAGAGTAGTCAATTTTATTTATTTAGCACTAGCAACTAGTCATGAGGGGTGCTAACTAGCTTGTCTTGCTCTAGGCTAACTTTGATGCTCTTGTTCTACTCAATATCTAAACCAAGTGAATCATGAATCAAAAAGTAAACTTTGATAAACAAAAGTCAAAAACTTGTAAGGTAAAAACTTAGGAAATAGATCCTTAAGTAGAGATAGAAATGTAATGGTGCCTTGCTCCATTAGAGCTTTGCACTTGGGAACTTTGCAAGAGTGTTAGCTTGCCTTGGTTGGGGTAGTGATCAAAGTTCTCTTCTTCTTCCTCTTGGTAGAATACCTCCTCCTCTTGATAGTCTCCGGTACTAGCGTCTATAAACGAATACGAGGATACAATCACCAAACAATACTTAAGTAGACTAATTAGCCTTGATGGCTCACACAAATGATCTAGCATCATTACTTAACATTACTCCATATTAAGCTAGGGTTTTCTTACTTAGTGTTAGGAAAATTAATTTCCTCTCATTGAAATGTGGATTAGGGTTTCTCTTTAGTTTGGAGAAATAATTTCCTCTCATTGAATCTTGTTAAGATTTAATCTCCTCAAATAACAAGTATGATATTATGTTGACCAAGGTCAACACTTCACACTTATCATTTGAGAAACAAATGATTTAAATGAGATTCATCATCTCATGCTATTTAAATAACTATGTGATTTAAGATCCTTGATACGTCCATTTTGCATCACTATTTTATATCATAATTTACTGTTATTCATTGATATCTTTTCATATTTAGAGATGATACTTATGTTATTTCATCTATTTTGCATGTGTCATGATCAAGGGAGAATCGCGCACCGGAGTCAGGATTCTGCTGGAAAGAGCACCATCAGAATGCAATATTTCGGAAGATCAGCAATTGACTGGAATTATACTGAAAATCCTATTTTTCCAGAAGATGGAGGTAGCCAAAAGGAGGAGCTGAGGAGGGCCGCCATGGGCCCCCCATAGGTCGGCGCGGGCCCAGGCCTGGCCGCGCCGCCTTGTGGGGAGGGGGCCCACAACCCCCTCTGGCCTCCTCTCCTTCACGTACTTCTTCGTCCCAAAAACCTAAGCTCCAGGGGATAGTCGCGAAGAGTCACAGCCGCCTCTGCGGGGCGGAAAACACCAGAGAGAAAAGAGCTCTCCGGAAGGCTGAAATCCGCCGGGAAATTCCCTCCCGGAGGGGGAAATCGACACCATCGTCACCGTCATCGAGCTGGACATCATCTCCATCATCATCACCATCATCTTCATCATCATCACCGCCATCTCCACCGCTGCACCTCGTCACCGCTGTAACAATTAGGGTTGGATCTTGATTGTTTGATAGGGGAAACTCTCCCGGTATTGATTTCTACTTGTTATTGATGCTATTGAGTGAAACCATTGAACCAAGGTTTATGTTCAGATTGTTATTCATCATCATATCACCTATGATCATGTTCCATATGATGTCTCGTGAGTAGTTCGTTTAGTTCTTGAGGACATGGGTGAAGTCTAAATGTTAGTAGTGGATTATGTTGGGTAATATTCAATGTTATGATATTTAAGTTGTGGTGTTATTCTTCTAGTGGTGTCATGTGAACGTCGACTACATGATACTTCACCTTTATGGGCCTAGGGGAATACATCTTGTATTCGTTTGCTAATTGCGGGGTTGCCGGAGTGACAAAGAAATGAACCCCGTTGGTATATCGATGCGGGAGGGATAGCAGATCTCGTAGTTTAAGGTCATGGGTTAGATTTATCTTAATTACTTTCTTGTATTTGCGGATGCTTGCAAGGGGTATAATCACAAGTATGTATTAGTCCTAGGAAGGGCGGTGCATTAGCATAGGTTCACCCATACAACACTTATCAAAACAATGAAGATTAATCAGCTATATGAAGCGAAAGCACTAGACTAAATTCCCGTGTGTCCTCAAGAACGTTTGGTCATTATAAGTAAACAAACCGTCTTGTCCCTTGTGCTAAAAAGGATTGAGCCACTCGCTACAATTATTTCTCTCGCATTTTACTTACTCGTACTTTATTTACCTGCTATATCAAAACCCCCTGAACACTTGTCTGTGAGCATTTACAGTGAATCCTTCATCGAAACTGCTTGTCAACACCTTCTGCTCCTCGTTGGGTTCGACACTCTTATTTATTGAAAGTACTACGATACACCCCCTATACTTGTGGGTCATCAAGACTATTTTCTGGCGCCGTTGCCTGGGAGTGAAGCGCTATTGGTAAGTGGAATTGGTAAGGAAAACCTTTACTGTACGTGCTGATTTTATTTCTGCCTGCTGCTATAATTCATTATGGAGAGATCTTCTCTCGAATTCCTATTTGGAAAATCTACTACTACTGCAAAGGTAGTGGATGAGGCGCCAGGTGAGAAAGAGGTTCCATATAAAATACCTATGAAAATTATTGAACGTGTTGTGGATAACCGCTATGAAGGGGATGGAACTGTCCATCCTGGTGATCATTTACTGTTTTACATGAATTATGCGGGTTATTCAAATGTGCAGGTATTGCTATGGATGAAGTTAGAAAGAAACTATTCTCTATATCGCTGTCTGGTAAAGCGGCGCACTGGTATAAATTGCTGAAGAATGGTGATTCTCTTGATTGGGAGGACATTGTGCCTTTATTTTATTCTAAATTCTATCCTCCAAGTGAAATTCACAAAGATCGGAACCGCATATGTAACTTCTGGCCTCATGATGGAGAAAGTATTGCCCAAGCATGGGGGAGATTGAAGTCTTTAATGCTCAAATGCCCCATTCATGAGCTTCCTGGTAATATTATTATTGATAATTTGTATGCAAGACTATCTTTTCAAGATAAGACTTTGCTGGATACTTCTTGTTCTGGATCATTTACACGCAACAAAGAAGAGTTTAAAAGGGACCTTCTTGATCGGATCCAGGAGAATACTGAAGGATGGGAGAACGACAAAGATAGAGAGTCAGGTATAAACTATGATTATAAATGCATTGAAGTTTTTATGGAGACTGATAAATTTCGTAATATGAGTGCTACTTATGGTCTTGATTCTCAAGTCGTTGCAAACTTTTATAAAGCTTTTGCCTCTCACTTTGAATTGCCTAGGAAGAATTTTGATAAGTATCATGAACCATACAAAGATAAAACTGATTCATCTATAAATAAATGTGCTATAATTGAAACTGTTGATCATATTCTTCCTGAAGCATATATTGAAAAAACTCCTTTTCCTGCTAAAATGAAGGAGTATTCCGTTATAACTAGTGCGGTTAATAAAAGTGCAAAGAAACCTATAGAACCTGAAGAACAAATAAAGGTTGAACCTGCTGTTGCAATAGTTAAAGATCTTGTGACTGAAAATGTAGAAGATGGTCATATTATTTTCTGTGAAGATGCTTCTAATATTGTTTCGCATCCTAATAAGTCTAGGAAAGCTAGTGTTCCTATGCTCTCTGTTAGAATTGGTGATCATTGTTATTATGGTTTATGCGACATTGGTGCAAGTATTAGTGCCATTCCTTATGAGCTTTATACGGAGATTATGCATGAAATTGGTTCTTGTGAACTTGAAGATATTGATGTGGTTATTCGGCTAGCTAATAGAGAAACTATCTCTCCTATTGGTATTGTTCGAGATGTGGAAGTTCTATGTGGTAAGATTAAATATCCTGCTGACTTTTTGGTACTTGGTTCTGCTGCTAGTAAGTCTTGTCCTATTATTTTTGGTAGACCTTTTCTAAATACTTGTGGAGCTGTTATAGATTGCAAGAAGGAAAAAATTGTGACTAAATTTGCTGGTGAATCTTATGAGTTTAATTTCTCTAAATTTGCCAAAACTCCTTATAAAGCTGAATTACCTAATAATGATTTTAGAGTTGAACAGTGTGCGTCTATTGCTCTTGCTCCTAATAATCCTTTGCAGCAACATTTGGAGGATAGTGAAAGTGAAGTCTTTAGGGAAGAAAGGAATGAGCTTGATGAAATTTTCCTTCGTCAACCTATTCTTAAACATGACTTGCCGGTTGAAGATTTAGGTACAACACCACCACCAAAGGAAGATCCTGTTTTTGATTTAAAGCCACTACCTGATAATCTTAAGTATGCTCATATTGATGATAAGAAAATATATCCTGTTATTATTAGTTCTAAGCTTTCAGAATTTGAGGAAGAAAGGTTATTGGAAATATTGAAGAAACACCGAGGAGCTATTGGCTACACTCTTGATGATTTGAAGGGGATTTCTCCCTCTATTTGCCAACATGCTATCAATATGGAAGATGATGCAAAGCCTGTTGTTGAACATCAGCGTCGTCTAATTCCAAAGATGAAGGATGTGGTAAGAAATGAGGTATTAAAACTTCTTGAAGCTGGTATTATATATCCTATTGCTGATAGTAGATGGGTTAGTCCTGTGCATTGTGTTCCTAAGAAAGGAGGAATGACTGTTGTGCCTAATGATAATGATGAGCTCATCCCTCAAAGAGTAGTTGTGGGGTATAGAATGTGTATTGATTATCGAAAAGTTAATAAGGTTACTAAGAAAGATCATTATCCTTTACCCTTTATTGATCAAATGTTAGAAAGGTTGTCTAAAAATACTCATTTTTGTTTTCTTGATGGTTATTCTGGGTTCTCACAAATTGTTGTTAAAACTAAAGATCAAGAGAAAACCACTTTCACTTGTCCCTATGGAACTTATGCTTATAGACGTATGCCTTTTGGTTTATGTAATGCTCCTGCTACTTTTCAAAGATGCATGTCTGCTATTTTTCATGGCTTTTGTGAGAATATTGTAGAGGTATTCATGGATGATTTTTCTGTCTATGGGAATTCTTTTGATAATTGCTTGCGAAACCTTGATAAAGTTTTGCAGAGATGTGAAGAAACTAACCTTGTTCTTAATTGGGAGAAATGCCACTTTATGGTTAATGAAGGAATTGTATTGGGACATAAAATTTCTGAGAGAGGTATTGAAGTTGATAGAGCTAAAGTTGAAGCAATTGAGAAGATGCCCTATCCGAGGGATGTTAAAGGTATTCGTAGTATTCTTGGTCATGCTGGGTTTTATAGGAGATTTATTAAAGATTTCTCCAAGATTTCAAAGCCTCTTACTAATCTTCTTCCAAAAGATGTACCTTTTGTTTTTGATGATGATTGTAAGGAAGCTTTTGAAACTCGAAAGAAAGCCTTAACAACTGCTCCTGTAGTTGAACCTCCTGATTGGAACTTACCTTTTGAAATTATGTGTGATGCTAGTGATTTTGCTGTAGGCGCTATTCTTGGACAGCGAGTAGATAAAAAATTAAATGTTATTCATTATGCTAGCAAAACTCTTGATGCTGCTCAAAGAAATTATGCTACAACTGAAAAAGAATTATTAGCTGTAGTCTTTGCTTGTGACAAGTTTAGATCTTATATCATTGATTCAAAAGTTACAATTCATACTGATCATGCTGCAATTAGATACCTTATGACGAAGAAAGATGCTAAGCCAAGGCTTATTAGATGGGTGCTTCTTTTGCAACAATTTGATTTACATATTATAGATAGGAAAGGTGCTGATAATCCTGTTGCTGATAATTTATCTAGATTGGAAAATATTGCTTATGATCCTGTTCCTGTTAATGATAGTTTTCCAAATGAACAATTGGCTGTAATAAAGGTGAACTCGTGAGATAGTCCTTGGTATGCTGATTATGCTAACTTTATTGTTTCCAAGTACTTGCCTCCAACCTTTTCAGCTCAGCAAAGGAGGAAATTCTTTTATGATTTGAGGCATTATTTTTGGGATGACCCACACTTATATAAAGAAGGAGTGGATGGTATTATGCGAAGATGTGTTCCCGAATATGAATAACAAGAGATATTGAGTAAGTGTCATGGTAGTGCTTATGGAGGACATCACGCCGGAGATAGAACCGCGCAAAAGGTTCTACAATCAGGTTTCTATTGGCCAACTCTCTTCAAAGATGCAAAAAAGTTTATTTTATCTTGTGATGAATGTCAAAGGGTTGGTAATATCTCCAGACGCAATGAAATGCCTATGAATTATACTCTTGTTATTGAACCATTCAATTGTTGGGGATTTGACTTCATGGGACCTTTCCCTTCTTCAGAAGGTAACACTCATATACTTGTCGCTGTTGATTATGTTACTAAATGGGTGGAAGCTATACCCACAAAAAGTGCTGATGGTGAGACTTCTTTGAAAATGCTTTTAGATATTATTTTTCCTAGATTTGGAGTACCTAGATATATTATGCCTGATGGAGGTTCTCATTTTATTCATGGTGGTTTTAGAAAAACCCTTGCTAAGTATGGTATTAATCATATGATCGCTTCTCCTTATCATCCTCAAACTAGCGGGCAAGTAGAATTATCAAATAGAGAGATTAAATCTATCTTGGGAAAGACTGTTAATAAATCTAGAAAGAACTGGGCTATTAAATTAAAGGAAGCATTATGGGCATATAGAACTGCTTATAAAAATCCTATGGGTATGTCACCGTACAAAATGGTTTATGGGAAAGCTTGTCATTTACCTTTAGAACTAGAGCACAAAGCTTATTGGGCTGTAAGAGAACTAAATAAAGATCCTAAACTTGCCGGTAAGAAGAGATTGCTACAATTGAGTTCTTTAGATGAATGGAGAAGTGAAGCATATGAAAATGCTAAACTCTTTAAAGAGAAAGTTAAGAAATGGCATGATAGAAGAATTATCAAAAGATAATTTAATGTTGGGGATAAAGTCCTATTGTATCGGTCTCGTCTCAGATTTTTTGCAGGGAAATTACTCTCAAAATGGGAAGGACCATATGTCATTGTGGAGGTGTATCGTTCAGGGGCAATTAAAATTAGTTCTCTGCAAGGTGATGCCACACAAGTAGTGAATGAACAAAGACTCAAGCATTATATCTCTGGTGATTCTTATAATGAAGATGTTGATGTTATCCAAGTGGTGACTCCGGAAGCTTTCATCAAAGGGCAAATTGACAGTTCTGCAGAGTTCGACTTTGAATAGGTAACAGTACTGGTAATAAAAAGTCCGCGTTTAACTTTCCGAACTATGTTTTTCTATTTTTGGAAAATATGAAAAATCAAGAGATCGAAACGGAGTGGAGGAGATGCACGAGGGCGTGCCCCCATAGGCCGGCGCGGGCCCCAGCCTAGCCGCGCCGCCCTATGAGGACATCGCCTCGGTGTCCCTCTCCGACTCTAGTTCGACCTGGTACTTTCCTTCTGTCGTGAAAATTTCTGCTATATAATCCCCCGGACCCCTGGAGGTCCGTATATCGTTTTCTCGTCGTGTTTTGTTTCGAGCTGTTTTCTGCCAGGATCTGCTTCGGATCTAGAGCCAGCATGTCTTCGTCGGGAACTCCGAAGGACAGCTTCTTTGAGGACGTCGTCAACCCGTACATGAACGAGCTGAAGATGCACCCCAAGGAATTGCTGCTCGTAGATGGAGAGTTGCAGATCAAAGATGTCCAGGGTCCTAAAGGAGAAGGAAGCTTGGAAGACAGGGTGGAGAAACTAGAACAAGAGGTCTTCAACTACAAGAAGATGGCTGAGAGTGAGGTGGACATCTTCCACAAGATTGTGTCTGAACTTATTGATGGACACAAGAAGGAGACTGCAAAGTTGTGGGACGATACCGTCTCGCTTCACGACACTACCAACAAACTACAAGCTCAACTCTATGATGTTCAGAATCAAAACTGTGAGTATGAAAACAGGTTTAAACACATAAGTTATGCTGCTAGTTTCAGGATTCCGGAGACCAAGATGTCGTTTGTTGATGGAGAGCCTCTTCCTTGGAAGTCTGATGATGGGAAGAATTCATAACCAAAGGAGTAATTCATCATCGGTATTGGCATCCCCTTGGTTTGTTCCAAGCTTGGGGGAATGCCGCGGTATCACATCATCACTATCTTTTACCTTTTTATTATCAAGTAGTGTCATATCATGAGTAGGGAAGTTATCATATAAGATGTGTTGCGGTATGGAAGTATCTCTCTTTAGTTGGTTATCTATGTATCCCTTGGTGTGAGTTATCGTTATGGAATATTAATGAGAAGTCTTATCATTTACATATTGCACATCTTATTTTAGTTTGCAATCTCTATTATATGATTGATCTTGTTGTTAGTATTGGTATCACTTTGGGAGCATTGAATAAATCTATTTGGTTTTGGCAAACTTAGCATTGGTCAATAGCAACAACACTTTGAGTTTAAGTAGAAAAGAGGAGATACATGTAGATATGTTATTCCATTATCTTTCTTTCTTGTTAGCTATGAGCTTAGTATTCTGAAGTTAAAATTATTTGTGCTTACAAGAAAGATGCATGATTGTTTCTATCACATGTATATTTGTTTGTTTCCCTCAACTCTTATGCTTGCTAATCAACCTTGCTAGCCAAAGACCTGTACTGAGAGGGAATGCTTCTCGTGCATCCAAACCCTTAGACCAAACCTATGCCATCAGTGTCCACCATAACTACCTATTATGTGGTATTTTGCGCCATTTCAAGTAAATACTTCATGTGCTACCTTTAAACAATTCAAAAGTTATCATCCCTTATTTGTGTCACTGTTTTATAGCTCATGAGGAAGTATGTGGTGTTTATCTTTCAATCTTGTTGGGCAGCTTTCACTAATGGACTAGTGGCTTCATCCACTTATCCTATAATTTTGCAAAAAGATCTAGCAACAGGGTTCCCAGCCCCCAATTAACTAACTCTCATTAATAATCCTCTTCACATGTTTTGCTCTGATTCATCAGTAAGCAACTTAATTTTGCAATAGACACTCCTCCATGGTATGTGAAATGTTGGAAGGCACCCGAGGATTTGGTTAGCCATGGCTTGAGAAAGCAAAGGTTGGGAGGAGTGTCATCCTTAAATAAACTAAAGTACATGTGTAAACAAAAGAGAAGAGGGATGATCTACCTTGCTGGTAGAGATAACGTCCTTCATGGGAGCCTCTCTTTGGAAGTCTGGTTGATAAGGTAGTTAGAGTACCCGCTACCATTCGTTGACAACAACAAACACCTCTCAAAACTTTACTTTTATGCTCTCTATATGATTTCAAAACTTGAAAAGCTCTAGCACATGATTTAATCCCTGCTTCCCTCTGCGAAGGGACTATCTTTTATTTTCATGTTGAGTCAGTAAACCTATTTCCCTCCATCTTAAGCAAGCAATTGAGTTGTTGTGATCCAACCATCTATATTGTGATTTATTTAATCATGCTTTTATTTCTTCCTTGTTTAGTACAAGTTTTATCTGAATGAATATAGCTTTGAAGATTATCGATGATTATGAGGAGATTATTATGATTGAATATGCAAGTTTTGCTATAACCTTTGATATAAGAGCGCTGCTCGATAAATAAGTACAATCTGTTAAATGTTCTCTGACCAAGAACGAAGTTTGCCATCACCAATTATGATTTCCTATGCACCTTTATTTGTGATTTCCTTTTACCTGTTTCAAGTTGAATCATAAGGGGAGGTTGTTCACTAGAATGTCTTGTGTGAATTAATATGATGCTTCTTGTCTGTATTTTATTTATCGACTCTTCACTCCATAAACATGGGGTCTTGTTTACTGAGCTCAGTTTCGCTTGGGGACAAGCGAAGTCTAAGCTTGGGGGGAGTTGATACGTCCATTTTGCATCACTATTTTATATCATAACTTACTGTTATTCATTGATATCTTTTCATATTTAGAGATGATACTTATGTTATTTCATCTATTTTGCATGTTTCATGATCATGGGAGAATCGCGCACCGGAGTCAGGATTCTGCTGGAAAGAGCACCGTCAGAATGCAATATTTCGGAAGATCAGCAATTGACGGGAATTATATTGAAAATCCTATTTTTCCAGAAGACGGAGGTCGCCAAAAGGAGGAGCCGAGGAGGGCCGCCATGGGCCCCCCCATAGGCCGGCGCGGGCCCAGGCCTGGCCGCGCCGCCTTGTGGGGAGGGGGCCCACAACCCCCTCTGGCCTCCTCTCCTTCGCGTACTTCTTCGTCCCGAAAACCTAAGCTCCAGGGGATAGTCGCGAAGAGTCACAGCCGCCTCTGCGGGGCGGAAAACACCAGAGAGAAAAGAGCTCTCCGGCAGGCTGAAATCCGCCGGGGAAATTCCCTCCCGGAGGGGGAAATCGACACCATCGTCACCGTCATCGAGCTGGACATCATCTCCATCATCATCACCATCATCTTCATCATCATCACCGCCATCTCCACCGCTGCACCTCGTCACCGCTGTAACAATTAGGGTTGGATCTTGATTGTTTGATAGGGGAAACTCTCCCGGTATTGATTTCTACTTGTTATTGATGCTATTGAGTGAAACCATTGAACCAAGGTTTATGTTCAGATTGTTATTCATCATCATATCACCTCTGATCATGTTCCATATGATGTCTCGTGAGTAGTTCATTTAGTTCTTGAGGACATGGGTGAAGTCTAAATGTTAGTAGTGGATTATGTTGGGTAATATTCAATGTTATGATATTTAAGTTGTGGTGTTATTCTTCTAGTGGTGTCATGTGAACGTCGACTACATGATACTTCACCTTTATGGGCCTAGGGGAATACATCTTGTATTCGTTTGCTAATTGCAGGGTTGCCGGCGTGACAGCAACCTGAACCCCCGTTGGTATATCGATGCAGGAGGGATAGCAGGATCTCAGAGTTTAAGGCTGTGGTTAGACTTATCTTAATTACTTTCTTGTATTTGCGGATGCTTGCAAGGGGTATAATCACAAGTATGTATTAGTCCTAGGAAGGGTGGTGCATTAGCATAGGTTCACCCACACAACACTTATCAAAACAATGAAGATTAATCAGCTATATGAAACGAAAGCACTAGACTAAATTCCCGTGTGTCCTCAAGAACGTTTGGTCATTATAAGTAAACAAACCGGCTTGTCCTTTGTGCTAAAAAGGATTGAGCCACTCGCTGCAATTATTTCTCTCGCATTTTACTTACTCGTACTTTATTTACCTGCTATATCAAAACCCCCTGAACACTTGTCTGTGAGCATTTACAGTGAATCCTTCATCGAAACTGCTTGTCAACACCTTCTGCTCCTCGTTGGGTTCGACACTCTTATTTATCGAAAGTACTACGATACACCCCCTATACTTGTGGGTCATCAATCCTCAAGTGAGCATATATGAGACCATGCAATAGAGGTCATCACATTACTTCATACCACTTGGGAATATGATTTAAATGAGGTGCTACACCTCATAGATTTGAAATCTTAGTTTTTGAAATAATTTAAATGGGCTAGTATTGACTACATAGCCAATTTTGGATTCTAGCCCATGATCATGTACAGTAACCATATCATATTTTTGCATATTACATTAGAGGGGTTGAAATGTGAATTATAGCAATTGGATTCACTTCAAAATTCATTAGGGTTGATTTTATAAATTTATTTGAAACCTGAAAAGTCTTTGACTTGTTATTTTTACCATTCAAATTCTACAACAGATCTTGGTTTGAAACCTGTGGGGTTGGATAGAGAATTTCATGAGCTTTCTAAATATATAAAATTGGTCAAATTTGGTTTGGTGGAGTTGAAGTTATTTAAATTCTAAGTGAGCACCAGTATTGAATTGAAACTAAAAGGATTTAAACGAATTCAAAAACATGGGCTTGGGCGGGAAACTTAACGGGCCGGCCCAGTAACGCTTCAGCGCTTAGAGGGACGCCTGACATGGTGGGGCCTACGCGTCAGTGCGTTTTAAACACCGAAGCGGTACGCAGCGCCGCTGGCCGTTAGATTAAAGGGATTTCTATTTTCGTGCCCTCGGGTCCTTAGTTGTGCTCAGTTTTCCCCAGCTCGTTAGTTTTTCCTCAGTTTACCCCTCCCTCTAGTTTGAAACCCCTCGCAGACGCTCGGACGGGAGGGTTGCCGTCAGGTCAGAGGCCTTACCGTTACCGTTAATCTGACGGGTGGGGCTGCACAGAGGGCAGTTCCTCTCTGACCCGTCTCGTGAGTACTCATGGGGCTGCTCTATAGGGCTGCCGCAGCAATTGACCAGTGGGGTCATCTATTTTTCAGGAAAAGTCATATATTGCCGCTCTGAGGGGCTGCCGCAGCCAATGACCAGTGGGGTCATCTATTTTTCAGGAAAAGACATATATTTGCCGCTCTGTGGGGCTGCCGCAGCCAATGACCAGTGGGGTTGTCTATTTATTTATAGAAAATCATATATTGCCGCTCTGTGGGGCCTCCGCAGCCAATGACCGCTGGGGTTGTCTATTTATTTAGAGAATATAATATAGAGCCGCTCTGTGGGGCCGCCTCAGCCCATGGCAGGTGACTATTTTCGTAGCTTAATCTAAAGTGACTCTTATGCTAAACATTGTGCATAATATATAGAAAATAGCTAGATCTCTAAATATATAGAAAATAGCTAGTAGATCTCTAAATCGATGCATATGAAGCTACATATATATTCTTGGTCATAATCCCCTTATCTAAAGGGGATGGATGCATGGCTTCACGTCGTCGTCACTTTCATCGTCAGTATCTTCGTCGTCTGAGTAGTAGTACTTCCTGCACATTGTTCCGTCGAACACCTTCACTGTGAGCACATCATCGCCTTCATATTTGAAGTGTACGTAGCAGCCGAAATCCACACCGTGCGCGATGGCAAAATTCTCCCAGCCCTTGTCGAGATACATCCGGCCTTGTCCATCAAATAGGACCTCCACGGTCCAGAGACGAGGACCGCAGTCAGCTGCTCGCAGATACACCTTAGCTGGCTCCTGGCCGTCAAGATAGTCGGCAAACTTTTTTGGGAGTGCCTGCAAAGAGATCGAGCGCCGATCGTTTGAAATTAAAGGTTTTTTAGAACATGCCCATAATTAATCACATGCATCATATATGTGTGAACGCGTACGTACCTTCTTGACCAAAGGGTCTTCGTAGATGACGATGAAGAACTCCTCTATGATCAATGGCAGTGTTGACGACGGTGGTGGTGGCAATGATGATGATCCACCACCCCGGCCGCCCCTTCCCCTTCCCCTTCCCCTTCCCCTTCCCCTTCCCCTTCCCCTTCCCCTTCCGGTCCGCGTCCGAGACGTGGAAGCCATGGCAATGGATGATCAAGTGTATGTGAACGAAGAAGAGAGAGGCAGAACCTATTGACACAAGGGATGGCCGTTGTGGGTGTTTATAAGGGAGAGATGACCGTTGTAGGGGTTTACACAATAAATTAAGGAGGAGGTGACCGTTGTGGGGGTTTACACAATAATTTAAGGAGGAGATGACCGTTGTGGGGGTATATATCTCAACAAAAAAGTAATGCGGACTATTTTGACGGAAATGGAACTTTGTGATTTAGTTTATCATTTTACCATGAAAAGTAATGCCTAAAAGAAATGGTAATTCGTGATAGTTTATCATTTTACCGTGAAATGGCTACAAGAAATGGGTGATGGTGTATCATTTTTTGCGTGAAATGGCTACAAGAAATGGGTGATGGTGTATCATTTTTTTTGCGTGAAAAGTAATGGCTAAAAGAAATGGTGATGGTGTATCATTTTTTGCGTGAAAAGTAATGGCTAAACAAATTGGTGATGGTGTATCATTTTTTGCGTGAAAAGTAATGGCTACAACAAATTGGTGATGGTGTATCATTTTTTTGCGTGAAAAGTAATGGCTAAAAGAAATGGTGGTGGTGTATCATTTTTTGCGTGAAAAGTAATGGCTAAACAAATTGGTGATGGTGTATCATTTTTTGCGTGAAAAGTAATGGCTAAACAAATTGGTGATGGTATATCATTTTTTGCGTGAAAAGTAATGGCTACAAGAAATTGGTGATGGTGTATCATTTTTTTGCGTGAAAAATAATGGCTAAACAAATTGGTGATGGTGTATCATTTTTTTGCATGAAAATTAATGGCTACAACAAATTGGTGATGGTGTATCATTTTTTTGCGTGAAAAATAATGGCTAAAAGAGTTTATAATTTAGCTCGTGAAAAATAATGCAGAAAACCAAACTTTAGCGTACTGGGTAACCGCCCTTAAGCATACATAGAGGGTGGAAGCTAATCGCCGACAGAGAGAGAAAGGGTGGTGGCCCCGACCAGAGAAAGAGAGAGATAGGGGTTATCCTGCCCGTTAAATCCTACGATCAATGGTCGGCGGGCACGATCCGCGTGACATCGGCTAGACCAATCAGGGCAATGTTGGGCGTCTGTGAGAATTTGTGAAGGGAGAGGGCAAAACTGAGTAGTATCAAGAAACCAAGGGCAAGTGAGTAGTAAACAGACTAAGGGATTCAAATATGAGATTTAAAAAATGGAAAATGCGTGTTTGGTACAATGAAACCCATCTTGGCCTACCTCAAACTATTTGCAATACAAATATACATGAGTGTGAAAATTATGGTCTCGTTCAGACAAAGTATGTTTTGGGGAAAGGTGTTTTGGGTAGGGCTTATTGTGGAAAACCATGCACCTTCATAGCTACTAGGTGATTTGAGAAGTGGCAATTGGTGGTAAAACTTGATTTATCTATGATTTGAGAAGTGGCAATTTGTGCTAAAGACTCCATGAGTAAGTGCCACTCTTTTTGGGAATTTTTTGCACATTAAATAACTCATTTAACTAGTTAATCCCATTTGTTGACTCTCTGTTGACCAGCCACTTGAGGGTAAAACTGAGTATATTGCACTAGCCAGTATTAGCACTCAAGGCGAAAACTGAGCACACAAAAAATGCTAGTATATGACTCGAGGGTATTCCTGAGTATATCTAAATTTCCAGGGTTAGACTCGAGGACGCGTGTTGCGGTGCAGAGGTGGAAGACGTGCCATTGTTGACGCGTGTCGCGGTGCAGACGTGCAATAGTGGACGCGTAGGACGCGGGTCGCATTTAGGACGCGTAAGTCTCCCTCCCTCTGGACACAGTACGTCTCATTCTCGCTCACGCACGAAACCACCCCTCTCACGTCCCATCAACTTCTCCAAAAAACCCCAACCGCCGTACGAGCGCTCCCCTGCCGGCGATGGAGAAGAAGAATGCGCCGGCGGCCATCGCCCCCGAGCCCGTCGCCTCCCAGCCCATCGCCTCCGAGCCCATCGCCTCCGAGCCCGTCGCCGCCGAGCCCGTCGCCTCCGAGGGCGGCGCATCCAAGCGCGGCGCCTCCGTGAACTGGGCCTATCTCACGGCTGACGGACCACTTCACAAGATCGGCGAATGCTTATTGGCGAATGAGGAGTACGTGGACACCTACTCTGCTATGAGGCAAGTCTGTAGAAATTGGCGCTCAGGTTTACCTGATCCCGACGTGCACCTGCACGAATGGATCATGCTAGACCACGTCCTTCCACGCGCCGCTGAGTTCACCTTCCTCCATCTCGGCACATCCCGCTACGTCACCATAGATCTATCTGCAGTTCGTGCAAGGTTCAAATTCCTCCATATCTATAGGGTTAATCTATTCTTATTTTCAATCTTAGTGCTGAATGTTATCTTCATCAATATATTTTAGATTCTACTTCGTCGGCTTTTCCCGTGGCGTCATCGTGCTTGCCCAGAAGAACCCGCCGCACAAGATACGGCTTCTGAACCCACTCACAAAGACATCGAACACTATGTTTGAGGCGCAGATGCCAACTGTTTTTCTGGATTCAGTCGCTGCAATCAACTCCCCGACTATGGTCTTCGCTTGCGGACATTACCCGGAGGAACTTGGTTGGGTCGATGAGAGCACTCCAACTAAGGATATATATGAAGATGGTTGGGGAGAAGGAAGATTTTCGATCAAGAACCATAGTATGCGTTGCATTACCCCGTTCAATGGTGAATCAGATGCAATAGCTTCGGACAATTTTGAGTCCGGAAGAATAGTGTGCACCAATGTACAGAAGCAGCAGCGCGCGAGCAGTGTCAAGATGGAGACACTAATTTCATTTCCAGAACTTGGACGTGACAAGTTCTACCTTGTGAAGTCGGATGGTGATCTGCTGCTTGTGTTGATGAAAAACACGCCTGTGGTGTACCGTGTGGACACCCAGAGCCGCTCTCTCCATCCGGTCAGTAACATTGGCATTCATGCCTTGTTCGTGCATTATATCCGGTGTATCTCCGTCGACACCAGAGTGCACCCGACTCTTCGACCTGGCTGCATCTACTACGCGGATTTGGGTTATACCAGAGAGTACTTTCATGATACAAATTCCTGGGATGAGTCGCCATAATATGTGCATAGATTAGGAAGCTACGGTCTGAGAAATGAACACAGGCCATACCGTTTGGAGGATGTATTGGCCGCACACTGCAGACGGCGGGAGTTCAATGAATATTTCCTCGGGATAATGCACGGCTGGAGCGACGGAGAAATATACAAGGAATGAATAACAAATTCATTCATCCTGGGGTATCCTAATCTTCTTGTTGGCCATACATTGCGTGCGTCTTGTATTTTTTTTCAGCTTAGTTTGTCGTGAACATTAACAATGTTATTGGCTACTTTTGGCTGCTGTATGCAGTTTACCTATGTATTATACTTAGTTTTCTGATTATGCTGCTGTGAATTTATCATATAATAGCTTCTAGATTTGCTACTAGATTTTCTGCCATATTGGGGAAAAACGAGGGCCAAAAGGCATAAATAATTGAAGAAAGACAGAAATAGAAGCTTCTCTAGATTTGATACTAATTTGGTGAAAAAGACAGAGAGAGAAAGAGGGGAAAAGGTGCTGTTAAAAATGCCAATTTGGGCCGAGAGAGACAAAACCCAACTCTCACGTACAACCAAGCACGGTCTCGTGCTGTCCCACACGGTCCCTTCCTACCAACCCCACACGACGCGGCCCCACATACGACGCGGCCCCACACGTCAGCACCGAACGTTCAAATAAACGGATTCCTTCCGTCTGAGCTCTTTCTGCGGGTTTCAGACAAAGGCTTGGGGAAAACTGAGGAAAAACTAAGGGGCTGGGGAAAACTGAGTACAACTAACGACCCGAGGGCACGAAAATAGAAATCCCTAGATTAAAAGAGGATCCAGTGGCTTAGGGAGGTCGTTGTCTCCGGCGAGATCCAACGTGCTGGCGGCGAGCCTAGGGGGTGGGAGAGCTAACCAGGGTCCGACGAGACTCGACGAGGGTGCGCGGCAGTGTTGTCGAGGACGAGGAAGCGAGTGGTGGTCGTGGGAGCGCTTGAGGAGGACGCAATCGTCGGCTTGATCTGCGGCGGCTCACGGGTCTCCGGCGTGCGATTGGGCGGCGGTGGTGACTAATGTGGAGCGGAGAGGGTGCGAGGAGATCGAGTGGAGGGAGAGGAGCAAGTTTGGTGTGGCGAGCTAACGCGCGGGGGCTCTCCTTTTAGGGATTTCTATTTTCCTGCCCCTGGCTCCTTCGTTGTACTCAGTTTTCCCCAGCTCCTTAGTTTTTCCTCAGTTTTCCCCAAGCCCTTGTTTGAAACTTGCAGAAGCAGCTCAGACGGCAGGATTCCCATTTAGTTGACCGTTCTGTCACGTGTGGGGCCGCGTCGTGTGGGGCCGCGTCGCGTGGGGCTGGTAGAAAGGGACCGCGTGGGACAGGACGAGACCGCGTTTGGTTGCACGTGAGCAGGAGCTGGGTTCTGTCTCTCTCGGCCCCAAATTGGCATTATTAAGAGCACCTTTTTCCCCTCTTTCTCTCTGTCCTTTTCACCAAAATAGTATCAAATCTAGAGAAGCTTGCATTTCTGTCTTTCTTCAATTATTTGTGCCTTTTGGCCCTCGTTGTTTGCCCAATATGGCAGCAAATCTAGTACTCCCTCTGGTCCATATGTATGTAGTTAAATCTAGAAGCAAATCTCCAGGGTAATGTACGATAAATTCACAGTCATAGTAAATCGAGAAAACAAAGTAGGGCCAACAAAATATAGTAGAATAGGGATAGATAATAGGGATCTCTCCCTAGATAATAAGCTGCATACACAGCAGCCAACATAGTAACAGGTTTGAGGTTCTTCACAGCTCCATCATACTAACAACATAACAACAAGGGATCCCTAGCTAACAACAAAGGGATCCCAACAACAAAATGGGAGGCAGCAGCAGCACACGTCCAGGACTCCGCCTACCCCATCTGGCTCTCCCTCCACTTATTGCTGTTGCTCCCCTTGGGAGCCTTGGGCTTGAGCGGAGGCATGCGCCCAGCGGAGATCTCCACCCGCTGCATGCTGCGGAGGTGCATGCCGAGCGCCCTGTGCTTGGCGTGGAAGGAGTAGACGTTCACCGTCGTGCCGACCTTGGGGAAGGTGTTGCTGATGTTCTCGGCATGCGTGACGAGGCAGTTGAAGTCCGTGCCGCCGAGTCTCCTAGTGCAGAAGGGGCACCTGTAGACACCCTTGGCGAAGTAGGAGATGTACTGGCCGACCTGCAGCCTCCGCAGCACCTGGCGAGTCTTGACATCCTCCCCCTCGTCGTCGCTGCCGACGTCGCTACCAGACAGCTGATCCATATCAAACAGAATCTATGAGTGAATGAGTTGCAACGATGACGAACGTGCATGATAACAAAGTTAGGAAAAATAGAGTCAGCCTCAGTTAGAGTGGGTATGATTATATATCTACAGGGAAGGTGTTAGCGAAGAAAAGCTCATGCACAACACCTTTGTACATAGCAATGGTTCGCTGAACCCTCCCTGTAAAAATTTGTGCCCAACGATTCATCATAGGCAAAGAAACAGATTCCAGATCTAAACTTGAACACATTCCAGATTATTTGCAAAATTAAACGGTTGATATCTTTTGATTAGTGCATAAAATAACTGATTGAGATCCCATGATTACTTGCATAAATTAACTGATTGAGATCCAATTATTACTTGCATAAATTAACCGAACGGCCGAACCCCAAATCTTAAACGAAATCAAGAAGTGATCAAAACAAAATGGAATAAAATCGGCGCAAATATTAGCCAAATACTCATCCATCTACAGATCCATCTACACCAGCAAAAATAGGGTTCAAAAAGGAATGGGGAACAAAAAGGAAGCAAACCGTAGTTACCTCGTTCCATGGGTCTTCTAGGAAGGTGTCGTAGGGGTTCGGGGGCGGGACGTACGGCACCGGCTCATAGGGGTCAAATCCCGGCGGGATCTGACCGCCACCGGCGGTAGCAGCCTCCGATGCACCGGCGGCGGTGGCGGCCGTTGAGGGGACGGCGTCGAAGAGGGAGGCGTCTGATACGTCTCAAACGTATCTATAATTTCTTATGTTCCATGCTAGTTATATGACAATACTCACATGTTTTATATACACTTTATATCATTTTGATGCATTTTCCGGCACTAACCTATTAACAAGATGCCGAAGCGCCAGTTCCTGTTTTCTGCTGTTTTTGGTTTCAGAAATCCTACACAGGAAATATTCTCGGAATTGGACGAAACAAAAGCCCACGGTCTTATTTTGCACGGAGCCTTCCAGAAGTTCAGGAGATCGGGGGATTCAGGAGATCGCCTCTAGCACCCTGCCGGAGAGGGGAATCATCACCGAAGGGCTCTACATAACCATGTCCGCCTTCGGACTGATGCGTGAGTAGTTCATCCTTGGACTATGGGTCCATAGCAGTAGCTAGATGGTTGTCTGTGGCACCCCCGGGATCAGGGTTAGACAGATACCAGATCTTCGTCTGACATAAGCCTAACCTAGAGCTCGAGAGACTACAGTGAGAGAATCGGTAACACAACAGTGACTCTACGACTCAAAAAGTAATACAAGCTCATAACTGAGCGAAGAACCAAAGTATTACAAGCAGAGGTCACTGACCTGGCAAACATCAATCAACGGAAGCGAAGTTATGCTATTAGACATAGCAAGATATCAAAAAGGCCTAAGAGGCCAGGAGCATAACGGCGACGTCCCAGCCCATAGATTCCAGGCTGCCACCTGGGAACCCCAAGCTACTCGTCGATGTCGACCTAGAAACCACCATCTGTTGGAGCGACTTCTTCTGAAACAAAAGCATGCAAAGCTGAGTACAGGGACTCAGCAAGACTTAGTACAACCTTTTAGCAAAGCGGGTATGCGGGCTTTCTGTGGAGCTTCTTTTGCGTAAAGCCAGTTTTCCTTTGTAAGACAAGAGAGAGGAAAAGCTCGACTACTCAGAACCTTTAAAAGGGGATAAGAGAGCGACATCTCTAGCTCTACTGATCATCATATTGTATCCACCAATCTTCATCATCTCGAACCACTATCCTCGGATTACCCCCTCAACACCCGAAGAAGGTATCCGTAAACACACATTGTTTGCCAAGTTTTACGATTAGGTTAAAGTTCTCTATGATCTCCACGTCCGTTCCCAAGTCGTCCGTAACCGTGGACACGGCTTTTCGAAAAGATTTAACCCTGCAGGGGTGCACAACTTTACCCACACGTGCCAACCGATTCTTAGTGCCAGATCATTAGCTCTCTTCCTTGGAAAGCCGACAGAGAGTGGTTGACCACGACCTTTACCTTGCTGTCGCCGAGACCATGAGTCATGCGCTAAGGATTGTTCCGCCGTAACGGGTCAAGTCCCGAAGCCGGTCCTTAACGATGTGTGCCGAGGTGGGTTTCCCCAGAGGCCGCAACCCCCAGCCACCACGACCACGCTTACCTGCCTGTTATGTACCTTTTCCCCCAAGCAAAAATGCAATGCGTATGTCCAGGTAACGCGCAAACTATGTGACTCATGGAATCTACTAGGCAAGTTAGTGAGTCGAGAGGGTACCATAATAGGGCCTCGTGTGGTTGTACGCTCAGTCTTGGTTCAAGAGGCGAGAACTCGGTTCCTAGGGTCGGCAGAAACGAAACAACCCACCACATCCCAATGTGGCCTCTCGTCTGAGCCTTTAATCATGTTTATCAACATCTCTATACTTACCACGTCAACCTGTCATGCTATTTTCATTTCATTGTATGGCTCCAGTCCGAAGACCGGAGTTGCAGCGTAACAAACTAAGCATGGCTAAGCATAAAGATATAAAGGCTCTAGCGAAGCACACATGCCAAACCTAGTTATGCTAGGAGCAGTGGATCAGGGTATTTGAGGCTACAAGGATGGAACATGCAATAGATAGGGTAACTCTACCTATCAATAAAAGACAGTTGAATCGTATGCAATATGTAGGAACTAGAGTAAAAGCATTTCAAAATCATATATGAACCAGGCTAGGGCTTGCCTTGTCCCTGACAAACCAATATGGATCTTCGAGGATCCCATGCTTGACTTATTCGCTGATGGACAATTATTGATCTGCGTCGTTGTTGATCTTCATCGTCTCGAGCACGTGCTCTATCGATCGCGAAGAAGCAAGTACTATAAAGAGAGGAATAACAATCAACACATGGCATCGATGCAATGCGCATACAAGTATGAATGATATGTCATATTAATGGAATTGAGTAAACCCTAGGTGCATCATCAGATTAAAGGGGTTCCGGCATCGGACCCCGACATATGAGAGGGGTGTATTAGGGTTTTCTACTAAGCTCCACATTTAATGGGTTCAATCATGTATGAAACATGTATAAACAAATAGGAAATGTTTTTCTGATCAATTTGATATATAAATTTGTATTTTTCTGAATTTATATGAATTATTAAACAATTACTGAAAATAACAGAAATAATAAAAAGGAATTATGACGTCACGCTGACGTCAGCATGACGTCAGCGCGGCCATGAGCTCACTGGGAGCTCTGGTCGAGCTCCAATCGGACGATTTGGCCCCCGATTGAGGGCGCGCGAGAGGGGAATAGATGCAGGGCGACACACTGAGGCGTTTGGTGGCGGCGCCGCCCTCCAATGGTCGCCGGAGCGACCACGGCGGCGGTGGCCGGCGGCAGAACTCGCGGGCACACGTCGGCCGGGCGCTACAGGAGGCGGGCGAGCGAACGGAGGGCACCATGATGCTCAGAAGCTCACCGCGGAGCTTCTGGTGTCGACGGCGAGGCGAGGGGGGCCCGGCAACACCGGCGAGCGGCGGTGGCCGGCGCGGCAGAGGTCGCCCGATTCGGCCGATTCCGGCCCCGTCTGCTTGCGCTGCTGGGTGGAGGACGTCGAGGGCGTCGCGGCAGAGCTCGGGAGCTTCTCGGCAGGGCGCGGGGTGGAGCGGAACGGCGGCGACGGTGGTTGGCCGGACCTAGGGTTTCGGGCGGAGCTTGCAGAGAAGAGGAGAAAGGGGGAGGTGGCGAAATGGGGGTTCACTGCGGCGGCTCGGAGGCCTTTATAGGCGGCCGTGGCGGGGAGCATCCCAGCCGCCGGCGCCATCGACGGCCAGAGCGGCGGCACGCAGCAGCGTGCGTGTCTGCCGAAGAAGACAAAGGGGGATTTTTAAAAAAACCCCCTAGGCTTTAAGGTTTTCTCTGAAATTTTAAAACAAGGCTAAAACCAATTAGATTTTGGCACTTTGCAACCCTTTAGATCCAAAAATAACTACAAAACTTTTAGGAAAAATATTTAGTGGCCTTCCTAATAATATTTGAAGGTGCACATCATTTTCTTTTGAGGTTTTCAAACATTTGTACACATTTCAAATATAGGAAGAGATGCATATGTTAGGGTTTCCACTTTTAAATTAAGGTGCAAATTTCTCTTAATGCATTTATATGATGCTCATGAATGCACAAACAATTCTTAATTAGGGTTTAGCAAAACAGGGATGTTACAACTCTATCCCCCTTACAAGAATCTCGTCCCCGAGATTCCTAAGGTAGAAAAAGAGAAGGTAACAAGGACTACACCGATCTTCAACGAGTTTGTTGATACCACACCGATCTTCTTTGTTGAGGAAGTTGATCCATGACACCATGAATGAAGTTGACCCACAACACCATGAATGAAGCTGATCCACCACACCATGAATGAAGCGCTTCATTTTCTTCCTTTGAAGTTGTTGCTCAACTGCACCTAAAGGAAAGAGGGAATAACTCTAGACTGAAAGATCTCTAGAAGATCGAGTATCTCATGGTCAACTCATGGAAAGAGTGTTCAGAAACAACTCTTGAGCTGACAAACATGAAACATATCAAGGTAACGAAGGGGACGGAAGAAGTTTCAAATTTTGATATAAAATTGATCCATGCCTGATAGGAATACGAAGGACAAGGTAGCGAAGAGTTAAACTGCCTTCGATACCATAACGAGGCACTCTTAGAGAGGGCGACTCGTAGAAACACGAATAATTTTCAAACCAGAGGAACTTTGGATTTAATAATCGTAGTCACTCTTTGGTCAAGGATACAAGAAATGATTATTGTCTACTCAAAAGGTCAGCCTAGATGACTGATGAATTCACACAACGTGTGAATTGATTAGAATTTTAGGTAATAACCAACGAAAAGGGAAGGTTACTGGCTAAGGAAGTCCCAAGGATCAGTGGGGAGTGAAATTTCTTCGAACGCAGTTGTTGTCACCAGAGAAATGATTTCAAGGGATTGACTGAGAGACATTTAGCAACTCTGCTTATAATGTTCTCCTTGATGTTATATACACTAATGTTTAGGCTATTGACGAGCCTTCAAAAGGTCATCGAGTGAAGGTCAGACTTCAGGATTTGAAAAGACATCATTAGGGCAACTCCTAGAATAAGTCACACAAGATCCTTCTGGAGAGTAGTTATTCTTGATGAATCAAGAGATTATGGCAATAAGCCTTCCGACTAATTGTGTTAACCACGACATCAATCTTGCCGGGATTACAAAGAGACCTATGCCATGAATCCTTCAGAACCACTAACCATCATTGCCGCTTGAGATTTAGCTTAGGTTAGGTGTAAAGATATTTCAAACTTATCATGTCCAATTAGAAATTTTCAACAGTTACCACGAAGGTAAAGTCGATAGATTCTCAAGATATGGACCACAATGTCAAGCTCCAAAAGATTGAGCTAGATTGCGTAACACATATGGATGCGACTGCGAAAGGCAATTGCGTGCATATGAGTTTGCAATGTAACACCAGTGAGTCCTGATGGGGACATCAAAGAAGATATTGAAGCTCTTAAGCTTCTTCTCTTTTTTGAACAAACCAGTCAGTAGCTTAGTGTGCATAGAGGAATGTTTCAAGGAATGGAGGTAACAACCTTCCATATCAAGAATACTTCGCACATGCCTGACCGACTTGCGAAGATTCCCGAGGATAACAAAGGGAACTCGACTCAGATCCACAGCGACATCTTTCAGCAAGTGCGCATGAACTAGATAAGGTCACTTCCAGCATCTAGAACACATACTTCATGATAACACAAAGATGGTTCTCAAAAGTTTTCAACATTAGTGCCAAACATCCAATATGAACCTCCTTGAACATGGAGGGATTAAGAATGTCATCGATGGGCTCAATAACAAACTTATCAAGATACTCCAATGAGGGACTCATATTCTATATGGACTAGGCAGAAGTATTGGTCAAACCAAAGGACATGAAGGTATACTCAGACGAGACACCATGAGTATAAACATCATCTAGATAGTCTTTGGAACTGCGTTTGATTTGACGATAGCCCAAACTCAAATCAAATAAGATATCATATCCATAGAGGAGATACGTTCTGACTTCAACACAAACAACACTAGACATCCCTTTATGAAGGAACAAAGTTGGGTAGAGCTCTTGTCTTTCAACTCTCCAAGTTGTTGTTTAAGATCAACCAATTAGTCCTGGATATCCAGTACGGTTTCTTGGAGAAAGGAGTAGTTCACGGAACTAACTTACTCATGAACTCGATAACACGGTCATGTAACAACATGGTGATACTTCTAGAAGACAACTAGAATATCACGAACAACCGGTATATCACTGAATTCAAGAGGGAATTTTGCTTTACAAAGCAAACAATATGGTCTTGAGAGCTTTGGGATGAACCTAACTCTTTGACCGAAGAAGGAGCACCTGAACAAACAGACTTGGCAACACAGTCAAACTTCGCTTAGTAATTAGCGATCATATCATGCTAAGAATGACACAAATGTCCTTGGATTTCGAAACAATGAGAATTGCTAAGAATCTCGGATGGCCACATCAATACGCAAACCCCAACATTCCCAAGCATAGACAGCTCGGAGAAAGGGTGAGTAAAGATATGTAAGAGCATCACTTCATCAATAAGGCCATGATACAAAGCACGACCTCATGATATATAAGAGGGTGATACTCCAAGGTAGAACAGAACAGGAGCTAACGAGGCCTCTTAATCTGCGGATTACAATACTTTGACCAAGTACTAGAAATGGACAAGGTACTGGAGTTTGTTTCTCCTGACATACTGAAGTGGAATGTCTTTACGAACCACAGGAGTAATATGCACTAGAGACACCAATGCACATTTACCACTTGGCTGCTAACTAGCAGACAAAGGTCGAAAAGTAACTAAAGAAGAAGAACACGATCAGGATCAAAATTCCTGAGAGGTAGATGCACAAGATAACACTTTTGTGAAACTCATGCTGAAAAGGGAGGTGTGGCGGAGTCACGGATATAGATGCGAGACTCACAAAGAGCACTCTTGTCGTGATCCATTTGGTTCAATGAAATAACCTCTGCCATAGCTAGTGGAAGGGAAAGATCTTTATTGCCGCAATTCAACACGACAATAACCACAAGCTTGAAGGCTAGAACAATTTGAATTTAGCCATCCCGATGTAATGTTTGAACATTAACACCAGTGTTCAATGGCAAGGATCTTGGGTTAGAGGCCAGCTTCATGTACTAAGATTCATTAGAATCCAGCACAATCGGGGACCTTCGGTTCAAGTCCAAGGGTTAAAACCCAAGAAATGAGTAACTACTAGATGAGTGACACAAAAGACACCGCGAGGTAGTAATCACGATGTACCATCTAGAAGTAATGCATAGCTTCCGAAGTACCCAAGAAAATAGAAAGGAGACATTCAAGGCGAAAGGAAACCTCGAAGCCTAGAACAGAAGGATGTGGGACCCACAAAATGGAGAGATCGTGATGGAAAGAAATCTCTCTATTAGAACAAAACAAGGAGGATGCACAGAACACACTCGACTCTAGAGAACTCTGCACTAGGTCAACTGGTTTAGGAATGACATGCCTTCGAGGCACCTAAGTTTGAAAGACTAGAAACGATAGGAAAATTTTCAAATCAACACAAGGTAAGGCACCTTAGAATTAGAGCGATACCGGATAAGGAGTAAAAAGAAGCCTAATCAGACTTTGCAAATACTGTTTAGCTTTCAAATAGTTTTCACAAGCACTAGACTCAACATCGACCAATAGAAAGGGTTTTCCTACAGGCAGTCCTGCTCTGATACCAAAACCTGTGGCACCCCCGGGATCAGGGTTAGACAGATACCAGATCTTCGTCTGACATAAGCCTAACCTAGAGCTCGAGAGACTACAGTGAGAGAATCGGTAACACAACAGTGACTCTACGACTCAAAAAGTAATACAAGCTCATAACTGAGCGAAGAACCAAAGTATTACAAGCAGAGGTCACTGACCTGGCAAACATCAATCAACGGAAGCGAAGTTATGCTATTAGACATAGCAAGATATCAAAAAGGCCTAAGAGGCCAGGAGCATAACGGCGACGTCCCAGCCCATAGATTCCAGGCTGCCACCTGGGAACCCCAAGCTACTCGTCGATGTCGACCTAGAAACCACCATCTGTTGGAGCGACTTCTTCTGAAACAAAAGCATGCAAAGCTGAGTACAGGGACTCAGCAAGACTTAGTACAACCTTTTAGCAAAGCGGGTATGCGGGCTTTCTGTGGAGCTTTTTTTGCGTAAAGCCAGTTTTCCTTTGTAAGACAAGAGAGAGGAAAAGCTCGACTACTCAGAACCTTTAAAAGGGGATAAGAGAGTGACATCTCTAGCTCTACTGATCATCATATTGTATCCACCAATCTTCATCATCTCGAACCACTATCCTCGGATTACCCCCTCAACACCCGAAGAAGGTATCCGTAAACACACATTGTTTGCCAAGTTTTACGATTAGGTTAAAGTTCTCTATGATCTCCACGTCCGTTCCCAAGTCGTCCGTAACCGTGGACACGGCTTTTCGAAAAGATTTAACCCTGCAGGGGTGCACAACTTTACCCACACGTGCCAACCGATTCTTAGTGCCAGATCATTAGCTCTCTTCCTTGGAAAGCCGACAGAGAGTGGTTGACCACGACCTTTACCTTGCTGTCGCCGAGACCATGAGTCACGCGCTAAGGATTGTTCCGCCGTAATGGGTCAAGTCCCGAAGCCGGTCCTTAACGATGTGTGCTGATACGTCTCCGACGTATCGATAATTTCTTATGTTCCATGCCACATTATTGATGTTATCTACATGTTTTATGCACACTTTATGTCATATTCGTGCATTTTCTGGAACTAACCTATTAACAAGATGCTCAAGTGCCGATTCTTTGTTTTCTGCTGTTTTTGGTTTCAGAAATCCTAGTAACGAAATATTCTCGGAATTGGACGAAATCAAAGCCCTGTGGGCCTATTTTCTCACGAAGCTTCCGTAAGTCCGAAGGAGAGACGAAGAGGGGCCACGGAGGGGCCACACCCTAGGGCGGCGCGGCCCCCCTTGGCCGCGCGGCCCTGTGGTGTGGGGCCCCCGTGCCGCCTCTTGACCTGCCCTTCCGCCTACAAATAGCCTCCGTGACGAAACCCCCAGTACCGAGAGCCACGATACGGAAAACCTTACTGAGACGCCGCCGCCGCCGATCCCATCTCGGGGGATCCAGGAGATCGCCTCCGGCACCCTGCCGGAGAGGGGAATCATCTCCCGGAGGACTCTATGCCGCCATGGTCGCCTCCGGTGTGATGTGTGAGTAGTCTACCCCTGGACTATGGGTCCATAGCAGTAGCTAGATGGTTGTCTTCTCCCCATTGTGCATCATTGTCGGATCTTGTGAGCTGCCTAACATGATCAAGATCATCTATCTGTAATTCTATATGTTGCGTTTGTTGGGATCCGATGAATAGAGAATACTTGTTATGGTGATTATCAAAGTTATATCTATGTGTTGTTTATGATCTTGCATGCTTTCCGTTACTAGTAGATGCTCTGGCCAAGTAGATGCTTGTAACTCCAAGAGGGAGTACTTATGCTCGATAGTGGGTTCATGCCTGCATTGACACCTGGGACAGTGACAGAAAGTTCTAAGGTTGTGTTGTGCTGTTGCCACTAGGGATAAAACATTGATGCTATTTCTAAGGATGTAGTTGTTGATTACTACCGTTGACAAAATTGTTTCATGTTTTCAAAATCAAAGCTCTAGCACAAATATAGCAATCGATGCTTTTCCTCTATGGAGGACCATTCTTTTACTTTCAATGTTGAGTCAGTTCACCTATTTCTCTCCACCTCAAGAAGCAAACACTTGTGTGAACTGTGCATTGATTCCTACATACTTGCATATTGCACTTATTATATTACTCTATGTTGACAATATCCATGAGATATACATGTTACAAGTTGAAAGCAACCGCTGAAACTTAATCTTCTTTTGTGTTGTTTCAATGCCTTTACTTTGAATTATTGCTTTATGAGTTAACTCTTATGCAAGACTTATTGATGCTTGTCTTGAAGTGCTATTCATGAAAAGTCTTTGCTTTATGATTCACTCGTTTACTCATGTCATATACATTGTTTTGATCGCTGCATTCACTACATATGCTTTACAAATAGTATGATCAAGATTATGATGGCATGTCACTCCAGAAATTATCTGTGTTATCGTTTTACCTGCTCGGGACGAGCAGAACTAAGCTTGGGGATGCTGATACGTCTCCGACGTATCGATAATTTCTTATGTTCCATGCCACATTATTGATGTTATCTACATGTTTTATGCACACTTTATGTCATATTCGTGCATTTTCTGTACTAACCTATTAACAAGATGCCGAAGTGCCGATTCTTTGTTTCATTGTTTTTGGTTTCAGAAATCCTAGTAACGAAATATTCTCGGAATTGGACGAAATCAAAGCCCAGGGGCCTATTTTCTCACGAAGCTTCCCAGAAGTCCGAAGGAGAGACGAAGAGGGGCCACGGAGGGGCCACACCCTAGGCGGCGCGGCCCCTTGGCCGCGCGCCCCGTGGTGTGGGGCCCCCGTGCCGCCTCTTGACCTGCCCTTCCGCCTACAAATAGCCTCCGTGACGAAACCCCCAGTACCGAGAGCCACGATACGGAAAACCTTACTGAGACGCCGCCGCCGCCGATCCCATCTCGGGGGATCCAGGAGATCGCCTCCGGCACCCTGCCGGAGAGGGGAATCATCTCCCCGGGAGGACTCTACGCCGCCATGGTCGCCTCCGGTGTGATGTGTGAGTAGTCTACCCCTGGACTATGGGTCCATAGCAGTAGCTAGATGGTTGTCTTCTCCCCATTGTGCTTCATTGTCGGATCTTGTGAGCTGCCTAACATGATCAAGATCATCTATCTGTAATTCTATATGTTGCGTTTGTTGGGATCCGATGAATAGAGAATACTTGTTATGGTGATTATCAAAGTTATATCTATGTGTTGTTTATGATCTTGCATGCTTTCCGTTACTAGTAGATGCTCTGGCCAAGTAGATGCTTGTAACTCCAAGAGGGAGTACTTATGCTCGATAGTGGGTTCATGCCTGCATTGACACCGGGACAAAGGACAGAAAGTTCTAAGGTTGTGTTGTGCTGTTGCCACTAGGGATAAAACATTGATGCTATGTCTAAGGATGTAGTTTTTGATTACATTACGCACCATACTTAATGCAATTGTCTGTTGCTTTGCAACTTAATACTGGAAGGGGTTCGGATGATAACCTGAAGGTGGACTTTTTAGGCATAGATGCAGTTGGATGGCGGTCTATGTACTTTGTCGTAATGCCCAATTAAATCTCACTATACTCATCATGATATGTATGTGCATGGTCATGCTCTCTTTATTTGTCAATTGCCCAACTGTAATTTGTTCACCCAACATGCTGTTTGTCTTATGGGAGAGACACCTCTAGTGAACTGTGGACCCCGGTCCAATTCTCTTTACTGAAATACAATCTACTGCAATACTTGTTCTACTGTTTTCTGCAAACAATCATCTTCCACACAATACGGTTAATCCTTTGTTACAGCAAGCCGGTGAGATTGACAACCTCACTGTTTCGTTGGGGCAAAGTACTTTGGTTGTGTTGTGCAGGTTCCACGTTGGCGCCGGAATCTCTGGTGTTGCGCCGCACTACATCCCGCCGCCATCAACCTTCAACGTGCTTCTTGGCTCCTCCTGGTTCGATAAACCTTGGTTTCTTTCTGAGGGAAAACTTGCTGCTGTGCGCATCATACCTTCCTCTTGGGGTTCCCAACGAACGTGTGAGTTACACGCCATCATGTGCCGAGGTGGGTTTCCCCAGAGGCCGCAACCCCCAGCCACCACGACCACGCTTACCTGCCTGTTATGTACCTTTTCCCCCAAGCAAAAATGCAATGCATATGTCCAGGTAACGCGCAAACTATGTGACTCATGGAATCTACTAGGCAAGTTAGTGAGTCGAGAGGGTACCATAATAGGGCCTCGTGTGGTTGTACGCTCAGTCTTGGTTCAAGAGGCGAGAACTCGGTTCCTAGGGTCGGCAGAAACGAAACAACCCACCACATCCCAATGTGGCCTCTCGTCTGAGCCTTTAATCATGTTTATCAACATCTCTATACTTACCACGTCAACCTGTCATGCTATTTTCATTTCATTGTATGGCTCCAGTCCGAAGACCGGAGTTGCAGCGTAACAAACTAAGCATGGCTAAGCATAAAGATATAAAGGCTCTAGCAAAGCACACATGCCAAACCTAGTTATGCTAGGAGCAGTGGATCAGGGTATTTGAGGCTACAAGGATGGAACATGCAATAGATAGGGTAACTCTACCTATCGATAAAAGACAGTTGAATTGTATGCAATATGTAGGAACTAGAGTAAAAGCATTTCAAAATCATATATGAACCAGGCTAGGGCTTGCCTTGTCCCTGACAAACCAATATGGATCTTCGAGGATCCCATGCTTGACTTGTTCGCTGATGGACAAATATTGATCTGCGTCGTTGTTGATCTTCATCGTCTCGAGCACGTGCTCTATCGATCGCGAAGAAGCAAATACTATAAAGAGAGGAATAACAATCAACACATGGCATCGATGCAATGCGCATACAAGTATGAATGATATGTCATATTAATGGAATTGAGTAAACCCTAGGTGCATCATCAGATTAAAGGGGTTCCGGCATCGGACCCCGACATATGAGAGGGGTGTATTAGGGTTTTCTACTAAGCTCCACATTTAATGGGTTCAATCATGTATGAAACATGTATAAACAAATAGGAAATGTTTTTCTGATCAATTTGATATATAAATTTGTATTTTTCTGAATTTATATGAATTATTAAACAATTACTGAAAATAACAGAAATAATAAAAAGGAATTATGACGTCACGCTGATGTCAGCATGACGTCAGCGCGGCCATGAGCTCACTGGGAGCTCTGGTCGAGCTCCAATCGGACGATTTGGCCCCCGATTGAGGGCGCGCGAGAGGGGAATAGATGCAGGGCGACACACTAAGGCGTTTGGTGGCGGCGCCGCCCTCCAATGGTCGCCGGAGCGACCACGGCGGCGGCCGGCGGCAGAACTCGCGGGCACACGTCGGCCGGGCGCTACAGGAGGCGGGCGAGCGAACGGAGGGCACCATGATGCTCAGAAGCTCACCGCGGAGCTTCTGGTGTCGACGGCGAGGCGAGGGGGGCCCGGCAACACCGGCGAGCGGCGGTGTCCGGCGCGGCAGAGGTCGCCCGATTCGGCCGATTCCGGCCCCGTCTGCTTGCGCTGCTGGGCGGAGGAGGTCGAGGGCGTCGCGGCAGAGCTCAGGAGCTTCTCGGCAGGGCGCGGGGTGGAGCGGAACGGCGGCGACGGTGGTTGGCCGGACCTAGGGTTTCGGGCGGAGCTTGCAGAGAAGAGGAGAAAGGGGAGGTGGCGAAATGGGGGTTCACTGCGGCGGCTCGGAGGCCTTTATAGGCGGCCAGGGCGGCGGGGAGCATCCCAGCCGCCGGCGCCATCGACGGCCAGAGCGGCGGCACGCAGCAGCATGCGTGTCTGCCGAAGAAGACAAAGGGGGATTTTTAAAAAAACCCCCTAGGCTTTAAGGTTTTCTCTGAAATTTTAAAACAAGGCTAAAACCAATTAGATTTTGGCACTTTGCAACCCTTTAGATCCAAAAATAACTACAAAACTTTTAGGAAAAATATTTAGTGGCCTTCCTAATAATATTTGAAGGTGCACATCATTTTCTTTTGAGGTTTTCAAACATTTGTACACATTTCAAATATAGGAAGAGATGCATATGTTAGGGTTTCCACTTTTAAATTAAGGTGCAAATTTCTCTTAATGCATTTATATGATGCTCATGAATGCACAAACAATTCCTAATTAGGGTTTAGCAAAACAGGGATGTTACAACTCTATCCCCCTTACAAGAATCTCGTCCCCGAGATTCCTAAGGTAGAAAAAGAGAAGGTAACAAGGACTACACCGATCTTCAACGAGTTTGTTGATACCACACCGATCTTCTTTGTTGAGGAAGTTGATCCATGACACCATGAATGAAGTTGACCCACAACACCATGAATGAAGCTGATCCACCACACCACGAATGAAGCGCTTCATTTTCTTCCTTTGAAGTTGTTGCTCAACTGCACCTAAAGGAAAGAGGGAATAACTCTAGACTGAAAGATCTCTAGAAGATCGAGTATCTCATGGTCAACTCATGGAAAGAGTGTTCAGAAACAACTCTTGAGCTGACAAACATGAAACATATCAAGGTAACGAAGGGGACGGAAGAAGTTTCAAATTTTGATATAAAATTGATCCATGCCTGATAGGAATACGAAGGACAAGGTAGCGAAGAGTTAAACTGCCTTCGATACCATAACGAGGCACTCTTAGAGAGGGCGACTCATAGAAACACGAATAATTTTCAAACCAGAGGAACTTTGGATTTAATAATCGTAGTCACTCTTTGGTCAAGGATACAAGAAATGATTATTGTCTACTCAAAAGGCTGGGGCCTAGATGACTGATGAATTCACACAACGTGTGAATTGATTAGAATTTTAGGTAATAACCAACGAAAAGGGAAGGTTACTGGCTAAGGAAGTCCCAAGGATCAGTGGGGAGTGAAATTTCTTCGAACGCAGTTGTTGTCACCAGAGAAATGATTTCAAGGGATTGACTGAGAGACATTTAGCAACTCTGCTTATAATGTTCTCCTTGATGTTATATACACTAATGTTTAGGCTATTGACGAGCCTTCAAAAGGTCATCGAGTGAAGGTCAGACTTCAGGATTTGAAAAGACATCATTAGGGCAACTCCTAGAATAAGTCACACAAGATCCTTCTGGAGAGTAGTTATTCTTGATGAATCAAGAGATTATGGCAATAAGCCTTCCGACTAATTGTGTTAACCACGAGATCAATCTTGCCGGGATTACAAAGAGACCTATGCCATGAATCCTTCAGAACCACTAACCATCATTGCCGCTTGAGATTTAGCTTAGGTTAGGTGTAAAGATATTTCAAACTTATCATGTCCAATTAGAAATTTTCAACAGTTACCACGAAGGTAAAGTCGATAGATTCTCAAGATATGGACCACAATGTCAAGCTCCAAAAGATTGAGCTAGATTGCGTAACACATATGGATGCGACTGCGAAAGGCAATTGCGTGCATATGAGTTTGCAATGTAACACCAGTGAGTCCTGATGGGGACATCAAAGAAGATATTGAAGCTCTTAAGCTTCTTCTCTTTTTTGAACAAACCAGTCAGTAGCTTAGTGTGCATAGAGGAATGTTTCAAGGAATGGAGGTAACAACCTTCCATATCAAGAATACTTCGCACATGCCTGACCGACTTGCGAAGATTCCCGAGGATAACAAAGGGAACTCGACTCAGATCCACGGCGACATCTTTCAGCAAGTGCGCATGAACTAGATAAGGTCACTTCCAGCATCTAGAACACATACTTCATGATAACACAAAGATGGTTCTCAAAAGTTTTCAACATTAGTGCCAAACATCCAATATGAACCTCCTTGAACATGGAGGGATTAAGAATGTCATCGATGGGCTCAATAACAAACTTATCAAGATACTCCAATGAGGGACTCATATTCTATATGGACTAGGCAGAAGTATTGGTCAAACCAAAGGACATGAAGGTATACTCAGACGAGACACCATGAGTATAAACATCATCTAGATAGTCTTTGGAACTGCGTTTGATTTGACGATAGCCCAAACTCAAATCAAATAAGATATCATATCCATAGAGGAGATACGTTCTGACTTCAACACAAACAACACTAGACATCCCTTTATGAAGGAACAAAGTTGGGTAGAGCTCTTGTCTTTCAACTCTCCAAGTTGTTGTTTAAGATCAACCAATTAGTCCTGGATATCCAGTACGGTTTCTTGGAGAAAGGAGTAGTTCACGGAACTAACTTACTCATGAACTCGATAACACGGTCATGTAACAACATGGTGATACTTCTAGAAGACAACTAGAATATCACGAACAACCGGTATATCACTGAATTCAAGAGGGAATTTTGCTTTACAAAGCAAACAATGTGGTCTTGAGAGCTTTGGGATGAACCTAACTCTTTGACCGAAGAAGGAGCACTTGAACAAACAGACTTGGCAACACAGTCAAACTTCGCTTAGTAATTAGCGATCATATCATGCTAAGAATGACACAAATGTCCTTGGATTTCGAAACAATGAGAATTGCTAAGAATCTCGGATGGCCACATCAATACGCAAACCCCAACATTCCCAAGCATAGACAGCTCGGAGAAAGGGTGAGTAAAGATATGTAAGAGCATCACTTCATCAATAAGGCCATGATACAAAGCACGACCTCATGATATATAAGAGGGTGATACTCCAAGGTAGAACAGAACAGGAGCTAACGAGGCCTCTTAATCTGCGGATTACAATACTTTGACCAAGTACTAGAAATGGACAAGGTACTGGAGTTTGTTTCTCCTGACATACTGAAGTGGAATGTCTTTACAAACCACAGGAGTAATATGCACTAGAGACACCAATGCACATTTACCACTTGGCTGCTAACTAGCAGACAAAGGTCGAAAAGTAACTAAAGAAGAAGAACACGATCAGGATCAAAATTCCTGAGAGGTAGATGCACAAGATAACACTTTTGTGAAACTCATGCTGAAAAGGGAGGTGTGGCGGAGTCACGGATATAGATGCGAGACTCACAAAGAGCACTCTTGTCGTGATCCATTTGGTTCAATGAAATAACCTCTGCCATAGCTAGTGGAAGGGAAAGATCTTTATTGCCGCAATTCAACACGACAATAACCACAAGCTTGAAGGCTAGAACAATTTGAATTTAGCCATCCCGATGTAATGTTTGAACATTAACACCAGTGTTCAATGGCAAGGATCTTGGGTTAGGGGCCTGGTTCATGTACTAATTTTAATTAGAATCCAGCACAATCGGGGACCTTCGGTTCAAGTCCAAGGGTTAAAACCCAAGAAATGAGTAACTACTAGATGAGTGACACAAAAGACACTGCGAGGTAGTAATCACGATGTACCATCTAGAAGCAATGCATAGCTTCCGAAGTACCCAAGAAAATAGAAAGGAGACATTCAAGGCGAAAGGAAACCTCGAAGCCTAGAACAGAAGGATGTGGGACCCACAAAATGGAGAGATCGTGATGGAAAGAAATCTCTCTATTAGAACAAAACAAGGAGGATGCACAGAACACACTCGACTCTAGAGAACTCTGCACTAGGTCAACTGGTTTAGGAATGACATGCCTTCGAGGCACCTAAGTTTGAAAGACTAGAAACGATAGGAAAATTTTCAAATCAACACAAGGTAAGGCACCTTAGAATTAGAGCGATACCGGATAAGGAGTAAAAAGAAGCCTAATCAGACTTTGCAAATACTGTTTAGCTTTCAAATAGTTTTCACAAGCACTAGACTCAACATCGACCAATAGAAAGGGTTTTCCTACAGGCAGTCCTGCTCTGATACCAAAACCTGTGGCACCCCCGGGATCAGGGTTAGACAGATACCAGATCTTCGTCTGACATAAGCCTAACCTAGAGCTCGAGAGACTAAAGTGAGAGAATCGGTAAACACAACAGTGACTCTACGACTCAAAAAGTAATACAAGCTCATAACTGAGCGAAGAACCAAAGTATTACAAGCAGAGGTCACTGACCTGGCAAACATCAATCAACGGAAGCGAATTTATGCTATTAGACATAGCAAGATATCAAAAAGGCCTAAGAGGCCAGGAGCATAACGGCGACGTCCCAGCCCATAGATTCCAGGCTGCCACCTGGGAACCCCAAGCTACTCGTCGATGTCGACCTAGAAACCACCATCTGTTGGAGCGACTTCTTCTGAAACAAAAGCATGCAAAGCTGAGTACAGGGACTCAGCAAGACTTAGTACAACCTTTTAGCAAAGCGGGTATGCGGGCTTTCTGTGGAGCTTCTTTTGCGTAAAGCCAGTTTTCCTTTGTAAGACAAGAGAGAGGAAAAGCTCGACTACTCAAAACCTTTAAAAGGGGATAAGAGAGCGACATCTCTAGCTCTACTGATCATCATATTGTATCCACCAATCTTCATCATCTCGAACCACTATCCTCGGATTACCCCCTCAACACCCGAAGAAGGTATCCGTAAACACACATTGTTTGCCAAGTTTTACGATTAGGTTAAAGTTCTCTATGATCTCCACGTCCGTTCCCAAGTCGTCCGTAACCGTGGACACGGCTTTTCGAAAAGATTTAACCCTGCAGGGGTGCACAACTTTACCCACACGTGCCAACCGATTCTTAGTGCCAGATCATTAGCTCTCTTCCTTGGAAAGCTGACAGAGAGTGGTTGACCACGACCTTTACCTTGCTATCGCCGAGACCATGAGTCACGCGCTAAGGATTGTTCCGCCGTAATGGGTCAAGTCCCGAAGCCGGTCCTTAACGATGTGTGCCGAGGTGGGTTTCCCCAGAGGCCGCAACCCCCAGCCACCACGACCACGCTTACCTGCCTGTTATGTACCTTTTCCCCCAAGCAAAAATGCAATGCATATGTCCAGGTAACGCGCAAACTATGTGACTCATGGAATCTACTAGGCAAGTTAGTGAGTCGAGAGGGTACCATAATAGGGCCTCGTGTGGTTGTACGCTCAGTCTTGGTTCAAGAGGCGAGAACTCGGTTCCTAGGGTCGGCAGAAACGAAACAACCCACCACATCCCAATGTGGCCTCTCGTCTGAGCCTTTAATCATGTTTATCAACATCTCTATACTTACCACGTCAACCTGTCATGCTATTTTCATTTCATTGTATGGCTCCAGTCCGAAGACCGGAGTTGCAGCGTAACAAACTAAGCATGGCTAAACATAAAGATATAAAGGCTCTAGCGAAGCACACATGCCAAACCTAGTTATGCTAGGAGCAGTGGATCAGGGTATTTGAGGCTACAAGGATGGAACATGCAATAGATAGGGTAACTCTACCTATCGATAAAAGACAGTTGAATCGTATGCAATATGTAGGAACTAGAGTAAAAGCATTTCAAAATCATATATGAACCAGGCTAGGGCTTGCCTTGTCCCTGACAAACCAATATGGATCTTCGAGGATCCCATGCTTGACTTGTTCGCTGATGGACAAATATTGATCTCGTGCTGCCGTTGTTGATCTTCATCGTCTCGAGCACGTGCTCTATCGATCGCGAAGAAGCAAATACTATAAAGAGAGGAATAACAATCAACACATGGCATCGATGCAATGCGCATACAAGTATGAATGATATGTCATATTAATGGAATTGAGTAAACCCTAGGTGCATCATCAGATTAAAGGGGTTCCGGCATCGGACCCCGACATATGAGAGGGGTGTATTAGGGTTTTCTACTAAGCTCCACATTTAATGGGTTCAATCATGTATGAAACATGTATAAACAAATAGGAAATGTTTTTCTGATCAATTTGATATATAAATTTGTATTTTTCTGAATTTATATGAATTATTAAACAATTACTGAAAATAACAGAAATAATAAAAAGGAATTATGACGTCACGCTAACGTCAGCATGACGTCAGCGCGGCCATGAGCTCACTGGGAGCTCTGGTCGAGCTCCAATCGGACGATTTGGCCCCCGATTGAGGGCGCGCGAGAGGGGAATAGATGCAGGGCGACACACTAAGGCGTTTGGTGGCGGCGCCGCCCTCCAATGGTCGCCGGAGCGACCACGGCGGCGGTGGCCGGCGGCAGAACTCGCGGGCACACGTCGGCCGGGCGCTACAGGAGGCGGGCGAGCGAACGGAGGGCACCATGATGCTCAGAAGCTCACCGCGGAGCTTCTGGTGTCGACGGCGAGGCGAGGGGGGCCCGGCAACGCCGGCGAGCGGCGGTGGCCGGCGCGGCAGAGGTCGCCCGATTCGGCCGATTCCGGCCCCGTCTGCTTGCGCTGCTGGGCGGAGGAGGTCGAGGGCGTCGCGGCAGAGCTCGGGAGCTTCTCGGCAGGGCGCGGGGTGGAGCGGAACGGCGGCGACGGTGGTTGGCCGGACCTAGGGTTTCAGGCGGAGCTTGCAGAGAAGAGGAGAAAGGGGAGGTGGCGAAATGGGGGTTCACTGCGGCGGCTCGGAGGCCTTTATAGGCGGCCAGGGCGGCGGGGAGCATCCCAGCCGCCGGCGCCATCGACGGCCAGAGCGGCGGCACGCAGCAGCGTGCGTGTCTGCCGAAGAAGACAAAGGGGGATTTTTAAAAAAACCCCCTAGGCTTTAAGGTTTTCTCTGAAATTTTAAAACAAGGCTAAAACCAATTAGATTTTGGCACTTTGCAACCCTTTAGATCCAAAAATAACTACAAAACTTTTAGGAAAAATATTTAGTGGCCTTCCTAATAATATTTGAAGGTGCACATCATTTTCTTTTGAGGTTTTCAAACATTTGAACACATTTCAAATATAGGAAGAGATGCATATGTTAGGGTTTCCACTTTTAAATTAAGGTGCAAATTTCTCTTAATGCATTTATATGATGCTCATGAATGCACAAACAATTCCTAATTAGGGTTTAGCAAAATAGGGATGTTACATTGTCTTCTCCTCTTGTGCTATCATGTTTAGATCTTGTGAGCTGCCTATTGATACGTCTCAAACATATCTATAATTTCTTATGTTCCATGCTTGTTTTATGACAATACCTACATGTTTTGTTCACACTTTATATCGTTTTGATGCGTTTTCCAGAATTAACCTATTAACGAGATGCCGAAGTGCCAGTTCCTGTTTTCTGCTGTTTTTGGTTTCAGAAATCCTAGTAAGGAAATATTCTCGAAATCGGACGAAATCAATGCCCAGCATCCTATTTTTCCACAAAGCTTCCAGAACACCCGAGAGCCGCCAGAGGGTAGCCCTGGGGGGCCACACGCCAGGCCGGCGCGGCCCTGGCCCTGGCCACGCCGCCCTATTGTGTGGTGGCCCCGTCAGCCTTCCGACTCCGCCTCTTCGCCTATTTAAGCCTCCTCGACCTAAAACCTCGATACGAAAAAGCCACGGTACGAGAAACCTTCCAAAGCCGCCGCCATCGCGAAGCCAAGATCTGGGGGACAGGAGTCTCTGTTCCGGCACGCCGCCGGGACGGGGAAGTGCCCCCGGAAGGCTCCTCCATCGACACCACCGCCATCTTCATCAACGCTGCTGTCTCCCATGAGGAGGGAGTAGTTCTCCATCGAGGCTAAGGGCTGTACCGGTAGCTATGTGGTTAATCTCTCTCTCTCTGTACCCCAATACAATGATCTCATGAATTGCTTTGCATGATTGAGATCCATATGATGAGCTTTGTAATCTAGATGTCATTATGCTAGTCAAGTGGATTTTACTTATGTGATCTCCAGAGACTCCTTGTCCCACGTGTGTAAAGGTGACAGTGTGTGCACCGTGTGGGTCTCTTAGGCTATATTTCACAGAATACTTATTCACTGTTATGAATAGCATAGTGAAGTGCTTATTTATATCCCTTTATGATTGCAATGTGTTTTGTATCACTATTCATCTACACTACAAGAAAAGTTGCCATGGCCGACGAAGTTGAAGTCGCGCCGTGGTTGCTGGTGTACCATGGCCGACGATTTTGGGTCCCTCCGTGGTGCATGTCAAAACTTTTTTTTTCTCGTTTTTGAGGCCACCTAGCCCGACGAAAGCGGCCAAAACGTCGCGTATGGTGGCCCGGGACGTGGTGCATCTCGAAATCTCGGGTTCGCCGGCCGAGTCAACGCAAATCCGCACCGCCGAGGGATGTAGGGCCCAGATGGCAGCCTCTCTGGCATTGTTTTTTTCTAGATCGCGCCATCTCGTTCAACGTTCTCCGATCGAGCCGTTTACGATGCAGGATCATGGGTCCCGCATGTCATCCTCTATGAACCAAAATTCTTTCTATTCTTGGATTTTTTTGACCCCCTGATTTCTGGCTACTTCCTTTTTCTTTTGATCCCTTGCCGCCTTGGAAACGTTGAGACCGCTGCTGCTAAATGGGACCCGCATGTCATCCTCTATGTGCAATCAACTTTCTTTTCTTGGAGTTTTTTTTGGCACCTCATATTTGGTCACTTGCCTTTTTTTTCGATCCCCTGCCGCCTCTCAAACGGTGATACCGCTGCTGCTAAATGGGACCCGCATGTCATCCTCTATGTACTATACAACTTTCTTTTCTTGGATTTTTTTGGCACCTCATATTTGGTCACTTGCCTTTTTCTTTCGATCCCCTGCCGCCTCTCAAACGGTGATACCGCTGCTGCTAAATGGGACCCGCATGTCATCCTCTATGTACTATAAAACTTTCTTTTCTTGGATTTTTTTTTGGCACCTCATATTTGGTCACTTGCCTTTTTCTTTCGATCCCCTGCCGCCTCTCAAACGGTGATACCGCTGCTGCTAAATGGGACCCACATGTCATCCTCTATGGACTATAAAACTTTCTTTTCTTGAATTATTTTTGGCTCCTGATATTTGGTCACTTGCCTTTTTCTTTCGATCCCCTGCCGCCTCTCAAATAGTGAGACCGCTGCAGCTAAATGGGACCCGCATGTCATCCTCTATGAGCAATCAACTTTCTTTTCTTGGAGTTTTTTTTGGCACCTCATATTTGGTCACTTGCCTTTTTCTTTCGATCTCATGCCACGTTTGAAACGTTGAGGAACCTGCTGGCTCATGGGACCCGCATGTCATCCTCTATGTGCTATAAAATTTTCCTTTGTTGGATTTTTTTTCACCCTCTGATTTTTGGCTTGCCTTTTTCTTTTGATCCCCTGCCCCCTTTGAAACGTTGAGTAAGCTGTTGGCTCAAGGGACCCGCATGTCATCCTCTATGTCCATCAACTTTCTTTTCTTGGATTTTTTTTCACCCCCTAATTACTAGCTACTTTCTTTTTCTTTTGATCTCAAGCCGCATTACAAACATTGAGACCGTCGCTGCAAAATGGGACCCACATGTCATCCTCTATGTACAATAAATCTTGGATTATTTTTGGCTCCTGATATTTGGTCACTTGCCTTTTTCTTTCGATCTCATGCCACCTTTGAAACGTTGAGTAAGCTGCTGGCTCATGGGTCCCGCATGTCATCCTCTACGAACAATAAAAGTTTCCTTTCTTGGAGTTATTTTTGACCCCTAATTTCTGGCTATTTGCCTTTTTCTTTTGATCCCTGCCCCCTTTGAAACGATGAGGACGTTGTTGGCAGGTCGGTCCCACATGTCATCCTCTATGAACAATATAAGGTTGCTTTGGTGGTTTCATTTTTGACCCCTAATTAATTTCTGGGTTATTTCCTTTTTTTCTTTTGATCCCCTGCCGCCTTGGAATTGTTGAGAATGCTGCTGCCTCATTTTTCTTTTGGTCCTGTGCCGCCTTGGAAACGTTGAGACCGCTGCTACAAAATGGGACCCGCATGTCATCCTCTATGTACAATAAAGTTTCTTTTCTTGGATTATTTTTGGCTCCTGATATTATGTCACTTGGCTTTTTCTTTCGATCTCATGCCGACTTTGAAACGTTGAGGATGCTGCTGCCTCATGGGTCCCGCATGTCATCCTCTCAGAACGATAAATGTTTTCTTTTCTTGTATTTTTTTACCAACTGATTTTTGGCTTTTTTTTTATTTTCGATCCCCTGCCGCCTTTGAAACGTTGACGACGCTGCTGGCTCATGGGTCCCCGATGTCGACCTCTCCCGTACAAGAAACATGTGATATTTTATTTTGCGTACAATAAACATTGTATTTCGCTCTGAGCTATTGCAAACGGATAAATTAAATCTTTATATCTACATAAACAAACTTATATGTTGAATCTCCTTGTTTTTTGTTTTTGCGAAGCATAGGACTTTCCTATTTTTTTTTTTGAGAAAAATCCGACCTTTCCTGTTTTGGAGTGGGCTGAAATTGTACGAGTCAAAAGGCCCAGCAGGATAGTTCGAAGGCCCAGATGTCCAGATACAGCCCAATTGAAATCTTTCTTTTCTTGGATTTTTTTTCACACCCTGATTTCTAGCTACTTCATTTTTCTTTCGGTCCTGTGCCGCCTTGGAAGCGTTGAGACCGCTGCTACAAAATGGGACCCGCATGTCATCCTCTATGTACAATAAAGTTTCTTTTCTTGGATTATTTTTGGCTCCTGATATTATGTCACTTGCCTTTTTCTTTCAATCTCATGCCGACTTTGAAACGTTGAGGAAGCTGCTGGCTCATGGGTCCCGCATGTCATCCTCTATGAACAATAAAAGTTTCCTTTGTTGGATTTATTTTTTCCCCTAATTTCTCGGCTATTTGCCTTTTTCTTTTGATCCCTGCCCCTTTGAAACGATGACGACGCAGCTGGCAAGTCGGTCCCACATGTCATCCTCTATGAACAATAAAAGTTTCCTTTGATGGATTTATTTTTGACCCTAATTAATTTCTGGCTATTTCCTTTTTCTTTTGATCCCCTGCCGCCTTGAAATAGTTGAGGATGCTGCTGCCTCATGGGTCCCGCATGTCATCCTCTCAGAAAGGTAAATGTTTCTTTTCTTGAATTTGTTTACCAACTGATTTTTGGCTTATTTTTTTCTTTCGATCTCCTGCCACCTTTAAAACGTTGACGACGCTGCTGGCTCATGGGTCCCCAATGTCAGCCTCCCCATACTGCAAATCCTCTTTCTGCAAAGGTTGTATTTCTAGATAGATAAGGTGGATTCGAATCTGCCATGGTTCAGGCAAATTTGTAAGCCTTCTTGCACTGATTAATGGAAGTAGTGTATAGCAAGGTCAAGACATGTGGCTCGGTGTAATGAATCTATTTGAATCATGTTGTGGGTTCAATCTGATAGTTCTCTAACAGGTCAGCCAAAATAGAAATTAAGTTTTTTTCTAAAATAGAATTGCAAATTAAGATGAACACAAACATTAGTTATCATAATAGCTGATCATACATACATACTTGCTAAGAGCAAAAGCTTGCCAGAGTTTTACCACCCATACAATTAATTAGCAGTTCAGATAAGATAACCTTATATAAGTATAACTACAAATGCATTTGCTAAGGGCTCATGGGGCAACAGAACTAGACAACCGCGAACTTTATGACCAGCATGTCACAGCGGCATCGAAAGATCTTGACCTTCAACTTTGATCCAATGCGAAGTTTGGCACCGTCAATGAACTTTTTCCACCTGGAAGTAACAGCCAAGCGGCCATCTGTGGGACTAACGGAGTACTGTCCCTCCACGGTGAGACCTTCACTCTCCATGACGAGGGATATCTTGCCCCTTCGGCCAGCATTGAGATCCTTGGAGATACTTTTAGGCAATTTCTGATTCAAAGCAAGAGATACCACCAAAAATTAGTCAATGGCACCAATGCACTGAACCATGTGAGACTTTGAGCAGAGAAGACATCAAGATAAGAGCAGTTATGCTGTCATATACTCACGAACATAGCCTTCAGATGCGTCCTGGTCTCCACATGGGTGGCCACAGCAATGAGCTGAGACCTCGGTGATCTGGCTGGGGTAGGTGCAGGAGCCTGGGCTGGTACACGAGCTGGTGCTGATGCAGGAGACTGCTGGGCAGGTGCAGTAAACGGTGCCTCTAGAGGAACCGGTGCTGATGCAGGAGACTGTTGGGCAGGTGCAGTAAACGGTGCAGCTAGAGGAACCAATGCTGATGCAGGAGCTGCTGGCAGGTGTAGTATATGGGGCCTCTACAGGAACCAATGCTGATGTAGGGGACTGCTGGGTAGATGCAGTAAACGGAGCTGGTACAGGAACCGGTGCTGATGCAGGAGAGTGGGAAGCCGGTGTCGGTGCTGGTGTGGTTGCCCTTTGTGACATCCGCTCATGTTCCATCAGGGGATCTGCAGCTTTGATCATGTTAAACCCAGCAAGCTAGAACAGAGGGAATGGTTTAGAACAACTGCTCAGAACAGTTATCAAAAGATATGAGTAGAAAAAAGTTACATATTATATATTTGGAAGTGTCTCCAACTCTGTAAGCAGTTACGTATATCTGCCCGTTTGAGTTTCTGATCCTCACTGCCGCCCTTCTTCAGACCGTAGTCAAAAGCAAACTTTCTCCAATCATGTCCATACAAATATGTGATGGCCTGCGTCTTGTAGACATACACCTCATAGACCGTGTAGGTGTTCATCAATTTGCCATTGCCATGCATAGTGAAAGACCCTTCATGCGGACACATCTGGTTAATCATTGGACGAAGTTCACAAGGTACAGTCTGCATGTGAAAATTGATACAAATGTAAGAAGCAGGAAGACTAAAAACAAGACTTTACTATATGCCAATTCATGCTAAACCACTGAGAATACATACCTGTAACTCTGTGAAGGAGCTACTAGAAAGGTAGATAGAGCCATAGGAGGTGTTATATGCGGGGTATGTACATGGGCCCGCCATATTCCCGCAAGCTCGGCATCGGGATGGTGAAGGAAACATGGGAGGTACTACTGGTGCGTAGCGCTGAATGTAAGTGGAAGAATTAGGTTGTGTAAAGTGCATAGTTCAGAGCAATGCAAATGTTGACAAGCGAGTGCATAACACTATGTTACAAACTGAACAGTGAAAAATTAGTGTATGATGAATATAAGCATGCTAATTTGGTGTTTCCGAATTCCAAAAAGCATTAGACAGATCCGGTGATAATATCAGACATAAATCATGGCATGTATATGTGGCTTAAGAAAATATACCCAAACCCTTGGATGGTTACGGCCCGGCTGGTCCTTGGACTTGAGCTTATATAAGCATCCAGAAGGTGGGGCTGACAGTAACTTGGTGGCAGCCTCTGCAGATGCCTCATCAGCAGCAGTTGCAATCCTTTTGACTAATGAAGGGTTAGCAGTTTCAGTCTGCATATGAAAATTGAAGAGCAACAGACATCAACAGTGATATATAAAATGAATCTATGAGACACTGATGCATATAGTGCTGGATGTAAGTGTAAGAATAGGTGTGTGTGTTTCTGAACTATTGGTAAGCATTAGACAAAGCCGGCAATAAACAGACAAAAATCAAATCATGTATGAGGATTAAGAAAATATACCTGATTAATTAAAAGGTAACCACCCAGCTGGCCCATGGCCTAGTGCTTGAAGAGGTTTTCGTAAGATGGTGGTGGCACCATCGTCTTCACAAAGAGCCTCATCAGATCATTTTTTATCCATTTGAGTAGAGGCACAGAAGTTTCATCCTGCATATGAATAGCAACAGAACTCATCATTGATATTTAATAAATCTATGAGATAGACTGATGCAAATAGTGCGGGTGTAAGTGGAAGAATAGGGTTGTGCATAGAGAACAGTTGACAACAATGCAAATGATTACAAAAGAAGCCAATGGAAATCAACAGTTTATATACTGGATGAGACAGACTGAAAAGTGAAAAATTAGTGTATGATGATTGTAAGCAAACGCAGTGTTTCTGAACTTTTGGTAAGCATTAGACAAAGCCAACAGTAATTAAACAGATAATAATGAAATCATGTATGTGGATTAAGAAAATATACCAGATTCATTAAAAGGTCACCACCCACCTGGCCCATGGCCTCGTGCTTGTAGAGGTTTTCGGAAGATGGTGCCGGCACCATCGTCCTCACAGCAGCCTCATTAGCCTCATTTTGCATCCACTTGAGTAAAGGCGCAGCAGTTTCAGCCTGCATAAGAATGGGAACAGATCTCAGCAGTGATATTGAATGACTCTGAGACAGACTGATGCATATAGTGCTGGATGTAAGTGGAAGGGTATGGCCGTGTATGGACAACAGTTCACAACAATGCAAGGGTGTGTTCGGTTCTGAAACAGCGTGGAATGGAATGGAATGGTTCCATTTCAGAGGAATGGAATGGTTAAATTTTTGTTCGGTTGGGATAAATGGAGAGCAGAAGAGATCGAGGTTAAACTAACCATTTGTCTCAAAATTGTAATTAACAATTGCAAATGACATTTTAATCTCAAAGTCGTAATTAACAGCGCCTAATGGTGCTCTTTTAATCTAAAAATCGTAATTAACATCATTTTTTGTTGGGTTAGGGGAACTGGAGTAGATGAACATTACTGTATGATGATTGTAAGCAAACGAATTTGGTGTTTCTAAACTTTTGGCTTCGAGATCTTATGGGTTTCAACTCTAGCCTACCCCAACTTGTTTGGGACTGAAAGGCTTGGTTGTTGTTGTTGTTGTTGTAAACTTTTGGCAAGCATAGAAAAAACCGACAATAAACAGAGAAAAATCAAGGCATGTTTTGTGGATTAAGAAAATATACCATATTCATTAAAAGATCACCACCCACCGGCGCGTGGCCTTGTGCTTGTAGAGGCATTTAGAAGATGGGGGCGGCATCAACATACTGGCAGCCTGATCAGCCGCAGTTTTGATCTTCCTTTTGAGTAAAGGCCCTAAAGTTTCAGTCTGCATATGAATAGCAAAACAAAAGGCAGACCTCAGCAGTTATATTGAATTACCGTATGAGATAGACTGATGCATATAGTTGATGCTCTTAGCCTTTTGCAGCGTGAACACTAGCTATGGACAGACAAAAAACTAGTTAACTCAGCTTTGTCTAGATATGAATGTACTACCACCATCCAAAAGCTTAATCCTTATTTATTTTTGAGAAATCAAAACAAGCAAAGTTTGACCAAAATTTTAGAACATTCTATCAACAAATATAATACTGTGTAGATACCGTAGGAAAATATATTTTATTATCTATTTAATGATATTAATTTTGTATTTTGCATGTTACTGATTTTTGGTAAAAGCTTAGTCAAACATGGTATAGTTTGACTTTCTAAAAATAATATAAGCCCAAAGCTTTGGGATGGAGGCGATAGTATCTAGAGCTAAAACACATCTAGATACATCCGTATCTACGTATAGTTGAGTCAATTAATTTGGATCTCGAGGGAGTATCAGTATTCAGACTACATCATGGTAAGTTGGTTAAAAAAAATTACCCTCGGGCGGTCCCTGCCCAGCTCGGGCAAAGGACATTTCGCTTCTTGTGCCGCAGATCGGGCCATGCTCCCGCGCAGCAGGTGGGGCGCTATTCTCGTTCCCCATAGCCTCGCACGGAACCCTGGAGGTACCAACCTGATACAGAGAATATAGAGCATGGTGTCACAGAGGCTTTACGCACAAACACCGAAGACATGTGCTACTTTAAACATATTCCGTAACAGGAACAGATTGAGGATGCAGAGAGACACTTAAAAGGTAAAGAGTGGATAAGCAAACGGAGTAATCGCTTCAAGGGGCTGGGGACGCAGCTCAGGCTCAGCCAACTGCCCACATGCGTGGTGGCCTTATGCTCCATTGCCCCCACCGCCGAGGTCTTACCTTTCCTATACAAGCTGACAAAAGATACAGTGAGGATCAGCAGAAACTACAAAGGTTGCAAATGTCGACAAATAAAGGAAGAACACCCCAATCCAAGCAAAGGTAGCCCCCGCCCCCCACCCCCAACAATCACTCCCAGCTCGAGGGTGACCAGAAAGACACCCTTCGCCCGTAATAGGAAAGAGATGCGCAAGATATCGAGGAGAGGAAAAAAGAACCGATCTCAAGAAAGGAAAGAACATTACTAGTCCTACCTAATCCGCTTGGTCTAGATGCAGCTTGCCCCTCCAAGCTGGATGCCTGGACGGTGGAGGCGAAAGGAGGGGATCGAGCTAGCGGCTTGCATCCGTCGGCAATCGGCACTCGATCGGGAGAGAAGGGGTGCTACATAAAGGGGAGGGGTAACATATTTTATTACACAGTGAACTTACTGATGTGACTAGTCATTACATGTCTCACTGAAACTAGGGCCCATAGCGTGGCACCCCAAATTCACTTGAAGCTGCCCGGCGGGACGCATTGGCGCGTCAAGAAACCCCCGAATTGTAGCGGGGAAATGAAACATTTCACAAAAAATCGAAATTCAAGCACACCGCCACGCGCCAAGCACGTGGCTGTTCCTTCCTCTTCCTCGGTTCCTCCTCCCCTATCCGAAAAAACCCCAAATCCCAAGCTCAAACCAAAAAAAAAAACAAATCCCCTGGCCGCCATGCATGTCCTCGGTAACCCTCTGGAGAACGTTCCCGGACGATGCGGACCCCCCGCCCTGAGATACAGAATTCCGTCCACCTCGAGGCACTGCGTGCTGTCTCGCAGCAGCGGCTTGAGGGCGCTGAAGAGGAAGTTCCGCCGGAAAGTGCTCATGGCAACCGTGCAAGCTCACCGGCGTGCTGCATCCCGAGAGGAACTGGTCAAAGCTTTGCTATTCGCCACACACAAAAAATTGCGGGCCAAGATCTGGTCAAAGCTTCGTCGTTGGCTTGCCGCGAGAGGCTTGGAGTCCAGAGTCAATAAACTAGCTGCTCGAGGACTGGGCGGTTTACACGGATTCATATTAACTGACTCAAGTTTGTTAGTCTAGTTAACAAATGCATCTAGATACATCCATATCTAGACAGAATTGAGTCAATTAATATGAATCAGAGGGGAGTACCTGAAAGTGTTTCATGCTACCAACTAATGCGCTGGCAGGAATCGCTGTAGAAGTAATTGTGCTACTACTCATACGATGAACTGATTGTGTGGGTGTCGAATTTTGCAACGCGATCATCCACTGAATGCTTAATCTAGCGCCAAAGGCGTACAAATCATAACATACTACAGCACCAGAACATAAGAGTACGAATCATAAAGTAGCTCAACATTTTGCATCAGGGCTGGGTGGTCCTGAGACTACCGGGACGCCCCTGATGATCTCCGGGTGTGCATCCTCTTCAACGCAAAGCTGTGTACTCAGTCCATGGCCTCCTTCTGTAGGCTGGATAATCTCAGGTGCAGGACCTTCGTCTATGAGAGGCTCGTCATCAGTACCATCCACAGGTGCATCAGGGCTGGGTGGTCTTGAGACTACACGGATGCCCCTGATGATCTCCGGGCGTGCATCCACTTCAACGCAAAGTTGTGTACTCGGTCCACGGCCTCCTTCTGTAGGCTGGATAATCTCAGGTGCAGGACCTTCGTCTATGAAAGGCTCGTCATCAGTACCATCCACAGGTGCATCAAACTGAGATTCATCTTCAAATCTCCCATCAAACTGAGAGACCTCTTCAACTCTATGCTTCTGCAATTAGTACATCAACCGATTAGACAAACATCTAAGGGATGCAACCTGAACAAATGCCGTTTTACATATTTACCTTCTCATCTGGCACAGCACATGTCCCAGAGCTGAAACCCGTTTCCTGAAGCAAGCGCTTTTTCTCTCCTTCCCGTCCATCCATCTGCAACAAGTTAAATTTGAGTACAGAACCTTGCACAGCAATGCAAACTATTGATTAAAACAGCGGCAGCATCAATATAAATAATTAACTACATATGCCAGCACACATACAGTGTGAGCAAGATCTGCTTCTCCTGCTAAAGGATCATTATATGGTTCACCATGCTAAACCCGCCTAACATATGTGCGGTCCATCCCAAAAATGTGTAAATGATCTGCCACTACAGGGTGAGGCCTCTTCTCACCATTCATACATGTGCAGCGCGGGCAATACACGTCCAGGTTGTGACCTTCATGAGCTCTAATAAACCCCATAAAGGGTTGAACACCATTTATATATGAAGGGGAACATAAGTGTCCATGCAGTATCTAAGTTCTGTCCATCTGTTTAATTATGAGATACAATGGTTGGTGATTAATTTAAGGCGAAGTAGGAAATGTATATCCATCGAGTACAAAACTATACTACATGATTATGCATTTCAGCAATCATGTCGAGTACAAAACAAAAAATGCCCATCGACATTTTAGCAAACAGATCGTGTACAAAACTCTGCCATGGCATTTCAGCAAATTAACGGATCGAGTGCAGAACTGACTCTATATGCCCACACAAATGAACAAATTGATCGATGACAAATCGAGCGGAAAACTATAAAGTGCCAATTAGTTCGAGCATACTGACGAATTTTTTTAGCAGCATCAAGAAAATATAAATCGTTAGGCCGTCTTGCCCGATACATGATTGAGCTAGAGATAGCAGCCCTACCGTGGATCAACTTGACCGCCGGTGCGTCTCGAGAAGAACGACGGGGAGGGGAAGCTTCTTCTTCGCACGGACGGGACGGGGAGGGGAAGCTCTTCGCACGGACGGGGATAACACTACAGGAATTTCGGTCTATTGCAACGAAATTTATTGCAATGACCATATTTTGTTGCAATAAAATGTGATATTACCACAAAATTCCAAGTTGCGGTAATAGGCTATATATATTGCCACAGTTTTGCTTTGTCGCAGTAAGTAGAACTTTTGTTGCAACAGAAGCTACATATTGCCACAAACTGCATTAGTGTTGTAATATGGTAGCGATATTGCAACAATTGCGCCGCGTTGCGTGAATTTGTCATTTCATTGCAATGGAGACTACATATTGCAACAAAGAAAATCTTTGTGGTAACATTCAGATATGTATTGCAACAATTCTGACATGTGGTGCTAGTTGCAAATATTTGTTGCAAAAAATGGCTTCCTATTGCAGCAAAATATGTATTGGTTGTAATAGGGATATTTTTTTCTCGCCAACAATTCCCTTATGTTGCAAAAATGGAGCAACATATTGTAACGATATTCTCTACACTGTCTTGTCGCTCCTATTTTTTTCTTATTTAACTCACGGTTTATAGATGTATTATAGGAAATACTCAAAAATCATGCAGCCCAGGGCGCTCCTATTTTTTTTCTTATTTAACTCACGGTTTATAGATGTATTATAGGAAATACTCAAAAATCATGCAGCCCAGGGTTTGAACCATGGACGGCAAGGGAAAATCACACGTCAACGACCACTTCGCTAGGTTTCAGTTGGTGACAGATTTGTGTCCCGCTTGTATATGAACGGACTCAGCTTCACTGACTTGAAGTTACTAGTAAGCATGCACGTGCAATGCACGTTTCACAATTTATAATAGAATATCTATCAATTCCAAATACACATAAATGATAACTTGTTTTTCTTTTAGTGTGTCGTATGAAGCTATCAAATAGGAGTTAGTTTTCATATAATGAAATACCACGAAATAAGTATCACAATACATAGCAAAATATACTTGTGTAGAAATGCCGGATAAAATATCTCTCGTGAAATACTCCATAAAATTTAACAATAATCCACAAAATTACATGTATGATTACAATTTTTAATGGTACAAATAATAAAAATTTATGTGCAAGCTTATTTTGTTTGAGTGGAAATTACAACGCATTGCCGACTAAAACCGTAGCTCGATTGTGTGCTACACACCTAGTAAAGTACATCATTTTAGCTCGTTACTCAATGCACATCTGAATAGACAATGCCCAGCTCAGAAAAAAAAAAAAAAAAAACGGATAAGCCCACACTCTGTAGCTCACTGTCCAGTCTCTTTCGTCAAGCCGCCACCGTCACCGACCTCCCCACCACCCGTCCTCGTCGAATCCAGCCGCTAGAGTGCCCAAGGAGGCACTCGAGCTCGCATGCCCGGGGGCAACCCAACGCTAGGCGCCGACGGAGGGGACATCTTCGCCGAAACAATTTCAATTTCCGGCGACGACGTCGTCCTCGCCGGCGGCGGCGCCATGAACTTGTCCGCTCGTGTTCGCAGAGCGGGGGCAGGGTCGAAGGAGGCGGGATCTGCAGGAGGTCAGGCGCTTCTGGAGCTGACGCCGCATAGGACGGCGGTGTGCCATCTAGTGCAGGTCTGCGCGTCGCCGGGGGCGCAGGAAGAGGGCCCCCTAGCCGAGCTGCCGTTCCCGTTCGAGTCCGTCGCCCACCACATCTGCCTCGGGCTCTTCTTCTTCTCCCTCACCCAGGTACGCAGGTGGCGTGCGTGCTTTATCAAAGAGGCTGCCTTGGTTCTGTATGTCACTTGTGTGCGCTCTGCTCACTGCTGCCGTTCGTGCTCCTTGTGGTTCTTTACACAGAAACACCAATTGTGGATGGTGATTGCGCTCAATCTTCCATGTTATTGAGGATTTTAGCCAGTCTAAGTATGTTGGAGCAGATTGGCCGAACAATTTAACAAAAGGAACAAGTGAGCCGGTTCATCGTCTCCCCAGAAGGTAAATCCTCCATTTCTCACAAGATTTTCACATGTATTAAACATGCTCTGCTTAGTTGTTACCATGGTATGTCCATGCGTCAGTTACATTCTTTGGTCTGAGAAATTATATCATAAATAGATGAGTCTGCAAATACTAACTCTCACATGTAATCTCAATTCACCAGCGAAATTTACTTTTTTCCATATGATATTGTGATAAATTGAACACGCACAAATCTTATTTGCTCGCGTAGTTCTTGACGTTTGCAAATTAGTGGAGATGTATGTCACTGGCATTGTCAATACATGTTTCATGCTGATTGGCTTGGTAGAAGCAATAGGTGTTGCTTAAGCCATGGTTGCTGCAGGTGATTTGTAAAACTAATATCAGCACTTGACACAAAAGTTGTAGATAATGTTGTGAGAAATAATAATAGGATAGGGGATCATCAGTTGTTATGGTTCCAGGAAATCATCAGTTCTCTGCACATACCGATGTCGATCACACACCTTTGATAATAACATACGTAAGAACATCAGTCCATGAGTGAGTGTACACATAACTTGAACACTTGCAGCTACTCGTACTACCTTGCAACCATCCATAAAACATCCATGGCAACAGACGCATCATCCTTTGTCCTCTTTTACTTGCTGGAAGCCCAAACAAAATCAAATATTTAGAGCCGTACACAGTTACAAGTTATTAGTCAGTAGTGAACAATCATTTACAATAAGTATACTTTTACGAAGTAATTTAAGAATCCTTTTAAACAACATAGATGTGTAAGAGCAAAGTAGCCCGGTTGGCTCTTTTAATTCCCTAGACGATTGTTGTAAGGATTTTTTTTACTCGAACCATACATACCTTAATTGAGTGATGATGATATCCAATTGCAACATACGCTGCATAAATGAAGTCCCATCTGCGCAAAATGGAAATGAGAAATAAAGCTTGAGATATCTCTGTATGTTAAGAAACTAAATACGATAATGTTTCAAAGATAATTTAAGGAATACAATTATATGTATATTGTTAGTCAGTTTCGGGTGAAAGATAATATAATAATAAGTATGTTGATCATTACTTGGTGCTGCAGAACTTTGTATTATGTGTTGTAAACCTTTGATATATATATATTAAATTAAAATACCTCTTCAATGTTCATAGGTTATCATGATTAAGTCGTGAAATCAACAAAAAATGTTAGCATCAAAAGTAGTTATATAGGTACAAAACCATGATGCAAATAAACCTTATAATAACCCACCTGCCTCATCCCTTTAAAACATCTCTATATACAATGTTTTTTGTGCTTTTCCCGGATTTATCGACCTCTTTGTTTGGCTTGGCCAAAATTTGTGTCGTCTTTCTTGACACACCCCTCGACAGTGCAACATATAGCTGTCCATGTGAGAATACAGGCTCGGGAAGGTAAATACCAACGTTTGGTATGGTTTGGCCTTGTGCCTTGTTAATGGTCATTGCAAAACTCAGGCGAATGGGGAACTGTTTTCTCTTGAGTTTGAAGGGAAGTGAGATGTCCTCCGAGGGCGACATAGGGATCCTAGGTATGAATACCCTCTTTCCAGCATGCTGACCACCAACAATCTCCGCATCGATTGCATTATCTTGGAAGGCTCTTATCATAAGCCGTGTTCCGTTGCATAGGCCATTATGAGGGTCGAGGTTTCGGAGCAGAATGACCGGGCAATTGGCTTTCAATCTCAAGACATGCGGGGGCAATCCATTTGGTGTGATCGAGTTCAAAAAGTCAATAGTGTAATTATTCTGCAAATCATCCTCGGTTGAGTCGAAGCTATGGTATAACCTTTCGTTGCCTGGAAACCTGGAGATCATCTTGTCATTCAGGTCATCCACATGCTCTATATTAAGATCTGGCGACCTGTTAGCCCTATGAATCAAGTTTTCATCTGTATCATAAATATAGAGCTGGAAATGCCGAGGTCCATTATCAGCTGCCACCAGATTATCAAGAGCGTGGTACAAACCAGCGGTGATGCGAAATGTATACACGCCAGTTCTTGCAGCTGAAACTTAATCTTCTTTTGTGTTGCTTCAATGCTTTTACTATGAATAATTGCTTTATGAGTTAACTCTTATGCAAGACTTAATTGATGCTTGTCTTGAAGTGCTATTCATGAAAAGTCTTTGCTATATGATTCACTTGTTTACTCATGTCATATACATTGTTTTGATCGCTGCATTCACTACATATGCTTTACAAATAGTATGATCAAGATTATGATGGCATGTCACTCCAGAAATTATCTGTGTTATCGTTTTACCTGCTCGGGACGAGCAGAACTAAGCTTGGGGATGCTGATACGTCCCCGACGTATCGATAATTTCTTATGTTCCATGCCACATTATTGATGTTATCTACATGTTTTATGCACACTTTATGTCATATTCGTGCATTTTCTGGAACTAACCTATTAACAAGATGCCGAAGTGCCAGTTCCTGTTTTCTGCTATTTTTGGTTTCAGAAATCCTAGTAACGAAATATTCTCGGAATCGGACGAAATCAACGCCCAAGTTCCTATTTTCACCGGAAGCATCCAGAACACCCGGGAAGGACCAGAGGGGGGGCACTGGGCCCCCAGACCATAGGCCGGCGCGGCCCAGGCCCTGGCCGCGCCGCCCTATGGTGTCGTCGCCCCTTCGACCCTCCTGCGCCGCCTCTTCGCCTATATAATGCCCCTGGATCGAAAACCCTGATACGTTCGACGAAACCCACAGAAACCTTCCAGAGCCGCCGCCATCGCGAGGCCAAGATCTGGGGGACAGGAGTCTCTGTTCCGGCACGCTGCCGGAGCGGGGAAGTGCCCCCGGAAGGCTTCTCCATCGACACCGCTGCCATCTCCACCGCCATCTTCATCACCGCTGCTGCTCCCATGAGGAGGGAGTAGTTCTCCATCGAGGCTCGGGGCTGTACCGGTAGCTATGTGGTTCATCTCTCTCCTATGTACTTCAATACAATAATCTCATGAGCTGCCTTACATGATTGAGATTCATATGATGATGCTTGTAATCTAGATGTCATTATGCTAGTCAAGTGAGTTTTAATTATGTGATCTCCGGAGACTCCTTGTCCCACGTGTGTAAAGGTGACAGTGTGTGCACCGTGTGGGTCTCTTAGGCTATATTTCACAGAATACTTATTCACTGATGAATGGCATAGTGAGGTGCTTATTTATATCTCTTTATGATTGCAATGTGTTTGTATCACAATTTATCTATGTGCTACTCTAGCAATGTTATTAAAGTAGTTCTATTCCTCCTGCACGATGTAAAGGTGACAGTGCGTGCATCCGTGTTAGTACTTGGTTTATGCTATGATCATGATCTCTTGTAGATTGTGAAGTTAACTATTGCTATGATATATTGATGTGATCTATTCCTCCTACATATGCATGAAGGTGACAGTGTGCATGCTATGTTAGTACTTGGTTTAGTCTTTTGATCTATCTTACACTATAAGGTTACTAAATATGAACAAATTGTGGAGCTTGTTAACTCCGGCATTGAGGGTTCGTGTAATCCTACGCAATGCGTTCATCATCCAACAAAAGTGTAGAGTATGCATTTATCTATTCTGTTATGTGATCAATGTTGAGAGTGTCCACTAGTGAAGGTGTAATCCCTAGGCCTTGTTCCTAAATACTGCTGCGTTACTACTGCTTGTTTAATCGTTTCACCGTGTTACTATCGTTGCAATACTACCACCATCAACTACACGCCAGCAAGCTATTTTCTGGCACCGTTGCTACTGCTCATACTTATTTATACCACCTGTATTTCACTATCTCTTCGCCGAACTAGTGCACCTATTAGGTGTGTTGGGGACACAAGAGACTTCTTGCTTTGTGGTTGCAGGGTTGCATGAGAGGGATATCTTTGACCTCTTCCTCCCTGAGTTCGATAAACCTTGGGTGATCCACTTAAGGGAAAACTTGCTGCTGTTCTACAAACCTCTGCTCTTGGAGGCCCAACACTGTCTACAGGAAAAGGAGGGGGAAGTAGACATCAGGCTTCTCCGACCGTGTCGCCGACCGTCTCGGACTCCGCGACCCCGTCATCCTCCCCTGCACCAACAGACATGTCTGCCGAGTCAGCAGGATCGTCTTCGGGATCTGTGCCCGGCTCCTCTGCACCGACCGCTCCACCGGCTGCTCCTGTGCAGCCGGATCCTATGCGCCCGGTTACTCGCCTCTTGCGAGGTGTGCGTCAACCCAAACAACGGACAGATGGCACTATTGCCTGGTTAGCAGCGTGTATGGCTGATGCTGCTGCTGACCCTCACTCTGAACCGCGTCATTTTCGGGCTGCTCTTGGTGTTCCTCACTGGCGTACAGCAATGGAGCAAGAGTTTGAGGCTTTGCTTCGTAACAACACCTGGCGTCTTGTTCCACCATCATCTGGTGTCAATGTCATTGATTCTAAGTGGATTTTCAAAGTAAAGTGACATGCTAATGGCCAAGTGGAAAGATACAAAGCTAGATTGGTCGCCAAGGGATTTAAACAGTGATATGGTCTCGATTATGAAGACACCTTCAGCCCAGTAGTCAAACCAACAACGATTCGTCTGTTGCTCTCTCTTGCTGTCTCCCGTGGCTGGTTTCTTCGTCAGTTGGATGTCCAAAATGCGTTTCTACATGGATTTCTTGAAGAGGAGGTGTTTATGCGGCAACCTCCTGGTTTTGAGGATCCTCAGCGGCCTCACCACTTGTGCAGATTGGAAAAGGCGCTATATGGCCTTAAACAGGCTCCTCGAGCCTGGCATGCTCGTCTGGGTGCTGTTCTTCGTCAGCATGGGTTTGTACCATCCACTGCTGACACGTCTCTATTTATTTGCCAGCGCCCTGATGTTACTACCTATCTTCTGGTATATGTCGACGACATTATTGTGCTCAGCTCATAGTCTATGGCCATTGATCGATTGGTTCTTGGACTCCGTCAAGCATTTGCTGTCAAGGACCTTGGGGCTCTCCATTACTTCCTTGGGCTTGAGGTGTCTCGGTCCTCCGCTGGCCTTCGTATTACTCAACACAAGTATGCCATGGACTTGCTTAAGCGAGCTGGCCTTCTCAAGTGCAAGCCCGTGACTACTCCTATGTCTGCCACCACCAAGCTTTTTCAATTGGACAGCCCATTGCTTGGATCTGATGATGCTACAGATTATCGAAGTATTGTTGGCGGGCTTCAATACCTTACAATGACCAGGCCAGATATATCTTTCTCGGTCAACCGAGTCTGTCAGTTTTTGCACTCTCCTACTGAAGAACATCTTGCTGCTGTCAAGAGAATTCTTCGCTTTGTGAAGCACACTATTGGTCATGGTTTGCTTCTACGCCCCTCCACTTCTCCTGCCATCTCTGCTTTCTCTGATGCTGATTGGGCTGGAGATGTGGATGATCGTCAATCCACGGGGGGCTTTGCTGTGTTCTATGGAGGTAACTTAGTTGCGTGGAGTGCTCGCAAACAAGCTACAGTCTCTCGCTCCTCTACAGAAGCTGAGTATAAGGCTGTTGCTAATGCGACTGCTGAGGTCATTTGGATTGAGGCTTTGTTGAAAGAACTTGGTGTTCGACAACGGTCTCCACCTGTGTTGTGGTGTGACAACATTGGAGCTACATATCTCTCGACGAATCCAGTCTTTCATGCACGAACAAAGCATATTGAAATTGACTTTCACTTTGTCCGTGAGAGGGTTGCTCGGAAACTTCTGCAAGTTCGGTTTGTGTCTTCGAAGGATCAGCTTGCGGATATATTTACTAAACCTCTACCTCTTCCTCTCTTTGATGAGTGCAAACGCAATCTCAACATGTCCCTAGTTGAGATTGAGGGGGGCTGTCAGAATCGTAACGTAGTCTAATTGTAATCTAACATGTACTTGACCTCTGTACGTCTGTTGATGTCTATCTTTATCTTTATCTTTATATACTAATAAAGGAAGGAAGGTTTCTCCCCACTTTTTTCGTCCGTTTTTTAGTTGCCCCTAAATTTCTGTTCAAATTACGTGCCCTGCCACCGCCGAGTAATATAACGTTTCGTTTCGTTTTGGACAGTCAGGGATAGGTCTCCCGTCTCCTATCTCCTTCCCCAATCCTCATTGCCTTTCTCTCCGGGCACCAAGGGCAGCTCACGCCGTTGGACCGAGCTGCGACGATGTTGGCGGACAAGGACGGGATCCTACGGAAAGAGGCCGCGTAGGCATCGCACGGAAACTCTATAGAAGGGGACTTATTCGCGCGTGCTCACCGGCAGGTTCAAGAAGTTGTCGTCACATTCGCCGTCGCTAGAATCCGTGCGCAGGGACCCCACCAAGCCGTCTACCAGCTTCTGCTCGGCGCTTACTCGAGGACGCTTTGATCTCCGTCTGCGCCTGCCTCAAGGAGGCAGTCGGCTCGATTGGATCTTCTCCATCTCACGGCCACCAAATCGATCTCCGGTGAGTGGCGTCGCCTCCCTCATCCGTCGGGAGGAATGCTGAAACCGTTGCTCATAAATCCGGGAGACGTCGTCCCTCAGACCCTGTCCCGGACGCCTGCCGATTTGGTCTTGTCCCGTGGTGCTAGATCTGGTCTCGCCGGTGGAACCGTCGAAGCCTGGAAGGAACGAGCTCAACCACCACTGTGACTGGAGGCCAACAAAGGAGGTCGGACTAAGGTAATTTCCAATTTGTCCCCCGGCTCGATCGATTTTGGCCTCTCTTCTCTGTCCTTTTTTCGAATTTGTTTCTCCCTGGTGAAACGGTGCGGCGGTAGCTTCTACTGCTAAGAGCACCTGAGCACGCACTGGCTTGAGGCATCAGGCCGAATGTCTACCTCCGCCCGCCGAAAACCCGAAGGCCATGGAGGGGATGAAGACATCAGAGGGCTGAGGGATGAGCCGACAGACGGACTGGCACGGGCTGCTGCTCTAGGAGCACTCCAAGCTGTTGCTGCTGCTGCCGATCTGTATTCTGGTCTAGCGCGGTTCGGCGCTGATGAGTCAAACATCGCTGAGCTTTTGTTACCGTCAGCTATGGTCAACCCCCGCCATATATGTCAAGGTGAACTCTTTCCTCTCTATGGTCAACCTCAACACCAACTTGAATGGTATGCTACCTCATGCCTATCATCGTTGTGTCTATAGGTGCCGACATCGACAAGGACCAAGAGAGAAGGAACTCCCATGGTGCAAGGAAGAGAGAAGAAGAAGAAGGAAAGAAGAGAAGAAGGAAGAGGAAGAAGAGGCGGGAGGAAGAGGCCCAGCCTGGCCGGTCCAGGACCCGGTCAGACCGGACCCACAACCGGGCCATCCGGTCCTAGGCCCGGTCAACCGGGCGTCCAACCGGATTCCCCTGCATCGTACCGGAAGGCAACCGGAAACTTCGCAAGATCCCGGTTGGCGCCCGGTCGACCGGACCCAGGACCGGACCACCCGGTCACAGACCCGGTCTGACCGGACCCAAACCGGATTTGACGGAAATGACTCACCAAACTGCCTAAGTTATTCACTTGCGTACCTTTTCGCCTTGCTGGCCATGTATGCCTATATAAGTAGCCTTGGACCCCTCCTTTACCCCTTAGACAAGATTTAGGCTTAGACATGAAGTTGAGCTTTGTCTCCCTAGGGTTTCATCCCCTTTGTATCAAGGCTACCCTTGTTGGATGATTGGATTTGGTGTGTGAGATTCTAGTGCTACCCACTCTCTCTCCCACTCCTAGATTCATCTCCCTCACCAATCTCTCCACTCGGAATTCTACCGCGTGTCTCTTCCGGGTTGATTCTATTGGCGTGGTCCATCGAGCCACGGGGGTAAGTATCGATTGTATCGGGTTGGTGTGAGTGCGTGAGTTCCTCGTGTTCCTCGTGTTCTTCGTGTTCATCGTGTTCTTCGGCTCTCCCTCTCTCCCTCCTTTGGATTTCGGGTCATCCGCAAGATCTGGCCACAAACGGGGTCTTAGACCACATCACTCCGGACTTCTTCTTCGTTTCGGTAAAATATTAACTTCGGCTTTTGTTTCGTCCAATTTCGAGAATATTTCCTATACAACTTTTCTGAAATACAAAAACAGCAGAAACAGGGAACTGGCACTGTGACATCTTGTTAAAAGGTTAGTGCCGGAAATCATGTAAAAGTGCAACGAAGTGTAAGCAAGACATATATGAATTGGTGTAAAACAAGCATGGAGCATCAAAAATTATACATACGTTTGAGACGTATCAATGACACAAAGCAACATCGGCTCCGCTGCAAGCCTGGGAGATCTCGCCGATCTATTCGATGGTGTCTTTTTTTTGGCTCCAACAGAGACACATCATCTACTCGGGTGCTCCAGCATAATAACTTGAAGAACATCGTCGACGGCGAGTGCAACAATGACAACGCAGACTCTGGAATCAGGAAAGTCGACTCATACCCTGATTTTTGTAGTAATGAGATCTACCTAGCACATCATCATGTGTGTATGGTGGACATAACGAGAGTTCAAGATGGCTTTGTCGAAGAAGACCCCAAAGAGGAAGAGGCGGAATATGATGAAGACGGCAACCCTAGAGTAGACCCGAACCGTTTCGACCTGGATAGGTGTGTTCAACCCCCACCCGAAGGTACCGGTAGTGGCAACATTGGCAACGTCAACACCAGTGCCGACAAAAAAAATTAACGGCAACAATGGTGCCCCAAATGCTAACGAGGCAGCGCAGGCCCACGCTGATCCTTTTGCAAGCTACATGGGATAAAGTAAAGGATGCTTTTGAAGGAAGGAGTTTCCCTCATGGTGTATCAGTATATGCTGCATATGCAGAGGAAAGAACTAAGGAAGATGAGGTGAGAACTTCATGCCCGCAGGAACGAGCCGATTCTTTCAGTCTTCGGCGAGCACAGTTAAGCTCCACGGGAAACGCAAGCATAGGAGTAGGAAATAACAACCGAAGAACCGCTTCACGGTTGAATAGGATACCAGAAGACGAGCAGCGAGAGATGACTCAAGAACCCAAGTTGTTGTTTATGTCCGTGGACTCGAGAGGAAACATACAACCAAAAACGCCACAGGCAACAATTGTGGCATGCCAAACATATCAGATGAAAACTCAACCAGCACAGCCGCGCACCGAACCGCGCTCGCGGGTTTGGCCATTGTTGGACATCATCTCGAAAAAACTCCAAGCCACAGCCCTCACAGTAGTCCTCGACAGGAAGTGGCGCCTCGAGCAGGAAGGCCGACGGAGCACTGAAGCCGATGATTTTGAAGACGAGGTGATAATGATAATGAACTCAGTGGAAAGTTTATTTCTTCCGTCGGGTTCGCAAAACGCCCGTCCCAAAGGGATTCAAACTACCTACGGATAAGATGAAGCACGAAAACACATTATATTTCTATGACTCTGATCTAACTGTACACTAAATAACCACGATCTGGTGGTTTTTTCACCTCGCAATAACCTTTTACAACAAATTTTAGTAACATTACTTTCAGTAGCATATATATTTCATTTTTTGAAACTATACATATTTCATCTTGGTTCCAAATATAGATTTTCCAATTTATTATACTAGCAAAAGTGCCCGTGCGTTGCTACGGGTTGATCATTACTCATTTAATTATTATTGAATATAAGAAATCTATGACTCATATAAAGTAGTTTACTCCTTGAGTTTAAAGCTTGGTATATTCATTACCTTCTTTAATTCGTTTTCAAATAAGCAATAAATCAATTGATTTATATCATCATAATATTAAAAAAATACATGAAAATATGACATAGGGGAGATCGGAATTTATGAGAGAGAAATAATGCTTTGATACAGACCAACGTTTGACAGTATCCTAATTGATATGAAAATATTTATTAGATGGATATCATCTTGTCGATGTATAAAATGCATAAATTCTACCATAGCCGTTTAATATTTAAATAAGAATGAAAGATCTCCAGTACCAACGGAGGCCGAATGCTAAGCTTTTAGCATCACTTCCATCTCAATAATAATATAAATAAATATCACAACCACATTGACGCTGAATACAAATGGTCGGATCACCCGTTAAGCTAAAAATTGTCAAGTCAGCGTGAGCACTCAAAGGCACTTCTCCTTTTCAGCATGTCCAGGCTCAACACATATAACATCAAACTCCACAGGTTCATGCACATTGGCATCACGGTTGGGCTCTTGATTGTTAATAATGGCAAACACTTCGTTTCAGCAGCGCGCAGGGGAAGGCGTCTTTTACGGAAGAAGCTCCAGCGGCCAGGAAGTTGCACATCCATCTACAACAGTACCAGGCTTCTCGTACGTACATATATCACACTTATTCTAGATGTACAACCCAGGTAATCCTAAAACATAGAGTGGATTGTCGAAAAGAGCAGTAGCCTGAATCCATCTGAGTTCATGAAATATGGTTAGGCAGGTGCATGCTTCAGCGAGCGCAGGCACAACAATGGGAGACGAACAAGCTCTAGGCTGCTGCAGCAGCGGCCGACATCCTCGTGTAGCCAACCTTCCCAGTACTCACACGTCCGCACCTCCTTGCATCATCCATCATCACAGTACACAGTCCAGCTCTGGCATGAACCAATGGCCCATCCCACTTGGCGGAGTGCTCCTAATGCCAAAGTGATCGATATCCCTGTCCAAGCCACCCTCTCTGCCCGGATCTTCAGTCAACAACACCACGCCTATCTAACCACGGCTTGGGCCGTCTAGTGTCCACGGTGACGGCCTTCTCGGCCGTGGTGCCGAACGCGTCCATGCTCAGCAACAGCGGTGCCACGATGTCAGCCTCACGCCACTTCAACTTATAGTCATGTGGATCAAGCACACCACGATCGCCGCCCCATTGGCCGTGAGAACGGAGGCACTCAGGCTGCGGATGGCCTGGTGATCTGCGGTGCGCTCTCTGGTGGCCGCTGGAGTTTATCTTCGCGTGCCCGGCCAAGCCACCGGCAGTTCAAACCCGTGACCAGGCCTATCCCGACGACGCCCGCAGCTCGCTAGGGTTGCTCCATGGTCGATGCGTTGCTGTAGTAGTATTTTGAAAAGGTTTGGATCGGATTGAGGTGGCCCAGAGCGCCAATAGCGACGAGACAACATGGTTTGGTGCCTGATTCCCTTCGGCGAGGCGAGCAGCGAACCTTGCCATGCCTGAGCCTTACCGGCGCTGACTACTTATTGCCCGGCCCGGTCATCATCTTCACTATGGAATTAGATCGAATCGTCCTGAGCTTTGTTAGGCGTCTTGGCCCTCGTATATATATATATATATACGGAGTAGATGTGCACGATGTTCGGTACTATTTTATCGTACGTGAAACAGATTCTAGCATGGCAAGGAATCCAAATTAGCAATCGTACTTGGAACGGACTCTTAAGGCTAGCGACGGACGATAGGCACACAGCGGATGAAGACAGCCGGACGAACAAACGCAATGGACCAACGGACCGAACCGCGGATGTATGTGATTTGGTGGGAGGGCAAATCGGTCCAAAAAAGTGTTGGACCAAGGAAACAATCCTCCCTTTATTATTAGGTATAGATATAGATTATAAATTCTTCCCCCCAATAATATTAATTTTTCCCACCAAACATTGCTGCCAGTTGTGTACTTTGCGCCAATAATTTTGTAATCTTCCCGCTAACCACCCTTAATTACTTGCCCTATAATTTTTTTATTTTTTCCCACCAAAAATATTTAGCTTCTATATAAACCTTACCGCTAATCGCCCTCATAACTAATCCCGGTTGGCGCTGCAAACTAAATCACGGCGTTATACCACAAGATTGGATCTCATCTCGTTCCTGGTTCCTCCGTGCTCATGACGGTGTCAAGGATGCGAACCACACCGGAGTCAACGGCACGGCCAGGGGCACGACGAATGACTCAGGTTATTTCTTCTACCAATCTCCTCCACATAGATTGTCTGTAGCGCAGCGCCCCCTTTTGTTCCTCGAAGTGCTCCGTACATCGCCTACGGCCGCCTTGCAGCACTCCTCTATCTCGCCCCCGGGCATTCTCCTCCTTGATTTGCTATCACCAAGTTGCGAGTATGAATCCCTGGCTCGAGCCTCGCCTGATTTCCCGGATGGCTCTTCACATCCCGAAGTCAATAGGGCGCCAGGGGTGCTGCTCCTAGATCTGTTGTGATTCCTCTAGCCGGTAATGTGTCTAATTGATCGTAGTAGTGTTCCACGTTTTGGCTTCCCATGGTTGTCTCATATAGTAATTGTTATACATTCCCGAATCTCATTGTAGTAATTAATAAAATGCAGTGGCCAAGATCAGTTTGACAGCGAGCTTCCCTTGTTTCCCAATGTTAGTTCTTCCTCTGATATGCTGTTCAATGTGGTCTGGCGTGTGTTCCGTCGGCCAAGATGTTTCGCGCCTCAGCTGTCCAAGGATGGGCTGTTCTGTCGCTTAGTCTGGTACTGGCCTCATTAATCTTATCTCGAGTCCCCATGGTTTCCCTTATTATGGATTTCTCATTTCTTCATCGTAAATTGGAACGCGAGGGGCCTAAACAATCCTGCCAAGCGGAGGGCTGTCCATTTTTTTCTTGATGGCCTGCATTGCAATTTTATTTGCTTCGAAGAGGTTAAATTAGCACAGATTGGCAGACCGATTATAGCCTAAGCCCTAGGACCAAGATTCAGTGATAATTTCATCTTCAAACCTGCTGTGGGAACTCGAGGGGGAATTTCATCGCCTGCTCCTCTGAATCTGCCATTGCCCATGAACCTCTGGCTGACACTCCTTGTTTGATCTCTGGGGATGTTACTGACAAGTCTAATAGCTTCTGCTGGACAATTTTTGGGGTTTATGGAATAATTAACTGCTATGTTCGTGCCATATACGAAATTCTAGTGTTTTTTTAGATGCTAGGATCTTGCTTTTTTGTACACAGTTGCTAATATTTTCATCATTGTAGAATCCTAAACAAGAGCAACAAAATAACTCCATTATAACCTGATGAAATTGTAGTGACAACTGAAATTGGGCTTTCTCTGAGGCCTTCACTTTCCTTGGAAGTCACATTTGTTTTTATTTTTATTTTAGGGTAAGAGTAAGACACAGTAAGCAAGTTCAAGTGCCATATCATGTTTTTTTTTTTCATTAAGGTCTATACTGATGTTCAAATTTAGTTAACCCTAATGCATACAATAGCAATTTTCACCAAGGATCATAATGTTGGAAAGAAGATTTATTGGATTTACCATATTCCCTTGACTTGTCTAACTAAACCCCATCACGCTATATTCCTACTGAATCCCAATGCATAGATTAGCACAACCTCTTAATGTTCGTCTTAGCTATGGATGCAAGTCAGCTCGTATTTGGACTTCTCAGTTCTCATCGAACTGATGTGTATTATTTCTTCAAACTGTGCATTCTCAGTTCCTTGTTCTTTTTTTTTGTTCCGTTTCTTTGAAAGAGAGATTGCTTTTTCTGCTTTTTCACTGTACTCACACTTCTAGCAAATGTAGTACTAAAATTTGATGATGGATAAGCAGATGAAATTTAGGGGAATTCGTTTTCATAATGCTTCCCGCTGGTACACTTGATGATATGGTGCAAAGTAATCCCTTCCATTCTACTAAGATACGATTGCTTTCCATCTGTAGGTAAACTTATTTTATTTAATACTTGCTTTATACATTGCGTGTCTTCTGCAATTGACTCAATTTCTGATATTACCTACACAAGGGCACAATGGTGAATTCTACCAGGATGTTGTTGGTACACAACATCCTTACTTCTTAATCATGTATCTGAATGGTGCACAACTTCAATGCTTTGTTAATAATTCTGAATAACATTTTTTTATTTCTTGATTGCAGGATCCAAACAACTAGCTGGACTGGACACTAGATGACAGACATAGTTTAGTCTTGGCACTAAATTAGGATGCTAAATTATATATAAGTTTTATTTGATAGATATTTTCTACGACAATTATGATTTTTATGAATCAACATGTATATTATACACATGGTTTTGAATTTTGTAATTGAATGCATGGGTTTTTTACGGTTGCAATATGCTATTACCACGAAAAAATAGTGTTGTGTTAAAACTCGGCCGTCACACCTACATGTTTTGTTGCACTAGGATGTTGCGACGAAGCATTTTATAATGTCACAATAACTTGTTACTATAATTTTTCTGCACATTGTGATAACTGTTTACCGCCACAAAACTAAGTTTTGTTGAAATAGAGTATCGCCATGAATGTAACTAAGTTTTGTTGAAATAGAGTATCGCCATGAATGTTTACATTGTCGCAGTAGAACTATAATATCGCCACAGAAGTTTACACTGTAGCAGTAGCTTCTCACTACAAACATTTTATTCGTCGCGATAACTATTTTGCGCCGCGAGACTAAGTTTCGTTGAAATAGAGTATCGCCATGAAAATTTGCATTGTCGCAATAGCTTCTGGCTACAAACATTTTCGATGTTGCGATAACTATTTACCGCCACCAAAAGGAGTATGTTGCAATTTCATGTTACCACGATGAGAATGTTTGCTGCTATAAGTTAATGCCACAATGGTAGCGGTTCGTGGCAAAACGTCTAACGCTACGAAAACAAAAGTTGTTGCCATAGGGTTATTTCCACGATTGGCTATTGCCATGGAGGAGCATGCGCCACGAAATGCGAATCGTTGGAAAAGGTTATTGCCACAAATGTTTGTCGCCACGAACTATCAATCGCCACGATCTATTTGCATGTCGCATTAAGCTATCACCATAAACAAAATTGTGGCATCAAATGAGTGCTGCCACGGGGGAAACTGTGGCAGTTGCCCGAATTTTTGTTGCAATAGCGCATTTTATTGCCACGATTGTGTTTTCGTTGCGATAACCTATTACCATGCATACAGTCGCAACGCTTGCCAACGAAAGTCATTTTGTAGCAATAGATACATATTGCCACAAATCGGCATATATTGCGACAATTTTTTTTGTTGCAATAGACCCGAATCCTTGTAGTGTAAGTTGTGTAGGGGTGGGTGGGGGGTCATGCGGCCGGGCCGCCGGGGTGATAATTAAGGTCGGTAGGTGGCGTTTAATGGAGTTGCGTGTGTAATTTGCCGTGCACAAGGTTGAGGAATAGGCGGTTCCCTTTGCCGCGCGCACAATTCAAACTATCCCGCCCATGTAGTTTAAATTCGCCATATTTTCGTTAAATCGACATAAAGTCATGTGAGTGGGGGAAAATTAGCAAAGTTGCTTGAAAAATAGTAAAACTCTGGAATTATCCTTTAAATATGCTCTACTTCATGTGGAAATCGGAGTGTGGAAGCATGTTGAGCTGTTTTATTTGTACTTTCTTCATTAAAACTCCCATTTTATGCACTTTGGATGGAAAGAAATCATTTGTACATAAATTTTGACAACGCCATTTGCAAACACTAATTGTTTTACATGCCAAGATGCACCCATCCACCAAATATATATGGGGCAAAAGTTTATCACAATCTAGCAGATATGCACAATTAGTGAGGGACCCCTTTTGATGTTGTGCAATTTCCACTAATTAGGTAGAGAGAAGGGGTTAATTAATTAGGCCATGTTAGGGGTTATGTGTTTTAGATTAGGTTGTGTGGATTCAAATACAACTTCTTTATTTGTGTGCTATGATTAATCAAAACTAGATTGATCGACTGCGCACACATTATTAGAGGCGCATGCCTTTGCGCACAAAGTGCATGTGTGTGTTGTTGGCCACCAATTAACGAGAGAGAGAGAGACAGAGAGAGAGAGAGGTAGAGAGAGATCTACATACGAGAGAGCGATTGAAATCCCCAAATTAAACACATATATATATGCATGGCACATTTAATTTAATTAGAGGACCGCGAGCTAAGGCACCCCCGGCCCGCTTGATGCACGCTTAAGTGTCATTGGCCTATATATAGGGTTTAATTAGGGTTTAGGGTTTAGGGTTAGGAGGTTAGGGTTTAGGGTCTAGGGTTTAATGTTTATGGTGTTTAGGGTTTAGGGATTAGGGATTAGGGTTTATTTAATTAGGGTTTAAGGTTTATGGATCATCGATCGAGTGCGCACACACACATTATTAGAGGCACACGCGCCTTTGCGCATAAAGTGCATGTGTATATGTGTGTGTTTTTTTGGCCAACAACGATATATAGATGATCGAGAGAGAGAGAGATTGAAATCCCCAAGAATATGTTCAAATATATATTCAAATATATGCACGAATGCATGCATGGTAGGCCATGCATGCACACTAATTATATATATATTATGAGGAAACTTAATCAAATGTGTTTTCATTCGAGAGAACTTGTCAAAATTCAAGTTAATTAATTTATCATCGATAATTATATAATTAATTAATGAATCTCAGGAGATGTTATACAACATATGATCGATATAGGCCATGTCGTATATATTAATTGGTGTTAATCTACCGTTTAATTTGCTAGCTAGCTGCTATATATAGATCGAGCATGTTTTTATTAGATCGGGTTATAGCTAGCTAGTATAGTTTAGGGTTATGTGTTTTAATGAACTAGGGTTTGATTAGCTAGGGGTTAGTTATATATATGGTTTAGGGTTAATGCATGGCACATTTAATTTAACTAGAGGACCGCGATCTAGGCACCCCCGGCCTCGCTTGATGCACAATTAAGTGTCGTTGGCCTATATATAGGGTTTAATTAGGGTTTAGGGTTAGCTAGGGTTTAGGGTTTAGGGTTTAGTGTTTAGGGTGTTTAGCTAGGGTCTAGGGTTTAGTTTAGGGTGTTTAGGGTCTAGGGTTTAGGGTTTAATTAGTGTTTAGGGTGTTTAGGGTTTAGGGTTTAGGGTTTAGTGTTTACGGTGTTTAGGGTCTAGGGTTTAGGGTTTAGTGTTTAGGGTGTTTAGGGTCTAGGGTTTAGTGTTTAGGGTGCTTAGGGTTTAGGGGAGTTTTAGGGTTGTTTAAGGTTTAGGGATCATCGATCGAGTGCGCACACACATTATTAGAGGCACCCCGCGCCTTTGCGCATAAAGTGCATGCGTATATATGTACGTGTGTGTTTTTTGCCACCAACAACGATATATAGATAATCGAGAGAGAGAGATTGAAATCCCCTAGAATATGTTCAAATATATATTAAAATTGATATAGGCCATGTATATTTTAATTGGTGTTAATCTACGGTTTGCTAGCTAGCTGCTATATATAGAGCATGTTTTTATTAGATCGGGTTATAGCTAGCTAGTACAGTTTAGGGTTATGTGTTTTAATTAAGTAGGGTTGATTAGCTAGGGTTAGTTACATATATATGGTTTAGGGTTAATGCATGGCACATTTAATTTAATTAGAGGACCGCGAGGCACCCCCTGGCCTGCTCGATGCACAATTAAGTGTCGTTGGCCTATACATAGGGTTTAATTAGGGTTTAGGGTTAGCTAGGGTTTAGGGTTAGGGTTAGGGTTAGGGATAGGGTTAGGGTTAGGGTTTAGGGTCTAGGGTGGTTTAGGGTCTAGGGTTTAGGGTTTAGGGTTAGCTAGGGTTTAGGGTTAGGGTTAGGGTTAGGGTTAGGGTTTAGGGTCTAGGGTTTAGGGTTTAGTGTTTAGGGTGTTTAGGGTTTAGGGATTAGGGATTATTAGGGATTAGGGATTTAAGGTTTTAGGGGTTGTTTAAGGTTTAGGGATCATCGATCGAGTGCGCACACACATTATTAGAGGCACCCGCGCCTTTACGCATAAAGTGCATGCGTATATATGTGTGTTTTTTGGGCCACCAACGATATATAGATGATCGAGAGAGAGAGATCGAGACTGAAATCCCCAAGAATATATATGTTCAAATATACATTAAAATATATGCATGAATGCATTGTAGGCCATGCATGCACACTAATTATATATATATTATGAGGCAACTTAATCAAATGTGTTTTCATTCGAGAGAACTTGTCAAAATTCAAGTTAATTAATTTATCACGATAATTATATAATTAATTAATGAATCTCAGGGATATGTTATACAACATGATCGATATAGGCCACGTATATTTTAATTGGTGTTAATCTACGGTTTGCTAGCTAGCTGCTACATATAGAGCATGTTTTTATTAGATCGGGTTATAGCTAGCTAGTATAGTTTAGGGTTATGTGTTTTAATTAAGTAGGTTTGATTAGCTAGCTAGGGTTAGTTACATATATATGGTTTAGGGTTAATGCATGGCACATTTAATTTAATTAGAGGACCGCGAGGCACCCCCGGCCCGGCTCGCTGCACGTACAATTAAGTGTCGTTGGCCTATACATAGGGTTTAATTAGGGTTTTAGGGTTAGCTAGGGTTTAGGGTTAGGGTTAGGGTTAGGGTTTAGGGTCTAGGGTTTAGGGTCTAGGGTTTAGGGTTTAGGGCTAGCTAGGGTTTAGGGTTAGGGTTAGGGTTAGGGTTAGGGTTAGGGTTAGGGTTTAGGGTTTAGGGTTTAGTGTTTAGGGTGTTTAGGGTTTAGGGATTAGGGATTATTAGGGATTAGGGATTTAAGGTTTTAGGGGTTGTTTAAGGTTTAGGGATCATCGATCGAGTGCGCACACACATTATTAGAGGCACCCGCGCGCGCCTTTACACATAAAGTGCATGCGTATATATGTGTGTTTTTGGGCCACCAACGATATATAGATGATCGAGAGAGAGAGATCGAGATTGAAATCCCCAAGAATATATATGTTCAAATATACATTAAAATATATGCACGAATGCATTGTAGGCCATGCATGCACACTAATTATATATATATATATTATGAGGCAACTTAATCAAATGTGTTTTCATTCGAGAGAACTTGTCAAAATTCAAGTTAATTAATTTATCACGATAATTATATAATTAATTAATGAATCTCAGGGATATGTTATACAACATGATCGATATAGGCCATGTATATTTTAATTGGTGTTAATCTACGGTTTGCTAGCTAGCTGCTATATATAGAGCATGTTTTTATCAGATCGGGTTATATCTAGTATAGTTTAGGGTTATGTGTTTTAATTAAGTAGGGTTGATTAGCTAGGGTTAGTTACATATATATGGTTTAGGGTTAATGCATGGCGCATTTAATTAATTTAATTAGAGGACCGCGAGGCACCCCTGGGCTGCTCGATGCACAATTAAGTGTCGTTGGCCTATACATAGGGTTTAATTAGGGTTTAGGGTTAGCTAGGGCAGATGGTTAGGGTTAGGGTTAGGGTTTAGGGTCTAGGGTCTAGGGTTTAGTGTTTAGGGTGTTTAGGGTTTAGGGATTAGGGATTAGGGATTTAGGGTTTTAGGGTTGTTTAAGGTTTAGGGATCATCGATCGAGTGCGCACACACATTATTTGATCGAGGCACCCGCGCCTTTACGCATAAAGTGCATGCGTATATATGTGTGTTTTTTGGGCCACCAACGATATATAGATGATCGAGAGAGAGATTGAAATCCCCATGAATATGTTCAAATATACATTAAAATAGATGCACAAATGCATTGTAGGCCATGCATGCACACTAATTATATATATTATGAGGCAACTTAATCAAATGTGTTTTCATTCGAGAGAACTTGTCAAAATTCAAGTTAATTAATTTATCACGATAATTATATAATTAATTAATGAATCTCAGAGATATGTTATACAACATGATCGATATAGGCCATGTATATTTTAATTGGTGTTAATCTACGGGTTGCTAGCTAGCTGCTATATATAGAGCATGTTTTTATTAGATCGGGTTATAGCTAGCTAGTATAGTTTAGGGTTATGTGTTTTAATTAAGTAGGGTTGATTAGCTAGGGTTAGTTACATATATATGGTTTAGGGTTAATGCATGGCACATTTAATTTAATTAGAGGACCGCGAGGCACCCCCTGGCCTGCTCGATGCACGTACAATTAAGTGTCATTGGCCTATACATAGGGTTTAATTAGGGTTTTAGGGTTAGCTAGGGTTTAGGGTTAGGGTTAGGGTTAGGGTTAGGGTTTAGGGTCTAGGGTTTAGGGTCTAGGGTTTAGGGTTTAGGGTTAGCTAGGGTTTAGGGTTAGGGTTAGGGCTAGGGTTAGGGTTAGGGTTAGGGTTTAGGGTTTAGTGTTTAGGGTGTTTAGGATTTAGGGATTAGGGATTATTAGGGATTAGGGATTTAAGGTTTTAGGGGTTGTTTAAGGTTTAGGGATCATCGATCAAGTGCGCACACACATTATTAGAGGCACCCGCGCGCGCCTTTACGCATAAAGTGCATGCGTATATATGTGTGTGTTTTGGGCCACCAACGATATATAGATGATCGAGAGAGAGAGATCGAGATTGAAATCCCCAAGAATATATATGTTCAAATATACATTAAAATATATGCACGAATGCATTGTAGGCCATGCATGCACACTAATTATATATATATATTATGAGGCAACTTAATCAAATGTGTTTTCATTCGAGAGAACTTGTCAAAATTCAAGTTAATTAATTTATCACGATAATTATATAATTAATTAATGAATCTCAGGGATATGTTATACAACATGATCGATATAGGCCATGTATATTTTAATTGGTGTTAATCTACGGTTTGCTAGCTAGCTGCTATATATAGAGCATGTTTTTATTAGATCGGGTTATATCTAGTATAGTTTAGGGTTATGTGTTTTAATTAAGTAGGGTTGATTAGCTAGGGTTAGTTACATATATATGGTTTAGGGTTAATGCATGGCGCATTTAATTAATTTAATTAGAGGACCGTGAGGCACCCCTGGGCTGCTCGATGCACAATTAAGTATCGTTGGCCTATACATAGGGTTTAATTAGGGTTTAGGGTTAGCTAGGGCAGATGGTTAGGGTTAGGGTTAGGGTTTAGGGTCTAGGGTCTAGGGTTTAGTGTTTAGGGTGTTTAGGGTTTAGGGATTAGGGATTAGGGATTTAGGGTTTTAGGGTTGTTTAAGGTTTAGGGATCATCAATCGAGTGCGCACACACATTATTAGATCGAGGCACCCGCGCCTTTACGCATAAAGTGCATGCGTATATATGTGTGTTTTTTGGGCCACCAACGATATATAGATGATCGAGAGAGAGATTGAAATCCCCAAGAATATGTTCAAATATACATTAATATATATGCACGAATGCATTGTAGGCCATGCATGCACACTAATTATATATATATTATGAGGCAACTTAATCAAATGTGTTTTCATTCGAGAGAACTTGTCAAAATTCAAGTTAATTAATTTATCACGATAATTATATAATTAATTAATGAATCTCAGGGATATGTTATACAACATGATCGATATAGGCCATGTATATTTTAATTGGTGTTAATCTACGGTTTGCTAGCTAGCTGCTATATATAGAGCATGTTTTTATTAGATCGGGTTATAGCTTGCTAGTATAGTTTAGGGTTATGTGTTTTAATTAAGTAGGGTTGATTAGCTAGGGTTAGTTACATATATATGGTTTAGGGTTAATGCATGGCACATTTAATTTAATTAGAGGACCGCGAGGCACCCCGGCCTCGCTTCGATGCACAATTAAGTGTCGTTGGCCTATACATAGGGTTTAATTAGGGTTTAGGGTTAGCTAGGGTTTAGGGTTAGGGTTAGGGTTAGGGTTAGGGTTTAGGGTCTAGGGTTTAGGGTTTAGTGTTTAGGGTGTTTAGGTTTAGGGATTAGGGATTAGAGATTTAAGGTTTTAGGGTTGTTTAAGGTTTAGGGATCATCGATCGAGTGCGCACACACATTATTAGAGGCACCCGCGCCTTTACGCATAAATTGCATGCATATATATGTGTGTTATGTGTTTTCATTAAGTAGGGTTGATTAGCTATGGTTAGTTACATATATATGGTTTAGGGTTAATGCATGGCACATTTAATTTAATTAGAGGACCGCGAGGCACCCCTGGCCTGCTTGATGCACAATTAAGTGTCGTTGGCCTATATATAGGGTTTAATTAGGGTTTAGGGTTAGGGTTAGGGTTTAGGGTATAGGGTTTAGTGTTTAGGGTGTTTAGGGTTTAGGGATTAGGGATTAGGGTTTCAGGGTTGTATAAGGTTTAGGGATCATCGATCGAGTGCGCACACACATTATTAGAGGCACCCGCGCCTTTGCGCATAAAGTGCATGCGTATAGTTTAGGGTTATTTGTTTTAATTAAGTAGGGTTTGATCAGCTAGGGTTAGTTACATATATATGGTTTAGGGTTAATGCATGGCACATTACATATAGTTTAAATCTCAAGAATGTTTATACATGATAGGCCATATGTGCAAAGGAATTTTTTTCCCTGTGAACTTGTCAAAATTCAAGTTTATCAGTGCCAATGGAAACTAGTCCAAAAAATTACATAGAGGACCAAAAGTACTAGACAATAACTAATAGAACCTGCAACTTTACAAAAAGGACCCCAAAACATATAGAAGAAAATCAATCGAGTCCTTCTCGACCGCACATCAGATCTCTGCTCCGCATCCTTTCCAAAGAACTCCGTCGCCGGGGACGCACCACTTGGGACGGTGTCGCCGGTAGTCGCCAGGACGAAGGAGAAGAAGGGCCTCAAAGCAACGGCATATTGGCTCGAGAAGGGCCGCCGAAAGGCCAAGATGTGCACGGGCAAGACGGATGACGCCGTCGTATGCCCCGAGCTTGTGAACTTTAGCAGCTTGACTTCCCCATTGGCCGATCTCAAGCACCGACCAAAGCAAGCCTCACCGTTAGCGCCATCACATTGATGGCACCAGATCGGGTTTGGCCGGCAAGATCCGCCAGATTCACCATAGGCCAGATCTGAAGCCGATGACGAGATCCCCGACTCCATTGCGCCATTCGCTCATGGGAAACACCGGATCTAAGCTTACAACAACACTAACTCCCTCGGATCCAAATTAGCTGACTCAACTTTGCTTATCTAAATATGGATGTATCCACACATGTTTTTACTCTAGATACATACACGTCTAAGGAAAGTTGAATCAATTAATTTAGTTCGGAGGGTGTACAATATACAGAGAGAAGTCGGCCTCGTCTCTGGCCGGCGAGGCCGCCGGAGAGAAGGGGGAGAGGAGCCGGGGGAGTGGGAGAGACTCGAGAGAGAAAGAGAAGAGGAAGAAATGAGAGCTCCCTGGGGAAGAACATTATTTTTGTCGTTCTGCTCGTAGCTTGAAACTGAAAATTTCGGCCACGCACCAAATCATCCCGCCGCATCCATTCGAAAATCCCGTGACCAGTTTTACCTTTTAACCCCGGTCCTAAGCTACAACCCACCGACCATGGAGGGCTCATTCGGTAACAATGAAATATCTTGCCTAGATCCCGAACCCTCCCCACAGGCCCACACCCACCCACCAACCATTCGCCCCATTAGCTCAAAAATACTCTCACACGCCAAAGCTCTGACTCTCTACAGTACTAGATCTGCTTCGCCGCCGGCATACTTCTCCACAGCATAGCCTTGATCGTGTTGGCTGTCCACCCACCTGATCCGCTCCCCCGCCGCCCTCGTCACCGACGGATCTGCTTCACCGCCGACCTCGCCACCGACGGATCTGCTTCACCGCCGACCTCGCCACCGACGGATCTGCTTCACCGCCGACCTCGCCACCAACTACCTTGGCGCAGCGGCTGTATCAACTTCACCGAATCCCTTGCCAGCCAACCAGATCTGCTTCACTAACGCCCGCTTCTACTGAAACAGGGTCGATTCATCGTCTCCCGCGTTCACCGCCGCTGGAATGCAAGTTGCCGCCCCCGTCCACCCCGCCGCAGCTTGGTTAGTACGCTGGCCCGTTAGATCGCGGTGTTTCTTTAGCCATGTTTTGTGTAGTTATTTGCAGATCTCATATGCCGTTAACTTTCTTGATGTGTTGCTTCGCATGAAGTTTGTTTAAATATTGTACAGTACAAAAGCATTATCCGGTCGCTACCATCCTGTTCATTCTACTGACACCTGTGTGCATCCACATATTTATAGCCTTATACCCATTCATTTGCTGCCAACTATTTTTGTACTGCATGCTATTGTCGCACTGCTTTTATAGTCATGCTATGGGCATTTCCAATCTGCTTGTTCTTATACCACGTCATTAGCTCACTGCTAGCTGCTAGCAGTTTTCTCGTGTCTGCTATTCTCACACTGCTTTTATAATCATGCTATGTGCATTTCCAATCTGCTTGCTCTTATACCTCGTCTTTAGCTTATATAGTTATTGCTGCGTGCATGTCTGGTCTTTGTATTATCGTAGACTGACTTGTCAATGTTATTTTTCCTAGGGATTGATCATGCGAACCACTTATTAGAACATCCAACATTAACAGCGGGGACGCTAGGGAAGGTTGGAATCTGAGTTCTTGGTTGGTAATTTTGGCAGTTTACTTCCGTTATTATCTATAACCTATATGCATTGTTCCTTATGCAAGAGATTAACACTTGGAACCCTGCCATAGCAATGCCATTCATGCTTTACTATGTTTCTGCCTATTTGATATGCTTGTCTTGGAGAAACTGCGAAGGTGATTTGAACCTAACATTTGGTCATTCTTAATGCCAGTTTACTTTATGTGGAAAACCTTGGCATTACCCTACTCTAAATCTGAATGTCTGAAATTCGTATCTCATGCAAAGCAACATCTAGTTGGTTTTAATCTGCTATCTGGTAAATATTGGCTTATTCATTTGGCAGCTCAAGTTTTTTGTTATTTGAAACCAGCTGACTTGGTCTTAAATGTGATATCTAAACACAGATTAAGGACAATGGAGCAGGAGGATTAGCATTTCACTTGATGGCTGAACCTAAAATGACAGGCATGTTGACCACGACTAGTGCACGCAAGAGAAGGACCTGCAATGAGCGAAGATGTGCTTAGTACATGCATCTTATCTTATCTTGTGCTTATTTCTGCTACATGTCGTTATCTGATCTCTACATTGCGTAATACATGTTTGAATAGTTAATTGTTGTAACTATGTTTGCAATGTTACCGTAATGCAGCTTTTTAATGAAGCAGTCATCATTAGAAGATAGTCGCCAAAAAGGATCTGTAGCGACCCGTGCAACATTATGATGTAAGTTTGTGCTTAGTACAAGTTCCATACATTGTCTTATTGATGCAACTTGTGAATATCTTATATATACAGTGCATAATAAAAGTTTGCATAGTTCATCGTTTAACTCTTTTTTGCATTATTATCGTAATGCGCTTGTGATGAAGCAATCTTCATTAGAAGTGAGGCCCACAAAAAGTTCTGATATTTCTTCTGATGCATCTTCTCATAGCCGTCAACCTAGACCATTGCTTTCATCAAACAGTAAATATCTCAAGGCTGTACTTTATAAAATACATGGTATTGCTGCTTTAAGATCTGTAGCTGATATGTTGACAAAGAGTACACAAGATTCAATTAAGGCGATTGCCAAATGTCAACGTGTTATTGATGATGCTAATAGAAGTCCTCAATGATTCTATGTAATTTTTTTATTTGGGCACATTAATTGCCTTGTAATTTTCCTACTTGTTTTATTTGTGTATGTAATTGTGTGTATCATTGATATCAGATTTTAGGCTCATGAAATTTAATGCAAGTTGACTAGTCAAACAAGTAGGGCACTACAACAGATTGGGCCGGCCCACTTACAGTAGTGTGGGACCCACTTTCATTTTGGGCCAGCCCACTTCTTTAGTAGGCCGGCCCGGTTACACGATAGTGGGATCCACATGCTTATTGGGCCGGCCCACTATCTTGTTGGGCCAGCCCATTTGCTATATGGTGGTCCCACATGGTAAATGGGCCGGCCCTTTAACAGGAAGGTGGGACCCACCTGTGTTTTTGGCCCGTCCACTATCTTGTTGGGCCGGCCCACTTGCTATATGGTGGACCCCACATACTAAATGGGCCGGCCTTTTAACTGGAAAGTGGGACCCACCTGTGTTTTTGGCCCGGCCCACTATCTTGTTGGGCCGGCCCACTTGCTATATGGTGGACCCCACATACTAAATGGGCCGGCCTTTTAACAGGAAGTGGGACCCCCCGCTGCTTTTGGCCCGGCCCACTATCTTGTTGGGCCGGCCCACTTGCTATATGGTGGACCCCACACACCAAATGGGCCGGCCCTTTAACAGGAAAGTGGGACCCACCTGTGTTTTTGGCCCGGCCCACTATCTTGTTGGGCCGGCCCACTTGCTATATGGTGGACCCCACATACTAAATGGGCCGACCTTTTAATTGGAAAGTGGGACCCACCTGTGTTTTTGGCCCGGCCCACTTGCTATATGGTGGACCCCACACACTAAATGGGCCGGCCCTTTAACAGGAAAGTGGGACCCACCTATGTTTTGGCCCGGCCCACTTGCTTCTTGGGCCGGCCCAGTTGCTGTAAGGTGGACCCCACATGTTAAATGGGCCGGCCCATTTAAGTTTTGACCAGTCAACCTTAGAGGTTAGGCCCGGCCCACGTAACTAATGGACCAGCCCAGCTATATAGTTGACCGGTCAAACTATGTCAGCTGGCCCGGCCCGCTTAAGACGTGGCAGGCCTCGTGTGGGCCTACCATCTACCACGGGGTTTCAGCCGGTTAACGCCGTTAATCGCCGCCACGGGCTGCCACGTGTCGCTTGCATGACGTTAGCAACAACGGGCTCCTAAACACTTGCGCAACGGTCCGATTTTCCGTGGCGGAAGGGCGCCCAAGCGCGACGGACCGAAAAAAACGTCGTTGGACTTTGCCTGACGCAGTTTCCACAACAGAACCCATATCGTCGGGTTAGGCCCATAGGCGACGAAAAATACCGCTTAGCGGACGATTTTGAGACGTTGTCTATCAGAACTTTTCTTGTAGTGCTATGTGCTACTCTAGTGATTTTATTAAAGTAGTCTATTCCTCCTGCACGGTGTAATGGTGACAGTGTGTGCATCGTGTAGTACTTGGCGTAGGTTATGATTGTGATCTCTTGTAGATTATGAAGTTAACTATTGCTATGCTAGTATTGATGTGATCTATGCCTCCTTCATAGTGTGATGGTGACAGTGTGCATGCTATGTTAGTACTTGGTTTAGTTGTGTTGATCTATCATGCACTCTAAGGTTATTTAAACATGAATATCGAATATTGTGGAGCTTGTTAACTCCGGCATTGAGGGTTCGTGTAATCCTACACAATTAGTGGTGTTCATCATCCAACAAGAGAGTGTAGAGTATAGCATTTATCTATTTATTCTGTTATGTGATCAATGTTGAGAGTGTCCACTAGTGAAAGTATAATCCCTAGGCCTTGTTTCCAAATACTGCAATCATCGCTTGTTTACTGTTCTGCTGCATGTTTACCATCAACTGCACGCCAGCAAGCACTTTTCTGGTGCCGTTACTACTGCTCATATTCATTCATACTACTTGTATTTCACTATCTCTTTGCCGAACTAGTGCACCTATACATCTGACAAGTGTATTTGGTGTGTTGGGGACACAAGAGACTTCTTGCTTTGTGATTGCAGGGTTGCTTGAGAGGGATACCTTTGACCTCTTCCTCCCTGAGTTCGATAAACCTTGGGTGATCCACTTAAGGGAAACTTGCTGCTGTTCTACAAACCTCTGCTCTTGGAGGCCCAACACTGTCTACAAGAATAGAAGCACCCGTAGACATCAAGCACTTTTCTGGCACCGTTGCCGGGGAGGAAAGGTAAAAGGCATTCATACTCCGGTCCCAGGTAACTAAGTACTTTTCTGTTGCCATTGTGTGTGTGCTCAAAGCTATTTCCTTCAGATCCTGCAATTGCATCTTTTTGTCTCTTGTTTTTATTTTCACTAGTAAGGCTTAATGGAAGACAACAACAAAATGAGAGATCTTTATGAACTTTATCTTGAATTAGGACATGATGTGTTTGAAGAGAAAATTAAAAAACCCATGGAACTTATGCATGCTAATGGGAATGTTATTAGTATGAATGCTTTGAACACCATTGTTGCTAATGCTATGGAAGAATTTAAGCTTGGGGAGGTCGGTTTTGATGAAAATGATCTCTTTAGCCCTCCGGGTATTGAGGAGAAAGTTTATGTTGATTATGATATGCCTCCCATATATGATGATTATAATGATAGTGGTCTTCTGGTGCCGCCTACTATGGAGAGTAAATTTGATTATGATTATACTATGCCTCCTACACTTGATGATAATAATAATGATAGCTACTTTGTTAAATTTGCTCCCACTACAACTAATAAAATTGATTATGCTTATGTGGAGAGTAATGATACTTTTATGCATGTGAATAAGAATTCTTTATGTGATACTTATATTGTTGAGTTTGTTCATGATGCCTCTGAAAGTTATTATGAGAGAGGAAAATATGGTTGTAGAAATTTTCATGTTACTAAAACACCTCTCTATATGCTGAAATTTTTGAAGTTACACTGGTTTTATCTTCGTATGCTTGTTACTTTGCTCTTCATGAACTTGTTTATTTACAAGATTCCTATGCATAGGAAGCATGTTAGACTTAAATGTGTTTTGAATTTGCTTCTTGATGCTCTCTTTTGCTTCAACTCTTATTTCTTGTGCGAGCATCATTAAAATTGCTGAGCCCATCTTAATGGCTATAAAGAAAGAACTTCTTGGGAGATAACCCATGTGTTTTTTTACTACAGTACTTTGTTTTATATTTGAGTCTTGGAAGTTGTTACTACTGTAGCAACCTCTCCTTATCTTTATTTTATTGCATTGTTGTGCCAAGTAAAGTCTTTGATAGTAAAGTCAATACTAGATTTGGATTACTGCGCAGAAACAGATTTCTTGCTGTCACGAATTTGGGTATGGTTCTCTGTAGGTAACTCAGAAAAATCTGCCTATTTTTTGTGTGATCCTCAGATATGTACGCAACTTTCATTCAATTTGAGCATTTTCATCTGAGCAAGTTAAGTGCCCCTGTAAAATTCGTCTTTACGGACTGTTCTGTTTTGACAGATTCTGCCTTTTATTTCGCATTGCCTCTTTTGCTGTGTTGGATGGATTTCTTTGTTCCATTGACTTCCAGTAGCTTTGGGCAATGTCCAGAAGTGTTAAGAATGATTGTGTCACCTCTGAACATGTGAATTTTTGATTATGCACTAACCCTCTAATGAGTTTGTTTTAAGTTTGGTGTGGAGGAAGTTTTCAAGGGTCAAGAGAGGAGGATGATATATGATCAAGAAGAGTGAAAATTCTAAGCTTGGGGATGCCCCCGTGGTTCATCCCTGCATATTTTAAGAAGACTCAAGCATCTAAGCTTGGGGATGCCCAAGGCATCCCCTTCTTCATCAACAATTTATCAGGTTTCTTCTCTTGAAACTATATTTTTATTCGGTCACATCATATGTTCTTTACTCGGAGCGTCTGTTTGTTTTTGTTTTTTTGAATAAATTCATGCTTGTGTGGGAGAGAGACACGCTCCGCTTTTTCATATGAACACTGGTGTTCTTAGTTCTATCTTTAATGTTCATGGCGGAGTTGAAAACCGCTTCGTTAATTGCTATTTGGTTGGAAACAGAAAATGCTTCATGTGGTAATTGGTATAATGTCTTGAATAATTTGATACTTGGCAATTGTTGTGCTCATATGGATCATGTTTAAGCTCTTGCATCATGTACTTTGTACCCATTAATGAAGAAATACATAGCGCTTGTTAAAATTTGGTTTGCATGAGTGGTCTCTCTAGAGTCTAGATATTTTCTGGTAAAGGTGTTTGAACAACAAGGAAGACAATGTATAGTCTTATAATGCTTGCAATATGTTCTTATGTGAGTTTTGCTGTACCAGTTCATGCTTGTGTTTGTTTCAAATAACCTTGATAGCCTAGCCTTGTATTGAGAGGAATTCTTCTCGTGCATCCAAATCCTTGAGCCAAAAACTATGCCATTTGTGTCCACCATACCTACCTACCACATGGTATTTCTCCGCCATTCCAAAGTAAATTGCTTGAGTGCTATCTTTAAATTTCTATTCTTTATCTTTGCAATATATAGCTCATGGGACAAATAGCCTAAAAACTATTGTGGTATTGAATATGTACTTATGCACTTTATCTCTTATTAAGTTGCTTGTTGTGCGATAACCATGTTTCTGGGGACGCCATCAACACTTTGTTGAATATCATGTGAGTTGCTATGCATGTCCGTCTTGTCTGAAGTAAGGGGGATTTACCACTAGTTGAATGGTTAGAGCATGCATACTGTTAGAGAAGAACATTGGGCCGCTAACTAAAGCCATGAATCATGGTGGAAGTTTCAGTTTTGGACAAATATCCTCAATCTCATATGAGAACATTAATTGTTGCTAATTGCTTATGCATTAAAGAGGAGTCCATTATCTGTTGTCTATGTTGTCCCGGTATGGATGTCTAAGTTGAGAATAATCAAAAGCGAGAAATCCAATGCGAGCTTTCTCCTTAGACCTTTGTACAGGCGGTATAGAGGTACCCCTTTGTGACACTTGGTTAAAACATATGTATTGCAATGATAATCCAGGTAATCCGAGCTAATTAGGACAAGGTGCGGGCACTATTAGTATACTATGCATGAGGCTTGCAACTTGTAGGATATAATTTACATAATGCATATGCTTTATTACTACCGTTGACAAAATTGTTTCTTGTTTTCAAAACCAAAGCTCTAGCACAAATATAGCAATCAATGCTTCCCTCTGCGAAGGGCCATTCTTCTACTTTATTGTTGAGTCAGTTTACCCACTTCTTTCTAGCTTAGAAGCAAACACTAGTGTCAACTGTGCATTGATTCTTACATGTTTACTTATTGCACTTGTTATATTGCTTTATGTTGACAACTATCCATGAGATATACATGTTACAAGTTGAAAGCAATTGCTGAAACTTAATCATCCTTTGTGTTGCTTCAATGCTTTCTACCAAGAATTTATTGCCTTATGAGTTAACTGTTACGCAAGTCTTATTGATGCTTGTCTTGAAAGTACTATTCATGAAAAGTCTTTGCTATATGATTCAGTTGTTTACTCATTGTCTTCATCATTGCTTTGAATCGCTGCATTCATCTCATATGCTTTACAATAATGTTGATCAAGATTATGTTGGTAGCACATCACTTAAGAAATTATCATTGTTATCGTTTACCTACTCGAGGGCGAGTAGGAACTAAGCTTGGGGATGCTTGATACGTCTCAAACGTATCTATAATTTCTTATGTTCCATGCTTGTTTTATGACAATACCTACATGTTTTGTTCACACTTTATATCGTTTTGATGCGTTTTTCGGAACTAACCTATTAACGAGATGCCGAAGTGCCAGTTCCTGTTTCCTGCTGTTTTTGGTTTCAGAAATCCTAGTAAGGAAATATTCTCGGAATCGGACAAAATCAATGCCCAGCATCCTATTTTTCCACGAAGCTTCCAGAACACCCGAGAGCCGCCAGAGGGGAGCCCTGGGGGGGCCACACGCCAGGCCGGCGCGGCCCAGGCCCTGGCCGCGCCGCCCTATTGTGTGGTGGCCCCGTCAGCCTTCCGACTCCGCCTCTTCGCCTATTTAAGCCTCCTCGACCTAAAACCTCGATACGAAAAAGCCACGGTACGAGAAACCTTCCAGAGCCGCCGCCATCGCGAAGCCAAGATCTGGGGGACAGGAGTCTCTGTTCCGGCACACCGCCGGGACGGGGAAGTGCCCCCGGAAGGCTCCTCCATCGACACCACCGCCATCTTCATCAACGCTGCTGTCTCCCATGAGGAGGGAGTAGTTCTCCATCGAGGCTAAGGGCTGTACCGGTAGCTATGTGGTTAATCTCTCTCTCTCTGTGTACCCCAATACAATGATCTCATGAATTGCTTTGCATGATTGAGATCCATATGATGAGCTTTGTAATCTAGATGTCATTATGCTAGTCAAGTGGATTTTACTTATGTGATCTCCGGAGACTCCTTGTCCCACGTGTGTAAAGGTGACAGTGTGTGCACCGTGTGGGTCTCTTAGGCTATATTTCACAGAATACTTATTCACTGTTATGAATAGCATAGTGAAGTGCTTATTTATATCCCTTTATGATTGCAATGTTTTTTGTATCACTATTCATCTATGTGCTACTCTAGTGATGTTATTAAAGTAGTCTATTCCTCCTGCACGGTGTAATGGTGACAGTGTGTGCATCGTGTAGTACTTGGCGTAGGTTATGATTGTGATCTCTTGTAGATTATGAAGTTAACTATTGCTATGATAGTATTGATGTGATCTATGCCTCCTTCATAGTGTGATGGTGACAGTGTGCATGCTATGTTAGTACTTGGTTTAGTTGTGTTGATCTATCATGCACTGTAAGGTTATTTAAACATGAATATCGAATATTGTGGAGCTTGTTAACTCCGGCATTGAGGGTTCGTGTAATCCTACACAATTAGTGGTGTTCATCATCCAACAAGAGAGTGTAGAGTATATCATTTATATATTTATTCTGTTATGTGATCAATGTTGAGAGTGTCCACTAGTGAAAGTATAATCCCTAGGCCTTGTTTCCAAATACTGCAATCATCGCTTGTTTACTGTTCTGCTGCATGTTTACCATCAACTGCACGCCAGCAAGCACTTTTCTGGCGCCGTTACTACTGCTCATATTCATTCACACTACTTGTATTTCACTATCTCTTCGCCGAACTAGTGCACCTATACATCTGACAAGTGTATTTGGTGTGTTGGGGACACAAGAGACTTCTTGCTTTGTGATTGCAGGGTCGCTTGAGAGGGATACCTTTGACCTCTTCCTCCCTGAGTTCGATAAACCTTTGGTGATCCACTTAAGGGAAACTTGCTGCTGTTCTACAAACCTCTGCTCTTGGAGGCCCAACACTGTCTACAAGAATAGAATCACCCGTAGACATCACCTATCATGATCAAGATCGTCTATTTGTAATGCTACATGTTGTGTTTGTTGGGATCCGATGAATATTGAATACTATGTCAAGTTGATTATCAATCTATCATATATGTGTTGTTTATGTTCTTGCATGCTCTCCGTTGCTAGTAGAGGCTCTGGCCAAGTTGATACTTGTGACTCCAAGAGGGAGTATTTATGCTCGATAGTGGGTTCATGCCTCCATTGAATCTGGGACAGTGACAGAAAGTTCTAAGGTTGTGGATGTGCTTTTGCCACTAGGGATAAAACATCGATGCTTTGTCTAAGGATATTTGTGTTGATTACATTACGCGCAATACTTAATGCAATTGTCTGTTGTTTGCAACTTAATACTGGAAGGGGTGCGGATGCTAACCCGAAGGTGGACTTTTTAGGCATAGATGCATGCTGGATAGCGGTCTATGTTCTTTGTCGTAATGCCCTAATTAAATCTCATAGTAGTCATCATGATATATGTATGTGCATCTCTATTTGTCAATTGCCCAACTGTAATTTGTTCACCCAACATGCTATTTATCTTATTGGAGAGACACCACTAGTGAACTGTGGACCCCGGTCCATTCTTTTACATCTGAAATACAATCTACTGCAATCTCTATTCTCTGTTGTTCTTTGCAAACAAACATCATTCTCCACACCATACGTTTAATCCTTTGTTTACAGCAAGCCGGTGAGATTGACAACCTCACTGTTAAGTTGGGGCAAAGTATTGTGATTGTGTTGTGCAGGTTCCACGTTGGTGCCGGAATCCCTGGTGTTGCGCCGCACTACACTCCTTCACCAACAACCTTCACGTGGCCTTCATCTCCTACTGGTTCGATAACCTTGGTTTCTTACTGAGGGAAACTTGCTGTTGTACGCATCACACCTTCCTCTTGGGGTTCCCAACGGACGTGTGCTTCACGCGCCATCAAGCATTTTTCTGGCGCCGTTGCAGGGGAGATCAAGACACGCTGCAAGGGGAGTCTCTCACATCCAATCTCTTTACTTTGTTTATTGTCTTGCTTTACTTTATTTTATTTTCTATCTTGTTTGCTTTCTTTATATCAAAAACACAAAAAAATTAGGTACTTGTTTTACTTTACTTAATTTAGTTTGCTTTACTTATTTTTATTACTGTTAAAATGAATAATCCTGAAAACACTAAGTTGTGTGATTTCATTAGCACCAATAATAATGATTTTATATGCACTCCTATTTCTCCACCTGCTACTACAGCAGAATTTTATGAAATGAAACCTGCTTTACTAAATCTTGTTATGAGAGAGCAATTTTCTGGTGTTAGTACTGATGATGCTGCTGCCCATCTTAATAATTTTGTTGAACTTTGTGAAATGCAAAAGTATAAGGATGTAGATGGGGATATTATAAAACTGAAATTGTTTCCTTTCTCCTTAAGAGGAAGAGCTAAAGATTGGTTGCTATCTTTGCCTAAGAATAGTATTGATTCATGGACTAAATGTAAAGATGCTTTCATTGGTAGATATTATCCTCCTGCTAAAATTATATCTTTGAGAAGTAGCATTATGAATTTTAAGCAATTGGATATGAACATGTTGCCCAAGCATGGGAAAGAATGAAATCTTTGGCGAAGAATTGCCCTACCCATGGACTAACTACTTGGATGATCATCCAAACCTTCTATGCAGGATTAAATTTTTCTTCAAGGAACCTATTGGGTTCAGCTGCTGGATGTACTTTATGTCCATCACTTTGGGTGCTGCAACAAAGCTTCTTGATGATATGATGATCAACTACTCTGAATGGCACACCGAAAGGACTCCTCAAGGTAAGAAGGTAAATTCCGTTGAAGAAACCTCTTCTTTGAGTGATAAGATTGATGTGATTATGTCTATGCTTGTTAATGGTAGATCTAATATTGATCCTAATAATGTTCCTTTAGCTTCATTGGTTGCTCAAGAAGAGCATGTTGATGTGAACTTCATTAAAAATAGTAATTTCAACAACAATGCTTATAGGAATAATTTTGGTAACAACTATAGGCCATATCCTTCTAATAATGGCAATGGTTATGGTAATTCTTATGGTAATTCTTACAACAATAGTAGGAGTGCACCCTCTGGTCTTGAAGTCATGCTTAAAGAATTTATTAGTACACAAATTGCTTTTAACAAATCTGTTGAAGAAAAGCTTGGTAAAATTGATATTCTTGCTTCTAAGGTTGATAGTCTTGCTGCTGATGTTGATCTTTTAAAATTCAAAATTATGCCTAATGAAGATAAAGATATTAATTCATTTGCTACAACAAACGCTATACAAGTTCGAATTAATGACAATATTAGATTGATGGCTGAATTGCATGCTAGGTGGGAAAGAGAAGAAAAAGAAGAAAAACTTGCTAAAGAGAATAATGTAGCTAAAGTTTGGACTATTACGACCACTAGTAATGTTAATGCTTCACATGTTGCTAAACCTCCTACTATCAATGGTAAAATAATTGGTGTTGGCAATGTTTCTACTCCTAGTACAAAGCGTGCAAAATTGCTCAAATCATTAGAAACTGTTTGTGATAAAAGTGCTGAAATTTTTCAGAATGTTGTAGATCATAATGGTTTAGATTTTGATAGTTGTCATATTTCTGAAGTTATTAAGTTCCTACAAAAACTTGCTAGAAGTCCTAATGCTAGTGCTATAAATTTGGCCTTTACAAAACATATTACGAATGCTCTCATTAAAGCTAGAGAAGAGAAATTAAAACTTGAAGCTTCTATTCCTAGGAAGTTGGAAGATGGTTGGGAGCCCATCATTAAGATGAAAGTCAATGATTTTGATTGTAATGCTTTATGTGATCTTGGTGCAAGTATTTCTGTTATGCCTAAGAAACTCTATGATATGCTTGACTTGCCACCATTGAAATATTGTTATTTGGATGTTAATCTTGCTGATAGTTCTATAAAGAAACCTTAGGGGAGGATTGATAATGTTCACATTACGGTTAACAATAACCTTATCCCCGTTGATTTTGTTGTCTTGGATATTGAATGCAATGCATCTTGTCCTATTATTTTGGGAAGACCCTTTCTTCGAACTGTTGGTGCCATTATTGATATGAAGGAAGGAAATATTAAGTATCAATTCCCTCTCAAGAAAGGTATGGAACACTTCCCTAGAAAGAGAATGAAGTTGCCTTTTGATTCTATTATTATAACAAATTATGATGTTGATGCTTCTTCTCTTGATAATACTTGATTTGCACTTTCTGCGCCTAGCTGAAAGGCGTTAAAAAAAGCACTTCTTGGGAGATAACCCATGTATGTTTTTATTACTGTTTTGTTGTGTCTTGGAAGTTGCTACTACTGTAGCAACCTCTCCTTATCATATTGTTGTGCCAAGTAAAGTCTCTGATAGTAAAGTTGATACTAGATTTGGATTTCTGCGCAGAAACAGATTTTTACCTGTCACGAATTTGAGTAGATCTCTCTGTAGGAAACTCGTAAAATGCTGCAAAAATTCATGCGTGATCCTCAGATATGTACGCAACTTTCATTAGTTTTGAGCTTTTTCATCTGAGCCTGTTAAGTGCCTCTAAAAAATTCGTCTTTACGGACTGTTCTGTTTTGACAAATTCTGCCTTTTTTTCGCATTGCCTCTTTTACTGTGTTGAGTGGATTTCTTTGTTCCATTAACTTTCAGTAGCTTTGGGTAATGTCCATAAGTGTTAAGAATGATTGTGTCCCCTCTGAACATGTGAATTTTTGATTATGCACTGACCCTCTAATGAGTTTGTTTTGAGTTTGGTGTGGAGGAAGTTTTCAAGGGTCAAGAGAGGAGGATCATATACTATGATCAAGAAGAGTTAAAAGTCTAAGCTTGGGGTTGCCCCCGTGGTTCATCCCTGCATATTTCAAGAAGACTCAAGCATCTAAGCTTGGGGATGCCCAAGGCATCCCCTTCTTCATCGACAACTTATCAGGTCACTTCTAGTGAAACTATATTTTTATTCCGTCACATCTTATGTGCTTTACTTGGAGCGTCTGTTTGTTTTTGTTTTTGTTTATGTTTGAATAAAATCGGATCCTAGCATTCCTTGTATTGGAGAAAGACACGCTCCGATTTTTCATATGAACACTGGTGTTCTTAGCTTTACTTTTAATGTTCATGGCGGAGTTGAAAACCGCTTCGTTGATTGCTATTTGGTTGGAAACAGAAAAAGCTTCATGTGGTAAATGGTATATGGTCTTGAATAATTTGATACTTGGCAATTGTTTTGAGCTCTCATAGATCATGTTTAAGCTCTTGCATCATGTAGTTTAAACCTATTAGTGGAGAACTACTGTAGAGCTTGTTGAAATTTGGATTGCATGATGGATCTTTCTATGGTCTAGATATTTTCTGGTAAAAGCGTTTGAGCAACAAGGAGACAGTGTAGAGTCTTATAATGCTTGCAATATGTTCTTATGTAAGTTTTGTTGTACCGGTTCATACTTGTGTTTGCTTCAAACTACCTTGCTAGCCAAAGCCTTGTACTGAGAGGGAATACTTCTCGTGCATCCAAAACCTTGAGCCAAAACTCATGCCATTTGTGTCCACCATAACTACCTACTATGTGGTATTTCTCTGCCATTCCAAAGTAAATTGCTTGCGTGCTACCTTTAAAATTTCATTCCTTGTCTTTGCAATACATAGCTCATGGGAAAATAGCTTAAAAACTATTGTCGTATTGAATATGTCGCTTATGTATCTTATTTCGTATAAGTTGCTTGTTGAGCGGTAACCATGTTTCTGGGGACGCCATCAACTGTTAAACCTTTGTTGAATATCATGTGAGTTGCTATGCATGTTCGTCTTGTCTGAAGTAAGGGTGATTTATCATGATTAAATGGTTTGAGTATTGATACGTCTCAAACGTATCTATAATTTCTTATGTTCCATGCTACTTTTTGTACAATACTCACATGTTTTATACACACTTTACATCATTTATATGCATATTCCGGCACTAACCTATTAACGAGATCCCGAAGTGCCAGTTGCTGTTTTCTGCTATTTTTGGTTTCAGAAATCCTACAAAGGAAATATTCTCGGAATTGAACGAAATCAACGCCCAGGGTCTTATTTTTCCACGGAGCTTCTAGAAGACCGAAGAGCATACGAAGTGGGGCCACGAGGTGGCCAGACCATAGGGCGGCGCGGCCAGGGAGGGGCCCGCGCCGGCCTATGGTGTGGGCCCCTCGTCAGCCCTCCGACTCTGCCCTTCTGCCTACTTAAACTCTCCGTCGCGAAAACCCTATTACCGAGAGCCACGATACGGAAATACTTCCAGAGACACCGCCGCCGCCAATCCCATCTCGGGGGATTCAGGAGATCGCCTCCGGCACCCTGCCAGAGAGGGGAATCATCACCGGAGGGCTCTACATCACCATGCCCGCCTCTGGATTGATGTGTGAGTAGTTCATCCTTGGACTATGGGTCCATATCAGTAGCTAGATGGTTGTCTTCTCCTCATTGTGCTATCATGTTAGATCTTGTGAGCTGCCTATCATGATCAAGATCATCTATTTGTAATGCTACATGTTGTGTTTGTTGGGATCCGATGAATATTGAATACTATGTCAAGTTGATTATCAATCTATCATATATATGTTGTTTATGTTCTTGCATGCTCTCCGTTGCTAGTAGAGGCTCTGGCCAAGTTGATACTTGTGACTCCAAGAGGGGGTATTTATGCTCGATAGTGGGTTCATGCCTCCATTGAATCTGGGACGATGTGAAAGTTCTAAGGTTGTGGATGTGCTGTTGCCACTAGGGATAAAACATCAATGCTTTGTCTAAGGATATTTGTGTTGATTACTTTACGCACCATACTTAATGCAATTGTCTGTTGTTTGCAGCTTAATACTGGAAGGGGTGCGGATGCTAACCCGAAGGTGGACTTTTTAGGCATAGATGCATGCTGGATAGCGGTCTATGTACTTTGTCGTAATGCCCTGATTAAATCTCATAGTAATCATCATGATATGTATGCATCTTTATTTGTCAATTGCCCAACTGTAATTTGTAAACCCAACATGCTATTTATCTTATGGGAGAGACACCACTAGTGAACTGTGGACCCCGGTCCATTCTTTTACATCTGAATACAATCTACTGCAATCATTGTTCTCTACTATTCTTCGCAAACAACCATTATCTTCCACACTATACATTTAATCCTTTGTTTACAGCAAGCTGGTGAGATTGACAACCTCACTGTTACCTTGGGGCAAAGTATTTTCATTGTGTTGTGCAGGTTCCACGTTGGCGCCAGAATCTCTGGTGTTGCGCTGCACTACACTCCGTCACCAACGACCTTCACGTGGCCCTTGACTCCTACTGGTTCGATAAACCTTGGTTTCTTACTGAGGGAAAACTTGCTGCTGTACGCATCACACCTTCCTCTTGGGGTTCCCAACGGACGTGTGCTTCATGCGTTATCAAGCTCTTTTTCTGGCGCCGTTGCCGGGGAGATCAAGACACGCTGCAAGGGGAGTCTCTCACATCCAATCTCTTTACTTTGTTATTGTCTTGCTTTACTTTATTTACTGCTTTGTTTGTTTTCTTTATATCAAAAACACAAAAAAATAGTTGCTTTACTTTATTTCATTTGTCTTGTGACGTGGGCATTACCCTTCGGCTAACCAATGTTGCCCTATCCTATATTTCCTAATTGGAGGCCCATGAAGCACTCAATGGCGAGGTGGGCCGCTAGGACGGTGCAGCGGAAGATTCCTTGAAGTACAAGATACGGAAGGAGCCGAACAAGGAAAGTCGGGAGATAGATCTACTGTAAACCTAGTCGTACTCGATTAGACCTCTTGAGACCTGGCCTCCTATATAAAGGCTAGGAGAGGGGCTGTCGAGGGACACAATCAATCTTAGCAACCTTAGCCAACAGAAACTTAAAGCTAGGTTACCCTAGTACTTAGCCATCTCGACGAGATCTCAGCCGAACTATTCGGCACCCCATTGTAACCCATTATCATCATAATCAAGAACAGACAGGCAGGACGTAAGGGTTTTACCTCATCGAGGGCCCCGAACCTGGGTAAATCGCTCTCCCCGCTTGTCTGTGAACCGATGTCTCGTGTCAGCTTGCAGGATTCCATCAACCCTAAGCCCCTATCAGAGGGCATTGCCGAGGAGCACCCTCGACAATTGGCGCCGTCTGTGGGAACCCTGTCGGCACAAGGCAGGTCATCGGCAGATCTAATCATGGCACCGGCGACTTCTCCGGCAACTTCATCAACAACTTCATCGACACCGTCATCGCCAAATCTGGGAAACCCGATTCGGTTCGGCTCCTATGAGTTCACCCCTCACAGCGATTCCTCCCGCTCAAACTTTTCAGATCTACAAGGAAACACGGAGATGACCTTCGGGAGCGTCCACTACAACATCAACGCAGAAGGAATCCTTCGACTGCTGGAATCGCCCACTTCCAGATCGACAAGTCCAAGCGCGACATCATCACTCGACCTTTCGGCTGGACTGACAGGCTCGACGAGTTCGCCCGCGCCTTCGAATCCCCGTTCCGCGTCGTCCATATCGGTAGGATCCGACGATCCCACATCTTCGGAGTTAACTTCGTACTACTGCTTGAACTGCGACACCAGGCACGGGCTGGGATCGAGTGACACGCCGTTCATCTGCAATACCCAGTATTCATCGGGAGAGGACAGTATTGACAGCATCGTCCAAGGAACCACCCGAAGAACGGCACACCATCAAATTTATGTCGCCAACAACACGGGAAACACAAGGCACATAGGAGACGGAGACCATACTCCTCATTCCAGTAGGCGGGGGAGTTTCGAAAACAGCGCCAGCAACCACGACAGCGACTACACGATCGCGAACGAGGAGTGGGCAGCTGCCAGGGCAGCAGTACTCAACAACACACCGCTCCCCGCAGGAACCTCGGTTGGAACACTCAATGTGTATCGCTCTATACTAGAGAAAAACCGGGAGCACCTGTCGAAAGAGCAAGCCACCGTCTATCTGCGGCAGACCAATCCAGCGAACGACGAAGGGGCTCGCAAGGGAGCGCCTCTCGAAACACTCTGGGGGCAGGCAAACACCGGTCGAGGCTATCCAGGCTTTCGGAAGATGACGCTAGAGAAATCACGTCAAACCTAACCAAATCCTTCATAACCACGGACACTGCAGGCATGCCAGGGCCGAAAACCATTGCAGGAACAACAACCAACCTCGCTGCATACCTCATCAACCAGCGCCCTGAAGGATCCATGGCTCAAGCTCATCGAGGCGCTCTGGAAAGTCTCGCGATATTAGGAAATAATGTAGTTCCGCAAAAGGGAAAAACCACGGTACAGGCCAGTGGTTCAAAACATCATGCGAGAGATGCTCGGGATGAAATCACTCAGAGCAGGATCGACAAAGCAAGGCGACGACACGCCGCTAGGAAGGACAACGATAGTGATTCTTCGGATGAGGATCAGGAGTACGACGGCGAACTCAGGGGAGCCGAGTGTTTAAGCTACAAAATCCGCGAGACGATGCCGCCCAAAAAGTTCAAGCCCACTCCTACCGACGCTGCCAAATATGATGGGCAGCAGGAACCAAGATCTTGGATAGACGACTACCTGCAGACCGTGATTCTGCATAAAGGCAACCAGATAGCAGCAATGCAGTGTTTGCAGCTTTACCTGAAGGATTCAGCGCGAGCCTGGCTACGGGTGCTGCCGAAGGGATCCATCAAATCATGCGACGATTTAGTAGACGCCTTCGTTGCCAATTTCCAAGCAACATACAAGAGACCCGTCGGAATTGAAGAGTTACGAAACTGCCAGCAAAAGCAGAAAGAGTCGATGCGCTCATACATCGGGAGATTCACCAAACTTCTAAACGCTGCCGAAGATGTATCTATCGATAGAGCAATCGATGCTTTCAGCGATGGCGTCCGACGTGAAAGTTACATAGAAGAACTCGGACGGAAAAAGCCAAAAACCATAACCAAGTTAATGGAAATCGCCAACAGCTGGGCTGATGGTGAGGACAACGTGTGAAGGCCACGACAGCGCAGTGACGACGAAGATGATGACCAGCCGAAGCAGGACACGGGCGGTCGAAGGGATCGTCACAAGAGAAGGAAGAATCGCAACTATGATGACAACAACCTGGTAGCCGCAGGGTACTCTGATCGGCAGGATGATCGATATGACGATAGAAGAGACGATCGGCAGGAGGCTAATCGGAACAACTCGGGGAACCGCGGCAATTATAAACCACGACAGCAGAGGACTCCCGAACTGCCCTACGCTGAGCAGATCAACGCCCCCTATTACCTGCACTCGTATGTCGATTCTAAGGATGGCAAAACGAAGTCGAGTCACCTGCTCAGGGACTGTCGGTAGTTCCTTGACATGCACAAACTCATCCAGCAGTCAGGCCAGCAGCAGCTACCACCACCACCCCCACCTCCACCACAACATCAAGTTCAGCAGGCTCAACCTCACCAACCCAACGAGGCGTTTCCACCTCTATGGGGGCAGATGAGCATGATCCATAGGACAGGCGTCTCGCGAAGAGAGATGAAGAAGCTCACCAGAGAGATCAACCTGGCAGAAAGCATCATGGCAAACATCCCCGAGTATGTCGAGTGGTCCTCTCAGAACATTACGTTCAGTCGAGCAAATCACCCGATGACCATACCAAAACCAGGACACGCTGCCTTGGTAGTCGAGGCACAAATCGGGGGATTCAAGATGAGCAAAGTCTTCATGGATGGTGGAAGCGGGTTAAATCTGATATTCGTCGACACAATCAAAAGTATGGGGATAACCATGAGGATGCTAGAAGAAACAGACACTTGCTTCCATGGGATCCTTCCAACTGCACCGGGCTACTCTCTTGGCAAAGTTTACCTGAACGTCGTCTTTGGCAAAACCGACAATTTCAGAAAGGAGAAGATCGAGTTTGAAGTAGTGAACTGGGAGTCACAGTATCACGCCATACTCGGGAGACCAGCTTATGCCAAGTTCATGGCTGTGCCGCACTATGCATATCTCAAGCTGAAAATGCCTGGGAACAACGGAACAAACATCACAGTCTATGGAAGTTTCTCACGCTCGGACAATTGTGATCGTGACTTTCAGAGGATTGCTGCGAAGTTTGGGTCACAGCAAGAAATCGTCGACCCCCTGCCCAAGTTGACGTTACAAGAAATCAAGGAAGAAAAAGATGTCAGGGAAACGAAGAAGACGCCAGCCGACCTTGCCCTTAAAGCTTCGATAGCAGAAGCTTCGGCAGAAAAAGCTTCGGCAGCACAAGGTCCGGCAGTTGATGGCACAGAAGGCATAGGAGACAGCAAGGCGCTGGCAACAATTGCCCAGACCCCTGGCGAAATCAACAACGCTGCAGCAACCACTAACGTGGTGAAAAAGCCAGAAGATGAGAAGAACCCCTTCCTTGCTTAAGCAATTTACCAGCATTTCATTGTTTTCCTTTCATTTTAAACAGGGCCTTCCTTTTTACGCCCTCTAGTCTCGTGCTTACGTTATTAATGAGAACTTAAAGCTTCGATCCTTTGTTCAGCATTGCAGTAATCCAAAACGTCTAAAGCCGCATCACTATGCAACATAGTACGTGGTAGAGGATCGTGTTCCAAAGAGAAAAGCCTCTACGAGTGCTAAAAGATACAAAGCAAACAATGATGTTAATCCTTCCCTCTGCTATAGATGCCTCTACGAGTGCCGAAAATAGCAAGAGTTCTGGAAATACACACAACCCACGTTCGATATTTTACTTATGGAGGTATCAAAGAACAACGGGCTCATCGATAGAATCATTGCACCCGAAAAATTCGGGAATGACTGTCGAAACATACATCGGTTGAAAGCAAAGTTGCACATACAACGGGTTTTAGCAAGACCTGCAACACGAGCTGATCACTCAAACGTTTGCTGACCAACGAATACGAAAAAACACTTAAACGAACAATTAAGACTTGTTCCTTCAAAAACTGCCAACGGCAACAACACGGTAAAAGTACATACACATGTATCTACCGAACAAAAAGTTTCGGCTTAACAGTTGGATCAAGTAGCCAAAATAACCTATTTACAAAATGATCCTAATCCTTGAAGTTACCCTTGCGGAGTTTCTCTTTCTTCAGGAACCTTCGAATACTCCTCGAGCTTGTCGACAATTATATTGGCAGGCAGCAACACCTTCGGATACAGAGTATCAAAGTCTCCAACTGCGTTGGCAATGGCCAGCAGATTTGCCGAGGGATAACGTGCAAGCACAAGGGCAAGTGCAAACCTGGCCCCTGCGAAAACTTGCGCCCGCACCAAGTCTCGAATCTTCTTGGCATTTCCGAACTCAGACATCAAAGTCAGCAGCGTAGGGGGAATTGCGTTTAAAGGGAACATCGTCTTCCAAACCACCCTCATAGCTTTGTAGCATTTGTCGAAGAAATGGTGGACTTGCTGAACACGATCCTGAAATAGCGCGACAGCCGAAGCCTTCGAGTGTTCCCGCCAGAAAATCTCTTCGGCTGAGGACAGCTGGGTCAAAGCGTGCACACGCTCGTGAATCCGCTTGTTCTCTTCCGCACGGTTCAGAGCTATGACTGACAAAGGAATAAATAGAGGATCAGACAAGGAGTTGTTGACAAAAGGGCACAGGGATCAGCAAACTTACAGTTCAAACTCTCGGTAGCTTTATGCAGCTCAGTAGGAGCATACCGCTCCACTTCGGCTGCAATCTCGCTCTTCTTATTGACAATAGCAGCTAAGGCATAAGTACTGCGCAGGTCCTTTTCCATCTGAGTGATCCGATCCTTCATACGCTGGATCCGATCACCTTCAGGAAGAGTACCCGAAGAGTCGTCGACAAATCAGGGCACTGGGAAAACCTGCAGGAAATAGCGTTAAAAGGAATGACGGATATGGTGAAGATGAGCACCCGAAGAAACTCCCATCGGGAGAAGTGCAAGTAAAAATATCATAATGAAGGTGTGCTAGCAACATTGCTAGCACGGAGTTTATTACAAGCATAAGTTCTGCAGTAGAACAATGTTTCACATCAGCTTGAAGATAAATTTGTTACAAAAATCAAGGGGCCTGGGTCTGAGTCGATAAACTAGGACCAGCCGATGACTTCCTTGACGAAACCAGCTCAAGGAGCTAGCGAGCGCAAGTAAGGGCAGACGATTTAAAGGCGCTTAAGTCAACAAATTGCCCGTCTTGCTCTTTTGGCAGTTCCTTAGTCATTTCTTCGATGTCACCCTTAAAGCCGTAACCCATCATAAGCTGGAAGGCAAGGAGGGCACCATAGGTGCGCGAAGTACGCTTGAATACCTCGATAACCTCCTTGGTGTCAACCGCGAAGGCATCGATCAGCTGCCCCAGGGTTTTGTCCTGCTTGATCTTGGGGAAAATCATCAAGTGCATCCGCGCCAGGGCACCTTTTCCCTTCTCAAGAAGCTCCCGCGTAAGCTGGTGGGAGGCGAGAGCCATCGACACACCATTTGCCGGAGATTTTTTTGGAACTTTGTCCAAGACAGCAACAGGAATGTTGGCGGCTTCTGCAAGAAAATGAATTGGAAAAGATCATTGTTAAAGAAATGAATTCATAAGAATAATAATCGACAAAGGTATATGAAAGAGCTTACCAAGTAAAGCCAAAGAAGATTGACGCAGGAGCTCATCCTTTTCAGCTGCCCGAGCTTCCTCCTCTTTTAGCCTTTCCTTCAGTTTGCCCAGCTCCTCTTTCAGGGAGTCGACCTCCTGGCGAGCCGTGGCAGCCTTTTTGATGGCGCCGTCCAACTTCGAAGAGGAAGATTTAACTTCCTCCTGCAGTCGAACATTGTCCGCTTCCAGAGAGGTAAATTGAGAGGCAAAGACCTCCAACGAAGATATGACACCTGGCAGGTCCTTAGAGAAGAAAGATGTGTAAACAAAGAATCATTAAGCAAAGAATGCACCAGGAAAATTTAAGTCAAAAAGGGACTTACAGATGGAGGAGTCACGGCGGTGGCAGCTGAAGGAACATTTTTCCCCTTAGAAAGGGAGGAAGCTGTTGATGCCTGGGCAGTGGGAGCTGACTTAGGGGCCGAAGCCTCGGAAGCAGCAACGTCCGGCGGAGCAGCACCAGACTTGGCCTTTTTAGATGGAGGCTCAATGATACCTTCGTCACTGAAAAAAGAAATGATCGACAGAAGTTATAAGGAGAATGCAAGAAGTAAGAGGACAAACTGTGGTACCATGGAAGATGGTGCTTACATGTCGAAGAGATCATCTTCGTCGGCAAAACTGCCGGCCGATCTCTTCGCAGGCGAAGCCTTGGTCGCCTCCACAACTGCATTAACAAAGGCATCATGATCAGCGTTATCATCACGCACTGATCCCTCTGTGTCGCAAGCGTCATCGGCTGAAGGAGGAAGTTCGGTGTGAACAGTTTCGGAATCTATTGGATCATCGTGATCGCTCTCTGGACCTGTATGCCCGACAGTGTGAAGGTCAACGGGTACTGAAGAACCTCTCCCCTCAGAAGTATCATTTGGCGAATCGTGCAAATCTCCAGGGACTATGGGGATCTATCGAAAAGAAAAACGAATAAGAACATTGGTAATTATGTTGACTAAGTAAAAGTAACATGATAAGGATTTGAAAAAGGAAAGTTGCCTCTGGTGGCGGATGATCGGCATCAAGAGGAGTGTAGGAAGATGTCAATGGGATCGAGTCTTCTTGACTAAAGAAAGTAAGGCGTCGGACTTCATCGAGCAGTTCCTTTTCCGATAGTTCGGCAGCATTAACCCTGGTCTCATCCTTTGGGCCTGAGTACAACCACATCGGACGAACTCTGGCCATGACTGGTTGGACTCAACGTTTCAGAAACACTGCTGCCACCTCTGTGCCGACCATGGTTTGGCCATCTGCCTCTTTGATTCGAAGAAATCTGGTAAATAATTCATCGGCTGCTACTTTTTCTTCGGGTGAGAGAATGTTCTTCCAGGAATTCTTAGGCTTGGCTTCAAGAACGTCGTCAAAGCGAGGAAGCTGGGATTCGGGTGACAAGGAGTCCTTGACGTAAAACCATTTCAGTCTCCACCCTTGCACAGACTCTCTCATTGGGAAATTGAAGTAATTAACATCCGAACGAGCTACGAACCCTACCCCTCCGGTGACAAAGGATCCATTACTACTGCTGTATCTCTTCACATAGAAGATCTTTTTCCACAGCCCAAAATGAGGTTTGATGCCCAGAAATGCCTCGCAAAGGGTGATGAACACAACAACGTGGAGGATTGAGTTGGGAGTGAGTTGCCATAATTGGATCTCATAAGCTTGCAAGAGATGGAGGAGGAATTCATAAGCGGGGAGCGAAAGACCCCGATAAAGGAATGACAAGAACATCACGGTAAAGCCAGCAGGGGGATTAGGCCGAGAAATCGCACCTTGAAAGATCACATTCCCCTCGTCAGAGGAGATTAATCCCAGGCTTCGGGATCTCTTCTCGTCACGCTTGGTGACGGTGGATGCTATCCAATCTCCGGGCTTGGCCACCGAACTTGGTGGCGCTGGCGGCGCCGGAGTTGGGGGAGGAGCGTTCGGAGCGCTCCCCTTCGGAAGAGAAGAGGAGGACTTGGCGGCGGCGCCTCCGCTAGTGGAACTGGCGGCGGCAGCAGGATTCTTCTTCTTCACCATTGTGCGATCTGGGGAAGATTGGAAAAGCAGTGGTGGCGGCGCAGCAGCAGCAAAGGGAGGAAGAAGGAGAAGAATGAGAAGATGTTACGGAAAATGTGGGAGAAGATTAGGGATTTCTCGCCCTTTGAAGATTTTAAGGAGAAATTGAGAGCTGTGTAGGAACGTGTCGTTGCCACCGGTTCATTCAGTGGATCTTTTCAATTAAAGATTGCGGAAATCGAGGAGACGCCTTGGTGACTGTGCGAAAAGGGCCAGACAAAGAAAGGGTAGGCCCAGCAGGTCATGTCCTGTCAGTCAAAATCAAGATATTAGTAAAGCGTCATCGATGACGTCATGCTCAAATCATTCGAAGAAATGAGAAGGTATCAGATGATCAACTTGAGTCCACGCACGGATTGCCAGCATCCGCACCTGGACTCGGGGCTACTCCCATCGGGAGCGCCGACGCGCACCCGACAAAATGAGGACTCAAAGAAAGTGGAAAGAAGGCCTTGCAAGAAGAGAAAATTGTTCAACTCGAGTCTGCACCCGGTTGCCAGCACCCGTGCCCAGACTCGGGGGCTACTCCCATCGGGAGCGCTGGACGCGCACCCGACAGAACTTTTTTCGCACTCCAGGATCATGCCCGGGGACGTGATTCTCTGTAGGGAAACGTTGTTTTGCCATCGGCAGTTAACCAGCAAAAGTTGGGCACGTTACTCATTATCCCCCTTGCATGAGAAAAATATATCGGATGACCTACGAAGACTTGCAGAAAAACTTCGACAGAGAAAAATGTTCGAGTGGTACAACTTGAGTCTACGCACGGATTGCAAGCATCCGTACCTAGACTCGGGGGCTACTCCCATCGGGAGCGCTGACGCGCACCCGACAGATGAAGATGATGCAGATTCAAGAAGAACAAGAACAATCGAGGAAAAGAGCATTGGGTGGAGGCATGTTTTAGTCTCTACCCGAACTACCTTCGGCTAGACACTCGGGGGCTACTGACGTGGGCATTACCCTTCGGCTAACCAATGTTGCCCTATCCTATATTTCCTAATTGGAGGCCCATGAAGCACTCAATGGCGAGGTGGGCCGCTAGGACGGTGCGGCGGAAGATTCCTTGAAGTACAAGACACGGAAGGAGCCGAACAAGGAAAGTCGGGAGATAGATCTACTGTAAACCTAGTCGTACTCGATTAGACCTCTTGAGACCTGGCCTCCTATATAAAGGCTAGGAGAGGGGCTGTCGAGGGACACAATCAATCTTAGCAACCTTAGCCAACAGAAACTTAAAGCTAGGTTACCCTAGTACTTAGCCATCTCGACGAGATCTCAGCCGAACTATTCGGCACCCCATTGTAACCCATTATCATCATAATCAAGAACAGACAGGCAGTACGTAAGGGTTTTACCTCATCGAGGGCCCCGAACCTGGGTAAATCGCTCTCCCCGCTTGTCTGTGAACCGATGTCTCGTGTCAGCTTGCAGGATTCCATCAACCCTAAGCCCCTATCAGAGGGCATTGCCGAGGAGCACCCTCGACATCTTGTTTGCTTTCTTTATAACAAAAACACAAAAAAATTAGTTACTTGCATTTACTTTATTTACCTTTTGTTTATTTCATCATGTTTCATCCTAAGTTCACTCTGAAAGATATACCGGTAGGGCAAGGATCTATCATTTGAAGAGATAATATAGAAGATTTTTTCACTCATGTTAGTATGGTTGAAGATTTTGAAGATAGACACTTGGTAAAAGTTGTTCCTACTTATAAAAGAGCTACTGCCTCTTTTGTACACATGTTGGAAACTAGATTCGTTAATCTCAATCCTATAATGCAACATATGTTTCTTACACTCTTTGATATGGAAAGGGGAGAAAAAAGAGAGATTTTGTTTTAGAAGTCCTCCTTAGAGAATTTGGTGATATAGCTAAAGAATCTAGAAAAGTTTTTATTAAGTATAAGAGGCTTGGATTTTATACCGATTTTGCAAAAACACTTGAAAAAATGGACATGGATAGATTAAAGTACACTAATAACATCAATGATGAGGGGGAGATTAAAGTACCAATACCTCATAAACTCATGGGAATGCATGAAGCTCTAGAAAATAATGATGCTTGGCTTGTTCCTGAAAATTTGTTTGATGAGGATAGTAAGCCTAGGAGCAACAAAAGAGGAGTTACTTATATAGACAAGATACAATGCATTGTTGAGAAAACTCCCAACTCCCCTGGTAATAATGTTGATGCTTCATCTCTTGATAATACTTGATTCACACTTTCTGCGCCTAGCTGAAAGGCGTTAAAGAAAAGCGCTTATGGGAGACAACCCATTATTTTACTTCTGCACTTTTGTTTTATATTTGAGTCTTGGAAGTTGTTACTACTGTAGCAACCTCTCCTTATCTTTATTTCATTGCATTGTTGTGCCAAGTAAAGTCTTTGATAGTAGGGTTGATACTAGATTTGGATTACTGCGCAGAAACAGATTTCTTACTGTCACGAAATTGAGCAGCCCTGTCTGTAGATAACTCAGAAAAATCTGCCAATTTACGTGTGTGATCCTCAGATATGTACGCAACTTTCATTAAATTTGAGCTTTTTCATCTGAGCAAGTTAAGTGCCCCAGAAAAATTCGTCTTTACGGACTGTTCTGTTTTGACAGATTCTGCCTTTTATTTCGCATTGCATGTTTTGCTATGTTTGATGGATTCCTTTGTTCCATTAACTTCCAGTAGCTTTGTGCAATGTCCAGAAGTGTTAAGAATGATTATGTCACCTCTGAATATGTGAATTTTTGATTATGCACTGACCCTCTAATGAGTTTGTTTTGAGTTTGGTGTGGAGGAGGTTTTCAAGGATCAAGAGAGGAGGATGATACAATATGATCAAGAAGAGTGAAAAGTCTAAGCTTGGGGATGCCCCCGTGGTTCATCCCTACATATTTCAAGAAGACTCAAGCATCTAAGCTTGGGGATGCCCAAGGCATCCCCTTCTTCATCGACAACTTATCAGGTCACCTCTAGTGAAACTATATTTTTATTCAGTCACATCTTATGTGCTTTACTTGGAGCGTCTGTTTGCTTTTATTTTTGTTTTTGTTTGAATAAACTCAGATCCTAGCATTCTTTGTATGGGAGAGAGAGACACGCTCCGCTGTTTCATATGAACACTGGTGTTCTTAGCTTTACTTTTAATGTTCATGGCGAAGGTTGAAACTGCTTCGTTCATTGTTATATGGTTGGAAACAGAAAATGCTTCATGTGGTAATTGGTATATTGTCTTGAATAATTTGATACTTGGCAATTTTTGTGCTCAAATAGATCATGTTTAAGCTCTTGCATCATGTACTTTGTAGCTATTAATGAAGAACTACCATAGAGTTTGTTGAAGTTTGGTTTGCATGATTGGTCTCTCTAGAGTCTAGATATTTTCTGGTGAAGTGTTTGAACAACAAGGAAGACAGTGTAGAGTCTTATAATGCTTGCAATATGTTCTTATGTAAGTTTTGCTGTACCGGTTCATACTTGTGTTTGCTTCAAACAACCTTGCTAGCCAAAGCCTTGTACTGAGAGGAAATACTTCTCGTGCATCCAAATCCTTGAGCCAAAAACTATGCCATTTGTGTCCACCATACCTACCTACTACATGGTATTTCTCTGCCATTCCAAAGTAAATTACTTGAGTGATATCTTTAAAATTTCATTCCTTGTCTTTGCAATACATAGCTCATGTGAAAATAGCCTTAAAAACTATTGTGGTATTGAATATGTTGCTATGTATCTTATTTCTTATAAGTTGCTTGTTGAGCGGTAACCATGTTTCTGGAGACGCCATCAACTATTACACCTTTGTTGAATATCATGTGAGTTGCTATGCATGTTCGTCTTGTCTCAAGTAAGGGCAATTTATCATGATAAAATGGTTTGAGTATGCATATTGTTAGAGAAGAACATTGGGGATGCTTGATACGTCTCAAACGTATCTATAATTTCTTATGTTCCATGCTACCTTTATGACAATACTCACATGTTTTATACACACTTTACATCATTTATGTGCATTTTCCGGCACTAACCTATTAACGAGATGCCGAAGCGCCAGTTGTTGTTTTCTGCTGTTTTTGGTTTCAGAAATCCTACAAAGGAAATATTCTCGGAATTGGACAAAATCAACGCCCAGGGTCTTATTTTTCCACGGAGCTTCCAGAAGACCGAAGAGCATACGAAGTGGGGCCACAAGGTGGCCAGACCATAGGGCGGCGCGGCTAGGGAGGGGCCCGCGCCGGCCTATGGTGTGGGCCCCTCGTCAGCCCTCCGACTCTGCCCTTCCGCCTACTTAAACTCTCCGTCGCGAAAACCCTATTACCGAGAGCCACGATACGGAAATACTTCCAGAGACGCCGCCGCCGCCAATCCCATCTCGGGGGATTCAGGAGATCGCCTCCGGCACCCTGCCGGAGAGGGGAATCATCACCGGAGGGCTCTACATCACCATGCCCGCCTCCGGATTGATGTGTGAGTAGTTCATCCTTGGACTATGGGTCCATATCAGTAGCTAGATGGTTGTCTTCTCCTCATTGTGCTATCATGTTAGATCTTGTGAGCTGCCTATCAAGATCATCTATTTGTAATGCTACATGTTGTGTTTGTTGGGATCCGATGAATATTGAATACTATGTCAAGTTGATTATCAATCTATCATATATAGGTTGTTTATGTTCTTGCATGCTCTCCGTTGCTAGTAGAGGCTCTGGCCAAGTTGATACTTGTGACTCCAAGAGGGGGTATTTATGCTCGATAGTGGGTTCATGCCTCCATTGAATCTGGGACAAGGATGAAAGTTCTAAGGTTGTGGATGTGTTGTTGCCACTAGGGATAAAACATCAATGCTTTGTCTAAGGATATTTGTGTTGATTACATTACGCACCATACTTAATGCAATTGTCTGTTGTTTGCAACTTAATACTGGAAGGGGTGCGGATGCTAACCCGAAGGTGGACTTTTTAGGCATAGATGCATGCTGGATAGCGGTCTATGTACTTTGTCGTAATGCCCTGATTAAATCTCATAGTAATCATCATGATATGTATGCATCTTTATTTGTCAATTGCCCAACTGTAATTTGTTCACCCAACATGCTATTTATCTTATGGGAGAGACACCACTAGTGAACTGTGGACCCCGGTCCATTCTTTTACATCTGAATACAATCTACTGCAATCATTGTTCTCTACTATTCTTCGCAAACAACCATTATCTTCCACACTATACATTTAATCCTTTGTATACAGCAAGCCGGTGAGATTGGCAACCTCACTGTTACGTTGGGGCAAAGTATTTTGATTGTGTTGTGCAGGTTCCACGTTGGCGCCGGAATCCCTGGTGTTGCGCCGCACTACACTCCGTCACCAATGACCTTCACGTGGCCCTTGACTCCTACTGGTTCGATAAACCTTGGTTTCTTACTGAGGGAAAACTTGCTGCTGTACGCATCACACCTTCCTCTTGGGGTTCCCAATGGACGTGTGCTTCACGCGTTATCAAGTATGCATATTGTTAGAGAAGAACATTGGGCCACCAACTAAAGCCATGTATCATAGTGGAAGTTTCAGTTGGACATTAATCCTCAATCTCTTATGAGAATATTATCTGTTGTTGAATGCTTAAGCATTAAAGAGGAGTCCATTATCTGTTTTCTATGTTGTCCCGGTATGGATGTCCTCAAGTTGAGATCTATCAAAACTGAGAAATCAAATGCGATCTATCTCCTTAGACCTTTGTACAGGCTGCATAGAGGTACCCCTTTGTGACACTTGGTTGAAACATATGTAATGCAATGATAATCCATGGAAATCCAAGCTAATTAGGACAAGGTGCGAGCAATATTGGTATTCGATGCATGAGGCTTGCAACTTATAAGAGGTTTTATGCATAACACATATGAATTATTACTACCGTTGACAAAATTGTTTCCATGTTTTCAAAATAAAAATCTCTAGCACATGAGTAATCCATGCTTCCCTCTGCGAAGGGCCTTTCTTTTACTTTATGTTGAGTCAGTTTACCTACTTCTTTCTATCTTAGAAGCAAACACTTGTGTCAACTATGTGCATTGATTCTTACATGTTTACTTATTGCACTTGTTATATTCCTTTATGTTGACAACTATCCATGAGATATACATGTTACAAGTTGAAAGCAATTGCTGAAACTTAATCATCCTTTGTGTTGCTTCAAAACCTTCTATTAAGAATCTATTGCTTTATGAGTTAACTCTTATGCAAGACTTATTGATACTTGTCTTGAAAGTACTATTCATGAAAAGTCTTTGCTATTTGATTTAGTTGTTTAGTCATTATCTTTACCATTGCTTCGAATCACTTCATTCATCTCATATGCTTTACAATAGTATTGATCAAGATTATGATAGTAGAATGTCACTTCAGAAATTATCCTTGTTATCATTTACCTACTCGAGGGCGAGTAGGAACTAAGCTTGGGGATGCTTGATACGTATCAAACGTATCTATAATTTCTTATGTTCCATGCTAGTTATATGACAATACTCACATGATTTATATACACTTTATATCATTTTGATGCATTTTCCGGCACTAACCTATTAACAAGATGTCGAAGCGCCAGTTCCTGTTTTCTGCTGTTTTTGGTTTCAGAAATCCTACACAGGAAATATTCTCGGAACTGGACAAAACAAAAGCCCACGGTCTTATTTTGCACGGAGCCTTCCAGAAGTCCGAAGAGGAGACGAAGAGGGGCGACGAGGCAGCCACACCCTAGGGGGGCGCAGTCCCACCCTTGGGCACGCCGCCCTATGGGGTGGGCCCCTCGGGCGCCTCCCGACTCGGCCCCTTCGCCTATAAATTCTCTTCGTCGCGAAAACCCTATCACCGAGAGCCACGATACGAGAAAAGTTCCAGAGACGCCGCCGCCGCCGCCGCCAATCCCATCTCGGGGGATTCAGGAGATCGCCTCCGGCACCCTGCCGGAGAGGGGAATCATCACCGGAGGGCTCTAGATCACCATGCCCGCCTCCGGACTGATGCGTGAGTAGTTCATCCTTGGACTATAGGTCCATAGCAGTAGCTAGATGGCTGTCTTCTCCTCTTGTGCTATCATGTTTAGATCTTGTGAGCTGCCTATCATGATCAAGATCGTCTATTTGTAATGCTACATGTTGTGTTTGTTGGGATCCGATGAATATTGAATACTATGTCAAGTTGATTATCAATCTATCATATATGTGTTGTTTATGTTCTTGCATGCTCTCCGTTGCTAGTAGAGGCTCTAGCCAAGTTGATACTTGTGACTCCAAGAGGGATTATTTATGCTTGATAGTGGGTTCATGCCTCCATTGAATCTGGGACAGTGACAGAAAGTTCTAAGGTTGTGGATGTGCTGTTGCCACTAGGGATAAAACATCGATGCTTTGTCTAAGGATATTTGTGTTGATTACATTACGCACAATACTTAATGCAATTGTCTGTTGTTTGCAACTTAATACTAGAAGGGGTATGGATGCTAACCCGAAGGTGGACTTTTTAGGCATAGATGCATGCTGGATAGCGGTCTATGTTCTTTGTCGTAATGCCCTAATTAAATCTCATAGTAGTCATCATGATATATATATGTGCATCTCTATTTGTCAATTGTCCAACTGTAATTTGTTCACCCAACATGCTATTTATCTTATTGGAGAGACACCACTAGTGAACTGTGGACCCCGGTCCATTCTTTTACATCTGAAATACAATCTACTGCAATCTCTGTTCTCTGTTGTTCTTTGCAAACAAACATCATTCTCCACACCATACGTTTAATCCTTTGTTTACAGCAAGCCGGTGAGATTGACAACCTCACTGTTAAGTTGGGGCAAAGTATTGTGATTGTGTTGTGCAGGTTCCACGTTGGCGCCGGAATCCCTGGTGTTGTGCCGCACTACACTCCTTCACCAACAACCTTCACGTGGCCTTCATCTCCTACTGGTTCGATAACCTTGGTGTCTTACTGAGGGAAACTTGCTGCTGTACGCATCACACCTTCCTCCTGGGGTTCCCAACGGACGTGTGCTTCACGCGCCATCAGCGTCACGCTTGGAGCCGACGGCGCCGTGGCCGATGGGATTGGCATTCTCCTTGTCCATCTCGCCGGCAGAGGACAGGGAGAGGGAGAGGGTTTTTTGCTTTGGAGAAGATGATGGGACGTGAGAGAGGCGGCATTGCGTGGGCGAGTGAGAGTGACAGAGATAGTGGGAGGAGGCGTCTATAAAGGCGAGGGGTGGTTAATGAGACCCGCGTCCTACGCGTCCACCGCTGCACGTCTGCACGTCTTGGACTTCTGCAATATGACACGCGTCCATGATTGCACGTCTTCGACTTCTGCACTGCGACCCGCGTCTACGCGTCAACAATTGCATGTCTTCCATTTCTGCACCGCAACACGCGTCCTCGAGTCTAACCCTGGAAATTTAGATATACTCAGGTATAACCTCGAGTCATATACTAGCATTTTTTGTGTGCTCAGTTTTCCCCTTGAGTGCTAATACTGGCTAGTGCAATATGCTCAGTTTTACCCTCAAGTGGCTGGTCAACAGACAATCAACAAATGGGATTAACTAGTTAAATGAGTCATTTAATGTGCAAAAAATTTCGAAAAATAGTGGCACATACTCATGGAGTCTCTACCACAAATTGCCAGTTCTCAAAACATAGATAAGTCATAGATAAATCAAGTTTTACCACAAATTGCCACTTCTCAAAGGCCTTCTCAAATCACCTAGTAGCTATGAAGGTGCATGGTTTTCCACAATAAGCCCTTCCCAACACAGCTTTCCCCAAAACATACTTTGTCTAAATGAGGCTACAATTCTCAAACTCATGTATATTTGTATTGCAAATAGTTTGAGGTAGGCCAAGATGGGTTTCATTGTACAAAACACGCATTTTCCATTTTTAAATCTCATATTTGAATCCCTTAGTATGTTTATTACACAGGTGCCCTTGGTTTCTTGATACTACTCAGGTTTGCCCTCTCCCTCCACAAATTCTCGCAGACGTGCAACATTGCCCTGATTGGTCTAGCCCATGTCACGCGGATCGTGCCCGCCGACCGTTGATCGTATGATCTAACGGGCAGGATAACCCCTCTCTCTCTCTGTCGGCGGTTACCTTCCACTCTCTAAGTATGCTAAAGGGCGATTTTCTGTATTCATTTTCACGCGCTAAAAATTATAAACTCTTTTAGGCATTACTTTTCACGCAAAAAATGATAAACCATCACCGATTTGTTGTAGCCATTAATTTTCATGCAAAAATGATAAACCATCACCGATTTGTTGTAGCCATTAATTTTCACGAAAAAATGATAAACCATCACCGATTTGTTGTATCCATTACTTTTCACGCAAAAAATCTGCCTATCTTTGTATAGAAGGTAGAAAAAAATCCCTTTTGAGAAGGTCGAAAAAACCTAACTTGTTACAAAAGCTGGTTTCAGTGACACCTAACCAAATTTGGCATACATGATGCCATATCTATAACAACAAGGAATATCTAAAAGGGAAAGTTTCAAAAAATTTGAAATTTAGGGCGAAAATGATGCCATACATGATGCTGCTTTTCGAGGTTTTGACCTAAAAATCAATTGGGTATTATAAAGGGAAATAAAAAGTTCGAAAAATGTAAAAACGAAACAATCTATCTATCTATGTATAGAAGATCAACTGTATGAAATTTGAGGTCATTTAGAGAATGTAGAAAAAATCACCTTGTTAGAAAAGCTGGTTTCAGTGAGACGAAACGGCATGCGTTTAAGCAAAGTGATTTTTTCGAACATCTCCAAATGACCCCAAATTTGCCATACATGATGCCATACGTGTAACAACAAGGAACCCTATCTAAAAAGTGTCAAAAAAGTTTGCCCAACCGTATAGCTCTATCAAAAAGAACCTCACCATGGCGCTAGTATAATTTTAGGCTTAGTTACAAACTTTCGTTACCTAACCTTCAACATGAAACTTGTTTCAAATCACTTTTGGCGTACAAGAAACAAATCCCACCTTGATTCGAGCACCACAGCCTCCAAACTATGCCGATGCCGATATCGGCATGGTCAGAACGACTATGCTCATCGCCACTGCTAGGTCACCGTCGGGATGCACCGTCAATCCCGTCCCCTCATCCGATCACTGACACACCAGAGATACCGCCGAGGCCAATGCCGAACGTACATGCTGATGCCTATGCCGAACATGCATGCACGCCGCTGTGGGCACGGCCACGCCGCCCCGCTATGCTGGACGCCACAGACCACCGCAAGGTCTTTCCCTTCGCCACCACACTCTTCTAGCACCCATCTATACACGCCAGAAAGGAGAGACACTAGTTTTCTCTACATTGCTCGCGTTCGTGTCGGACACGGTCAGTCAAAGTTTTGAGATAGTCGTCGACCATTTCTTCTCTTCTTTGCATGGTTAAACGCGTCTAGTTCATATCTATCTAATGCATCTGGTCTCGCCTCATGCAGTTCTTTGTGGACGTCGATCTCATCTCGGCACCCCGCAGGCCACCTCCTCCGTGCCATCGCTGTAGAGCTCCGTTTAAAAATCTATTCCTACCCGTGTATTGCCCCTTGTATCAGCGCCATGGCCCACTTTTCATTCGATATACCGAAGCCCCACTCGTGCGCGTTTTGGTTAGGGATACACCGATGCTTACGGTCAAACAAAGATGGATGGTCTGACGTGTCTTTGCGGGCTCTACGTGGCCCCACTAGTCAGAAGATAACGGTCAACCGTCGGGCAACCGGCCGTTACAGCACCTGTGATGGTTTCAGACAAGGTCTTGGGGAAAACTGAGGAAAAACTAAGGAGCTGGGGAAAACTGAGCACAACTAAGGAACCGAGGGCACGAAAATAGAAATCCCCTCCTTTTATAGCTGCGCGAGGTGGCCGAGGGTGCTGGCGAGGTCGACGGTGGCACGGCGTCTTTGAGGCGCGAAGGGGCAAGGCGAGGTGCACGTGCGGTAGGCGACGTCTAGGCGATGATGAACGTCTAGCTAGCGCTGCAAAGGAGTGACAGGATTGATCGGGCGCGTGCAATGAGTGCCGCAGTACTGGCGGGCAAACTCCAGTGAGGATGACGGCGATGTTGCCTCCGCGTGCACTTGAGCGTGTCTAGGAGCAAGAGGGGATGGAGGCGATGCTCGATGCAAAGATAGGGCTGCAGGGGAGGACGGAGGCGACGGGTCGAGTGGCGGCTCTGGCGCGTCCAGTACGCGGTGAGCGCGCGTGCTGGCACGGTTCTGGGCGGTCTGGGTGCGCTCTGGCCTGGCCAATGCCAGCCTCTTGCGTGCCAGAGCCGTGCACCGTGATGATCAACAAGGTCAGGGGCATCTCCAGGACAAGGTAAAAGGAAGAGGAGAGGAGCAGAGAAAGAGGGGGCATGCTGGCCAGCATGAGCATGGCATGGCAGAGAAAGGGCACTCTCCTCACTTTAATCAGCAAGGGCAAGGACATGGCTTGATGCAGGAGACACAGAGGAGCACTTATCATCTCAGAACTAAAGTGATTTAGGCTAAAATCTGCTGTGTAAAAGGGTGTGTGATCAAACCAGAATGTTGCCTGCCAGGTGTTCGACACAATAGCCGCATGAAGAAAATATTTGAATTTTTCAAATCTTTTTGGTGGAGTTGATTTGAATAATTAATGGAGTAGAATGGTGGTGGTGGTGTGCAATTTGGTGCTGGTTTGCAAAATTTGAAAAAGTGTATGATCTACACTTTGCTTTATGGTTGCAACTTGTCTCCTCTATCATGGTCAAACTAGGCAGAGTCAACCATGGTGGTCAACAACAAAAATGTTCACCTTGATATGGTCTTGGATGAGGTGGAAAGAGTTAGCCAGGTTTAGTTTAAGAATCTTCCAAACCAGAGGCTCAAAGTAGGCATGATGATAAAAAGGAGCAAAGTGACCATTATCATATGTGAGTGGAATTTGATTTTTCCTTTGATTTGATTTGTGTTTCTTAGATGCAAAAGTGTTTGTTATTGATATAAAAGTGTTTCACAAGCAAAGGCACAAGCAATGGTGGCCTTGGTTGAGGATTTGCAAAGTTGGCCAAAGTGTATGTGAGTGAAATTGCATTTTTCTCATTTATTTTATTTCTCGCTATTTGATTTGGTTTTTCTTGATTCCAAAGTGATTCTTATTTGTTTAGGAACATTTCCAAACCATTGAAACAATTCCAAAAGGCCTAGTTCAAATATTTGCAAAAATGGCCATAAATACATAAGAGGTGAAATTCCAATTTTCCCTAATCTTCTATTTTGTTCCCCTTTCTTTACTTGGGCATGGTCTAGGGTCCATTTAGGGTTAGATTAGGTTTAGAGATGGTTTCAAACCATTTGGGTAGAGTACGAGGGAATAGGGCAAGATTTGGTAATATGGCTATGTGTCACATATGCCTCTATGCAAAGTTTATTTTATTTTTGTTTCTCACTTGAATTAGTTGGTAAGTACTAGGTTAGGTTTGTTGAGGTTTTCAAAATATCTAAACAAGGTAGAAAAGCCTAGGTAAAAGTTTTACCAAAAATAGCCATAGGCACATAGGCCCTTTTCTTATTTAATTTCTTTTTATTTTGTTTTAACTTGAATGGTGAAAAGGATAGGGTTTAGGGTTTTAGGTCATTTCAAAATACTACAACAAACAATCATGGCCATATCACAACATCTAAGCATGATCACTATGTATCAAACTTAAATTAATAAAAGTTTTTGTTGGTTCCAAATTTTGGAAAAAGGGAAATTCATTTCTTTGTTTTTTTTTGAAATTTTTGGGATGTTACACAACGCCTCCGCCCACCCGAGCCTGGCCACTGCGTAGCCCTCACACTGCCGCCCGCCCGCGCTCGTTGATCGAGCGGAGTTGACCACCCTCGATCGGGACGCGTCTTCCCGCCCACGCCCCGTACGGACGAGGCTCTCCCGCGCGGGAGATGCTCTCGCGTGGCCCAACCACCACGTTGCAAGCCACGCTGGCCACGCTGCACAGCTGCTGATGCGCCCGTTCACACACACGCTCGTGCACGCCCTCCTCGCTTGCTGCACTGCTGCACTGCTGATGTCCCCTCTCTCTCTCTTTGATTTTTACACAGTTTTTGAACACAAGCGGTAGTACCGCTCCGCAGAGCGGTACTACCGGTTTTGGGCCGTTTTTCAGATCTGAGTTTTTGCGAAAAATGGTAGTACCGCTTTGCACAGTGGTAGTACCGCTTGGGGCGAATCTGACGGTTTTCTCAGCCCCAACAGCTATATTTTGGGCCCCCTATTTATACCTCTCTTCCACCTCCGACCCAAACACTTCTTCCCCTCCATCTCTCTCCTCCATTGTTGACCTTGAAGTCTTTCTTCCTCCTCTTGATCCCCCCACTATTTCTTGCATATTTTTGGGGGAAAGGAGAGAGGAGATCTAGATCTAGAGCTTCACCAATTGAATCCCTCTCCAAGTGAGGGGATCTTGCTAGATCTAGATCTTGGAGTTGCTTGGTGTTTCTCCTCATATTTGTTCTTCCTCCCTTATTCCCCCAATAAGTTTTGTAGCTTTGTTGGAATTTGGGAGAAAAGAACTTGGGCATCTTAGTGGTGTTCTTAGCCATTGCATTAGGTGCATCGGCTTGGGTTCTCTCCGGGGTTTCGGTCTCGTAGAGGGCGTGTTTGACCTTAGTGGTGTTCTTGTAGCCTTTTGTGGCCTTGTAGCCTTTGTCGCCTTGTAGCCTTTGTGGCCTTGTCGTCTTTGTGGCGTTGTTGCCTTTGTGGTGTGGTAGCCTTAGTGGCGTTGTTGCCTTTGTGGTGTGGTAGCCTTAGTGGCGTTGTTGCCTTTGTGGAGTGTGGTAGCCTTTGTGGTTTTGGTGCCGGTTGTGGCGCGTTGGTGTCTTGGTGGCTTTGTTGCCGGTGTGGCGTGTTGTAGCCTCTTGTGTCCTTGTACTTGAGAGCCTCCGTGTTGTTGAGTTGCCTCAAGCTTGATACTTGGGAGTTTGCCCAAGCTTGTACGGGTTCGGTGACCACCCTCAAGGGTCTCTTAGTGGATCGAGGCTTTCCTCCTTGGAGGAAAGGCTCGAGGAGAATACGGTGGCCCTAGTGGCTCATTGGAGTGCCTCGTGCCTCCACACCACTCCAACGGAGACGTAGCACCCTTGGGTGTGAACTTCGGGATACATCATCGTCTCCCCGTGCACCGGTTACTTCTCAACCCGAGCTCCTTTACCTATGCGCTATACATTGTGATATCTATCATGCTTGATGCTATACCTATCTTGTTATCACCTTGTTGCTCATCATGCTAGCATAGGTTGTTGGTGTACTTAGGCAAACCCCTAGTTGATAGGCTTTGAGCTAAACTAGTAAACACTAAGTAAGTTTTATTCTGCCTAGTTTAGCTCTCAAGTAGAAGTTTTTATACACCGCCTATTCACCCCCCCCTCTAGGCAACGTCCTAGTACATTCAATTGGTATCAGAGCTAGGGCTCTCTTATCTTGTTGGGCTTCACCGCCTAGAGATATGACGTCGGCTAGAGGATTAGTGCACATTTCCAATTTTACATTTGATGGCACTAATTATGATGCTTGGAAATTCTACATGCTTGATTATTTTAGGGGCATGCACCCACATATGGAGCAAATTCTTGATATGGGTTTTTCTCCTCCTAAGGATCCACAAAATCCATCTTATGAGGAGAATAAAAACTCTTATCTAGATGCTCAAGCTACTAATGTGCTTTGCCGTGTTGTGATCCATGTAGTTATCTCCTCCATCGCGCCCTTCCGGAGTGCTCATGGGTTTTGGACAAAGCTTCAAGAAATATATGGCGCATCCAAGACCATTGAGGATGATTGCACTCCTTCCACTTCACCAATGTGTGGTAAGACACAAGGTAATGGTATGGTGAGTGGTGATGAACATTTCATTGTTGATAGTGAGCCTTCTCTAGATGATTCTTCATCTCTATCCCATTGCAATGTTTCATCTTTGGACTTGAACACTTATAGCACTACAAATGCTTTACATGCTAGTGTTGGTAGTCCTTGCATACCTTCATTCCATGATGATATGCTTTCCTTGTCTTGTTGCCATAATGAAAATACTTTGCTTTCCTCTAGTATTTGTGTGACTAACAATGTAGAGCAAACCGAATATGCTATGGGCCAAGACAAGATCTTGGATGGAGCTTCAACTAGTTCATCTTCTTCATCTCATGGTACTTACACTTGCCTTATGGCTAAGGCTTCTAAGGTATCTCCTTCCTTGGAACCCTATCTATCTAGTGATGATGAGGATGATGATATGGAAGAACTTAATGTTGCTTCCTTAAACATGATGGGTGAGTTGGTTTTTCATGCTCTTCATAAGAAGAAATTTGCTTGCTCTAACTTTATGAAAATCTTGGCTTTTGCCATTGAGAGCACAAAAATTATTGAGAAAAAGGAAGAGCATGAGCGCGAGTATGCAAATGAGATTGCAACTCTTAGTGAAGCTCTTGAAGAACAACAAACCACCAAAGAATCTCTTGAGGAGACCTTTACTCTAGAGCTATCTAAATTAAAGGAATCTCGTGATAGAGCTTTAGAGGTGGCACATGATTTTCGAATAAAAAATGTTGAGCTAGTAAGTGCTCATGCTAAACTCCTTGAGGATTTTGAGCTTCTCAAAAATGGCTCTAGGGCTATTGAGAGTGAGCTCATCAAACTCACCGAGTCACATGAGCAATTTAAGGCTCTCAACCTAATAGAGCTTCCTAAGTTGCCTTCTTCTTGTGCTATTATTGATAATGCTTGTGCTACTAACTCTACCTCTTATGAAGCTTCCATCTTGAAGGAGAATGTTGAGCTAAGGGCTCAACTTGCTTTGCTAACAAGCAATTATGAGAAATTGGAAGAAAGTCATGGAAAGCTTTCTAGCTCCTATGATGATCTTCTAGTCTCTCATGATTTGCTAAAGTTAGCTCATGAGGCTATCATGCAAAAGGTAAAATCTTGTGAGCCTCATGTGAGTGCTAGCACTACCTCTCAAAATGTTATTTTTCCATGTGCTAGTGCTTTTAGTTCACCCACCCATGCTATTCATTTATCTTGTGGTGAACTACCTTCTATGCCTTGTTGCTCTACAATTCCATGTGCTAGTGCTAGTAATTCACCCACCCATGCTATTGCTATATCTTGTGGTGAATTACATACCTTGCCTTGTTGCTCTAACAATTAAGCTTCCACTTCCTCTAGTACTTGTGTTGTTAGTAACCATGTAGGGGAAATCGAAAAGCTCGAGGCCCGAGTCACTTCTTTGAAGAAGGACTTGGTAAAGGGTCATGAAGGGAAGCAATCCCCCAATGACAAGAGTGGACTTGGATTCAACTCCAACAACAAGAACAAGTCCATCACGCACAAGCGGAAGAAGGGACAAGGGCATGTGAAGGACCCCGCCAAGATTGTGTGCTTCAAGTGCAAGACTGAAGGGCATCATGTTAATTAGATCATGCCCCTTGAAGAAGAAGCCACTTGGCGAGAAGAAACAAGGGAACCGGCCTCAAGATGGAGCTCATGGTCTACCTCAAGGTCAAGCTCATGGTCTACCTCGACTTGAAGAAAGGCCGCTACCCAAGAAGGATCAAACCAAGGCTCCCGTTGTGGAGAAATCAAGTGAGAATAAGGAGAAGAGAAGGACATGCTACATATGCCATGAGAAGGGCCACATCTCCTCCTTTTGCACTACTGGTAACTCATCCAACCCTATCTTGATTCGTGGTGCTTATTCTCTTTGCAAGGATAAGGTTGGAAATGTGTTTGCCAAATATATGGGCACTCAATGTGGTTTCTCAAAAAGAACCATTTGGGTTGCCAAGCCTATTGTGACTAACTTCTTAGGACCCAACTTGGTTGGGGACCATCAAGCCAAAACTTGATCAATAGGTACATGTGGAGGGCATGGAGGCTTGACTAGTTCATGAAGACTTGGGGGATCTTCATCATTCTCACTTCCTCAAGTCAAGTACTATTCCTTTCATCCTTTACCCATGCTCCTCCTTGCGGTAACAAGTTCTCAACTTCTTTACATTGAAAGTTACTCGCTCCCCTTTCACATGTGTTGGTTTTGTACCTTGCATGTGGTTGTGTATGTTGTGCTTCTACTTGCTTATCTTGCTTCCATGCTTATATATGTTGGGTGGCACATCATGTACAATTGTTGTTTGTTGAGCCTATTGCATCTTATTGATATCTTAGTTATTGGCTCATGTGAGAAATTAATGGACTATCCCATTTTGGGGGAGTGATATGCTTTGTGTGTTTCACAATCTTAAAATGTGCGACATGATGAATTAAAATTCTATAATGTCCATTAATTATGTCACTTGGTTCTTATTTGCCTCTTGCATGAAAAATGTCTTCATCACATTGCGGGGGAGTATTGTGCTCTGTGCATCTTACAAGCCTAGAAAATGTGAACATTTGAGGTTGTGTCACATAGAATTGATATTTTAGATTATCTTGTTCCTATGTGACATGTTTGCTCAAACAAATCCCACTTTACCATGTGAAGATAATCTTGGACATATGCACAAACTACCATATGGATATTTCCTAAATACCTCTTGTCCTTGGACAATTGGTAATAAATTGTGTGGTATTGTTCCGGATCATCCTCACACTTGGCTCATGTGCTCAATTGCTTCATTTCTTGCCAAGAATTTGTCCTTGTGGGTTAGACTCCCATATGTCTTCCTTGCTTCTTATATATCTTCTCTTTTCACTTGAACCTTGTTAGTGTTTTGATAAAAAATGGTTGAGCGATGATCCCACATTTGTGCATTTTGTATTCAAACGCAAAATCGTAAATAGTGCACTAATCTTGGGGGAGCTCTCCTATGTTTGCTAGAACACTCCCTTGTTTCAAGAATTTGACTTTGGAAGACAAACCTTTTCTTTTCGGTACTTTTGTGCCATCATGAAAAGCGTTGAGGGTTTGGTTTATTTGGAACCTTGCTTTCTTTGGGAGTTGGCTATCTCATTACTTGATATTTGGTTTTACTTTCCTAAAATGAGATAAGTCCTTGAGCATGCTTGTTTTGGATATCTTGCTCTATTTCTCTTGTACTTATCTTGTGTGTGCATGTTTCTTTGTGGATAAATATCTTTGTGATGTTGTCCACTTAGAGAAACTTGTATACATGAGAGATGGTACATATCTTTTGATATCCCTCTTTGTTGGAGTCCATTCCTTTATTCTAGTTTATCTCTTTGGTGACTCCACAAAGAACTTGGTTATGCGTGCTCATTTTATCCTATTTGCATCTTCAAGCACTCATACTTGATTTTGGCACAAGCTTCGTTTTTACTTGCCTCTTATTAAGCTTGTGTTTGTTTTTGGGTCATTGGATTTCTTGCTTTATTTGTTGAAGCTTTCTCACCTTCTTATTCTCTTGCAATCTTTGATCCTCAATATAGTTTGATTTCCTCCGAATATTCGTCATTTAATATGTGCATTTGATTTCACTCACAATTATGAGAAATGCACAACTTATGGAGGAACGCTCACTATATTGGCCTTCCAAACCTTTCGTCCATTTTGGCAATCGATGCCAATGGGGGAGAAGTTTGGAGGGTTTAAGGGAATTGCTTTGTTGGTTCTTAAGCATTTGCCTTTCATGCCTTGCATTTGTTGCTTTGCATGGTTGAATATTTAGAGGATACTCCGCTAGGCTTTAATTGCCGGTATATGCAATGAAATTCAAGTTCATTCACACATGCATATATTATGGGGGAGTTTGTTCTAAATATTCAACTTGGGTTGTTCGCTAAATTCCATATTTAAACCCTATCAAAGAGATTTTCATCAATTACCAAAATGGGGGAGATTGAAAGAACATGTCAATTACCCCATGTGTGGTTTTGGTAATTGATGACAGTCCCTATGGACTAACGGTTGCATTGAGAATCAATGTTAGGACAAGTCCATAGCCATGTGTTGGACTCAAGGTAGCTACATGGAGAAGACGGAGTACAATGACGAAGAAGGTGTCGAAGAGAGACGAAGAAGGTGTTGAAGATGAAGAGAGATGAAGACGGTGTAGAAGATGAAGAGAGATGAAGACGGTGTAGAAGATGGATGAAGACGGTAGCGTGCATACAAGATGGAAGAAGACGGTGGCGTGTATGTTGGAGGAAGACGGTGGCATGTACAATGATGAAGAGAGTGAAGACGGAGCTTGCCGACTCGAGAGGAACGCGCAAGGATAAGGTTTGTGCTCGATAGGATAGTGGATCACATCATCAGAGAGAGCTCAAACCTTGCATGCATTGCATCGTGTTTCTTGGTTGTTCTTGGTTCTTATCCATGAGATGAGTTAGAGCTTGTGTTCATTCTCATGACAAGCTCTAGCTCATCGCAAACGGATTCCGGTTGCATCGCATGTTGCATGTGCGAGGGTGATGATTTTCCCGATATACCATATTGAGAGGTTACACCTCTATGACCATGAGAAAATCATCATCCACTCTTTTCCATGTTTTCACCTTGTGTAGTGGTAGCTCTCGTCGTCCTCTTTCCAACAAAATTGGTTTCATGTCATTCCGAGTTTCCTAGCTCAAGTTATGGTTTTTCTAGTTGCTGCATATTTGAAAAGAAAAAGAAAAATCATTTTGGGCCGGCCGGTACTACCGCTGGAAGTACCAGCCCAACTTCCGCATCAGCTTCCCGAGCCCACTGGATACCAACCGGTATCAGGCCGGTATCGGGCCGGTAGTACCGTAACCCGTTTACGGTACCTGACCGGTACCGGGCCGGTACTACCGGCCGGCCTTCTTCCTCCCAGCTTCAGCCACCATCCACCTGATCTGCCCCGCGTGGCCCGCCGCCAGCTCCGCTGCCAAGCCCACCAAGTCAACGCGCCCACCCGAGCCTGGCCGCTGCGTAGCCCGCACACTGCCGCCCGCCCGCGCTCGTCGATCGAGCGGAGTTGACCGCCTTCCCGCCCACGCCCCGTACGGACGAGGCTCTCCCGCGCGGGAGATGCTCTCGCGTGGCCCAACCACCACGTTGCAAGCCACGCTGGCCACGCTGCACAGCTGCTGTTGCGCCCGTTCACACACACGCTCGCGCATGCCCTCCTCGCTTGCTGCCACGCTGCACTCCGCAAAGCGGTACTACCGGTTTTGGGCCGTTTTTCAGATCTGATTTTTTGCGAAAAACGGTAGTACCGCTTTGCACAGCGATAGTACCGCTTGGGGCGAATCTGACGGTTTTCTCAGCCCCAACAGCTATATTTTGGGCCCCCTATTTATACCTCTCTTCCACCTCCGACCCAAACACTTCTTCCCCTCAATTCTCTCTCCTCCATTGTTGACCTTGAAGTCTTTCTTCCTCCTCTTGATCCCCCCACTATTTCTTGCATATTTTTGGGGGAAAGGAGAGAGGAGATCTAGATCTAGAGCTTCACCAATTGAATCCCTCTCCAAGTGAGGGGATCTTGCTAGATCTAGATCTTGGAGTTGCTTGGTGTTTCTCCTCATATTTGTTCTTCCTCCCTTATTCCCCCAATAGGTTTTGTAGCTTTGTTGGAATTTGGGAGAGAAGAACTTGGGCATCTTAGTGGTGTTCTTAGCCATTGCATTAGGTGCATCGGTTTGGGTTCTCTCCGGGGTTTCGGTCTCGTAGAGGGCGTGTTTGACCTTAGTGGTGTTCTTGTAGCCTTTTGTGGCCTTGTAGCCTTTGTGGCCTTGTAGCCTTTGTGGCCTTGTCGTCTTTGTGGCATTGTTGCCTTTGTGGTGTGGTAGCCTTAGTGGCGTTGTTGCCTTTGTGGTGTGGTAGCCTTAGTGGCGTTGTTGCCTTTGTGGAGTGTGGTAGCCTTTGTGGTTTTGGAGCCGGTTGTGGCGTGTTGGTGTCTTGGTGGCTTTGTTGCCGGTGTGGCGTGTTGTAGCCTCTTGTGGCCTTGTACTTCAGAGCCTTCGTGTTGTGGAGTTGCCTCAAGCTTGATACTTGGGAGTTTTCCCTAGCTTGTACGGGTTCGGTGACCACCCTCAAGGGTCCCTTAGTGGATCGAGGCTTTCCTCCTTGGAGGAAAGGCTCGAGGAGAATACGGTGGCCCTAGTGGCTCATTGGAGTGCCTCATGCCTCCACACCGCTCCAACGGAGACGTAGCACCCTTGGGTGTGAACTTCGGGATACATCGTCGTCTCCTCGTGCACCGGTTACTTCTCAACCCGAGCTCCTTTACCTATGCGCTATACATTGTGATATCTATCATGCTGTATTCTATACCTATCTTGTTATCACATTGTTGCTCATCATGCTAGCATAGGTTGTTGGTGCACTTAGGCAAACCCCTATGAAAGGATCGTATGCCGCACCTAGAGAGGGGGGTGAATAGGTGCTAACCAATTTTTAGTTCTTTTTCAATTTAGGCTTGACACAAAGGTAAATTCTCTAGATATGCAACTAAGTGAATTTACCTATATGACAAGGTTACCAACTAAGCAAGATATAGCTACGCAATATATATGAGATGGAATAGGATAGAGGTAACCGAGAGTGGAGCACGCGATGACACGGAGATGATTCCCGTAGTTCCCTTCCTTTGCAAGAAGGTACGTCTATGGTTGGAGGAGTGTGGTTGCTACGAAAGCCAAACCAACAGCCACGAAGGCTTCACTCAGATCTCCTGTGAGCAACGCCACGAAGGCCTAGCCCACTTCCACTAAGGGATTTCCTCGAGGCGGAAACCGGGCCTTTACAAAGTTCTTGGGGCACACATCCACAACCGAATTGGAGGCTCCCAAATCTGTAACAACACAACAATCAACAACAATACATCAACACAAATCAACTAGGGATCCAAAGAGGAACACTAGCAAGGGGGCCCTCAAACAAATGAGGGGGGAATGTAAATCGCTTCGGTGAGGATGTAGATTGGTGTCTTCTCCTTCGAATCTCCAAAGATCAAGAGCTTTGGTTGGGTGAGGGAGGAGATCTTGCCAATCTTGAGTTCTTGAGGTGGCTCTAATGGAGGTGAGGCTTGGCAGATTTTTGTGCAAATGATTAAGCAAGCAGCAAGGTAGAAGAAGGGGGGGTATAAATACCCCCCTCCAAATTCCAGCCGTTGGAGCTTCCGGGGGGCCGGATAATCCGGCCTAAGTTAGGGCCGGATAATCCGGCCCAACCAAAAGTCCGGCCTCTGGGAAAATCCGGCCAAATATCCGGCCAAATGTCCGGCCCCTGTTCAGAGCCGCATCGCCTCAGGTCCTTAGCCGATTTTGGGGGAGCCGGATATTTTGGAAATATCCGGCCCTGGGGCAAATCCGGGCAAATGTCCGGGCAATTATCCAGCCCATGTCGAGGGAGTACTGAGCCACAAATCCTCAGGTCCTTAGCCGAAAATTGGGGGCCGGATATTCTGGAAATATCCGGCCCGGAATATCCGGCCTGGTGATCCTGTTACAGCTTCTTTTTGACACGTCTCACCACATCCATCACACATATATACATGTATCTATATAATCCCTGTACCACTTAATCAAACATTAGTGTATCACATACATTGACATCAAACACACAAAACATATTATGAGAGATGTTCTTTCAATCTCCCCCTTTTTGGTGTTTGATGACAATATACGGATTTGCAAGAGAATCACTATGGAGAGCAAGCATGTTGGCAAAACATAGAGGCACTCCCCCTACATGTGTGCATACAAGTAATTTGCATTTGAATACAAATACACAACACATAGGTGTGAGGTGCCTCAACACAAGTGGTATCCAACATGAGCTCTAACAAGAGACATAGACATATATGAAGTTGTGATAAGGTGGTAGAAATCATACCCATATGGAGATATATAATACGGAGATATAGCATCACACACAATATAATAACCTTGATCTCAACATATAGAAATCTGAAGACCTTAACAATGTCTCACACCACATATAGCACATAGTTTTAAACGGAACAAACCAAACCAAATAGTTCAAATAAGAAGGGGAACACAAGCAGTAAAGGAATGATAAACGCATATGCTTGTGCCCAAACCATGCAAATCCCCGAGAGATGTCCTTATAGAACACTTCTCCCCCTTTGGCATCGAGACGCCAAAAAGGGGAAAAGCGCGATGCTACTCGCCCCATGGAGATCACTCGGAGCCCTCTTCGTCCTCAGACTGGTACACCTCTTCCTCTTCTTCATCTTCAGTGTCAGGAGCATCCGAAGAGTTGCGAGTGTAGTTGGCCCTCTGAATGCAGTCCTCAAGATCATTCCACGGAACCTGAGAAGAATGCCACCCACTGTAACCTGGGTGAACTGGAGGCTGAGGCGGAGGTCCTTGCTCACCCCTGAGCTTATGAAGAATGACCGCTTGAGTATGCTGAATCTCAGAACGCCCTCGGCTGGTCGCATAGTTCTCCTTATGAATCTCAATATTCATGCATAGAATGTGACGCTGAAACCAACTGAGCTTCCTCACTTGCTTCTTCATGGCAGGAAGATCAGCATGGCGAGCAGGAGCAAAACCACTAGTGCGAGCATCTCCCATAAAGGAGTCAGGAGCAAGGGTACCATGGGGAACAGGCTTCTTCTTGTATGCCTTCTTGACAGAGTGCTTCTCCAATGGGAACCGCCTCAAGTCTTCATCCATGGCCACAGAGTTGTTGATGAGGAGCTGGATATATGGTGCATATGGCATGGTGGTCCGGGAGACCATGGCATCATGAATCTCATTAAAGATGAAGTCCATGACATCAAGAGAGAAGTCATGTTCCTCATTACTATCACGAGCACACCTAAGGCTGAGGTGCATAAGATCCACAAGAGCACCCCTGAGTGCATCATTGTTTCCACCACTTGGAGCAATGGTGGCTCGAAAGAAGCGGAGCAACTGACCGTAGATGGGAAGCAGCCCCTTGGTAGTACCAACTACTCCAGAAGAGTTATAGAGATCAAAAAGCACATTTTTATCCGTCTTCTGAGGACCATGGAGGCGACGGCCTCCTTCTGCAGGAAGTCCGAGAATAGAGGCAAACCGGCGCAAGGTTGCCTCACAGTGAGTGGAGCCAGACATCCATTCCATAGTGCGCTCAACATCTTTCTTGATGGCCAGAGTAGCATAGAATTGTTTAACTAACTCTGGACTATAGTCACACTGAAGCTTCATCAGATCCTGCAAGCCCATCCTACCAGTCACCCAGATGGCATCCTCAAAATGATTATTTACTGCCAGAAGATCCAAATTGATTGCTTGCATGGGTCGCACTTTCTTCATGGGCTCATAAATATCCTTGTAGATGAACTCCTGCTCCATGCACCAGAAACGCCTACCCTCTATCTCATCATCCCTTGGAAGGTCTTCATACCAGTTCTTCATACGGATTGCTGCATAAGTGACAATGTCCATTGTCTTGTAGTTTTGCCTCTATGCCTTGTTCTTCTGCCTTGAAGTGGTGGACTTGCGGGGAGCATTCGGTGCAAACTCATCACTCGACCGGTCATGCCTTGGGCGTCTCCCCGAGAACCACTACCTATGAACAGCAAAGACGGATAGCAAAGAGAAGATAATGCTCATAAGTCATGTATGATACAGTAATGTACTCTAGAAACATACTATAAGTCGGTACAAGTCTAGACAAGATAGATTGAATCGACACTGCAGCGGCGATGAAGCTCCAGGCCGGATAATCCGGTGTCCCCGGGGGGGGGGGGGGGGGGGGCGGATAATTCAGCCTGACCGGATAACCCGGTCTTCGCGGGGGTCGGATAATCCGGCCCTGCGAATCTTGCAGAACTTGCAATCAAAAACTTGTCTACGACCAGATCGGCCTTATAGCATGCAAGAGGAGTATACTACACACGATTTGGAACAACTAGACACCATCTCCACCAAGAAAATAGCACATACAAATCACAACACCTAGGGTTAGGGATTGTGAGTCATACCCTCATCCATTGGGGAAGCCGCTTGGAGAAGATGATAGCTAGGGAGGAGAGGCACCCGATCCACCCAAAAACTCCGAGAGGGAGCGGACGGGGCGACTCCGGCGAGGAGGAGGAGCTCTGGCGGCTATGGAGGAGAGAGAGGGCGCGTAGGGGGAACTGGTTGCTGTGGCAACTGTCCACCCCGCGGCCTCTCTAAATCCCCTCGCAACCAGCCCAGGCCGGATAATCCGGCCCAAAGTAAGGGCGGATAATCCTGCCGGGCCGGATTTTCCGGGTTGCCCTGGGGCCGGATTTTCCGGTTTTCTGGAAAATTCCAGAACACCGGAAATCCTGCCTATCTTTTGTTGGTTATTTGCATAAACCCATATGTGATGTAATGAAGTATCACCCCACATATAAGATGCATATTGACCAATAAGATGGGGCAACCTAGATCATCCGACTGAAAATCCTCAAACTCCAAGTTTTTACCAAAACATGACATATGAGCAAGATGGAAATGGCTGATAGATGAGTGTAGGCTTGGGTTTAGAAAGTTCAAACTGTTAATGGTACATGATCACTCAAGTTTGCAAGATATGAGCAAATAAGGCCAAACTAGAGTGATTTCCCATAAGAACAAGGAGTTGTCAAATAAAAACAATTAAGATCGAAATTACTCCAACTCTTCACAAAGAAGAGTGTGGTGGCCTAGGCCACCATATATGAGTGTTATGGCATGGCACCGCGAAGATATATCTTGGGTCCAAACCACTACTCATCATTGAAGCTCACATATCAACATATGATATAACGAGAATGATTTCTTAATGTTGGCATTATGGGGGGAGGGATAGCTCAATAGTTTAAACCGCACTCCCCCTATTTCCATGCCCACACCTAAACCAAATAAAGTTTTGAGATAGAGGTGTGTTTGCAAGATGGTCAAGCTATACTCCTTGAATCAATGATATTTAGCTCATTCCTCAAATAGCAAAACCTTGCTTCATCAAGAAGCTTCGTGAATATATCGGCAAGTTGATCTTTGGTAGGAACATAGATAAGCTCAATATCACCACGGGCAACATGATCCCTAATGAAATGATTCCGGATCTCAATGTGCTTTGTTCTTGAATGTTGCACCCGATTATAGGCAATCTTGATGGCACTTTCATTGTCACATAATAGAGGCACTTTGTCACAAATGACACCGTATTCCTTTAAAGTTTGCCTCATCCATAACAATTGAGTGCATCCACTTGCGGCGGCAACATATTCGGCTTCAGCGGTGGAGAGAGATATACAATTTTGCTTCTTAGAAGACCAACACACCAAGGACCTACCAAGAAATTGGCATGCCCCGGAAGTTGATTTCCTATCATCCTTGTCCCCCGCCCAATCCGCATCGGTGTATCCATTGAGAATAAAACTAGAGCCTTTGGGGTACCAAATACCATATCTTGGGGTATCAACCAAATATCGAAAGATTCTTTTGAGAGCTATCATGTGGCTCTCTTTAGGAGAAGCTTGATACCTTGCACACACACCAACACTCAACACTATGTCCGGTCTAGATGCGCAAAGGTAAAGCAAGGATCCAATCATGGAGCGATATACCTTTTGATCCACCTCTTTACCATTGGGATCTAGTGCAAGATGACATTTGGTAACCATAGGAGTGGCCACACCCTTCATCTCGGTCATCTTGAACCTCTTGAGCATGTCTTGGAGATATTTTGCTTAATTGATGAAGGTTCCTTCTCTCAATTGCTTGATCTCAAAACCAAGGAAGAACTTCATCTCTCCCATCATAGACATCTCAAACCTATCGGTCATAAGCTTTGAAAATTCATCATTGAAAGCTTTGTTAGTAGAGCCAAAGATAATATCATCAACATATAATTGGCAAACGAAAAGCTCCCCATTGACCCTCTTAGTAAAAAGAGTGGGGTCGATTAGCCCAACATCAAACCCACGGTCTACCAACAATTCTTTAAGGTGCTCGTACCAAGCTCTAGGAGCTTGTTTGAGACCATAAAGTGCTTTATCAAGCTTGTAGACATGGTTAGGAAAGTTGAGATCCTCGAACCCCGGGGGTTGCTTAACATAAACCTCTTCATGCAAAGGACCATTAAGAAATGCACTTTTCACATCGATTTGTTGTAACTTAAAGTTATGATGCGATGCATAAGCAAGAAGGATACGGATGGACTCAAGCCGAGCGACGGGACATTACAACAGGAAAGAGCTTTGGTAACACAGTCTTGTGTTACTACAGGGCCAAATCAGTGTTACAAGGCCATGTTGTAACACATCTTTAAATGTGTTCCATTAGACCGTGTTACTAACAGGCGTCCACTGTCACACATGATAATTGCTACTATATGCTAAATATTGTGTTACAATTATGTTGTAGTAACATGTGTTCTACGTGTTACAACATATACTAGTAGCACGTTTTTGTAACTATAGGAACCCACGTAGTAATATGTTCGTTGATGTCAAACATTGGCAGTAACAAATTTTCCCACATATAGTAACACAATTGGTAACTGTTAGTTTTGGCTTCAGTAACACAATTAGTAACATAATATTTAAAATATTTTAATACTATAATTGATGGTTGTCAAAACATAGTAACAAATTTGTGTAACTATCGTAACACCATCGGTATCAATATTATATTAGTATCACAACCTAATTAATGTATTTATTTTTTATTAATTGACAAAAAATAGGAACCCATTAATGCAATATCTATTCTTTAAATAAAAATCATTGCACGCGATTAATAAATTAATGGAAAATAAATTAGTGACTCACAACATGAAGATAACATACAAACTGAAGCACACCACCTTCAAAAATCGAAAAGATCAAAATATTACAAATATTACACCATAGCATTTGCATCAATTTGAACTAAAGAAAGACATATTTGTAAATACTATTACATTTTTTCAGTCCATAAATTTTAAATACAATTATTGGTACATGCAAATTTAAAATATTGTCTTCTTGATCCAGCCTCTACGGAGAATTCAACTCGAACGCAACTCGAACCCACGTACTTTTTCAAATCTGCAAAATAAAATTTGACGTAATAGTTATGATTAAATGTGCACAAATATGATTCTGTTAAGCGGAAGGCTAAGAAACTAGGATCTTGAAGCAAAATCATCACCAACTTTTTTGCAGGTACTAACTTCCATGATTAACTCCTCACTTTTCACAACAGGATCAGCTATGCGCATTGAAGCCAACACTATGATAAGAGTTGAGTCATTCCCATTTACATACTTCTGTAGAAGAATGCAATTCATTTTGTGAAGTAGTCAAGAGCAAACAAAGTAACATGTGGATGAGATTAGTGATAGTTATACATTTGTTATATTTTAAAATCAAGGCAACAGGAAAAGATAACAATACTTGAACGACATACCTTGTTGGTGTGTTGGCCCACCAATTTTCATATGACTACCTTCAATTATTTCTACTCCTTACTGCCTAAAGCCCCGCACGATGACATAACCTATCACATGCATTTTAGCGGGAAAAGATAAGTTAAAGTGTATTGTTTACTGAAAGTACAACAATAAATCAAACCAATGAAGAGAATAAGTCTTCTGCTGTACATTTGAAGCTTACCTTTATTAGTGGAGATACCATGGAATGCTCCACTTATATTACTAACATTGACAAAGCAGCTCAAGGCTCGGAAATGGGACTTTAAGGCGAGTTAAATTTTGAGATCCAGCTGTTATCACCAGAATTTGACCGAGTCAGAGGTGGGCCGTGATCAAGATGGACTTGAAGAATATACATGGAAGAAATACGTGAATCGGCCTGTTATGCAAAGTTTGGGCTAGATTGCCCGTGTATCTGTAATATAGTAGATCGCATCTTAGATTAAAAGATAGAGTTTAACCTGTGCACGGTTAGGTGCACGCCTAAATTAGAAAGTCCCCTGGACTATAAATATGTATCTAGGGTTTATGAAATAAACAACAACTCACGTTCAACCCAAAACAAACCAATCTCGGCGCATCACCAACTCCTTCGCCTCGAGGGTTTCTACCAGGTAAGCGACATGCTGCCTAGATCGCATCTTGCGATCTAGGCAGCACAAGCTCCACGTTGTTCATGCGTTGCTCGTGCTGAAGCGTCTTTGATGGCGAGCAACGTAGTTATCATAGATGTGTTAGGGTTAGCATAGCTCTTCGTATAACATGTTTATGTAGTGCAACCCTTGCATGTCTAGCCGCCCTCACATCTGTCTCAGGTGTGGGGGCGGCACCCCGCTTGATCATTATTTAGTAGATCTGATCCGTTACGATTGCTCCTTGTTCTGCAAGGATTAGTTTAATATCTGCAATAGTTAGGCCTTACAAAGGGGGGGAGGATCCATCGGCACGTAGGGTGGCGTTTGCAAGTCCTAAACAGGATGTTCCGAGGATCAACTTCATGTTGGTTTTTAGGCCTTGTTTAGGATCGGCTTACGATCACCGTGCGTGGCCGCGAGGCCCAACCTGGAGTAGGATGATCCGATTATGCGGTGAAAACCCTAAATCGTCGTAGATCTCATTAGCTTTATCTTGATCAAGCAGGATCACCATATATTCGTGCACCCCGTACGAATCATGGGTGGATCGGCTCTTTGAGCCGATTCACAGGATAACCTGAGAGCCGATCGAGGCTCGTATTTAATGTTTACGTGTATGCCATGCAGGAAACTAAGCGAGGCATCCCCATCACCTTCCTGACCAGGTATAGGTCAGGTGGCACGCCCTTGCACTTCGCATCGCCGCGTGTGACCAGAAGAGCATTGCGGGCCGTCGCTCGGAGGGGTCTCAGCCAGCCGCAGCTCTAGGCTCTTCCCGGCTCTACAGTGTTGACAAGCCGCTGCCCGCCGGTGGGTTTTGGCAGTCAACACATTCTGGCACGCCCGGTGGGACCACATCGGCTTGAGAGCTCGAGGAAATCGGCATTGGTCAGGTCTGCAGAGCCGATGTTCAGGTATAGTTCTGCGGATAACTGCAGAGCCGATATCTGCAGTAACCTGACAGATTTGGCTCGGGGGGCACATAATCAGATAGACAGATGCTATGAACATGTGCGATACATGTGCAGTGAAATATTGGGGGCCGATAGAAAAATCGGCCAGTAAAAGAAAATTCTCATGGTGTACAGCCGATGCACGGACATCGACTTTAGAGCTAAGAAACAAAGCCGATGCACAGCCATCGACTCTAGTATAATTGCACAGGATCTACCCGCTGCGTGTTCAAGACGCGGATTTTCACCAAGTTGGTCTTCAGTGCAGCTTCTGTATACCGCCATGGTAAAGACAAAGAAAAGAGCAGTCACTCTGGTGGCAAGGACAAAGAGGAGGCCGGTTCAAGCGATCGGCTTCGATATGATGATAAAAGGTACAATAATGAAGACGGTATAGAGTCTTATAATGCTTTCAATATGTCTTTTATGTGAGTTTTGCTGTACCGGTTCATACTTGTGTTTGCTTTAAACAACCTTGCTAGCCTAAACCTTGTATCGAGAGGGAATACTTCTCATGCATCCAAAATCCTTGAGCCAAACACTATACCACTTGTGTCCACCATACCTACCTACTACATAGTATTTCTCCGCCATTCCAAAGTAAATTGCTTGAGTGCTACCTTTAAAATTTCTATTCTTTATCTTTGCAATATATAGCTCATGGGACAAATAGCTTAAAACCTATTGTGGTATTGAATATGTACTTATGCATATTATTTCTTATTAAGTTGCTTGTTGGGCGATAACCATGTTCCTGGGGACGCCATCAACTATTTATTTGTTGAATATCATGTGAGTTGCTATGCATGTTCATCTTGTCTGAAGTAAGGGTGATTTATCATGATCAAATGGTTTGAGTATGCATGTTGTTAGAGAAGAACATTGGGCCGCTAACTAAAGCCATGATCCATGGTGGAAGTTTCAGTTTGGACAACAAACCTCAATCTCTTATGAGAATTTTATCTGTTGTTGAATGCTCATGCATTAAAGAGGAGTCCACTATCTGTTGTCTATGTTGTCCCGGTATGGATGTCTAAGTTGAGAATAATCAAAAGAGAGAAATCCAATGCGAGCTTTCTCCTTAGACCTTTGTACAAAGTGCATAGAGGTACCCCTTTGTGACACTTGGTTAAAACGTATGCTATGCTATGATAATCCATGTAAATCCAAGCTAATTAGGACAAGGTGCGGGCACTATTGGTATACTATGCATGAGGCTTGTAACTTGTAGGATATAATTTACATAACTCATATGCTTTATTACTACCGTTGACAAAGTTGTTTCTTATTTTCAAAATAAAAGCTCTAGCACAAATATAGCAATCCATGCTTCCCTCTGCGAAGGGCCTTTCTTCTACTTTTATTGTTGAGTCAGTTTACCCATTTCCTTCTATCTAAAAAAGCAAACACTTGTGTTAACTGTGCATTGATTCCTACATACTTGCATATTGCACTTGTTATATTACTTTATGTTGACAATATCCAGAAGATATACACAAGACTACATTCAGAGTACCAGGTTCAGTGGCTTGTTTGAATATGTAGTCATGACATTTGGACTGAAGAACGCCGGTGCAATGTACCAAAGAGCCATGAACTACATATTTCATGATTTGATCGGCAAACTGGTTGAGATCTACATTGACGACGTGGTGGTCAAGTCTGTCTCCGTAGAGGGACACTTGGAGGATTTACGACGCATCCGGGACCGAACTAGGAAATTCGGACTAAGGATGAATCCAAAGAAGTGTGCATTTGGAGTGACGGCCGGTTAATTCTTGGGCTTCTTGGTTCATGAACGCGGAATTGAGCTCGGCCTAAAAAGTCAGGAGGCAGTGCGCACAATGAAGCCGCCTACCACGAAAAAGGTACTACAGTGTCAAATCGCGCAGAGAAGTTGAGAAGGCAAGGCATCATGATGAAGGATACTGCGACGGTTCTGCCACGACATGACCCGACGAAGAAAAAGCAGAGTGATTTTGGAATTATCAATTCCAAAACCAGGGGGGGGCATGTGTTATCACCAGAATTTGACCGAGTCAGAGGTGGGCCGCGATCAAGATGGACTTGAAGAATATACATGGAAGAAATACGTGAATCGGCCTGTTATGCAAAGTTTGGGCTAGATTGCCCGTGTATCTGTAATATAGTAGATCGCATCTTAGATTAAAAGATAGAGTTTAACCTGTGCACGTTTAGGTGCACGCCTAAATTAGAAAGTCCCCTGGACTATAAATATGTATCTAGGGTTTATGAAATAAACAACAACTCACGTTCAACCCAAAACAAACCAATCTCGGCGCATCGCCAACTCCTTCGTCTCGAGGGTTTCTACCAGGTAAGCGACATGCTGCCTAGATCGCATCTTGCGATCTAGGCAGCACAAGCTCCACGTTGTTCATGCGTTGCTCAAATCTTGAAGCGTCTTTGATGGCGAGCAACGTAGTTATCATAGATGTGTTAGGGTTAGCATAGCTCTTCGTATAACATGTTTACGTAGTGCAACCCTTGCATGTCTAGCCGCCCTCACATCTGTCTCGTGTGGGGCGGCACCCCGCTTGATCATTATTTAGTAGATCTGATCCGTTACGATTGCTCCTTGTTCTGCAAGGATTAGTTTAATATCTGCAATAGTTAGGCCTTACAAAGGGGGGGAGGATCCAGCGGCACGTAGGGTGGCGTTTGCAAGTCCTAAACAGGATGTTCCGAGGATCAACTTCATGTTGGTTTTTAGGCCTTGTTTAGGATCGGCTTACGATCACCGTGCGTGGCCGCGAGGCCCAACCTGGAGTAGGATGATCCGATTATGCGGTGAAAACCCTAAATCGTCGTAGATCTCATTAGCTTTATCTTGATCAAGCAGGATCACCATATATTCGTGCACCCCGTACGAATCATGGGTGGATCGGCTCTTTGAGCCGATTCACAGGATAACCTGAGAGCCGATCGAGGCTCGTATTTAATGTTTACGTGTATGCCATGCAGGAAACTAAGCGAGGCATCCCCATCACCTTCCTGACCAGGTATAGGTCAGGTGGCACGCCCTTGCACTTCGCATCGCCGCGTGTGACCAGAAGAGCATTGCGGGCCGTCGCTCGGAGGGGTCTCAGCCAGCCGCAGCTCTAGGCTCTTCCCGGCTCTACAGTGTTGACAAGCCGCTGCCCGCCGGTGGGTTTTGGCAGTCAACACCAGCAGCAACAATCAAGCAATGAGCATTATGTTAGAGTGTTAAGGAACTGTATATCAGACCACCACAACACCAACGTTTATTAGTTTAAAATTTTGGGACTATAAGTCTGTAATCCATAAATTACAGCCCCTAGAACCAAGAGCTTCCAGTTTGTATGAGACAAATGTGCGATTTGCAGTATAGTGTCGATGGGCATGGATTTATAAGGCATGAACTCATACTGCACTATGAGCAAAATCTGATATACGACACTTAAAGCTGAGGAGAAAATTAGAGAACTGCCTGCTGGTCCAGAACCTACACTTAGCATTCAGTTAGCTGATATGAAAAACAGTGGTTAATCTTGTCCAAAAATAAAGTGATTGGGGCATATCTTGTAAAACAACACACAATGCTCATGGAATGTAGAGTAAGTAATCAGCGCAACATTTTGTGGGCGAACAATGTTCAAAGTTCCATAATGGATTCATCCAAACAAACTTAAATAAATTTCAGTTTTATGCTGTTGGTTGTTGACTGTCCAAAAACAGTTAGTAAATATTTAAGAGGGATTTTTTTCCTTACAAACTTGAAGACTTGGCAAGTTAACAATTCATCAAACATCTCTAGTCCATTGTAAAAGTAAGGAATGTTGCATTTAAAATGGAAGGATTGGACCTAGGCAGACAAAAGGTTACCTTGATCATTCGCAAAAAAAAGGTTACCTTGATGTGCTCTGGGCAGAGCAACGCAACAGAGTTGATTTCGTCCACACCAAAATTATTGACGGGGAAGTCTAGGACTCTAGGTTGGCCGCTTTGCAACTCTCGTAGATTTCCTCTGGCTGTTCATAGCTATCTCGTTTCCACCTCCCTCAATTGTAACAGCCCTTGCGATGGCCTCCGGCAACTGGTTGCGCGCCCTGCCACGCGTTTGCATGTTACGCCTCGACATGAAAGAACCATACATGACCAACAGGAAATACCCGCCTCTGCAGTTTTCACACGAAACATACGCCTGATTGGAGAATCGGCAAATATCACATCCTCTGCAGTAGTATGTACAGTAGACATACCGGATTTTTTAGGTCTGGCCATTGGCGACGGACCAGCGCGATATGCCGAGATGGATCTGGTTCCAAACTGCGTACGTGACATCACGGCTACCAGCGACTCAACCTGGCACTGACGAGGGCGCTGATGGACGGGCGACACGGTGAAGCGCGCTGAAGGGCGGAGCATTGGATGTATCGACGAGGGCGATAGGATTGTGGAGCAGGTGGACGATGAAGGGCGGCGGCGATCTGAAATTAGACTTGAGATCTAATTTATCGGGATTGGGGTTAGATAAATGGAGGGAAATTTTAGCGGGATTATTTTCGAGAACTTTGGCAAATGGGAAAAAACAAATTCGTACCAATTGGTACCATGGACACGTTTATGCGTTGGGAAATTCCAACTCTTATTTTGGATCAGAGGGTGTACAAAAACTGAGTTTTAGGGCATGAAAGGCTAAACCCATTTCTCTGGGAGATATCCTATCCTCATTTGGTGATGCAATTTCTTTTATCATCCCCATAGTTTAGCCTCTTATGCTACATTTGCAGCACAAAAGGGTTGCCCAAAAATAAATCGGCCACCCCACATGAAGGTCAAATGCCAAGCTGAAATCGCTGTCCCATTGCCCCGATCCCGCTCCACCCTTGCTTGGCCTTTCATGCAACATTGGATGGCCACCATTTCCCCTCTACAACGGTGATTCCGATCCACCGTCGAGCCTATCCAGTCGATTCTGGCCGGCCGCTGCTTAGCCCTATGTGTAAGTTAATGGTGACATATACATACAATTGATTTTAATTTTTCTATTTCCACTATAATTAGCTCGCAACACTATGGATGAACACATTATTATGTGTTATTCGCCCTCAAGTTTGTAACACACTCCGGATAACATATATATGTGTGTTACTAAGTCAACACAATTGTATCACATTTTCTCCCACACATGTTTATATGTTACAGTGTTGATATCTCTGTAACACAATTTTGGATCTTATATAGTTTGTGTTACTATCGGTTGTTGGCACACAAATTATGTGTTACTTTAATTTTACATGTAACACATTTTATGATGTGTTACATGATTGTGTTACCAAAGTTCTGTTCTGTTGTAGTGGGAGCATAGGTTTCTCCAAAGTCAATTCCTTCAACTTGAGAGAAACCTTGAGCCACCAATCTTGCCTTGTTCCTCACAACATTTCCAAACTCATCTTGCTTGTTCTTGAATATCCATTTAGTGCCTATAACATTGCGGCACTCCTTTGACTTCTCTACTAAGGTCCACACTTTGTTGCGCTTGAAGTTGTTGAGTTCCTCGTGCATAGCTTTCAACCAATCCGAATCTTCAAGGGCTTCAAATACTTCTTGGGTTCCACTAAGGAGATATAAGCATGATGATTGCTAAAGTTAGCCAATTGCCTTCTTGTGGTAGCACTTGCCATTGAATCACCAAGGACCTTGTCATGAGTGTGTTCACGAATTTCAAGGTTCCTTTCTCTTCTTGCTAGACGACGGGCCTCGATCTCCTCCTTGGTTCTTCTAGGCCTTGGAGGTTTCACTTGATCAACTTGATCATTTGGGTCCCTGTCTTGACCTTCAACTTGAGCTTCCTCAATTTCTTGAGATTGCTCATCCTCATGTGCTTGATCTTGGACATTATCCGGTGAGAGGAGAATATTGAATGGATATTCATCGGATCCATCATGAATCCGTGATTGATCTTGTCCTTGATCTTGTCCTTGATCTTGCACACAAGAGGGAGGGTTTTGTTCTTGTTCTTGGGTTGGTGCATCATTTGCTTCACTAGATGGGGTTTGTTGATGTTGATAAGATGAGGGCTCCACCGTGGTAGAGCATAGTCCTTCCCGAGACGCCACACCGTGTCCCTCAATGGGGCGGAAAAATCCCACACCCATTCTTACTATGGCATCTTGAGGTATTTCATCACCTGCACATACATCAACTTGCCCCACTTGGGAGCCATCATTTTCTTCGAACCTCACACTACAAGATTCGATGATAATCCCGGAGGATACATCAAAGACTCTATAAGTGTGAGATTCGGCACCGTAACTAACAAATATACCCTCCAAAGCTTTAGGAGAAAATTTAGATAAACGAACTCCTTTTATTTTGTAGAAACACTTACACCCGAACACCCTGAAGTATGAGATATTAGGCTTGTTCCCGGTGAGTATTTCATATGGAGTCTTGTTCAAGCCCTTGCAGAGATAGAGCCGGTTAGAAGAATGACAAGCGGTGGAGATAGCTTCGGCCCAAAAGTTATAGCGGGATTTATACTCTGCCATCATAGATCTTGCCATATCCATAAGAGTCCGGTTCTTCCTCTCCGCAACACCATTTTGTTGAGGGGTGTAAGCAGCGGAATATTGATGTCGAATCCCCTCATCACTAAGAAAATCATTGTGTGTATAGTTCTTGAACTCGGAGCCGTTGTCACTTCTTATTGCCATAATGAGGAGGTTGTGTTGGCGTTGCACCTCGGTAGCAAAGTCAATGAATATTTGTTGAGTCTCATCTTTCGTCTTGAGAAAGTAGACCCAAGTGTATCTTGAGTAGTCATCAACAATCACCAAGCAATGTTTCTTCGCACCAAGACTTGCATGAGTAATGGGACCAAAGAGATCCACATGAAGGAGCTCCAAGATCCTCTTGGAAGAGATGATGGTTTTGCTTGGATGCGGAGAGTCATGCATTTTGCCTTCAACACAAGCCCTACAAACACGATCTTTGGCAAAAGACACATTTTCCATTAGTCCCACAATATGGTTCCCCTTGTGAAGACTTTGCAAAGTTCTCATGTTGACATGGGCAAAGCGGCGATGCCACAACCAATCCACATCCGCCTTTCCGAATAGGCACATCGCACTTGTCGTGGTGTTCCCCGAAAAGTCCACCACATACAAGTTGTGTTCGCGATACCCAATGAAAGCGACTTTTAGAGTCTTGCTCCACAAGAGGACCACAATATCTTTATCAATAAAGACGGCGAAACCCATCTTGCCAAGGGCGGAAACGGAAAGCAAATTGTAACCAAGGGTTTTGACAAGCATGACATCCACAAGAGTAATGTTGTGTGCAACCACAACCTTGCCAAAACCCAATACCTCGGATGTAGAATTATCGCCAAAGGAGACGGTGATATTATTTATATTTGGCCTCAACTCCTTGACGAGGTTCTTGCCGCCGTTCATATGACTTGTACATCCACTATCAAGTATCCATTTTGAACCTCCGGCGGCATAGTCCTACATGAGATCAATTCTTGGATTTAGGTACTCATTTCTCAATGGGTCCTCTTTTGTTAGCAACGAGGGTCTTTGGGACCCAAATAGACCAAGCAACATAACCATCATATGGGCCAACATATTTAGCATAAACATCACCATAATAATCTTTAAATAGAACATAGTGAGGGTTAGCATTTCCCGCATCATCATCATTAATGGTTTTGCCCTTAGGAGCTTCACCATTAGTGATGACTTTCTTCTTCTCTTGTGCGGGCTTGGCCTTTTGCTTGTTTGCCTTCTTTGCCTTGGCATTATAACCAAGTCCCTCCTTCCCATTGTTTGATCTTTGCTTACTCAAAAGATCATCCAAAGAAAGTTTACTTTGGGGAGAGGAGGCCTTAGCAAGTTTATCCTTCAACCTAGCATTTTCCTCAATAATATTTGCATGATCACATGAGGGGGTAGAGGAACTAGGCACATCATATGAAGCAAGCCTAATTTGAAGTTGCTCATAAGACTTGGATAGGAGAGTGTATTCACTCTTCAAAGCTTTGTGAGCTTTGTCTAGTTCATCTAGATCCTTCACAAGTTTCTCATGATCAACACCAAATTGGGCCTTTTCCTTTTTAAGCACTTTAGTCTTAGCCCTAGCAAGATCTCTAGCTTTGATGAGTTTGTTAATTTTATCTTGAGGCTCTTCAATAGTTTCTAGCCTCTCTTCAAGAGAAGCTATAGTTTCTTGACTTTCCTCAAGAGCATTTTTAAGAGCATGGATTTCAAGAGAGTCTTCTCTCTCTATTTGACATTTTTTCTCAAGAGTATCATTTAGTTGAGCTATACGAACGATGAGATTTGAAACATGCTTTTTAGTGTTACCATGTAAGTTAAGAATGAATTCATCAAACTCTAGGATTTATTGTTTCACTTTTAGACTAGCATGATCAACCCCCAGATCACTTGATATGTTAGGCATAGAGGGGCTAGGAGATGATACCTCGGAGGATTTAGCCATGAGGCAACTTTCTTCCTCCACATGAATGACCTCATTGGGGGATTCACTTGGTGATGAAGAGTTAGTGGAGAGGGAGGCAAGAGCGACCAATCCATTAGAGGTTGCATCTTCTTCGTCATCAACATCATCATCTCCGGAGGTATATTCTTCTTGAGTTGATAGCACAATAGATGTGTCCAAGGTAGACCTTGCCATGAAGCAATGTGCATTCTTGATATGAGGGTTCTCATTGGGGGATTCAAAGAGAGATGAAGAGGGAATGTTGGTAGTGACAATGGCGGCCACTTCCTTTGAGCTTTCTTCTTCATCATCACTAGAACTTTCAACTTCATCGGAAGAATATTCTTCCCTAGTCACTAGCACAACTCTTGAGGGCCTCTTGCCCTTCTTGCTCTTGTTGTTGTAGAATTTCTTGTTGGGGGCTTTTGAATATCTGCCATTTGAGTCTTTGTTCTTGTCCTTGGGAATGAGCCTTCCATTATGAGACTCCCTATTCTCATAGGGGCATTCGGCGATGAAATGGCGCTTGTCATCACAGTTGTAGCATGATCTTGTTCTTGGACCAAAGCTAGTGAACCCACTTTTGTTGTTTCTCTTGATGTTGTCTTCCTTGGCCTTGGAAGGATCAACCCAAAAGGACTTTGCATGGAAAGCCATGTGATCATTGTAGTGGAGTTCTAAGTCTTCGGATAGGACATACTCCAAGATGCCCTATATTGTTCTTGAGGGTACACTTCTTCTACGGAGTTGACCGTCAAGGCAAGATTGTTCCCTTTTGACATACCAATGGCACGATTGCGGGAATCACGGGAGTTTTGCTCGAGCACCTTGTGGGCTTGCATCTCGTGCACGGCTTGTTGAGAAGTGAGAGAGGAATGGCATTCTCTCCCAACTAGAGTCTTGACATCAATGGGTTCAAACGGCATCATGCAATCGATGTACTTATCCTTGATCCAAGAGTCATTGATGTGGGTGGCACCCACATTCCGGAAGGCATCGGCAACGGTGAGAAGCCTTCCATACATGGCTTCATGATCTTCATCCGGTAGCCTCATGAATCCTTCGGCTTGATTCCGAAGATAATTGTACTTGTTCCTTCTCATGCTATCACTTCCAATGCAACTAGCGGCCAAACCATCCCAAGCTTCCTTGGTTGTGGTGAAATCCCAAACACGAGACAATTCTTTTGTCCCCACACTAGTTTGAATCATGTGCAAGGCAGTGTCATTGAGTTGACTATCAACCGCTTCTCTTCTAGTCAACTTGTCGGGGTTGTATGGCTTGAAGCCTTCCACGATGATTCTCCAAAGTTCATTGGAGGCACTGCGAACATGAGAACGAAACTCAAATGCCCAAGTATCGTAGTCTTTAACATTAAACTTAGGTGGGTCACCCCTAATGTTTATATGAGGATGGGGAACCGGGATATCGGGAGATAGGAAAGGCGGAGCCACTCGATTGTAGCACTCACCTCCACTAGTTCCCCTAGGAGATGCAATGGGAGATTTGATAGTAGTTGAGTTATCACCATCCACGGGTTTGGTAGAGGCGGGTAATGCCGAAGCACCTCCCTCTTCTAACACACCCGTGTCCTTTACCTCTACGGCGGGAGCCATGGGAGGGACCGGAGTCAAACGCTCGGAAATCATTTTTCTCATGCTTTCCATTTGAGCTTCCATGGAGGACCTCAACGAATTGATGTCATCCATGGTGACCATCTTAGCGGCCTCTTCCGTAGGCCCATCGTCCGACATACTCTTAGGCGGTTAAGCCCGAAATCAGAGCCGAGGCTCTGATACCAATTGAAAGGATCGTATGCCGCACCTAGAGGGGGGGGGGTGAATAGGTGCTAACCAATTTTTAGTTCTTTTTCAGTTTAGGCTTGACACAAAGGTAAATTCTCTAGATATGCAACTAAGTGAATTTACCTATATGACAAGGTTACCAACTAAGCAAGATATAGCTACGCAATATATATGAGATAGAATAGGATAGAGGTAACCGAGAGTGGAGCACGCGATGACACAGAGATGATTCCCGTAGTTCCCTTCCTTTGCAAGAAGGTACGTCTACGTTTGGAGTAGTGTGGTTGCTACGAAAACCAAACCAACAGCCACGAAGGCTTCACTCAGATCTCCTGTGAGCAACGCCACGAAGGCCTAGCCCACTTCCACTAAGGGATTTCCTCGAGGCGGAAACCGGGCCTTTACAAAGTTCTTGGGGCACACATCCACAACCGAATTGGAGGCTCCCAAATCTGTAACAACACAACAATCAACAACAATACATCAACACAAATCAACTAGGGATCCAAAGAGGAACACTAGCAAGGGGGCCCTCAAACAAATGAGGGGGAAATGTAAATCGCTTCGGTGAGAATGTAGATCGGTGTCTTCTCCTTCGAATCTCCAAAGATCAAGAGCTTTGGTTGGGTGAGGGAGGAGAACTTGCAAATCTTGAGTTCTTGAGGCGGCTCTAATGGTGGTGAGGCTTGGCAGATTTTTGTACAAATGATTGAGCAAGGAGCAAGGTAGAAGAAGGGGGATATAAATACCCCCCTCCAAATTCCAGCCGTTGGAGCTTCCGGGGGGCCGGATAATCCGGCCTAAGTTAGGGCCGGATAATCCGGCCCAACCAAAAGTCCAGCCTCTGGGAAAATCCGGCGAAATATCCGACCAAATGTCCGGCCCCTGTTCAGAGCCGCATCGCCTCAGGTCCTTAGCCGATTTTGGGGGGCCCGGATATTTTGGAAATATCCGGCCCGGATTATCCGGCCCTGGGGCACATCCGGGCAAATGTCCGGGCAATTATCCGGCCCATGTCCAGGGAGTACTGAGCCACAAATCCTCAAGTCCTTAGCCGAAAACTGGGGGCCGGATATTCTGGAAATATCCGGCCTGGAATATCCGGCCTGGTGATCCTGTTACAGCTTCTTTTTGACACGTCTCACCACATCCATCACACATATATACATGTATCTATATAATCCCTGTACCACTTAATCAAACATTAGTGTATCACATACATTGACATCAAACACACAAAACATATTACGAGAGATGTTCTTTCACCCTAGTTGATAGGCTTTGAGCTAAACTAGTAAACACTAAGTAAGTTTTATTCCGCCTAGTTTAGCTCTCAAGTAGAAGTTTTTATACACCGCCTATTCACCCCCCTCCTCTAGGCGACGTCCTAGTACATTCAATGGTTTTATTCTTTTCCTAATTATTTTTGAAATTATTAAAAATCTGAAAAGGGGTCCACCTTTCATATTATTTTTATTTACAAAAATTGAATTCAGAAAAATAGCAAAAGACTTATGGCGTCATGTTGATGTCATGCCGACGTCAGTGCGGCCATGAGCTCTCAGGTTGAGCTCGGCCTCGACGCTCCCGTGCGCGAGAGGATGCGCACGAGGGCGCGTTCGACTCTGCGCATCGCGGGCGACCATATGTGCTGGTGGCGCCGCCCATTATTGGGCACCGGAGCTTCGCCGAGACGAAGCCCGACGGCGACGCGGATAGGCGTTTGGCGCAGCGACGCTACAGAGGGGGAGAGGAGGAGTTGCGGGCACGGGGAGAACGAGGACCTCACCCTGAGCGCGATGGAGTGGTTGGCAGCGCTTGGGGTGGCCGAAGACGGAGGGAAATGACGACGGCGACCGTCGGCAACGTCGGCTACGGTTAGGGTTTCCTCGCGGGAGAGCACGGGAGAGGGGAATACTGGAGGTCTAGGGTTTGGATAGTCGGCAGAGCGATTTATGGAGCGATTTATGCCAGCGCCATCGGACGGCCGCACGCGATAGGCACCTGCTTGGATCGGCATGGACGATGGTCTTTTTGCTAAAAACCCCTGGGGTTCTCCTGGGCTGGGTTGGCTGCTGCTGGGCCGGCCTGTTGGGCTCTGCGTGGGAAGAGAGAGGGGAGCAAATGGGTTGTCAGCCTAGAGAGAGTGAGAGAGGGAGGGTTCTCTCTTTTCCTTTTCTCTTTTTCTTAATTCTATTTTCAAACTCTTTTGCATTTTGAAATATGTTTGAAACTTCAAACTTTCAGAAACTTTCAAAATAACCTAGGCTTGTCAAACATCTTACAAAATGCCATGTAGGTTGACTTTGCAATTTTGAAATACTTTGAGCATTTGAATACAGAGAGAGATTCAAACCAACATTAGGGTTTTTCAAATATATCCATAATGCAATTTTCTTAGGAAAAATTTCATGATGCTCATGATGCACAATCAAACCCTAATCTAGGTTTAGCGAAAAGAGGGATGTTACAGATCTATTCCCCTTAAAAGAATCTCGTCCCAAGATTCCAAGGTAGGAATAGAGAAACTAACAAGTACTACACTGATCTTCAACGATCTTGTCAATACCACGACAATCTTGAAGAGGCTCATCCATGGCATCATGAACGAAGTTGATCCACCACATGAAGCGCTTCATTTTCTTCCTTTGAGGTTGTTGCTCAACAGCACCTAAAAGAAAGAGGGAATGACACTGGATGGTGGATCTTCACAAAGATCGAGTTTCTCATGAGCACCTAAAAGAAAGAGAGAAGATCCGGCGTACAATCTGAACTCCTACAACTGGATCTCGTTCGGGATGTGGGAGTTCAACGCGCACCACCGAGCTAGATACCTCTGTGACCTCGACTACTTCGACCGCAAGATCGCCGCGGAAGAAGAGGAGAACAACGACGAGGACGAGGAGACGGAGCGCGCAGACAACGATCACGACGACGGCGGGCCGGCGTGGGATCCGGAGACCCAGCCGCCAGATATTAGCGAGGACAAGGCCATTGCCATGGCACTGGCCAATAGCGAGCTCGACGAGCTCAACGAGCTCGCTAAGTGGGGCGGGCTCGCAATCCGGCTCCGCGAGTCGGCGCTCGCGCAGGGGAGGTCGGTGACTCCTCTGGCCACGCCGATGCGTTCCAACGACTGCGCATTGGCTGCTGCTTCGGCTTGGGATCCGTGGCCACCTTCACCACAGCCTCCTGCGCCACCGACGGCCTAGCCGCAGTTGCCGCAACCTGCCCTTCCTTCTCCACCGCCGGCGTACCAGCTTCCATTGCCGACGCCGGAGTTCATCGACCTCGTCACCGACGACGAGCAGTAGCCATTAGCTAGGTTTCAGCAGGCCTTTATGGCCCTTTTAAAGTTTTTTTATGTTTTTTTATTAATGTAAATTATGGTTTTTATGAAAGGGAAAAAAGTATGCGTCGTGCCGCTAGAGCCACCCGATGCAAATGAACACGTGGTCGATTTCGACTTTTTTAGCCGACGTAAAGGGACGCGACCCGTTTGGCCGTCCGTAATGCGTGGCCCTGCTGGGAGCGAGAAACTACCTCATTATATGAACCACACACTTGCATCTAGTAGGCCCTATTTTGAAATTTTATCTTCTGCCGGGACATGTTCCCGTAATATTTACATAAGTTTTCTCATCTGGTTTTTAGTTCAAAACTTTATATTTTTTTATAAATAACGTATCTACAGTGATTTTATTTTCCTTGTTGAGCTCTGAAGGGTCTATTGATACATGTCCAGTGCCGTACATGCTTTGTTTCAACTGCTAAGGGGCTGCACTGAACTGAGCACCATTATGCTGCAGGCACGGGTAGAGATCAGCAGGGTAATGGCCAGAACATGCACCAGATTAACTGCAAGAACTCACAGGGCCGAATAGAGAATTAAGCTAGACCGAGATAAAATGACATTCAAGCTGAGGGGGAAGAAGTGCTGCTGCTGCAAGCGATAAGGGGATTGAGAAACAAGGAAATGTGATTTCGACACTGACACCCTTGTCCCGGAATACCCGATGGATGTTTGAACAAGAGAATCACATGGCACAGGATATCGGTAAGACCTACGGGCGCAATGCCGTGGCGAGATTTCCAAAATTTTATAGGACATACTAGGAAACAAGCCCGTGCGTTGCACCGGGTTAAAAAAATGAGATACGATATATCGGCGGCCGGTGGTACTGCAAGGAGCGTAAGACGGTGTTGCCAACTCGTGGGCGGTGGTGCTGCAAGGAGAGGCGTTGGCGACTGTCAGCGGTGTGAGGTGGCGGTAGCTGGGGGAGAGCGGGGCCACATTGGTTGGGGAGGAGAGTGAACCGGTGTGGAGCATGGACGGTGGTTTATTTTACTGCGTGTTAGGCTATCAATCTCGAGGTTGGGAAGAGTGGGTCCGATCCTCCGGAGGATTATCAACACATTCCTCTTTTTTTTGGGATGCCCATTTGAAACCAAATGAACCAGATGAGATGCACTCAGGCCACATAGTCAAAAAAAAAAGGTTGAATCTCTTCGATGCACATTCCAAAATAGAACTAACTTGCTTATACTAAAATGTTAGATGGCCGTGTTGGTGCCTTGAAATCCAAATCCATCAATCCATCCGTTTACTCAGCCCGTTTATTCTTCTATCTTTGTACTACTTAGAGTCCGAGATCCCATGAAGCTCGATAGGGTGCAGTAGCAGCAGCTAAACCAGCCGCGCGCGAAGGTGAGAGAGCAGTATAGGGCGCATGCACGAGGGAAGCTGCGAGCGACGGGATCGAGACAGGACTACAAGAGAACCACGTCTATTTGGATCGGCACATGGAGGTGCAGCATGTTCGGCGAGGACGGAGTAACGGGGATCTGCGATCGCGCAATATCGGGATTTGCGGCAGCGCGTTGTATCACAATATCAGGGTCAGCGGCAGAGGGAGTACTGCGGGAAGAGAGAACATGGGTCGGTTGCGGGTGTGCCGGGGGGACTCCTGGGATCTCGGCGGCAGTGCCGTGGCTAGTGGGGGCGCAATCAGCGAGGGGATGTGTGAGAGCACTTGGACAGACGAAAAGACAATTTTGAACCGTGTTTTCCACTTGACGGTGGCACAGGTGGGTAATTATTGACAAAATTAGGGTCAATAAAAGATGAACCAACAAGAAACTTTTTTGCTTTTATTATTAGGTATAGGAAAAATGTCCGTGCGTTGCAGCGGGTTGGCTTTCATATTTTTTCAGCAATGAAAATTTAATTGTATGTTCCATCTTTATTTTGGGATTTGATAGGTGAGAACTAATTTTATGCTCAATCAAATCTTACACCATTTAATTTATATCGTGATTCGTGCTAGTTATGAGTTGCAACTAAGATTTGATAAGAACAAAATAGTTCTCTATGTAAATCTTGAGAAATCTGTGTGCACCAAATCATAATAACACATAATTATAACACTTTCCCTTAGTGTATTTGAATAAAGTTAAATTGATATTTATTTCATACATTGTTAAGAAAAAAGATAATCACATGAAAGTGTTGCATTGTTCGAGACAGGAAGTTTGACATCAAGAATCATTCTCATGGATAGTGCTTATTTTAACCTGGGCAGAATACTGCACGTTTCACATACTACTATATGAAATCAACTGTCACATATATTCTATCCTACGGTTCCTTTGTCAAAAGCAACTATCCTGTGGTTCATAATCCCCAAAACCAATTGAACAGGTTTTTACTGTCACCTGTCGGGTGTTGGGGCTAGAGTTGGCGACGCTGTTGTGGAAGAATTTGCCCAACACCATGCTGGGATGCTGCGCTTCCTCATCTGCTCCCTATCGCCCTCAATGTTCACGAGCATGGATCATTCGGCGTCCGTCGGGGCATGGATGACGTGGGACGGCTGCCCTCGATAGCACGTTGCTGATCGTAATCTCGTCGTCGACGAAGCAGAGCTGACTCTGTCTAATTATCTCGTCCGAGTCAGCGATTCAGCAGCGGTGGAAACGATCTAGAGCAGGCGTCGCCGACGAATACGGCGTGGCCAACGATATCAATTGAGCTCTTCATGTCTGCCCTTGCTAATGCCTCCGTCTCCGTGCTCGTCGGCTGAAGTCTACAGTTGTCGTGCACTGGAACAGTAGGGCGATGCTTCGTCATCCACGTTGTTGGACACCCGGCCCCGCCGTTGGGCGCACCTTCTGCACCGACAGCGAAGATATATATCAGCGCCGGCCATCAATCGATCGCTTGGTTTGGGGATTTTGGAGATCGACAGGTAGCTAGATCGAGTCGTTTATATACACGAGCGTTTATAGGCAGTTAGGCACCTCGACCTGGATCGCTTGGTTTGGGGATTTTGGAGATCGACAGATAGCTAGATCGAGTCGTTTATTTACACGAGCGTTTATAGGCAGTTAGGCACCTCGACCTGGACTCTTTTCCGAGGGAGACGTGAATACCAAACCTAGTACCTAAGACGGACCTTGGGCCGTTCTTGACTGGGCCTTATTCTTCCGGTTCTTGAACGACGAAACGAATTTGATTTGCTGACCTACATCGAGCCAACTAATCTAAGTTCGGACCAAACGCGTGATCGAGGAGATTGAGGGAGCGGACGGACGAAAAAGGACCAAACCGCGGAAACACTACTTTCTTTATTATTAGGTATAGATATAGATAGGTTCGCGGCGGGAACAGAAAACCTGGACAAGCGCGGCTGCGGGGAGGGGCTCGGGTCGCTTACCTGGGTTCTGGAAGGCGGAGGCACGGCCTCCCCCGACGCCCTAACGCGCAGGATCGTGCGCCTGGCGCACGGCCGCGGTGGCTGGCGGCAGCCGCCATGGCGAGCACGGGGCGGAGGAGCGGTGGAAAGGGGAGGAAGAAGAAACGGGAGCGGCATGAGGGAAAAGGCCAAATGGGGTTGGATTCGGGCGCGGCGAGTAAACGGCCAGGAATTGGCGCGGGCGGCTTTCCGCGACGTGGTCCTCCCACTCCCACTCCGGCCACGCCACTGAGAAGCCGACCACCCGGCCTCTTTGCTATCCCTTTGGCTCAAAATGACAAAAAACATGACAAAACAAAACGAATACCTCCAACAAAATATTACCCCCTCCTTTATCAAAAATTGGATACATTTAGTATATCGATATATCTAAACCCAATTTGATAAGGTTGAGACATCTTTTTATGGGTGGAGGGAGTACTTGTTATAGTTAGAACTAGCATGTAATGGCGCGGCGGCACGCCGCGCCTGCTTGGTATGTGCGGAGTTGAAAGGAGGATATACTGTGATAAGTTGTACATGTGAGGTGAGTATTAGGAAATTAATGACATGGAGAAACCATTTAACACAGAAAGAGGGCTGCAGCCCTGCAAAACTTCTTCATGCAATTATACAAACTTGAAAATTATTTATCCAGTTTGTGAGTAATTATTATAAAAAAATGATACACCTATTCATTAAGAAACGTGTAGCATTCAAAATAATAGCCGAGTTCCTCTCATGTCATGCTAAACCATAATAAAAGAACGCCAAGTACAAACTGGCCAAACTGTCAGGTCATCTACGGATACAGATAGTTTGACCTCCAGCTGGGACAATAAGAGTTCATAAACCTCAAAACATCCTTTCTCCCAGGTAGGAAACTGACCATCGCAAGGTAACTGCATCCTTTAAAGATCTATTAAAAGACATCTGAAAACAAAAAACTGATATACTGAAGTAACTAACTGAGAGAGTAAGATAAAATACTCAAATTGCCACACCAGCGAAAATGAAAAATTACCTAATCTAAGCTTGTCCAATGTCCATACATGTTTTAACATGCGGAGTTATGAACCTATGTATTTTGCCAGAAACAACAAACTATGTTGGGGGATAGCAGGGCAAAGTAAATACAGATAATTCTGTACTACTATTATTTTACCAATTGGCTCACCATGAAGTACATGTATATATTATGAACTCTAGTTTCTTGTACTGTTATTAGTAAGAATAGAGATAAATAATGGATAGTCTGCATTGGTTGATATAATCTAAGAATAGTAGCTGATCATTTGAGCCAACGATTTGTCGAAATGAAAAGCCCACTAGGAAAACCAAACACCACAAATCTTGCAATACCATACAGAAACATTAATTCATAAACTCAAAAGTATAACCAGCAAAAAACTCACAAAGATAAATTTATAAGAGAAAATCACCATGGCTCTGCTTTGGCGAAGTACTATAAACTCAAAGGTTGAGATCTAGCATGCTCTCCATGCCAAATAGTATTTAAAAAGATGTCCCTATCAAATATTAGGAAAGGTTTCCATGCCAAAGAAAAGCAGATAAAAAGAAGAGGTGCTCCTGTGGAGTGAAGGAACCTGTTGGTGTGTTGGTAGCAGGTGTAGTTTCAGTTTGTTACTTTTTCGATAAAGAGTTTGTTACCCTGCTGTATTGATCTCCTAATTTGTTGGCTCACAGGGATGAACCTGGAAGAAAGAATAACATGTATTTAGCATAACGGTAGTCACCTCAAGGAACTAATTCTTCTTTGCCAGTAATAGCTTCCCAATACTATATAGAAATTTCAACTCTACAATCCAAGTCTGGCTACAGCAAAACATGAATAACCAAGAAATAGAAAATATGGAGATTTCCGTTGGTTTCTTAAAATGTGCCAATGAATACTAATGACCCTTGAGAGATCTAAGCTACCTGATACCAAGGAAACAGGAAAACAAGCTTGCACAGAAATTGGCATCCCAACTCACATACAGTAGAAGAGCTAACTGGCCCCAAAAATGATTTGATACGTGTCTAGTTGGGTCATTAGACTGCATGTTGTACACCCTGAATCCATCACAGGAAACAGCGATATCATAATCGGAAAATAAAGAAACAGCGATTATAACATGCTTGACTACATTTATACTCATGAAAATCAATTGACCATACTCCCAAAAAAATTAGATGGATTCAGGTTTTGAATACAACTCAAGAAATAGCAACTTAGTGACCTTAGAACTTCACTTGACCAGAAAATGAGGGGAAAATTTTACCACTTACTGTCTGATGAACCAATATTCTTTTATTCATAAATAATGGAGGCAGGGTGAAAGGTTGTAGAGAAAGGTAACACTACTTGTACCTGCCAGTACTAAGGTGTTTCTACGTAGAAAATTTCCACCTACAAAAGTATGGAGGTATAAGCTTGCTATCTTAGAGAGTAATTCATAATGAGAAAAGTTCAATATAATTTCATATTATATTCTAGCCAGAACATCAACTACAGACCTGCATAGCATAAGTTGAAAAGTGTAAAATCACATAAATGCCAATCAAGCAAACTAACTAAATCACATAGGAATCAGCCTCTCCATCTGACCTACATCTTTATCAGTCTACTACTCAAAATGGCAAGGAAAAAGTTATATATCTTGTCGATTATATAAAGCCCATCACAAATCGTTAAGCACAACTTTTTTCCAGTGGATTCTAACATAGTGCCAATTAATAAACTATAAAAACAAATGAATGCATTTCTTTGAATATATAGTAGTATAACTATCTTCCTCCAGATCAAGTAGAGACAAACATAAATAAACTAAAAAAAGCTACAATCAAACTACAGTTTTACATTTATATAAGCAGCGTTGAACTGTCAGCTTGGACAGAATATGTAGTGAGAAAACATTCCTATCATCTTTTTAAGAGAATAAGTACACCAGATATAAAAAGCGCTTCTATACAGAATTTGAAACATGTGAAGATCATAAGAGAATCTTTTTGAACACTGGGAACAATCTGTCAAACATTTGAGAACTAAATGGTGAAATAGTTCAATTACATAGAATTTAGAATGTTACTTGTAAAACTATACTGTAATTTCACATGGACACTCGGGGCAAATGTAGAATCTTTCAGTTGTTTCTATAATTAAGGAAAAATACACGTATATTTAGCTGCATGTGTACATTTTTTCCAGGTTAGTTAGCTTTGTCATACCGTTTGTACAACATCAGTACTCCAGAGCCTACAACAATTCAAAAGTATCTGACCTTTTGTCATCAATGAACATTCTTATTTTAATTTAGAACATGTTAATTTTTTTCTATTTGTGCCCAACAATAGAATTCAGTTCATGCAAAATAAAGAAAGTGAATCATTCATTTTCGAATCCGGGGATTAGTTCACACTGCCTCTATGATCTTGTAATATTATCCATGCTGATAAGAACAGTAGCAATTTTAATAAATATACACTGTTTGTTCAAACAAATTTCCAATCAGAGTACGCATACATCTGAGATCAGTGTCTCAATGACAATACTATTCAAGAAAATATGACATCAGAAATCATGTTTTCTAAATCAGGACTAATAGGGATGCACACACACTTATCTCATATGCATACTTAGAGGTTACTACCGGACATTGATACTATCAGTTATTTCACATCCAACTTCAATGAATTTGTGAATTAGCATTTCCCTAGGGGCTCCACAGTCAAGCTTATCTTGCTCCTGCTGCTTACTATATACCAGAAGAATATACATTGGTAATTTATGTCAAACTAATCCCCTTCAGTATAGGTTTTATTACCAGTTCTTGTAGGGCTTTCAGGTTGCATTCTTACATATTATAACACCTTTCTTAGCGTCTGCTTCTATCGTTTTGATGATTTCTTACAGTATGCAGTGCACAGTCAAATAGCCGTTTGAAGAGGAGCAAAGCATGTACCTATATCTGTTTAACCAATTCCTCGTCCAAGCAAAAGTAGTATACAGATTTTTTGCTGATAAGCTTAATTTAGATAATAAGGTACAAATGTCTTTAGCAAAAGGGCTAACTTACTTAGCACAACATGCTAGTTGTGGCTGGAAAACAGAAATTAGTCCTGAGAGAAGGACTACTAAGCAGTGTATACATATATAGGGAGCCCTGTATATGGACAGCCTATGAAACCATCCTGAGATACGGTCAAAATGCGCATAAAATGTACACACTATGGTATACGCTGAACATTAGACCATGTTTAGTCACCGGGAGTAATTTAATTGGAGTGCAGAGCATACATGTAAGCAACATACCTGTTAAAACGTAAGCACGACAAATCAAAAATGTCCATCTAAACAACATACCATAAAAATGGAAGGCGGATACAACAAATCTTTATGAGTAGGTGTGTAATATTTAGCCGGCATATATTTTAGGTGCTCCAAACTTTATAGTATACCTGAAACAAAACAAAATGGTTAACCAATCGCTCAAAACAAACAAAGAACACTTAGGTGCAGGATTCATTAGTGCCCGCTTGTTATAGGAAAGGAACTGATAGTACTCTGATTTAAGTAAAAGTACATAAACAGCAAATACACAGACGAACTAAAAAAGAGAAGAGAAGGAATAGTTGGCCATGGAGATCTGAGAAGACATTTTGCACTTAGAAAGCATGACGAAAAAATGATGGAAGCTCAACAAGATGTATATCCATTAAATAGATATACTCTCAACTCTGGGCTAGAAAGAAAATTCTCCTGCGAGATGACCTTAAACTATATAAGGCTGGTACAGAGAAAAAACACATTACAGTACCTAAGAATTGTAATTTGAGCAGTAAAAACAACCTGGTACGGAAGTTTTAGTAGAAGATTTGCTATCTGCGTACGAATTTCAGCTCAAGTTCTCAAGTGGTGATCCAGAGCTGCAGCCTGTCTAAGCTTCTCGGCAGGCGGCTGCTCTGCGCCTCCCCCAAAATCTGCAATCCTTGGAGCAAATTCCTTAGCCTCTGAGATGAACAGCAAATGCGGCAGCAAAGGGGAACACAGATCTGCAGCGCGACAGTGGCTGCGAGGTCGAGATGGTCATATCAATGCTCCACGATAGAATACATTACAGTTCTACAAACCAGAAAAAACTAAGAATTAGTCCAGTTGAAGGGGAGTATACCTAGCTTGGCCCAGGAATCAAAGCGAGCAAGGGCAACCAAGTGATGGAGTTTGAGAATCTCACCTGCGTGATGGTCATCACTATAAGGCTCGCCGTCGCTGAGGACGAAGCAGGTCTCTCAGGCGGTCTTGTGGCGTCCTCAAAATCATTGCAGCAATTGCATCAGGAAGAAGATGTGGAGCTCCCGGACGCTGACGAAGTACAAATTCCTTTGCCCCCTCCGCACACGCCCCACCATCGCTTCAATCGGAACCAAACGCCGCGAGAACGGCTGCGCCCCGTGGGCCCAGATCAGGCTTGCAACACCATCGCACGCTCCACGCGGCACGCACCACCAATGCTACCGCTCCTCCTAGCAACAGCAATTTGACATCGTTCCCGACAGAGGCAACCAATAAATCGCCGCCAGAGCAAGCAAATCGAGGCCTCATCAGCGAGCAATCCACGCAGCACGAACTCGGGGAAGAGCTGGTACTCGATGCCACCGGAGGTGGCACGGGAGCTGAGGTAGGGGAGCATGTGGGCGAGCAGAGAAAGCCGAAGATGACCCCCTCCCGCCGCAGATGCGCCTGCCTGAAGATGGCGCCCGCCAACTTCACCGCGAGCAGATCGGTTTCTAGGAAGGAAGATGAGGACGGGGGCCTCCGCAGGGGTATGGATCGAGCGGGGCGCCGCCCATCCATGGAGACCATCCGCTGCCGACTGATTTAGAGAGAGGAAATGTGGAAGCAGAATGGTCGAGAAAGGGCACGCTGCGCTCGGATAGTCAAAGCTGTGTGCACGCGTAAACGAATAAGCGAGGACATGGTTGGGACCCACGACGCGACAGCAGGCCAGGTAAACGAATTGGTACGCACACCCAGACCTAAAACACCATAGGAAGATCCATGCCAAGATAGAAACTGCAAGATACCACCAAGCTACACACGAAACAATAACAGACCATAGTAAAACACGTGTCACCCAGCCATGACCCCTTGAACTGGACCCAAAATTCTTACAAAAAAGATCTTTGTTCCCAAATAGTATAGTAGTTATGCATACATGGGAGTTGGAAAGAGAAGAATTTTACTTCTAAATCACCACAAGAACATCACACACATGTTTATAGTTTTATCAATTTTGAACAGAAAATTGCTGTCTTTGAATAGATCTCAAGTTAGAGACACTTTTTTTTATCAAAAAAGTTAGAGACACATACATCCCTATGGAACAATTCCTTGAATATCATCATCTTTGTTGTTCGAACTTATATTTGCTTTCTTCCAGAATCAGTAGCTGACTTCCTGGTTATTCTCATTTTGTCTGCAGGGTATATCTGTGCTCCTAGAACGTTTGGCTCTTACCGGCTATGTTAGCTTAGTCAGGGCTGTAATACATTGATGTATTCACCCATGTCTTTTCTTTACCATGTACTTCAATGTTACTGCTCAAACATGTCAGACATACATATGGTACATGGCATAAATAGCTTTTCCATGCCACAAAAAAATATAATGCTTGTTATATTTTGTTATAGCACGGTATTAATCTCAGTTTACATCAACACCGTATTAGTTCTTCCGGATTTCTACGAATATTTGTCAGAAATTTTATTCGCGTATTCTAATAGGAATTTAAAATTAAATAGATACTTACCTGAATATTTTTGTCTTTAACTTCTGAGGTTCCTAATCTTCCAAGACTCGCTTACGGAAAGTTAATAACTGAAGAAAAATCCAGGCCCCTACTTCTTCTTTCAGGGCACATTCACTGGCCTTCTCTTGATTTTTTGTGTGTGGAACATTCACTGTGGCTGATGGCGAGGAAGATGGCACCCAAGACAGTGCGACATGACTTTGACACAGTGGCGATTTTCGTGCACCGGTTGATATGGAAAGAGCGAAATTCCCGGATCTTCGAGCAGGAGCTAAGCATGGTAGACAAAGTGTTTGAGCTGACTATCGAGGAAATGAGGGTCTGGCGAGCAGCTCGGTTGGCTGCGTAACTTTGCTTTAGAGTAGCTTGGTTGAGGTGTGACAATGGCTTTCATTTTCCTCGGCCCTCTCCCCGGGCTTGTTTTCTGCGATGAAAACGCAGCTGTAATTCTTGTACACCTTGTATAACTCTCTTTCTCTTGATAAAATTCGGCCGATGGCCCTTCAACATTCACTAGCCTTCTCTTGAAATTATTATGGTCTTTCCTACCAATCCAGATCTTGCTGATTAGTCCCTACTTAATTAGCCGGTTAGCATGTTGTTGTTATGCCTTGTTATTTGTAGTTATTGAAGGTTAAAAATTCTTGAGCAGATGCATACTTTTGATCGAAAATGTTTATAATTGTGGTAGTCTACATGTCTGTTCAGTAAGCTTACATACGTGGTGTAAGTATTATTGCAAAAATCACGTGATTTGTATAATTTCATATGTGTTTGTAACCTTATCCTGCACAATGGTTGTTGAACTTGTACAAGCAATATTTTTCAGGCCAAAATACAGAATGGTATTTTTCTCACTTTGGCTCTTGACTACTAGCACGAAACTATCCAAAGAGCATGGAGATATAAACTTCCATTCATCTAGTATAAGATCATCGTTTGATCAATTGCATGCAACGGATTTGGTCAGTAATTGCAATATTTTTGTTGCGCCATGTTAGCTAAATCCTGTTGTTATGACCGGTATTGGTTATGTTAGGAGGGGGCCCAACCATGGGCCCAACTAGGGGCTTAGCCCATTATCAGTTTAGGGTTTAGCTCTTTATATACCAGATGTAACGATGCAAACAATCAAGCAATAATCAGATTCATTATTGCCGACTCCCTGAGGAGTCGGTCTCTCCAAACCTAGCCGCCGACCTCCTCTTCTCCGCGCGCACGAAGGCGCCCAGCCGCCGGCGTCCGCCGCCTCGTCCGCACACCACTCCCTCCTTCCCCTACAAACTACGCCCTAGGCCCGGTAAAGCTGTTGGTTCTACCAATTTGGTATCAGCTAGCTCGGCTGCGATCATGTCGTCTCCGCCGCCCACCACCACGTCGTCCGCGCCTCCGCCCGTTCCTTCGGCCGCCGCCACCACGGCGCGTTCTCCAGCGGCCGCCACGGCAGCCGGGCTCCGCCGCGCCGGCGCCCGTCATCTACACGCCCGAGCGAGATGAGCGGGGTCGTCAACGACCTCGTCACCGCGGTTCAAGGCATCCGCCTCTTCTTGATCGGTTCCCGGGGGCCCCGACGCCGCCGCAGCCGGCCATCTTCTCCGTGCCGACGCCCGCACCATGGGTTCCGCCCTTCACGGGCGTTCCGCTGCAGCCTCCGCCGGCGCCGGCCCAGCCCTGGCCGCAGTGGCCACCGTCCGCCCCCGCCAGCCCAAGCGCCGCAGCAACGGGGGGGCGTTCCCATCCACCAGATCCGCTTCCCCCCGTCGCCGTCTCCGCTGCCGGTGTGGTTCGCCGCGTCGTCAACTCAGCCGGTCTACACCACCGCTGCCGAGCCGCCGATGCCCTCCCTCCCGTGCACCGCCCCCGGGCGGTATGCACGCCCCCATGAGGCGCGCCCCGACGCGCACGGCCCCGGCGGGGTGACACAGCCACCGCCCCGCTACACCAAGGTCGACTTCGCCACCTACGATGGGTCGGAGGACCCCCTGAACTGGCTTAGCCAGTGCGAGCAGTTCTTCCGCGGGCAGCACACCCTGGCATCGGATCGCACCTGGCTTGCCTCCTATCACCTCCGGGGCGCCGCCCAGACGTGGTACTACTCCCTCGAGCAAGACGAGGGTGGCATGCCTCCCTGGGACCGTTTTCGGGAGCTATGCCTCCTTCGCTTCGGTCCGCCGATCCGTGGGAGCCGCCTCGCGGAGCTGGGACACCTCCCCTTCACGTCCACGGTGCAGGACTTCGCCGATCGCTTTCAGGCACTCGCCTGCCACGCTCCTGGGGTCACGGGGCAACAGCGCGCGGAGCTCTTCATCGGCGGACTCCCTGATCACATACGGGTGGACGTGGAACTCCAGGCCCCCCACGACCTGCAGAGGGCGATGCACTACGCTCTGGCGTACGAGCGCCGATCCCAGGCGCTGCAGCCGCCTCCCCCGAGTCGCGGGGCCCGGCCACCCGCCCGCCCCCCGCCGCCCGCAGCGCGGGCCACGCGGCCAGCACCGGCCGCTCCCGCAGCGACGCAGCGTACCTTTCGGCGCCTCACCCCGGCGGAGCAGTTGGAGCGCCGTCGCCTCGGCCTGTGCTTTAACTGCGACGAGCCCTACGCGCCGGGTCACGTCTGCCCGCACCTCTTCTACTTGGAGACGGTAGACGATGGCGACACGGACACAGGCGTCGACACAGCGACGTACACCGCCCTCGACGCCGCACCGGCCACGGCGTGCGTGGTCTCGCTACATGCGTTGGCAGGCATCCGCAACGAGCAGACGATGCTCCTGCCAGTGACGATCCACGACGAGCAACTGGTGGCCCTCCTCGACACCGGCTCCACACATAACTTCCTGCCGGAGGCCATCATGCGTCGTTTGGGCCTCCAGCCGACGGGCGGCGATCACCTCCGCGTCACCGTGGCCAACGGCGACCGCCTTCGCTGCCATGGCGTGGCGCAGTAGGTGCCGCTCTCCATCGGCAACGAGCACTTCACCATCGTGTGCGCCGGCATCGACTTAGGCTGTTTCGACTTCATCCTCGGCGTGGAGTTCTTGCGGCCCCTCGGGCCCATACTGTGGGACTTCGCCGCCTTGACGATGACCTTCTGGCGCCAGGGCCGCCGCGTCTGTTGGACGGGCATTGGGGGCGCCGCCCCGCCACCGCAGCTCCAGCTCACCACGGCCGACATCGACTCCGAGCACCCTCTGTTGGCCCACCTCCTGCAGCAGCACGGCGACCTTTTCGACGAGCCGCAAGGCCTTCCGCCTACCTGGGTGTACGATCACCGTATCCACCTCGCCCCGGACACGGCGCCGGTGGCCGTGCGGCCTTACCGCTACCCCCAGCTGCAGAAGGACGAGCTCGAGCGACAGTGCGCCCTCATGCTCGCCGCGGGCGTCATCCGGATCTCTACATCGCCATTCTCGGCGCCGGTGCTTCTCGTCCGCAAAACGGATGGTACATGGCGCTTCTGCATCGACTACCGCGCCCTCAACGCGCTCACGCTGAAGGACAAGTGTCGAGGGTGCTCCTCGGCAATGCCCTCCGATAGGGGCTTAGGGTTGATGGAATCCTGCAAGCTGACAAGAGACATCGGTTCACAGACAAGCGGGGAGAGCGATTTACCCAGGTTCGGGGCCCTCGATGAGGTAAAACCCTTACGTCATGCCTGTCTATTTTTGATTATGATGATAATGGGTTACAATGGGGTGCCGAATAGTTCGGCTGAGATCTCGTTGAGATGGCTAAGTGCTATGATGACCTAGCTCTAAGCTTCTGTTGGCTAAGATCGCTAAGATTGATTGTGTCCCTCGGCAGCCCCTCTCCTGGCCTTTATATAGGAGGCCAGGTCTCAAGAGGTCTAACCGAGTACGACTAGGTTTACAATAATTTTAGATCTAATCTTTCCTTGTTCGGCCGCCTCTTTGTTTTGCTTGCCAAGGAATCTTCTGGTGCACCACCCGGTTGGGCCGCCTTGCCTCCAAGTGCCTTCATGGGCCTCCAGCTAGTCAATACAGGATAGGGCAACATCGGTTACCCGAAGGGTAATGCCCACGTCAGTAGCCCCCGAGTGTCTAGCCGAAGATAGTTCGGGTAGAGACTAAAGCATGCCTCCACCTAATGTTCTTCTCCTTGATTGTTCTTGTGCTTCTTGAATCTGCATCATCTTCCTCTGTCGGGTGCGCGTCAGCGCTCCCGATGGGAGTAGCCCCCGAGTCTAGGTACGGATGCTTGCAATCCGTGCATAGACTCAAGTTGTACCACTCGAACATTTTTCTCTGTCGAAGTTTTCTCCGCAAGTCTTCGTAAGTCATCCGATACATTTTCCTCATGCAAGGGATAATGAGTAACGTGCCCAACTTTTGCTGGTTAACTGCTGATGGCAAAACAACATTACCCTACACAGAATCAAGTCTCCGGGCATGATCCTGGAATGCAAAAAAGTTCTGTCGGGTGCGCGTCCAGCGCTCCCGATGGGAGTAGCCCCCGAGTCTGAGCACGGGTGCTTGCAACCGGGTGCAGACTTGAGTCGAGCAATTATCTCTTCCTTCAAGGCTTTTTTCTTCGAGTCTTCATTCTGTCGGGTGCGCGTCTAGCGCTCCCGATGGGAGTAGCCCCCGAGTCTAAGTGCAGATGCTTTGCAATCTATGCGTAGACTCAAGTTCACCATCCGATATCTTTTTATTCCTTCGAATGCTTCGAGCATTCCTCACGACGTCATTGATGACACTTTACTGATATCTCGATTTTGACTGACAGGACGTAACCTGCTGGGCCTACTCTTTCTCTGTCTGGCCCTGTTTTTAAGCAATATCCGCCCTTTTCGCACAGTTACCAAGGCGTCTCCTTGATTTCTGCAATCTTTAATAGAAAAGATCCACTGAATGAACCGGTAGCAACGACACGTGCCCACACAGCCCTCAAGTTCTCCTCTCCTTAAAATCTCCAAAGGACGAAAATCCCTAATCTTCTCCCACATTTTCCGTAGCATCTTCTCGCCCTTCTTCTTCTTCCTCCCTTTGCTACTGCGGCGCCGCCACCACTGCTTTTCCAATCTTCCCCAGATCTCGCAATGGTGAAGAAGAAGAGCCTTACTGCCGCCGCCAGTTCTACTAGCGGAGGCGCCGCCGCCAAATCTTCCGAAGGGGAGCGTTCCGGACGCTCCTCCCCCAGCTCCGGCGCCGCCAACGCCGCCAGGCTCGATAGACAAACCTGGGGATTGGATAGTGTCAACCATCACCAAGCGCGACGAGAAGAGATCCCGAAGCCTGGGATTAATCTCCTCCGACGAGGGGAATGTGATTTTTCCAGGTGCGATTTCTCGGCCCAATCCACCTGCTGGCTTTACCGTGATGTTCCTGTCGTTCCTATATCGGGGTCTCTCGCTTCCTGCTCATGAATTCCTTCTTCATCTCCTACGGACCTACGAAATCCAACTGTGGCAACTTACTCCTAACTCAATCCTTCACGTTGCTGTGTTCATTACCCTCTGCGAGGCATTTTTGGGTATTGAGCCTCATTTTGGATTGTGGAAAAAGATCTTTTATGTAAAGAGGTACAGCAGTAGTAATGGATCTTTTGTCACCGGAGGAGTGGGGTTTGTGGCTCGTTCGGAGGTTAATTATTTCAACTTCCCAATGAGAGAATCTGTGCAAGGATGGAGACTGAAATGGTTTTATGTCAAGGATTCCTTGTCAACCGAGTCCCAGCTTCCTCGCTTTGCCGACGTCCTCGAAGCCAAGCCTAAGGATTCCTGGAAGAACATTCTCTCTCCCGATGAAAGGGCAGCAGCCGACGAACTATTTGCCAAATTTCTTCGAATCAAAGAGGCCAATGGCCAAACTATGGTTGGCACAGAGGTGGCAGCGGTGTTCCTGAAACGTCGAGTCCAACCAGTCATGGCCAGAGTTCGTCCGATGTGGTTGTATTCAGGTCCGAAGAATGAAACCAGGATTAATGCTGCCGAACTGTCGGAACATGAGCTGCTTGATGAAGTCCGTCGCCTTACTTTCTTTAGTCAGGAAGACTCGATCCCATTGATATCTTCTTACACTCCTCTCGATGTCGATCATCCACCGCCAGAGGTAACTTCCCTTTTCATATTCTCACTATGCTGTTTCGACTTGGTCAATATAATTACTATTATTCTTATTCGTCTTCCTCTTCGACAGGTCCCCATAGCCTCTAGAAACTTGCACGATTCGCCAAATGATACTTCTGAGGGAAGAGGCTCCTCAGTACCTGTTGATTTTCACACTATCGAACACACAGGCCCAGAGAGTGAACATGATGATCCGATAGATTCTGAAACTGTTCACACCGATCTTCCTCCTTCAGCCGATGATGCTTGCAACACAGAGGGATCAGTGCGTAATGATGATGCTGATTGTGATGGCTTTGTTAATGCAGCTGTGGAGGAGACCAGGGTTTCGCCCGTGAAGAGATCAACCGGCGGCTTTGCCGATGAAGACGATCTGTTCGATATGTAAGCACCTTCTTCCCTGATGCCATATTTTGTCCCCTTAATTCTCGCATTCTCTTCATGACTTCTGTCGATCATTTCCTTTTTGTAGTGACGAAGGTTTCACTGAGCCTCCGTCTAAGAAAGCCAAATCTAGTGCTGCTCCACCGGCTGTTGCGGCTTCCGAAGCTTCGGCTCCTAAGGCAACCCCCGCGGCTCAGGCATCGACCGCTTCTTCCCTTTCCAAGGGGAAAGATGTTCCTGCCGCCACCACGACTCCTCCTTCTGTAAGTCCCTGATGTCTACGGGTGCTTCTATTCTTGTAGACAGTGTTGGGCCTCCAAGAGCAGAGGTTTGTAGAACAGCAGCAAGTTTCCCTTAAGTGGATCACCCAAGGTTTATTGAACTCAGGGAGGAAGAGGTCAAAGATATCCCTCTCATGCAACCCTGCAACCACAAAGCAAGAAGTCTCTTGTGTCCCCAACACACCTAATAGGTGCACTAGTTCGGCGAAGAGATAGTGAAATACAAGTGGTATGAATGAATACGAGCAGTAGTAACGGCGCCAGAAAAGTGCTTGCTGGCGTGCAGTTGATGGTAGTAATATTGCAGGAAGTAAAGATGCAGTAAAACAGTAAACAAGCAGCGATAGCAGTATTTAGGAACAAGGCCTAGGGATCATACTTTCACTAGTGGACACTCTCAACATTGATCACATAACAGAATAAATAGATAGATGCTAGACTCTACACCCTCTTGTTGGATGATGAACACCACTAACTGTGTAGGATTACACGAACCCTCAATGCCGGAGTTAACAAGCTCCACAATATTCAATGTTCATATTTAAATAACCTTAGAGTGCATAACAGATCAACATAACCAAACCAAGTACTAACATAGCATGCACACTGTCACCTTCACACTACGAAAGGAGGAATAGATCACATCAATACTATCATAGCAATAGTTAACTTCATAATCTACAAGAGATCACAATCATAGCCTACGCCAAGTACTACACGATGCACACACTGTCACCATTACACTGTGCAGGAGGAATAAACTACTTTAATAACATCACTAGAGTAGCACACAGATAAATTGTGATACAAAACACATTGCAATCATAAAGAGATATAAATAAGCACTTCACTATGCCATTTTTAACAGTGAATAAGTATTCTGTGAAATATAGCCTAAGAGACCCACACGGTGCACACACTGTCACCTTTACACACGTGGGACAAGGAGTCTCCGGAGATCACATAAGTAAAATCCACTTGACTAGCATAATGACATCTAGATTACAAGCATCATCATATGAATCTCAATCATGTAAGGTAGCTCATGAGATTATTGTATTGAAGTACATAGGAGAGAGATGAACCACATAGCTACCGGTACAGCCCTGAGCCTCGATGGAGAACTACTCCCTCCTCATGGGAGACAACAGCGTTGATGAAGATGGCGGTGGTGTCGATGGAGGAGCCTTCCGGGGGCACTTCCCCGTCCCGGCAGCGTGCCGGAACAGAGACTCCTGTCCCCCAAATCTTGGCTTCGCGATGGCGGCGGCTCTGGAAGGTTTCTCGTACCGTGGCTTTTCCGTATCGTGTTTTAGGTCAGGGACCTTTATATAGGCGAAGAGGCGGAGTCGGAGGGCTGACGGGGTGGTGACACAGTAGGGGGGCGCGGCCCAGGCCCTGGCCGCGCCGCCCTATCATCTGGTGGCCCTGTGGCCCCCCTCTGGTGGCTCTCGGGTGTTCTGCAAGCTTCGTGAAAAAATAGGATGCTGGGCATTGATTTCGTCTGATTCCGAGAATATTTCCTTACTAGGATTTCTGAAACCAAAAACAGAAGAAAACAGCAACTGACCCTTTGGCATCTCGTCAATAGGTTAGTTCCGGAAAATGCATAAAATCATCATAAAGTGTGTATAAAACATGTGTGTATCATCATAAAAGTAGCATGGAACATAAGAAATTATAGATACATTGGAGACGTATCAGCATCCCCAAGCTTAGTTGCTGCTCGCCCTCGAGTAGGTAAACGATAAAAAGAATAATTTCTTAAGTGACATGCTATCATAATCTTGATCAATACTATTGTAAGCATATGAGATGAATGCAGCGATTCGAAGCAATGGTGAAGACAATGAGTAAACAACAAAATCATATAGCAAAGACTTTTCATGAATAATACTTTCAGGACAAGCATCAATAAGACTTGCATAAGAGTTACTCATAAAGCAATAAATTCTTAGTAAAGGCATTGAAGCAACACAAAGGATGATTAAGTTTCAGCAATTGCTTTCAACTTGTAACATGTATATCTCATGGATAGTTGTCAACATAAAGCAATATAACAAGTGCAATAGGTAAATATGTAAGAATCAATGCACACAGTTGACACAAGTGTTTGCTTCTAAGATAGAAAGAATAGGTAAACTGACTCAACAATAAAGTAAAGGAAAGGCCCTTCGCAGAGGGAAGCAGGGATTAAATCATGTGCTAGAGCTTTTTAAGTTTTGAAATCATATAGAGAGCATAAAAGTAAAGTTTTGAGAGGTGTTTGTTGTTGTCAACGAATGGTAGTGGGTACTCTAACTACCTTATCAACCAGACTTTCAAGAGTGGCTCCCATGAAGGACGTTATCTCTACCAGCAAGGTAGATCATCCCTCTTCTCCTTTGTTTACACATGTATTTTAGTTTCATTATTGATGGATGACACTCCTCCCAACCTTTTGCTTACACAAGCCATGGCTAACCGAATCCTCGGGTGCCTTCCAACATTTCACATACCATGGAGGAGTGTCTATTTGCAAAATTAAGTTGCTTACTGATGAATCAGAGCAAAACATGTGAAGAGAATTATTAATGCAAGTTAATTAATTGGGGCTGGGAACCCCATTGCCAGCTCTTTTTGCAAAATTATTGGATAAGCGGATATGCCACTAGTCCATTGGTGAAAGTCTGTCCGAAGTAAATGACAAGATCGAAAGATAAACACCACATACTTCCTCATGAGCTATAAAACATTGACACAAATAAGAGATAATAGCTTTTGAATTGTTTAAAGGTAGCACATGAAGTATTTGCTTGGAATGGCAGAGAAATACCATGTAGTAGGTAGGTATGGTGGACACAAATGGCATAGTTTTTGGCTCAAGGATTTGGATGCACGAGAAGAATTCCTCTCAATACAAGGCTAGGCTAGCAAGGTTGTTTGAAGCAAACTCAAGTATAAATGGTGCAGCAAGACTCACATATGAACATATTGTAAGCATTATAAGACTTTACATCGTCTTCCTTGTTGTTCAAACACCTTAACCAGAAAATATCTAGACTCTAGAGAACAATCATGCAAACCAAATTTTAACAAGCTCTATGTAGTTCTTCATTAATAGGTGCAAAGTACATGATGCAAGAGCTTAAACATGATCCATATGAGCACAACAATTGCCAAGTATCAAATTATTCAAGACATTATACCAATTACCACATGTAGCATTTTCTGTTTCCAACCATATAACAATTAACGAAGCAGTTTTCAACCTTCGCCATGAACATTAAAGATAGAACTAAGAACACATGTGTTCATACGAACCAGCGGAGCGTGTCTCTCTCCCACACAAGCATTTATTCAGAGCATGAAAATAACAAAACGAAAATAAAAACAAACAGACGCTCCAAGTAAAGTACATAAGATGTGACCGAATAAAAATATAGTTTCAAGAGAAGAAACCTGATAAGTTGTCGATGAAGAAGGGGATGCCTTGGGCATCCCCAAGCTTAGATGCTTGAGTCTTCTTGAAATATGCAGGGATGAACCACGGGGGCATCCCCAAGCTTAGACTCTTCACTCTTCTTGATCATAGTATATCATCCTCCTCTCTTGACCCTTGCAAACTTCCTCCACACCAAACTCGAAACAAACTCATTAGAGGGTTAGTGCATAATCAAAAATTCACATGTTCAGAGGTGACACAATCATTGTTAACACTTCTGGACATTGCTCAAAGCTACTGGAAGGTAATGGAACAAAGAAATCCATCCAACACAGCAAAAGAGGCAATGCGAAATAAAAGGCAGAATCTGTCAAAACAGAACAGTCCGTAAAGACGAATTTTAAAGTGGCACCAGACTTGCTCAGATGAAAATGCCCAAATTGAATGAAAGTTGCGTACATATCTGAGGATCATGCACGTAAATTGGCAGATTTTTCTGAGTTACCTACAGAGAACCCTGCCCAAATTCGTGACAGACAGAAATCTGTTTCTCATGCAGTAATAATCCAAATCTAGTATGAACCTTGCTATCAAAGACTTTACTTGGCACAACAATGCAATAAAATAAGATAAGGAGAGGTTGCTACAGTAGTAAACAACTTCCAAGACACAACAAAACAGTAGCAAAATAAACACATGGGTTATCTCCCAAGAAGTTCTTTCTTTATAGCCATTAAGATGGGCTCAGTAATTTCAATGATGCACTCGCAAGAAATAAGAGTTGAAGCAAAAGAGAGCATCAAAAAGCAAATTCAAAACACATTTAAGCCTAACATGCTTCCTATGAAAAGGAATCTTGTAAATAAACAAGTTCATGAAGAGCAAAGTAACAAGCATAGGAAGATAAAACCAGTGTAACTTCAAAAATTTCAGCATATAGAGAGGTGTTTTAGTAACATGAAAATTTCTACAACCATATTTTCCTCTCTCATAATAACTTTCAGAGGCATCATGAACAAACTCAACAATATAAGTATCACATACAGCATTCTTATTCACATGCATAAAAGTATCATTACTCTCCACATAAGCATAATCAATTTTATTAGTTGTAGTGGGAGCAAATTCAACAAAGTAGCTATCATTCTCATCATCAAATATAGGAGGCATATTGTAATCATAATCAAATTCATCCTCCATAACAAAGTGTACTAAAAGACCAATATCATTATAATCATCATAAATAGGAGGCAAAGTATCATCAAAGTAAATTTTCTCCTCAATGCTTGGGGGACTAAAAATATCATGCTCATCAAAGCCAGCTTCCCCAAGCTTAGAATTTTCCATATCATTAGCAACAATGGTGTTCAAAGCGTTCATACTAATATGTTCCATAGGTTTTTTAATTTTCGCATCAAACCATCCATGTCTTAAATCAGGAAATAGAATAAGAAGCTCATTGTTGTCCATTATGCCTAACTAGTGTAAACAAGAAACAAAAAGATGCAATTGCAGGATCTAAAGGAAATAGCTTCGAGCACACACACAACGGCAACAGAAAAGTACTTTATCTGGGACCAGAGTATGAGTGCCTTTTACCTTTCCTCCCCGGCAACGGCGCCAGAAAAGTGCTTGATGTCTACGGGTGCTTCTATTCTTGTAGACAGTGTTGGGCCTCCAAGAGCAGAGGTTTGTAGAACAGCAGCAAGTTTCCCTTAAGTGGATCACCCAAGGTTTATCGAACTCAGGGAGGAAGAGGTCAAAGATATCCCTCTCATGCAACCCTGCAACCACAAAGCAAGAAGTCTCTTGTGTCCCCAACACACCTAATAGGTGCACTAGTTCGGCGAAGAGATAGTGAAATACAAGTGGTATGAATGAATATGAGCAGTAGTAACGGCGCCAGAAAAGTGCTTGCTGGCGTGCAGTTGATGGTAGTAATATTGCAGGAAGTAAAGATGCAGTAAAACAGTAAACAAGCAGCGATAGCAGTATTTAGGAACAAGGCCTAGGGATCATACTTTCACTAGTGGACACTCTCAACATTGATCAAATAACAGAATAAATAGATAGATGCTAGACTCTACACCCTCTTGTTGGATGATGAACACCACTAACTGTGTAGGATTACACGAACCCTCAATGCCGGAGTTAACAAGCTCCACAATATTCAATGTTCATATTTAAATAACCTTAGAGTGCATAACAGATCAACATAACCAAACCAAGTACTAACATAGCATGCACAGTGTCACCTTCACACTACGAAAGGAGGAATAGATCACATCAATACTATCATAGCAATAGTTAACTTCATAATCTACAAGAGATCACAATCATAGCCTACACCAAGTACTACACGATGCACACACTATCACCATTACACTGTGCAGGAGGAATAAACTACTTTAATAACATCACTAGAGTAGCACACAGATAAATTGTGATACAAAACACATTGCAATCATAAAGAGATATAAATAAGCACTTCACTATGCCATTCATAACAGTGAATAAGTATTCTGTGAAATATAGCCTAAGAGACCCACACGGTGCACACACTGTCACCTTTACACACGTGGGACAAGGAGTCTCCGGAGATCACATAAGTAAAATCCACTTGACTAGCATAATGACATCTAGATTACAAGCATCATCATATGAATCTCAATCATGTAAGGCAGCTCATGAGATTATTGTATTGAAGTACATAGGAGAGAGATGAACCATAGCTACCGGCACAGCCCCGAGCCTCGATGGAGAACTACTCCCTCCTCATGGGAGACAGCAGCGTTGATGAAGATGGCGGTGGTGTCGATGGAGGAGCCTTCCGGGGGCACTTCCCCGTCCCGGCAGCGTGCCGGAATAGAGACTCCTGTCCCCCAGATCTTGGCTTCGCGATGGCGGCGGCTCTGGAAGGTTCCTCGTACCGTGGCTTTTCCGTATCGTGTTTTAGGTCAGGGACCTTTATATAGGCGAAGAGGCGGAGTCGGAGGGCTGACGGGGTGGTGACACAGTAGGGGGGCGCGGCCCAGGCCCTGGCCGCGCCGCCCTATCATCTGGTGGCCCTGTGGCCCCCCTCTGGTGGCTCTCGGGTGTTCTGGAAGCTTCGTGGAAAAATAGGATGCTGGGCATTGATTTCGTCCGATTCCGAGAATATTTCCTTACTAGGATTTCTGAAACCAAAAACAGCAGAAACAAGAATCGGCCCTTTGGCATCTCGTCAATAGGCTAGTTCCGGAAAATGCATAAAATCATCATAAAGTGTGTATAAAACATGTGTGTATCATCATAAAAGTAGCATGGAACATAAGAAATTATAGATACGTTGGAGACGTATCAGTCCCTTTTGAGTACAACGCGAATTTCTTGGAATGTGCCTTGTCTAATGATTCTTTGTAAAACATCCTTTCTCCTTAAGGACCTACGAGGTGTGTATTTCCTCTTTGGAGGCCTTCGCTTCCCAGTTCACTTCTCTGGAGGCAGACAAGGTTCGACTGCAGAAGGAAGTTGAATCTTCTTCCTCGAAGTTGGACGGCGCAGTCAAGATAGCTGCCGAAGCTCGCCAGGAAATCGACTCCCTGAAGGAGAAAGTGGGCAAGCTGAAGGAAAAGCTGAAGGAGGAAGAAGCATCAAGGCTAGCTGCCGAAGCTCAGGCAGCTGAAAAAGATGAACTCCTTCGCCAGTCTTCGCTAGCTTTGCTTGGTAATCTCTTTTATACTTTTCTGTCGATTATCATATTTTACGAATTCGATCTTCTGTTAATGATCCTTTCCATTCTATTCTTTTGCAGAAGCCGCCAACATCCCCGCCAGTGCCTTGGACAAAGTTCCAAATAACTCCCCTGCAAATGGTGTATCGATGACTCTCGCCTCCCACCAGCTTACGCGGGTGCTTCTCGAAAAAGGAAAAGGTGCCATGGCGCGGATGCACTTGATGATCTTCCCCAAGGTCAAGCAGGACAAAACTCTGGGGCAGTTGATCAATGCCTTCGCGGTTGACACCAAGGAGGTTATCGAGGTATTCAAGCGCACTTCGCGTACCTATGGTGCCCTCCTTGCCTTCCAACTTATGATGGGTCACGGCTTTAAGGCTGGCATCGAAGAATTGACTAAGGAGCTGCTGAAAGAGCAAGATGGGCAGTTCGTTGATTTAAGCGCCTTTAAAACGTCTGCCCTTAATTGTGCTCGCCAGCTCCTTGAACTAGTTTCGTCAAGGAAGACATCGGCTGGTCCCAGTTTATCGACTCAGACCCAAGCCCCTTGATTTTTGTAACAAACTTATCTTCGAGCTGATGTGAAACATTGTTCTGTTGCAAAACTTATGTTTGTAATAAACTCCGTGCTAGCAATGTTGCTAGTACACCTTTGTTATGATATTTTTACTTGCACTTCTCCCGATGGGAGTTACTTCGGATGCTCGATTTGACCGGATCCGTCATCCCTTTTACCGTTGTTTCCTGCAGGTTTTCCCAGTGCCCTCATTTGTCGACGACTCTTCGGGTGCTCTTCCTGAAGGTGATCGAATCCAGCGTATGAAGGATCGAATCACTCAGATGGAAAAAGATCTGCGCAGCACTTATGCCTTAGCTGCTATTGTCAATAATAAGAGCGAGATTGCAGCCGAAGTGGAGCGGTACGCTCTTACTGAACTGCATAAAGCTACCGAGAGTTTGAACTGTAAGTTTCTTGATCCCTGCGCTCTTTTGTCAACAACGCCTTGTCTGATCCTCTGTTGATTCCTTTGCCAGTCATAGCTTTAAACCGTGCGGAAGAGAACAAGCGGATTCACGAGCGTGTGCACGCATTGACCCAGCTGTCATCAGCCGAAGAAATTTTCTGGCGAGACCACTCGAAGGCTTCGGCTGTAGCACAATTTATAGATCGGGTTCAACAAGTCCACCATTTCTTCGACAAGTGCTACAAAGCCATGAGGGTAGTTTGGAAGACAATGTTCCCTTTAAACGCGATTCCCCCTACGCTGCTGACTCTGATGTCTGAGTTTGGAAATGCCAAGAAGATTCGAGACTTGGTGCGAGCTCAAGTTTTCGCAGGGGCCAGGTTTACACTTGCCCTTGTGCTTGCACATTACCCCTCAGCGAATCTGCTTGCTGTCGCCAACGCGGTTGGTGACTTGGAGACTCTATATCCGAAGGTATTGCTGCCTGCCAATATAATTGTCGACAAGCTTGAGGAGTATTCGAAGGTACCTGAGGAAAGAGAAACTCCGCAAGGGTGATTTCAGGGATTAGGGTTGTTTTGTAAATAGGTTATTTTGGCTACTTCATCCAAGTGTTAGGATTGTTTAGCCGAAACTTTTTATTCGGTAGATACATGTATATGTACTCACTACTAGGAAATGGCCTACCGCCGGCGTTCTTGCATTCGCCGGCGATCACCTCGCCGGTGGTAACGCCTCATCGCCGGCGCCTCCCAATTCGCCGGGGGTAAGTGCCGTTACCGCCGGCGTTCTACCAATTCGCCGGGGGTAAGTGTTGTCAATTCGCCGGGGTTAGTCTTACCGCCAGCGTCTTACCATTTCGCCAGGGGAAACAGGCCGTAGTGCTGGCGATTGCAAAACGCCAGGGATACATGTACATTTCGCCAGCGTTAACATTAGCAGGAGTAAAAAAATAAATCTCGAATTTGACAGTATATACACCAGAATTCAAGCATATACACAGAATATACAGGCAATTACCAGAATGACAGCAAAATAGACATCATTAGCAAGATACACATCATTGGCAATGATACACATCATTAGAAAGTCCCGAAATGTCCATAACATGCATGCATGCATCAATAACACAAGTGTCGACCATAGTTCAAACATCATGACTCGAAGTAGCACATGTTACAGAAATACATATAAGTCCAGTCGACGACCTAGCTAAACAACAATGACATAGTAAACTAGAGAGGCGGTGGCGGCAAGCATCATCACGATGAAAGGGGTCCTCCACATCTCCCTCCTCTGTCCCGCTCGAAAGTTGGCGTATCGAGTTTCCGCCTCCTCCAAAGTGGTGTACCCCTTGTAGCTGTTGCCGCTGAAACGGTGGACCTGCCTCCTACAGTCTTCCCAGTCCTCGTAGACTCCAGGAACCCTGCCGTGGTAGACGACATAGTACGTCATCTATGCAAACACACAACAAAGAAATGTAAGTTGTTAGTACATCCATAGAGAGAGATATAACATATAGGTGTGCAAAAGAACAAACATAAAAAATACTTATGTAATTTATGACTAACATTTGCAGGACACAAAAGTTTTTGACTCAAGTCTACTTCGGCGGGAAGGGACGGATGCCCTCGAGCGTGTTGAATGTTCTCTCGTCACGTCCATCTTCTAATCGGCCTTCTATCTCGGAATTAGAAAGTGCGGAGGCATAGTTGAACAAGCCACTATTCATGATGACATCCCTCCAGAGTATTGTGCAAATGGTCCGATGGATGGCACGGAAGTCGCCTCTCACATTTTCATCGGTGGTGTCCGCCATGTTCACGAACTTCCCCTGCAGAGCAGATGGCAACAAGAGATCATTCTGAGACCTTACAACCGCCCTCATCTGTAGGATGGCAAACCATGCCTCCATCCCATTGTCATCCACCGATTGCTTTAGGCAGGGGAACTTGGTTATGTGGTTGCACACATGGCAACCCTTAACTTTCTTCTCATGCCTGAGTTTGTTGACGCCAACCTCAGCTATGAAGCCGCTGAGGGCTTTATCAAGTGTAGACTTAAGGTCGGTGAAGTCTTTCTCCTTATCAAGCCCGGAGTCGAGATAAGTGACATGGGAATGATACGGGTGAAAGAGGAGGAGGGTGCAATACTTGAATCTGCGCAAAATGGAAATAAACCATCATACTCAGCTATTAAGGAAATTCATGAAAGAATGTAATATAGGGTACTTTAGTAACCAAATACTTACTCGCGGAAATATGGTATGACAAAGCAATTCTTATCCTTGTTTAACACCAAGAAATTCTTGATATAGTTGGCGAGAAACGCTTGTTCGGTTTGGGCGATAGCTGGAGTCATGTAGTAGGGGTCCATGATAGCGATGTGCGTTGTGTTCTCCATGGCGATATCGTGCGCCATGCTGAGCGATATGAGGCGGACCAAGCTTCGGTCTAGCTGTTGCATGTGCAAGAGCCTGAAGATGTCTTCGTACCGAATGAATATCAAGTCCGCAGGGTATGTGTTGACAAAGCCAAAGCCAGTGGGCACCTTGGCAATCAAAATCGGGTACGAGGGATTTCTATCTTGAAGAAGTAGCTTCTCCTTTGTTAGAATAGCATCATGCACGCTCCTCATATCCGGCGTCAACAAGTTGACATAGTGTGCCGGCAGCATCGGCTCGCCTAAGTGATGCAACTTCCTCCACGGGGTCGGCAACTTGTCATTAACCACTATCTTGCTTGCCGCAACATCTCCCGACTTCTTCCGCTTCCTGCCCTTCTTCTTACTGCAACTGGCCGGAGCGGCGTTTTGTTTCACCGTGGTCGCACCAAGGAGTGTCCTCGGGGTAAGCCCAACTCGGGGCGGAGCGGTGAAGGCGGTAGTGTCCTCCTGCTCGGGCGTTTCTTGTGAAAGGAACAACTTCTTCTTTAGGATATGACCGGCGGGTAGGATATGACCGGCGGGTGGCTTGTAAGGAGAAACCGCGTCGGCGTCGAGCTTGGCGATGAACGTATCAATGGGAGCTTGATCAATGTCCAACGCCTTGTCGTGCTGACTCTCGTGCTGACTATCGGGCTGACTATCGGGCTCAAAATGATCATAAGCCGGTGGAGGACTGGCCCTGCCTTTGCCTGCCGTCAAAGCAGTTGTTGGAGCTGGGACCTTGGCTTGGCTCGGGGCATCCGTTGCATCCTAAGGAGTGACCATGCCATAGCTTGCCTCCGAACCTGAGGCGGTGTTCAGCCGAATTAGGGCTTTCGGCCATAGAAGGATGTGATTCTTGAGATCCCCGAGAGTGAGCGGGGTTTCCGTTTCCGGGGGTTGATAAGGAGGATGGAGGTCTTGGCATCTCGGTAACGACCGGTTCACGCGAACCCGGCTCACGCTATCATCCATCCTGACGCAGTGGAAAATCCGCTGTGTTGGCAGGATGACACTGCCGCTCGCTACAGCCTTCAACTTGTTGTCCACATTCAGTAGCAAGGTGCAAGGAGTTGCGTTCGCCTGTGAAAACATGTGTAGGTCAGAGAGGGGCGACGACAAAGTAACTAATTTGTAGAGCTTGAGAGACTAAATTAATTACCGTGAGGGCGTCGAGCTCGGCTCGCGTTGAAGGACCGAGGCCAGGCGTGCAGGTGACTGAGGGGCTAGTACTGGGGCCCCCCAGGTCCGGCGAATCCTCTCTAGCGCCGACATTGCCGGCGGGTGGAGTCACCAAGTTGGGTGTGCATTGAGCGTGTCTAGTTGGAGGCCGGTTGTCCGAGTTGCTGGCGCCTAGGCTGATAACCGGCATCGGTCCCTTACCGCCGGCGTCGAAGTAATTCTTCATCGACAGCACAAGATCAGGGATGATTTCATTGACCCTGTTGGCCAGCGCGTCATCGACCTTGCTAGCAACCTCGGCACTGACGCGTTGCTGAACCTCGGCACTGACGCGTTGCTCCATGGTTGTTTCCAAGTCGGCCACGTTTTTCAGAAGAGCCTCGTGCTCCTGGTCCTTCTGCGCCTGCCGCGACTCCCTAGTGCTTGCGGGCACGTCCAAGCCATAGTCGGCAAGCTTGCGACCTCCTCCGGCGCCGGGGACACGGTGGGGCTTGTCCAAAAGCGGCCGCGCCTTCACGGTGTTCAGACCCCTGATAAAAGGCGTGTCCCACGGGACTTTGCCAGTCGACGTCTGGGACGAGGAGCCAGCTGATTCGGCGGCTGCTTGTTCCGTCAACTGCCAGAAGTAACATGAACAATTTTAGAATGTAATGGACTTGGTCGCTGTCGAGACCCCCACTGCAGTCAACGATGCTTCAAAAACCGTTAACGCGGTAGACAAGCCTGAAGATAAGAAGAACCCCTTCCTTGCTTAGAATAGTCGAATAATGTTTAGCTTTCTCTTTTACTTTCAGCAGGGTTTCCCCTTTTTTACGCCCTTTAGTGCCGTGTTTACCTTATTAATGAGAACTTCAGTTTTGATCCCTTGCTAAGCATGCAGTAATTTGGAACACTTAATCCGCAGCATCGTAAACTTTGCTTGCACCCCTCGGTGAACGATAGTGCAATGTAGTACGCGGCAAAAGATTGTGTTCCGAAAAAGCCTCTACGAGTGCTAAAGGATGCAAAAACAAGGGCGATGACCTTTCCTTCTGCTATAGATGCCTCTACGAGTGCCGAAAATAGCAAGAGTTTGGAAAAATACATAATACAACCCACGTTCGATATTTTACTTATGGAAATATCAAAGAACAACGGGCTCATCGGCAGAATCATTGCACCCGAAATATTCGGGAGTGACTATCAAAACATACATCGGTTGAAAGCAAAGTTGCACATACAACGGGTTTAGCAAGACCTGCAACACGAGCTGATCACTCAAACATTTGCTGACCAACGAATACGAAAAATGTTTAAATGGACAATTAAGATTTGCTGATCATTTCTCTTCTCGAGACACCTGTCCTATGGATCATGCTCATCTGCCCTCGTGTTGGTGGAAACGCCTCGTTGGGTTGATGAGGTTGAGCCTGCTGGACTTGATGCTGTGGTGGAGGTGGGGGTGGTGGCGGTTGCGGTTGCTGGCCTGCCTGCTGGATGAGTTTGTGCATGTCAATGAACTGCCGACAGTCCCTGAGCAGGTGACTCGACTTCGTTTTGCCGTCCTTAGAATCGACGTATGAGTGCAGGTAACAGGGGGCGTTGATCTGCTCAGCGTAGGGCAGTTCGGGAGTCCTTTGCTGCCATGGTTTATAATTGCCACGGTTCTCAGAGTTGTTCAGATTACCGTCCTGTCGATCGTCTCTTCTATCGTCATATCGATCGTCCTGCCGATCAGAGTATCCTGCGGCCACCAGGTTGTTGTCGTCATAGTTGCGGTTCTTCCTTCTCTTGTGACAATCCCTTCGGCCACCCGAGTCGTGCTTCGGCTGGTCATCGTCTTCGTCGTCACTGCGCTGTCGTGGCCTTCGCACGTTGTCCTCACCATCAGCCCAGCTGTTGGTGATTTCCATTAACTTGGTTATGATTTTTGGCTTTTTGCGTCCGAGTTCTTCTATGTAGCTTTCACGCCGGACGCCATCGCTGAAAGCGTCGATTGCTCTGTCGACAGATACATCTTCGGCAGCGTTTAGGAGTTTGGTGAATCTCCCGATGTATGAGCGCATCGATTCCTTCTGCTTTTGCTGGCAATTCCGTAACTCTTCAATCCCGATGGGTCTCTTGTATGTTGCTTGGAAATTGGCAACGAAGGCGTCTACTAGGTCGTCCCATGATTTAATGGAACCCTTCGGCAGCCCCCTTAGCCAGGCTCGCGCTGAATCCTTTAGGTAGAGCTGCAAGCACTGCATTGCTGCTATCTGGTTCCCCTTATGCAGAATCACAGTCTGCAGGTAGTCGTCTATCCAAGATCTTGGCTCCTGCTGCCCATCGTATTTGGCAGCGTCGGTAGGAGTGGGCTTGAACTTTTTGGGCGGCATCGCCTCGCGGATTTTGTAACTTAAACAGTCGGCTCCCCTGAGCTCGCCGTCGTACTCCTGATCCTCATCCGAAGAATCACTATCATTCTCCTTCCTAGCGGCGCGTCGTCGCCTTGCTTTGTCGATCCTGCTCTGGGTGATTTCATCCCGAGCATCTCTCGCATGATGCTTTGAGCCACTAGCCTGCACCGTGGTCTTTTCCTTTTGCGGAACTAGATTATTTCCCAATATCGCGAGACTTTCTAGGGCGCCTCGATGAGCTTGAGCCATGGATCCTTCAGGGCACTGGTTGATGAGGTATGCGGCGAGGTTGGCTGTTGCTCCTGCAACGGTTTTCGGCCGTGGCATGCCCTCGGTGTCCGTAGTCATAAAGGACTTGGTCAGGTTCGACGTTATTTCTCTAGCGTCATCTTCCGAAAGCCTGGATAGTCTCGAGCGGTGCTTGCCTGCCCCCTGAGTATTTCGAGAGGCGCTCCCTTGCGAGCCTCTTCATCGTTCGCTGGATCGGTCTGCTGCAGATAGGCGTCTCTCGAGGGTGGCTTGCTCTTTCGATAGGTGCTCCCGGTTTTTCTCTAGTATAGAGCGGTAAGCATTGAGGGTTCCAACCGAGGTTCCTGCGGGGAGCGGCGTGTTGTTAAGTACTGCCGCTTTGGCTGCTGCCCACTCCTCGTCCGCGATGGTGTAGTTGCTGTTGTGGTTGCTGGCGCTGTTTTCGAAACTTGCTCGTCTACTGGAACGAGGAGTATGATCTCTGTCTCCTCTGTGCCTTGTGTTTCCCGTGTTATTGGCGACATAAACTTGGTGATGCGCCGTTCTACGGGTGGTTCTTTGGACGATGCTGTCGATACTATCCTCTCCCGATGAATATTGGGCATTACAGATGAACGGTGTGTCGCTCGATCCTAGCCCGTGCCTGGTGTCGCAGTTCAAGCAGTAGTACGAAGTTAACTCCGAAGATGTGGGATTGTCGGATCCTACCGACATGGAAGACGCCGAACGGGGAGTCGAGGGCGCGGTGAACTCGTCGAGCCTGTTAGACCAGCCGAAAGGTCGAGTGATGATGACGCGCTTGGACTCGTCGATCTGGAAGTGGGCGATTTCAGCAGTCGAAGGATTCCTTCCGCGTTGACGTTGTAGTGGACGCTGCCGAAGGTCATCTCCATGTTTCCTTGTAGATCTGAGAAGGTTGAGCGGGAGGAATCGCTGTGCGGGGTGAACTCATAGGAGCCGAACCGAATCGGGCTTCCTAGGTTTGGTGATGATGGTGTCGATGAAGTTGCCGATGAAGTTGCCGGTGACATGACTGGATCTACCGATGACCGATCTTGTGCCGACAGGGTTCCCACAGACGGCGCCAATTGTCGAGGGTGCTCCTCGGCAATGCCCTCCGATAGGGTCTTAGGGTTGATGGAATCCTGCAAGCTGACACGAGACATCGGTTCACAGACAAGCGGGGAGAGCGATTTACCCAGGTTCGGGGCCCTCGATGAGGTAAAACCCTTACGTCCTGCCTGTCTGTTCTTGATTATGATGATAATCGGTTACAATGGGGTGCCGAATAGTTCGGCTGAGATCTCGTTGAGATGGCTAAGTGCTATGATGACCTAGCTCTAAGCTTCTGTTGGCTAAGATCGCTAAGATTGATTGTGTCCCTCGGCAGCCCCTCTCCTGGCCTTTATATAGGAGGCCAGGTCTCAAGAGGTCTAACCGAGTACGACTAGGTTTACAATAATTTTAGATCTAATCTTCCCTTGTTCGGCCGCCTCTTTGTTTTGCTTGCCAAGGAATCTTCTGGTGCACCACCCGGTTGGGCCGCCTTGCCTCCAAGTGCCTTCATGGGCCTCCAGCTAGTCAATACATGATAGGGCAACATCGGTTACCCGAAGGGTAATGCCCACGTCAACAAGTTCCCCATCCCGGTGGTCGACGAGCTCTTCGATGAGCTCCATGGGGCTCGCTTCTTCACCAAGCTCGACTTACGGTCGGGCTACCATCAGGTGCGCATGCACCCGGACGACATCGCCAAGACGGCGTTCCGGACCCATCATGGCCACTTCGAGTTCGTGGTGATGCCCTTCGGCCTCACCAACGCGCCAGCAACATTCCAGGCCCTGATGAACGATGTACTCCGCCCCTATTTACGTCGGTTTGTGCTCGTTTTCTTTGACGATATTTTGATCTACAGCGCCTCGTGGGCGGAGCACCTACAACACATCGCCATCGTCTTCAACAAGCTTCGAGCGCATCATCTTCACCTTAAGCGCTCGAAGTGCTCGTTCGGGACGACATCGGTCGCCTATCTCGGCCACGTAATCTCCGCCGAGGGGGTAGCCATGGACGCCGACAAGGTGGCAGCCGTCGCTGCGTGGCCGCCTCCTCGTTCGCCGCGCGCTCTCCGCAGTTTCCTGGGTCTCGCCGGATATTACCGGAAATTCATCCGGGACTTCGGCATCATCGCGACACCTCTCACGCGGCTTCTGCGCCGCGACACCTTCGCCTGGAATGAGGAGGCCACCGCCGCGTTCGAGGCCCTGAAGGGGGCCCTCACGACGGGCCCCGTTCTCCAGATGCCGGACTTCGCGCGGCTGTTCATCGTCGACTGCGACGCCTCCGGCGTGGGATTCGGTGTCGTGCTTCACCAGGGCGATGGGCCGCTTGCCTACTTCAGCAGGCCCTTCGCCGCGCGCCATCTCAAGCTTGCGGCGTACGAGCAGGAGCTCATTGGCTTGGTGCAGGCTGTGCGCCATTGGCGTCCCTACCTTTGGGGGCGCTTGTTCCAGATTCGCACGGACCATTACAGCCTCAAGTACTTGTTGGATCAGAGGCTCTCGACTGTTCCGCAGCATCAGTGGATCAGCAAGCTGTTCGGCTTTGATTTCACCGTCGAGTACCGGCGCGGGGCGCCTCAACACCGTCGCCGACGCTCTCTCTCGCCGCGACGCTGTCGACGAGGACGGCGCACCTGAGGGGATGGCATTGTGCATCCGTTCGGGCCCCTCCTTCGCCCTCTTCGACACCATCCGCCAGGCTACTGCAGTGGCGCCTGACGCCCAGCTTCTGCGGCATCAGCTGGAGGTGGGCGAGTTGGAGGCACCATGGCGTTTGGCGGAAGGGCTACTCTTGCACGGGCGCCGGATCTTTGTGCCCGACCACGACGATCTTTGACACCAGGTGCTCCTGCTGGCCCACTCGTCTGGCCATGAGGGTGTCCAGAAGACCCTTCACCGTCTCCGCGCCGACTTCTACATCCCTGGGGATCGGGCCTTGGTCCAGGATTGGGTGCGCTCTTGCGAGATATGCCAGCGCAACAAGACGGAGACGCTGCGACCGACAGGGATGCTGCAGCCGTTGGAGGTGCCCTCCCAGGTCTAGGCCGACATCTCCATGGACTTCATTGAGGGCCTTCCCAAGGTGGGCGGCAAGTCCGTCATCCTCACGGTGGTCGACCGCTTCTCCAAGTATGCACACTTCATCGCGCTTGGACACCCGTACACCGCCGCGTCCGTTGCTCGTGCCTTCTTCGACGGCATCGTCCGCCTTCACGGTTTCCCCGTGTCGATCGTCAGTGATCGGGATCCGGTGTTCACGGGGCACGTCTGGCGTGACCTTCTCCGGATGGCGGGCGTGAAGCTTCGTTTCAGCACGGCATTCCATCCTCAGACGGACGGCCAGTCCGAGGTGGTTAACAAAGTGATCGCCATGTACTTACGCTGTGTTACAGGTGATCGTCCTCGCGCATGGGTGGATTGGCTCGCTTGGGCGGAATATTGCTACAACACCTCCTACCATTCCGCCCTGCGTGCCACGCCATTTGAGGTGGTCTACGGTCGGCCTCCACCGCCTATCTTGCCGGTCGATCCCGCGACCGCTCGGACGGAGGCTGCGGGGGAGCTTCTCCGCAACCGCGACGAGATGCTTGCTGAGGTGCGGCAACGTCTCGTTCAGGCTCAGCAGCTCGCCAAGCACTACTACGACGGTCATCATCGCGAGGTGGCCTATGCGGTGGGCGACTGGGCGTGGCTGCGCCTTCTTCATCGATCCACCCAGTCCCTCGACCCACGTGCGAGGCGCAAGCTTGGACCTCGCTACGCTGGCCCCTTCGTCATCTTGGAGCGCGTGGGCACACTTGCATATCGCCTTCAGCTACCAGAGGGTTCCCGCATCCATGATGTCTTTCATGTGGGTCTGCTGAAGCCTTACCGTGGGGAGCCGCCGGCAGCGCCACCAGCGTTACCGCCGATCGCCGATGGTCGTCTTCTTCCGAGTCCGGCGAAGGTGTTACGTGCTCAGCTCCGTCGCGGCATTTGGTACTTGCTGGTGCAGTGGGAAGGCCTTCCGGAGGAGGAGGCTACTTGGGAGAAGCGCGAGGAGTTCAGCCAGCACTACCCCGACTACCAGCTCGAGGACGAGCTGTTTGCACAGGCGGGGAGAGATGTTATGACCGGTATTGGTTATGTTAGGAGGGGGCCCAACCATGGACCCAACTAGGGGCTTAGCCCATTATCAGTTTAGGGTTTAGCTCTTTATATACCAAATGTAACGATGCAAACAATCAAGCAATAATCAGATTCATTATTACCGACTCCCCGAGGAGTCGGTCTCTCCAAACCTAGCCGCCGCCCTCCTCTTCTCCGCGCGCACGACGGCGCCCAGCCGCCGGCGTCCGCCGCCTCGTCCGCACACCACTCCCTCCTTCCCCTACAAACTACGCCCTAGGCCCGGTAGAGCTGTTGGTTCTACCACCTGTATGGTTATATTATTGTTGATAAATTCTTATGATATGCCGCTGCATTTGTACTTATACATACCAGATTTGTTTTACAATTTTATCAGTTTTTTATTCACTGTGTTATATTTGAAGTTTTACATGTCTAGTTTGTTCTTAACTTCTCATCACGATTTGATGTTCGATGTTCCGCTTTCTTGGATCTTCTATTAGAATGTCTGCGAAATTGTAAGGGTTGTTGTTACTTAGAAAAAGGACTGTGTAAGCGGCTGTAAATTTTAAAAATCCTTCAGCGTACAGAATCAACATGCTATATGATTATTCTGAATTCTAAATTTCTGATTAGCTGAATGGATACTCAACATTTAGCATATCGAAGTGCAATATGTATTTTAGTACACATCAATCATGTTTTACTCTACATCTATGTATGTTGTCGTAGAGAAACCTGCACTCAGGTTACCTTTAGATCTGTCATCGTCTAAAACTCGGAGATCACTTATCCACCTTGCCTCTACAGCAAAGATTCCATTGTCAGTCAGATGGAAGGTGATCTTCGTTCTGAGGACCAGTACCTTAATCCTCAATACATCATATTCTTCAAGTGGTTCAGGAAAAGGGTATGTTCCAAGATAATTATATCATATGCATTCCGATACCCCTAATTATTTATACATGCAAAAACACCTCTAGCTTTTAGCGAAAAGTAATGAAATCAATCCAGTCACATGGTATATTAGTATGATCGACCGACACAATCATGAATTTAAAATTATATGATGCATCCAATATATAGATATAAATTAATCGGATAGTTGTGACTTGTGAAGTATTTCTCCCAATACTTATTTCCCGACAAAGAATGTCTATCTTATAGGATTTTACCATATCAGACAAGTGACAATACTGCAGGCATTAAACAAAAACTTGTTCCGAAAAATCACTAACAAGCATAAAGAAACAACCAGGGAAATTTCATCACATGTTTTCGACCAATGGGATACAGATAGGGACATTCAAGCAGGCTGTACAAAAGCAAAAGGCTCTACCCCGTTATCTCATACTTACAATCGACTAACCCTTCATCTCATGCTCATACAACATTCTTGGAATAATAACATCTATTATCTGTTTTCCTATTTAATTTTTTAGTGAAATCAGCTATGAAACATGTCATTTTTTTTTGTATACAAAGTAATCCCTGCATGCTGACCGGATTTCACAGAATCAGATCACTAAACAGGTTTGCTTTTGGCTGGTTTCAGTGAACAGCAGGAATATAATCATATATCTACCATGACTTCTGGTGGTCCAGACAAAAACATATCTACCATCAGTTGGAATACTACAAAAATTGTTAGATATTCAACATGTTTCAAGTATGTAGATGAATATATTTGAAAAATCAGTAACCAAATTTCCTCTGAAACTTGGCAAGCAATATATATAAGTACATGTAAGGAACCTATATAAGTAGCCAGCTATTAGAATAATCGTTGGCTCATTCTTTCTCACAAAATTAAGATATTAATGCACAGCAAAATTTGTAGATCTCAATAGAACAACGCCCGCTATACTCAAACCATTCATGAGGACTTATAGTTGGTGGTTCATATATAATTGAAAATTCACAAATAAACTTCCAAGTTACAGTACAAAAGAAAATGAACCTGTCTGGTTTGCAAATACATAAAACAACAATGGGGCAAGAGTACATCTCCTTCAAGCACATTACAATGCTAGCGGCATGGTACATATAGCGAGCTGCCAAAGGCCGGGGTCAGAATTTGACACTTGAGTGTGTGGTTGATCACCTGCTCACTGAGCCCTCAAACTGAATCAGAGCATTTGGAGAAGCTCTGTTCAGAAAATTCATCTGCTTACGTTGTTTAGACCTCCACTTATTGTTGATCCTAAAAGGGATATGAAGCTTCACCAACTCTAGCACCCTTGCGTTCAAAATAAAGAACTTGAAAAAGTTTGCATCTGATATATTGCCAGAATAGTTTGTTACTTCTATTTGCTTGAGATGTTTGTGAATGCAGTCCACAGTACCATCAGCCGGCTTGTCGTTGATCCTCATTGGAACATGGCGCATCAGTGACTGAAAACAAAGACAGATCGATTTGGGGAATACATAATTTAGAGTACAGCTCAACATGGGGATTTATGAATAGAGAGTAAGCTAGAGCTAAGACGCCAGAAAGACAGATAAACTACCAAACTCACCCGGATGTGAAACTGTTGTAAGCAGGGGAAGCATTTGAGGACGTCAATGACATGGTTCAACTTAAGAGCTTCGATAATGATGTACAGGATCTTTACATTTCGAAATGATGACTTATGACTATTGTCAACCATTGCCTGGATCAAATGAAAGATAACATAGAAAAAAGTAAGTAAGTAAATAAGGTTGCAGGTAGATGTATAGAACAGTGGGTTTTAATCTGTAACCTGGAATGTTGTCTTCCCCATCTGTACAGTAGACATCATGTCGGTCCGCAGGCAATCCAAAATCTGAATTTTTGGTGCATCAAGTACTCGTATGATTCTTGGACCGTTACCTTGCTCCTGGATGATCAGCTTTTCCAGGTTTGGTGTGCAGCCGATGATGAGTTGATCCATCACATAGTTGCATGGATCAACCAACAGTCTGACGCTCACAAGGCTGTGAGACCTGATGTAAACGCGGCGGAAATGGTAGTTCCTATCCATGAACAAGGTATGAAGACGAGGACATGCGGCGATCATGGCGTGGAGGGTGTTCTCGTAGTTTGTGATTCGAGAGAGAGTCAGATCGATAAGATTTGGGAAGTGAACGCCGGCGAGGTCCTGAGGAAAATGACATAGGCTAATGGTGGCGAGGCGGAGGGAGGAAAACCTGAGGGCGGACGGCGGCAGGGGCGGCATCAACTCTTGAGCCTGAAGGGGGGCATTGCCGAGCACCCGCACGTAGCTGAAATCAAGCTCGTCAAGGTGATCGAGAACGGGGGACTGGAACCACCCGTCGAAGACAGGGTAGCGGTCTGCGTCGCCGGAGTGGCAACACAGCGTGTTGAGACAAAGCCGACGGGCATAGGTCTGGCGTGGGGTGGAGAGGATCTTCGAGACGATGGGGACTAAGTTGTCGCCAGAGACCCATTGGTGCAGGTCTCTGTCATCGAGGTTGAGCGGCGCGGAGGAGCGCCAGAGGTGGATCCACCGTCGGGAGATTGTCTCTGTGCGGACGGCGTCGTCTGTGGGGAGCGAGGAGATGATGGTTCCGAGGACGTCGTCAGGCAGGGCGCTGATGTAGTCGGCGGCCACAGGAGCAGGGTCGACCACAGCTGGCGCCACCACAGGCATCAGCGCCGGGGCCGGTGACTCGCCGGCGAAGCTGCAGTCGTGGCCCTTCTTGGGGAGCCCGCAGAGGCTGCAGCAGTACCTGCCCCGCTTCATGGGCGGCGTGGATGCCATGGGTGATGGGTGGCTAAACCTAAAGGGCCGGCATAGCGGGAGGTTTGGGTGAGGAACTGAGGGTTTCTCTCTCTGGGGCTGGGAAAGTGCAGATCGATCGATGGAATGTCGGAACTGTGGTGGAGATGCTAAGTGAGGGACGCCATTTTTGAGGCTCCGGAGGTACTCTGGGTCTTGCAGACGAGAGAGGAAGAGTGGACGGAAGTCTATGGACGAGATTTCGGCTTCTTGTTTGATCGGCTGCGTGACTGCGTTTGGGGTGGCGTGATCTCACTATGGCTGTACCAGCTGTTGGAGTGCATGCCATGACAGAAATCGGCTAGCGTCCGTAGTGTGAAGTGAACGTTACTAGCTACTGTGACATCACTCGCTTTAGACTTCCACAGTCAGGGCGCGCTGTAGTATTGTCTTTTCTCTTATGCTAATTAAATGTGAATTTAGCCTGAGTGAATAGGCATCCTATGGAGAGATCACATGGTCGGCGCCATTACACTCGTACCAAAGTACAGCTGCTGCGTTTTGTAGACAACAGCAATTTCTGTTTATGCTGCTGGCTATACTGTGCACTTGTGCTGTTTGAAATCTGAATGCACAGTGAAGATGATGCTGCATTTCCTCTGTGGTTAGTCCTTGGTCGTGACCCAAGACCGAACCGAAAAAACCAAGGGCTGAATTCAGAAATACAAAATTTACTGTGGGTATCATTTCTAGAAGGCATGTTGGTCCAAAATTGTGTTTTGACACACTAGAATGCTTTACAAAAGTTAGAGAACCTTACACAAAAGATTTCCCAAAACATATTGAATGAAAGACAAGCAACTATATGCAAGAACATGTTTTCCCAAACTTGTAAGAAAAGATGCTTGATTATATGTTTGCTGGAACATTATTTTGTGCTACAAGCTTGCTTTTGGTCTATCAAGTTGCTTTTCATTAACTAACTTTCTAGATATATATATAAATACAAAATGTACATATCGCGATATACATATGCACGTTAAAGTTGCTTTTTCCCAGGAGATGACCCTCAAGCCATGGTATCATGGTGTCTATCCTTTTATGTCGTGAAGCGGAAATACCTAATATGGGGAACATGCACAAGCGACAAAGAAGTCGGTCACGGTAGATTCCTTGTGTTTATGCGCCAAACCAACGTGCATGACATGGGGTTGGATTTTAGCGCCGGATGAGGGCTGACGTGGAATGACGAGGGGACTAGGAAACCTATTTTAGAAGAGTGTGGAATGTATGTTTTGCTTTCCTTTAATGACTGAGCTCTCGGTAGCTTGATGGTGCATGGATGTGAATACCATGTCAATTGCTTGTACATATATTTAGCATATATGCTCATACGTGCCTTCGCTCTCCTCCTATCATGAGTGCTTCTTGTCAATATACTAGAATGTGAGTTTGGCGATCGTGCATGTGTGTGTGTTCATAGCGGCTTATATTTGCATGTGTGTGACTATGTGTCACAAATCACAAGAGAAAAGTGCATGCGAGTATTTTTTTTTATGATTTGTGCCAAACTTACATGACAAAAAGTGGAAGGTACGTTATTATTTGACATTTATGCAATCTTAACTCTAGGGATACAAGACCTATGGTTAAGGATACCATAGCAATCACTCATTACAGGAGGAATGCAAAGGCACATATGAGCATCGACTATATATATGTGGACACAATGCCTATGCAATATCATAAAGTCTTAAGATATATAGTTGTATAACAAACCAACTAGATGTTGCTCGTGCACCATCCAACTCCATAGAGATATCACTCTCTTGGGTAATGAAAATTGGTCTGTCTTGGGTAAATTCAACAGTAACAAAGGTCTCCAAAGTTTTATCATTCACTTATGAATTCTGGTGGAATAGTACCTGCTTTGAAATGGATGTGGCAGGGATGTTGCCAACAAAAACACAACGTCTTCTTCTGGCTTCTTATACATAATCATCTAAACATAAGAGCCATGTTGCAAAGAAAGAATTTTTTCATGGAGGACTATTCCTGCACTATATGTGGTCAAAGTGAGTTGGAAACTAGAAATCATTTGTTCTTTTTCACTGCCCATTTGCAAACATGTTGGCAATACCTGTCTATACCTGGCCATGGGCAGCCTGGCCCGAAAAACTCGGGCCTGGGCCGGAAAATGTTGGCCCGACACCCGGGCCGGGCCGGGCCTGGGTAGCCCGAAAACACTGATTTACACTACGGCCCGGTCCGCGGCCCGACGGCCTGACGGGCTTGGTGGGTATTTGGTTGGGCCGGCTTTTTCAACGTCGGGCTTTCCTCGGCCCGGGCCGAGGCCTGGCCCGGCCTGACACATGCCCAGGTATACCTATGTCCTTCTCTTGGACACCACCTAGTCCTCGCTAGAATGATATTCAGAGCATGCTGGACAGCCTCAAATTAGCTATACATCAGCCTTTCTTCATGGAATTGATCATTCTGATTGCCTGGTTGATTTAGACTACAAGGAATGACTTCATTTTAAAGGGTATCCCCCGAAGCCTATATAGATACAGGAAGAAATTCAAAGATGAGCTAGCTCTTCTTTTGTTACATAAGGCTTCTAGGAAGTCTTACAATGGTCTCAAAGCTTGGATTGAGAGGTTTAGACTAGATAGATGGTTTTCTGTTTCTTTCTTTTTGGGCTTGAAGCCTAGTAGTTAGCACCTAGTTGCTACTCTCTAGCAATATTGTTTTGTATTGCACACAACTTTTAAAAATTAATAAAAATCTGCAGTGGGGAAACTACCCCCACTGATCAAACAAAAAATAGAGAGATCAGTAGTGAAAAACTTGAAATACAAATACTTCAATCTTTTCTTAAATAGGTTTCCCTACTCCTCCACGACTCCATGTGAGCCCTCGCGTGGTTCTAATTTAAACATGTGTCATAGAATGTGCGTTGGTGTAGAGCACATGAAATATACCATGGCTGACTTCTTTGGCATGTGTACCTCTACGTTCATATTAGGTCTTTCTATTTCAATACGCAAAAGGACAAACACCATGATGTCATGGCTTGGGGAGCATCTCCAGGAAAGAAGCGCACATGATAGGAGGAGCGCGAAGGCACGTTATATATGTACAACCAGTTGCATGGTATCCATGGGATATTGTAAGGGTTTTTAGCTAACTTGTAAGAAAGCAACAAGATGGCATCCATGCACCATCAAACTACCGACAACTCAGTCATTAAAGGAAAGCTAAACACACATTCCACAATTTTTTAAAATAAGTTTCCCTAGTCCCCTCGTCATTCCACATCAGCCCTTACATGGCGCTAAATCCAACCCCATCTCATGCACGTTGGTTTGGCACATAAACACAAGGAATCTACCGTGACCGACTTCTTTGTCGCTTGTGCATGTTCCCCCATATCAGGTATTTCCACTTCACAACATATAAAATAGGTGCCATGATACCATGGCTCGAGGATCATCTTCAAGGAAAAAGCAATTTTCACGTTCATATGTATATTGCGATATGTACATTATTTATTTATATATATCTATAAAGTTGGTGTAATAAAAAAAAACCTTGATAAACAAAAACAAAGCTTGTAGCACAAAATAATGTTCCCACAAAATAATGTCCCCGGAAATATAATGGCATCATGGTATTTGTCCTTTTGTTTTTTGAAATTTAAAGACCTAACATATATGAACATACAAGCACACATGCCACACGAGGTTTGACGTGGAGTAGCGGGAGGACTAGGGAAACCTATTTAAGAAATGACTAGAATATTTATTTCAGGTTTTGCATTACTAAGTGAGCTCTCTAGGGAGTTGGATGGTGCACGAGCAACATCTAGTTGTTTCGTTATAAAATTAGCTTAAGATTTTGTGATATCGTGTAGGTACCGTGTCCCATTTATAGCCTATCTCCGTTCCTATGAATGTGATTGTGGTTGCTATGGTATCCTTCTTCAAACCATATATCTTGTACCCTCATAGTTAAAATTTCATAAATTAAAAATAATAATTTAGGGTTCCATTTTTTGTCACATAAATTGAGCACGAATCATGAAAAATATTTACCTCCTTTTTGTATCACACTTTTGATTTAACTCTCCACATTAGTTCAGTTGCTATTCAGGGGACATTTGGAGTCTCTTTTGGATTTCAGATGGTTAGAGAAATTATTCTTGGGAAAATCTAAACGAAAGCGCCGCACGGGCGGCCTCTCTGTGCGACGGTGCGTCGCGATACGTGCGTCGCCATCTAAGGGCGTGAGCGCACGACCACGTCGCTCGGGTGGACAGCGCTCTGAAGCCCCACATGTCAGCGTCTCATCGTTTTGAATTTCGGGATCCGGGCTACATCCCATTATTTTCATTTTTTTTTCTCCCACCGCCCATTTTCCGCGTCGGTTGTCCTATCCTTTTCTGTCCGTCTCGGTGGCGATTTCGGCGGCGGAGCTCGCTTGCCGCCGCTGTTTCTCCCGTTCCTCGCCGACGGCGACTAGATCCGCCGCACGCGCTTACTCGGTGAGTCTCCCCGCATCTGCTGGTGTTTTTTTTAGCCGTTCTCGTCGCCGCATCTGTGTGTATTTTATGCTGGTAGTTCGTCGTCCACGGCGGTCGGAATCGCTGGTCGTCGGTGGGTATGGGTTTGGGGTTTTTGTCTGGGTGGGCGGCGTTGCGGTGCTCGTGTGGTGCTTCTGCGGCGGAGGGCAGGGGGCTTCCGTGACTGCGCACTGTAAGGCTCGCCCCCCGTGATGGCTCGGGTCAGAGTAGATTCGTCGATGAACACCGGCGCCGCCGTCGAGCTGTCCGTTGAGGGAGGTTAGCTACGGCGAGGAAGCGCTGGGTAGGTCGCTACCGAGGATACCCTGTTGTTTTTGTGGGTCACGCTCCTTGGTGAGGTCTCTGCCGCTGGGGGAGGCCGTCGTCGAGGATACCCTGTCGTTTTTGTGCACGAGACGGCTGAAGTTTGTGTCGTTGTGAAGTCGTCGAGGGGGAAGTTACAGCTGGGCACGAATTGCATGAATGCGATGAGGAGGGCACGGCTGTGCTGTTGGTTGCCTAAGGTTCCTCTTCCCTCCCCACTACATCTCTATGACGATGGTGGCAGTCTGGAGTGTTGGTACTAATCTAGCTGCGCGACAAGCTCGTTTTGTAGCTTCTCGTTGGGCATGGCGTCGATGGTGAGTTTGATGGCGGGGTGGGGGGATGGTGGTGACGTGCTTCTTTTGGGTTGCCAGGTTTTGAGGTAGGATTTTTGCGAGGATGCGAACCCCGGGCTACATTTTTCTACAGATGGAGCATTTTTTTTAGAAGCTCCTACAAGCTTCTTTGGTTTTGCATGATTCCTAGCTCCATTTTGTCCAGCCATGGCCTCTGTTTTTTGTTGTATTGTCTTAGACTGAGGGATATGAGTTGACTCAGTGGATAAGGAAAATGAGATTATTTTTTTTAAGATCCAGGGGGGATATTTATGTGGAGTAGAAGCAAAATGAGAACTGGATATGATGTGGAGTCTCTGTTTTTTGATAAGCTTTTTGTAATTATGTTACTCTCATTCATGTTTTTAATAGAGTGGACTTTTTGTTTTTGTTTAATCATAGGTGTTACAACCATGGCTAGGAGGAAGGCCGCGGAACAATGCTGGTCATAAAGGGAAAGCAGTTCGTAAGCGTCACCATGTATGTGTTTCCCTGATATGTAATTCAACAACTGTGGTAGTAGCATGTGAATAACGTGTAGATGCATCTGATGAACCCGGTAGCCATATTATACTAAGCTGGTAGGTTTTTTTTTGTAAACTATGGTATGGTACATGATTATGGTCTGTGGCAGGAGCCATGTTATACTAAGTTGGTAGGTGTGTTTTAAAAATAAGGTAGCTGTATTATGATGGTTTGTTTTATCTGCAATTCATTTTTCCCCTGGTAGCCATGCTGTACTAAGCTGGTAGGTATTTTTTTAAAACATGGTGGCTGTATGATGATGGTTTGTTTTTTATACGCAATTCATTCTCCTGGTAGCCATGTTATACTAAGCTGGTAGGTTTTTTTTTAAAATATGGTAGCTGTATGATGATGGTTCGTTTTTTATACGCAATTTCATTTTTTCCCTGGTAGCCATGTTGTACTAAGCTGGTGGGTACTTTTTGAAAATATGGTAGCTGTATGAAAACCATGTTAGTTTTCGCAAGAAACCTGGGTATCATGTTCATTTTAGTTTCTTTATTGTTTTTTCGGCAGGGTTTTAGTGGAGACCGAAATAGGGCTTCTCCAGCTCCTATAATTAAGCTATATAGCAGTTTGACTCAAGATAAGCGTGATGCGATAGTATCAATGGGACTGGGAAGCTTTCTGGATATCAAGTGTGAACATCTGCACAATCCACTTATTAGTTGGTTTGTGCAATGTTACGAACCAGCTAGGAGAGCGTTTGTAGTCCCTTGTCATGGCGTAATACCTTTGACAGAAGAGTCAGTTTATATCATGACTGGTCTTCCACGGGGCCAGTTAGAGGTTAAGTATTACGCTGATTATGAGTTGGAAGCTGTCATTGCTACAAGGCCTTTTCCTGGTGGAACTATTAGACCTAAGGTTTCCGATCTCGCAAAGATGGTTGAGCAGTATGTGGGGGCTGATGACTCTTTCAAGGAGCTGTGGATGTTGTTCATCATGTCAACAGTAGTAGCCCCTACAACTGATAACAAGATGAGTAACAAATGTTATCCTATGCTGGTAATAACATTTTCCTTTTTTATTAGTGTTTTTTTAAGTGGTGGTTATCTGTTTTTGTGTTGTGTGTGTGTTATCTCATGATTCTGGTTGGTTGCATTTTCTACCCAGGTCGACATTGCTCGAGCAAATGAATTTAACCTCTGCAAATTTGTTGCCAATCAACTTCATGATCACCTATCAAATCAGAAATACACAAAGGGTTGCTTATTGTACTGTATGGTGAGTTTCTTGTAGTTCCTCTGTATTTTAAACTGAAACAAATGGTTGTTTATTATTGCTCTTTTCTTTTTTCTTTCTACACATGGTTTTCATGTAACAATCCTAATTTCTGTTTTCTGCTTATCTTTTTTTCATGTGTCTTCATTTCTGTGGATATACAAGTTGAGATATTTCGATGCTCTTAAAACTGATCACTTTGAGCTAGAGCTTGGCAATGCTAATTTTGCTATAAATGCTTGGTCAAAGTTAGCTATTGATGTAGTGGGAGCATTGGATGTTCAGGAGTATGATACAACCACTTTTGGTGTATTGGAGGTTAGCATTTTTGTATATGTACAACTTTCTCCATGCAGTTTTGTACTCAAATGCATGTAATTCTCTGTATTTTTGTTGCTCACTGTATTTTTCATTCACTTTTTCAGTTGAAGGATGAGTATAAAGATGTTGGCGCCCTTGAAATGGGTCTTTTTGGTGGTCCAGATGGATTTGATTCCTGGATGAAGCTTAATACACATCCCAGTTGTACACAAAAGGTAGCTAACTTTGAACACGCTTTTTTGTGTTTTTTGCTAAAGGCGCTGCTGGCTAGTCTGTGTTTTTGGTTGTGTGTGTGCCTTCATTTTTTTTTCATGTTCAATTCTGTATTCACATATTTTAGCTTTTGTTTCTTTTTGTACAGCAACGGGTGAAAGCATTCAGTTTAATGCAGAACTTTGCATCAAGTCTAAATGGTCTGTTGAGCAGCCTTGTTCAAGGATTGACACAATGTAGCGACGGAGAATCAAGCGATGATGATGCTGATTCGTATCACGAAGATGTTGACACAGAGGTATCTGAACATGATGCACACGAGAATCATACATATAGAAATGTACCTGCCACTAGGAAAGTTGGATGTGCAACTGGTCATGGAAAGAAGAAGATGCTTGCGCCCCTTCCAGAACTGGCCACAAGGAATGGAGGTCAGCAAGATGGAACTACAAGCCAAGCTAATCTATCTCCTGCTGTTGGAATAGAGAAGAAACTTCAGGAAGATAATTTTAGTAGAGAATCTCCTCCTGATATGCACTCACAAATAAATGTACCGTCCTTCAGTGACTTGGATGTATCTGATGAAGTGAATGGCGGCGGGAATGAAAGTGAATCACCTTTTGAGTCAACTCCGCAATATGATGACAGAATCAGGGGTAGTGCAGCACATCTTGCAGCAAGTCTTAGCAATTGTAAAATGATGAAAGAGTCAGGGTTTCCATCATCTTCTGAAAAAATTGCAAATAGTAGGATCAAGAATGTGGTAGCAGTAGAACTTGGAATTCCTGTTCGTGTGTCCGAGCAAGGAAATGATCCTACTGCCGTGCTAAAGTTTGTACCTGACCATGGACAACAAGTTTTGGAAACCATTCCAGAAAGGTATTTTTTTGTTTTTACATTTGTTTATCTGGTTTACATGCATGGAAAACTGTGGATTTAGTTCTCAAGGGAACCATGAAGGAGCTGGTAGTAAATGCTAGATAATATGATAGTTGAACCAAATAAACTTGGTAGCTATTTCTGTCTTAGCATGATAAGTTTTCATATATAATATGGTAATTTTGCATGAATAATTTTTTTTTATCTATATATGCACACCCGATATCAGTATATTCCTCTGAAGAAACTGCTAGTTATTCTTTTTGGGCAAACATGGTGGTTAATTGTAAATAACATGATAGTTGAACCTGATAAACCTGGTAGGAATCATTGACTTAACATGATATATTTTGTATACATAATCTGGTAGTAAGTAAGGTTTTTCCTGTCTCTTTTTGTTTTTTGATGCAGGGATATTGTTGATGATCATTTAATTCCAACAAGTGGTTTTTTGGGAGGTGCCCAGGTGGCTCCAGTAGTATCAAATGAAACTCAAAAGAAAAGGTAAACTCTTACAACAAGTGGATTTTTTATCTGTGTGTTTTAAATGCATTTTATCCTGATAGCTTTTGCTGACATAATGTGGAAAATACTGATTGGTTAGTACCTAAGGTTTCTTTATTTTTTTTATGTAGGGATATTATTGATCATAATTTAAATACAATCAGTGGTAATGTTGAATTAAAAGGCAAGGATGTCATTATTCAAGAGTCAACAAACAGTGGGTTTTTGGAGGATGACCATGTGCCTCAAGTAGTATCAAATCAAACTCCAAAGAAAAGGTTTCAATCAGTTTTTTGTTTTTGCATAACTCCAAAGAGGATAGCCATGACCATGTGTATCAAGTTTCTGGAAATGTTGATTTTTTTTCATGTTGAACATATAGGAAACGCCAATGTAAAGCAGCAACTACACCATCAAGGAAGTCTCCAAGGCTTGCTTCTATGAATAATCACAAATCTGGTGAGGTTGGTGGCAATGATGTGAGTACTGAATCAGGATTACCAAAAGATGGGAAGACCTCAAGCACATCAATCCTTGTATCACCAACTGTTACTACCAAACAAGATCAAAAGGATGGTAGCCATACTGTTGGTGATGGCAACTCTGTGATAACTGCCATTGCAATTTCTCCTAATGTCACAATGCAGCAAGGCACAAGTTATGTTCCGAGTAGTTCTGGCGATAAGAAGTGCTCGTCAGTAGAAGAAGGCGCAACCAAAGAGAACGCTATCCCAATTTCTCCGAATGTTCTTGAAGCTCAGGCATCACACATTGATGCAAACTCATGCAAATCATTAGTGTCCTCTCCAGTTGCACAGAGGCAGTTCACTGCAGGCAATTCTCAATATGGAACGCAATGGAGAGTGTCTCCTTTTGTTGGTGCTAACTTAGGGATTCCTGTGTTAATGAACCATGGACCTGTTGTCGTGCCACGTGAAGTTGAAGATGCAGTTAGGAAATTTTCTGAATCTGTGAAGAAAATGGGAGGACTATCAAGGTTTGCTGCACAAAAGTCAAGCTCAATAGAAGAGATGCCACTGAAAAGGAAGATGGTGGAAATTGGAAAGGGTGGATCAAGTGGAGCTGTTAGGGACAACCGTATTGGTATGTTCACACCACCAGGTTTTCATCTTGGCTTTAGCTCCCAAGAATCTGCAGACGGTGATATCCAAGTGGATGAGTTTGACAAATATGAGGATGCAGCACCCAATATTGCAGCAACTAATCTTGCAGTACCACTGGCTTGGGCTGAACCAGAACCAGAAGGTACTTTTTGTATGTTCATATTTTATGGCAAATACTAGTGGTTATTTTTATAGTTATTTGTATTTCATTATAGGCTAATCTCATTTTTGTCTTCATTTTATCTGATAGGTCAAATAACTGGAACTCAAGATGAAGCATCAAGTGGTGATGATTTTGAACAAATCCAACTATCTGAGGAGGTACAAGATGTCATGGCAGGGAAAACTGTTCATCTAAGTGAAAATGGTATGGCAGAGCTTGCAAGGTATGAGGAGTTGTCAAAGGCATTTATAGCAAGGAAGCGAAAACTTCAAATTGATGCAGCTCCCCTAGCATCAAAAGAGGAAACCAATGTTCACAGTGCAACTCCGAAGGTATACCCGCATAAAGCTAGAGTGAAGAAGTCATCACATTATATGCAATCACCTTTTGACAGCTCAATCAAAGTTACTGCTGAACAAGAAGAAATCTATCAGAAGATCATGCTTAGCAACAAGCATCAGAGGCCAGTCAAATCGAACATAAGGATGTAAGTTTTTTTTCCATGCATTTTATGTTTTTACAAGCCTTTTTTAAATATGCCCTTTTTGTTGTAGCTATAGCTTTGTTTTCTTTTTTGGGTTACACAAGTAAAATACACTGGCAGTTTTCACTTACATGAGTGTTTGGTTCTGTTTCTATATCAGGTACCAGATAATAAAATACAATGACAGTTTTGCGTACACGCGTGATTTAGCAAATTCAATTCATGGCAGAGGTGAACTGTCTAATCATTGCATGGAAGTTGCAATAGAGTACCTGCGGCGTACTAACACTGTCGAGGGGAAATTGATAGTGCCTTACCAAATTTCTATCTACCTTATGAATGGGGAATTCGAGAAGAAAGCGGTGGTTTCTCTATTCAAGAGGACCAAGGATTATTCACTAAGTGTGATGAAATTGGTAAGAATGCTTCTCTATTTTTCATGTTCTTAGATCTCTTTTCTCTTTTTTTCTTGCTCATTGTGTTAACTTTTTTCTCATGTATGTTATCCATTTCAGATTTCATTCCCAGTTTTGCAAGAGATGACAAGGCAGCAAAGGGAAGGAAATCATTGGTACTCCTTGCATATGAACTTTCAAGCTGAAAGGTTCGAAGCACTTGATTCAATGCGGGGCGAAGGTGATGAAGCTCTAATAAGCCACGCAAATGCTCTAATCAGTAGGATTAAGGCACTCTGGAATATACACTACATCACATCTAAGGTTCAAATCCAGAATTGGGATTTGAAAATTATAAATGTTCCAATTCAGGCAACCATGTAAGTCACAGGATTTTCTGGTCTGTTTTTCAGCTTTTCTTTTTGTGTTTTCTGTAGCATGCACCATATACTGAATTTTATAAAAAAAAATTCCTCCCTGTTTCATGTTTCTAATATGTGACTCTCTTTTTTTTTGGCAGTTTTGATTGTGGGTATCATGCCATATACAATGTTGAGAAATGGGATGGACAGAACGTTCCTCCACTTGCGAAAGACGATGTGCCTAAGCTACGGAGGGTGTTACCTCACAGGTGGTTGACAGCCAATTTTAACAAAGAGAAAGATAATTGGAAGTGGATTTTGTTCAACAATGTTGTCCAGTAATACACCTACCCTATATATCCAGATAAACTATCAGTTTTTTCCACTACAACTATCTCTTTCTTTATTTTTATGCAGCTGCCAGGTTATCCAAATCAATTTTTCCATGTAGCCATCAATTTCTTCTATAGAACTATCAAGTTTTTTTCCACACGTCAATATAGCTCTTTTCTATAGAACTATCAAGTTTTTTCTACAATGCCAATGTGTACCTGTAGTAATATGCAGTAGTTTAAAATCTCGGAAGTGGAGGCTTTTTTTTGCGTTAGGAGGCCGATACGTTACTGACAAGTAGATCCCCCTCTCCCCCAATTTAATAGCCCAGTAGGTACTTATGTATTCAGAACCTGGTATGTACTCTGTGGAAATCTCATAGCTTGGTACAACTAAGTTGGCAGGTCAGTCTTAGAGAACAAATGGAACAATAACATGTATTTTTTATTTTGGATTTTTCAATAATAAATATCAGAATCTGGCAGTTTCTCTATGGAAATCTCATAGGTAGGTGCAAATATGTTTGGCAGGTCAGTCCAAGAGCCTAAAAAGGATGTATCATATACATTTTTAGCATTTTTCAGTAATAAATATTAGAATCTGGTAGTTACTCTATGAAAATCTCATAGGTAGGAACAAATAATCTGGTAGGTCAGTTGGAGGACCTAAAAGGTACAATCACATCCATTTTCCTCTGGTATTCCAATAATAAATATTACAAAAATGTCTAGTACTTGCATTCAAACATACGGACAATAATAAATGAAGTACAGTAGCAACGAATACAAGGATCCAGTTTTTTAGTTCTGGACTGGAAGTTCTCCTCTCTGGGGGCACATTCTCAAATCATGTTGAGTAGAGCCACATTGTTTGCAGACGCGTACTTCTTTTCTCCCTATGTCCAGTGGTTTCTGATATGCTTGCTTCCGCTTTCTTCCTTTAGTATTTGATACGCGAGGATCACGGATATTACTAGCTTCGGTAGTTTCTGAAGTTTGTTCAGCTGCAGTGGGATGTGAACCTTCTGTTTGCACCGCTGGATTTGTGCTTGACGATGGTCCTGTAGGTTTCTTTTGACGGTTAGTTTGTCGTGGTTTTGGACAAGAGGTACCTTCTTCTGGAGGTACCTGTTGTGTATGACAATCTGTGTGTGTTGTTTGGGCTGGAGCAGATTGCGTTGCTTTCCTTGCATCGCTTGAAGCAGATGCCTTCTTTGCTCTTTTTTCTGTTTCTCTTTTCAGTGAAGCCAAGTCTTTCTTCATTGATTTCATGTGGTTCCGAATTATCTTCCTGCCATCTTCGGTTTCATTCCCGCAAAGCGCTAGGCCTTTGAATTCATTGCATGTTACTGCTAGCCACATCTTCTTCTTAGATTCCTCTCCGCATAACAAATTCGTTGTCCCGGTAATTCTTCCACTAGGTTTTCTTCAGCGCTCCATGTCCACCTGCGCAACACATATGCCATCGGCATCTGACAAACACCTAGTTGAACCATGGCCTGCATTTTCATTTTTAGTATTTTCTCTACAAATTCTTTTTTTTGAAATCATGAATGTGTTTTAGCAGGCTATCGCGCACAAACAATCTAGAAAGTAAGGTCTAGTTTTTTTTACCTTTAGGATGTGACGGCAGACGATGCCATCTCTTTCAAATTTGCAGAATGTGCATCTGTAAGTTTCATTGGGGGGGTCTGCATAAACCTGATATGTGCTGTTGTGGTAACTTGGTACAAAGTGTGTTATGCAGTACACTTCATATGCATTCTCAGCTACCTGCCTTATGTTGTAAGACATGGTGTACGACATTTCGTACTGAAAGCGGGTGTGTTTGTTTTTTGTGTAGAGCTTTTCCATTTGTTTCTCTATTGGGTGCCAAGACCAGCTCCTAGCTGTCAAAAGTGATGAATCTGCCTCTTGTTTCTTCTCTGCTTTCATTATCTTAGCTTGGATATCAGCATACTGAAGAACAAACTCAAGCACAGAATTTGAAGGACTTATGTATTTTTTCAGCACCGCATTGAAACCCTCACTCCGCTGAGTTGTTTGTAAGAACGGATAGAACTTGTGCATGAAGTAGGCAGGAACCCATGAACTTCTTTTTCGGTACAAAGCTGCTATCTTCTCATGGTTTTGCACATTGTATTTTTGAATCATTAAGTTCCATCTTGTTTCAAACTCCTGCGGTGTCAAGCTGCAGTTTATGCAGTCATTCATCTCTTCCCGAAGCCCTAGTATCTTTGCAACAAATGGACCAATTTCTTCTGTTGCTTTATCGACAATGTGCCACCTGCAATTACGATGCGTTGTGTTTGGAAACACCTTTTCAATTCCAGCACGCATTGCACCATCCTGGTCTGTTATTATGTTAACTGGTGCTACTCCATCCATTGCAATTAAGAACGACTCAAATAACCATATGTAGCTATCACTGAGCTCATTCTTTAGGAACCCACAGCCTAGTTGTATCGACTGACCATGGTTGTTTATACCAATGAATGGTGCAAAGGGCATCTTGTATGTGTTTGTCATGTAAGTTGCATCGAAAGAAATACAGTCATTGTAGTTCTTGTAAGCTCTTCTTGCTGCACTATCTACCCAGAACAAGTACTGCACACGGTCCTCATCATCAAGCTTGTATCTGTAGTAGAAATCCTTGTCTCGGGACTTCAAGTCCTCAAAGTATGCCATAGTGTTTTGCATGTCTACGAACTTGTTCTCTGCCCGAAGTTTGGATCTGAAATTTGCCATGTCTTTTTTTGTGTATGGCACTCCTTCTACTGATTCATATAGTGTAGCCATAACTTGCATCATTCTGCTTGTATCCATGTTTACAGTGTGTAGTATTTTTAAGAACTCTTGGTCTTCTTCTGGTATGTCTCTGTGTGAGCGTAGGAAACCAGTCAACGACCACTTCTTGAGTAGAGGGTGATTGTGATCATCACAGAATTCCGTCACCAGCCAGGCACCGTCTCTGAATTTCAACGCCATCCTAGCTGGACAGTCAGTCCTAATGTTGCTGCACTTCATCCTTTCTGGTACAACTGGTTTAGGTTTCTGCGTATCTTCTTTCTCTTTTGCTTGGTGACCTGCTTTATGGCAAACCATAGCTGCTCTTATGTATTCTCCAGTGACCTCGGATTTCTTCCTGTAATTGTATCTGATTCCAAATCCTCTCCTCCTTGCAAATGCCAAGTAGTGCCTCTGAGCATCTTCAAGTGTATCAAATCTCATGTCTGCTCTAGGTGCTTGTGGAGTTGAAACTACTTCTGCATTCCCTTCGATCCCATCGTTCTGTGCAGCCGGCGGAGTTTGTGCAGAACTTGCTTGTGGAAGTGTAATCTCAGTGCACGCTCTGTCTGCTGACATAGCCCTGGAGGTGGATCCTGCGTTGTCCATGCCTGCTTTTTTTGCAAAAAATAATGTACAAGCAAATAAAGATCTGCAAATTATAGTAGCGGTAAAATAGGGGGTGTTTTTTGTGTGGCAAGTATGATGGAGTAAACTTGGTTGCTTCTTACAATTAACTTGGTAGGTTTTTTCCAGCAGGCTTAGATTTAGCTTTGTACAATTAACTTGGTTTGTTGCTTTTTAGCTGATAACTGTGATGTATTAAATCTGTTATGTGGGCACAATTAAATCTGGCAAGTATGATGGAGTAAACATGGTTGCTGCTTACAATTAACTTGGTAGGTTTTTCCAGCATGCTTAGAAATTAGCTTATTACAATTAACCTGGTTTGTTGCTTACAATCTGGTATCTGGGCACAATTAACTTGGTAGTTTTCAATTAAATTTTATCAAATTCATACATGCTTTTTTAGTTTTTGAGCATGGTTTTTGCTGCAGAATGTAATGGCAAAAAGTATCACTTGTTTTTTTAAAAAACTGCCTAACCTGTGTTTGCCGAAGATACTTGAACTGATAAAGTAGCATTAGGCACATCTTGCCCTTTGAATTCTGTGATGTTCATCTTCTGCAACCTGCAAAATCAAAATGTGAATTAGTTTCTAATACTGTTTTGGTTTTTTGTAATGCAGGAAGTAGAGTGAAGCAAGATGAATGCTGGCTGTGTAGTTATGCATTTTCTTCTTGTTTTGGAAGGCACAGTGAAGCACAGATAAGTCTGACCAATGGAGAGTGAAGCAAGATGAATGCTGGCTGTGTAGTTATGCATTTTCTTCTTGTTTTTAGCATGTGGTACTATTGGTTTTAGAAACCCAGCAGGCAAGTGCGTGTGACTCTGTCTTTTTTTAGTATGTTCTGATGGACATGGTGATGAGCAAGAATCTACCAGGCAAGTGTATGTCGTTTTTGGTTTATAGGAACATGATGATCAACAAGAATCTGCCAGGCAAGTGCTGTTGGTTTTAGGAACATGACAGGGGTTCCTTTTTTGGTTTTTGTTCTCATGGATGAACTAAAATTCTGCCAGTGCATGTGATGCTTGGAAAATACTTACTGTTTAGGGGGATCAAGGGAGGGTCAAAAAAATTATGGGGAGATGGTGTTTTTCCAGATCGTACCTGTCTGTTGTAGATCTGCAAATTCCCTTTGAAATCTGGTAGTTTCTCCCCCTGAACAAGGTGGTCACCTCATCCTGGCACTGTGTTTCTCCTCTTATCTCCCGTGTTCTTCTTCTCTTCCCAGATCTAGTTTTCTGTTCTGTTTTTGGAGAAAACGTGAGGAAGAAGAAGATCCAGTGATGGGAGGTCACGAAATTGCTGTGTAGGGCCGACAAAAGCTTCAGGAAGAAGAGAGTCTTTTTGCACGTGATGTTGTCTCCCTGGACGAAATTTATGGTAGGGCCCACGTGGTTTGTTGGTTAGAAATATCCAGGCGTGGGTGGGGCCGGTAGTACAGCTGGCGGTGGACATGCGGTGAAGCTCACGTTTTTTTGCGTCCTTCGCGCGCACCCGGTCGACCGAATCACGTGGGTGGGCCCATCCAAAACCGTCGCACGGACGAGGGCTCTGTGCGGCGCCGCCGTGTAGTGCGGTCCATTATTCTTAGATCACTAGTTAGAGAACTAGGTGGCACTAATATAGAATATATCAACTTGGATGGTTCAAAACTTGGATACGATATGATAAGATCTGTTCCCTAAATATTTCCTTTGAAAATGGTAAGTGATCCCGAGTCTTTGCATCGAAAAGATGCACATGACTTTTATTTCTTTATTAAAAGGTAGTCTCCAAAGTACACACTTATAGTTCATATATCACTTAAGGTCGATATATCAACCGTCTAAAGAATGACAAAACGCTTATGATAGGAGGAGCGTGAAGGCACATTATATATGTACGACCAGTTGACATGGTATCCAGGGGATATCGTAAAGCTTTTTAGTTAATTTATAAGGAAGCAACTAGATGGCAACCATACACCATCAAATTACCAAGAGATCAGTCATTAAAGGAAAGCTAAATACACATTACACACTTTTCTAAAATAGGTTTTCCTAGTCCCCTCGTCATTCCACATCAGCCGTCATGTGGCTCTAAAATCCAACCAAATGTCATGCATGTTGGTTTGGCGCATAAACACGAGAAATCTACTGTGACCGAGTTCTTGAGAGTGGATTTGGTGATCAGAGGGATACATGAGCACCCGGTTATCACCGTTGGATTTGCTCCACCATCGTTGGATTCTGCTACTCACTAACGGCCACTCACTAATGGCCACTACCTCTCCGGCCTCCACCTCCACCTCGCCGGCCTCCACCTCGCGCATCTGAGGTCGCGCCAGTGTCTCCCCGGTCAAGCGCGTCGCCGTGCACCTTCCCCGCGTCTCCGCGTTGATGCGTGTACAGTGCTAACATCGTTAGACACGTGCCGAGCAGAGAAGGGGTGCTCACGTATCCCCCTGATCACCAGGCTTCATCCGCCGAGTTCTTTATCACGTGTGCATGTTCCCCCATATTAGGTGTTTCCACTTCACAACGTAAAAAATAGGCGCCGTGATACCATGGCTTGAGGGTCATCTCCTAGGAAAAAAGCAACTTTCACGTGCATACATATTGTGATATGTGCATTATTTATTTATATATATCTAGAAATTTAGTATAATGAAAAGCAACCTTGATAGACAACAATCAAGCTTGTAGCACAAAATTATGTTCCCACAAAATAATGTTCCCGCAAAAATAATGGCATGGTTGTCCTTTTGTTCTTTGAAAATGAAAGACCTACTACATATGAACTTACAAGCACATGTGCCGAACAACTATATTACATTATATTTCATGATTTATGCGCAAATGCACAAGCTAGGACACAGGTTTTAATTTAGATCCATGCGAGGGTTGACGTGGAGTAGCGGGAGGACTAGGAAAACCTATTTAAGGAAAGAATGAAATATTTGTTTCAGGTTTACCATTACTGAGTGAGCTCTCTAGGGAGTTGGATGGTGCACGAGCAACATCTAGTTGTTTCGTCATAAAATTAGGTTAAGATATTGTGATATCGCGTAGGTACCATGTCCACATATATAGCCTCTCTCCTTTCCTGTGAATGTGATTGGGATTTCCATGGTACTTCAAACCATATATCTTGTACCATCATAGTTAAGATTTCATAAATTCCAAAATAAATCATTTAGTGTTCCATGTTTTGTCACATAAGTTGAGCATGAATCATGAAAAATAGTCACCTCCTTTTTGTATCACACTTTTGATTTAACTCTCCACATTAGTTCAGTTGCTATTCGAGGGACATTTAGGGTCTCTTTTGGATTTCAGATGGTTAGAGAAATAATTCTTAGATCAATGGTTAGAGAACTAGTTGACACTACTATGTAATATATAAACTTTGATGGTTCAAAACTTGTGGATACAATATGATATATTTGTTCCCAAAATATATTTTTTGGAAGTGGAAAGTGATTTCCATCCTTTACATCGAAAAGATGCCGATGTCTCCCAAGTGCAAGGGATCTATTCCAAATAAGAAAAGGTTGTTGAACCCACGAGGATATGAAGGTATTGGTTAGCAAATTTGATAAGTAAAACAATAAAAGATGCAATGGTTTTGTGTTTTGGTTTGTAGGTTGCAGTAGTGTAAATTGCTAACAGTAAATTTTCATGAATGAATGCTCTCTTACGAGAGAAATCCCAATCCTCTATGAAGTAAAAGGAGAAGCTCAAGTATTTTTGTAGTTATATGTGACAACCGTTCCCAAGAGCGGCATGAATATACTTAGCCGGAAGATTTCTAACAATATGGTGAGCCTGAATTAGGTGCATCCAAGTAAATGAGAAAATACACCCCATACGATGGGTACTATATATGGCCATTTTCACGAGCAAACACAGGAACCATTAAGACATAAATGTCCACCCATAGCAGTTAGTTCATGGGTCCCCGATGTTAAACTCTCCAATGCAACTCAAAGTATTGGAATACAGTTTCTGTCATTATGTTCCTTTCAACCTGCTTCATTGCATTAAAGTGCATTCCTATGAGCTCATATAGGTAAAGTAATATGCAGTCTAAGTTCTCATAACACCATCATAGAACCACATAAAATATGAAAATTTGACCAATACTCATTGCATATTATATAGAAATCATTTCCAATTCATTCTATACCCTCGGGAACATGGGGATCTACTCACAGCGGTGAAACATGATATGGATAATGGAATATGAATTAAAACACAATATGAAAATATAATATCCTCAGCAAATAAAGAGAATTTGTCAATCACGATCATGCAACTAGCATTGAAACAATATATAGGGTTCAATCAATCAAAATTATGAGGGGATCGAGGCTGATCTTGGAGATGGAGATGGAGATAGTGCTGATGTTGATGTTGATGTTGATGCTGATGGAGAGGTATCTCCATGCGCTAAGGAGGATTGGTGATGACGATGGCTTTGATTTTTCCCTCTCCGGAAGCCTCGGAGCAGCAGGATCTTCCCTCTCCCGGAGTAGGAGAGAACTTTTGTTTCCACTGCCGCCTCTGTAAATCGTGGAAAAAATATGGTGAAACATGATATGACCTCGTGGCTCTTCTCGCGTGCTTATTTCACACACAATCCTTCTCCCGATGAAAACTTTTGTGGTATTTTTCCTCAAATTATTTGGATTCCAGAAGGTCCTTGAAACAGCAAAATACGAAAAAGGAGGTTTTCTGCCTCCAAAAATTAAATACCAATGAAGGGAACTTTGTAGGAAAGTCTAAAAAATCATATAAAAATCATAAATAATGTTATATTAATGCAAATATCGTTCTAAAGTGATCATATATGTTATTATTATGATGATAAAAATGCACGTATCAGATGCACATGACTTTTTTTTATTAAAAGGTAGTCTCCAAAATACACTGTTATAGTTCATATATCACTTAAGGTTGATATATCAACCATCTAAAGAATGACAAAGAAAAAAAATCAGCAATGGATCATCGTGTAATTATGTGACCAAGCTATAGCAACTGCATTGCTGAATAAATCATGTCGAACTGTTTCCAATCGATTGCACCCAAATCCATGTCCTGACACTGCTCCTTTGGCTGGAGACATAACCATGTATCAGCCTAGTGGATAGCAAGAAGAATAACATGCAAAAAGGAAGAATGGCTTGTTTTGTTAAAGATAGTACCGATATTATGAGCCATATCGTCCATAAAAGAGCACAAACGCCAACTCTAGCATGGCTCTTGACTCTTTAGTTTAGTCCATGCAATCAATTATCAAATAATTTCGTAATGTTTCAAGGTTCTAATATACCGAAGGACATATGGAAGATACGCTTAACAATCTTGCAAGTGGGTAATCAATGAACAGATGTTGGAAGTTTCCTCTCTATCACAAAAGCAACATTTTGTATTACCTTGCCAAATCTTTTTTATTATATTATCTTTCATTAAAAATGATTTTTTATGTAAGAACCACATAAATATCCTTATTTTTAAACGAACTTTAATCTTCCCTATATGTTTATGAAAATAGACCATGTCTATTAGAAAATGAATACATAAATTTGATTGTGAAATACCTAAGGTGGTCAAGTTTCAAACAAAGGTACCATCTTCTTATGGCGGGTTTATGAACCAGCTAACCAAGTGCAATCATCTCATCCATTTATGCTCTCTTAGATTTCTTATAAATGCTATATTAGGAGGAAACCAAGATAAAACACTCATCACCCAAACATTTTTATGTTGGACAATATTATAAAGAGATGGGTATTTCCGAGCGAGAGGCAAGTCACCAACCCACGTGTCTTCCCAAAAACGAGTACCTAAGCCATTCCCAATCTTAAAGGAACCCCTAGAAAAATCATCTTTAACCCTCATCAAACCCTTCCAAAAGGGCAGTCAGTGGTTTTAACTTCTACTTGTGATAGCGTTTTAGAGTGTAAAATACTTTCTTGTAGTAAATCTTGCCACACAAACACACACCTTCTTCATTTAAGAGCTTAAACAACCATTTTCTGAATAAGCAGCTATTCTTAGTCTCTAAAATTTCTACCCCGAGTCCCTTTGATATTTAGGGAGGCATATGATCTTCCACTTAGTAAGTCTGTACTTTCTTTTGTGACCATCACTCTACCAAAAGAAGCTTGATCTGAAATAGACCAATCTTTTACATATCCCATTGGGTATCTCCAAAAAGTAATATAAGAAATAGGTAAGCTAGTAAGGACTTAGTTTACAAGTACTAAATGATCTCCATATGAGAGTAACTTTCCAATCCAGCTACTAAGATTTTACCAAAAAGAACTTTCATTGGTTTCCATTCATAGTTTTTGAGCTTCCTAAAATGAATTGGAATCCCCAAATACCTAGAATGGAATTGATCCAACTTCACATCCAAAAAGATCCCTATAATGACCTTCTACATATTTGGTGCGACCAAAGCAGAATAGTTTGCTCTTATCACAGTTAATATTTAAAACTTAAAGTTGTTTGAATATGCCAAGGATTAAATTATGATTTAGTGCATTCTCCAAATTGTGTTCTATGAAAATAATTTGATCATCTTCATATTGTAAGATATATATACCTCCACCAACTAGATGAGTTATTAATCCATCTACTTAGCCATCTTATTTAGCCCTAGAAATGAGCATATATAGCTAGCATATCCCTGACAATGTTAAAAATCTAAGGAAAAGAGAATTCCCAATGGCATGATTAACTCTAACATCAATTTTGCATGCCTTCAGTAACAAAACTGCTAACCTATCAACACCATTTGGGGAAAAACCTTTCATTCGTAGTGCTTGTTGTAAGAAAAACCAATCGAACTTACCGTAGGATTTCACAAAATTTATTTGGTAAAATTGGTTCCATGCCACCACTAAGGCTTCCACTAGTCAGTTTTGCCCAACACTCAAAACATTTCTCTCTTTTGCCCACCTCGTTCTTGCCTAGCCTCGCAAATAACCAAACAGTGTGTTTCCGCAGCCCATACTATTTCACTGTTACTCGTGGGACCTGCAAAACACTGACAGGGGCCAGCTAGTGCAATGACCTATTTTGCCTCAGTTGTTTCCGCACGTTGACGCCTCGATGGGTATTTGACCCCTATATTGACTGCTTGACCTCTATTGACTATGTTGATCACACCATATATTAATTTTTAATAATTGCTTATGTGTTGCCATGAAGATGAAAATAAAAGGAAACCATATGCCAACACAGTTTCAACTTAATTAAACAATATTACATACAAAGTGCTGACACAATTACTATTAAAAGCATAAAATTGTGTTCAAAAACCTAAACTAACTAAACCTACAAGATCTGGTTCTCCTCCTGCCTTTTGTATTGGGTTGCAATGGGCGGCACTGAATGTCGGTGACACCGCTTAGCTTTGACCATGCTTGATACCAATGATTATGCCCGTTTGTGCGGTTTCTCTACCCATCCTGGGCAAAGGTGATCCTTCGCCTTTTCTTTGTCCACATATCTGACACCTTTTAGGCCTCTCCCAGAGAGGAAAAAATAGAGGGTGTCGATACATATGGACAGACCGCGGGGAAGAACAACGGATTTTCTTCCCATCATGAGCTTCTTCTAACTACGAACACCGGTCATCCATCTCTCGAAAGAGAACAACGTACGGACTTACACAACAAGAAGGAGCGTGTGAAAGGCTAGGGGGGGCTAGGAGAGGTGTTGTTGTGATATTGCCCATTTGCTTTATCCATATATCGAACACCTTCCAGACCTCTCCTAGAGAGAACAACGAAATGTGCTGAGCGTGTGGACAAAGCGCGGGGACGGAGAGATGTGTTGATTGTGGTTCTACTGATTCTGCCCATTCTAAGGCTTTGCCCATGGCTTTTTCCATCAAATCTCTGTCCAAAGCGACACTAGAGTATAACGCCGAGAACAAGCCGGTAGAAAAAGCAGGGGGATGGAGAGGCAGTCCGACTGGGAGAAGATGAAATACTAGCAGGTATGCGAGTGAGGCATCATATATGGCTTGGAAAATAGTCGGTTGGAATAGAGTAGAGATATAGGAATGGTTTCCTCATGGAAAATAGTTGTTGGAAGAGAGTGGGCTGTTCTCATATACTCCCTTCATATTTTAGCTATCAACATATCTTATATTAAAGATCCGAGGTAGTAATAAATGACATACAACTTTTTTCGATAAAGGGCGCTTTAGTACTCATAAGATACAAGTAAACCCAACATACACTTACCTCGTGTTTCTCAATAATCTAATCATTAATCTGAACATTGCGATGATAGTCGAGAATGGGATAACAACAGTTGCAAATGCAAATCGTAGGCACATTTCCTTCTTGGGTGCATATCTTTTGATCTTCCTCATCTTCAACCAAAACCCGTTGGTCTAGATCTTGTGTTTATGTATGATATCAGTGATCCGTAGCTCCAGTTTCATCATCTCATCTTCAATTGTCTTTCATGCTTCAATCCCTCTCTCTTCAATTAAGAGCATCTTTCCTTGTACTACAAACATGGAAAATCAAATTGAACTGACACGATTTCGCCAAAAATCCATGTTGTGGAAACCCTAGAAATTTACCCCTCGGAGTCGGAGATACGCAGCCACGGTGTGGAAGGCGGCGGGGTCACAGGAACAGGAGGGAGGGAAGTAGAGTTGAGAATGCTTGAGGGGGTGTGGCGGAGGAAAGGACACATGAGAGGGAGATTTCAGTGTGGCTAGTCCCATTTTTGTAGGAAGAAGGTACTCCCTTCGATCCATACTACTTGTCGCTGATTTAGCACAACTTTGTTCTAAATCAATGACAAGTAACATGGATATTAGGGAGTGTGTGATTTGTCTTGAAATTCAACATAAGTCACACATGATAACAATGTTTGACAAGGCTTTTTCTACATATAAATTTTTAATGTTTGTATTTTTCTTGGAAACTAGGTCACCTAAAAGAATTCTTTGCGCTGGATTACCATTTTTATGTTCATTCTACATATTCTTTGACATCATTCAAAAACAGGCCAAAACTGGCGGCATGGGAATTCTTAGAAAATTGTTAAATATTTCAGTTTTCTTTGTGGATACTGCATAGAATCCAACTTGGATACCTTAAAAGGATTTTTGCAAAAAAATTTGGACCAAACTAGAGCATGGTTGTAGTTCAAATTTGAATTAATTTTGAAAATCCCCTAGAATTCATTTAAATGGGGAAAGGTAGTTAGAAATCCAGAAAATCAAGATATTCGGAATTTTGCCAACTCGTGTGCTAATATTTGAAAATTAGACTGGCACTATTTTCTCTCGTATTTTATATATGTATTTCCCAAAATAAACCTTATATAGCACTATTAAAATAATAAATCAACTTTTTTTGCAAAAAAAGATGTAAACACCCTTTACCACTTTTGTTTTTCATGCCAAGAAGCATCTATGTGCAAAATTGAGGCGTATTATCATGATAGGAGCGTGCTCTATGGATGAACTATGTGCCAGTTCGCGTCCGAAGTGTGCTGTGTCAATGCACGCAGACTGTTTGACTGAACAGCATCAAACAAATTTTGATTTTTTAAGGTATTCACCACTCTAAGATTTTAGAAGGTACTGCAAATAAAAAAATACTAATGTTAGTACTCGACATGTTGAGATAGTGAAAATGATAGTAATCACTATTAGAATAGGAGTGTCCATATAAAAACAAAATATAGACTAGAGTTGTCATTTTACAATACTCATGCGGGAGGCCATTGTTGCTTCATCTTGCGTGCTCGCACTTGCTAGTGGTAGCACACACTCTAAATGTGGATATTAATCACTAGCTCACGGTAAGAGAGTCCGATTTTTTTATATTGTCTCGTAAGAAGACATGTGCTCATAGGTTCCACCCATATATACTTGGACAAATCACAATGGCCGGAGTATCATGGAGTTCAACAATGGCCCGACTAGAAAATGTAAGGTGATTACACGGGGAAGACGAAAGGAAAAGCAATTTATATGGGTCCGTGGTGGGGGAAACAACCTATTCCAAGATCCTCATGACCCGACACACTATGGATCTTGTAATGGTGATGGCCACAACACAAGAGGTGGTAGCCAAAGGAAGAAGTCGTGAGGAGATGATTTAACCAGAAGCCAACAAGCTCCTAGTGAACAAAGAAGTACCCAACAAGCTCCTAGTCAACAAAGAAGTAGCCAACAAGCTCCTAGTCAACTAAGAAGTAGCAAACAAGATCATAGTCAACAAGGACCAAGCCACCCAAGAGGGAACTATGTCGTCTCGTGAACTTTGAACCTTGTCGTAGGAAGGGGCAGGGACCTTATTTTGAACCTTATTGTCTCATGAACTTTGAACTTGCATGTGGTAGTGAACTAGAACTTGCAAGTTTTTGTGTATTTGTTATGTCAGTGTTGATATTGGAATGTTGATGTTCGCACCACAACAGCATATACCCCTTCTTGAGGAAGATGCATCCTTTACTCTAAATCTCGTCACCATGAAAGGGTGAGAGAGAGATTAGAGAAACTGAATGTGACGCTCACCAAGTACTTGCTTGTTGGAATGTCGTCTTCTGATTATTGCAATTTATGACATGGACAACTTGAAAATGTCCATCTCCACAAAACATAAGCGTGTTCCTCTCTTCCAAAAAATGTTCCTTGCGAAGGTGCACCCAAACGAGATTCTTTGGGGATAACACCATATACTTTGTATTCTTATTGACCTTGTTGGCTTGAATTTGAACTTTTTTCTCAATAGTTGCCTTGATGGTGGACTCGTATAGTTTCTTCATGCAGTCTGATGAGGCCTAGGGGTTAGGGTTTGCCTAGATCTCACTAATTTGACCAAGTGTGTGGATGGGGAAAGGTGGGAAAGGGAAGAACACACACAAAACTCAAATCAAAACACACACAACCCAACACAAACCAAATTTACTCCCTTGGTAGGTTAGACCAAGCCAATAGAACCACCTCTTGGAGAGACCCTTGGGTAGAATCCAAGATGTGAGAGATTGGTGATGGAGATCCAACTAGAACTTGGATGAAAGAGGTAGAAGCCTTGAATCATCCATGAAGAGTAGAAATCCCTCAAGAATGCCTTGATGCAAAGAACATAGTTCTACGGAGACAAAGCTCAAAGTAGTCTAAGCCAAATCTTGTCTAACCCTAATTTGGGGAAGGGGATGATATACATATAGGCTAGATTTCGTCCAAGGGCATAAGGGGCATTACACATAACGTTAACTTAATCATAGAGATGAAGATGGACGGCTGGGATGAGCCTAAACAGCTTCAGGTCGGGGGCACCCGGTCATACCGGCCAGGAGACCCGGTATGACCGGCTCAAGCTCCTAGAGTCACTGTACTTGCTGCCAGGCTGACCCGGTATGACCGGCCTGGCTGGCCCTGTCATACCGGCTGGCCTGGCAGGTCATACCGGCTGGACCCCCTAGTCCACGGTTTCGGACTTCTGAAGCTTGGGCGTGATGGTGGCCGGTCTGACCGGCCAGGGCAGGCCGGTATGACCGGCTGGGCCACCATCTCTTCTTCTCTTCCTCTTCTTTCTTCTCTTCACCTTCCTTGATCTTCTCTTCTTCTCCCATGAGCAATGGGGCTCCCTCCTCCTCGCATCCTTGATGAACCATGTATCTAATGACACATGTAGCATTGGCATGAGGTAGCATTCCATTCGGGGATGTGTCTAGGTCACGCATAGAGAGGAGTGAGTTCACTTTGTCATGGGTAGTTTGCACTCGGCCTCGAATCCTTGTTCCACTTGGGGGTTAAGTTGGCCATGATGTGGTGCCGTCCTTGAGCGGGGCTGCATCACAGTCGGCACGCTTGGAGGCATCTATAGTGGTTCTTTCTTGTAGAGGTATTGGACATATTGGAATGGACTCTTCCTTGTCGCCGAGTGTGTTGCACAGTTGTAGGCAAGCTCCACAAGAGGAAGACGTTCTTCCCTTACCTTCAAGATTTTCTTGATCATCACTCATAGTAGGGTGGATAGGCTTCAGTTGACCATCTTCGTTTGTCCCTCGATCTATGGGTGGAAAGTTGTGGAGAAGAGAAGCTTCACTGCGAACTTGCCCCACAATGTGTTCCAAATCTAGCTTAGACATTAAACATCATGGTTGAAGATGATGGTGTTAGGAACTTTCTGTACTTAAAAGTTTTCCTCAAGTAACAAATTTGCAATGTCTGAAGATTCATCACTCTGATGACATGGAATGAAATGAGCCATCCTACAGAAACACTCAACGATGACGAAGGTGAAGTCCCTTCCCTTTTTGACACCTTTACCTTAGGGGGAAGCCCTATGGTGTAATTTTGTATGTATTAAATGGGAGGAACAAGTACAAATAGGTCACACCCCATGCTAATACCCTCCCGTTTTTTGTTCTAGGTAGTCCTGACATGAAATCCATGCTAATATCGTTCCAAGTTGCAGAGGGAATAGTTAAATGAGTGTAAATACCATGGGGTGATGGGAATTGGTATTGGACTTAGCTTTGTGGCAGACAACCCTTCGTTGGACATGGAGTTTCACAACTACTCCCTTTGTTGTTGTGAGTGCATTTTTAGCATGTTTTCGTACTATTATTTCATTAACTTATTATTAAGTAGTGGTAGGGATTTTGTATTTCACCGCGCTACCGCGCCCTTTTATGCTTGTCTACACAGGATCTTTAAATATTAAGTCAATAATGAAATATGAATGAAAATTGTCATTTCCTAGCATTTTGACGTGATAAAAATCATTTTTACACTTAATAATGCGCCTAGGCGAAAGGACAATGTGAGGACAACCTTCTGTAAGTTCAACGGGCATCGGTACGGGGGCCTTGCCCGTACCGTCTGTACCATCCGTCAGAAGCACCACCTCATCAAATACTTTCACCTTCCGCAGATGGATCTGAGATCCAGACATATACGCCATGAGAAACACCAGAACACCGCCCCAGAAGAGATGTGAAAGGAGATGAAGAAGGGGCCTCATCCACGCTGCTACCCGGATCATTGGAGGATAAGGCATCATCACCCTCATCATCATCCACAACGAATCACCATCTTCATTCTCCCCATCCCATTAGATTGTAATTTCCATTACCGTTGTGGGTTTGTACTTAGATTCATACCTTTATCCCTTTTCTATATGCAAATTTATGATGATGTTCTTGATTGTCTCCATGTCTGAGTAGTTCATCCCGTTCTTGGGGGAGATGGAGAAAAACTAGTAGTATTATTATATGAATTAAGATAATTTATACATTTGCACTATGATCGTATGTTAGTTTTCTCTTGTGATGTTGCATAATGTCGACCATGTAATATTTGTCTAAGGGTCACAGGAGGGAACTACCGTCAAAAGTTTGGTAGTGTATACGGCGGGAAGTGACATCCTGTGTGCGATGCACTATTGTACGGACGAGGGGGATAAGAAGGGACTCACAAGCTTAACAAATAACCATGGGTCAATTCCTTAATTGTAATGGACCAATAGGTGGCTTGCCGAAGGTTGTTGTGGTGTTTATTCAGGGATGTGTTATGAGATACATATTCCAACTCCGAGCCTTTCCCACATACTGTTATCACCAGATTTTAGCCAAATCAGAAGATGGGCCATGATTGAGATGGGCTTGGAGGATATGCACATAAAGTGTTTCTGAATCGGCCTCGTGCGAGAATTTGGGCTAGATTGCCCGTATATTTGTACATTATGGTAGATCGCATTTTAGTTTAGAATTAAGAGATAGAGTTTGGCTCGTACACAGTTAGGTTTATTCCAAAGATAGAAAATCCACGGACTATAAATATGTACCTAGGGTTATTGAGAAAGGAGGATGATCACGTTCACAACAAACACAATCTAGGCGCATCGCCACCCCTTGTTTCGAGGGTTTCTTCCGGGTAAGCGTCATGCTGCCTAGATCGCATCTTGCGATCTAGGCAGTATCAGTTTATTTGTTGTTTTGTGTTGCTCGTACTGAAGCCTTGTTGATGGCGAGCAATACCGTTATCATAGATGTTTTTGGGCTAGCATCGATACTTTTCTGGTATGTTTGCTTAGTTATGCGGCCCCTAAATATCTAGCTGCCTTTGCACCTATATTGGGTGTAAGGGCAGCATCTTGCTTGGACTTTATTTAGTAGATCTGATCTGTTATGGTTGTTCCTTGTTCTCCAAGGATTAGTTTGATATCCGCATGGTCAGGCCTTGCAAACGGGTTGAACGATCCAGTAGTGCGTAAGGTATGGTTTGCCGATCCGAGAGGGGTTGTTCTGGGAATCGACTTTGTGTTGGTTTTTAGGCCTCTTCTAGGGTTAGTTTTCTGTTATCTTTCGTATCTGCCAGGCTCAACTACGTGTAGGACGTTCCAATTATGTGGTGAAAGCCCTAGACTGTCGTAGATTGATTTAACTTGGTATTGATCAAGTAGGATCCCCATGTTATCGTAGATCCAATACGAACCATGGATGAATCGGCTCTTTGAGCTGATTCACAGGGTAACCTGAGAGCCGATCGAGGCTCGGATTTAATGTTTACGTGTCTGCCATGCAGGAAATTAATTGAAGCAATCCATCACCTTCCTGACCAGGTATAGGTCAGGTGGCATGCCCTCGGAACAGCCAGGACGTGTGCCGGAGTTTTGCGGGCCGTCGCCCGAGGGACCAGGACCCACCAGCAGTTCTGGGAGCCTCCCGGCTCTTCGTGTTGCTCGTCGCTGCTCGCCGGTGGGTTTTGGCAGGCAACACATTCTGGCACGCCCGGTGGGAAACTCTACAGCAACTACGTCAACATCTGCAGCTGAGATGGCGGACGAACCAATCACGTACGAAGATCTGCCTGAAGATCACAAGAAGAAATATGATGAGATCAAAACTCTCTTCGAAGCCGATCTCATCGGCTCTTTCGAGAGGACCCGTAAACATGGCATTAGGTGGAAAGGGTTCTCACCAGAAGGCGTTCTCGATGAAGTAGATCTATCTCTCCCTTCAGAGGAATGCACCAGAGCTCTGCGCCAGGAAGTTAATTACATGGTGGCTCATTCTCTACACCGTCATTCTGAGAGCCTGGTGAACGCTTTTGAGCGCATTGCGGTTCGCGTGGTTCAGGAAATCATGAAGCATCAGTACTCTCCGTCAGGGCCTACCCTAGGGACTCACCAGGGAGAAATACCGTTCCAGACCAGACCGCAGCTGCCATTCACGCTTGCAGCTCCAGAGCCACAGGGTTCACCGGCATACGTCGTCTACAAGGTTGGAGGCGATCCTGGCGATTACCAATTCCTGTATGAGCCGCCTAAAGAAATCCCACATGGATACGTGTGCACATACGTGCCGGACTGCAATAACTTGGCGCGCACAAACCAGATTGCAGCAGGAGGGATTTCTGGAGCGGACGCCGATAAACAGGCGTGACTAGCTAAATATGCCACCGGAACGAGTCATGAAAGCTCAGCCCCTGCAGCTCATACCGTGGAACAAATCAGTACAATCTTGAGAGACCAGTTCGGCATCCTGCCAAAGAGGAGAACAGTCAGCTATTCCAAGCCGTACCCCAACGAATATGATTTGATTCCGCTTCCGCCCAAGTATCGGCTCCCTGAGTTCTCAAAGTTCAATGGATCAGAAGGGTCTAGCTCAATTGAGCATGTGAGCCGATATTTGGCACAGTTGGGCATGATTTCAGCATCAGACCCGTTACGTGTAAGGTTTTTTGCGCAATCTCTCACAGGACCAGCTTTTGGGTGGTACACCTCGTTGCCACCAGATTCAGTCCGGACATGGAAGCAACTGGAAGAGCAGTTTCATGTTCAATATCACTCGAAAGCTACCAAGGCTGGCATTGCCGATCTGGCACAGGTGCGGCAGAAGGGGGAGAAACGGTGTCGGAATACATTCAGCGTTTCAGGACTGTCAAGAACCGATGTTATTTGGCTCGTTTAACTGAGAAAGAAGCAGTCGATCTGGCAGCGTTGGGCCTCGCAGCGCCGATCAAGGATCTGGCTTTCCAAGTGGAATACAATTCACTGGCGCACATGGTCCAGAAATTAACATTGTATGAGCAGCGCCACCCAGAATTGTACCAAGATAAGTTCAAACGCCCGATAGGCCTGGTCGAGACAGAAGAAGTTGAGGACTCTGCAGGAGACCAGGAAGTAGCCGTGGCTGAATGGGCTCGGGGGGCAGCTCCCGTGTCCTGCAAATGGGTGAAACAACAAGGGCCAGCAAAAGGGTTTGACTTCGATGTAAGCAAAGCTGAACAGATATTCGATTTATTGCTTAAGGAAAAACAGCTGAAGTTACCCGAAGGCCATAAAATCCCTACGGTGCAAGAAATGAACGGGAGACCGTACTGCAAGTGGCATCACTCGTTCACCCATATCACCAATGACTGCAAAGAGTTGCGTCGGCAGATCCAAACGGCGATAGAACAAGGCCGTTTGATCCTTGGTCAGTTTGCCATGAAAGTGGACACGCAACCGTTTCCTGGCGTCAACATGGTGGAACACAATCACTCCATGAGGCGTCAGCGAGATTTCTCATTCGATGTTAACATGGCAGGGCCTGTATACCACCATGGCAGGGATAAAGAAGAAATCGGTCCCTCCCGTGGCAAGGAAAAGGAGGAGGCCGGCCCACGCGACCGGCCCCGATATGATGACAAACGGTACATCACCGAGGAACAAGTGAGAAACGTGCGTTATCAACGACCGCTCTCCGCGCATCTCCTTAACAAATATGAGCGTCAGTACGACCGACGCCGGCGGTACAACACAGATGACGAAAGATATCGTCGGTCTGATGTAGACAACGGAAAATATCATCGGTGTGATAGAGACGACGAAGGATATGAGTACCGCGCTAAGGGGAAGTCAAGAGAGCAGGAAGACATGGACAGACACTGGGATTGTCCTTTCTTTAAGCACTGCTGGGATTCAGGAATGAGCCGATTGCCTACAATCGATAACTGCCCGGAATGTAGACAGCAGAAGAAGGACACATGTGAGGTTTCGGTGTTCAAGCGTCTAGGGCCTCTCCCATCTCAGAACAGACGAGCTGAGTCATCTCGGGGGGAAGATTTCGAGGAGTCAGAAGATGAAGAAGAAGATAGATACCACCGGCCAAGGTGGTGCCCTGATGGACTCAGTCACTCCCAAAAGCATAGGGTTCAGCGGCTACGTAGCTTGGAGGAAGCCGAGGCGCAGTACCTGTACACGTTGAGGAAAGCGCGGCCCGATCTGGCCGTGAAAATGCAGCAAACTTTGGAGGCGGAGATTCGTCCACAGAAGAAAGAATGGCGCCCCAAACAAATAAAAGCCGATGCGAAGGCATCGGCTGGCACAAATATGGTGTTCATACTTCCGTCGGAGTTTTGCGCTCCAAGAACCGAAGAAGTGCCAGTAGCACAGTTTGACTGCGGCCCACGGCCAGTTATCTTTGAAAAGCCACGAGAGAAGAGCTACAAACATTTGAAGGCCCTGTACCTAAAAGGTTATATCGACGGGCAGCCTATCGGCAAGATGTTGGTTGACACGGGAGCGGCAGTCAATATAATGCCATACTCCATGCTACGGCGTTTGGGACGCTCTAACGCAGATCTGATCAAAACCAACGTCACACTAAGCGACTTCAATGGCCAAGCATCAGAAACGCAAGGCGTTCTGAACGTGGAACTAACCGTAGGCCGAAAAACCATCCCTACCTCATTCTTCATCGTCGACAGCAAAAGCACCTACGCTGTCCTGCTAGGGAGGGATTGGATTCACGCCAACTGCTGCATTCCATCCACAATGCACCAATGCCTGATACAGTGGGATGGAGATGAGGTGGAGGTCGTGCTTGCAGATGACTCGATCGAGATCTCAATAGCTGGCATGAAAATTTGGGACGCGGACGACCAAGAGCCAATCTCTGGAGTCAGTTTGGACGGCTGTGAGCGCATCGAAGCTACAAAAAACGGGGTGAGGCTGGTCTTATCCACCGGCCTGACAGAGTAGCAAGACCAAAGTCAATGGACGTACGTGGCAAGGCCGATACCTGCGATCGGCCCCAAAAAATAAAAAGCAATGATCTCACCTCAAGCATGTCACGTAGTCGTAGTAGGGAGACTCCCTCCTGTAGTAGAGCACAAATAAGTTGTAAACCTTCATTGAGCAATGCAATCGAAAAGGAGGCCAATTCCAGCAATCGGCCCAAAATATCCTCACCATACGTTTTGCCTGTGTTCAGCATCGATCTAGCAGGCGACGGAAAGCTAGGATATGGGTTTACATCAGCTGATGAGCTAGAAGAGATTGACATTGGTCCTGGGGATAAGCCACGACCAACATTTATCAGCAAAAAGTTAGATCCGCATCTGAGGGGCCTAATGATAGCTTTGTTGAAAGAATACCCAGATTGCTTTGCCTGGGATTACACAGAGATACCCGGGTTAGACAGGAGCATCATTGAGCATCGGCTCCCTCTGAAGAAAGGATTTCTGCCGTTCCAGCAGCGAGCACGACAGATGAAGGCCGAAATTTTAGAAGAAGTCAAGAAAGAGATCGAGAAAATGTTGAACGCCGGGTTCATCAGGCCATGCAGGTATGCTGAGTGGATTTCTAGTATCTTACCTGTAGAGAAAAAGGACGGCCGATGGCGCGTCGCCATAGATTTTCGGGATCTCAATAGAGCCACTCCAAAGGATGAGTATCCAATGCCGGTAGCAGAGACATTGATCAATGCAGCTGCTGGTCATAAGGTTTTAAGTTTCATGGATGGCAATGCCGGTTACAACCAAATTTTTATGGCTCCAGAGGATATACACAAGACTGCATTCAGAGTACCAGGTTCGGTGGGCTTGTTTGAATATGTCGTCATGACATTTGGACTGAAAAATGTCGGCGCAACATACCAAAGAGCCATGAATTACATCTTTCATGATCTGATCGGCAAGTTGGTGGAGATTTACATTGATGACATGGTAGTCAAGTCTATTTCAGTAGAAGGACACTTGGAGGATTTGCGACGCATCCTGGACCGAACTAGAAAATTCGGGCTAAGAATGAATCCAAAGAAGTGTGCTTTTGGTGTAACAGCCGGTCAATTCTTGGGTTTCTTGGTTCATGAACGCGGAATTGAGATCGGCCTGAAAAGTCAGGAGGCAGTGCGAACAATGAAGCCACCTACCACGAAGAAGGAACTCCAGTGTCTCATCGGCAAAATCAACTTCGTCAGAAGGTTCATCTCCAATCTGTCAGGACGAATTGAGCCGTTCATGGGATTGGTAAAAATTAAATCTCACGAGGAGTTTCGCTGGGGGGCAGAGCAACAGCGAGCGTTTGACGAGATTAAAGAGTATCTACCGAAGCCACCTGTGTTGGTGCTGCCCCAGCAAGACAGGCCATTCTATATTTACTTGTCAGTAGCTAACACTTCCATTGCCTCAGTGGTGGTGCAAGTTTATGATGGTCTGGAGATAGTCGTTTTCTACCTCAGCAGAAGGATGTTGGATGCAGAAACTAGGTACCCTGAGATCGAGAAGTTGTGCCTCTGCCTATTTTTTACCTGCACCAAGCTTCATCACATCTTGCTGTCAGCGGAAATTGTCGTCATATGCAAATCAGATGTCATCAAACATATGATGTCAGCTCCTGTGTTGAAAGGCCGACTCGGTAAGTGGATGTTTGCGTTATCGGAATTGATATCCGGTATCAGCCTGCGAAAGCAGTCAAGGGACAGGCGTTGGCCGATCTTATTGCTGAACGAATCAACACTGATATAGCAGCACTGTCTGTGCGTGCATGGGCCATGTTTTTCGATGGATCGGTTTGTGATGATGGTTGCGGCATCGGCATTCTACTCGTGTCGCCCCGGGGGGCAACATATTCCTTCTCCATCAGGCTACCTACCCCTTGCACCAACAATGTCGCTGAGTATGAAGCAATACGCAAGGGAATGGAGTTGCTATTGGAAGCCGGGGAGGAAGCAGTGGAACTTTTTGGAGACTCCAAATTGGTGATTTCCCAACTCACGGAGGAATACAAATGTGAGAGCAAGTCGCTCTTCCCATTATGGATGCAATGCCGTGAGCTGATGGCACAATTTAGGTACATAAACTTCAATTGGATCCCGAGGTCGCAAAATACCGAGGCAAACGATCTCGCACAGATGGCGTCAGGCTACAAGGACGTAGCAGGTGGAGCCGATGTTCAGGTACAGTTCCTGGAACCGGATGACTGGAGATCCGATATCTTCAATTACTTGAAAGATTCGGCTCGGGGGGCACCTAAACGGATAAGGTACAAGGCCATGAAGTATGTCCTTATTGGATGACATGTTCTACAGGACTTTGGAAGGGTTACTTCTCAGATGTCTGGGACCAGCCGAGTCAAATCGGCTCTTACACGAGGTACACGAAGGCGCCTGTGGAACTCACCAATCGGCTCATAAGATGAAATGGTTGATCAGGCGATCGGGGTTTTATTGGCCCACCATGCTTGAGGATTGTTTTAAGTACTATAAAGGGTGTCAAGCGTGTCAGAAGTTTGGGAGCATTCAGATGGTACCCGCATCAGCAATGAACCCCATCATCAAGCCGTGGCCATTTCGAGGTTGGGGCATGGATATGATCGGCAAAATCAATCCTCCATCGAGCAAAGGCCATGTGTGGGTTCTGGCCATTATAGATTATTTCACTAAATGGGTGGAGGCCGTCCCTATGAAATCAGTGGAATCGAAAGATGTTATCCATTTTGTGAAAGAACATGTCATTCATAGATTCGGGATTCCCCAGACTATCACGGCCGATGGAGGTTTGGTCTTCGTTTCTCACGAATTCAGAAAGTTCTGCGAGGACATGGGAATTAAGTTGATCCGATCGTCTCCATACTATGCTCAAGCAAATGGGCAAGCTGAAGCGTCCAACAAGAGCCTTATCAAGCTGATTAAGAGGAAAATCGACGAGCACCCTAAACGTTGGCACGAGGTATTGTCAGAGGCTTTGTGGGCTTATCGCATGTCATTTCATGGATCGATAAAAACCTCGCCATACCATCTGGTCTATGGACAAGAAGCCGTATTGCCCTGGGAAATCACGGCTGGGTCGAGACGTATTACGTTTTAGAATGATTTAACAACTGAAGAATACGCAGCCCTGATGAGTGATAGCATTGAGGGTTTAACGGAGCTTAGACTGTGGTCGATGGATCGGTTTGTGATGATGGTTGCGGCATCGGCATTCTACTCGTGTCGCCCCGGGGGGCAACATATTCCTTCTCCATCAGGCTACCTACCCCTTGCACCAACAATGTCGCTGAGTATGAAGCAATACGCAAGGGAATGGAGTTGCTATTGGAAGCCGGGGCGGAAGCAGTGGAACTTTTTGGAGACTCCAAATTGGTGATTTCCCAACTCACGGAGGAATACAAATGTGAGAGCGAGTCGCTCTTCCCATTATGGATGCAATGCCGTGAGCTGATGGCACAATTTAGGTACATAAACTTCAATTGGATCCCGAGGTCGCAAAATACTGAGGCAAACGATCTCGCACAGATGGCGTCAGGCTACAAGGACGTAGCAGGTGGAGCCGATGTTCAGGTACAGTTCCTGGAACCGGATGACTGGAGAGCCGATATCTTCAATTACTTGAAAGATTCGGCTTGGGGGGGCACCTAAACGGATAAGGTACAAGGCCATGAAGTATGTCCTTATTGGAGATGACATGTTCTACAGGACTTTGGAAGGGTTACTTCTCAGATGTCTGGGACCAGCCGAGTGAAATCGGCTCTTACACGAGGTACACGAAGGCGCCTGTGGAACTCACCAATCGGCTCATAAGATGAAATGGTTGATCAGGCGATCGGGGTTTTATTGGCCCACCATGCTTGAGGATTGTTTTAAGTACTATAAAGGGTGTCAAGCGTGTCAGAAGTTTGGGAGCATTCAGATGGTACCCGCATCAGCAATGAACCCCATCATCAAGCCGTGGCCATTTCGAGGTTGGGGCATGGATATGATCGGCAAAATCAATCCTCCATCGAGCAAAGGCCATGTGTGGGTTCTGGCCATTACAGATTATTTCACTAAATGGGTGGAGGCCATCCCTATGAAGTCAGTGGCATCGAAAGATGTTATCCATTTTGTGAAAGAACATGTCATTCATAGATTCGGGATTCCCCAGACTATCACGACCGATGGAGGTTCGGTCTTCGTTTCTCACGAATTCAGAAAGTTCTGCGAGGACATGGGAATTAAGTTGATCCGATCGTCTCCATACTATGCTCAAGCAAATGGGCAAGCTGAAGCATCCAACAAGAGCCTTATCAAGCTGATTAAGAGGAAAATCGACGAGCACCCTGATACGTCTCCGACGTATCGATAATTTCTTATGTTCCATGCCACATTATTGATGATATATACATGTTTTATGCATACTTTATGTCGTATTTATGCATTTTCCGGCACTAACCTATTAACGAGATGCCGAAGAGCCGATTCTTTGTTTCTGCTTGTTTTTGGTTTCAGAAATCCTACAAAGGAAATATTCTCGGAATTGGACGAAATCAACGCCCAGGGGCCTATTTTTACACGAAGCTTCCAGAAGACCGGAGGGGAGACGAAGTGGGGCCACGGGGCGCCGCCACACTAGGGCGGCGCGGCCCAAGGGGGGCCCGCGCGGCCCTAGCGTGTGGGGCCCCCGTGACTCTCCTGACTCCGCCCTTCCGCCTACTTAAATCCTCCGTCGCGAAACCCCCAGTACCGAGAGCCACGATACGGAAAACCTTACTGAGACGCCGCCGCCGCCAATCCCATCTCGGGGGATTCAGGAGATCGCCTCCGGCACCCTGCCGGAGAGGGGAATCATCTCCCGGAGGACTCTTCACCGCCATGATCGCCTCCGGAGTGATGAGTGAGTAGTTCACCCCTGGACTATGGGTCCATAGCAGTAGCTAGATGGTCGTCTTCTCCTTATGTGCTTCATTGTCGGATCTTGTGAGCTGCCTAACATGATCAAGATCATCTATCTGTAATGCTATATGTTGTGTTTGCCGGGATCCGATGGATAGAGAATACTATGTTATGTTGATTATCAATCTATTACCTATGTGTTGTTTATGATCTTGCATGCTCTCCGTTATTAGTAGAGGCTCTGGCCAAGTTTTTACTCTTAACTCCAAGAGGGAGTATTTATGCTCGATAGTGGGTTCATGCCTCCATTAAATCTGGGACAAGGATGTAAAGTTCTAAGGTTGTGGATGTGCTGTTGCCACTAGGGATAAAACATTGATGCTATGTTCGAGGATGTAGTTATTGATTACATTACGCACCATACTTAATGCAATTGTCTGTTGTTTGCAACTTAATACTGGAAGGGGTTCGGATGATAACCTGAAGGTGGACTTTTTAGGCATAGATGCATGCTGGATAGCGGTCTATGTACTTTGTCGTAATGCCCAATTAAATCTCACTATACTTATCATATCATGTATGTGCATTGTCATGCTCTCTCTATTTGTCAATTGCCCGACTGTAATTTGTTCACCCAACATGCTATTTATCTTATGGGAGAGACACCTCTAGTGAACTGTGGACCCCGGTCCATTATTTTACATTAAATACAATCTACTGCAATACTTGTTCTACTGTTTTCTGCAAACAATCATCATCCACACTATACATCTAATCCTTTGTTACAGCAAGCCGGTGAGATTGACAACCTCACTGTTTCGTTGGGGCAAAGTACTTTGGTTGTGTTGTGCAGGTTCCACGTTGGCGCCAGAATCCCTAGTGTTGCGCCGCACTATACTTCGCCGCCATCAACCTTCAACGTGCTTCTTGGCTCCTCCTGGTTCGATAAACCTTGGTTTCTTTCTGAGGGAAAACTTGCTACTGTCTGCATCACACCTTCCTCTTGGGGTTCCCAACGGACGTGTGTTAATTGCACGCATCAAGCATATTTTCTGGCGCCGTTGCCGGGGAGATCAAGACACGCTGCAAGGGGAGTCTCCACAATCCAATCTCTTTACTTTGTTTTTGTCTTGCTTTATTTTATTTACTTTTTTGTTTGCTGCATTATATCAAAACACAAAAAAAATAGTTGCTAGCTTTACTTTATTTACTGCCTTGTTCTCTATATCAAAAACACAAAAAAAATTAGTTACTTGCATTTATTTTATCTAGTTTGCTTTATTTACTATTGTTAAAATGAATACTCCTGAAAATACTAAGTTGTGTGACTTCACTAGCACAAATAATAATGATTTCTTATGCACACCTATTGCTCCACCTGCTACTACAGCAGAATTCTTTGAAATTAAACCTGCTTTACTGAATCTTGTTATGAGAGAGCAATTTTCTGGTGTTAGTTCTGATGATGCTGCTGCCCATCTCAATAATTTTGTTGAACTATGTGAAATGCAAAAGTATAAGGATGTAGATGGTGATATTATAAAATTAAAATTGTTTCCTTTCTCTTTAAGAGGAAGAGCTAAAGATTGGTTGCTATCTCTGCCTAGAAATAGTATTGATTCATGGACTAAATGCAAGGATGCTTTTATTGGTAGATATTATCCCCCTGCAAAAATTATATCTTTGAGAAGTAGCATAATGAATTTTAAACAATTGGATAATGAGCATGTTGCACAAGCTTGGGAAAGAATGAAATCTTTGGTAAAGAATTGCCCAACCCATGGACTGACTACTTGGATGATCATCCAAACCTTTTATGCAGGACTGAACTTTTCTTCGCGGAACCTATTGGATTCAGCTGCTGGAGGTACCTTTATGTCCATCACTCTTGGTGAAGCAACAAAGCTTCTTGATAATATGATGATTAATTACTCTGAATGGCACATGGAAAGAGCTCCACAAGGTAAGAAGGTAAATTCTGTCGAAGAAACCTCTTCCTTGAGTGATAAGATTGATGCTATTATGTCTATGCTTGTGAATGATAGGACTAATGTTGATCCTAATAATGTTCTGTTAGCTTCATTGGTTGCTCAAGAAGAACATGTTGATGTAAACTTCATTAAAAATAATAATTTCAACAACAATGCTTATCGGAACAATTCTAGTAATAACTATAGGCCATATCCTTATAATAATGGTAACGGTTATGGTAATTCTTATGGGAATTCTTACAACAATAATAGGAACACACCCCCTGGACTTGAAGCTATGCTTAGAGAATTTATTAGTACACAAACTACTTTTAACAAATCTGTTGAGGAAAAGCTTGATAAAATTGATATTCTTGCTTCTAAGGTTGATAGACTTGCCTCTGATGTTGATCTTTTAAAATTGAAAGTTATGCCTAATAAGGATATTGAAAATAAAATTGTTACTACAGCAAATGCCATCCAAGTTAGAATTAATGAGAATATAAGATTGATGGCTGAATTGCATGCTAGATGGGAAAGAGAAGAAAATGAAAAACTTGCTAAAGAGAATAATGTAGCTAAAGTTTGGACTATTACCACCACTAGTAATGTTAATGCTCCACATGTTGCTGCACCTCCTACTAATAATGGTGAAAGAATTGGTGTTGGCAATATTTCTACTTCTAATGCAAAGCCTGCAAAACTGCCGGAAACTGCTAAAACTGCTGAAACTGCTTGTGATAAAACTGCTGAATTTTTTTTCAACATTGGGGATGATGATCCCATTGCTGTAGATCATAATGGTTTAGACTTTGATGATTGCCACATCTCTGAAGTCATAAAGTTTTTACAAAAGCTTGCTAAAAGTCCCAATGCTAGTGCTATAAATTTAGCCTTTACAAAACATATTACGAATGCTCTCAAAAAAGCTAGAGAAGATAAACTAAAACTTGAAACTTCTATTCCTAGAAAGCTAGAGGATGGTTGGGAGCCCATCATTAAGATGAAGGTCAATGACTTTGATTGTAATGCTTTATGTGATCTTGGTGCAAGTATTTCTGTTATGCCTAAGAAAATTTATGATATGCTTGACTTGTCACCATTGAAAAACTGTTATTTGGATGTTAATCTTGTTGATAATGCTACAAAGAAACCTTTGAGGAGAGTTGATAATGTTCGCATTACCGTTAGCAATAACCTTGTCCCCGTTGATTTTGTTGTCTTGGATATTGAATGCAATGCATCTTGTCCCATTATATTGGGAAGACCTTTTCTTCGAACTATTGGAGCTATCATTGATATGAAGGAAGGTAATATCAAATATCAATTTCCTCTCAAGAAAGGTATGGAACACTTCCCTAGAAAGAGAATGAAGTTACCTTTTGATTCTATTATTAGAACAAATTATGATGTTGATGCTTCATCTCTCGATAACACTTGATATACACTTTCTGCGCCTAGCTGAAAGGCGTTAAAGAAAAGCGCTTATGGGAGACAACCCATGTTTTTACTACAGTACCCTTATTTTATATTTGAGTCTTGAAAGTTGTTTACTACTGTAGCAACCTCTCCTTATCTTAGTTTTGTGCATTGTTGTGCCAAGTAAAGTCGTTGATAGTAAGGTTCATACTAGATTTGGATTACTGCGCAGAAACAGATTTCTTTGCTGTCACGAATTTCGACCTAATTCTCTGTAGGTAACTCAGAAAATTATGCCAATTTACGTGAGTGATCCTCAGATATGTACGCAACTTTCATTCAATTTGGGAATTTTCATCTGAGCAAGTCTGGTGCCACTTTAAAATTCGTCTTTACGAACTGTTCTGTTTTGACAGATTCTGCCTTTTATTTCGCATTGCCTCTTTTGCTATGTTGGATGAATTTCTTTGTTCCATTAATGTCCAGTAGCTTTGTGCAATGTCCAGAAGTGTTAATAATGATTATGTCACCTCTGAACATGTAAATTTTTATTGTGCACTAACCCTCTAATGAGTTGTTTCGAGTTTGGTGTGGAGGAAGTTTTCAAGGATCAAGAGAGGGAGATGATACAATATGATCAAGGAGAGTGAAGCTCTAAGCTTGGGGATGCCCCGGTGGTTCACCCCTGTATATTTTAAGAAGACTCAAGCGTCTAAGCTTGGGGATTCCCAAGGCATCCCCTTCTTCATCGACAACATTATCAGGTTCCTCCCCTGAAACTATATTTTTATTCCATCACATCTTATGTGCTTTGCTTGGAGCGTCGGTTTGTTTTTGTTTTTGTTTTTGTTTGAATAAAATGGATCCTAGCATTCATTGTGTGGGAGAGAGACACGCTCTGCTGTTGCATATGGACAAATATGTCCTTAGGCTTTACTCATAGTATTCATGGCGAAGGTTGAATCTTCTTCGTTAAATTGTTATATGGTTGGAATCGGGAAATGCTACATGTAGTAATTCTAAAATGTCTTGAATAATTTGATACTTGGCAATTGTTGTGCTCATGTTTAAGCTCTTCAATCATATACTTTGCACCCATTAATGAAGAAATACATAGAGCTCGCTAAAATTTGGTTTGCATATTTGGTCTCTCTAAAGTCTAGATAATTTCTAGTATTGAGTTTTGAACAACAAGGAAGACGGTGTAGAGTCTTATAATGTTTACAATATGTCTTTTATGTGAGTTTTGCTGCACCGGGTTCATCCTTGTGTTTGTTTCAAATAACCTTGCTAGCCTAAACCTTGTATCGAGAGGGAATACTTCTCATGCATCCAAAATCCTTGAGCCAACCACTATGCCATTTGTGTCCACCATACCTACCTACTACATGGTATTTCTCCGCCATTCCAAAGTAAATTTCTTGAGTGCTACCTTTAAATTTCCATCATTCGCCTTTGCAATATATAGCGCATGGGACAAAATAGCCTTAAAAACTATTGTGGTATTGAATATGTACTTATGCACTTTATCTCTTATTAAGTTGCTTGTTGTGCGATAACCATGCTCCTGGGGACGCCATCAACTCTTTGTTGAATATCATGTGAGTTGATATGCATGTTCGTCTTGTCTGAAGTAAGGGAGATTTACCACTCATTAAATGGTTAGAGCATGCATAATGTTAGAGAAGAACATTGGGCCGCTAACTAAAGCCATGAATCATGGTTGAAGTTTCAGTTTTGGACATATATCCTCAATCTCATATGAGAACATTAATTGTTGCTACATGCTTATGCATTAAAGAGGAGTCCATTATCTGTTGTCTATGTTGTCTCGGTATGGATGTCTAAGTTGAGAATAATCAAAAGCGAGAAATCCAAATGCGAGCTTTCTCCTTAGACCTTTGTACAGGCGGCATAGAGGTACCCCTTTGTGACACTTGGTTAAAACATGTGTATTGCGATGATAATCCTGGTAATCCGAGCTAATTAGGACAAGGTGCGGGCACTACTAGTATACTATGCATGAAGCTTGCAACTTGTAAGATATAATTTACATGATACATATGCTTTATTACTACCGTTGACAAAATTGTTTCATGTTTTCAAAATAAAAGCTCTAGCACAAATATAGCAATCGATGCTTTCCTCTTTGAAGGACCATTCTTTTACCTTTTATGTTGAGTCAGTTCACCTATTTCTCTCCATCTCAAGAAGCAGACACTTGTGTGAACTGTGCATTGATTCCTACATACTTGCATATTGCACTTGTTATATTACTTTACATTGACACTATCCATGAGATATACATGTTATAAGTTGAAAGCAACCGCTGAAACTTAATCTTCCTTTGTGTTGCTTCAATACCTTTACTTTGATTTATTGCTTTATGAGTTAACTCTTATGCAAGACTTATTGATGCTTGTCTTGAAGTACTATTCATGAAAAGTCTTTGCTTTATGATTCATTTGTTTACTCATGACATTACCATTGTTTTGATCGCTGCATTCATTACATATGCTTACAATATTATGATCAAGGTTATGATGGCATGTCACTCCAGAAATTATCTTTGTTATCATTTACCTGCTCGGGACGAGCAGGAACTAAGCTTGGGGATGCTGATATGTCTCCGACGTATCGATAATTTCTTATGTTCCATGCCACATTATTGATGATATCTACATGTTTTATGCATACTTTATGTCGTATTTATGCATTTTCTGGCACTAACCTATTAACGAGATGCCGAAGAGCCAGTTGTTGTTTTCTGCTGTTTTTGGTTTCAGAAATCCTACAAAGGAAATATTCTCGGAATTGGACGAAATCAACGCCCAGGGGCCTATTATTACACGAAGCTACCAGAACACCGGAGGGGAGACGAAGTGGGGCCACGGGGCGCCGCCACACTAGGGCGGCGCGGCCCAAGGGGGGCCCGCGCGGCCCTAGCGTGTGGGGCCCCCGTGACTCTCCCGACTCCGCCCTTCCGCCTACTTAAAGCCTTCGTCGCGAAACCCCCAGTACCGAGAGCCACGATACGGAAAACCTTACTAAGACGCCGCCGCCGCCAATCCCATCTCGGGGGATTCAGGAGATCGCCTCCGGCACCCTGCCGGAGAGAGGGGAATCATCTCCCGAAGGACTCTTCACCGCCACCATGGATAATGGACTCCTCTTTTATGCATAAGCATGTAGCAACAATTAATTTTCTCATATGAGATTGAGGATATATGTCCAAAACTGAAACTTCCACCATGGATCATGGCTTTAGTTAGCGGCCCAATGTTCTTCTCTAACAATATGCATGCTCCAACCATAAGGTGGTAGATCACTCTTACTTCAGACAAGATGAACATGCATAGCAACTCACATGATATTCAACAAAGAGTAGTTGATGGCGTCCCCAGTGAACATGGTTATCGCACAACGAGCAACTTAATAAGAGATAAAGTGCATAAGTACATATTCAATACCACAATAGTTTTTAGGCTATTTGTCCCATGAGCTATATATTGCAAAGGTAGAGGATAGAAATTTAAAGGTAGCACTCAAGCAATTTACTTTGGAATGGCGGAGAAATACCATATAGTAGGTAGGTATGGTGGACACAAATGGCATAGTGGTTGGCTCAAGTATTTTGGATGCATGAGAAGTAATCCCTCTCGATACAAGGTTTAGGCTAGCAAGGCTATTTGAAACAAACACAAGGATGAAGCGGTGCAGCAAAACTCACATAAAATACATATTGAAAACATTATAAGACTCTACACCGTCTTCCTTGTTGTTCAAACTCAATACTAGAAATTATCTAGACTTTAGAGAGACCAAATATGCAAACCAAATTTTAGCATGCTCTATGTATTTCTTCATTAATAGGTGCAAAGTATATGATGCAAGAGCTTAAACATGAGCACAACAATTGCCAAGTATCACATTATCCAAGACATCATACCAATTACTACATGTAGCATTTCCCGTTTCCAACCATATAACAATTAACGAAGCAGTTTCAACCTTCGCCATGAACATTAAAAGCTAAGAACACATGTGTTCATATGAACCAGCGGAGCGTGTCTCTCTCCCACACAAGCATTTATTCAAAAAAAAACAAAAACAAAAACAAACAGACGCTCCAAGTAAAGTACATAAGATGTGATGGAATAAAAATATAGTTTCAGGGGAGGAACCTGATAATGTTGTCGATGAAGAAGGGGATGCCTTGGGCATCCCCAAGCTTAGACGCTTGAGTCTTCTTGATATATGCAGGGGTGAACCACCGGGGCATCCCCAAGCTTAGACTTTTCACTCTTCTTGATCGTAGTATATCATCCTCCTCTCTTGACCCTTGAAAACTTCCTCCACACCAAACTCGAAACAAACTCATTAGAGGGTTAGTGCATAATCAAAAACTCACATGTTCAGAGGTGACACAATCATTCTTAACACTTCTGGACATTGCTCAAAGCTACTGGAAGTCAATGAAACAAAGAAATCCATCCCACATAGCAAAAGAAGCAATGCGAAACAAAAGGCAGAATCTGTCAAAACAGAACAGTCCGTAAAGACGAATTTTATTGAGGCACCAGACTTGCTCAAATGAAAATGCTCAAATTGAATGAAAGTTGCGTACATATCTGAGGATCACTCACGTAAATTGGCATAATTTTCTGAGTTACCTACAGAGAATTTTGCCCAGATTCGTGACAGCAAAGAAATCTGTTTCTGCGCAGTAATCCAAATCTAGTATCAACCTTGCTATCAAAGACTTTACTTGGCACAACAAAACACAAAACTAAGATAAGGAGAGGTTGCTACAGTAGTAAACAACTTCCAAGACACAAATATAAAACAAAGTACTGTAGCAAAATAACACATGGGTTATCTCCCAAGAAGTTCTTTCTTTATAGCCATTAAGATGGGCTCAGCAGTTTTGATGATGCACTCGCAAGAAATAGTATTTGAAGCAAAAGAGAGCATCAAGAGGCAAATTAAAAACAAATTTAAGCCTAACATGCTTCCTATGAAAAGGAATCTTGTACACAAACAAGTTCAAGAAGCATAATGCAACAAGCATAGAAAGATAAAACAAGTGTAGCTTCAAAAATTTCAGCACATAGAGAGGTGTTTTAGTAACATGAAAATTTCTACAACCATATTTTCCTCTCTCATAATAACTTTCAGTAGCAACATGAGCAAATTCAACAATATAACTATCACATAAAACATTCTTATCATGAGTCTCATGCATAAAATTATTACTCCCAACATAAGCATAGTTATTCTTATTAATTGTAGTAGGAGCAAATTCAACAAAGTAGCTATCATCAAATATAGGAGGCATATTGTAATCATAATCAAATTTATCCTCCATAACAGGTGGCAACAAAAGACTACTATCATTATAATCATCATAAATAGGAGGCAAAGTATCATCAAAGTAAATTTTCTCCTCAATGCTTGGGGGACTAAAAAGATCATGCTCATCAAAACCAGCTTCCCCAAGCTTAGAATTTTCCATAGCATTAGCAACAATAGTGTTCAAAGCATTCATATTAATAACATTCCCATTAGCATGCATATAAAGTTCCATGGGTTTTTTAATTCTCTCTTCAAACACATCATGTCCTAATTCAAGATAAAGTTCATAAAGATCTCTCATATTTTTGTTGTTTTCCATTATGCCTAACTAGTGTAAATAAGAAACAAAAAGATGCAATTGCAGGATCTAAAGGAAATAGCTTCGAGCACAAACACAATGGCGCCAGAAAAGTACTTTACCTGGAACCGAAGTATGAGTGCCTTTTACCTTTCCTCCCCGGCAACGGCGCCAGAAAATAGCTTGATGTCTACGCCCTCCTTTTCCTCAGACAGTGTTGGGCCTCCAAGAGCAGAGGTTTGTAGAACAGCAGCAAGTTTTCCCTTAAGTGGATCACCCAAGGTTTATCGAACTCAGGGAGGAAGAGGTCAAAGATATCCCTCTCATGCAACCCTGCAACCACAAAGCAAGAAGTCTCTTGTGTCCCCAACACACCTAATAGGTGCACTAGTTCGGCGAAGAGATAGTGAAATACAGGTGGTATGAATAAATAGTAGCAACGGCACCAGAAAAGTGCTTTGCCCAGGACAGTAAACAAGCAGTAGTAACGCAGCAGTAGTAACGCAAAGAAACAAGAAACAAGCAGCGATAGCAGTATTTAGGAACAAGGCCTAGGGATCATACTTTCACTAGTGGACACTCTCAACATTGATCACATAACAGAATAGATAAATGCATACTCTACACTCTTGTTGGATGATGAACACCATTGCGTAGGATTACACGAACCCTCAATGCCGGAGTTAACAAGCTCCACAATTCAATGTTCATATTTAAATAACCTTAGAGTGCAAGATAGATCAACACAACCAAACCAAGTACTAACATAGCATGCACACCGTAACCTTCACACTATGAAAGGAGGAATAGATCGCATCAATACCATCATAGTAATAGTTAACTTCATAATCTACAAGAGATCACAATCATAGCATAAACCAAGTAATTCATGATGCACACACTGCCAACATTACATCATGGAGGAGGAATAGACTACTTTAATAACATCACTAGAGTAGCACATAGATGAATTGTGATACAAAACTCATATGAATCTCAATCATGTAAGGCAGCTCATGAGATCATTGTATTGAACTACATAGGAGAGAGATTAACCACATAGCTACCGGTACAGCCCCGAGCCTCGATGGAGAACTACTCCCTCCTCATGGGAGACAGCAGCGTTGATGAAGATGGCGGTGGTGTCGATGGAGAAGCCTTCCGGGGGCACTTCCCCGTCCCGGCGGCGTGCCGGAACAGAGACTCCTGTCCCCCAGATCTTGGCTTCGCGATGGCGGCGGCTCTGGATGGTTTCTCGTACCGTGGCTTTTTCGTATCGAGGTTTTAGGTCCAGGGGCTTTATATAGGCGAAGAGGCGGCGTCAGAAGGTCAACGGGGCGACGACACTATAGGGGGGCGCGGGCCCCCCCTTGGCCGCGCCGGCCTAGGGTTTGGTGGGCCTGTGCCCCCTCTCTGGCGGTTCTCGTGTGTTCTGGATGCTTCCGGGCAAAATAGGAACCTGGGCGTTGATTTCGTCCAATTTCGAGAATATTTCTTTACTAGGATTTCTGAAACCAAAAACAGCAGAAAACAAAGAATCGGCACTTCGGCATCTTGTTAATAGGTTAGTTCCAGAAAATGCACGAATATGACATAAAGTGTGCATAAAACATGTAGATATCATCAATAATGTGGCATGGAACATAAGAAATTATCGATACGTCGGAGACGTATCAGCAGTTCACCCCTGGACTATGGGTCCATAGCAGTAGCTAGATGGTCGTCTTCTCCTTATGTGCTTCATTGTCGGATCTTGTGAGCTGCCTAACATGATCAAGATCATCTATCTGTAATGCTATATGTTGTGTTTGTCGGGATCCGATGGATAGAGAATACTATGTTATGTTGATTATCAATCTATTACCTATGTGTTGTTTATGATCTTGCATGCTCTCAATTATTAGTGGAGGCTCTGGCCAAGTTTTTACTCTTAACTCCAAGAGGGAGTATTTATGCTCGATAGTGGGTTCATGCCTCCATTAAATCTGGGAGAGTGACAGAAAGTTCTAAGGTTGTGGATGTGCTGTTGCCACTAGGGATAAAACATTGATGCTATGTTCGAGGATGTAGTTATTGATTACATTACGCACCATACTTAATGCAATTGTCTGTTGTTTGCAACTTAATACTGGAAGGGGTTCGGATGATAACCTGAAGGTGGACTTTTTAGGCATAGATGCATGCTGGATAGCGGTCTATGTACTTTGTCGTAATGCCCAATTAAATCTCACTATACTTATCATATCATGTATGTGCATTGTCATGCTCTCTCTATTTGTCAATTGCCCGACTGTAATTTGTTCACCCAACATGCTATTTATCTTATGGGAGAGACACCTCTAGTGAACTGTGGACCCCGGTCCATTCTTTTACATTAAATACAATCTACTGCAATACTTGTTCTATCAAGTTTTCGCAAACAATCATCATCCACACTATACATCTAATCCTTTGTTACAGCAAGCCGGTGAGATTGACAACCTCACTGTTTCGTTGGGGCAAAGTACTTTGGTTGTGTTGTGCAGGTTCCACGTTGGCGCCGGAATCCCTGGTGTTGCGCCGCACTATACTTCGCCGCCATCAACCTTCAACGTGCTTCTTGGCTCCTCCTGGTTCGATAAACCTTGGTTTCTTTCTGAGGGAAAACTTGCTACTGTCTGCATCACACCTTCCTCTTGGGGTTCCCAACGGACGTGTGTTAATTGCATGCATCACACCCTAGACGTTGGCACGAGGTATTGTCAGAGGCTTTGTGGGCTTATCGCATGTCATGTCATGGATCGATAAAAACCTCGCCATACCATCTGGTCTATGGACAAGAAGCCGTATTGCCCTGGGAAATCACGGCTGAGTCGAGACGTATTACGTTTCAGAATGATTTAACAACTGAAGAATATGCAGTCCTGATGAGTGATAGCATTGAGGGTTTAACGGAGCTTAGACTGTGGTCGCTTGAGAAAATTAAAGAGAACAAAGCCAAGGTAGCTCGCGCATATAATAAGAAGGTGAGACCAAAAGAGTTCCACGTTGGTGATCTGGTATGGGAAGCTGTATTGCCATTGGGGACTAAGGATCCAACGTATGGTAAATGGTCTCCAAATTGGCACGGGCCGTACAGGGTCGACTAAGTCTTAAAGGGTAATGCATACATGCTCGAGGAGCTGAGCGGTGTGAAGTTCCCAGTGGCTGTCAATGGCCAGCATCTCAAGAAATATTTCCCAAGTATGTGGGATGATGGACAGTGAAATATGGGGGCCGATGCATGAAATCGGCCAGTAAAAAAAAATTCACAAGTATGTGGGATGATGGATAGTGAAATATGGGGGCCGATGCATGAAATCGGCCAGTAAAAATATATATATATATACAAAGCACAGCCGATGCACAGACATCGACTTTAGACTAAAAAGCCGATGCGCAGCCATCGACTCTAGAGGTACAAACTGTTACATGGATAGGCTCTATTGAAGGAATGCCTCGCAGGCACGGAGGGCGTCAGCACGAACACGATCCACCTCGGCGATCTCGGCCTTGTCACCTTCGTCCTCGCCCGTCACTAGCCGTTTGTTCAGGGCACAACCAACATCTCGATCGGGGAGGAAAGCAAGGCTTTGAGACACTGGAATTGACATAGGACAGCGCTGGGTCGTGGTTCATCGCATGCCGAGGAGTTTGGGGGGCAACAGGTTCAGGAACTGGCCTTTTCCTGGAAGCCGATTTTGGTGAAATCGGCTGGCTCTGCATCACGACCTTGTTAAAGGGTGGCGAGTTTTTGCAGAAGAGGACCACAGGAGCCGGTGGGGTGAATTCCGGTGGCGTGTTACGGTAAAGACTGATGCGTTGCTATCGGCTCTTTGTGCGTTGACCTACTTTGACAATCAGAAAAATCAAACATGGAAGCCTTCTTCATTGATTAAAAGGGGGTTTTTACAATAAGAGCCGATTGCTCACAAAAGGAGGATCTGCTGCCTAATGCACTACTACTAGCCCTATTCTAGTAGTCCCTAATCTAGGGGCCGTCGCTGCCCTCGTCGTCGCTGTCCTCGCCGCTATCGCCGGTGATGTCTTCGTCGCTGCTGCTGGAGCCGTCGGCAGGGGATTCTTCTTCGTCGTCGTCGTCGTCGTCGTCTTCCGACCCGGTGCGGAAGCGCTTCGCCGGCGGGTAGTCATCGGAGGAGGTGTCGTCCTCCGCTTCATCCTCTCCATCGGAGGAGAGGTCCTCGCCCCAGGAGAAGGCGTCGTCGTCGCTCTCTTCCTCCAACTCCTCATCCACGAGGAACTGGAGGTTATCCTCCCCGTCGGTCAAGGATTCGTCATCCTCTGACCCGACGGCGAAGTTTCAATCCACCTCGTCCCACCACAGTGGGGCGCGGGCCTCATACGCCGCTATCGGGTCGTACTCCGGCGTCGGCTCGCTGGAGGAGGAGGATTGGAAGGAGAGACCCGAAGAGGCAGAGGAGGAGTCCATGGTTGCAGAGGAGGGTTTTTTCGAATGCTAATGCAGAGCAAGAGGATGAAGAGGCAAACTGCTCGGATGCGTTTAAATAAAGGGGATACAGTGGAAGATGATTCAATGCTGTGGCAGTTTCGAGGATGTGGTGCCAAAATTGTCAAATCGTGCAATACGGAGAAGTTGAGGAGGCAAGGCATCATGATGGAAGGGCACTGTAGCGGTTCTGCTCTGCAACGCGTGACCCGATGAAGGAAAACAGAGTGGTTTTGGAATTATTATTGCCAAAACCAGGGGGCATGTGTTATCACCAGATTTTAGCCAAATCAGAAGATGGGCCGTGATTGAGATGGGCTTGGAGGATATGCACATAAAGTGTTTCTGAATCGGCCTCGTGCGAGAATTTGGGCTAGATTGCCCGTATATTTGTACATTATGGTAGATCGCATTTTAGTTTAGAATTAAGAGATAGAGTTTGGCTCGTACACAGTTAGGTTTATTCCAAAGATAGAAAGTCCACGGACTATAAATATGTACCTAGGGTTATTGAGAAAGGAGGACGATCACGTTCACAACAAACACAATCTAGGCGCATCGCCACCCCTTGTTTCGAGGGTTTCTTCCGGGTAAGCGTCATGCTACCTAGATCGCATCTTGCGATCTAGGCAGTATCAGTTTATTCGTTGTTTTGTGTTGCTCGTACTGAAGCCTTGTTGATGGCGAGCAATACCGTTATCATAGATGTTTTTGGGCTAGCATCGATACTTTTCTGGTATGTTTGCTTAGTTATGCGGCCCCTAAATATCTAGCTGCCTTTGCACCTATATTGGGTGTAAGGGCAGCATCTTGCTTGGACTTTATTTAGTAGATCTGATCTGTTATGGTTGTTCCTTGTTCTCCAAGGATTAGTTTGATATCCGCATGGTCAGGCCTTGCAAACGGGTTGAACGATCCAGTAGTGCGTAAGGTATGGTTTGCCGATCCGAGAGGGGTTGTTCCGGGAATCGACTTTGTGTTGGTTTTTAGGCCTCTTCTAGGGTTAGTTTTCTGTTATCGTTCGTATCTGTCAGGCTCAACTACATGTAAGACGTTCCAATTATGTGGTGAAAGCCCTAGACTGTCGTAGATTGATTTAACTTGGTATTGATCAAGCAGGATCCCCATGTTATCGTAGATCCAATACGAACCATGGATGAATCAGCTCTTTGAGCTGATTCACAGGGTAACCTGAGAGCCGATCGAGACTCGGATTTAATGTTTACGTGTCTGCCATGCAGGAAATTAATTGAAGCAATCCATCACCTTCCTGACCAGGTATAGGTCAGGTGGCACGCCCTCGCAACAGCCAGGACGTGTGCCGGAGTTTTGCGGGCCGTCGCCCGAGGGACCAGGACCCACCAGCAGTTCTGGGAGCCTCCCGGCTCTTCGTGTTGCTCGTCGCTGCTCGCCGGTGGGTTTTGGCAGGCAACACATACAACAAGGGATAAGATATGAGTTATCTAGTTTGTGTCTTTACTTAATACTAGTTGCGGAACCAACAACCCCCAAGAATATTTTAGTCTTATCGCAGTCCAAACACAATCTTTAGTCACATTTACATTCTTTAGTTTCTGTTATTTACTCTACAAAAATACCTTGCAAAATCTTTTTATTTAAATCCTTCGCTTGAATTTTGAGACAAATTTAAGTAATTTTAGATAAATAGTAACAAGGGTTATTAAGGTCACTACTAGTAGCTCATCGTGGTTCGATACTCTTATTTTGAAATTAGCTACAACTGATCTGTGTTCTTGCAGTTATCAGTTGTCTTTTAATTGACTCTGATTTAGTGCAAGTTGTACTAAATCAAGGTCAATTAAAATAGAACATAGGTAGTATTATCATCTTAGTCCATTAAAACTGGTTGGAGATCATCAAGTAGGTTGTACTAAATCAGAGTCAATTAAAACGGAATAGATGATAATAGAATTGGTTGGAGATCATCAAGTAGATCTTGTGAATGCCAAAGTGTCCCATCAAGCTATCGTCATGAGATTATTGCACAAGCAACAAACGCACAAACGAATCGGGAATACTGAACTTGTTAGCACTAAAAGTAAAACCCTCCTGAATTTAGTATGTCTCCTAAACTTTTCCATCTTTACATTTTGACACAGGAATAGCAAAAAAAAAACGGATCTAAAGCAGTAAAATCTTTCACACTCTCAAGTCTCAAGAAAATCCACATATAAAAACGGGGCCAAAAGCTTTACCTAATTTAATTAATTACGAAAATGTTTAGACAAGGTAATAGAAACCCGTAGGATCAATCAAAAGGTAAATATACAAAGGCGATTACCCCCGCGGCATAACTTAGCTCAAATTTTGCTCCGGCTGTGCACCACTCAGACAGCCTTGCCAGCCTCCCTTAATGTTGGCGAAATTTGTCGCCGCCATCTTCAAGGTGTTTCGGAAAACTCTGATGTTTCCTTCACCTCAAATCTCCCAAGATAGTAGCTTGATGAACCGAAGCAGTAGATTTTTTACGGGCGCCACTTAGGTTGGTCAAATCAGCCCACCAAGCCTTGACGGAGTTATGAACATCCCAAGATGTTATGCTCTCGAGGTAAGACCTAACCACCTTTGGGGGAGCGCCTAATCCCCGCTTTAAGCGGGAGCGATGGTCCCTCCAGCATGAAGCATGTGTCCATGGGCCGCAACGACGCGGCCCAACAAAAGGTACTGCTTTTTTAGTTTTCTATTTTCTGTTTTCTCCTTTAGAAAAATATTTTCAAAATCTGAAATTTAAACAAATCGTTCGAAAATTGAACATTTTAAATTTAAACATTTTTTGAATTCAAACATTTTTAAAAGGGATTTCTATTTTCGTGCCCTCGGGTCCTTAGTTGTACTCAGTTTTCCCCAGCCCCTTAGTTTTTCCTCAGTTTTACCCTAGCCTTTGTCTGAAGACCCGCAGAAGGAGCTCAGACGGAAGAAATCCGTTTATTTGGACGTTCTGTGCTGACGTGTTGCGCCGCGTCGTCTGTGGGGCCGCGTCGTGTGGGGCTGGTAGAAAGGGACCGCGTGGGACAGTACGAGAAGCGTTTGGTTGCACGTGATCAGGAGCTGGGTTTTGTCTCTCTCGGCCCAAATTGGCATTTTTAAGAGCACATTTTCCCCTCTTTCTCTCTCTGTCTTTTTCACCAAATTAGTATCAAATCTAGAGAAGCTTCTATTTCTGTCTTTCTTCAATATGGCAGCAAATCTAGTAGCAAATCTCTGGGGTTATTTATGCCTTTTGGCCCTCGTTTTTTGCCCAATATGGCAGCAAATCTAGAAGCTAGTATATGATAAATTCACAACAGCATAATCAGAAAACTAAGTATAATACATAAACTGCATACAGCAACCAAAAGCAGCCAATAACGTTGTTAATGTTCACGACAAACTAAGCTGAAAAATATACAAGACGCACGCAATGTATGGACAACAAGAAGATTAGGATACCCCAGGATGAATGAATTTGTTCTTCATTCCTCCTCATATATTTCTCCGTCGCTCCAGCCGTGCATTACCCCAAGGAAATATTCATTGAACTCCTTCCGTCTGCGCATGAGGCCAATACATCCTCCAAACGGTATGGCCTGTGTTCATTTCTCATACCGTAGTTTCCTATTCTATCCACACGTAGTGGCCACTCATCCTGTGCCTTTGTATCATGAGAGTACTCTCCGATATAACCCAAATCCGTGTAGTAGATGCAGCCAGGTCGAAGTGTCGGGTACACTCTGGTGTCGACGGAGATACACCGGTATAATTCACGAAGAAGGCATTATCGCCAATGTTACCGACCGGATGGAGAGAGCGGCTCGAGTGTCCACACGGTACACCAATGGTTTGCCCGCCAATGCCACGCTGACCAACAACACAAGCAGCAGATCACCATCCGACTTCACAAGGTAGAACTTCGATGTCCAAGTTCTGAAAATGAAATTAGTGTCTCCATCTTGACAAGGTTTCGCGCCGCTGCAAATGTACATTGGTGCACACTATTCTTCCGGACTCAAAATTGTCCGCAGCCATCGCATACGCTTCACCATTGAACGGGGTAATACAACGCAGACAATGGTTCTTGATCGAAAATCTTCCTTCTCCCCAATCTTCATATATATCCTTAGTTGGAGTGCTCTCATCGACCCAACCAATTTCTGGCGGGTAATGTGCGGCAACGAAGATCATAGTCGGGGATTTGATTACAATGATCGAATTCAGAAAAACAGATGGCATCTGCGCCTCAAACATAGTGTTCGATTTCTTTGTGAGTGGGTTCGAAGCCGTATCTTGTGCGGCGGGTTCTTCTGCAAGCACGATGACGCCACGGCAAAAGCCGACGAAGTAGTATCTAAAATATATTGATAAAGATAACATTCAGCACTAAGATGTTTAAGATTGAAAATAAAAAGGTAGATATGGAGGAATTTGAACCTTGTATGAACTTCCGATAGATCTATGGTGACGTAGCGTGATGTGCCGAGTTGGAAGAAGGTGAACTCAGCGACGCGTGGAAGGGCGTGGTCTAGCATGATCCATTCGTCCCGTATGCACGTCGGGCTCGTGCAAACCCTGAGCGCCAATTTCTACAGACTTGCCTCATAGCAGTAGTAGGTGTCGGCGTACTCCTCGTTCGCCGCAAGCATTCGCCGATCTTGTGAAGTGGTCCATCAGCCGAGAGAGAGGCCCGGTTCACGGAGGCGCCGCGCTTGGATGCGCCGCCCTCGGCGGCGACGCGCTCGGCGGCGACGGGCTCGGAGGCGACGGGCTCGGAGGCGACGGCCGCCGGCGCATTCTTCTTCTCCATCGCCGGCAGGGTAGCGTGCGTACGGCGATTGGGGTTTTTTCGATTTGGAGAAGTTGATGGGACGTGAGAGGGGTGGTTTCGTGCGTGAGCGAGAATGAGACGACTGTGTGCAGAGGGAGGGAGGGGCTTACGCGTCCTAAATGCGACCGGCATCCTACGCGTCCACTATTTGCATGTCTGCACCGCGACACGCGTCAACAAAGGCACGTCTACCACTTCTGCACCGCAACACGCGTCCTCGGGTCTAACCCTGGAAATTTAGATATACTCAGGTATACCCCCGAGTCATATACTAGCATTTTTCATGTGCTCAGTTTTCGCCTTGAGTGCTAATACTGGCTAGTGTAATATACTCAGTTTTACCCTCAAGTGGCTGGTCAACAGAGAGTCAACAAATGGGATTAACTAGTTAAATGAGTTATTTAATGTGCAAAAAATTCCGAAAAAGAGTGGCACTTACTCATGGAGTCTTTACCACAAATTGCCACTTCTCAAATCATAGATAAATCCTAGATAAATCAAGTTTCACCACAAATTGCCACTTCTCAAATCACCTAGTAGCTATGAAGGTGCATGGTTTTCCATAATAAGCCCTACCCAAAACAGCTTTCCCCAAAACATACTTTGTCTGAATGAGGCCATAATTTTCACACTCGTGTAGATTTGTATTGCAAATAGTTTGAGGTAGGCCAAGATGGGTTTCATTGTACAAAACACGCATTTTTCATTTTTTAAATCTCATATTTGAATCCCTTAGTCTGTTTACTACTCACTTGCCCTTGGTTTCTTGATACTACTCAGTTTTGCCCTCTCCCTTCACAAACTCTCACAGACGCCCAACATTGCCCTGATTGGTCTAGCCCATGTCACGCGGATCGTGCCCGCCGATCGTTGATCGTATGATCTAACGGGCAGGATAACCCCTATCTCTCTCTCTGGTCGGGCCACCACCCTCTCTCTCTCTGTCGTCGGTTAGCTTCACGCAAAGTTTGGTTTTCTGCATTATTTTTCACGAGCTAAATTATAAACTCTTTTTAGGCATTACTTTTCACGCAAAAAATGATAAACCATCACCGATTTGTTGTAGCCATTACTTTTCATGCAAAAAAATGATACACCATCACCCATTTCGTGTACCCATTACTTTTCACGCAAAAAACGATAAACCATCACCGATTTTGTTGTAGCCATTACTTTTCACGCAAAAAATGATACACCATCACCCATTTCTTGTAGCCATTACTTTTCACGCAAAAAACGATAAACCATCACCGATTTTGTTGTAGCCATTACTTTTCACGCAAAAATGATACACCATCACCCATTTCTTGTAGCCATTACTTTTCACGCAAAAAACGATAAACCATCACCGATTTTGTTGTAGCCATTACTTTTCACGCAAAAAAAATGATACACCATCACCCATTTCGTGTACCCATTACTTTTCACGCAAAAAACGATAAACCATCACCGATTTTGTTGTAGCCATTACTTTTCACGCAAAAAATGATACACCATCACCCATTTCTTGTAGCCATTACTTTTCACGCAAAAAACGATAAACCATCACCGATTTTGTTGTAGCCATTACTTTTCACGCAAAAATGATACACCATCACCCATTTCTTGTAGCCATTACTTTTCACGCAAAAAATGATAAACCATCAACGATTTGTTGTAGCCATTACGGTAAATGATAAACTATCACGAATTACCATTTCTTTTAGGCATTACTTTTCACGGTAAAATGATAAACTATATCACGAAGTTCCATTTCCGTCAAGATAGTCCGCATTACTTTTTTGTTGAGATATATACCCCCACAACGGTCATCTCCTCCTTAAATTATTGTGTAAACCCCCACAACGGTCACCTCCTCCTTAATTTATTGTGTAAACCCCTACAACGGTCATCTCTCCCTTATAAACACCCACAACGGCCATCCCTTGTGTCAATAGGTTCTGCCTCTCTCTTCTTCGTTCACATACACTTGATCATCCATTGCCATGGCTTCCACGTCTCGGACGCGGAACGGAAGGGGAAGGGGAAGGGGAAGGGGCGGCCGGGGTAGTGGATCATCATCATTGCCACCACCACCGTCGTCAACACTGCCATTGATCATAGAGGAGTTCTTCATCGTCATCTATGAAGACCCTTTGGTCAAGAAGGTACGTATGCGTTCCCACATATATGATGCATGTGATTAATTATGGGCATGTTCTAAAAAACCTTTAATTTCAAACGATCGGCGCTCGATCTCTTTGCAGGCACTCCCAAAAAAGTTTGCGGACTATCTTGACGGCCAGGAGCCAGCTAAGGTGTATCTGCGAGCAGCTGACTACGGTCCTCGTCTCTGGACCGTGGAGGTCCTATTTGACGGACAAGGCCGGATGTATCTCGACAAGGGCTGGGAGAATTTCGCCATCGCGCACGGTGTGGATTTCGGCTGCTACGTACACTTCAAATATGAAGGCGATGATGTGCTCACAGTGAAGGTGTTCGACGGAACAATGTGCAGGAAGTACTACTACTCAGACGACGAAGATACTGACGATAAAAGTGACGACGACGTGAAGCCATGCATCCATCCCCTTTAGAGATCTAGCTATTTTCTATATATTTAGAGATCTAGCTATTTTCTATATATTATGCACAATGTTTAGCATAAGAGTCACTTTAAATTAAGCTACGAAAATAGTCACCTGCCATGGGCTGAGGCGGCCCCACAGAGCTGCTCTATATTATATTCTCTAAATAAATAGACAACCCCAGCGGTCATTGGCTGCGGAGGCCCCACAGAGCGGCAATATATGATTTTCTATAAATAAATAGACGACCTCACTGGTCATTGGCCGCGGCAGCCCCACAGAGCGGCAAATATATGTCTTTTCCTGAAAAATAGACGACCCCACTGGTCATTGGCTGCGGCAGCCCCTCAGAGCGGCAATATATGACTTTTCCTGAAAAATAGATGACCCCACTGGTCATTGGCTGCGGCAGCCCAATAGAGCGGCCCCATTTGTCAGCACGAGACGGGTCAAAGAGGAACCGCCCTCTGTGCAGCCCCACCCGTCAGATTAACGGTAACGGTAAGGCCTCTGACCTGACGGCAACCCTCCCGTCCGAGCGTCTGCGAGGGGTTTCAAACTAGAGGGAGGGGAAAACTGAGGAAAAACTAACGAGCTGGGGAAAACTGAGCACAACTAAGGACCTGAGGGCACGAAAATAGAAATCCCTTTTTAAAAATGAACATTTTAAAAGTAAACATTTTTAAAGTTTGAAATTTTTTAAAATTCGAACTTTTTTAAAATTTGAATATTTTTAAATTTGAACATTTTTAAATGTCGATCATTTCAAAATTTCAAACATTTTAAATTTCAAACATCTTAAAATTTGTACATTTTTTGAATTTAGAACATTTTAAAATTTGAAAAAAAAAATCAATTTCGAAAATGTACAAAAAAAAAGAAAACAGAAATTACCAGAAAAGCAGAAAAGAAAAATAAAAACAAGTAAAACCCGAAAAACCTGAAGAAACCACTAAGTTAGGAAAACCGGGTTAGAAGCTTCTAGAAACATCCCAAAACCGACAGAATCAACAAGAAAACCAGCTGGCAACCATCTACTGTTGCTGTGGCTAATGGGCTGGCCCACCCGCCGATCGCTTCAGGCGGAGCGAATCGCTCCCGCAATGAGCCTTGAATAGGTTTTGCCCACCTTTGAAGTTTGGACCATACCCCCCATAAGCCAAAGAGAGAAGCGAGCAAGCGGCACCAAAAGAGAACTTGACGGCTGTTTCCGGCTCCCTCTTGCAAATATTGATGCTTTCATACATCGAAATATTGTTTCCCATTGATGATTGTTTTTACGCAAACATACGAGATTGCAGAAATAGTGTATGAGCAACACTTAAGATAACTCCTCTCACAGCTACACTGTCAGCAAACTGAAACGCACGGGTGCAGGCAGCAGCTTCAGCATGTAGAGGATTAGCAAGGTGAACAAGGCTTCCAGCACAGTGGTCCACAACCCTTTCTGTCATCTCGAACGCAAAACGCACCCATCCGCCGTCGCCCGAGGCTTATAAGAAAAGCTCCATATAGGTTGATCTTCAGGAAGTCAGCATCCGGTGGCTCTGGGATGGTTTGCTTCGTCAAGTACTCAGAGAACTCCAGGGCAGATCTTGCAATCTTCTCAGTTAAAGATGCCCGGATCCGGTGATGGAGGGGTAAGGACATCGGAGCGCCTTCGGCTCGCGTCAGTGTTTGTAGTCGTCGCTAGGTGGTCGAAAGACCTACTTGTAATTTTTATTACTTTTCGGTCAGTTTGTACTGCTATTGATGATTATTAATAGATCGGTGGAATTTTCGCAAAAAAAAATGCTGGCTCCTCTGGAGTTGAGTAGATGGAAATGACCAAAACACAGTAATTAAGTTCTATATATAATATATTTAGAAACTAATCAGGTAGCACCAGTGGTCTAGTGGTAGAATAGTACCCTGCCACGGTACAGACCCGGGTTCGATTCCCGGCTGGTGCAAACATTTTTGGACATTGTCAAATTCAGAACGTTGTTTCTGCTTTATGGGAGCTGATGAACCGTCCATCGTCGTCAGTTTCCACCCAGCATCGTGCACTTTTTCTTTTGACATCCCATTATCCAAAATCTAATTAGATCGGTATTTGCAAACGGTGTTTAAGCTCATAATGTAGAATGAGTTGAGGAATTTAGACGAATGTCAATGGCAAACATTGTATCTTTGGCAGCAGGACACTCGACTATCGTATAACGGCAATAGCACATTTGCAGCTTTTGCAAAATTTGAGTACAGTAGTACACCAGAAAAACATGCCGCATATTTCGAACTTGTCAAATTTTTCAATCGTATTACAATGGCACAATGGAATTTCATCAGATAGAAAACACCATGTCAGCCTTGCGGAAACAAGGTAGAGCTAGAGACTTTTAACCCAGAATAACTTTTGCAAAATTTGAGTACAGTAGTACACCAGAAAAACATGCCGCATATTTCAAACTAGTCAATTTTTTCAATGGTATAACAATGGCACATGGAATTTCATCAGAAAGAAAACACAAATGTCAGCCTTGCGGAAACAAGGCAGGTCCAGAGACTTGTAACACAGAATAAGAACATTTTCTTCTCGAAAGCAGAATAAGAATATTTGAGAGGTAGGCATCAGCAACATTTCATGTATGACTCGGCAATTATATAAATATAAATCTAAAAGACTACATGAGAATTAAATTATCAGTGACAAGGAAAAGGAATCAAGTTAACACACACAGAGCACGCAATCTAAGATGGTAAATCATCACTGATATTCTTTCCCCTACCAAACGACCAGCACACAATAGAACAGCATGCCATATAAGACTAAACTGAGCAAAACTATTCCAGACGATCACAACATAATGGTCGACATGTTAACAACGAAGCACGAGTTCTGCAAACACTTTTCTCTTGCACTGTACACCTCGACCTTCGCAGCAGCAAGGGCTGACAGAGATTCAACGATAGATGTTTGCCGTCAGAGTGGATTACCTCCTCTGTCTTTTGGGTTCAGCCTACAGTAAACAAATATACATTACAAAAATGTGTATTTAAATTTTTAATGGAATGCTAAGGGAAGGGTACACAATTTAGTACCTAACTGTCTATAAAAAATCCGAAGTGTTGATAGATTTATAACATTGTATAATTCGGAGAAATAGGCTGATAGTTTAATGACTTGCATATCATGAGTTACTACCTCTATTTTACTGATTCTTTATTAGAGTTAAACATATCTAAAAAAACGTTTTATTGAAGAAACAGGCTAAGCTAAAGGCTTTTTCTACCAGCCATTGATCAACCGCAAATGTGTCCACTATGGCACTATTGGAAACAGAACAGATAAACCAACGACAAAAAAGGAAGGAATTACGGATTTAAAATGAATTATCCTTAAAAGATCCATATTAGGGTGGCAGCAGGAAGAGATCCAGCAATCATCTTAAAAATTGTATAAAAATCCACACAAGATGTCTGTAAATAATTTACAATCAATGATTTAAATGAGCATATGTCTGAGAGAGAGCGAATATTGAGCTGCAAGTTGTTTTCACAGATGGAATCCAAATAAATTGGACCACATAATCTAAAAGACTGTATAATTACGAATGGAAAATAATCACCTTTTTATAATGAATAAAATATGAGCTTACCTTAAGCTCATTTGGTTCATATCCATTTGAAGGTTTCTTTTCATCATTTTCTTCAGCACAGTCTGAGCACATGAAGTGATCTAGTTTTTTGGCCTGCTCAATGGTCATCTCCACACAAGATGGATGAAACCTGCCCACCGCAGGATATGAGTAACATACAAATACAGGACAAAATCACAGCATGCAAAGAACAGAAGAAAACTAAGCTGATTTGTTTCAAAATTTGATATCTCTGTATTTATCTGGAAAGGCCCTCTGTCCTGATATGACCACCATCTAGTGAAAGGATATACGGATATCCTTTTAAGTTTTTTCCTGGGTTGGGGGTGGGGGGTAGCAAGACAAGTGAATACCGTCTCACTTCGTAAGCTCTCTACTTTACTTGCCCGTTAATGGCACCTAGAATTCTAGAGCACTAAAGAAACTGAACATGGTACATGGTGAAACAAAGTGCCAAACGAATACTCTAACAAGGGAACAGGGTATGGCATATGCAAATCAAGATTTGTTTTCAGGGAAAAACCTAAATCTTCTAACTTCATGCCGATAATGCATCTTAGAAAAATGCTGTAATCCTTTGTTATGACTGCAACAGAAGTTTGAATCTTAGATTACGGGTGTGATTGATTTTGCCTAGATGGACTACACGAAGATTTTGGTAGCGTCAAAACATTGGTCTTTTACAGATGCGTATCCTTAGCCAATCACTATTTGGCTAGACAACATTTTAGTTTGAAAAGTAGGGCATAAACCAAAAACACCTTACATCATATATAGTGAATACAAAACAGGACAGCCAAGCCTACTGACGTGCAGTGCAAGTACTAGAGAAATGCCGCAAGAGAACTGGATAATGCTGACGACTGATGAAGCATCCATGGCAACAAGTTCTTTCCTGAAAGCCTCTTAAACCTTTCAGGTCATTCGATCATTGCCCAACAAAAGAATCTAGTGCTCAAGAACATCCTAGGCTCTAGCTCTATAGTGGGCACCTAAGTACTACAGCTCCAGCTTGTTCTGAAAGAGATGAATGCTCAAGAAGTTAATAGTCTGTAGTTTATCAAGTGGCCGAAGAATAGGGACTTTGGCCCCTAGTCATCGACACATACTTGATTTGGATGTAAATAGTAATGTACATGTACAGCAACTAGTAAGGTACACGACCAGTCCACCATGTACAGTCAGAATGGAAAGGCAGCCCACCAGCACCCTCGAGCTGTGCAGCTCACCCACAAACGAAATAGTACAAACCCGCAGAAGAACACCTTAGGGAGCATTAGGGCAACAAGAGCCAGCTCTTGAAAGTGATAGAGTCAGAACAGAGCGGCAGCCAGAAGTGGTGACCCGAATTTCTGGCTCCCATCGACGAGCCGAATTGCTGGTGACTTGAGTAGGGGGCTGGTTTTGACTGATGAGGACCCAGCTAGGAGAGCCAAGAGGACATATTTGCAGCGAACAGCAGTGGAGTAGCAGCGCCTTGTAGGGCGAGCTTAAGTATTGAACATTGCATGATAGTGCATTCGCTTGATTGAATTGAATTGTGTTACACTGAGGCTAGAGGGCATGGACCCACCTAATAAAAAAAAAGCATAGAGATGTATGACAGTTTAGAAATCCTTGCGCCATCTCTCCATGTCCCAAAAGGAAAAGGGGCACATTTCCAAACATACTTGGTGGATCAAAATAGTTACTACATAAATGAGATATGAAACATGTATACAAAACAACTTGAGACACTGGGTTTTGCTTTATTAGACCGGAATATGTAATGATTATTTATGGAGCAGTCATCATAAAAGAAACATTTTTAATTCGCAAAGAAAAGAAACATTTTTATTGAGGGATTATAAAAAAAAGTAACAAGTTTTATCGAGGGAATTACCAGTCCTTGCACGCATCACACTGCACCATGAGATCATCTGGGTTGTAGGGCATCTCGCACTTGCAGTAGCTTCACAATAAGAGGATACACAACGCAACCGTAAGATAAAAAATTGCAATTGCATTGAGGAAATATTATTTATACTGTAAACAAACAAGCAGCATTCAACACAAAGTAGTAGGACGAATGGTGAAAGAGGTGCGTTGCATACACAGCCACACGGTCAGGGGTGAAGGCGCCCGAGGCGGCATTGTAGTCAAAGCGGCAGAAGAAGTCCTCGGCCCCGACATTGTTGAGCTTGGTGTATTCCTTGAATGAGTGGACGACGCACTTGTCCTCGATGGTGTGCGCGCTCTGCGTGTCCTGGTGGTCGGAGCGGAAGAGCTCCTTGGCGCCGTGGAACTGGCGGCGGCCGCCCTTGGACTCCTCGGGGCGGTAGTACCAGCGCACCTTGACCCGCACGCTGCCGCGGCCGTCCGTCTCCATGCCCTCGATCCGCGCCACGTACGGCTGGTTGTCGGTGTCCGACGGCCGCATCAGCACGGTGTCGCCCACTGTTCGAATCGGGGGGACATTGCGGTCAGATTTCTCGGCGGGGCTAGAGGGGAGGGGAGGGGGCGTGGTGAAACGTACCTCGGACGACCTTGGTGGTGCCGCGGATGGTGTAGGAGTCGACGTCCTTCTTCCCTTGCTTGATCTTGGCCATGGCCGCGGTGGAGGTTTTGGGAGGGAAGAAAACCCTAGGCGGAGAGAAATGGGGAGCGAGTTGGGTAGGAAGGAGTACAACAGAGTGAGGGCGAGGGGACAGGGAAGGGGAAATTTGGGCAGGCAGCGATTCAGGGAACGGTTTCCCAACTGAGTACGGCAATCGGCAGTTCAGATCCGACGCCACGGCAGATGCACATCCATCAATCAAAAAGAGAACGAGATCCGGTGCATGTCACCGATGCACAGTAAGGGCATCTCCAACGGGGCGAGGTACATCGGACGTCCAAAAGTAGTCGCGAGCGTCCGTTTGCGTCGCCATCCTGCGCTGTTCCATCTCGGCGTCGACCGCCGCATGGGCCGACCGCTCCTCCTCTGCGTCCTTCTCCGCTTCAGCCAGGGCCTCGGCGTCCCTGACCGGGTCGAGGAGGTCGGTGCTATCGTCGTGGTCGAACTCCTCGTCGGAGCTCGAGACCGGGGGAGGTGGATGTGGAGGCACGGCAGCCTGGTCACGGCCGGCGCTGCTCATGTTGGCTCCGGTGGAGGCTCAACGGTAGCGGCGCTACGGTGGAGGTTGTGCGGCGGCTAGGGTTTTGTGGGGAGGAGATGAGATGCTCGCGCCCCTGTTTATATAGATCGGAGGCAGGGCGACGGTCGCGACACGCGTGGCATCGCCATTACTTCGTGCGCAGAGGTAGGCGACGGACGCGCGCCACGCGAGGCATCGCCATTTACGTGGCCGCAGTCTGCTGAAGCGACGCCTCGGCGCTAGTACTGGCGCCGCTGAGAAGACGCATCGACGCTAGGTCACTGCCAGGCGGGCCACGTCCGCCAGACGCAAGCGAACACTTTGCGCGTCCGCGCAGCGTCCGCAGAGACGCATCCGAGGCGCATATTTGGGCCAGGTATGCGTCGCCGCGGATGGCCCGGTCACTTTGTGTCGCCCGCTAAAGGTGGTACAATATGCATTTTTCGGCCCCGCGGACGCAAACGGTCGCTCAGCATCCGTTTGCGTCGCGCCGCTGGAGATGCCCTAACCGTGACATGCGCCTAGTTTTTGTCGTTGGATCAAAAATCCTTGGACAGATGAACATGAACAGTAGTAGTGTGCTACAGTGCTTGTGCTACAGGATCATCCACAGTGTATATGCTACAGCTTGTGCTACAGGATCGGTGACTCGCTACAGTATTATATATGGTTCGCTCATTTTTGATCCAACGGTCCAGAGTGCATGGCACTGCACTGTTCATCGGGGGAGGTGGGCGAGCTCCAGCGCTCCGGCCTTGACAAGGGCAGGCAGGCACGGAGGCGACGGAACTAGGGGGTCGCGAGTGGCGGCGACATTGCCGGAGAAGAGAGGAGATTTTAGAGATGTGGTGGATCCGAGAATATTTACAGAAAAATCCAACGTTATATTTGATCATCAATGTGTGCCACTTAGACCTGATAGTGGGTCCTACTTGCCAAAAACATCATTAATACTGCTAAAAACACGAATCAATGTGTACTAAACGAATTCTCTCAATACTAGTGATTTTTGCAATTTCACCGAATAGCGGTGGGTTTACGAACTTCTCGCAATAATGTGGTGTTTTTTTTTTTTTTGAATTTACTAGATAAAACAAGGTCAGACTCGGAGGCCACGTGTCTAAAAGAATCCTCTCAAAATATCTGCATCCTCTCAGTTGAACTAATCATAGATTTGGCGCATCAACTAGAGTGGAGAGATATATCATTATTGCACGGAGAGTAAACAAAAGAAAGGAAAAAGTCCAAAACAAACCTTAAACTTGTAGACAAAAGCTAGATCAAACCCTAAAATCGAAATCCCTGAAATCCTCACTCTGAACTCTTGAATCCTGGTCTATTTCAAACCTTGAACCTGTTTGGCGCACCGGGAAAGTTGGAATCCCGTCCAGGATTGTAGTATACCTCACTGTCATATGGTCCCCACTTGTAAGAACATTCTTCCCCAATCTCCAGTTCTCCACTCACATCGTCTGCTCCCGTGGGGATTTGAAGTGGCCGAACAGTGCCAGAGCCCGCCCGCGGCTGCCCCCTACTGACCTCTCCCGTGCCCGCCCCTGGTTGACCTCTCCCGTGCCCACCCCTGGGCGAGCTCGCCGGCGCCAGCCATGTGCTCGCACGTGCCCGCCTCGCGGCCGCTTGCCGGCAACAGCCCCGCGCCGCCCCGTGCTCGTCGGCCCCTGGCTGCCCTCCCTCGTGCCCGCCCCTGGGCGAGGTCGCCGGTGCCATCCCTGTGCTCGCCGGCAACAGGCCCGCCCCGTGCTCGCATGCCCTTGGCCGAGCTCTCCCGTGCTTGCCCATGGGCAAGCTCGCCGGCGCCAGCCCCGTGCGTGCCCCACCCCCGTCTACGGTCTACCGCCCTGTTGTCGCCAGCCATGAATGGTGCCCGCTTGCCATTCACGCTCGCCATCCTCTTCCGGCTGCGTGCCATCCTGGTCGTGAGGGGATTTGGTTCAACTATGGAAAAAAATAGAAAAATAAGGGAAGGAAATAAGGAAGAAAAAAAACCCACTCACAAATTCACAGCCACCTAGTCAACTATTGACATCTCTTTGACTTGCCACGTCAGCAAATCCCAGCCCAAACTGTCGTAGGGTTCATTTTAGACCGGGATCGAAGAGTTCAGAGCGAGGACTTCAGGGATTCCAACTTCAAGGTTCGATTTAGCTTTGACCTACAAGTTCAAGGTTTGTTTTGGACTTTTTCCCAAAAGAAAAAGGTGATCACGCGGACGGACACGCCACAACGAAACCAATATTGAAGATACATCATTTATACTAGCCGGAAACTTATGCTCGTTTTGGGTGTACCCTATAGGATTGTAGGTAGCCTCCCATGTTAGGCAAAAAATATCACAGTTCTGTAGATTTCAATTGAATTTGAGAGAATTCGATATATGAGCCGTCTACTTAGCCAGTTGTATGTTCTCCTAAAAATATTATATCGTCGTGGTAAGATCAATTACATGGAGCCTGTTAGGAGGTTACGATACAATGAAGGCGACGATGACAGTAATATCGTCCATTTTGCCGCCGGTGAAGTTGGTACCTTGTTGTTCCCGGCTGGCGGCACTGAAGGGCGACTCCCTACTGCTCCTAGCCATGTCGTAGGCAAGTCTTCCTATCGCTTGTGCCATCTTACCTGGCGTGAGACTCAAAGCCGTGCATCTCTGCACGATCCCCTCGAGCGCCGCGTCGAACACGTTGTCGAAGAGGCCGTCCGTCCCGGCCACCACAACATCGCCTTCCTCCACCGGGAACTCGCCCAACGCCGCGTCCTTCACCCTGTCGCCGCCGACCGCGCTGAGCTGGAACGGGCAGTTGAAGTAGTGCTGCTGTGGGAGCGCGCGGAGCAGGAGCCTGCCGCGACGGAACACGGCGAAGGTGCTGTCACCGACATAGGCCCACCTGAGGGCCTGGCCGGCCAGCGACAGCACTAGCGCGGTGGACGCCGCCGGCGTGCGCGTGGACGCGACCGTCTTCTGGTACGCCATCTCCAGCAGCGTGTAAGGGCAGACGCCGGAGGAGGACCCTGCAGCTGCAGTCACCGCGTTGTAGGCGTTGACCATGAGCCCGCGCGAGAACTCGGCGGCGTCCACGCCGTCGCCGCGGCATCCCCCGACCCCGTCCGCGACGCCGACGACGCCGGCCCTGGCGTGGCAGAAGTGGGCGTCTTCGTCGTGGTCCGGCAGGTAGGAGAAGTCGCAGTCCATCCTCAGTGCCGTCCGCGCGGGCAGCGGCGCCTCGTCGCAATCCATGGGGTCCCAGCGGTGGCCGTTCTCCTGGCGGACTTCGTCACCGGCGGACGTGGGGATGCCGAACGCCAACCCCATGAGGGCGTCGGGGGTTTGCATGTCGATCTCCATTATTGGACGTCTAGCTTAACTGATTCTATCTCCACTTCTCGTACTAGTACGGATTAACGGATGCGTGCGCGATATGTTATATAGGGTGTTTCTGAACTCGGAGTCGGACCGGACCGAGTTCATTTCTGAATCGAAGACGGACTGGATCGGGAGCGCGCCAACAAGTGCGGCTGCGCTGCTCGTTGACGAAACATGCAACACTGATCCCAAAGCGTGAAACATACTGAATCTAGCGATACAAAGATGCAGGGGATGTCGGGACATATGCATTTCCACTGCTGACACAGTGGTGTTTGTTCCGTGCATGGGCACAGCAGGTTTCATATCATTATGCTTCAGATTTTTGAAACTTGACGAAACATAATGAAACCTAGATCACGGATCTCAAGATGTGAAAAAAGTTTTTTTTCTTTTCGCGGACACGCGAAAGGCGTGCCGAATCTTTATAGAAGGGAGCAGAACAAATTACAAGAAACCAACGGGGGATGCGAACATCTGCCCGCGGCTAACCCACGCACACCACCGATACAAACTACACAACTACTCTCGCAACATGACTCTCCACTCCCCTCCCCTCGCAACTCTCCAGAGGCTGAGCTCCTCAATAACTGTATCTATGATCTGCTCCGTGGAAAGCTGCCTCTCAATGTTCCCGAAACAACGAGCATTCCTTTGTTTCCAAAGTGTCCAGGCAACCAGCAAGACGAGCGTATCGAAATATCTTGTCCTCCCTCCGGGGCCTCTTCCTCGCTTCTGTCCACCATCTCTCTAGATTTGTGTTCTCCTGCGGCTCCTGGAGCTGTGAGCCCACTCTACGTAAGCAACCCAACCATACCATCCTGGCATACGGGCAGTGGGAAAGAATATGATCGACGTTATCCTCCGCCTGCAGGCAAGTAGCGCAGGGATCCGGGTGTTCCTGCAAACCATGCCGAGCCCTCCTATCCGAAGACCAGAGCCTATATCTTAGCGCCAGCCAACCGAAAATTTTGCATTTAAGAGGTGTAAAAGATCTCCAGATCGGTTTGGCCATACTTCATGTGATTCTCCCCTGACAAAGCATGTTATAAGTCGCCCTGGTAGTGTACCTCCTGGACGCTGAACCCTTCCAGGTGATAAGATCCGGTCTGCTGCCATCACGGGGTACCCTCTCTATCTCCTCCCACATGAGGGTGCACTGCATCCAGCCATCAATGGACATCTCCTCCGCAACATCCGACAGTCAGGAATCATCCTGCAGAGCCTGTCGAACCTTCCTAGCATTCTTCCTCCTAGTAGGGACCAAAGCCGCAACCTCAGGGGCAATCTCCTCCGCATTTCTACCATTGATCCACCTGTCCCTCCAAAAAAGAATACCCTCGCCATCTCCTACTTTGAACTCCGCCAAACTCTGGAACACATCCTCGGCTATCTGGTCGTGGAGCGCAGGCAGCCCTAGCCACGGCCTCGAGGGATCTGTGCGGCGCAACCAACACCATCTAACCCTGAGAGCCAGACCTTGCAATCTCAGGTCCTTCACGCCAAGGCCTCCAAACTGAGTCGGCTTGCATATAGCATCCCACGCCACTAAGCATTGCCCTCCATTGACCTCCTTCTTCCCTGCCCAGAAGAAAGCTCTCATCCACTTGACCAGCTCCTCCAACACCCAAGCTGGTGCCTCAGCAACCATCAGCTGATGGATAGGCCGTGCGCTGATCACAGACTTGATGAGGATGAGCCTCCCAGATTTCTGAATTATCCCTTTCTGCCAAGCCGGAACACAGTGTATGACTCGATCAATTAGCGGCTGCCATTCCGCTTTAGTCAAAGGCCTCAAAGCCAGTTGCATGCCAAGATACTTGATGGGAAAGTTCACAACCTCACAGCCCAACATCTCCATAACTCTGTCAGCATCCCCCTCATGCTCTCGTATCATCGTGGCTGAGGTCTTCCTATAGTTCACACATAGCCCGGAAGCCTCACCAAAAACACCCAGGATGGTCTTGACAGCCTCCAACTCAACACCCAGCGGCTTACAAAAGATCACCACATCATCCGCATACACCTAGATTCTCTGGAGCTCCGTAATCCCTGCCAACCTGGAGAAGAGTTGACACTCCGTGGCCTTCCTAATCACCGCAGTCAGGACCTCCATCGCCGCCACAAACAACATGGGTGAAGTGGGACCACCCTGGCGGAGTCCTCTAACATGCACAAATCTGTGTCCAGGCACTCCGTTCACAAGCACTCTGGTATTGGCTGTGTTTAGCAACAAGGAGACCCATTTCGTGAAGCGCTCCCCGAAGCCCATGCGCCTTAGCACCTCGAAAAGGAAGCTCCATGAAATCGAATCAAACGCCCTTGTGAGGTCCAATTTTAGGAGTACTCCTGTCTGTCTATATTGGTTTATCTTCCTGGCCACTTGCCTCACTAGGATGAAGTTATCATGCAGGGACCTCCCTCTGACAAACGCCGACTGGTTTGTACTCACCACATCACCCAGCCTACGCCGGAGTCTGTTGGCCATTAACTTGGAGAAAAGCTTGGCAAAGCTATGCACCAAACTAATGGGGCGATAGTCCTTGATCTCCGAGGCATCTGGTTTCTTAGGGATCAACGTGATGAGGGCTCTATTCAGGCGGGCAAAGCCACGACCATCTCCCACGCTGAGCTTGAGCAGCCCTGCAATAACGTCCCTCTTGATGACTGGCCACGCTGACGTGGGCACTACCCTTCAAGTAACTGACGTTGCCCTATCCTGTATTGACCAACTGGAGGCCCATGAAGACACCCGAAGGCTAGATGGGCCACTAGGTCGGCGCACCAGAAGATTCCTTGACGGGCAAGACAAGGAAGCGAACAAACAAGGAAAGATTGGATCTAAACTACTGTAAATCTAGTCGTATTCGGTTAGACCTCTTGAGACCTGGCCTCCTATATAAAGGGCAGGAGAGGGGCTGCCGAGGGACACGAACAATCTTAGCAATCTTAGCCAGGAAAAGCTTAGAGCTAGGTAACCCTAGCAGCAGCAATCTCGACTAGATCTCAGCCGAACTATTCGGCACCCCATTGTAACCCTTTGTTATCATAATCAAAGAACAGACAGGCAGGACGTAAGGGTTTTACCTCATCGAGGGCCCCGAACCTGGGTAAATCGCTCTCCACGCTTGTCTGTGAACCGATGTCTCGTGTCAGCCTACAGGATTCCATCAACCCTAAGCCCCTATCGGAGGGCATTGGCGAGGAGTACCCTCGACAATTGGCGCCGTCTGTGGGAAGCCTGTCGGCACAAGAACGGACATCGGCTGAACCCGTCATGTCATCAGCAGCTTCATCAGCACCATCATCGCCTCATCTGGGAAGCCCAATCCGTTTCGGCTCCTACGAGTTCACCCCGCACAGCGAATCATCTCGCTCCACCTTCTCTGGTCTGCAAGGCAACATGGACATGGCGTTCGGGAGCGTCCACTACAACGTCAACTCAGAAGGAATCCTCCGGCTATTGGAATCTCCTATCTCCAGATCGACAAGCCCAAGTGCGTCATCGACACCCGACCTTTCGGCTGGCCAGGCAAACCCGTCGAGTCCGTCCGCGCCATCGACTCCTCGCTCGGCATCCTCCATGTCGGTTGGATCTGATGACCCCATGTCCTCGGAGATGACCTCGTACTCATCACAGAATGGCGACACCAGGCATGGACTAGGGTCAAGCGACACGCCATTCATCTGCAACGCCTACTATTCGTCGGGAGAGGACAACATCGATAGCGTCGTCCGGGGAGACACCCGAAGAGTGGCGCCCCTCCAAGTCTACGTCGCTAATAGGGGAGACGGAGAACGCACCCCCCGTTCCAGCAGGCGGGCTAGTTTTGGGGATAGCGCCAGCAATGACAATAGCGACCACACCATTACAGAAGAAGAGTGGGCAGCAGCCAAGGCAGCTGTGCTCAACAACATACCGCTTTCGGCGGGAACCACGGTTGGTACGCTCAACGCTTACCGCTCCATACTGGAGAAAAATTGGGAGCGCCTATCTAAGGAACAAGCCACCCTCGAGAAACGACTATCTGCGGCAGACCGGTCCAGCGAGCGACGAAGGGCCTCGCAGGGGAGTGCCTCCCGAAGTACCCACGGAGGGGGCAAACATCGATCGAGGATGTCCAGGCTTTCGGAAGATGACGCAAGGGAGATAACATCAAACTTGACCAAGTCCTTTATGACCACGGACACCGCGGGCATGGCACGGCCAAAAACCATCGCAGGAGCAACAGCCAATCTTGCAGCGTACCTCATCAACCAGCGTCCCGAAGGATCCATGGCTCAGGCCCACCGTGGTGCTTTGGAGAGTCTTGTGATACTAGGACATAATCTAGTTCCACCGAAAGAGAAGACCCTGCAGGCCAGCGGGTCAAAATATCGCGTAAAAGACGCTCGGGACGAAATCACACAGAGCAGGATCGACAAAGCAAGGCGACGACGCGCCATCAGAGAAGAACTTGACAGTGATTCTTTGGACGAGACCCAGGAGAACGACGGCGAGCTTAGAGGAGCCGATTGTCTGAGCTACAAAATTCGGGAGGCGATGCCACCCAAGAAGTTCAAACCTACACCTACCGACGCTGCCAAATACGATGGGCAGCAGGAGCCAAGATCCTGGATAGAGGACTATCTGCAGACAGTAATTCTGCAAAAAGGGAATCAGATAGCAGCGATGCAATGTCTACAGCTTTACCTAAAGGACTCAGCACGAGCCTGGCTCAGAGGGCTGCCGAAGGGTTCCATCAGGTCATGGGATGACTTAGTAGAAGCTTTTGTCGCTAACTTTCAAGTAACCTACAAAAGGCCCGTCGGGATCGAGGAGTTACGGCACTGCCAACAGAAGCAGAAGGAGTCGATGCGCGCGTACATCGGGAGGTTCACCAAACTCCTAAATGCCGCGGAAGACGTATCTGTCGACAGGGCAATTGACACTTTCAGCGATGGCATCCGACGTGAAAGCTATATAGAAGAGCTTGGGCGCAAGAAGCCGAAGACCATAACCAAGTTAATGGAAATCGCCAACAGCTGGGCCGATGGTGAAGACAACGTCCGAAAACCACGGCAGCGCAGCGACAACGAAGAGGATGACCAGCCGAAGAATGATTCGGGTGGTCGAAGGGATCGGAATAAGAGAAGGAAGAACCGCAGTTATGATGACAATAACTTGGTGGCCGCAGGTTACTCTGATCGACAGGATGATCGGTACGACAACAGGCGAGACGATCGGCAGGACGGTAATCGGAACGACTCTGGGAACCGTGGCAACTATAAACCACGACCTCAGAGAACCCCCAAATTGCCTTACGCTGAACAGATCAACGCCCCTTGCTACCTACATTCTTATACCGATTCTAAGGATGGAAAAGTAAAGTCTAGCCACCTGCTTAGGGATTGTCGGCAGTTCCTCGACATGCATGAACTCATCCAGCAGGCAGGCCAGAAACAGCTACCGCCACCACCACCGCCACCCCCGTCACAGCATCAAGTACAACAAGCTCAACCTCATCAACCCAACGAGGCGTTTCCACCGCCACGTGGGCAAATGAATATGATCCACAGGACAGGTGTTTCAAGGAGAGAGATGAAGAAGCTCACCCGAGAAATCAACCTGGCAGAAAGCGTCATGGCGAACATTCCTAAATATGTCGAATGGTCATCTCAGGAAATCACGTTCAGTCGAATGGACCACCCGATGACAATTCCAAAGCCAGGGCACGCCGCCCTAGTGGTCGAAGCACAGATAGGAGGGTTTAAGATGAGCAAAGTCTTCATGGATGGAGGAAGTGGACTCAACTTGATATTCCTTGATACAATTCAAAGTATGGGGATCACCATGGGAATGTTGGAAAACTCAGATACTCGCTTCCATGGGATACTCCCCACTTCACCAGCGCACTCTCTTGGCAAAGCATACCTAAACGTCGTTTTCGGCAAACCCGACAACTTCAGGAAGGAGAAGATCGAGTTTGAAGTCATGAATTGGGAATCGCAGTATCACGCCATACTCGGGAGACCAGCTTACGCCAAGTTCATGGCCGTACCGCACTATGCATACCTCAAGCTGAAGATGCCAGGAAACAACGGGACAAACATCACAGTCTACGGAAGCTTCTCGCGCTCGGACAATTGTGATCGTGATTTCCAAAGGATTGCTGCAAAGTTTGGGCTACGACAAGGGACTGTCGACCCCCCGCCCAAGTTGACAATACAAGAAATCAAGGAGGAAAAACTCGACAGGGAGATCAAGAAGAAGCCAACTCCTGAAGCACCAGCAGCAAAAGCATCAGCGGAAAAAGTTTCGGCAGTGGCCAAAGCAGAAGAGATAGGAGGCGGCAAGATGCTAACAATCGCTGCCCAAGCATCTGGCGAAATCAACAGCACTGTCGCAACCACCAGCATGACGAAGAAATCGGAAGATGCCTCTGAAGAAGAGAAGAACCCCTTCCTTGATAAAACACTCTCTTAGTTTTTTAATTTTTCCCCTTTACTTTACACAGGGCCTCTTGTTTTCGCCCTCTAGTTTCATATTTACCCTATTAATAAGTACTTAAGTTTCGATTCTTGTTAAAGTATTGCAGTCATCTAACGCATCGATGACCGTGCTGCCGCCAAGTAACGGCATAACTTAACACGCGGCAGAAGATAGCGCCCAGGGCAGAAGCCTCTACGAGCACTGCAAAGAAGAATAAGGACATTAATCCCCCCCTCTGCTTCAGATGCCTCTACGAGTGCCGTACAAAGCAAGAGTTTGGAAAACTTACACACAACCCACGCTCGGTATTTCACTTATGGAAATACCAGAAAGCAACGGGCTCATCGGCAGAATCATTACACCCGAAAAATTCGGGAATGACTGTCGAAATTTACAAACGGTTGAAAGCAAAGTTGCGCATACAACAGGTTTAGCAAAACCTGCAACACGAGCTGATCACTCATAATGATTTGCTAACCAAATAGTACACATGCACTCAACGGGCAATTAAGCTTCGCTCCTATAAATATTTGCCAACGGCATGGTAAAAGTACATATTCATGTATCAACCAGATAAGAAGTTTCGGCTCAAAAATCCGAACACTCGGATGAACTAGCCAATACAATTTACAAAAGTAATTTTACACCTTTCTATCACCCTTGCGGAGTTTCCTTTTCCTCAGGTACCTTTGACATCTCCTCAAGCCTGTCGACAATTATATGGGCAGGTGCTAAAACCTTCGGGTACAGCTCCTCGAAATCACCAGTTGCGTTGGCAATAGACAGCAAGCAAGCTGAAGGATAACAAGCAAGCGCAAGAGCAAGCATGCACTTGGCCCCTGCAAAGACTTGAGATCTTACTAGCTCCCGAACCTTCTTGGCACTTCCAAATTCAGACATCAAAGTCAAGAGAGTAGGGGGAACTGCATTCAGAGGAAACATTGTTTTCCAAACTACCCTCATAGCCTTATAGCACTTGTCGAAGAACTGGTGGATTTGTTGCACTCGATCCTGAAATTTGACGATAGCCAAGGCCTTCGAGTGTTCCCGCCAGAAAATTTCTTCGGATGAGGAAAGCTGAGTCAAAGCATGCACCCGCTCGTGTATCCGCTTGTTCTCTTCCGCATGGTTCAACGCTATGACTGCCAAAAGAATTAGTAAAAGACCCAGGCAAGAAGTTGCTAGCAAACAGGCAAAGGGATCAGGAAACTTACAGTTCAAACTTTCGGTAGCCTTATGCAGCTCGCCAAGAATGTACCGCTCCACGTCGGCTGCAATCTCGCTCTTTTTATTGATGATGGCAGCTAAGGCATAAGTGCTGCGTAAATCCTTTTCCATCTGCGTGATCTGGTCTTTCATGCGTTGGATCCGATCGCTTTCAGGAAGAGCACCCGACGAGTCGTCTGCAAACGAGGGTACTGGGAAGACCTGCAGAAAATACTGGTTATAAAGAGGTGATGGATATGGTACAGCCGAACATCCAAAATAACTCCCATCGGGAGAAGTGCAAGAAAGTGATATCATAACAAAAGTGTGCTAACAACAATGCTAGCACGGAGTTTATTACAAAGCATGAGTTTTGCGGCAGAGCAATGTTTCGCATCAGCTCAAGGCACAAGTTTGTTACAAGAATCAAGGGAGCTGAGTTTGAGTCGATGAACTAGGGCCAGTCGACGATTTTCTCGATGAAACCAGTTCAAGGAGCTGACGGGCACAAGTAAGAGCAGACGCCTTAAAGGTGCTCAAATCAACAAAGCTGTCTGCCTTGCTCTTTCGGAAGCCCCTTGGTCATTTCCTCGATGTCACCCTTAAAGCCGTAACCCATCATAAGCTGGAAGGCAAGGACAGCACCAAAAGTGCGCGATGTACGCTTGAATACCTCGATGACCTCCTTGGTGTCAACCGCGAAGGTATCGATCAGCTGTCCCAGGGTCTTCTCTTGCTTGATCTTGGGGAAGATCATCGCGTGCATCCGCGCTAGAGCACCCTTCCCCCTCACAAGAAGCTCCTGTGTAAGCTGGTGAGAAGCGAGAATCGTTGACACAGCGTTCGCTGGGGAGTTATTTGGAACTCTCTCCAGGGCATCGACAGGGATGTTTGCTGCCTCTGCAGTAGAAAGGAAAAATTCAGTCATTGACAAAAAGTTTAAATCCATAGGAACGTCACTCGACAGAAGTATGTTAGAGATTACCAAGCAAGGCCAAAGAAGATTGACGAAGGACTTCATCCTTTTCGGCTGCTCGAGCCTCAGCCACCAGCCTGGATGCTTCCTCTTCCTTCAGCTTCTTTTTCAGTCTGGCCAGCTCCTCCTTCAGAGAATCAATCTCTTGGCGAGCCGCGGCAGCTATCTTGACTGCGCCATCCAGTTTTGAGGAGGAAGATTCGACTTCCTCTTGCAGCCGAACTTTGTCAGCCTCTAGGGAAGTGAATCGGGAGGCAAAAACCTCCAGAGAAGAGATAACGCCACGCAGGTCCTTAAGAGAGAAAGAAAAACAATTAAACAAGGCATGCTCCAAGAAATCTGTATTGCGATCAGAAGAGGACTTACAGAAAAAGGAGCCGCAGTAGCAGCAGGTGGAGAAATATCCTTCCCTTCGGAAAGGGAAGACGCAGTCGATGCTTGAGCCATGGGGGCAGCCTTAGGAGCCGAAGCTTCGGAAGCCACCACGACCGGCGAAACGGCATCAGACTTGGCCTTTTTAGGAGGAGGCTTGATAAAGCCCTCGTCACTGCAAAAGTAAACAGTCGACTGTGATTATAACAAGGGTATGAAAAGTAAAAAAGGCACAGTATACCTTTCAGAAAAGAACTACTTACATGTCGAAGAGATCATCTTCATCGGCAAAGCCGCCGGTTGATCTCTTCGCAGGAGAAGCTCTGGCCCCTTCCGCAGCTGCATCAACAAAAGTATCACGATCAGTGTCGACATTACGCACTGATCCATCTGCGATACAGGTGTTATCAGCTGAGGAGGGAAGATCAGCGTGGGCAACTTCAAGATTCATCGGACCATTATATTCATCCTCTAGACCTGTTTGATTGGTGGTGTGAAAATCTACGGGGATTGAGGAGCCTCTCCCCTCAGAAGTATCATCTGGTGAATCACGTGTATTTTCAGAAGCCATAGGGATCTGGCAAAGAAAAATAACAAGTAAGAACAAAGATAATCATGTCGACTAAAGCAAGAAGCTATAGTAGAGATGTGAAGAAAGGAAAATACCCCTGGTGGTGGATGATCAACGTCAAGGGGAGCATAAGAAGAGATTAGCGGAATCGAATCTTCCTGGTTGAAGGAAGTAAGACGATGAACTTCATCAAGCAACTCTTTTTCTGATAGATCGGCAGCATTAATCCTGGTCTCATCCTTTGGACCTGAGTACAACCACATCGGGTGAACTCTGGCCATGACTGGCTGGATTCGGCGCTTCAGGAAAACTGTTGCCACCTCCGTACCAATCATAGTTTGGCCGTCAGCCTCTTTGATTCGAAGGAATTTGGCAAACAATTCTTCGGCTGAGGCCCTTTCGTCGGCTGAGAGAATGATCTTCGAAGAGTCCTTGGGCTTGGCTTCAGAAACATCGGCATAGCAGGGGAGTCGATGTTCGGGTGACGAGGAATCTTTGACGTAAAACCATTTCAGCCTCCATCCTTGCACGGACTCTCTCATTGGGAAATTAAAGTAATTAACTTCTGAGCGAGCAACAAAACCTACTCCTCCGGTGACAAAGTACCCATTACTACTGCTGTATCTCTTCACATAGAAGATCTTCTTCCACAGCCCGAAATGAGGTTCAATACCCAAAAACGCCTCGCAAAGGGTGATGAACACAGCAACATGGAGGATTGAGTTGGGGGTAAGTTGCCATAATTGGATTTCGTACGTCCGCAAGAGATGAAGGAGGAATCCATGAGTGGGGAGTGAAAGGCCTCGGTGAAGAAAAGATAAGAACATCACAGAAAATCCAGCAGGAGGATCAGGCCGAGAAATCGCACCTGGAAGGATCACATCTCCCGCGTCGGAGGATATCAATCCTAAGCTTCGGGACCTCTTCTCGTCACGCTTGGTGACGGTTGAAGCTACCCAGTCCCCAGGTTTGACCGTTGAGCTCGACGGCGCTGGCGGCGCCGGAGCTGGGGGAGGGACGCTCGGGGCGCTCCCCTTCGGAAGAGAAGAGGAGGACTTGGCAGCGGCACCTCCGCTGCTGGAGCTAGCGGCGGTGGCGGTATTCTTCTTCTTCACCATCGCGAGATCTGAGGAAGATTGAAACTGTGGCAGCGGCGCGACAATGGCGAAAGAAGGAAGAAGAGGGAGAATGAGGAGATGCTGCGGGAACCGTGGAGAAGATTGAGATTTTTTTGCCCTTTGGAGATTTTAAGGAGAAGTTAAGGGTTAAGTAAGCACGTGGCGCTTGAGGAAGGGGAGGAACTGATGGCCCACTACGCGCACGATTGCGCGAAAATCGAGGAGCCACCTCGGTCGTTGCGCGTATAGTGGTCAAGCCCTAAAAACACTGATTGAACAGAGCTAGGGCTAGCCCGTCATGATGAGACCCGTCAAATCAGCCCGCAGTAGTTACACGTCAGCAATGACGTCATAAATTGGAAGCATTCGAAGGAAACATAAAAAGTTATTAGATGAAGAATTTGAGTCCACGCACGGATTGCAGGCATCCGAACCTGGACTCGGGGGCTACTCCCATCGGGAGCGCTGACGCGCACCCGATAAAAAGAAGATTCGGCGGAATAAGCAGTCGAAGAAAAAAGTTTGAAGTCTGTACCCAGACTCGTTAATTACTCCCATCGGGAGGATGTGATGCACACCCGTTAAAAGTTTTTTGCACTCCAGGATCATGCCCGGGGACTTGATTCTGTGTAGAGTAACGTTATTTTGCCATCGGCAGTTAACCAACAAAAGTTGGGCACGTTACTCATTATCCTTTGCGTAAAGAAAATATATCGGATAACCTATGAAGACTTGCGAAGAACTCGGCAGAGGAAAGTATTCGAGTAGTACAACTTGAGTCTACGCATGGATTGCAAGCATCCATACCTAGACTCGGGGGCTACTCCCATCGGGAGCGCTGATGCGCACCCGATAAAAGAAGGTGAAGCAGAATCAAGATGAATAAAGATAATGAAGGAGAAGAATATCATGAGAAGACATGCGTTAGTCTCTACCCGAATTATCTTCGGCTAGACACTCGGGGGCTACTGACGTGGGCACTACCCTTCAAGTAACTGACGTTGCCCTATCCTGTATTGACCAACTGGAGGCCCATGAAGACACCCGAAGGCTAGATGGGCCACTAGGTCGGCGCACCAGAAGATTCCTTGACGGGCAAGACAAGGAAGCGAACAAACAAGGAAAGATTGGATCTAAACTACTGTAAATCTAGTCGTATTCGGTTAGACCTCTTGAGACCTGGCCTCCTATATAAAGGCCAGCAGAGGGGCTGCCGAGGGACACGAACAATCTTAGCAATCTTAGCCAGGAAAAGCTTAGAGCTAGGTAACCCTAGCAGCAGCAATCTCGACTAGATCTCAGCCGAACTATTCGGCACCCCATTGTAACCCCTTGTTTTCATAATCAAAGAACAGACAGGCAGGACGTAAGGGTTTTACCTCATCGAGGGCCCCGAACCTGGGTAAATCGCTCTCCCCGCTTGTCTGTGAACCGATGTCTCGTGTCAGCCTACAGGATTCCATCAACCCTAAGCCCCTATCGGAGGGCATTGGCGAGGAGTACCCTCGACACACGCCCTCTGGTAAAAGGCACCTGTGAATCCATCAGGTCCCGGTGCCCGATCAGGATGAAGGCCCTTAACCACTCCCCAGATCTCCTCCTCAGTAAACATATCATCAAGCTCCTGTAGGTCAGCCGTGGGTATGTCAAGCACTCCCAAGTCAATAGTGTGCTCTCTGGGCTGTACTCTCCCTAGCAGCTGAAAGTAAGCCTCCGTGAAAGCCTCCACTTTCCTTTCCTGATCCGTAACAATCTCCTCCCCAACCTTGACCGTGGTAATGAAGTTTTTTACTCTTCTTCCATTGGCCACGGCATGGAAGAGTGCCATGTTGGCATCCCCCTCTCTCAACCACCGGATCCTCGACCTCTGACGCGCCATGGTCCTCTCTAGCGAGGCAAGCCCGAGCACAGCTTGCTTAAGCATCTTTCTAAGCCAAATCTCCATGGGGGACAGCCTGCGCCTCTCCTGAGCTACATCCAGGCGAAGGATCAGGGTGTTCGCAATAGCAATGTTAAGCTTGATATTCCCAACTCTCTTCTGCCCCCAAGATTGCAGATGCTCAGCGGCATTCCTGTAGAGTGTATCAAGCCTGCGGAAGGGGTCTACAATTGCGGGATCACAAACCCACGCCGCCTTAATCTCCTCATCGAACCCCTCCAGCTTTAGCCAACAATTCTCGAATCTAAACCTCCTCTTCGGCCTGAAAGCCGCATTTAAAGCGAGATGTAGCGGCGCATGATCTGAAACCGACGATGAGAGACCTTGCAACACAGAATCAAAATGTTGCAAGTCCCAGTCTACAGAGACCAAAACCCTATCAATGCGTGTAAGGGTGGCTCTTTCTCTCTCATTACTCCAAGTATAGATCCGCCCATGCATATACAGGTCCTTGAGCTCATGCTCATGGACGAAAGCTCTGAAGCGCTGCATCATGTTTCTATCAAGGTTCTCATTATTCTTCTCCGCCGCATTAAGAATCATATTAAAATCTCCAGCTACCACCCATGGGCCAGGGCAAAGAGACCTCCTCTCCGACAACTCCTCCAAAAACAGGATCTTCCCCTCCGTCGTCTGGGGCCCATACACGGTGGTAAGCCACCACTTGGAATCATCTCTCAGAGTAACCTCGCCGGTAATGGCGTAAGAGTCATAGCTCACATGGTCGATCTGGACCACTGAGGTGTCCCAAGACATGATCACCCCACCTCTCGTATCAATTCAGAACTGTTGTTCAGAACCAGTTATACATGCTTGTTGTGGTAACTCGTAAGCGAGTATGTTTGAGAGTGTTTCAGATCTCACCCAAAAGCGCAGGTAGGTGAGCGTCCCCCTCAGGTAGGTTGAGCCCGTTGCTGCGGCGGCCCTCGCCGGCGACCCCCTGGTTTCCGGCGTCTCCCTCCCTCCCTCTCCCCTCCTCTCCTGGCTGAACATGGCGTCGTCAGCGTCGCACCCACCTGGGTTCTCGCAGCGCTGGCAGCGGGCGGGGAGCGCTGAGTCGGTGAGCTCGGCGTCGCTGGCCAGGAACGAGCGTGTCTCCGGCTTGGGGCTCTCCTCCGCTTCGTCCGGGAACAGCGTGGGGGCGCCGCGCGCTGAGGTGACGGCGCCGGCTCCGGCGGCGGTCCGGGGTCGCGTTCAAGATCGCTTGGGTTGGGAGCAACCGAGGCCTTCAAAGAAGTCGATGTGGCGGCGTCGCGTGGATGCGCGGGCGGAGGCGGCGTCTGCGCGTGGTGCTGTCACGCCGGAGATGGAAGGTTTGTGCTTCCGCTGCTACGAGCCCGGCCATCGGAAGCGTGACTGCACGAACGATGAAGTTTGCGTCCGCTGCTGGCTCCGGGGGCACCCGGCCAGGGAGTGCAAGAGGCCGCGGAGTCCCTCCTCCGAAGAAGATCTGCGCAACCTGGCCCTGGCCAAGTTGGCGCGTCGCCGTTCGCCGGACAGGGGCGTGCCTGCTGGGGCCCGGAGGGGCCCTGGCAGGGAGCTTGGGCGGCCCGCTGTAGCTGCGCCCGTGCCTCCGCCGCCGCCGCGGCCGGTACCGCCATCTGCTGCGCCGGCCCCACCGCCACCTCCCCCACCGCCCCCGCAGTCGGTCGCCGTCGTTCCCCCCTTACCCTGAGCCTTCCTCCCTTGGGCGCGTGGCCGCCTATCTCTGTGTTTCCGGAGCCAATGTCGGAGGGTGCGCCGGTGCACGAGGTGCCTGCCCTGTGTGTCGTTCGGAGGACCTCTGCCATGTGCGATCTGGAGCGGAGGCTCCGTTTCGCCATGGTTGCTTCTGTCGGAGGACGGAGGCCGGAGGTCACACCGGAGCAGGTGGCGGCGGCGATGAGGTGGAGGGGAGTCCCGGCCACGTCTTTCTCGGTACATTCGTACGCGCCGGAGAATTTCCTGATTGTCCTAGAGTCCGCGGAGCTCCGGCGTCACGTCGCTGCGCTGCCGTCCATCTTGGTCGTGGGCGCGCCGCTCACGTTCCGTCCTTGGAACCGTCAATCTCAGGCTAAGCAGGTGCCGCTGCGTTCCAAGGTTTACATGGTTATCGAAGGTCTTCCCCCACACGCCTGGGACGTCGAGGTGGTGGAGGACATCCTCGGCAAGAGCTGCGTCATCGAGGAGGTTGCGCCGGAGACGAGGTCTAGAGCAGATTTGTCCCTTTTCAAGCTTTCGGCTTGGACTTCGGAGTTGGGTGCCATTCCCGTGGCGCGCAAGCTCCCGGTGCCGGAGCCTTTGAGGGAGGAGTCCAGCGCGCAGCCGCCGGTGAGGGAGCTCCCGGTGGCAGAGGAGTGTGTGGTCGGAGCGTCAGGGCCGTCTCTTGGTGCTGCGGTGATCAAAACGCTGCAGTACCAAGTCCTTATTCACGTGGTGGCTGTTGAGGAGGTTTCGCCTGAGGATGGTGCTGGCTCTGGTCGCCAGGGAGACGGTGGCCAGGGCGGCCATGGCGGCGGCGGTGATGATGGCCGGTCCCGGAGAAGAACGTTCCAGTGGAAGCGTGGTGTCCCTGATCAGCGCACCGGGCCGGGTGGCGTCGTTCCGCAGAGGCGTGGCGGGACAGGTGGCGCTGTGCAGTTGGGAGAGGAGATCGGGTGGGGCCTACCACCGTTGAACAGACCTGCGCCAATCGCGGTCAAAAGTCCTGCGTCTCTGGCGGCGACTGAGAGCGGTCAGGGTCTCTCTGCGCCCGTTGTCGACAAAGGAGGGTCTGGTGTTGGACCAGTGGACCAAGGAGGGGAGCATGCATCCGTTGGATCTGAGACTGCTGCGCGATCGGACGCTGCGGAGGTGGTGCCGTGCATGCTGATTCAAAAAGATGCGGCGCATATTCCTGGAGTGGAGACTGAGGTGGGGCCAACGATGGTGATTGATCATGGGAGGGGAGCTGTCGCCGTGCAGGTTGGCCTGGACTCTTTGCAGGCTGCAGTTGCCGATCCCGAGGTTGATCCGGTTGCTGCGTCAAAGGAGGGTTCCACTCTTTTTGGTGGGGCCCAGGAGGGGCTTGTCTCGGAGCGGTTGTGTGGCCAGGAGAAGGGCTTTTTGCTTGGGCCAGATGCTGTGAGGCCCATTGTGGGGGCTGATGTGGCCGTGGACTCCGTGTTGGGCTCGGATGAGCAGTCCGCTGATTCGGTGCCGCACAGGATGGTGGATACTCCCCCGCGTGACTCGGGCTCGTCCTCGGGCTCGAGCTTCCCAGGAGTTTCAGGCCCGGTTGAGGGGCTGTTGGCCTTTGACAAGAAGGAGGAGTTTTTCCAGGTTTCGGTTTCTGAGGAGGTTTTCGAGAGGGCAGCTTGTGATGCTGTTGGGTATTCGCGCAGAGCTGTGCTCGAGCGACAGGGGAGCCTGGACAGTGTGGATTCCCAGCTGGTGGGGTCCCCTTGCATGTCTTACACGGGACCCAACAGTGCCATGCAGTTGGTCCCACGCACTGTTACCGAGGCTCCAGTGTTGGAGGAGGTCACTCCGGAGGAGCTGGTGGAGGTCACCGCAGCTGAGCGGGAGCTGCAGCAGGAGAGACTCGCGCTTGGCCGTATCAGGACTTTTTGTGCCTCGATTCTCAAGAAGTTGGCACCACCACCGCTCCGTGAGGTGGAGAGTTCGGCTAGGCTGCGGGCGGATGCGCAGCCCTTCACGCCCAGGCGCTTGACTAGGAGCGCTGCGGTTGCGGTTGACACGAGGGGTAAGAAGACGTCCAAGGCCTCAGCAGCTGAGACGGTCCTACTCAAGGCGCTGGGCATTTGCCCCGAGGAGCTGTCCGTGGATGAGGAGCATATGGCCAGCTTCAACGAGATCTTCGACTCGCCTCTTGGTGACAGACAAGTGAGGGTCATGGCGTCCATCTTTGGCAAGATGGTACCCCAGAGTTTCGAGCAGCATGAGGGCTGTAGAGTAGTGCTTGCGGCGCATTAGGCGTCCTGTGGTGTGGAGTGGAGTCTGTATCAGTTTTTTATTGATTGCAATCTAGAGATGTTGTTCTGGAACGTCCGTGGCACAAATGATCCAGCTAAAAGGAGTGCTATCAGGGAGTTTATTGATGGTTTGCATGTGAGCATTGTGTGTATTTCGGAGTCCAAGGTCGCGGATGTCGACGAGTTTTATATTTCGCAGTGTTTGGGCTCGTCTTTTGTGAAAAAAGTGAATCTAACGAAACAAACATGCGGCATGTCACATGCACGGGCGCCGCAGGCTTTGCGACATGAACGGGAAACAACTCTGAACACAAGATTGCTCAAGCACCCATTGCTCAACATCTCTTGGCGGTGCGTAGCTCGTGGTTGACGGGATGAAAAGAGTAGCCAAGAGTCCATGACGGTGAGGACAACCTCTTCTGTAACTTGGAACCGAAATTTCGCTGCAGGGGTAGGTGGATGCAAGTATCATGTTGTAAGTGGGACGACCCCGTGGGTGCTCCGCCTATTTCTGCATGTGCCTGCTAAACTTATGCAGGCTTACACAGACAACCCACATAGACAACATGCATGCTCGCGACGATCGCTTAGTTACCCGCATAAGCTGCTAATTAGGGAAGGAAAACCCTAGCTACAAACAAAAGCACAAAAAGATTACCATGTGCTTTCCCTTCCTGGACCATGGGGAGTCACAGTGGACGTTCTCGGAGCTCTAGCCCTCTGGCCGCGCACTGCAGGAAAGGGATGGGAGACTCGCCAACAGCTCCTTGAGGAATTTTAGGGCCGCCCACGGGAGAAAATAGCCTGGACGACACCCTCTGCCAATCTCTGGTTGCTTCCTCTGTGCCCCATCTGGCAGCTCCCTATGCCCCCATCTGGCGTCCCCCTCTGCCCCTCCAATGGTCTCATGTGACGTCCTCATCTTCCCTCCTCCGACGGCCTGATCTGTCAAACATAACACCCTGGAGCTGGCACCCACGAGGCGGGAGCCCATCTGCAATTTTGGAGGAGGTAGGAGAGTGGAGGGGAGGGGGATCCGCAAGTGGAGGTAGCCGGGAGAGGAGCCACAGACCCTTCTGTGCGAGCCGCCATGGTCATGTGCCTATTCAAGGATATGATGTATACTTGTATGCGGGATTAAGCGGGATATGCAGGTGGCCCGCCAACCTCGCTTATTTTGCCTCCAACACCGCTAGCGCTCGCTAAAGTTGATATGCCGGCTTGGGTTTGCGGCGCCGCAGACGGCCCGCTCCTATTTGGCAGCCTAATGCAACTAGATACTACCTTCTAGGGAAATGCATTTCTGATCTGGGGTGTAGATGCTCCCTATTTCTAGACCAATCACATTGTGTGCCCTTCTTCATATGTCAGTGTATTCAACTATGTATTATCGTTGTACCTCTCTTTTTGAACAGTACATGTGTTCTGTTGCGCAGAGGTAATAAATGCTTGCAGCTCCGCTCCGCCATAAGTGCATGACGAACAAATCTTCTCTGTAAGTACCTTCGTTGCTTGCCGGTCACCATAACTTCTGGCACTCGAGTCAACAGTTGTCGTCGGCGGTCAGTCGTCTCCCTCAAGTCCGACGGCTGAAGAGCATCGCTGCGGCATCTCCGTCGACTTCAGGTTCCCCGTCCCTGACCGTGCGAATCATATTTGCCATCGAGTCCAGCAAACGTAGTGCACGGATTTGAGGTTTCCTCATGTCAGGCGGATGGAGATCATGGATCCGATGTCTGCAATTCCGGCTGCCGGAGCGAACAGGGGAGGCCAGCCGAACTGAAGTGTTTATCCACTCGATTTCAAGTTCCTCAAGTTCTTGTACGATCTAGTAAACGTTGGCTGGCAAGATTAGGTTCGCGTCTCCGTCTCCCCCAGCTTCAGGCGTCGGCGAGGGGATCCACACGGATCTAAAAAAAACTGAACCGACGCATCTCATCTCCCTGTTCTGCTCTGTTCAGTTCTTCCCCACGTACCAATCCTCAAAATCTCTTAGTTTGCAAATCATGGATCCACGTCCAGCGGTGCCTCTCCTGGTGGCTACCCAGGCCAGGCGACCGAGCACATCTACGGCAGCGAGTGCAGTACAGTTGAATGGATGGACGGGTGCAGGCCGTGGCAGAGTGAGTTTGATGTCTTCCGGCCGACCGCCGGCGTACGCATCAGTGGTGGCACGGAGATGGCGCATACGGCGCGCGCAGATCGACGGACGGCGGGCGGACTGCGGTGGGATTCCACGTATATGTACTCTCTTCTTGCGGCCGGCCGGGGGGACTGCAGCAGCCATCGAACGGGGACGTGACCCGGCGATTGAACCACGTCGACCCGCCGTCGTTCTCGACCCTCGATCTGGGATGGATCGACCCCGGGTCGTGGAACGCGGCATCCATCCCGTTTCCGGCTACTATGATCTGGTCATGGTACTCAAGGCCTCAAGGTAGGTGCCGATCCTCCTCTCGCACTGACGGATCCAATCTTCTGCCTAGACGTGCTGCAGCCTGCAACTCCCCCCTCTTTCTTCCACGCCGATTTTCCTCGCCTTGCACACCTCCGTTCACAGGATGGGTTTCTCCGCTGAGAACTAGAGATGGAAGATTATACAGAGGAAGAGATGACATATTTATTACAAGTGGGTCCCACTAATCCGGTGGAGTATTTTAATCTGGGCCGGCAGTACAGACTACATACTGCGATGGTGAAGTTGTTGTGTATCCAACATTTTCTAACGACTCGTATTTGGAAAGAGTAATACACTGGCACAGTTCCCCACGCTACTCACAACCAATCAGCAAACAGGTGTAGATGAGCTCGGGAGCAGAAATGCCCCGTCCCTTCCTTCTACAGCTAGTAAGTCTTATATTCTTTTTGAGAAGTCAAATCATGTGAAACTTGACACAAAAAATTACAAAAAAACATTTACATGTAAAATACAAAATCAATATCATTAAATATATTATAAATATATTTTATATGATACAAATAGAATATTATATTTGTTGTTAGTTTTTTCTAAAAGTTTGGTCGTCAAGGTATAATCATTATGGTTGGTAAACTATAATGTGTTGACAAATAGCAAAAGTGTATTTCATTATTTGTTGTAAAAAAAATAGCCACAAAAGTAGGCAAACCCCTTGCTTCAGGGCCACGTCAATATGAAATTATGTACTATAAACCTAAAATCTTGGTGAAATCTTTTGGTGGCTAATATATGTGTACGGGCATCACCTATATATAAGGTGAACTTTGGCTATAAACTGAGTCTCACGTATCTTATAAAATCCTACACTATGTATAGTGTATTTTAACAATAAGATGGGGCCAACATGTCCTATTGATGTGCCCTCACGCATTAGAGAGGGAGGATAGAAAATTTATTTTTTATTACTTGTGGACAACCCACAAACTTAAGGTCGTCTATAATCCTATGGGTAACTGATTGTTCCACTATGTAAAGCTAGATCATAAACATTGCCACATAGACCTTATGGTGTGGCTTTTCTCACATAGTAGATTGCCATAATTAAGCTTTGATCTTCCGAGTGGGTCAAACTCTTCTGATCTGTAAGAGCACCTCCAGTCGTTTGAGCATCCCAGAGGGCGAATTTCGGACGTAACTACCGCCGGATTGAATGAAAAAATGGCGTGGGGGCACCAGTTTCCCAGTCGCTCCCCCAACATTCTCCCAACTGCGGCGTTAATTTTGAATAATCGTTTTCCCGCTACAGAAAAGCATCACCCAATAGTTTGCGTGATCGGATCGGCCACATACCGACGATCTAAAAGAAACTCGAGGATAATAGGGACATCGGCAGTCCCTTCCCGTAGCTTGTCTTCCGTGGGGTCAGGCGGCGATGCAGCGTTGGCTAGAGTCATTGCGGCGGGAGTGGACATAGGAGGAGAGGAGGAAGCACTCGACGGAGAGGGTCGGAGGATGTCTTGGCGATGGCTGATACGTTGCAAACGTATCTATAATTTTTTATGCACCATGCTTGTTTTACACCAATTTCTATATGTTTTGTCTACACTTCGTGACACTTTTATGCATTTTCCGAAACTAACCTATTGACAAGATGCCGCAGTGCCAGTTCCTGTTTTTTCTTGTTCAGGAAATATTCTCGGAATTGGACGAAACAAAAGCCAAACCTCCTATTTTTCCCGACACATAGACGAGTCCAGAGCATAGACGGAGGAGGGCCAGGGAGAGGTCACACCTGCCCTTAGCGCGCCCCCTGGCCGCGCCTAGGGGTGGTGTGGGGCCTTGGTACGTCTCCAACGTATCTATAATTTCTTATGTTCCATGCTAGTTTTATGACAATACCTATATGTTTTATTCACACTTTCTAATGTTTTTATGCATTTTCGGGGACTAACCTATTAACAAGATGCCACAGTGCCAGTTGCTGTTTTCTGCTGTTTTTTATTTCAGAAAAGTTGGTTTACAAATATTCTCGGAATTGGACGAAACAAAAGCCCACAGCCATATTTTCCACGGAGTGTTCCAGAAGACCGAAGAAGAGTCGAGGAAGGGCAGTAGGGGGCCCACCCCATAGGGCGGCGCGAGGGGACCCACTGCCGCGCCCAGACAAGGGGAGGGAGCCCCCTGGCTCCCCCGATGCTGCCCCTTCGCCTATATATTCCTTCGTCTCCGAAAACCCTAGAGAGATCGACGATTTCTCTAGAAGAGTTCCGTAGCTCCGCCGCCACCAAAAACCCTAATTCGGGGGACAGAAGTCTCTGTTTCGGCACCCTTGATACGTCTCAAACGTATCTATAATTTCTTATGTTCCATGCTAGTTTTATGACAATACTCACATGTTTTATATACACTTTACATCATTTATATGCATTTTCCGGCACTAACCTATTAACAAGATGCCGAAGCGCCAGTTCCTGTTTTGTGCTGTTTTTGGTTTCAGAAATCCTACACAGGAAATATTCTCGGAATTGGACGAAACGAAAGCCCATGGTCTTATTTTTCCACAGAGCTTCCAGAAGACCGAAGGGAATACGAAGTGGGACCACGAGGCGTCGACACCACAAGGCGGCGCGGCCAAGGGGGGGCCCGCGCCGCCCTATGGTGTGGGGCCCCCGTGCCTCCTCCGACTCTGCCCTTCCGCCTACTTATACTCTCTGTCGCGAAAACCCTATTACCGAGAGCCACGATACGAGAAAAGTTCCAGAGACGCCGCCGCCGCCAATCCCATCTCGGGGGATTCAGGAGATCGCCTCCGGCACCCTGCCGGAGAGGGGAATCATCACCCGGAGGACTCTACATCACCATGATCGCCTCCGGACTGATGTGTGAGTAGTTCATCCTTTGATTATGGGTCCATAGCAGTAGCTAGATGGTTGTCTTCTCCTATTGTGCTATCATGTTAGATCTTGTGAGCTGCCTATCATGATCAAGATCGTCTATTTGTAATGCTACATGTTGTGTTTGTTGGGATCCGATTAATATGGAATACTATGTCAAGTTGATTATCAATCTATCATATATGTATTGTTTATGATCTTGCATGCTATCCGTTGCTAGTAGAGGCTCTGGCCAAGTTGATACTTGTGACTCCAAGAGGCAGTATTTATGCTCGATAGTGGGTTCATGCCTCCATTGAATCTGGGACAGTGACAGAAAGTTCTAAGGTTGTGGATGTGTTGTTGCCACTAGGGATAAAACATCGATGCTTTGTCTAAGGATATTTGTTTTGATTACATTATGCACCATACTTAATGCAATTGTATGTTGTTTGCAACTTAATACTGGAAGGGGTGCGGATGCTAACCCGAAGGTGGACTTTTTAGGCATAGATGCATGCTGGATAGCGGTCTATGTTATTTGTCGTAATGCCCTAAGTAAATCTCATATTAGTCATCATGATATGTATGTGCATTGTTATGCCCTCTCTATTTGTCAATTGCCCAACTGTAATTTGTTCACCCAACATGCTATTTCTTATTGGAGAGACACCACTAGTGAACTGTGGACCCCGGTCCATTCTTTTACATCTGAAATACAATCTACTGCAATCATTGTTCTCTACTGTTCTTTGCAAACAAACATCATTTTCCACACCATACATTTAATCCTTTGTTTACAGCAAGCCGGTGAGATTGACAACCTCACTGTTAAGTTGGGGCAAAGTATTTTGATTGTGTTGTGCAGGTTCCACGTTGGCGCCGGAATCCCTGGTGTTGCGCCGCACTACACTCCTTCACCAACAACCTTCACGTGGCCTTCATCTCCTACTGGTTCGATAACCTTGGTTTCTTACTGAGGGAAAACTTGCTGCTGTACGCATCACACCTTCCTCTTGGGGTTCCCAACGGACGTGTGCTTCACGCGTTATCAAACTCTTTTTCTGGCGCCGTTGCCGGGGACCTAAAGAAAAATTACACCACAGAGATTTCTAACTCCCACGTCAACTGCACGCCAGCAACTCTTTTTCTGGCGCCGTTGCCGGGGAGATCAAGACACGCTGCAAGGGGAGTCTCCCACATCCAATCTCTTTACTTTGTTATTGTCTTGTTTTACTTTATTTTATTTTCTGCTTTGTTTGCTCTCTATATTAACAATACAAAAAAATTAGTTACTTGCTTTACTTTATTTACTGTCTTGTTTGTTTTCCTCATATCAAAAACACAAAAAAATTAGTTACTTGCATTTACTTTATTTTATTTCATCATGCTTCCTCCTAAGTTCACTCTAAAAGATATTCCAGTAGGGCATGGGTCTATCATTGGAAGAGATAATATAGAAGAATTTTTCACTCATGTTAGTACAGTTAAAGATTTTGAAGATAGACACTTGGCAGAACTTGCTCCTACTTATGAAATTGCTACTTCCTCTTTAGTACACATGTTGGAAGCTAGATTTGTTAATCTCAACCCTATAATGCAACACATGTTTCTTACACTCTCTGATATGGAAATGGGAGAAAAGAGAGATTTTGTTTTAGAAATCCTTCTTAGAGAATTTGGTGATATAGCTAAGGAAGATAGGAAAGTTTTTATTAAGCATAAGAGGCTTGGCTTTTATACTGATTTTGCAAAGACACTTGAAAAGAAGGAAAAAGAAAGATTAAAGTACACTAATAAAGTCAATTGTGAGGGGGAGATTAAAGTACCGATACCTAGTAAGCTACTAGGAATGCATGAAGCTCTAGAAAATAACTATGCTTGGCTTGTTCCTGAAAATTTGTTTGACAAGGATAGTAATCCTAAGAGTAACGAAAGAGGAGTTCCTTACATAGACAATATACAATGCATAGTTGACAAAACTCCAAACCCCTCTGTTGATGCTTCATCTCTTGATGTTACTTGATTCACACTTTCTGCGCCTAGCTGAAAGGCGTTAAAGAAAAAGCGCTTATGGGAGACAACCCATTATTTTACTACAGCAATTTTTGTTTTATATTTGTGTCTTGGAAGTTGTTACTACTGTAGCAACCTCTCCTTATCTTTACTTTATTGCATTGTTGTGCCAAGTAAAGTCTTTGATAGTAAGGTTGACACTAGATTTGGATTACTGCGCAGAAACAGATTTCTTGCTGTCACGAATTTGAGTAGAATTCTCTGTAGGTAACTCAGAAAAATCTGCCAATTTTCATGCGTGTTCCTCAGATATGTACGCAAATTTCATTCAATTTGAGGTTCTTCATCTGAGCATGTTAAGTGCCTCTAAAAAATTCGTCTTTACGGACTGTTCTATTTTGACAGATTCTGCGTTTTATTTCACATTGCCTCTTTTGCTATGTTGAATGGATTTCTTTGCCCCATTAACTTTCAGTAGCTTTGAGCAATGTCCAGAAGTGTTAAGAATGATTGTGTTACCTCTGAACATGTGAATTTTTGATTATGTACTAACCCTCTAATGAGTTTATTTTGAGTTTGGTGTGGAGGAAGTTTTCAAGGATCAAGAGAGGAGGATGATACAATATGATCAAGAAGAGTGAAAAGTCTAAGCTTGGGGATGCCCCCGTGGTTCATCCCTGCATATTTCAAGAAGACTCAAGCATCTAAGCTTGGGGATGCCCAAGGCATCCCCTTCTTCATCGACAATTTATCAGGTCACCTCTAGTGAAACTATATTTTTATTCCGTCACATCTTATGTGCTTTACTTGGAGCGTCTGTATGTTTTTATTTTTGTTTTTGTTTGAATAAAATCGGATCCTAGAATTCTTTATGTGGGAGAGAGACACGCTCCGCTGTTTCATATGAACACAGGTGTTCTTAGTTTTACTTTTAATGTTCATGGCGAAGGTTGAAAACTGCTTCGTTAATTGCTATTGGTTTGGAAACAGAAAATGCTTCATGTGGTAATTGGTATATCATCTTGAATAATTTGATACTTTGCAATTGTTTTGCTCAAATAGATCATGTTTGAGCTCTTGCATCATGTAGATTGCACCTATTAATGGAGAATTATTGTAGAGTTTGTTGAAATTTGGTTTGCATGATTGGTCTCTCTAAAGTCTTAATATTTTCTGGTGAAGTGTTTGAACAACAAGGAAGACAGTGTAGACTCTTATAATGCTTGCAATATGTTCTTATGTAAGTTTTGTTGTACCGGTTCATACTTGTGTTTGCTTCAAACAACCTTGCTAGCCCAAGCCTTGTACTGAGAGGGAATACTTCTCGTGCATCCAAAACCTTGAGCCAAAACCTATGCCATTTGTGTCCACCATACCTACCTACTATGTGGTATTTCTCTGCCATTCCAAAGTAAATTGCTTGAGTGCTACCTTTAAAACTTCATTCCTTGTCTTTGCAATATATAGCTCATGGGAAAATAGCCTTAAAAACTATTGTGGTAAAGAATATGTAGCTTATGTATCTTATTTCTTATAAGTTGCTCTTTGAGCGGTAACCATGTTTCTGTGGACGCCATCAAATATTACACCTTTGTTGAATATCATGTGAGTTGCTATGTGATACGTCTCAAACGTATCTATAATTTCTTATCTTCCATGCTACTTTTATGATGATACTCACATGTTTTATACACACATTATGTCATTATTATGCATTTTCCGGAACTAACCTATTAACAAGATGCCACAGTGTCAGTTCCTGTTTTCTATTGTTTTTGGTTCCAGAAAGGCTGTTCGGGCAATATTCTCGGAATTCGACGAAACAAAGACCAAATAGCTTATTTCACCGGGAAGGTTCTAGGAGTCTGAAGGAGAGACGAAGACGGGCCAGGGGGGCCCCACACCACACCTGGGCGCGGGCCCAAGCCTGGCCGCGCCACCAGGTGGGGAGGGCGCCCTGGTGCCCTTTCGACTCCGCCTCTTCGCCTATTTAACCCCTCGTGACCTAAAAACTCGACACCAATTGACGAAACCCCAAAAAGACTCCAGGGGCGCCGCCGCCATCGCGAAACTCCCTTTCGGGGGACAGAAGTCTCTGTTCCGGCACGCCGCCGGGACGGGGAATTGCCCCCGGAGTCATCCATCGACTCCACCGCCATCTTCATCGCCGTTGCTGTCTCCTATGATGAGGAGGGAGTAGTTCTCCCCCGAGGCTGAGGGCTCTACCGGTAGCTATGTGGTTCATCTCTCTCTCCCATGGTGTGATCTTTATGTGATCATGAGCTTTGTATCACTATTAATCTATGTGCTACTCTAGTGATGTTATTAAAGTAGTCTATTCCTCCTCCATGATGTAATGTTGACAGTGTGTGCATCATGTAGTACTTGGCGTAGGTTATGATTGTAATCTCTTGTAGATTATGAAGTTAACTATTACTATGATAGTATAGATGCGATCTATTCCCCCTTTCATAGCTATTGTTGACAGTGTGTATGTGATGTCTACGCACACTCCTTTTCCTGTAGACAGTGTTGGGCCTCCAAGAGCAGAGGTTTGTAGAACAACAGCAAGTTTTCCCTTAAGTGGATCACCCAAGGTTTATCGAACTCAGGGAGGAAGAGGTCAAAGATATCCCTCTCATGCAACCCTGCAACCACAAAGCAAGAAGTCTCTTGTGTCCCCAACACACCTAATACACTTGTCAGATGTATAGGTGCACTAGTTCGGCGAAGAGATAGTGAAATACAGGTGGTATGAATGAATATGAGCAGTAGTAACGGCACCAGAAAATAGCTTGCTGCTACAACTGGCGTGTGGTTGATGGTGGTAATATTGCAGGCAGTACAGATGCAGTAGAACAGTAAACAAGCGATGATTGCAATATTTGGGAACAAGGCCTAGGGATTATACTTTCACTAGTGGACACTCTCAACATTGATCACATAACAGAATAAATAAATGCTATACTCTACACTCTCTTGTTGGATGATGAACACCACTAATTGTGTAGGGCTACAAGAACCCTCAATGCCGGAGTTAACAAGCTCCACAATATTCGATATTCATGTTTAAATAACCTTAGAGTGCATGATAGATCAACACAACTATACCAAGTACTAACATAGCATGCACACTGTCACCTTCATACTATGAAAGGAGGAATAGATCACATCAATACCATCATAGTAATAGTTAACTTCATAATCTACAAGAGATCATAATCATAAACTACGCCAAGTACTACATGATGCACACACTGTCACCATTACATCATGAAGGAGGAATAGAGTAATTTAATAACATCACTAGAGTAGCACATAGATGAATAGTGATACAAAACTCATATGAATCTCAATCATGTAAAGCAGCTCATGAGATCATTGTATTGAAGTACACAGGAGAGAGATTAACCACATAGCTACCGGTACAGCCCTTAGCCTCGATGGAGAACTACTCCCTCCTCATGGGAGACAGCAGCGGTGATGAAGATGGTGGTGGTGTCGATGGAGATGCCTTCCGGGGGCACTTCCCCGTCCCGGCTGCATGCCGGAACAGAGACTCCTGTCCCCCAGATCTTGGCTTCGCGATGGCGGCAGCTCTGGAAGGTTTCTCGTACCGTGGCTTTTTCGTATCGAAGATTTAGGTCAGGGACCTTTAAATAGGCGAAGAGGCGGAGTCGGAGGGCTGACGAGGCGATGACACCATAGGGGGGCGCGGCCCCCCCTCTGGCCGCGCCAGGCTGGTGTGTGGGGCCCCCAGGGCTCCCCTCTGGTGGCTCTCGGGTATTCTGGAAGCTTCGTGGGATTTTAAGATGCTGGGCGTTGATTTCGTCCAATTTCGAGAATATTTCCTTACTAGGATTTCTGAAACCAAAAACAGCAGAAAACATGAACTGGCACTTCGGCATCTCGTCAATAGGTTAGTTCCGGAAAACGCATAAAATCATCATAAAGTGTGAACAAAACATGTAGGTATTGTCATAAAACAAGCATGGAACATAAGAAATTATCGATACGTTGGAGACGTATCAGCATCCCCAAGCTTAGTTCCTGCTCGTCCCGAGTAGGTAAACGATAACAAAGATAATTTCTGAAGTGACATGCTATCATAATTTTGATCATACTATTGTAAGCACATGAAATGAATGCAGCGATCCAAAGCAATGTTAATGCAATGAGTAAACAATTGAATCATATAGCAAAGACTTTTCATGAATAGTACTTTCAAGACAAGCATCAATGAGTCTTGCATAAGAGTTAACTCATAAAGCAATAAATTCATAGTAGAGGCATTGAAGCAACACAAAGGAAGATTAAGTTTCAGCGGTTGCTTTCAACTTGTAACATGTATATCTCATGGATATTGTCAACATAAAGTAATATAACAAGTGCAATATGAAAGTATGTAAGAATCAATGCACAGTTCACACAAGTGTTTGCTTCTTGAGATGGAGAGAAATAGGTGAACTGACTCAACATAAAATTAAAAGAAGGGCCCTTCGCAGAGGGAAGCAACGATTGCTATATTTGTGCTAGAGCTTTGATTTTGAAAACATAAAGAGAGCATAAAAGTAAAGTTTTGAGAGGTGTTTGTTGTTGTCAACGAATGGTAGTGGGCACTCTAACCCCCTTGCCAGACAAACCTTCAAAGAGCGGCTCCCATGAAACATTTTTATTTTTGGGTGGCACTTCTTCCAACCTTTGCTTTCACAAACCATGGCTAACCGAATCCTCGGGTGCCTGCCAACAATCTCATACCATGAAGGAGTGCCTTTTTATTTTAGTTTTATTATGATGACAATCCTCCCCACCTTTGCTTTCTCAAGCCATGGCTAACCGAATCCTCGGGTGCCGTCCAACAATCACATACCATGGAGGAGTGTCTATTTTTGTAACATTATGAAGGTTAATTAATTTGGGACTGGGAATCCCATTGCCAGCTCTTTTTGCAAAATTATTGGATAAGCGGATGAAGCCACTAGTCCATTGGTGAAAGTTGCCCAACAAGATTGAAAGATAAACACCACATACTTCCTCATGAGCTATAAAACATTGACACAAATCAGAGGTGATAAATTTTGAATTGTTTAAAGGTAGCACTCAAGCAATTTACTTTGGAATGGCGGAGAAATACCATGTAGTAGGTAGGTATGGTGGAAATGGCATAGTGTTTGGCTCAAGGATTTTGGATGCATGAGAAGTATTCCCTCTCGATACAAGGCTTAGGCTAGCAAGGCTATTTGAAACAAACACAAGTATGAACCGGTACAGCAAAACTCACATAAAAGACATATTGTAAGCATTATAAGACTCTATACCGTCTTCCTTGTTGTTCGACCCTTACTAGAAAATATCTAGACCTTAGAGAGACCAATTATGCAAACCAAATTTTAGCAAGCTCTATGTATTTCTTCATTAATAGGTGCAAAGTATATGATGCAAGAGCTTAAACATGAGCACAACAATTGACAAGTATCAAACTATTCAAGACAATCTACCAATTACCACATGTAGCATTTCCCGTTTCCAACCATATAACAATTTAACGAAGAAGATTCAACCTTCGCCATGAATATTATGAGTAAAACCTAAGGACATATTTGTCCATATGCAACAGCGGAGCATGTCTCTCTCCCACACAATGAATGCTAGGATCCAACTTTATTCAACAAAAACAAAAACAAAAACAAACAGACGCTCCAAGCAAAGTACATAAGATGTGATGGAATAAAAATATAGTTTCACTAGAGGAACCTGATAATGTTGTCGATGAAGAAGGGGATGCCTTGGGCATCCCCAAGCTTAGATGCTTGAGTCTTCTTGAAATATGCAGGGGTGAACCACCGGGGCATCCCCAAACTTAGAGCTTTCACTCTCCTTGATCATATTGTATCATCCTCCTCTTTTGATCCTTGAAAACTTCCTCCACACCAAACTTAAAACAACTCATTAGAGGGTTAGTGCATAATCAAAATTCACATGTTCAGAGGTGACATAATCATTCTTAACACTTCTAGACATTGCACAAAGCTACTGAAAGTTAATGGAATAGAAAAATCCATCAAGCATAGCAAAACAGGCAATGCGAAATAAAAGGCAGAATCTGTCAAAAACAGAACAGTCTGTAAAGACGAATTTCTAAGAGGCACCAGACTTGCTCAAATGAAAATTCTCAAATTGAATGAAAGTTGCGTACATATCTGAGGATCACTCACGTAAATTGGCATAATTTTCTGAGTTACCTACAGAGAATTAGGCCCAGATTCGTGACAGCAAGAAATCTGTTTCTGCGCAGTAATCCAAATCTAGTATGAACCTTACTATCAAAGACTTTACTTGGCACAACAATGCAACAAAACTAAGATAAGGAGAGGTTGCTACAGTAGTAATAACTTCCAAGACTCAAATATAAAATAAAAGTGCAGCAGTAAAATCATGGGTTGTCTCCCATAAGCGCTTTTCTTTAACGCCTTTCAGTTAGGCGCAGAAAGTGTATATCAAGTATTATCAAGAGACAAAGCATCAACATCATAATTTGTTCTAATGATAGAATCAAAGGGTAACTTCATTCTCTTTCTAGGGAAGTGTTCCATACCTTTCTTGAGAGGAAATTGATATTTAATATTACCTTCCTTCATATCAATAGTAGCACCAACAGTTCGAAGAAAAGGTCTTCCCAATATAATGGGACAAGATGCATTGCATTCAATATCCAAGACAACAAAATCAACGGGGACAAGGTTATTGTTAACGGTAATGCGAACATTATCAACTCTCCCCAAAGGTTTCTTAGTGGAGTTATCAGCAAGATTAACATCCAAATAACAATTTTTCAATGGTGGCAAGTCAAGCATATTATAGATTTTTCTAGGCATAACGGAAATACTTGCACCAAGATCACATAAAGCATTACAATCAAAGTCATTGACCTTCATCTTAATGATGGACTCCCAACCATCCTCTAACTTCCTAGGAATAGAAGCTTCACGATTTAATTTCTCTTCTCTAGCTTTTATGAGAGCATTTGTAATATGTTTTCTAAAGGCCAAGTTTATAGCACTAGCATTAGGACTCTTTGCAAGTTTTTGTAAGAACTTTATAACTTCAGAGATGTGACAATCATCAAAGTATAAACCATTATAATCTAAAGCAATGGGATCATTATCCCCAATGTTGGAAAAAATTTCAGCAGTTTTATCACAGGGAGTTTCAGCAGTTTCAGGCAGTTTTTCACGCTTTGCATTGGAAGTGGAAACATTGCCAACACCAATTATTTTACCATTAATAGTAGGAGGTGCAGCAACATGTGGAGCATTAGGATTACTAGTGGTGTTAATAGTCCAAACTTTAGCTATATTATCTTCTTTAGCATTTTCTTCTTTTTCCCACCTAGCACGCAATTCGGCCATCAATCTTATATTCTCATTAATTCTAACTTGAATGGCGTTTGCTGTAGAAAATGACTTAATATCATTATTTTCATTAGGCATGACTTTCGATTTCAAAAGATCAACATCAGCAGCAAGACTATCGACTTTAGAAGCAAGTATATCAATTTTCCCAAGCTTTTCTTCAACAGATTTGTTAAAAGCAGTTTGTGTACTAATAAATTATTTAAGCATGGCTTCAAGTCCAGGGGGTGAATTCCTATTATTGTTGTAAGAATTACCATAGCTGTTGCCATTATTATAAGGATATGGCCTATAGTTGTTACTAGAATTGTTCCGATAAGCATTGTTGTTGAAATTATTATTTTTAATGAAGTTCACGTCAACATGTTCTTCTTGGGCAACCAATGAAGCTAACGGAACATTATTAGGATCAATATTCGTCCTACCATTCACAAGCATAGACATAATAGCATCAATCTTATCACTCAAGGAAGAGGTTTCTTCGACAGAATTTACCTTCTTACCTTGTGGAGCTCTTTCCGTGTGCCATTCAGAGTAATTAATCATCATATTATCAAGAAGCTTTGTTGCGTCGCCTAGAGTGATGGACATAAAAGTACCTCCAGCAGCTGAATCCAATAGGTTCTGTGAAGAAAAATTCAGTTCTGCATAAAAGGTTTGGATGATCATCCAAGTAGTCAGTCCATGGGTTGGGCAATTTTTAACCAAAGATTTCATTCTTTCCCAAGCTTGGGCAACATGCTCAGTATCCAATTGTTTAAAATTCATTATGCTACTTCTCAAAGATATAATTTTAGCAGGAGGATAATATCTACCAATAAAAGCATCCTTGCATTTAGTCCATGAATCAATACTATTCTTAGGCAGAGATAGCAACCAATCTTTAGCTCTTCCTCTTAATGAGAAAGGAAACAATTTTAATTTTATTATGTCACCATCTACATCCTTATAATTTTGCATTTCACATAATTCAACAAAATTATTGAGATGGGTAGCAGCATCATCAGAACTAACACCAGAAAATTGCTCTCGCATAACAAGATTTAGTAAAGCAGGTTTAATTTCAAAGAATTCTGCTGTAGTAGCAGGTGGAGCAATAGGTGTGCATAAGAAATCATTATTATTTGTGGTTGTGAAGTCACACAACTTAGTATTTTTAGGAGTACCCATTTTAGAAACAGTAAATAAAGCAAACTAGATAAAGTAAATGCAAGTAACTAATTTTTTGTGTGTTTTTAATATGGCAAACAAGATAGTAAATAAAGTAAAACTAGCAACTAATTTTTTTGTGTTTTGTTTTAATGCAGCAAACAAAGTACTAAATAAAATAAAGCAAGACAAAAACAAAGTAAAGAGATTGGAAGTGGAGACTCCCCTTGCAGCGTGTCTTGATCTCCCCGGCAACGGCGCCAGAAAACAGCTTGATGTCTACGCACACTCCTTTTCCTGTAGACAGTGTTGGGCCTCCAAGAGCAGAGGTTTGTAGAACAGCAGCAAATTTTCCATTAAGTGGATCACCCAAGGTTTATCGAACTCAGGGAGGAAGAGGTCAAAGATATCCCTCTCATGCAACCCTGCAACCACAAAGCAAGAAGTCTCTTGTGTCCCCAACACACCTAATACACTTGTTAGATGTATAGGTGCACTAGTTCGGCGAAGAGATAGTGAAATACATGTGGTATGAATGAATATGAGCAGTAGTAACGGCACCAGAAAATAGCTTGCTGCTACAACTGGCGTGTGGTTGATGGTGGTAATATTGCAGCAAGATGATGCAGAGAACAAGAAACAAGCGATGATTGCAGTATTTGGGAACAAGGCCTAGGGATTATACTTTCACTAGTGGACACTCTCAACATTGATCACATAACAGAATAAATAAATGCTATACTCTACACTCTCTTGTTGGATGATGAACACCACTAATTGTGTAGGGCTACAAGAACCGTCAATGCCGGAGTTAACAAGCTCCACAATATTCGATATTCATGTTTAAATAACCTTAGAGTGCATGATAGATCAACACAACTATACCAAGTACTAACATAGCATGCACACTGTCACCTTCATACTATGAAAGGAGGAATAGATCACATCAATACCATCATAGTAATAGTTAACTTCATAATCTACAAGAGATCATAATCATAAACTACGCCAAGTACTACATGATGCACACACTGTCACCATTACATCATGAAGGAGGAATAGAGTACTTTAATAACATCACTAGAGTAGCACATAGATGAATAGTGATACAAAACTCATATGAATCTCAATCATGTAAAGCAGCTCATGAGATCATTGTATTGAAGTACATAGGAGAGAGATTAACCACATAGCTACCGGTACAGCCCTTAGCCTCGATGGAGAACTACTCCCTCCTCATGGGAGAGAGCAGCGGTGATGAAGATGGCGGTGGTGTCGATGGAGATGCCTTCCGGGGGCACTTCCCCGTCCCGGTGGCGTGCCGGAACAGAGACTCCTGTCCCCCAGATCTTGGCTTCGCGATGGCGGCGGCTCTGGAAGGTTTCTCGTACCGTGGCTTTTTCGTATCGAAGATTTAGGTCAGGGACCTTTAAATAGGCGAAGAGGCGGAGTTAGAGGGCTGACAAGGCGGTGACACCATAGGGGGGCACAGCCCCCCCTCTGGCCGCGCCAGGCTGGTGTGTGGGGCCCCCAGGGCTCCCCTCTGGTAGCTCTCGGGTGTTCTGGAAGCTTCGTGGGATTTTAAGATGCTGGGCATTGATTTCATCCAATTCCGAGAATATTTCCTTACTAGGATTTCTGAAACCAAAAATAGCAGAAAACAGGAACTGGCACTTCGGCATCTCGGCAATAGGTTAGTTCCGGAAAACGCATAAAATCATCATAAAGTGTGAACAAAACATGTAGGTATTGTCATAAAACAAGCATGGAACATAAGAAATTATCGATACGTTGGAGACGTATCAGTATGCTATGTTAGTACTCGGTCTAAATTGCAACGGTCTATTATGCACTCTAGAGGTTACTTTAATATGAACTCCGGATGTTGTGGAGCTTGTTTACTCCGGCTTGAGGTGTGCTTTTATAGTCCTACACAATGAATGGTGTTTGTTATCCAACAAGAGAGTGTAGAAAGTAGCATTTATTTATTCAGTTATGTGATCAATGTTGAGAGTGTCCACTAGTGAAAGTATGATCCCTAGGCCTTGTTTCTAAGCATTGAAACACCGTTTATTTACTGTTCTAATGCATGTTTACTTGCTGCCATCTTTATTTCAGATTGTTATTACCACTCATATTCATCCATATTACTTGTATTTCACTATCTCTTCGCCGAACTAGTGCACCTCTACATCTGACAAGTGTATTAGGTGTGTTGGGGACACAAGAGACTTCTTGTATCGTAATTGCAGGGTTGCTTGAGAGGGATATCTTTGACCTCTACCCCCCTGAGTTCGATAAACCTTGGGTGATTCACTTAAGGGAAACTTGCTGCTGTTCTACAAACCTCTGCTCTTGGAGGCCCAACACTGTCTACAGGAATAGAAGCGTGCGTAGACATCAAGCTATTTTCTGGCGCCGTTGCCGAGGAGGTAAGGTAAAAGGTATTCACATCCTCCGACTACTAAGCTATTTCCTAGCACTGTTGCCGGTGTGTGAGTGCTCGAAGTTATTTCCTTTAGATCCTGCAATTATATCTTTTTGTTTCTTGTTTTTATTTTCACTAGTTAGGCTTAATGGAAAACAACAAAAAAATTAGAGATCTTTATGAACTTTATATTGAATTAGGACATGATGTGTTTGAAGAGAGAATTAAAAAACCCATGGAACTTTGTTTGCAAAATAGTTGTAGCAATGTTATTAGCATGAACTCTTTGAACACTATTATTGCTAATGCTATGGAAGAATTTAAGCTTGGGGAAGCTGGTTGTGATATTTTTAGTCCCCCAAGTTTTGAGGAGAAAATTTACTTTGATGATACTTTGCCTCCCATTTATGATGATTATAATGATAGTGGTATTTTGGTGCCACCTACTATGGAGGATAAAGTTTATTATGATTACAATATGCCTCCTACATTTGATGATTATGGTGATGAGAATAATAATGATAGCTACTTTGTTGAATTTGCTCCCACTATTACTAATAAAATTGATTATGCTTATGTGGAGAGTAATGATACTTTTATGCATGTGAATAAGAATGCTTTATGTGATAGTTATATTGTTGAGTTTGTTCATGATGCTACTGAAAGTTATTATGAGAGAGGGAAACATGGTTATATGCATCTTAATAATATTAAGTTTCCGCTCTTTATGTTGAGAATCTTGAATTTACTCGTGTTTTATCTTCCTATGCTTGTCACTTTGCTCCTCATGAATTCATTTGTGTACAAAATTCCTTTTCATAGGAAGTGGGTTAGGCTTAAATTTGTTTCATACTTGCTTTTTGATGCTCTCTTTTTGCTTCAACTCTAATCCTTATGTGAGCATCATTAAAATTACTGAGCCCATCTTAATGGCTATAAAGAAAACACTTCTTGGGAGATAACCCATGTTTTTATTTTGCTACTGTTTTGTTGTGTCTTGGAAGTTGTTACTATTGTAGCAACCTCTCCTTATCTATATTTTATTGCATTGTTGTTCCAAGTAAAGTCTTTGATAGTAAGGTTGATACTAGATTTGGATTACTGCGCAGAAACAGATTTCTTGCTGTCACGAATTTGAGTAGGCCTCTCTGTAGGTAACTCAAAAAAATCTGCCAATTTACGTGAGTGATCCTCAGATATGTATGCAACTTTAATTAAATTTGAGCATTTTCATCTGAGCAAGTTAAGTGCCTCTAAAAAAATCGTCTTTACGGACTGTTCTGTTTTGGCAGATTCTGCCTTTTATTTCGCATTGCCTATTTTGCTATGTTTGATGGATTTCTTTGTTCCATTAACTTTCAGTAGCTTTGAGCAATGTCCAGAAGTGTTAAAAATGATTATGTCACCTCTGAACATGTGAATTTTTTATTATGCACTAACCCTCTAATGAGTTTGTTTTGAGTTTGGTGTGGAGGAAGTTTTCAAGGATCAAGAGAGGAGGATGATACAATATGATCAAGAAGAGTGAAAAGTCTAAGCTTGGGGATGCCCCTGTGGTTCATCCCTGCATATTTAAAGAAGACTCAAGCATGTAATCTTGGGGATTCCCAAGGCATCCCCTTCTTCATCGACAACTTATCAGGTCACCTCTAGTGAAACTATATTTTTATTCCGTCACATCTTATGTGCTTTACTTGGAGCGTCTGTATGTTTTTATTTTTGTTTTTGTTTGAATAAAATCGGATCCTAGCATTCTTTGTGTGGGAGAGAGACACGCTCCGCTGTTGCATATGAACACTGGTGTTCTTAGCTTTACTTTTAATGTTCATGGCGAAGGTTGAAAACAGCTTCGTTCATTGCTATTTGGTTGGAAACAGAAAATGCTCCATGTGGTAATTGGTATATTGTCTTGAATAATTTAATACTTGGCAATTGTTTTGCTCAAATAGATTATGTTTAAGCTCTTGCATCATGTACTTTGCACCTATTAATGAAGAACTACCATAGAGCTTGTTGAAATTTGGTTTACATGATTGGTCTCTCTAAAGTCTAGATATTTTCTGGTGAAGTGTTTGAACAACAAGGAAGACGGTGTAGAGTCTTATAATGCTTGCAATATGTTCTTATGTAAGTTTTGCTGTACCGGTTCATACTTGTGTTTGCTTCAAACAACCTTGCTAGCCAAAGCCTTGTACTGAGAGGGAATTCTTCTCGTGCATCCAAATCCTTGAGCCAAAAACTATGCCATTTGTGTCCACCATACCTACCTACTATGTGGTATTTCTCTGCCATTCCAAAGTAAATTGCTTGAGTGCTACCTTTAAAATTTCATTCTTTGTCTTTGCAATATATAACTCATGGGAAAATAGCCTTAAAAACTATTGTGGTAAAGAATATGTAGCTTATGTATCTTATTTCTTATAAGTTGCTTGTTGAGCGGTAACCATGTTTCTGGGGACGCCATCAACATTGCATTACATATGTTTCAACCAAGTGTCACAAAGGGGTACCTCTATGCCACTTGGTTGAAACATATGTAATGCAATGATAATCCATGGAAATCCAAGCTAATTAGGACAAGGTGCGAGCACTATTGGTATTCGATGCATGAGGCTTGCAACTTATAGGATGTCTTATGCATAACACATATGAATTATTACTACCGTTGACAAAATTGTTTCTAAGTTTTCAAAATAAAAGCTCCAGCACAAATCCCTCTGCGAAGGGACTTTCTTTTACTTTATGTTGAGTCAGTTTACCTACTTCTTTCTATCTTAGAAGCAAACACTTGTGTCAATTGTGTGCATTGATTCCTACATACTTGCTTATTTGCATTCATCATATTACTTTGTGTTGACAATTATCCATGAGATAAACATGTTGAAGTTGAAAGCAACCTCTGAAACTTATATCTTCCTTTGTGTTGCTTCAAAGCTTTCTACTAAGAATCTATTGCTTTATGAGTTAACTCCTATGCAAGTCTTATTGATGCTTGTCTTGAAAGTACTATTCATGAAAAGTCTTTGCTATATGATTCAGTTGTTTATTCATTGTCTTTACCATTGCTTCGAATCACTTCATTCATCTCATATGTTTTACAATATTATTGATCAAGATTATGATAGCATGTCACTTTAAAAATTATCTTTGTTATCGTTCACCTACTCGAGGGTGAGTAGGAACTAAGCTTGGGGATGCTTGATACGTCTCAAATGTATCTATAATTTCTTATGTTCCATGCTACTTTTATGATGATACTCACCTGTTTTATACACACTTTCTGTCATTATTATGCATTTTCCGGAACTAACCTATTAAAAAGATGCCACAGTGCCAGTTCCTGTTTTCTGTTGTTTTTGGTTCCAGAAAGGCTGTTCGGGCAATATTCTCGGAATTCGACGAAACAAAGACCAAATAGCTTATTTCTCCGGGAAGGTTCTAGGAGTCCGAAGGAGAGACGAAGACAGGCCAGGGGGCCCCACACCACACCTGGGCGCGGGCCCAAGCCTGGTGATGACCCACAAGTATAGGGGATCGCAGCAGTCTTCGCGGGAAGTAAATCCCAATTTATTGATTCGACACAAGGGGAGACAAAGAATACTTGAAAGCCTTAACAGCGGAGTTGTCAATTCAGCTGCACCTTGAAACAGACTTGCTCGCAAGAGTTTATCAGTAGTAACAGTTTTATAGTGGTAGCAGTAGTGAAATAACAACAGCAGAGTAACAGAGACAGCAGTAGTAATTATAGTAAACAACAGGATTAAAATACTGTAGGCACGGGGACGGATAACGGGCGTTGCATGAATGAGAGAAACTCATGTAACAATCATAGCAGGGCATTTGCAGATAATAATAAAACGGTATCCAAGTACAAAGCAATCAATAGGCATGTGTTCCATATATAGTCGTACGTGCTTGCAATGAGAAACTTGCACAACATCTTTTGTCCTACCAGCCGGTGGCAGCCGGGCCTCAAGGGAATCTACTGGATATTAAGGTACTCCTTTTAATAGAGTACCGGAGCAAAGCATTAACACTCCGTGAACACATGTGATCCTCACATCACCACCATCCCCTCCGGTTGTCCCGATTTCTGTCACTTCGGGGCCATTGGTTCCGGACAGCGACATGTGTATACAACTTGCAGGTAAGATCATAAAACAATGAATATCATGATGAAACAATAACATGTTCAGATCTGAGATCATGGCACTCGGGCCCTAGTGACAAGCATTAAGCATAAAATGTTGCAACAATATCATCAAAGTACCAATTACGGACACTAGGCACTATGCCCTAACAATCTTATGCTATTACATGACCAATCTCATCCAATCCCTACCATCCCCTTCGGCCTACAGCGGGGGAATTACTCACACATGGATGGGGGAAACATGGCTGGTTGATGGGGAGGCATCGGTGGTGATGATGGCGATGATCTCCTCCAATTCCCCGTCCCGGCGGAGTGCCAGAACGGAGACTTCTGGCTCCCGAGACGGAGTTTTGCGATGTGGCGGCGTTCTGGAGGGTTTCTGGCGACTTCGACTTCTTGGTCACGATTTTTAGATCGAAACACCTTAAGTAGTCCAGAGGAGGGCGTCGGAGGCCAGCCGAGGGGGCCAGACGCTAGGGCGGAGCGCCCCCCTCCTGGGCTGCGCCGGCCTAGTGTCTGGGGCCCTCGGGCCTCCACCTGGCTTGCCCTTCTGGCTCCGTGAGTCTTCTGGAAAAATAGGACCTTTCGCATAAATTCCCAGGATTTTCCTGAAAGTTGGATTTCTGCACAAAAACGAGACACCAGAACAGTTCTGCTGAAAACAGCGTTAGTCCGTGTTAGTTGCATCCAAAATACACAAATTAGAGGCAAAACAATAGCAAAAGTGTTCGGGAAAGTAGATACGTTTTGGACGTATCAACTCCCCCCAAGCTTAGCTTATTGCTTGTCCTCAAGCAATTCAGTTAACAACTGATGCGATAAAAGAACTTTCACGAACACATTTGTTCATATGATGTATACATTCTCATGCTATGGCTAACACTTAGGCAGTTCATAATAAGATACATGCAAATAAGATCATCTAGTAGCTATGTCAATCATGGAGAGGTACCAACAATTAATAATAAGCATCATAAATCATGTCTATAAGCAGGATTGCAATGTTCATAAAAGAGTATGATAAAGTGGTATCTCGCTTGCCCATATTTGATCAGCAAAACATAAATGCTCAGGCATCTCTGAAGTTCATAGAAAGACTAGAAGTAGTGATTGTCAAAGATAAAAGCATCAAAGTTATACCACAATCAATCATATTTTGAGACAAGCATATTGTACTAAGAATGACAGTTGTGCTCTCAAGATAGTGCTCAAAGAAAGAATGGAGACACAACATAAAAGTAAAAGATTGACCCTTCGCAGAGGGAAGCAGGGATTAACATGCGCTAGAGCTTTTCATTTTTAAAACAGGAGTAAAATTATTTTGAGAGGTGTTTGTTGTTGTCAACGAATGGTAATGGGTACACCAACTACCTCGCCAACCGGACTTCCAAGAGCGGCTCCCATGAATTATTTCTGTGTTTATGTGGCACTCCTTCCAACCTTTCTTTCACAACCCATGGCTAACCGAATCCTCGGGTGCCTGCCAACAATCTCATACCCTGAAGGAGTGCCTTTTTATTTTAGTTTTATTATGATGACACTCCCCCCAACCTTTTCTTACACAAGCCATGGCTAACCGAATCTTTCGGGTGCCATCCAACAATCACATACCATGGAGGAGTGTCTATTTAGGTTAATTAATTTGGGACTGGGAATCCCATTGCCAGCTCTTTTTGCAAAATTATTGGATAAGCGGATGTGCCACTAGTCCATAATGAAAGTCCGTCAAGAGTAAATGACAAGGTTGAAAGTTAAACACCACATACTTCCTCATGAGCTATGAAACATTAACACAAATTGAGAAGCATATTGAAGGTTTTTAAAGGTAGCGCACGAGAATTTACTTGGAATGGTTTGAAATGCCATGCATAGGTATTTATGGTGGACACTTTGGAACAACTTGGTTTTCAGGTGTTTGGAAGCACGAGCAGCGTTCCCGCTCAGCACAAGTGAAGGCTAGCAATAGACTGGGGAGCGACAAATCAAGAGAGCAGTCACTGTCATAATCATGCTTGGGGCAAAATAAATTAACGGGGGCATAAAAGTGATGCAAGAACTCTGAAGCAATGTAAATCATAGAGGCTTAATTGACTTTTGTTCAGTCATATGCATGCGTGAGCATGTGCCAAGTCGATACGAATGAATTATTCAGAGGAGGATACCACAATGCCATACCTACTTATGAATAAAACAATGCAAGCAAACATCCATGACATGCTACTCATATTAATAAATTGGAGCTAAACATGAGAGATCATGAACTACTAGACTTTCTCAAATGACATATACCTCACATGAACCAACTAAGCATGCTCACATGGATGAGTATATGTACAAAAATGAAAACAAATAGAGTTCATACCAGCCTCTCACCACAATCCAATTGTCGTAGATCGTCATTATTGCCTTTCACTTGTGTAGCTTGGATAATATGAAATGAAAACCACGCTCTAGCCACCAAAGACCATTGAACTCAAGATGAACTTTACAAACCAAAGAAGAACAACAAATATTTTTGGAGTTTTCGAATTGGAAACAAGAACAAAAGGAAACAAGCAAACAAAGCAAAATCTTTTTGGATTTTCTTATAGCAAACCAACGATAGCAAATAAAGCAAAGTAAATGCAAGAAACCAAAACAAACAAATGATAAAGAGAAACAACAGAAATATTTTTGGTCTTTTTGGGTTTTAGGAAAGAAACAAAGCAAAAACAAGAAATGGCAAACTAGAAGAGTCACATAAACACAAAGCAGCAGAAATTCGTCAAACTTGACAGCAGTACAGTACTCGATTTTTAAGAAATTCTTCCACTGCTCAAATAGAAAAGTGTTCAACTAATGAAAGTTAGATAACAACCTGGGGAACATGCACAAAAATAGGCTTCACAAAATACCGTTCTGGCTATTTTTGAGAATTTTTTCGGTAACAGTCCAGAATCTGTTTTCAGGCAGCACTTCCCCAAATATCATCTCCCTCTCATTAGAAAACCACCCAAACAAACTAAACAAGTATATACAAGTATCCAGCAACCATAATATGCAAAGAATGAGTGATGCCGGTATACCTCCCACCAAGCTTAGGCTTTTGGCCTAAGTGGAGTTCAACCCCAGCGAGGGTCGCTGTTCCTTGCCGGTGGATCGTGCATGGCGTAGTCATAGTAAGGTCCCAGTGCAGAAGAAAAGCGCGGAGGTTCCACATGTCCAAAATGTTGATGCGAAGAACTTGCTGCATCGGATGACGAGTCGAGGTGTTCCTCGGCCTCCTCCATATTGTCTCTTGCATGATGGCCTCCTCCCTCTATGTGTGCATTCAGTGCACTTTCTGTGACTGACCAATCCTCCCACCATCCTCTGAGAAACTCCTTCCATGACAAATCATCTCGAAGAGGCTTAGGAGCTCTCGCGGCGATCCCCTTATCTTCTTGCATGATCCCCATTGCGGTACTCTAATTGCTGTACAAAAATCATTGAATGGCAAGTTGACAGTTTTATTATAAATCTTATACTGAACCATGGGGTTAGATTGCGACCAATTGAACTTAAAATCCTGCACAACAGACATAGTCAATTTTGCATATTGGCATGGTTCTCCATCAACAAAATCATTCAACCCTGCACGAGAAATTAGATTCTGAACATCTTCCAATATTCCTGCACTTCTCATGAAATCTGTGCACGGGTAGTAAGAGGGGTATACTCCCTCTTCGCGGTTCACTCTCATGACTTGTTGCACCTCCAATTCTTGTTGGTTTAGTTGATATCTATTCCACTCCATTTTCTGAAATTTTCAACAAACAGTATAAAATTTGATTTGGTGACATATAATTGAGGGGAACTACTATAGGAACTTGCTAGAGTACTAATCATGCATCAAAACTAGTTTATACAACTTAGAACAAGCATGCAAGCTCACTAAACATGTCACCTACAGCAGCAAAATATTCAAGATATAATCAACCAAACAAAATTCTACTTGGATAATTGGAGGAGTCACATACCAGAGAGCAAATGTGCCAAATTTCAGACAGAAATCTGGGCTGAGCAAAGAGATCGAAAAATCCTGAGCTCTTGAGCAAAAACGCGAGTGAGAGAAAGCTGGTGTCGAGTTTTTCGGGAGAGAGAAGAGTCTGGGAGGAAGAGATGCTAAAGTGGGGCAAAGGGGGACCCACACACCAGGGTGGCGCCCCCCTTGCTGGCTGCGCCGGCCTGTGGGGTGCCACCCTGGGGTGCCCCACTGGTCATCCCCAGGTGCTCCCAGGTGCATTTTCGAAAAATAGGACCAACGGTATAATTTTTGTGAATTTTTTAAAACTTTGAAAAATGCACATTTCTGGGTATTAAGTTTATTATTACTGGACAGGAAAAATTTTGAAATCTCTAATTCACTAAGGAACTTTGTAAAACAAAAGTGCTACAGCAAGTAAAACAAGTGGAGGAAGAAAGAAATGTTGTTTACCTCCTCTATGCATATAAAAAGTATTTGTTAACAAGGTTGATCAAGTCTTGCCACCAAATAAATTTTACATAGCATATGGAGAAATAAACCTCAAATTAATCATGTTACCTTGAATTGTATTGATATGGATCCAATCATAAGACTTTGATATCCTTCTTTAGGCTCATATATAGGACAATCGATAGTTCCAACTTTGATAGTTCTCACATTAGAAATAGTATTAACTCCACATACTTTATCAATCCTCTTGGGGAAATAGACGGTATGCTCCTTATCATCAACATTGAAAGTAACCTTTCCTTTATTGCAATCAATAACAGCCCCTGCGGTGTTAAGAAAAGGTCCCCCAAGAATAATAGACATATTATCATCTTCAGGCATTTCCAACACAACAAAATTAGTTAATATCAAGCAGTTATTAGTAACTTGAACAGGAACATCCTCACATATACCAACAGGAATAGCAGTAGATTTATCAGCCATTTGCAAAGATATATCAGTAGGTATCAACTTATCTAAGTAAAGCCTCTTATAAAGAGAAAAAGGCATAACACTAACACCGGCTCCCAAGTCACATAGAGCAGTTTTAACATAATTATTCTTAATAGAACAAGGAATAGTAGGTATACCTGGGTCGCCCAACTTCTTTGGAACTTTGCCATTGAAAGAGTAATTAGCAAGCATAGTGGAAATTTCCTCATTGGGGATTTTCCTTTTGTTAGTAACGATATCTTTCATATACTTTGAATAAGGAGGCAATTTAATAGCATCAGTCAAAGGGATTTGCAAGAATAAAGGTTTCATCCAATCGCAAAATTTATTATAGTGTTCTTCTTCCTTTGATTTTAGTTTCTTAGCAGGAAAAGGCATTTGCTTTTGCACCCAAGGTTCCCTTTCATTACCATGTTTCTTAGCAATAAAATCTTCTTTAGTGTACTTTTTATTTTTAGCTTGCTTTTCAGGTTCATCTTCAACTTCTTCTTTATCAGAAGCATCATTCTTATCATTATCATTATCATTATTATGTTCATTACCACTTTCAGTTTCAGCATCAGATATAGAAATACTATTAGGATCATTAACAGGTTCAGAGGATTCTACAACCTTTTTATGTTTCTTCTTCTTTTTCTTAGAAGGAGTACTAGGTTCAATTCGTTGAGAATCTTGTTCAATTCTTTTGGGATGCCCTTCAGGATATAGAGGATCCTGGGTAGAGACACCACCTCTAGTTGTTACTTCATAAGCATGTTTCTCTTTAGAATTATTTTTTAACAAGTCACTTTGCACTTTAGTGAGTTGATCAATTTGAGTTTGAACCATTTGAAAATATTTAACAAGCATCTTAACATCATTGGAGGTTCTCTCCACAATATCATGCAAATTGCTAATAGCTTGAGAATTTTCCATTAGATGATTCTCTACTCTCATATTAAAATTTTCTTGCTTAACAATATAATTATCAAACTCATCTAAGCATTGAGCAGGAGGTTTCAAATACGGAATATCTTCCCTAGTAAAGCGTTGAAGGGAGTTTACCTCGATCATGGATGAAGGGGGAATTATCTCACATATATCTTCTATGGGAGGTAGATTCTTCACATCTTCGGATTTAATACCTTTCTCCTTGAGAGACTTCTTAGCTTCCCTCATATCTTCATCATTCAATTCAATTAAACCCCTCTTCTTCAATATTGGCGTTGGAGTTGGTTCAGGTGTAGTCCAATCATCATGATTCCGGCCTATTTTAGCCAATAATTCTTCAGCTTCGTCTGGAGTTCTTTTCCTGAAAACACAACCAGCACAACTATCCAAATATGCCCTAGACTCAATGGTTAGTCCACTATAAAATATATCAAGTAGATCATTCTTTTCTAAATCATGTCCAGTTCGAGCTCTGATAAGAGAACAAAATCTTGCCCAAGCCTCAGGCAATTTCTCTTCATCTCCCTGGTCAAATCTATAAATTTTCTGTAAAGCAATATGTTGAGCACTAGCAGGAAAGTACTTTCGAAAGAAAACATCACGCAGATCAGTTGGACTTTTAATAGAACCAGGAGGCAAATTATTATACCAAGTTTTAGCATCATCCTTTAATGAGAAAGGAAAAAATTTAGCGACAAAGTAGGTACGCATCTTGACATCATCAGAAAACAAGCTACTCATAGAAGAAAGTTCAATCATGTGTTCTACAACACTTTCTTTTTCAGTACCACAAAAGGGTGTTTTCTCTACAATAGCTATATGAGATAGATCAAGAGAAAAATCATAATCTTTATCCTTAATGCATATAGGAGATGTGGCAAATTTAGGATCAGGATATAACTTATGTCTAACAGTATATTGTGTGAGAAACTTTTTAATTTTTCTTGCATCAGCAGTAGCATTGCATCTATTAATAAAATCATCATTAAGCTCCACATAATCCTCATCAGGATCATCACTAGAATAATCAAGTTCAGGTGAATTAACAGGTGTAGTAACATTAGGAGTTTCATTATTTTCAATTTGTCTAGACCTAGCAATTGTAGCATCTAGAAAGGATCCCAATGAACCACTATCATCAAGCACATCATAAACATTATCAATATTATGAGAGTTCTCATATTCAGCAGAAGTACCAGCAAGTGAAGCTTGCGGCGGTGAAACAAGTTGACTTATCACAGATGGTGAATCAAGTGTAGCAGAGGTACTCAGAGTTGTACCTTTTCTTGTAGTGGATGGTAATATGGCGACTTTAGGATCGCGAGTTTTACCCATGATGGAGAATTTGCAGCGAACAATATCGATCCAAGTGAACTTCCAAATAAAGCTATGCTCCCCGGCAACGGCGCCAGAAAACAGTCTTGATGACCCACAAGTATAGGGGATCGCAGCAGTCTTCGCGGGAAGTAAATCCCAATTTATTGATTCGACACAAGGGGAGACAAAGAATACTTGAAAGCCTTAACAGCGGAGTTGTCAATTCAGCTGCACCTGGAAACAGACTTGCTCGCAAGAGTTTATCAGTAGTAACAGTTTTATAGCAGTAGCAGTAGTGAAATAACAGCAGCAGAGTAACAGAGACAGCAGTAGTAATTATAGTAAACAACAGGATTAAAATACTGTAGGCACGGGGACGGATAACGGGCGTTGCATGGATGAGAGAAACTCATGTAACAATCATAGCAGGACATTTGCAGATAATAATAAAACGGTATCCAAGTACAAAGCAATCAATAGGCATGTGTTCCATATATAGTCGTATGTGCTCGCAATGAGAAACTTGCACAACATCTTTTGTCCTACCAGCCGGTGGCAGCCGGGCCTCAAGGGAATCTACTGGATATTAAGGTACTCCTTTTAATAGAGTACCGGAGCAAAGCATTAACACTCCGTGAACACATGTGATCCTCATATCACCACCGTCCCCTCCGGTTGTCCCGATTTCTGTCACTTCGGGGCCATTGGTTCCGGACAGCGACATGTGTATACAACTTGCAGGTAAGATCATAAAACAATGAATATCATGATGAAACAATAACATGTTCAGATCTGAGATCATGGCACTCGGGCCCTAGTGACAAGCATTAAGCATAACAAGTTGCAACAATATCATCAAAGTACCAATTACGGACACTAGGCACTATGCCCTAATAATCTTATGCTATTACATGACCAATCTCATCCAATCCCTACCATCCCCTTCGGCCTACAGCGGGGGAATTACTCACACATGGATGGGGGAAACATGGCTAGTTGATGGGGAGGCATCGGTGGTGATGATGGCGATGATCTCCTCCAATTCCCCGTCCCGGTGGAGTGCCAGAACGAAGACTTCTGGCTCCCGAGACGGAGTTTCGCGATGTGGCGGCGTTCTGGAGGGTTTCTGGTGACTTTGACTTCTTGGTCGCGATTTTTAGATCGAAACACCTTAAGTAGTCCAGAGGAGGGCGTCGGAGGCCAGCCGAGGGGGCCAGACGCTAGGGTGGCGCGCCCCCCTCCTGGGCCGCGCCGGCCTAGTGTCTGGGGCCCTCGGGCCTCCACCTGGCTTGCCCTTCTGGCTCCGTGAGTCTTCTGGAAAAATAGGACCTTTCGCATAAATTCCGAGAATTTTCCTGAAAGTTGGATTTCTGCACAAAAACGAGACACCAGAACAGTTCTGCTAAAAACAGCGTTAGTCCGTGTTAGTTGCATCCAAAATACACAAATTAGAGGCAAAACAATAGCAAAAGTGTTCGGGAAAGTAGATACGTTTTGGACGTATCACCTGGTCGCGCCACCAGGTGGGGAGGGCGCCCTGGAGCCCTTCCGACTCCGCCTCTTCGCCTATTTAACCCCTCGTGACCTAAAAACTCGACACCAATTGACGAAACCCCAGAAAGACTCCAGGGGCGCCGCCGCCATCGCGAAACTCCCTTTCGGGGGACAAAAGTCTCTGTTCCGGCACGCCGCCGGGACGGGGAATTTCCCCCGGAGTCATCCATCGACTCCACCGCCATCTTCATCGCCGTTGCTGTCTCCTATGATGAGGAGGGAGTAGTTCTCCCCCGAGGCTGAGGGCTCTACCGGTTGCTATGTGGTTCATCTCTCTCTCCCATGGTGTGATCTTTATGTGATCATGAGCTTTGTATTACTATTAATCTATGTGCTACTCTAGTGATGTTATTAAAGCAGTCTATTCCTCCTCCATGATGTAATGTTGACAGTGTGTGCATCATGTAGTACTTGGCGTAGGTTATGATTGTAATCTCTTGTAGATTATGAAGTTAACTATTACTATGATAGTATAGATGCGATCTATTCCCCCTTTCATAGCTATTGTTGACAGTGTGTATGCTATGTTAGTACTCGGTCTAAATTGCAACGGTCTATTATGCACTCTAGAGGTTACTTTAATATGAACTCCGGATGTTGTGGAGCTTGCTTACTCCGGCTTGAGGTGTGCTTTTATAGCCCTACACAATGAATGGTGTTTGTTATCCAACAAGAGAGTGTAGAAAGTAGCATTTATTTATTCAGTTATGTGATCAATGTTGAGAGTGTCCACTAGTGAAAGTATGATCCCTAGGCCTTGTTTCTAAGCATTAAAACACCGTTTATTTACTGTTCTACTGCATGTTTACTTGCTGCCATCTTTATTTCAGATTGTTATTACCACTCATATTCATCCATATTACTTGTATTTCACTATCTCTTCGCCGAACTAGTGCACCTATACATCTGACAAGTGTATTAGGTGTGTTGGGGACACAAGAGACTTATTGTATCGTAATTGCAGGGTTGCTTGAGAGGGATATCTTTGACCTCTACCTCCCTGAGTTCGATAAACCTTGGGTGATTCACTTAAGGGAAACTTGCTGTTGTTCTACAAACCTCTGCTCTTGGAGGCCCAACATTGTCTACAGGAATAGAAGCATCCGGACTGATGTGTGAGTAGTTCATCCTTGGACTTTGGGTCCATAGCAGTAGCTAGATGGTTGTCTTCTCCTATTGTGCTATCATGTTAGATCTTGTGAGCTGCCTATCATGATCAAGATCGTCTATTTGTAATGCTACATGTTGTGTTTGTTGGGATCCGATGAATATAGAATACTATGTCAAGTTGATTATCAATCTATCATATATGTGTTGTTTATGATCTTGCATGCTCTCCGTTGCTAGTAGAGGCTCTGGCCAAGTTGATACTTGTGACTCCAAGAGGGAGTATTTATGCTCGATAATGGGTTCATGCCTCTGTACACATCACACCTTCCTCTTGGGGTTCCCAACGGACGTGTGCTTCACGCGTTATCAACCCTGCCCGGGACGGGGAATTGCCCCCGGAGCCATCTCCATCGACTCCATCGCCATCTTCATCGCCGTTGCTGTCTCCCATGATGAGGAGGGAGTAGTTCTCCCCCGAGGCTGAGGGCTCTACCGGTAGCTATGTGGCTCATCTCTCTCTCCCATGGTGTGATCTTTATGTGATCCTGAGCTTTGTAATCTAGTTGAATATGTAGATGTTGCTCTTGTATATTATGCACTCCAGAGGTTACTTTAATATGAACTCCGGAGTCACTCTCCACGGTGTGATGGTGACAGTGTGCGCATCGTGTGTGATTCCTTTATGACGTTGTGGAGCTTGTTTACTCCGGCTTGAGGTGTGCTTTTGCAGACCTACACAATGAATGGTGTTTGTTATCCAACAAGAGAGTGTTTGAGAGTACCATTTATTTATTCAATTATGTGATCATTGTTGAGAGTGTCCACTAGTGAAAGTATGATCCTAGGCCTTGTTTCTAAGCATTGAAACACCGTTTCCAACAAGTTCTACTACATGTTCGCTTGCTGCCATTTTTATTTCAGATTGCAATTACTACTTATAATCATCCATATTACTTGTATTTCACTATCTCTTCGCCGAACTAGTGCACCTATACATCTGAAAAGTGTATTAGGTGTGTTGGGGACACAAGAGACTTCTTGTATCTTAATTGCAGGGTTGCTTGAGAGGGATATCTTTGACCTCTACCTCCTTGAGTTCGATAAACCTTGGGTGATTCACATAAGGGAAACTTGCTGCTGTTCTACAAACCTCTGCTCTTGGAGGCCCAACACTGTCTACAGGAATAGAAGCGTGCGTAGACATCAAGCTATTTTCTGGCGCCGTTGCCGGGGAGGTAAGGTAAAAGGTATTCACATCCTCCGACTACTAAGATATTTCCTAGCACTGTTGCCGGTGTGTGAGTGCTCGAAGCTATTTCCTTTAGATTCTGCAATTATATCTTTTTGTTTCTTGTTTTTATTTCACTAGTTCGGCTTAATGGAAAACAACAACAAAATTAGAGATCTTTATGAAATTTATATTGAATTAGGACATGATGCTTTTGAAGAGAAAATTAAAAAACCTATGGAAGTTTGTCTGCATAATAGTGGTAGTAATGTTATTGGTATAAATTCTTTGGACACCATTATTTTTAATGCTATGGAAAAACCCAAGCTTTGGGAAGCTAGTTTATATAAAAATAATCTTTTTTGCTCCTCAGCTTTAGATGAAGTATTTTGCCTTGATAATGCTTTGTCTCCAATATGTGGTAATTTGAATGATGCTTGTGATATTTTCATTCCATCTAATATTGAGGATATAATTCATTATGATTATTCTATGCCTCCAATTTATGATGATTATAATGATGGATGTGATAGTTTTACTCCCACTATTACTAATAAAATTGATTATGTTTGTGTGGAGAGTAATGATACTTTTATGCATGTGGATGATGATAAGAATGCTTTATACGATAGCTATATTGTTGAGTTTATCAATGATACCACTGAAAATTATTATGAGAGAGGAAGACATGGTTTTATATATCTCAATAATATTAAGTCACCTCTCTTTTTGTTGAAAATTTTGAAGTTGCACTTGCTTTGTCTTTCTATGATAGTAGCTTCATGCTTCAATAATTTGTTTTCTTACAAGATTCGTTTGCATAGAAAGTGGGTTAGACTTAAATGTGTTTGGTATTTGCTTTTTGATGCTCTCTTATATTCAACTCTCATCTTTATAAGAGCATCATGAAAATTATCATGCCTAGCTAAAAGGATTTAAAGAAAGCGCTCTTGGGAGACAACCCATTATTTTATTTCTGCAATTTTTGTTTTTGAGTCAAGGTGCTTGTTACTACTGTATCAATACCTTTGTATCTTTATTTTCCTGCATTGTTGTGCCAAGTAAAGTCTTTGATAGAAAGTTGATAATAGATTTGGATTTCTGCGCAGAAACAGATTTTTAGCTGTCACGGATTTGAGCTTTTCTCTCTGTAGAAAAATCTTAAATTATGAAAAAATTCATGAGTAATCCTCAGATATGTACGCAACTTTCATTCAACTGGAGCTTTTCCATCTGAGCATGCTAAGTGCCTCGAAAAAATTCGTCTTTACGGACTGTTCTGTTTTTGACAGATTCTGCCTTTTATTTCGCATTGCCTCTTTTACTGTGTTTGAGTGGATTTCTTTGCTCCATTAAATTTCAGTAACCTTGGGTAATGTCCAGAAGTGTTAGGAATGATTGTGTCCTTACTAAACATGTGAATTTTTGATTATGCGCTAACCCTCTAATGAGATTGCTTTGAGTTTGGTGTGAAGGAAGTTTTCAAGGATCAAGAGAGGAGGATGATATAATATGATCAAGAAGAGTGAAAAGTCTAAGCTTGGGGATGCCCCCGTGGTTCATCCCTGCATATTTCGAGAAGACTCAAGCGTCTAAGCGGGCAACCCCTGATGACCCACAAGTATAGGGGGTGTATCGTAGTATCTTCGATAAGTAAGAATGTCGATCCCAACGAGGAGCAGAAGGTGTTGACAAGCAGTTTCGATGAAGGATTCACTGTAAATGCTCACAGACAAGTATTCAGGGGGGTTTGATGTAACAGTTGAATAAAGTACGAGTATGTAAAGTGCGAGAGTAACAATTTCAGCGAGTGGCCCAATCCTTTTTAGCACAAAGGACAAGCCGGTTTGTTTACTTATAATGACCAAACGTTCTCGAGGACACACGGGATTTTAGTCTAGTGCTTTCGCTACATACGGCTAAATAATCTTCATTGTTGTGATAAGTGTTGTGTGGGTGAACCTATGCTAATGTACCGCCCTTCCTAGGACTAATACATACTTGTGATTATACCCCTTGCAAGCATCCGCAACTACAAGAAAGTAATTAAGAAATAAATCTAACCACAGACTTAAACTCTGAGATCCTGCGATCCCTCCTGCATCGATATACCAACGGGGGTTTAGGTTTCTGTCACTCCGGCAACCCCGCAATTGGCAAACGAATACAAGATGCATTCCCCTAGGCCCATAAATGGTGAAGTGTCATGTAGTCGACGTTCACATGACACCACTAGAAGAATAACACCACAACTTAAATATCACACCATTGAATATTACTCATCCATAATTCACTACTAACATTTAGACTTCACCCATGTCCTCAAGAACTAAACGAACTACTCACGAGACATCATATGGAACATGATCAGAGGTGATATGATGATGAATAACAATCTGAACATAAACTTGGTTCAATGGTTTCACTCAATAGCATCAACAACAAGTAGAAATCGATACCGGGAGAGTTTCCCCTATCAAACAATCAAGATCAAACCCAAATTGCTACGGCGGTGGCGGTGTCCAGCGGTGATGACGGCGGTGATGATGGTGGAGATGATGATGATGGTGATGGCGATGATGTCCAGCTCGATGACGGTGACGATGGCGTCGATTTCCCCTCCCGGAGGGAATTTCCCGGCGGATTCCTGCCCGCCGGAGAGCTCTTTTCTCTCTGGTGTTCTCCGCCCCGCAGAGGCGGTCAGTAACTCTTCGCGAGGTACCCTCTGTGGCTTAGGTCTTCGGGACGAAGGGTTTGGCGAAGAAAAGGAGGCGAAAGGGGCCGTGGGCCCCCCAGACCACAGGCCGGCGCGGCCAGGGCCTGGGCCGCGCCGCCCTAGGGTGTGGGCCCACCCTAGCTGCTCCTGGCTCCTCCTTCTGGCTTCCTTCGTCATCTTGAAAAATAGGATTTTTGGTATAATTTCCTTCCGTAGTTGATCTTCCGAAATATTGCGTTCGACGGTGCTTTTTCCAGCAGAATCCTGGCTCCGGTGTTCGATCCTCCAATAATGATGAAACATGCAAAATAGATGAAATAACATAAGTAATGTGTCCCAATATGAAATATATCAATGAATAACAGCAAATTATGATATAAAATAGTGATGCAAATTGGACGTATCAACTCCCCCCAAGCTTAGACTTCGCTTGTCCCCAAGCGAAACTGAGCTCGATAGACATGACCACATGTTTATGGAGTGAAGAGTCGATAAATAAAATACGGACAAGAAGCATCATATTCATACTCACAGGACATTATAGTAAACAACCTCTTTATAACTCATATTGAAACAAGTATAAGGTAATCACAAGTAAAGGTGCATGAGAAATCATAATTGGTGATGGCAAACTTCGTTCTTGGTCAGAGAACAATTAACAAATTATATTTATCTCATTGAGCAGCGCTCTCATGTTAAAGTTTATAAGGCACAACTTGCATACTCAATCATAATGGTCTTCTCATAATCATTGATAACTTGCAAAGCTATATTCATTCAGATAAAACTTGTACTAAACAAGGAAGAATAAAAGACATGATGTAGCAAATCACAATATAATGGTTTGATCACAACTACTCAAATGCTTGCTTGAGATGGAGGGAAATAGGTTTACTGACTCAACATAAAGTAAAAGACAGGCCCTTCGCAGAGGGAAGCAGGGATTAAATCATGTGCTAGAGCTTTTTCAGTTTTGCAATCATATAAAGAGAATAAAAGTAACATTTTGAGAGGTGTTTGTTGTTGTCAACGACTGGTAGCGGGTACTCTAACCCCCTTGCCAGACAACCCCCTAAGAGCGGCTCCCATATTATTTTCATTTTGTGTGGCACTCCTTCCAACCTTTCTTTCACAAACCATGGCTAACCGAATCCTCGGGTGCCTGCCAACAATCTCATACCATGAAGGAGTGCCTTTTTATTTAAGTTTTATTATGATGATGACACTCCCCCCAACCTTTGCTTACACAAGCCATGGCTAACCGAATCCTTCGGGTGCCGTCCATCAATCACATACCATGGAGGAGTGTCTATTTAGTTTAATTAATTTGGGACTGGGAATCCCTTTGCCAGCTCTTTTTGCAAAATTATTGGATAAGCGGATGAAGCCACTAGTCCATTGGTGGAAATTGCCCAACAAGATTGAAAGATAAAACACCACATACTTCCTCATGAGCTATGAAACATTGACACAAATAAGAGATACTAAGTTTTGAATTGTTTAAAGGTAGCACATGAAGTATTTACTTGGAATGGCAGAAAATACCATGTAGTAGGTAGGTATGGTGGACACAAATGGCATAGGTTTGGTTTAAGGTTTGGATGCACGAGAAGTATTCCCTCTCAGTACAGGTCTTTGGCTAGCAAGGTTAATTAGCAAGCATAAGAGTCGAGGGAAACAAACAAATATACATGTGATAGAAACAATCATGCATCTTCCTTGTAAGCACAAACAATTTTAACTTCAGAATAATAAGCTATGAGCTAACAAGAAAGACAATGAAACATCTACATGTATTTCTCTTTTCTATTTAAACCTCAAAGTGTTGTTGCTATTGACCAATGCTAAGTTTGCCAAAACCAAATAGATTTATTCAATGCTCCCAAAGTGATACCAATACTAACAACAAGATGAATCATAGAGATTGCAAACTAAAATAAGATGTGCAATATGTAAATGATAAGACTTCTCATTAATATTCCATAACGATAACTCACACCAAGGGATACATAGATAACCAACTAAAGGAGAGATACTTCCAAACGCAACCCATCTTATACGATAACTTTCCTACTCATGATATGACACTACTTGACAATAAAAGTAAAAGGTAGTGATAATGTGATACCGCGGCACTCCCCCAAGCTTGGAACAAACCAAGGGGATGCCAATACCGATGATGAATTACTCCTTCGGCGATGGTGGTGATGAATTCCTGACAAGCTTCTCAATAAGCTCCTGAAGCTCGTCAATCCTGTGTATAAGATTGCGAATCATCTCGGAGTTGTGCTCGACGCGGTTAAAGAGTCTGTCTGATGGCGAGTCCCAGCTCCTGGAGTTATTTCCCCACTCTTCAGCCTCAGGCTCCTTCTCTCCTGCAGTGTTAGAGCGATCTATATCCCACTGGCTAGGCAATGCCGCCTTGGGAGTCCCTTCAATTTGATTATTGAAAATTAGATTGTGGAAGGGGTGATGAGTGCCTGATGGAGATGTTTTCGGAGCTAGGTAGTGACGTGGGACTGCTCCTCCAGTGCGAATTCTTGCGCTCTTGTTTGCACTAAAAGGGTTGTCCACCACCTTGATGCTTGCGATGGTAGCACGCGGGTGTGCGCGCGAGTCTTCCTCCTCCTCTTCTTCATCTTCTTTCTTGACGTCCTTGTCTTCCTCTTTCCACCCAAGATCTCGATCATCTTCATCCGGAAACTCCTTGCCCTTGTTCTTGGAAACCATGGTGCTTCTAAACTGAAAACAGATCCTGGCAGAAACAGCTCGAAACAAAACACGTCGAAAACATGATATACGAACCTCCAGGGGTCCGGGGGATTATATAGCAAAATTTTTCACGACATAAGGAAAGCACCAGATCGAACCAGAGTCGGAAAGGGGCGACGGGGCGGCCAAACCATAGGCCGGCGCGGGCCCAGGTCAGGCCGCGCCGCCCTATGGTGGCACCCCCTCGTGCGTCCTTTCCACTCCGTTTCGAACTCGTAATTTCTCATATTTTCCAGAAACAGCGAAAATATTGTTCGGAAAGTAAATTGCGTACTTTTCATTACCAGTACTGTTACCTATTCAAAGTCGAGTTCTGGCGGATTGTCAATTTGCCCTTTGATGAAATCCTCCGGTGTTTCCACTTGAATAATATCAACATCAACATTATAGGAATCACCTGAGATATAATGCTTGAGTCTTTGTCCATTCACCACTTGCGTAGCATTGCCTTGGAGAGAGCTAATTTTGATTGCTCCTGAACGATACACCTCCTTGACAACATATGGTCCTTCCCATTTCGAGAGTAATTTCCCTGCAAAGAATCTGAGACGAGACCGATACAATAGGACTTTATCCCCAATATCAAATTCTCTTTTGATGATCCTCCTATCATGCCATTTTTTAACTTTCTCTTTAAAGAGTTTAGCATTTTCATAAGCTTCACTTCTCCATTCATCTAGAGAACTCAATTGCAACAACCTCTTATCACCGGCAAGTTTAGGATCTTTATTTAATTCTCTAACAGCCCAATAAGCTTTGTGCTCTAGTTCTAAAGGTAAATGACAAGCTTTCCCATAAACCATTTTATAAGGTGACATTCCCATGGGATTTTTATAAGCAGTTCTATAAGCCCAAAGTGCATCCTTCAATTTACTAGCCCAATTCTTTCTGGTTTTATTAACGGTCTTTTGCAAAATAGATTTAATCTCTCTATTTGATAATTCTACTTGACCACTAGTTTGAGGATGATAAGCGGGAGCAATTCTATGATTAATACCATACCTAGCAAGAGTTTTTCTAAAACCTCCATGAATAAAATGAGAACCTCCATCGGTCATAATATATCTAGGTACTCCAAATCTAGGAAAAATAATTTCTAAGAGCATTCTTAAAGAGGTCTCACCATCAGCACTTTTTGTAGGTATAGCTTCCACCCATTTAGTAACATAATCAACAGCAACGAGTATATGAGTGTTACCTTCTGAAGACGGAAAAGGTCCCATGAAGTCAAATCCCCAACAATCAAACGGTTCAATAACAAGAGTATAATTCATAGGCATTTCATTGCGTCTGGAGATATTACCAACCCTTTGGCATTCATCACAAGATAAAATAAACTTTCTCGCATCTTTGAAAAGAGTTGGCCAATAAAAACCTGATTGTAGAACCTTTTGCGCGGTTCTTTCTCCGCGTGATGTCCTCCATAAGCACTACCATGACATTTACTCAATATCTCCTGTTGTTCATATTCGGGAACACATCTTCGCATAATACCATCCACTCCTTCTTTATATAAGTGTGGGTCATCCCAGAAATAATGCCTCAAATCATAAAAGAATTTCCTCCTTTGCTGAGCTGAAAAGGTTGGAGGCAAGTACTTGGAAACAATAAAGTTAGCATAATCAGCATACCAAGGACTGTCTCGCGAGTTCACCTTTATTACAGCCAATTGTTCATTTGGAAAACTATCATTAACAGAACAGGATCATAAGCAATATTTTCCAATCTAGACAAATTATCAAGAACAGGATTATCAAGACCTTTCCTGTCTACAAAATGTAGATCAAATTCGTGCAAAAGAAGTACCCATCTAATAAGCCTAGGCTTAGCATCTTTCTTTGTCATGAGGTATCTAATTGCAGCATGATCAGGATGAATAGTAACTTTTGAATCAACAATATAAGATCTAAATTTATCACAAGCAAAAACTACAGCTAATAATTCTTTTTCAGTTGTAGCATAATTTCTTTGAGCAGCATCAAGAGTTTTACTAGCATAATGAATAACATTCAGTTTTTTATCTACTCGCTGTCCAAGAACAGCGCCTACAAAGAAAATCACTAGCATCACACATAATTTCAAAGGGTAAGTTCCAATCAGAGGGTTCAACTATAGGAGCAGTTGTTAAGGCTTTCTTAAGAGTTTCAAAAGCTTCCTTACAATCATCATCAAAAACAAATGGTACATCTTTTTGAAGAAGATTAGTAAGAGGCTTTGAAATCTTAGAGAAATCTTTAATAAATCTCCTATAAAACCCAGCATGACCAAGAACACTACGAATACCTTTAACGTCCCTCGGATAGGGCATCTTCTCAATTGCTTCAACTTTAGCTCTATCAACTTCAATACCTCTCTCAGAAATTTTATGTCCCAATACAATTCCTTCATTAACCATAAAGTGGCATTTCTCCCAATTAAGAACAAGGTTAGTTTCTTCACATCTCTGCAAAACTTTATCAAGGTTTCGCAAGCAACTATCAAAAGAATTCCCATAGACGGAAAAATCATCCATGAATACCTCTACAATACTTTCACAAAAACCATGAAAAATAGCAGACATGCATCTTTGAAAAGTAGCAGGAGCATTACATAAACCAAAAGGCATGCGTCTATAAGCATAAGTTCCATATGGACAAGTAAAGGTGGTTTTCTCTTGATCTTTAGCTTTAACAAACATTTGTGAAAACCAGAATAACCATCAAGAAAACAAAAATGAGTATTTTTAGATAATCTTTCTAGCATTTGATCAATAAATGGTAAAGGGTAATGATCTTTCTTAGTAACTTTATTAACTTTTCGAAAATCAATGCACATTCTATACCCTACAACTACTCTTTGAGGAATGAGCTCATCATTATCATTAGGCACAACAGTCATACCTCCTTTCTTGGGAACACAATGCACAGGACTAACCCATCTACTATCAGCAATAGGATATATAATACCAGCTTCAAGAAGTCGTAATACCTCATTCCTTACCACTTCCTTCATCTTTGGAATTAGACGACGCTGAGGTTCAACAACAGGCTTTGCATCATCTTCCATATTAATAGCATGTTGGCAAATAGAAGGAGAAATCCCCTTCAAATCATCAAGAGTGTAGCCAATAGCGCCTCGATGCTTCTTCAATATTTCCAATAACCTTTCTTCCTCAATCTCTGAAAGCTTAGAACTAATAATAACAGGATATATTTTCTTATCATCAATATGAGCATATTTAAGATTATCAGGTAAAGGCTTTAAATCAAAAACAGGATCTTCCTTTGGTGGCGGTGTTGTACCCAAATCTTCCACCGGTAAATCATGCTTGAGAATAGGTTGGCGAAGAAAAATTTCCTCAAGCTCATCTCTTTCTTTCCTAAAAATTTCGCTCTCGCTATCCTCCAAATGTTGCTGCAAAGGATTATTAGGAACAAGAACAATAGATGCACATTGCTCCATTTTAAAATCATTACTAGGCAAATCAGCTTTATAAGGAGTTTTAGTAAATTTAGAGAAGTTAAACTCATAAGATTCACCAGCAAATTTAGTCAAAAAAATTTCTTTCTTGCAATCTATAATAGCTCCACAAGTATTTAGAAAAGGTCTACCAAAAATAATAGGACAATAATCACTAGCAGCAGAACCAAGTACCAAAAAGTCAGCAGGATATTTAATCTTACCGCATAGAACTTCCACATCTCGAACAATACCAATTGGAGAAATAGTTTCTCTATTAGCCAGCTGAATAACCACATCAATATCTTCAAGTTCACAAGAATCAATTTCGTGCATAATCTCCGTGTAAAGCTCATACGGAATAGCACTAACACTTGCACCAATATCACATAATCCATAATAGCAATGATCACCAATTCTAACAGATAGCATAGGAACACTAGCTTGTTTGGGTTTATTAGGATGTGAAACAATGTGTGAAGCATCTTCACAGAAAATAATATGACCATCCTCCACATTTTCAGTCACAAGATCTTTAACTATTGCAACAGCAGGTTCAATTTTTATTTGTTCTTCAGGTTCTACAGGTTTCTTTTCACTTTTATGAACCGCACTATTTATAACAGAGTACTCTTTCATTTTAGCAGGGAAAGGAGTTTTTTCAATATAAACTTCAGGAATAACATGATCAGCAGTTTCAACCACTACACATTTATTAATAGATGAATCAATTTTATCTTTATACGGTTCATGATACTTATCAAAATTCTTCTTTGGCAATTCATAATGAGAGGCAAAAGCTTTATAAATATTTACAGCAACTTGAGAATCAAGACCATATGTAGCACTCATATTACGAAATTTATCAGTATCCATAAAAGCTTCAATGCATTTATAATCATAAATTATACCTGATTCTCGATCTTTGTCGTTCTCCCAACCTTCAGTATTTTCTTGGATCCGATCAAGAAGGTCCCTTTTAAACTCTTCTTTGTTGCGTGTAAATGATCCAGAACAAGAAGTATCCAGCAAGGTCTTGTCTTGAAAAGAAAGTCTTGCATAGAAATTATCAATAATAACATTACCAGGAAGCTCATGAATGGGGCATTTGAGCATTAAAGACTTCAATCTCCCCCAAGCTTGGGCAATACTCTCTCCATCATGAGGCCAAAAATTATATATGCGATTCCGATCCTTATGAATTTCACTTGGAGGATAGAACTTAGAATAAAACCGGGGCACAATATCATTCCATTCAAGAGAATCCCCATTATCCAGTAATTTATACCAATGCGCCGCCTTACCGGACAGCGATAAAGAGAATAATTTCTTCCTCACTTCATCCATAGCAATACCTGCACATTTGAACAAACCGCATAATTCATGCAAAAACAGTAAATGATCACCAGGATGGACAGTTCCATCCCCTTCATAGCGGTTATCCATAACACGTTCAATAATTTTCATAGGTATTTTATATGGTATTACTTCCTCACCTGGCGCCTCATCCACTACCGTTGCAGTAGTAGTAGATTTCCCAAATAGAAAATGAAGAGAAGATCTCTCCATAATGACTTATAGCAGCGGGCAGAAATAAAATCAGCACAACAGTAAAGGTTTTCCTTACCAATTCCACTTACCAATAGCGCTTCACTCCCCGGCAACGGCGCCAGAAAATAGTCTTGATGACCCACAAGTATAGGGGGTGTATCGTAGTATCTTCGATAAGTAAGAATGTCGATCCCAACGAGGAGCAGAAGGTGTTGACAAGCAGTTTCGATGAAGGATTCACTGTAAATGCTCACAGACAAGTATTCAGGGGGGTTTGATGTAACAGTTGAATAAAGTACGAGTATGTAAAGTGCGAGAGTAACAATTTCAGCGAGTGGCCCAATCCTTTTTAGCACAAAGGACAAGCCGGTTTGTTTACTTATAATGACCAAACGTTCTCGAGGACACACGGGATTTTAGTCTAGTGCTTTCGCTACATACGGCTAAATAATCTTCATTGTTGTGATAAGTGTTGTGTGGGTGAACCTATGCTAATGTACCGCCCTTCCTAGGACTAATACATACTTGTGATTATACCCCTTGCAAGCATCCGCAACTACAAGAAAGTAATTAAGAAATAAATCTAACCACAGCCTTAAACTCGAGATCCTCGCGATCCCTCCGCATCGATATACCAACGGGGGTTTAGGTTTCTGTCACTCCGGCAACCCCGCAATTGGCAAACGAATACAAGATGCATTCCCCTAGGCCCATAAATGGTGAAGTGTCATGTAGTCGACGTTCACATGACACCACTAGAAGAATAACACCACAACTTAAATATCACACCATTGAATATTACTCATCCATAATTCACTACTAACATTTAGACTTCACCCATGTCCTCAAGAACTAAATGAACTACTCACGAGACATCATATGGAACATGATCAGAGGTGATATGATGATGAATAACAATCTGAACATAAACTTGGTTCAATGGTTTCACTCAATAGCATCAACAACAAGTAGAAATCGATACCGGGAGAGTTTCCCCTATCAAACAATCAAGATCAAACCCAAATTGCTACGGCGGTGGCGGTGTCCAGCGGTGATGACGGCGGTGATGATGGTGGAGATGATGATGATGGTGATGGCGATGATGTCCAGCTCGATGACGGTGACGATGGCGTCGATTTCCCCCTCCCGGAGGGAATTTCCCCGGCGGATTCCTGCCCGCCGGAGAGCTCTTTTCTCTCTGGTGTTCTCCGCCCCGCAGAGGCGGCTGTAACTCTTCGCGAGGTACCCTCTGTGGCTTAGGTCTTCGGGACGAAGGGTTTGGCGAAGAAAAGGAGGCGAAAGGGGCCGTGGGCCCCTGCACCACGTGCCGGCGCGCCCAGGGCCCGGGCCGCGCCGCCCTAGGGTGTCGGCCCACCCTGGCTGCTCCTCGCTCCTCCGTCAGGCTTCCTTCGTCATCTTGAAAAATAGGATTTTTGGTATAATTTCCTTCCAGAGTTGATCTTCCGAAATATTGCGTTCTGACGGTGCTTTTTCCAGCAGAATCCTGGCTCCGGTGTTCGATCCTCCAATAATGATGAAACAAGCAAAATAGATGAAATAACATAAGTAATGTGTCCCAATATGAAATATATCAATGAATAACAGCAAATTATGATATAAAATAGTGATGCAAATTGGACGTATCAACCCCTTCTTCATCAACAACTTATCTGGTCACCTCTAGTGAAACTATATTTTAATTCTGTCACATCTTATGTGCTTTACTTGGAGCGTCTGTGTGCTTTTATTCTCGTTTGTTATTTTAGTTTTCTGAATAAATCGGATCCTAACATGCTTGTGTGGGAGAGAGACACGCTCCGCTTTTTCGTTTGAACACTTGTGTTCTTCGATTTACTTTAATGTTCATGGCGAAAGCTGAAAGCCTCAGCACTTATTGTTTATGTTTATGGCGAAAGCTGAAAGCCTCAGCACTTATTGTTATTTGGTTGGAAACAGAAAATGCTGCATGTGGTAGTTGGTATATTGTCTTGAATAATTTGATACTTGGCAATTGTTTTGAGCTCTCAAGTAGATCATGTTTAAGCTTTTGCATCATGTAGTTTGAACCTATTAGTGGAGAACTACCGTAGAGCTTGTTGAAATTTGGTTTGCATGATTGGTCTCTCTAAGGTCTAGATATTTTCTAGTAAAAGTGTTTGAGCAACAAGGAAGACAGTGTAGAGTCTTATAATGCTTGCAATATGTTCTTATGTAAGTTTTCTTGTACCGGTTTATACTTGTGTTTGCTTCAAACAACCTTGCTAGCCAAAGCCTTGTACTGAGAGGGAATGCTTCTCGTGCATCCAAAACCTTGAGCCAAAACCTATGCCATTTGTGTCCACCATAACTACCTACTATGTGGTATTTTTCTGCCATTCCAAGTAAATACATCATGCGCTACCTTTAAACAATTCAAAATTTTATTACTCCTTATTTGTGTCAATTTTTTATAGCTCATGAGGAAGTATGTGGTGTTTTATCTTTCAATCTTGTTGGGCAGACTTTCACCAATGGACTAGTGGCATATACATCCGCTTATCTTATAATTTTGCAAAAAGAGCTGGCAACGGGGTGCCCAGCCCCAATTAATTAACTTTCATTAATAATTCTCTTCACATGTTTTGCCCTGATTTATCAGTAAGCAACTTAATTTTGCAATAGACACTCCTCCATGGTATGTGAAATGTTGGAAGGCACCCGAGGATTCGGTTAGCCATGGCTTGTGAAAGCAAAAGGTTGGGAGGAGTGTCATCTATAAATAAAACTAAAATACATGTGTAAACAAAAGAGAAGAGGGATGATCTACCTTGCTGGTAGAGATAACGTCCTTCATGGGAGCCGCTCTTTGAAAGTCTGTTTGACAAGGGGGTTAGAGTGCACACTACCATTCGTTGACAACAACAAACACCTCTCAAAACTTTATTTTTATGCTCTCTTTATGATTTCAAAACTTGAAAAGCTCTAGCACATGATTTAATCCATGCTTCCTCTGCAAAGGGCATTTCTTTTACTTTATGTTGAGTCAGTTTACCTACTTCTTTCTATCTTAGAAGCAAACACTTGTGTCAACTGTGTGCATTGATTCTTACATGCTTGCTTATTGCACTTATTATATTACTTTGTGTTGACAATTATCCATAAGATATGCATGTTGAAAGTTGAAGGCAATTGCTGAAGCTTAAATCTTCCTTTGTGTTGCTTCAAAACCTTTTATTAAGAATCTATTGCTTTATGAGTTAACTCTTATGCAAGACTTTTTGATGCCATTCTTGAAAGTACTATTCATGAAAAGTTTTTGCTATATGATTCAGTTGTTTAGTCATTATCTTTTTGTTAGCAAACTATAGATCATTGCTTTGAGTCACTTCATTCATCTCATATTCTTTACAATAGTATTGATCAATATTATGTTGGTAGCATGTCACTTCAGAAATTACTCCTTTTATCGTTTACCTACTCGAGGGCGAGTAGGAACTAAGCTTGGAGATGCTTGATACGTCTCCAACGTATCTACAATTTCTTACGTTCCATGCTAGTTTTATGACAATACCTACATGTTTTATTCACACTTTATAATGTTTTTATGCATTTTCGGGGACTAACCTATTAACAAGATGCCACAGTGCCAGTTCCTGTTTTCTGCTGTTTTTGATTTCAGAAAAGTTGGTTTACAAATATTCTCGGAATTGGATGAAACAAAAGCCCACGGCCCTATTTTCCACGGAGTGTTCCAGAAGACCGAAGAAGAGTCGAGGAAGGGCAGCAGAGGGCCCACCCCATAGGGCGGCGCAGGGGGCCCTTTTGTCGCGCCCAGACGTGGGGAGGGAGCACCCTGGCTCCACCGACGCTGCCCCTTCGCCTATTTATTCCTTCATCTCCGAAAACCCTAGAGAGATCGACGATTTCTCCAGAAGAGTTCCATAGCTCCGCCGCCACCAAAAACGCTAATTCGGGGGACAGGAGTCTCTGTTTCGGCACCCTTTCAGGACGGGGAATTGCCCCCGGAGCCATCTCCATCGACTCCATCGCCATCTTCATCGCCGTTGCTGTGTCCCATGATGAGGAGGGAGTAGTTCTCCCCCGAGGCTGAGGGCTCTACCGGTAGCTATGTGGTTCATCTCTCTCTCCCATGGTGTGATCTTTATGTGATCATGAGCTTTGTAATCTAGTTGAATATGTAGATGTTGCTCTTGTCTATTATGCACTCTAGACGTTACTTTAATATGAACTCCGGAGTCACTCTCCACGGTGTGATAGTGACAGTGTGCACATCGTGTGTGATTCCTTTATGATGTTGTGGAGCTTGTTTACTCCGGCTTGAGGTGTGCTTTTGCAGCCCTACACAATGAATGGTGTTTGTTATCCAACAAGAGAGTGTTTGAGAGTAGCATTTATTTATTCAATTATGTGATCATTGTTGAGAGTGTCCACTAGTGAAAGTATGATCCCTAGGCCTTGTTTCTAAGCATTGAAACACCGTTTCCAACAAGTTCTGCTACATGTTCGCTTGCTGCCATTTTTATTTCAGATTGCAATTACTACTTATAATCATCCATATTACTTGTATTTCACTATCACTTCGCCAAACTAGTGCACCTATACATCTGACAAGTGTATTAGGTGTGTTGGGGACACAAGAGACTTCTTGTATCTTAATTGCAGGGTTGCTTGAGAGGGATATCTTTGACCTCTACCTCCCTTAGGTCGATAAACCTTGGGTGATTCACTTAAGGGAAACTTGCTGTTGTTCTACAAACCTCTGCTCTTGGAGGCCCAACACTGTCTACAGGAATAGAAGCGTGCATAGACATCAGGCCTCTTGGCGCCCACCAACCTCGCCCTTCCACCTATATATTGCCTTCGACGCAAAACCATAAATCTCCCAGCCTCCATCCACGAAAATTTCCGTCACTGCCGCCATCGTCCAGAAAAGTTTCGAGGGTTAGAAGTTCTTCTTTCGGCACCCTTCCGGGACGGGGATTGACCCCCGGAGCCATCTCCATTGACTCCACTTTGACTCCATGATGGTTCGTGAGTAGTTCCCTCGTGGACTACGGGTTCTCGCATGTAGCTAGTTGGCACTTTCTCTCCCATGTACTTCAATCTTACCATAGCATGCATTTTCATGACCTCACAATTATCTATTTCCTAATTGTAATTTGTTCACCCAACACATGTTATTTGTTTGGAGAGTTACCACTAGTGAAGATAGCTGGGAACCCGATCCTTCTGTCATCATCATTGCTCTACAGTCTGGAATATTTTCCGGTGCCATTATCTTTGTGTTACTGCTACTGCTGCTGTGTCACTATTGCCATTGCTCTCGTATTACTGCTGCTTTCACATCACCCATGTTACTAGTGTTTTTCCAGGTGCAGCTGAATTGACAACTCCGATGTTAAGGCTTATAAGTATTCTTTGTCTCCCCTTGTGTTGAACCATAAACTTGGGTTTTACTTATTGGAGATATGCCCGAGAGGCAATAATAAATTAGTTATTGTTATGTCTTAGTGTTCATGATAAATGTTTACACCCCATGCTGTAATTGTATTAACCGGAAACATTAATACATGTGTGTTGTGTAAACAACCAGAGTCCCTAGTAAGCCTCTCGTAAAACTAGCTTGTTGATTAATAGATGATCATGGTTTCCTGATCATGAACATTGGATGTTGTTAATAACAAGGTTATGTCATTGGTTCAATGATATAATGGACATACACCCAAATAAGCGTAGCATAAGATCAAGTCATTAAGTTCATCTCTCTATAAGCTTTCGATACATAGTAACCTAGTCCTTTGACCATGAGATCATGTAAATCACTTATACCGGAAGGGTAATTTGATTACATCAAACGCCACTGTGTAAATGGGTGGTTATAAAGATGGGATTAAGTATTCGAAAATAATGAGTTGAGGCATATGGATCAAGAGTGGGATTTGTCCATCCCGATGACGAATATATATACTCTGGGCCCTCTCGGTGGAATGTCATCTAATTAGCTTGCAATCATGTGACAAGGTCACAAGAGATGACATACCACAGTACGAGTAAAGAGTATTTGTCGGTAACGAGGTTGAACTAGGTATGGAGATACCGATGATCGAACCTCGGACAAGTAAAGTATCGCGTGATCAAGGGAATCGGTATCGTATGTTAATGGTTCAATCGATCACTAAGTTATCGCTGAATGTGTGGGAGACATTATGTATCTCCAGGTCCCGCTATTGGTTATTGGTCGGAGAGGAGTCTCGATCATGTCCGCATAGTTCACGAACCGTAGGGTGACGCGCTTAAGGTTCGATGTTGTATCGTAGCTTTGAAATATGAGATGGAGACCGAATGTTGTTCAGAGTCTCGGATGGGATCCAGGACATCACGAGGAGGTCCGGAATGGTTCGAAGAATAAGATTCATATAAGGGAAGTTGATTTCTAGGTTTCAGAAAAGTTCGAGATTTTTCCGGTGGAAGACTAGGAAGGTTCTAGATGGTTCCAGGGGGTCCACCAAGGGGCCCACGACCCTAGGAGGGCCAACATGGGCCGAGGGGGTGCAGCCTATCCCTAATGGTCCAGGGGCACATGCTCCTCAAGGCCCAAGTCGGCCAGCCAACTAGGGTTCCCCAAAACCCTAGGGGGATCAACTTGGGGGGAGGAAAACTCCCCCCCTTTGGCCGCCGGCCACAACCCTAGATGGGTGTGGGGGGCCACCCCAAACCGACCTCCCCCCTATATAAAGAGGGGAGGCGGCAGGGGGCGCAGCCCACCCTTTACACCAAGGTCTGGCCGCCCCCCCCCTCTCTTCTTCCACCATACATCTGCTCCGGCTTGGCGAAGCCCTGCAGATTTTCTCCTCCACCACCACCACCACGCCGTCGTGCTGCTGGGACTCTGAGGAGAGCTACCAAACCTACGCTGCCCGTTGGAACGGGAGAGGATGGACTTCATCGACACCGTACGTGCGGCCGAGTGTGGAAGTGTTGTCGGATTGCAGCACCGGAACGATCATCTACATCAACCACGAGATCTGATCTCGTTAAGGTTTTGGATCTATGAGGGTTAGTTCTCATCTATCTCGTTGTTCAGATCTCATAGATTAGATCTTGGCTTTTCCTAGATTGGATCTTGGTTTTGTTCTTATTCACGGTAGAAATTTTTTGTTTTCCATGCAACAAACCCATAAGTGGTATCAGAACCGTGTCTATGCATAGATCTGTTGCACGAGTAGAACACAACGGATTTGCGGGCGTTGATGTTTTTGTTGTTTTTTTATGTGTACTTTGCATCTTGCGGGATGGTGGGATGAAGCGTCCCGGGCTAACTTTACATGACCGTGTCTCATGAGACTTGCTCCACACTTAACATGCAACTTGTATTGCATAAGTGGCTTTGCGGGTGTCTGTCTCTCTCACCATAGTTAAGATTCAATTTACTATTTCTATTGACAACACTCAAAGCAGAACGTGTATTATCTATCTTTGATGAGGAACCAATATCATGGATTTTATTCAAAATTAATGTAATTTATATTTCCTATTACTTCTTAAAAATTATGTAAAATCTCTCTGACTAAATTCATTAAGATTGTTAGATAAAACAAGACCATTATGGAGTACTTTACTTCGACATCTGAAACTGTAGACACTCATGAGTATAGACAAGACACGACTAAATACTATGTACTAGAAGAACCTCGCGCGCTATGCTGCGCCGTTTTTTACAGATTGGCCGTTTTTTACATATTGTCATTTCCTAACTAAGGCGTGGAAAGAAAACATAGAGCATCTTGCTGAATAATAGAGCAACAATAGGGGAAAAGGCTCTACCATATCCATTGACACACAGAACTCTCGTTGAGGATCCCGTCAATCCAGCTAGTGCGCATCTAAACCCTAGGGGAAGCATCCACCAATGACTCACTACCACAGACACAGCCAAAACAAAGTCCAGTCAGACATTGACGTGCGCACGCTCCAAGCGAACCAGGAACATGTAGAACTCATGACCCTTGAAAAGCATCCATCTAGATGAACAACAAATATAGCTCGCTTAAGTAGACACATGTCAAGCTAAATATATCTGAGTTGGGCACCGGAACTCCGCACCAGCCCAACCAGTCAACAATATTCCAACAACTATATTCCAACAACAATTTGACTACTAATTTAATTATAACTTACCCATGACAATAACAGAAAACTGTAATTATATTCAGGCCTAGAACATTAAGCAGCAATGAATTTGATAGATAACCAAACCAAATCAGGTAGAATCAATATCTCGAGACATGCACAAAAGTGTGCATCACAGTAGACATATATCTATTTCTTCCTCTACTCACGGGAGCCATCCATCCATCGGCCACTGCCTTTGCCTCGTCACCACATGTTGTCTTTCCTCCAGACACTAAGCCTCGGTTAGTCGATGCCATGCTAAATTATGAGCTGTATGATGCTGCAACAATTCTAAAAGCATGTCCGGAAACAAGCATGTAGTAAGTGAGACAAAAATGGATTAGAATACGCATGTAATCATAATAATAATATCCCTATGTAGACAATCAAAGAGGCTGTTTGAGAAAACAACTATGAGGGAGACATTGGAGCACTAATCAGTGATAAACTAACACCATGCCACATATAGGATAGTAACCTTCTGAAGATAATTACCTCGTAATTTTACCTATTCAAGTATAGATCTTGCACTTTGTTCACTTTCTAGTAAGTACACCATATATATGAATAAGTGTGGTGAATAGAAAATCATATAATGATTAATGTTTCCCAAAAGTAAATTATACAACTATGAGTAGAAATAATATTCAGGTTTTACAAACAACTGTGAATAGATTATGCAGTAGTTATCTTATAATATGGTGCATTATTAGTGAAAGCCAAAGAGTATTTCCATACTACGAAATAACTCGACAGCTACTGAAACACGTCGGTATGTTGACAAACACATGGTTTATTCATCCATACTCATTCCATATTATCCCAGTGGATTACACATATCATCAGTATCTGATTTGATATCCAAATAAGTTGTATTTACACTATTGCACCTCAGTAATATCATTTTAGTAACTACAGTTAAAAAACATGAAACTGGTAAATAGTTTGTTTCCGGATTAAGCTCTTTCCCGAAGCACCAATAGCTACTGAACCAAAGGTCCAAATGATTATATAGATTAATTGCGTTCAAGGTGGAATTGTAGAGAGTGCGGTTGCCAATTCGACAACTTGAGCATTTCACTTTTAGAACAAAAATTGTTACTGGGAACAATCTCTGTGGTGCCATGTGATGTGCACCACTTCACAAAGCCAGACACAAAAAATGAATAAATAACTAAATATAGCGAGAACAAAAAAACAATAGTATGTGTGTTAAGAGTAAGATTATTTTTCATCGAACACATGACATATGCACATGTACAGATGGGATAATGGTGTCCTGGTTGTTGGAGAGCAGAGAAGCATAGCCCCTGAAAAATATGATCAGACCAAGGGTGGAGTTAGTACCATGTAAGGCTAGATTTCATCCGATCCAGATGGCGATTTCAAAGTTCGCAAGGAAAAAAGACTAATAACATTCATGTATTCAGATCTTCAATACATTTGTAACTTATAATATTCTCCTCCCAGATCTTTTGATCTTGAATATTCTCCCATATCTACTAGTGAGGTCCAAGCTTAGTTCAAGAGATGATGCTAGCTAAAACTGATTATCTACGAAATATGAGTACACTTCTCTCTGTATTTGTTGTGGACGCCTCTGTTGCGTAGATTATAGGGGTGGTTCACTGGCGGGCGAAGGTGTCGCCTGCGGGTTGGTGCCGTGACCGGCGAGTTGAGAAGATAATAGGGGTAGATTAGAGAAATTAGAGAGGTTGGGAATAGCAATTGGAAGATTGGGGGTTTATTACTGCTTGACCTAAAACACACGGATACATGTCCTCTTATAGGAGGACCAAGCCAGGAGGCCTGATGGAAACCTATTAAGACTAGTAATAGTATTCAATTAGGAACGAAATAACTCCTACTGCCCTATTCAATACGGCTAGAATTCTATAGTAATTGATATGGACTCTAATTAAGGAAGCTTCTGCCAGCTGCTACCATCTATGCTATTGACGCCACAACACTACTCCCCCGTGCAGACACAGCTCGTCCTCGAACTGTAGTTCATGGCGGATCTTCCTCCTCAGCATCATCAATAACTTCAAGGTAGAAAAGGCGCTGACATCGGTGGCCTCTTGAGAATTTTTCATCGCAGTTGAAGCACAATCCCTTCTCCCTTCTCCCTGCCATCTCTGTGGTTGTCAATCGCCGGATTATCCGCTCTTTCCCAACTGGAATTGTACCCTTCACCCTCCAGGGACATACCTTATGGTTGTCCGATAGCCATGGAAGAATTCTCCTTAGAGGACGTTGCCATTATAGTTGCACGTTGCTCATAAGCATGTGCCATACTCATGGCGACTTGAAGGTCTAGCGGCTTTTGCATCTCAACATCCACACGGAGCAAATCGGTGAGGCCTGACGTAAATAGTTGAACTTGCTGCTTTGTTCGTGAGGGGTCGTTGTGAGCAAGCAGGGACATAAATTTCTCCACATATTCTGTCAATGTGTCGGATTTCCGCATCCTTGCAATCTCGCCTAGAGGATTGCTTCGGATTGGTGGCCCAAACCGAAGGTTGCAACATTCTTTAAACCGAGGCCCTGATGGCATGCCCTCACGGTCCAGCTGCATATACCACTCTTGAGCTACACCCACCATGTGATATGCTGCCAACCAAACTTTGAATGCATCATCTGTGCATTTTCCCGAAAATAATTGCTCGCAATGATTCAGCCAGGTGAGCGGGTCTTCCGTGCAATCAAACTTAGGAAAATCCATTTTATGGTAGCGAGGGGCCCCTGTTGTCTATGTGAAGTTTTTGGTGGGAGGGGCGGGCCAAATATTTGGAAAGCTCGGTTGTTGCTGTTGTGGCACGAACGCTGGAAACCTTGTCTGATACAGTTGTGCTGCATAGGGTCTTGTTGAGGTTGATGCCCCTGGAGCAAATCTCGGCGGCATGGGCAGCTGTTGTGACACTGAAGGAAACTTTTCCTGCTGTGAGTATTGCAGCAGATTCGTAGCTGGCATCCCCACCGAGGTGGTGAGGGTACATACAAACTCTGCAGCCGCGTGACCCGCTGTAATCCCAGATGAGTTGAGCGGCTGGAGGTCTGCTGGCTTTAGCATGAGGCCGTCACCAATCGCTTTCTCCTCCAGGGCCTTGATGCTTATGTCAATGGCTGCAAAGCCTTCCTCCATCCTCTTGAGGAGAGATTCCTGCATCATGGCATGGCGAGGGCAGTAGCCACGTCAACATCAGTCTTTTTTCTCGCCGTCGGGAGCCATGGTTGTCGGCTCTGATACCAGGATGTTGTGGACGCCTCTGTTGCGTTGGTTATAGGGGTGGTTCACCGGCGGGCGAGGGCATCGCCTACGGGTTGGTGCCGTGACGGACGAGTTGAGAAGATAATAGGGGTAGACTAGAGAAATTAGAGAGGTTGGGAATAGCAATTGGAAGATTGGAGGTTTATTACTGCTTGACCTAAAACACACGGACCAAGTCTGGAGGCCTGATGGAAACCTATTAAGACTAGTAATAGTATTCAATTAGGAATGAAATAACTCCTACTGCTCTATTCAATACGGCTAGAATACTATAGTAATTGATCTGGACTCTAATTAAGGAAGCTTCTGCCAGCTGCTACCATCTATGTACTTCAAAGGGGCAGAGTGGTGGTTCTGGTGGGGTTGTTGGGTCAAGCTCTGGTGTTTCGCGTGTGGCTAGTGCTATCATGGCGGTTGATACGTTGCAAACGTATCCATATTTTTTGATGCTCCATGCTTGTTTTGTCTATGATCCCACATGTTTTATGTGCATTTTTATACAATATTTAGCATTTTCGGGAACTAACCTACTAACAAGATGCCGCAGTGCCAGTTCCTGTTTTCTGTTGTTTTTGTATTTCAAAAAAGTTATATAGGAAATATTCTCGGAATTGCATGGGACAAATTTCCAGGGCCCTATTTTTAAATCACGAAGACTGTGCCAGAAGGAGACCTGAAGGAGGGGAGCCAGGTGTTCAGACAGGGCCCAGGTGCGCCTGGGGGTCGTCTGGCCCACCAGGTCGCCCCGACTCCGCCTCTTCCTCCATATAATCTCCGTCACGAGAAAACCCCAGGGGTTCGAAGTTATTCCAGAGAAAATTCCGTAGCGCCACCGCCTCGCGAAACCCTATTTTGGAGGCAGGAACTCTGTTCTGGCACCCTGCCGGGATGGGGAATTGGAGGAGATCATCGCCATCGCCATCACCGACGCCTCTCCATCCACCATCCATGATTCCCCCATCCATGTGTGAGTAGTTCCCTCGCTGTAGGCTGAAGGGGATGGCCGGGATTGGATAAGTCCGTTCATCTAATAGCATTAGAATTGTTCGGGGCATAGTGCCTAGTATCCGGTGTGAGTATTTTATGCATTGTTGCAACTTATTATACTTAATGCTTGTCAGGGCCCGAGTGCCATGATCTCAGATCTGAACATATTGTGTTTTCATGATGATGCTTTATATATTGTTCTTGATCATATCTGCAAGTTGTATACACATGTCATTGTCTGGAACTCGAGGCCCCGCAGTGACAATAATCGGGACAACCGGAGGGGATGGCTTTGATGTGATGATCACGTGTGTTCACGGAGTGTTAATGCTTTGCTCTGGTACTCTATTAAACGGATTACCTTAATTATCAGTAGTTTCCCTCGAGGCCCCGCTGCAACGGGCTGGTCGGACAAAAGATGCCGCGCAAGTTTCTCATCGCGAGCACGCGTGACTAAATAGGAACACACGCCTATGGTTATTTTATTCTTGGATACTTGTATCACTTTATCGGCAAATGCCCATGTTAGCTATTATATGAGTCGTCTTATTCATGCAACGCCCGGTTATCCATCCATGTGCCTACAATATTTTAATCCTGTTGTTTACCACATCCACCACTGTTGTTGTTTTTACTTTATTTCCGTTGTTACTTTATTACTGCCACTGCTATAAAACTGTTGCTACTGATAAACCTCTGCGAGCTAGTCTATTTCCAGGTGCAGCTGAATTGACAACTCGACTGTCAAGGCTTATATTTATTCTTTGGCTCCCCTTGTGTCGAATCAATAATTTGGGTAATACTTCCCTCGAAGACTGTTGCGATCCCCTATACTTGTGGGTCATCAAGACTATTTTCTGGCGCCATTGCTGGGGAGCATAGCTTTATTATAAGTCAACTTGGAAGTGATCTTGTTTGTTGCAATTTATTTATAATGGGGAAAGCTCCTGAATTGAAGTTCCCTATATTGCCATCCAATACAAGAAGAGGTACAACTCTGAACACCTCTGTTGCTCTTAATTTTCCATCTGTTATGAGTAAGCTTCTTACTCCACCACATGCTACTGCTACTTCTGCTGAATCTGATAATGCTCCTGATGATTTTGATGATGCTTCTACTGTGCTTGATAAGAGTGGTTCACTAGGCCCTTTCCTAGATACTACAATTGCTAGAGCTATACAAATTGAAAATGCTGAAAATTCTATTACACATATTAGTTCACCTCAAGCTAGGGGAATCCTAGCGATGATCTTGATGAAACTTATATTGAACTTTATGATGACTTCATTGAAGAATGTCATGCTACTAGAGATGCAAGTGCTATGAGAAGTCTACTTGCAAGGCGCGCTATTAAATATACGCCGCCTATTGATCCTACTTTTGCCACATCTCCCATAGACATTAGGGATAAGGATTATGATTTCTCTCTAGATTCATCTTATATATATCAATTGTTGAGAATGAGCCCTTTTGTGGTACTGAAAATGAAAGTGCTATGAAGCATATGAATGAGCTCAGTGCTTTGAGTAATGTTTTTGCTGATGATAATAAAATGCACACCTACTTTGTTACTAAGATTTTCCCTTTTACTTTGAAAGGTGCCGCGAAAGCTTGGTATGATAGTTTTTTGCCTGGGTCTATTAAATGTCCTAAGGATTTAGTTGTAGCTTTCTTTCAGAAATATTTCCCTGCTAGTGCTCAACATGCTGCTTTGCAACATATTACTGACTTTTTGCAGGAGAAAGAAGAAATATTGCCTGTCGCATGGGCAAGGTTTTGCTCATTAATTAGAGGAGTAATGAATTGTCCTTTTTCTAAAAATGAATTACTTGATATATTCTATAATGGACTAACCGATGAATCTAGGACATACCTGGATAGTTGTGCTGGTTGTGTTTTCAGGCAAAGAACTCCAATGAAGCCGAAGAATTAATGGCTAAAATAAGCAAGAATTATGATGATTGGCATATTCCCGAGTCTACACCAACCCCGAAGAAAAGAGGGACGATTGAATTAAATGATGAAGTGATGAAGGAAGCCAAGAAATCTCTCAAGGAGAAGGGTATTAAATCCGAAGATGTGAAGAACCTCCCTCCTATTGAAGAATTATGTAAGCCAATTCCGCCTACCGTTGTCGAAGTAATGCTCTTCAATTCAACAGCGGAGACGTTCCTTATGGTAAGACTCCCGACCAATGCTTAGATGAGTTTGATAATTATTGTATTAAGCAAGATAACTTTAATAAGAGAGTTGAGAGACATTTAGAGGAAAATTGTAGAGCGATTAGTAATTTACATGATATTGTGGAGCGAACCTCCAATGATGTGAGGATGCTTGTTAAGCATTTCCAAATGGTTCAAACACAAATAGATCAGCTCACCAAAGTGCAAAATGATTTGTTAGTGAATGCTTCTAAAGAGAAGCATGCTTATGAGATTAGAACTAGAGGTGGTGCTACAACCCAGGATCCTTTATATCCTGAGGGTCACCCCAAGAGAGTCGAGCAAGATTCTCAGCGCGCTGATGATACTAGGATCAAATCTAAGAAAAAGAAGAAGAAGGAAAATAGAACACCTGTAGAATCTTCTGATCTCACTGTAGATCCTAATAGTATATCTATTTCCGATGGCAAAACTGAAAGCGGCAATGAGAAAAGTGAGGCTTCCGATAAGGAAGAAATAGAAGAAGCTGAGGTTGCACCTGAAAAGCAATCTAAAAACGTGAAGTACACTAAGGAAGATTTCATTGCCAACAAACATGGCAAAGAAAGAGAACCTTGGGTGCAAAAACCAATGCCTTTCCCTGATAAGAAACACAAATCAAGGGAAGAGGAACACTTTAACCGGTTTTGTGAATGGATGAATGATACGTCCAAAACGTATCTACTTTCCCGAACATTTTTGCTATTGTTTTGCCTCTAATTTGTGTATTTTGGATACAAGTTACATGGACTAACGTTGTTTTCAGCAGAATTGCTCTGGTGTCTCGTTGTTGTGCAGAAATTCAACTTTCAGGAAAATCCTCGGAATTTATGTCGAAGGGCCTATTTTTCCAGAAGAATCACGGAGCCAGAAGGGCAGGCCTGGGGGAGGCCCAGGGCCCCCAGACACTAGGCCGGCGCGGCCTGGAGGGGGGGCGCGTCGCCCTAGCGTGTGGCCCCCTCGGCTGGCCTCTGACGCCCTCCTCTGGACTACTTAAGGGTTTCGATCTAAAAACGCGAGACGAGAAGTCGAAGTCGCCAGAAACCATCCAGTACGCCGCCACCGTCGCGAAACTCCGTCTCGGGACCAGAAACTCCGTTCTGGCACTCCGCCGGGACGGGGAATTGGAGGAGATCATCGCCATCATCAGCACCGACGCCTCTCCATCGTACAGCAATGTTTCCCCCATCCATGTGTGAGTAATTCCCCCGCTATAGGCTAAAGGGGATGGTAGGGATTGGATGAGATTGGTCATGTAATAGCATAAGATTGTTAAGGCATAGTGCCTAGTGTCCGTAATTGGTACTTTGATGATATTGTTGCAACTTGTTATGCTTAATGCTTGTCACTAGGGCCCGAGTGCCATGATGATTGATGCGTGTGGTTGACACGTCCGTTGGGAACCCCAAGAGGAAGGTGTGATGCGCACAGCGGCAAGTTTCCCTCAGTAAGAAACCAAGGTTTAATCGTACCAGTAGGAGTCAAGAAGCACGTTGAAGGTTGATGGCGGCGGGATGTAGTGCGGCGCAACACCAGGGATTCCGGCGCCAACGTGGAACCTGCACAACACAACCAAAGTACTTTGCCCCAACGAAACAGTGAGGTTGTCAATCTCACCGGCTTGCTGTAACAAATGATTAACCGTATTGTGTGGAAGATGATTGTTTGCAGAAAACAGTAGAACAGTATTGCAGTAGATTGTATTTCAGTTTAGAGAATTGGACCGGGGTCCACAGTTCACTAGAGGTGTCTCTCCCATAAGATAAACAGCATGTTGGGTGAACAAATTACAGTTGGGCAATTGACAAATAAAGAGGGCATGACCATGCACATACATATTATGATGAGTATAGTGAGATTTAATTGGGCATTACGACAAAGTACATAGACCGCCATCCAGCATGCATCTATGCCTAAAAAGTCCACCTTCAGGTTATCATCCGAACCCCCTCCAGTATTAAGTTGCTAACAACAGACAATTGCATTAAGTATTGCGCGTAATGTAACTAGTAACTACATCCTTGAACATAGCACTAATGTTTTATCCCTAGTGGCAACAGCACATCCACAACCTTAGAACTTTCTGTCACTGTCCCAGATATCAATGGAGGCATGAACCCACTATCGAGCATAAATACTCCCTCTTGGAGTTACAAGCATCTACTTGGCTAGAGCATCTACTAGTAACGGAGAGCATGCAAGATCATAAACAACACATAGACATAACTTTGATAATCAACATAACAAGTATTCTCTATTCATCGGATCCCAACAAACGCAACATATAGAATTACAGATAGATGATCTTGATCATGTTAGGCAGCTCACAAGATCCGACAATGAAGCACAATGGGGAGAAGACAACCATCTAGCTACTGCTATGGACCCATAGTCTAGGGGTAGACTACTCACACATCACTCCGGAGGCGACCATGGCGGCGTAGAGTCCTCCGGGAGATGATTCCCCTCTCCGGCAGGGTGCCGGAGGCGATCTCCTGGATCCCCCGAGATGGGATCGGCGGCGGCGGCGTCTCTGGAAGGTTTTCCGTATCGTGGCTCTCGGGACGGGGGGTTTCGCAACGGAGGCTTTAAGTAGGCGGAAGGGCAGGTCAGGAGGCGGCACGAGGGCCCCACACCACAGGGCCGCGCGGCCAAGGGGGGGCCGCGCCGCCCTAGGGTGTGGCCCCCTCGTGGCCCCTCTTCGTCTCCTCTTCGGACTTCTGGAAGCTTCGTGGCAAAATAGGACCCTGGGCGTTGATTTCGTCCAATTCCGAGAATATTTCGTTACTAGGATTTCTGAAACCAAAAACAGCAGAAAAACAAGAATCGGCACTTCGGCATCTTGTTAATAGGTTAGTTCCGAGAAAATGCACGAATATGACATAAAGTGTGCATAAAACATGTAGATAACATCAATAATGTGGCATGGAACATAAGAAATTATCGATACGTCGGAGACGTATCAGCATCCCCAAGCTTAGTTCTGCTCGTCCCGAGCAGGTAAAACGATAACACATATAATTTCTGGAGTGACATGCCATCATAACCTTGATCATACTATTTGTAAAGCATATGTAGTGAATGCAGTGATCAAAACAATGTATATGACATGAGTAAACAAGTGAATCATATAGCAAAGACTTTTCATGAATAGCACTTCAAGACAAGCATCAATAAGTCTCGCATAAGAGTTAACTCATAAAGCAATAATTCAAAGTAAAAGCATTGAAGCAACACAAAGGAAGATTAAGTTTCAGCGGTTGCTTTCAACTTGTAACATGTATATCTCATGGATATTGTCAACATAGAGTAATATAATAAGTGCAATAAGCATATATGTAGGAATCAATGCACAGTTCACACAAGTGTTTGCTTCTTGAGGTGGAGAGAAATAGGTGAACTGACTCAACATTGAAAGTAAAAGAATGGTCCTCCATAGAGGAAAAGCATCGATTGCTATATTTGTGCTAGAGCTTTGATTTTGAAAACATGAAACAATTTTGTCAACGGTAGTAATAAAGCATATGTATCATGTAAATTATATCTTATAAGTTGCAAGCCTCATGCATAGTGTACTAATAGTGCCCGCACCTTGTCCTAATTAGCTTGGACTACCGGATCATCGCAATGCACATGTTTTAACCAAGTGTCACAAAGGGGTACCTCTATGCCGCCTGTACAAAGGTCTAAGGAGAAAGCTCGCATTGGATTTCTCGCTATTGATTATTCTCAACTTAGACATCCATACCGGGACAACATAGACAACAGATAATGGACTCCTCTTTTATGCATAAGCATGTAACAACAATTAATAATTTTCTCATATGAGATTGAGGATATATGTCCAAAACTGAAACTTCCACCATGGATCATGGCTTTAGTTAGCGGCCCAATGTTCTTCTCTAACAATATGCATGCTTAACCATAAGGTGGTAGATCTCTCTTACTTCAGACAAGACGAACATGCATAGCAACTCACATGAAATTCAACAAAGAGTAGTTGATGGCGTCCCCAGTGAACATGGTTATCGCACAACAAGCAACTTAATAAGAGATAAAGTGCATAAGTACATATTCAATACCACAATAGTTTTTAAGCTATTTGTCCCATGAGCTATATATTGCAAAGGTGAATGATGGAATTTTAAAGGTAGCACTCAAGCAATTTACTTTGGAATGGCGGAAAATACCATGTAGTAGGTAGGTATGGTGGACACAAATGGCATAGTGGTTGGCTCAAGTATTTTGGATGCATGAGAAGTATTCCCTCTCGATACAAGGTTAGGCTAGCAAGGCTTATTTGAAACAAACACAAGGATGAACCGGTGCAGCAAAACTCACATAAAAGACATATTGTAAACATTATAAGACTCTACACCGTCTTCCTTGTTGTTCAAACTCAATACTAGAAATTATCTAGACCTTAGAGAAACCAAATATGCAAACCAAATTTTAGCATGCTCTATGTATTTCTTCATTAATGGGTGCAAAGCATATGATACAAGAGCTTAAACATGAGCACAACAATTGCCAAGTATCACATTACCCAAGACATTAATAGCAATTAGTACATGTATCATTTTCCAATTCCAACCATATAACAATTTAACGAAGAAGAAACTTCGCCATGAATACTATGAGTAGAAACTAAGGACATACTTGTCCATATGCTACAGCGGAGCGTGTCTCTCTCCCATAAAGTGAATGCTAGGATCCATTTTATTCAAACAAAACAAAAAACAAAAACAAACCGACGCTCCAAGCAAAGCACATAAGATGTGATGGAATAAAAATATAGTTTCAGGGGAGAAACCTGATAATGTTGTCGATGAAGAAGGGGATGCCTTGGGCATCCCCAAGCTTAGACGCTTGAGTCTTCTTGATATATGCAGGGGTGAACCACCGGGGCATCCCCAAGCTTAGAGCTTTCACTCTCCTTGATCATGTTGCATCATACTCCTCTCTTGATCCTTGAAAACTTCCTCCACACCAAACTTAGAACAACTCATTAGAGGGTTAGTGACAATAAAAATTAACATGTTCAGAGGTGACACAATCATTCTTAACACTTCTGGACATTGCATAAAGCTACTGGACATTAATGGATCAAAGAAATTCATCCAACATAGCAAAAGAGGCAATGCGAAATAAAAGGCAGAATCTGTCAAAACAGAACAGTTCGTATTGACGAATTTTATTAGGCCACCAGACTTGCTCAAATGAAAATGCTCAAATTGAATTAAAGTTGCGTACATATCTGAGGATCATGCACGTAAATTGGCTTAATTTTCTGAGCTACCTACAGGGAGGTAGACCCAGATTCGTGACAGCAAAGAAATCTGGAACTGCGCAGTAATCCAAATCTAGTATGAACTTTTCTATCAACGACTTTACTTGGCACAACAAAACACTAAACTAAGATAAGGAGAGGTTGCTACAGTAGTAAACAACTTCCAAGACACAAAATAAAAACAAAGTACTGTAGGTAAAAACATGGGTTGTTTCCCATAAGCGCTTTTATTTAACGCCTTTCAGCTAGGCGCAGAAAGTGTGTATCAAGTATTATCAAGAGACGAAGTGTCAACATCATAATTTGTTCTCATAATAGAATCAAAAGGTAACTTCATTCTCTTTCTAGGGAAGTGTTCCATACCTTTCTTGAGAGGAAATTGATATTTTATATTACCTTCCTTCATATCAATGATAGCACCAACAGTTCGAAGAAAAGGTCTTCCCAATATAATGGGACAAGATGCATTGCATTCAATATCCAAGACAACAAAATCAACGGGGACAAGGTTATTGTTAACGGTAATGCGAACATTATCAACTTTCCCCAAAGGTTTCTTTGTAGAATGATCAGCAAGATTAACATCCAAATAACAATTTTTCAGCGGTGGCAAGTCAAGCATATTATAAATTTTCTTAGGCATAACGGAAATACTTGCACCAAGATCACATAAAGCATTACAATCAAAATCTTTAACCTTCTTCTTAATGATGGGCTCCCAACCATCCTCTAGCTTTCTAGGAATAGAGGCTTCACGCTCTAGTTTCTCTTCTCTAGCTTTTATGAGAGCATTTGTAATATGTTGCGTGAAAGCCAAATTTATAGCACTAGCATTAGGACTTTTAGCAAGTTTTTGCAAGAACTTTATAACTTCAGAGATGTGGCAATCATCAAAATTCAAACCATTATAATCTAAAGCAATGGGATCATCATCCCCAATGTTGGAAAAAATTTCAGCAGTTTTATCACAGGCAGTTTCAGCAGTTTTAGCATTTTCAGGCAGTTTCTCGCGCCTTGCATTAGAAGTGGAAACATTGCTAACACCAATTCTTTTATTATTATTAGTAGGAGGTGCAGCAACATGTGTAGCATTAGCATTACAAGTGGTGGTAATAGTCCAAACTTTAGCTACATTCTTCTCTTTAGCTAGTTTTTCATTTTCTTCTCTATCCCACCTAGCACGCAGTTCAGCCATTAATCTTATATTTTCATTAATTCTAACTTGGATGGCATTTGCTGTAGTAACAATTTTATTTTCAATATCCCTATTAGGCATAACTTTCGATTTCAAGAGATCAACATCAGAGGCAAGACTATCGACTTTAGAAGCAAGTATATCAATTTTCCCAAGCTTTTATTCAACAGATTTGTTAAAAGCAGTTTATGTACTAATAAATTCTTTAAGCATGGCTTCAAGTCCAGGGGGTGAACTCCTATTATTGTTGTAAGAATTCCCATAAGAATTACCATAGCCGTTGCCATCATTATAAGGATATGGCCTATAGTTGTTACTAGAATTGTTCCGGTAAGCATTGTTGTTGAAATTATTATTTTTAATGAAGTTTACATCAACATGTTCTTCTTGTGCAACCAATGAAGCTAACGGAACATTATTAGGATCAATATTAGTCCTATCATTCACAAGCATAGACATAATAGCATCAATCTTATCACTCAAGGAAGTGGTTTCTTCGACAGAATTTACCTTCTTACCTTGTGGAGCTCTTTCCGTGTGCCATTCAGAGTAGTTGATCATCATATTATCAAGAAGCTTTGTTGCTTCACCAAGAGTGATGGACATAAAGGTACCTCCAGCAGCCGAATCCAATAGGTTCCGCAAAGAAAAATTCAGTCCTGCATAAAAGGTTTGGATGATCATCCAAGTAGTCAGTCCATGGGTTGGGCAATTTTTAACCAGAGATTTCATTCTTTCCCAAGCTTGAGCAACATGTTCAGTATCTAATTGTTTAAAATTCATTATGCTACTCCTCAAAGATATAATTTTAGCAGGGGGATAATATCTACCAATAAAAGCATCCTTGCATTTAGTCCATGAATCAATACTATTCTTAGGCAGAGATAGCAACCAATCTTTAGCTCTTCCTCTTAATGAGAAAGGGAACAATTTTAATTTTATAATGTCACCATCTACATCTTTATATTTTTGCATTTCACATAGTTCAACAAAATTATTAAGATGGGCAGCAGCATCATCAGAACTAACACCAGAAAATTGCTCTCGCATAACAAGATTTAGTAAAGCAGGTTTAATTTCAAAGAATTCTGCTGTAGTAGCAGGTGGAGCAATAGGTGTGCATAAGAAATCATTATTATTTGTGGTTGTGAAGTCACACAACTTAGTATTTTCAGGGTTGGCCATTTTAGCAACAGTAAATAAAGCAAACTAGATAAAGTAAATGCAAGTAACTAATTTTTTTGTGTTTTTGATATAGCAAACAAGATAGCAAATAAATTAAAACTAGCAACTAATTTTTTTGTATTTTGATTTAGTGCAGCAAACAAAGTAGTAAATAAAACTAAGCAAGACAAAAACAAAGTAAAGATATTGAGAAGCGGAGACTCCCCTTGCAGCGTGTCTTGATCTCCCCGGCAACGGCGCCAGAAATTTGCTGCTGGCGTGCAGTTGACGTGGGAGATAGAAATCTTTGTGGTGTAACTTTTCTTCAGGTCCCCGGCAACGGCGCCAGAAATTTGCTTGATGCGTGTGGTTGACATGTCCGTTGGGAACCCCAAGAGGAAGGTGTGATGCGCACAGCGGCAAGTTTCCCTCAGTAAGAAACCAAGGTTTAATCGAACCAGTAGGAGTCAAGAAGCACGTTGAAGGTTGATGGCGGCGGGATGTAGTGCGGCGCAACACCAGGGATTCCGGTGCCAACGTGGAACCTGCACAACACAACCAAAGTACTTTTCCCCAACGAAACAGTGAGGTTGTCAATCTCACCGGCTTGCTGTAACAAAGGATTAACCGTATTGTGTGGAAGATGATTGTTTGCAGAAAACAGTAGAACAAGATTGCAAGATGATTGTATTTCAGTTTAGAGAATTGGACCGGGGTCCACAGTTCACTAGAGGTGTCTCTCCCATAAGATAAACAGCATGTTGGGTGAACAAATTACAGTTGGGCAATTGGCAAATAAAGAGGGTATGACCATGCACATACATATTATGATGAGTATAGTGAGATTTAATTGGGCATTACGACAAAGTACATAGACCGCCATCCAGCATGCATCTATGCCTAAAAAGTCCACCTTCAGGTTATCATCCGAACCCCCTCCAGTATTAAGTTGCTAACAACAGACAATTGCATTAAGTATTGCGCGTAATGTAACTAGTAACTACATCCTTGAACATAGCACTAATGTTTTATCCCTAGTGGCAACAGCACATCCACAACCTTAGAACTCACTGTCCCAGATATCAATGGAGGCATGAACCCACTATCGAGCATAAATACTCCCTCTTGGAGTTACAAGCATCTACTTGGCCAGAGCATCTACTAGTAACGGAGAGCATGCAAGATCATAAACAAAACATAGACATAACTTTGATAATCAACATAACAAGTATTCTCTATTCATCAGATCCCAACAAACGCAACATATAGAATTACAGATAGATGATCTTGATCATGTTAGGCAGCTCACAAGATCCGACAATGAAGCACAATGGGGAGAAGACAACCATCTAGCTACTGCTATGGACCCATAGTCCAGGGGTAGACTACTCACACATCACTCCGGAGGCGACCATGGCGGCGTAGAGTCCTCCGGGAGATGATTCCCCTCTCCGGTAGGGTGCCGGAGGCGATCTCCTGGATCCCCCGAGATGGGATCGGCGGCGGCGGCGTCTCTGGAAGGTTTTCCGTATCGTGGCTCTCGGTACTGGGGGTTTCGCAACGGAGGCTTTAAGTAGGCGGAAGGGCAGGTCAGGAGGCGGCACGAGGGCCCCACACCACGGGCCGCGCGGCCAAGGGGGCCGCGCCGCCCTAGGGTGTGGCCCCCTCGTGGCCCCTCTTCGTCTCCTCTTCGGACTTCTGGAAGCTTCGTGGCAAAATAGGACCCTGGGCGTTGATTTCGTCCAATTCCGAGAATATTTCGTTACTAGGATTTCTGAAACCAAAAACAGCAGAAAACAGCAACTGGCACTTCGGCATCTTGTTAATAGGTTAGTTCCAGAAAATGCACGAATATGACATAAAGTGTGCATAAAACATGTAGATAACATCAATAATGTGGCATGGAACATAAGAAATTATCGATACGTCGGAGACGTATCAATGATCTCAGATCTGAACATGTTATTGTTTCATGATGATATGCATTGTTTTATGATCTTACCTGCAAGTTGTATGAACATGTCGCTGTCCGGAACCCGAGGCCCCAAAGTGACAGAAAATGGGACAACCGGAGGGGAAGGCGGTGATGTGAGGATCACATGTGTTCACGGAGTGTTAATGCTTTGCTCCGGTACTCTATTAAAAGGAGTACCTTAATTTCCAGTAGATTCCCTAGAGGCCCGGCTGCCACCGGCTGGTAGGACAAAAGATGTTGTGCAAGTTTCTCATTGCGAGCACGTACGACTATATACGGAACACATGCCTATGGATTGCTTAGTACTTGGACACCGTTTTATGACTATCTGCAAATGCCCTGCTTTGATTGTTACATGAGTTTCTCTCATCCATGCAACGCCCTTCATCCATCCCTGTGCCTACAGTATTTTAATCCTGTTGTTTACTATAATCACTACTGCTGTCTTTGTTCCACTGCTGCTGTTATTTCACTACTGCTACTGCTATAAAACTGTTACTACTGATAAACTCTTGCGAGCAAGTCTGTTTCCAGGTGCAGCTGAATTGACAACTCCGCTGTTAAGGCTTTCAAGTATTCTTTGTCTCCCCTTGTGTCGAATCAATAACTTGGGTTTTACTTCCCGTGAAGACTGTTGCGATCCCCTATACTTGTGGGTTATCAAGACTATTTTCTGGCGCCGTTGCCGGGGAGCATAGCTTTATTTGGAAGTTCACTTGGATTGATATTGTTCACTGCAAATTCTCCATCATGGGTAAATCTCGCGATCCTAAAGTCGTCATATTACCATCCACTACAAGAAAAGGTACAACTCTGAGTACCTCTGCTGCTCTTGATTCACCATCTGTGATAAGTCAACTTGTTTCACCACCGCAAGCTTCACTTGCTGGTACTTCTGCTGAATCTGAAAATTCTTATAATATTGATAATGTTTCTGCTGTGCTTGATGATAGTGGTTCATTGGGATCTTTTCTAGATGCTGCAATTGCTAGGTCTAGACAAATTGAAAATACTGAAACTCCTAATGAAAATACTGCTACACCTGTTAATTCACCTGAGTCTGTTGAATATTCTAGTGATGATCCCGATGAAGATTATGTGGAACTTGATGATGATTTTATTGATAGATGCAATGCTACTTCTGATGCAAGAAAAAATAAAAAGTTTCTCGCACAACATACTGTTAGATATAAGCTGTCTCCTGATCCTAAATTTTCCACATCTCCTATAAACATTAAGGATAAGGATTATGATTTTTCTCTTGATTTATCTCATATAGCTATTGTTGAGAAAACACCCTTTTGTGGTACTGAAAAAGAAAGTGCTGTAGAACACATGAATGAACTTTCTTCTATGAGTAGCTTGTTTTCTGATGATGTCAAGATGCGTACTTATTTTGTTGCTAAATTTTTTCCTTTCTCATTAAAGGATGATACTAAAACTTGGTATAATAGTTTGCCTCTTGGTTCTATTAATAGTCCAGGTGATTTGCTTGATGTTTTCTTTCGGAAATACTTTCCTGCTAGTGCTCAACATGCTGCTTTGCAGAAAATTTATAGCTTTGACCAGGAAGATGGAGATAAATTGCCTGAAGCTTGGGCAAGATTTTGCTCTCTTATCAGAGCTTGACCTGGACATGATCTAGAAAAGCATGATTTACTTGATATATTTTATAGTGGACTAACCGTTGAGTCTAGAGCATATCTGGATAGTTGTGCTGGTTGTGTTTTCAGGAAAAGGACTCCAGACGAAGCTGAAGAATTATTGGCTAAAATAGGACGGAATCATGATGATTGGACTACACCGGAACCAACTCCGACACCAATACTGAAGAAGAGGGGTTTAATTAAATTAAATGATGAAGATATGAGGGAAGCCAAGAAATCTCTTAAGGAGAAAGGTATTAAATCTGAAGATGTGAAGAATTTACCTCCCATAGAAGATTTATGCAAGGTAATTCCCCCTTCATCCATGATTGAGGTAAACTCTCTTCAACGCTTTACTAGGGAAGATATTCCGTATTCAAAACCTCCTGCTCAATGCTTAGATGAGTTTGATAATTATATTGTTAAGCAAGAAAATTTTAATATGAGAGTAGAGAATCATCTAATGGAAAATTCTCAAGCTATTAGTAATTTGCATGATATTGTGGAGAGAACCTCCAATCACTACAAGAAAAGTTGCCATGGCCGACGAAGTTGAAGTCGCGCCGTGGTTGCTGGTGTACCATGGCCGACGATTTTGGGTCTGTCCGTTGTGCATGTCAAAACGTTTTTTTTCTCATTTTTGAGGCCACCTAGCCCGACGAAAATGGCCAAAACGTTGCGTATGGTGGCCCGGGACGTGGTGCATCTCGAATTCTCGGGTTCGCCGGCCGAGTCAACGCAAATCCGCACCGCCGAGGGATGTAGGGCCCAGATGGCAGCCTCTCTGGCATTGTTTTTTTTTCTCGATCACGCCATCTCGTTCAACGCTCTCCGATCAAGCCGTTTACGATGCAGGATCATGGGTCCCGCATGTCATCCTCTATGAACCAAAATTCTTTCTATTCTTGGATTTTTTTGACACCCTGATTTGTGGCTACTTCCTTTTTCTTTTGATCCCTTGCCGCCTTGGAAACGTTGACACCGCTGCTGCTAATTGGGACCCGCATGTCATCCTCTATGAGCAATCAACTTTCTTTTCTTGGAGTTTTTTTTGGCACCTCAAATTTGGTCACTTGCCTTTTTCTTTCGATCCCCTGCCGCCTCTCAAACGGTGATACCGCTGCTGCTAAATGGGACCCGCATGTCATCCTCTATGTACTATAAAACTTTCTTTTCTTGGAATTTTTTTGGCACCTCATATTTGGTCACTTACCTTTTTCTTTCGATCCCCTGCCGCCTCTCAAACGGTGAGACCGCTGCTGCTAAATGGGACCCGCATGTCATCCTCTATGTACTATAAAACTTTCTTTTCTTGGATTTTTTTGGAACCTCATATTTGGTCACTTGCCTTTTTCTTTCGATCCCATGCAGCCTCTCAAACGGTGATACCGCTGCTGCTAAATGGGACCCGCATGTCATCCTCTATGTACAATCAAGTTTCTTTTCTTGAATTATTTTTGGCTCCTGATATTTGGTCACTTGCATTTTTCGTTCGATCTCATGCCACGTTGAGGACCCTGCAGGCTCATGGGACCCGCATGTCATCCTCTATGTACAATAAAATTTCTTTTCTTGGATTATTTTTGGCTCCTGATATTTGGTCACTTGCCTTTTTCTTTCGATCCCGTGCAGCCTCTCAAACGGTGATACCGCTGCTGCTAAATGGGACCCGCATGTCATCCTCTATGTACACTCAAGTTTCTTTTCTTGAATTATTTTTGGCTCCTGATATTTGGTCACTTGCCTTTTTCTTTCGATCTCATGCCACGTTTGAAACGTTGAGGAACCTGCTGGCTCATGGGACCCGCATGTCATCCTCTATGTGCTATAAAAGTTTATTTTCTTGGGTTTTTTTTCACCCTCTGATTTTTGGCTACTTCCTTTTTCTTTTGATCCCCTGCCGCCTTGGAAACGTTGAATAAGCTGCTGACTCATGGGACCCGCATGTCATCCTCTATGTACAATCAACTTTCTTTTTCTTTTGATCTCAAGCCGCATTTGAAACGTTGAGACCGCTGCTGCTAATTGGGACCCGCATGTCATCCTCTATGTACAATAAAGTTTTTTTCTTGGATTATCTTTGGCTCCTGATATTTTGTCACTTGCCTTTTTCTTTCGATCTCATGCCGCCTTTGAAACGTTGAGTAAGCTGCTGGCTCATGGGTCTCGCATGTCATCCTCTACGAACAATAAAAGTTTCCTTTCTTGGAGTTATTTTTGACTCCTAATTTCTGGCTATTTGCCTTTTTCTTTTGATCTCCTGCCCCCTTTGAAACGATGACGACGCAGCTGGCAGGTCGGTCTGACATGTCATCCTCTGTTAACAATAAAAGTTTCATTTGATGGATTTATTTTGAACCCCTAATTAATTTTGGGATATTTCCTTTTTTCCTTTGATCCCCTGCCGCCTTGGAATCGTTGAGGATGCTGCTGCCTCATGGGTCCCGCATGTCATCCTCTCAGAATGGTAAATGTTTCTTTTCTTGGATTTTGTTGACCAAACGATTTTTGGCTTATTTTTTCTTTCGATCTCCTGCAGCCTTTAAAACGTTCAGGGCGCTGCTGGCTCACGGGTCCCACATGTCAACCTCTATGAACAATAAACGCTGAGGATGCTGCTGCCTCATGGGTCCCGCATGTCATCCTCTCAGAACGAAAATGTTTCTTTTCTTGTATTTTTTACCAACAGATTTTTGGTTTATTTTTTCTTTCCATCCCCTGCCGCCTTTAAAACGTTGACGACGCTGCTGGCTCATGGGTCCCCGATGTCAGCCTCCTCGTACAAGAAACATGTGATATCTTGATTATTTTGCAGACAATAAACATTGTATTTCGCTCTGAGCTATTGCAAATGGATAAATTAAATCTTTATTTTTACATAAACAAACTTATATGTTGAATCTCCTTGTTTTGTGTTTTTGCGAAGCATAGGACTTTCCTGTTTTTTTTTAGAAAAATCCAAACTTTCATGTTTTGGAGTGGGCTGAAATTGTACGAGTCAAAAGGCCAAGCAGGATAGTTCGAAGGCCCAGATGTCCAGATGCAGCCCAATTGAAATCTTTCTTTTCTTGGATTTTTTTCACCCCCTGATTTCTGGCTACTTCATTTTTCTTTTGGTCCTGTGCCGCCTTGGAAATGTTGAGACCGCTGCTGCAAAATGGGACCCGCATGTCATCCTCTATGTACAATAAAATTTATTTTTCTTGGATTATTTTTGGCTCCTGATATTTGGTCACTTGCCTTTTTCTTTCAATCTCATGCCGACTTTGAAACGTTGAGGAAGCTGCTGGCTCATGGGTCCCGCATGTCATCCTCTATGAACAATAAAAGTTTCCTTTGTTGGATTTATTTTTTACCCCTAATTTCTGGTTATTTTCCTTTTTCTTTTGATCCCCTGCCCCCTTTGAAACCATGATGACGCAGCTGGCAGGTCGGTCCCACATGTCATCCTCTATGAACAATAAAGGTTTCCTTTGATAGATTTATTTTTTACCCTAATTAATTTCTGGCTATTTCCTATTTTTATTTTGATCCCCTGCCACCTTGGAATAGTTGAGGATGCTGCTGCCTCATGGGTCCCGCATGTCATCCTCTCAGAAAGGTAAAAGTTTCATTTCTTGGATTTTGTTTACCAACTGATTTTTGGCTTTTTTTTGTTTCGATCTCCTGCCGCCTTTAAAACGTTGACGACGCTGCTGGCTCATGGGTCCCCAATGTCAGAATCCCCGTACTGCAAATCCTCTTTCTGCAAAGGTTGTATTTCTAGCTAGATAGCTAAGGTGGATTCGAATCTGCCGTGGTTCAGGCAGCTCAGGTAAGCCTTCTTGCACTGATTAATGGAACTAGTCTATAGCAAGGTCAAGACATGTGGCTTGGTGTAATGAATCTATTTGAATCATGTTGTGGATTCAATCTGATAGTTCTCTAACAGGTCAGCCAAAATAGAAATTAAGTTTTTTTTCTAAAACAGAAATGCAAATTAAGATGAACACAAACATTAGTTATCATAATAGCTGATCATACATACATACTTGCTAAGAGCAAAAGCTTGCCAGAGTTTTACCACCCATACAATTAATTAGCAGTTCAGATAAGATAACCTTATATAAGTATAACTACAAATGCATTTGCTAAGGGCTCATGGGACAATAGAACTAGACAACCGCAAACTTGATGACCAGCATGTCACAGCGGCATCGAAAGATCTTGAACTTCAACTTTGATCCAATGCGAAGTTTGGCACCGTCAATGAACTTTTTCCACCTGGAAGTAACAGCCAAGCGGCCATCTGTGGGACTAACGGAGTACCGTCCCTCCACGGTGAGACCTTCACTCTCCATGACGAGGGAAATCTTGCCCCTTCGGCCAGCATTGAGATCCTTGGCGATACTTTTAGGCAATTTCTAATTCAAAGCAAGAGATACCAACAAAAATTAGTCAATGGCACCAATGCACTGAAGACTGAACCATGTGAGACTTTGAGCAGAGAAGACATCAAGATAAGAGCAGTTATGCTGTCATATACTCACGAACATAGCCTTCAGATGCGTCCTGGTCACCACACGGGTGGCCACAGCAATGAGCTGAGACCTCGGTGATCTGGCTGGGGCAGGTGCAGGAGCCTGGGCTGGTACACGAGCTGGTGCTGATGCAGGAGACTGCTGGGCAGGTGCAATAAACGGTGCCTCTAGAGGAACCGGTGCGATGCAGAGAGGTTGGGCAGGTGCGATAAACGGTGCAGCTAGAGGAACCGATCTTGATGCAGGAGCCTGCTGGGCAGGTGTAGTATATGGGGCCTCTACAGGAACCAATGCTTATGTAGGGGCCTGCTGGGTAGATGCAATAAACGGTGCTGGTACAGGAACCGGTGCTGATGCAGGAGAGTGGGAAGCCGGTGCCGGTGCTGGTGTGGGTGCCCTTTGTGACATCCGCTCCTGTTCCATCAGGGGATCTGCAGCTTTGATCATGTTAAACCCAGCAAGCTAGAACAGAGGGAATGGTTTAAAACAACTGCTCAGAATGCAGTAATCAAATGATATGAGTACAAAAAAGTTACATATTATATATTTGGAAGTGTCTCCAACTCTGTAAGCAGTTACGTATATCTGCCCGTTTGAGTTTCTGATCCTCAGCTCGTCGCCCTTCTTCAGACCGTAGTCAAAAGCAAACTTTCTCCAATCATGTCCATACAAATATGTGATGGCCTGCGTCTTGTAGACATACACCTCATAGACCGTGTAGGTGTTCATCAATTTGCCATTTCCATGCATAGTGAAAGACCCTTCATGCGGACACATCTGGTTAATCATTGGACGAAGTTCACAAGGTACAGTCTGCAGGTGAAAATTGATACAAATGTAAGAAGCAGGAAGACTAAAAACAAGACTTTACTATATGCCAATTCATGCTAAACCACTGAGAATACATACCTGTAACTCTGTGAAGGAGTTATTAGAAAGGTAGATAGAGCCATAGGAGGTGTTATATGCGGGGTATGTACATGGGCCCGCCATATTCCCGCAAGCTCGGCATCGGGATGGTGAAGGAAACATGGGAGGTACTACTGGTGCGTAGCGCTGAATGTAAGTGGAAGAATTAGGTTGTGTAAAGTGCATAGTTCAGAGCAATGCAAATGTTGACAAGCGAGTGCATAACACTATGTTACAAACTGAACAGTCAAAATTTAGTGTATGATGAATATAAGCATGCTAATTTGGCGTTTCCGAATTCCAAGAAGCAGTAGACAGAGCCGGTGATAATATCAGAAATAAATCATGGCATGTATATGTGGCTTAAGAAAATATACCCGAACCCTTGGATGGTTACGGCCCGGCTGGTCCTTGGACTTGAGCTTATATAAGCATCCAGAAGGTGGGGCTGACAGTAACTTGGTGGCAGCCTCTGCAGATGCCTCATCAGCAGCAGTTGCAATCCTTTTGACCAATGAAGGCTTAGCAGTTTCAGTCTGCATATGAAAATTGATGAGCAACAGACATCAGCAGTGATATATAAAATGAATCTATGAGACACTGATGCATATAGTGCTGGATGTAAGTGGAAGAATAGGGTTGTGTGTGTTTCTGAACTATTGGTAAGCATAATTAGACAAAGCCGGCAATAAACAGACAAATCAAATCATGTATGAGGATTAAGAAAATATACCTGCTTAAAAAGGATACCACTCAGCTGGCCCGTGGCCTTGTGCTTGAGGAGGTTTTCAGAAGATGGTGGCGGCACCATCATCTTCACAGCAGCCTCATCAGGATCATTTTTTATCCATTTGAGTAGAGGCACTGAAGCTTCATCCTGCATATGAATAGCAACAGAACTCATCATTGATATTTAATAAATCTATGAGATGGACTGATGCAAAAAAGTGCGGGATGTAAGTGGAAGAACAGGGTTGTGCATAGACAACAGTTGACAACAATGCAAATGATTACAAAAGAAGCCAACGGAACTCAACAGTTTATATACTGGATGAGACAGACTGAAAAGTGAAAAATTAGTGTATGATGATTGTAAGCAAACGCAGTGTTTCTGAACTTTTGGTAAGCATTAGGCAAAGCCAACAGTAATTAAACAGATAATAATAAAATCATGTATGTGGATTAAGAAAATATACCAGATTCATTAAAAGGTCACCACCCAGCTGGCCCATGGCCTCGTGCTTGTAGAGGTTTTCGGATGATGGTGCCGGCACCATCGTCCTCACAGCAGCCTCATCAGCCTCATTTTGCATCCACTTGAGTAAAGGCGCAGCAGTTTCAGCCTGCATAAGAATGGGAACAGATCTCAGCAGTGATATTGAATGACTCTGAGACAGACTGATGCATATAGTGCTGGATGTAAGTGGAAGGGTATGGCTGTGTATGGACAACAGTTCACAACAATGCAAGGGTGTGTTCGGTTCTGAAACAGCGTGGAATGGAATGGTTCCATTTCAGAGGAATGGAATGGTTACATTTTTTTCGGTTGGGAAAAATGGAGAGCGGAACAGATCAAGGTTAAACTAATCATTTGCCTCAAAATTGTAATTAGCAATTGCAAATGACATTTAATCTCCAAATCGTAATTAACAACGCCTAATGGTGCTCTTTTAATCTAAAAATCGTAATTAACATCATTTTTTGTTGGGTTAGGGGAACTGGAGAGTAGATGAACATTACTGTATGATGATTGTAAGCAAACGAATTTGGTGTTTCTAAACTTTTGGCTTCGAGATCTTATGGGCTTCAACTATAGCCTACCCCAACTTGTTTGGGACTGAAAGGCTTGGTTGTTGTTGTTGTTGTTGTTGTAAACTTTTGGCAAGCATTAGAAAAAACCGACAATAAACAGACAAATATCAAGGCATGTTTTGTGGATTAAGAAAATATACCATATTCATTAAAAGATCACCACCCAGCGGGCGCGTGGCCTTGTGCTTGTAGAGGCATTTAGAAGATGGGGGCGGCATCAACATACTGGCAGCCTGATCAGCCGCAGTTTTGATCTTCCTTTTGAGTAAAGGCCCTAAAGTTTCAGTCTGCATATGAATAGCAAAACAAAAGGCAGACCTCAGCAGTGATATTGAATTACTGTATGAGATAGACTGATGCATATAGTGGATGCTCTTAGCCTTTTGCACCATGAACACTAGCTATGGACAGACAAAAAAAACTACTCCAGTTGACTCAGCTTTGTCTAGATACCTCCATCCCAAAGCTTAAGGCTTATTTATTTTTGAGAAATCAAAACAAGTAAAGTTTGACCAAAATTTTAGAACATTCTATCAACAAATATAATATTGTGTTGATACCGTAGGAAAATATATTTCACAACCTATTTAATGATATTAATTTTGTATTTTGCATGTTAATGATTTTTGGTAAAAGCTTAGTCAAACATGCTATAGTTTGACTTTCTAAAAATAATATAATCCCTAAGCTTTGGGATGGAGGTAGTAGTATCTAGAGCTAAAAACACATCTAGATACATCCGTATCTACAGATAGTTGAGTCAATTAATTTGGATCTGAGGGAGTATCAGATTCAGACTACATCATGGTAAGTTGGTTAAAAAAAATTACCCCTCGGCGGTCCCTGCCCAGCTCGGCAGTGGCATTTCGCTTCTTGTGCTGCAGATCGGGCCATGCTCCTGCAGCAGGTGGGGCGCTATTCTCGTTCCCCATAGCCTCAGCACGGAACCTGGAGGTACCAACCTGATACAGAGAATTTAGAGCATGGTGTCACAGAGGCTTTATGCACAAACAGCTGAAGACATGTGCTACTTTAAGCATCTTCCAGAATAGGAACAGATTGAGGATGCAGACAGACAGAGTGGATAAGCAAACGGAGTACCTGCTTTGCGGGGCTGGGGACGCAGCTCAGGCTCAGCCAACTGCCCACATGCGTGGTGGCCTTACGCTCCATTGCCCCCCCACCACCACCGAGGTATTTCCTTTCCTGTACAAGCTGACAAAAGATACATTGAGGATCTGCAGAAACTACAAAGGTTGCAAATGTCGACAAATAAAGGAAGAACACCCCAATCCAAGCAAAGGTAGCCCCCGCCCCCACCCCCATCAATCACTCCCAGCGCGAGGGTGACCAGAAAGACACCCCTTCGCCCAGAATAGGAAATAGTAGATGCGCAAGATATCGAGGTAAGGAAAAAAGAACCGATCTCGAGAAGGGAAAGAGCATTACTAGTACTACCTAATCCGCTTGGTCTAGATGCAGCTTGCCCCTCCAAGCTGGATGCCTGGACGGTGGAGGCGAAAGGAGGGGATCGAGCTAGCGGCTTGCATCCATCGGCTGTCGGCACTCGATCGGGAGAGACAAAGGGGGCTACATAAAGGGGAGGGGTAACATATTTTATTACACAGTGAACTTACTGATGTGACTAGTCATTACATGTCTCACTGAAACTGGGGCCCATAGTGTGGCACCCCAAATTCACTTGAACCTGCACGGCGGGACGCATTGGCGCGTCAAGAAAACCCCCGAATTGTAGCGGGGAAATGAAACATTTCACAAAAATTCGAAATTCAAGCACACTGCCACGCGCCAAGCACGCGGGCTGTTCCTTCCTCTTCCTCGGTTCCTCCTCCCATATCCGAAAAACCCCAAATCCCAAGCTCAAACAACAACAAAAAAAACCAAATCCCCTGGCCGCCATGCATGTCCTCGTTAACCCGCTGGAGATCGTTCCCGGACGAGGCGGACCCCCCGCCCTGAGATCCTGAGTTCGTCCGTTCCGTCCACCTCGAGGCACTGCGTGCTGTCTCGCAGCGGCGGCTTGAGGGCGCTGCAGAGGAAGTTCCCCCGGAAAGTGCTCATGGCAACTGTGCAAGCTCACCGGCGTGCTGTATCCTGAGAGGAACTGGTCAAAGCTTTGCTATTCGCAAAAAAAAAGCGGGCCAAGATCTGGTCAAAGCTTCGTCGATGGCTTGCCGCGAGAGGCTTGGAGTCCAGAGTCAATAAACTAGCTGCTGGAGGACTTGGGCGGTTTACACCGATTCATATTAACTGACTCAAGTTTGTTAGTCTAGTTAACAAATGCATCTAGATACATCCATATCTAGACAAAATTGAGTCAATTAATATGAATCAGAGGGGAGTGCCTGAAAGTGTTTCATGCTACCAATTAATGCGCTAGCAGGACTGGCTGTAGAAGTAATTGTGCTACTACTCATACGATGAACTGATTGTGTGGGTGTCAAATTTTGCAACGCGATCATCCACTGAATGCTTAATTATAGTTCTAGCACCAAAGGCGTACACATCATAACAAAGATAGTACATACTACAGCACCAGAACATAAGAGTACGAATCATAAAGTAGCTCAACATTTTGCATCAGGGCTAGGTGGTCCTGAGACTACCGGGACGCCCCTGATGATCTCCGGGCGTGCATCCGCTTCAATGCAAAGCTGTGTACTCGGTCCACGGCCTCCTTCTGTAGGATGGATAATCTCAGGTGCAGGACCTTCGTCTATGAAAGGCTCGTCATCAGTACCATCCATAGGTGCATCAGGGCTGGGTGGTCTTGAGACTACCCGGACGCCACTGATGATCTCTGGGCGTGCATCCACTTCAACGCAAAGCTGTGTACTCGGTCCACGGCCTCCTTCTGTAGGCTGGATAATCTCAGGTCCAGGACCTTCGTCTATGAAAGGCCCGTCATCAGTACCATCCACAGGTGCATCAAACTGAGATTCATCTTCAAATCTCCCATCAAACTGAGAGACCTCTTCAACTCTATGCTTCTGCAATTAGTACATCAACATATTAGACAAACATCTAAGGGATGCAACCTGAACAAATGCCGTTTTACATATTTACCTTCTCATCTGGCACAGCACATGTCCCAGAGCTGAAACCCGGTTCCTGAAGCAAGCGCCTTTTCTCTCCTTCCCGTCCATCCATCTGCAACAAGTTAAATTTGAGTACAGAACTTGCACAGCAATGCAAACTATTGATCAAAACAGCGGTATCATCAATATAAATAATTAACTACATATGCCAGCACACATACAGTGTGAGCAAGATCTGCTTCTCCCGCTGAAGGATCATTATGTGGTTCACCATGATAAACCCACCTAACATATGTGCGGTCCATCCCAAAAATGTGTAAATGATCTTCCACTACATGGTGAGGCCTCTTCTCACCATTCATACATGTGCAGCGCGGGCAATACACGTCCAGGTCGTGACCTTCATGAGCTCTAATAAACCCCATAAAGGGTTGAACACCATTTATATATGAAGGGGAACATAAGTGTCCATGCAATATACATGTTCTGTCCATCTGTTTAATTATGAGATACAATGGTTGGTGATTAATTTAAGGCGAAGTAGGAAATGTATATCCATCGAGTACAAAACTATACTAGTACATGATTATGCATTTCAGCAATCATGTCGAGTACAAAACAAAAAATGCCCATCGACATTTTAGCAAACAGATCGTGTACAAATCTCTGCCATGGCATTTCAGCAAATTAACGGATTGAGTGCAGAACAGACTCTATATGCCCACGCAAATGAACAAATTGATCGAGGACAAATCGAGCGGAAAACTATAAAGTGCCAATTAGTTCGAGCATACTGACGATTTTTTTAGCAGCATCAAGAAAATATAAATCGTTAGGCCGTCTTGCCCGATGCATGATTGAGCTAGAGATAGCAACCCTACCGTGGATCAACTTGACCGCCGGTGCGTCTCGAGAAGAACGACGGGGAGGGGAAGCTTCTTCTTCGCACGGACGGGACGGGGAGGGGAAGCTCTTCGCACGGACGGGGATAAGTTGTGTAGCGGTGGGTGGGGGGTCATGCGGCCGGGCCGCCCGGTAGGTGGTGTTTAATGGAGTTGCGTGTGTAATTTGCCGTGCACAAGGTTGAGGAATAGGCGGTTCCCTTTGCCGCGCGCACAATTCAAACTATCCCGCCCATGTAGTTTAAATTCGCCCTATTTTCGTTAAATCGACATAAAGTCATGTGAGTGGGTTGAAATTAGCAAAGTTGCTTGAAAAATAGTAAAACTCTGGAATTATCCTTTAAATATGCTCTACTTCCTGTGAAAATCGGGGTGTGGAGGCATGTTGAGCTGTTTTATTTGTACCTTCTTCATTAAAACTCCCATTTTATGCACTTTGGATGGAAAGAAATCATTTGTACATAAATTTTGACAACGCCATTTGCAAACATTAATTGTTTTACATGCCAAGATGCACCCATCCACCAAATATGGGGCAAAATTTTATCACAATCTAGATATATATGTATAATTAGTGAGGGACCCCTTTTGATTTTGTGCAATTTCCACTAATTAGCTAGAGAGAAGGGGTCAGTTAATTAGGCCATGTTAGGGGCTATGTGTTTTAGATTAGGGTTGTGTGGATTCAAATACAACTTCTATATTTGTGTGCTATGATTAATCAAAACTAGACCGATCGACTGCGCACACATTATTAGAGGCACATGCGCGCCTTTGCGCACAAAGTGCATGTGTGTGTTGTTGGCCACCAACGAGAGAGCGGCGAGAGAGCGATTGAAATCTCCAAATTAAACACATATATAAGCATACATGGTTAGGCCATGCATGCATATTTATTATATATATTGTGAGGCAAATAAATTAAAGTACATGTGTATATATATAAGTGTGTTTCTTGGCCACCAACGATATATAGATCGAGAGAGAGAGATTGAAATATATATATCCCCAAGAATATCTTCAAACATGTATTGAAATATATGCACGAATGATATGCAAGGTATGCCATGCGCACATGCACACTAATTATATATATATTATGAGACAACTTAATCAAATGTGTTTTCATTCGAGATCAAGAACTTGTCAAAAAATCAAGTTAATTAATTTATCAGCGCTAATTAGTTAATTGGTCGCCTACTTGATGAGCAATTAAGTGTCGTTGGCCTATATATATATATGTAGGGTTTAATTAGGGTCTAGGGTTTAGGGTTAGCTAGCTAGGGTTTTAGGGTTAGGGTTTACGGTCTAGGGTTTAGGGTCTAGGGTTTAGGGTCTAGTGTTTAGGGTGTTTAGGGTGTACATTTAGGGTTTATGGTCTAGCGTTTAGGGTCTAGTGTTTAGGGTGTTTAGGGTGTACGTTTAGGGTATAATTAGGGATTAGGGATTAGGGTTTTAGGGTTTAAGGTTTAGGGATCAACGATCGAGTGCACACACACATTATTAGAGGCACCCGCGCCTTTGTGCATAAAGTGCATGCGTATATATATAAGTGTGTTTCTTGGCCACCAACGATATATAGATCGAGATAATAGAGAGATTTAAATATATATATATCCCCAAGAATATGTTCAAAAATATATTGAAATATATGCACGAATCAAGTTAATTAATTTATCAGCGCTAATTAGTTGGTCGCCTGCTTGATGCGCAATTAAGTGTCGTTGGCCTATATATGTAGGGTTTAGGGTTTAGGGTTAGCTAGCTAGGGGTTAGGGTTAGGGTTTAGGGTTTAGGGTTTAGTGTTTAGGGTTTAGGGTTTAGGGTTTAGTGTTTAGGGTGTTTAGGGGGTGTATGTTTAGGGTATAATTAGGGATTAGGGATTAGGGTTTAAGATTTAGGGATCATCGATCGAGTGCACACACACATTATTAGAGAGGCACCCGCGCCTTTGCGCATAAAGTGCATGCGTATATATAAGTGTATTTTTTGGCCACCAACGATATATATATAGATCGAGAGAGAGATTGAACTATATATATTTATCCCCAAGAATATGTTCAGATATATATTGAAATATATGCACGAATGATATGTGCAAGGTATGCCATGCGCTCATGCACACTAATTATATATATATATATATTATGAGGCAACTTAATCAAATGTGTTTTCATTCGAGAGAACTTGTCAAGATTCAAGTTAATTAATTTATCAGCGCTAATTAGTTGGTCGCTTGCTTGATGCGCAATTAAGTGTCGTTGGCCTATATATATATATATATATGTAGGGTTTAATTAGGGTTTAGGGTTTAGGATTAGCTAGCTAGGGTTTTTGGGTTAGGGTTAGGGTTAAGGTTAATTAATTAGGGTTTAGGGTCTAGGGTCTAGGGTTTAGGGTTTAGGGTTTGGGGTTTGGGGTTTAGTGTTTAGGGTTTAGGGTCTAGGGTTAGGGTTTAGGGTTTAGGGTGTAGTGTTTAGGGTTTAAGGTTTAGGGTTTGGGTTTAGTGTTTAGGGTGTTAATTTAGTGTGTACGTTTAGGGTATAATTAGGGATTAGGGATTAGGGTTTTAGGGTTTAAGGTTTAGGGATCATCGATCGAGTGCACACACACATTATTAGAGGCACCCGCGCCTTTGCGCATAAAGTGCATGCGTATATATATATATGTGTGTGTGTGTTTTTTGGCCACCAACGATATATATATAGATCGAGAGAGAAAGATTGAAATATATATATTTATCCCAAAGAAATATGTTCAGATATATATTTAAATATATGCACAAATGATATGTGCAAGGTATGTATGCCATGCGCGCATGCACACTAATTGTATATATATTATGAGGCAACTTAATCAAATGTGTTTTCATTCGAGAGAACTTGTCAAGATTCAAGATAATTAATTTATCAGCGCGCTAGCTAATTAGTTGGTCGCCTGCTTGAGGCGCAATTAATTAAGTGTCGTTGGCCTATATATATATATGTAGGGTTTAATTAGGGTTTAGGGTTTAGGGTTAGCTAGCTAGGGTTTTAGGGTTAGGGTTAAGGTTAATTAATTAGGGTTTAGGGCCTACGGTTTAGGGTTTAGCAGGGTTTGGGGTTGGGGTTTAGGGTTAGGGTTTAGGGTTTAGGGTGTAGTGTTTAGGGTTTAGGGTCTAGGGGTTTAGGGTTTAGTGTTTAGGGTGTTAATTTAGGGTGTACGTTTAGGGTATAATTAGGGATTAGGGATTAGGGTTTTAGGGTTTAAGGTTTAGGGATCTTTGAGCATAAAGTGCATGCGTATATATAAGTGTGTTTTTTGGCCACCTACGATATATATATAGATCGAGAGAGAAAGATTGAAATATATATATTTATCCCCAAGAATATGTTCAGATATATATTGAAATGTATGCACGAATGATCATATGTGCAAGGTATGCCATGCGCGCATGCACACTAATTGTATATATATTATGAGGCAACTTAATCAAATGTGTTTTTATTCGAGAGAACTTGTCAAGATTCAACAAGTTAATTAATTTATTAGCGCTAATTAGTTGGTCGCCTGCTTGATGCGCAATTTAGTGTCGTTGGCCTATATATATATGTAGGGTTTAATTAGGGTTTAGGGTTTAGGATTAGCTAGCTAGGGTTTTAGGATTAGGGTTAGGGTTAAGGTTAATTAATTAGGGTTTAGGGTTTAGGGTTTAGGGTTTGGGGTTTGGGGTTTAGTGTTTAATTAGGGTTTAGGGTCTAGGGTTAGGGTTTAGGGTTTAGGGTTTAGGGTGTAGTGTTTAGGGTTTAGGGTCTAGGGTTTAGGGTTTAGTGTTTAGGGTGTTTAGGGTGTACGTTTAGGGTATAATTAGGGATTAGGGTTTTAGGGTTTAAGATTTAGGGATCATCGATCGAGTGCACGCACACATTATTAGAGGCACCCGCGCCTTTGCGCATAAAGTGCATGCGTATATATAAGTGTGTTTTTTGGCCACCAACGATATATATATAGATCGAGAGAGAAAGATTGAAATATATATATTTATCCCCAAGAATATGTTGAGATATATATTGAAATATATGCACGAACGATATGTGCAAGGTATGCCATGCGCGCATGCACACTAATTGTATATATATTATGAGGCAACTTAATCAAATGTGTTTTCATTCGAGAGAACTTGTCAAGATTCAACAAGTTAATTAAATTATTAGCGCTAATTAGTTGGTCGCCTGCTTGATGCGCAATTTATTGTCGTTGGCCTATATATATATAGGGTTTAATTAGGGTTTAGGGTTTAGGATTAGCTAGCTAGGGTTTTAGGGTTAGGGTTAGGGTTAAGGTTAATTAATTAGGGTTTAGGGTCTAGGGTTTAGGGTTTAGGGTTTGGGGTTTGGGGTTTAGTGTTTAATTAGGGTTTAGGGTCTAGGGTTAGGGTTTAGGGTTTAGGGTGTAGTGTTTAGGGTTTAGGTCTAGGGTTTAGGGTTTAGTGTTTAGGGTGTTTAGGGTGTACGTTTAGGGTATAATTAGGGATTAGGGATTAGGGTTTTAGGGTTTAAGGTTTAGGGATCATCGATCGAGTGCACACACACATTATTAGAGGCACCCGCGCCTTTGCGCATAAAGTGATGCGTATATATAAGTGTGTTTTTTGGCCACCAACGATATATATATATATAGATCGAGAGAGAAAGATTGAAATATATATATTTATCCCCAAGAATATGTTCAGATATATATTGAAATATATGCACGAATGATATGTGCAAGGTATGCCATGCGCGCATGCACACTAATTGTATATATATTATGAGGCAACTTAATCAAATGTGTTTTCATTCGAGAGAACTTGACAAGATTCAACAAAGTTAATTAATTTATTAGCGCTAATTAGTTGGTCGCCTGCTTGATGCGCAATTTCGTGTCGTTGGCCTATATATATGTAGGGTTTAGTTAGGGTTTAGGGTTTAGGATTACCTAGCTAGGGTTTTAGGGTTAGGGTTAGGGTTAAGGTTAATTAATTAGGGTTTAGGGTCTAGGGTTTAGGGTTTGGGGTTTGGAGTTTAGTGTTTAATTAGGGTTTAGGGTCTAGGGTTAGGGTTTAGGGTTTAGGGTGTAGTGTTTAGGGTTTAGGGTCTAGGGTTTAGGGTTTAGTGTTTAGGGTGTTTAGGGTGTACGTTTAGGGTATAATTAGGGATTAGGGTTTTAAGGTTTAAGGTTTAGGGATCATCGATCGAGTGCACACACACATTATTAGAGGCACCCGCGCCTTTGCGCATAAAGTGCATGCGTATATATAAGTGTGTTTTTTGGCCACCAACGATATATATATAGATCGAGAGAGAAAGATTGAAATATATATATTTATCCCCAAGAATATGTTCAGATATATATTGAAATATATGCACAAATGATATGTGCAAGGTATATGCCATGCGCGCATGCACAGTAATTGTATATATATTATGAGGCAACTTAATCAAATGTGTTTTCATTCGAGAGAACTTGTCAAGATTCAAGTTAATTAATTTAGCAGCGCTAATTAGTTGGTCGCCTGCTTGATGCGCAATTTAGTGTCGTTGGCCTATATATATATGTAGGGTTTAATTAGGGTTTAGGATTTAGGATTAGCTAGCTAGGGTTTTAGGGGTAGGGTTAGGGTTAAGGTTAATTAATTAGGGTTTAGGGTTTGGGATTTGGGGTTTGGGGTTTGGGGTTTGGGGTCTAGGGTTTAGGGTTTAGTGTTTAGGGTGTTTAGGGTGTACGTTTAAGGTATAATTAGGGATCATGGATTAGGGTTTTAGGGTTTAAGGTTTAGGGATCATCGATCGAGCTAGTGCACAGACACATTATTAGAGGCACCCGCGCCTTTGCGCATAAAGTGCATGCGTATATATATAATAAGTGTGTTTCTTGGCCACCAACGATATATATAGATCGAGAGAGAGATTGAAATATATATATATATCCCCAAGAATATGTTCAGATATATATTGAGATATATATATGCACGAATGATATGTCCATGGTATGCCATGCGCGCATGCACACTAATTGTATATATATTATGAGGAAACTTAATCAAATGTGTTTTCATTCGAGAGAACTTGTCAAGATTCAAGTTAATTAATTTATCAGCGCTAATTATTTGGTCGCCTGCTTGATACGCAATTAAGTGTCGTTGGCCTATATATATATGTAGTGTTTAATTAGGGTTTAGGTTTTAGGGTTAGCTAGCTAGGGTTTTAGGGTTAGGGTTAGGGTTAATTAGGGTTTAGGGTCAAGGGTTTAGGGTTTAGGGTTTAGTACGTGTTTAGGGTTTAGGGTCTAGGGTTAGGGTTTAGAGTTTAGTGTTTAGGGTTTAGGGTCTAGGGTTTAGGGTTTAGTGTTTAGGGTGTTTAGGGTGTACGGTTAGGGTATAATTAGGGATTAGGGTTTTAGGGTTTAAGGTTTAGGGATCATCGATCGAGTGCACACACACATTAATAATTATTAGATCTATAGATATATAAGTAAGTTTCTTGGCCACCAACGATATATAGATCTAGAGAGAGATTGAAATATATTTAGGGTTTAGGGTTTAGGGTTCAGGGTCAAGGGTTGGGGTTTAGGGTTTAGGGTCTAGTGTTTAGGGTTTAGGGTATATGGAGTAGTGTTTAGGGTTTAGGGTCTTCGGTTTAGTGTTTAGGGTGTTTAGGGTGTATGTTTAGGGTATAATTAGGGATTAGGGTTTTAGGGTTTAAGGTTTAGGGATCATCGATCGAGTGCACACGAACATTATTAGAGGCACCCGCGCCTTTGCGCATAAAGTGCATGCGTATATATATAAGTGTGTTTCTTGTCCACCAACGATATATAGATCAAGAGATAGAGATTGAAATCCCCAAGAATATGTTCAAATATACGCACACACATGAATTATTAGAGGCACCCGCCCCTTTGCGCATAAAGTGCATGCATATGTGTGTTGTTCTGGCCACCAACAATAGATCGAGAGAGATAGATAGATTGAAATACCAAAAGAATTAGAGGACCCCTTGCACAAATGTTGGCCATCTATATATAATATGAATCCCAATAATGTTCATACATGATAGGGCATATGTGTGAAGCAATTTTTTTTCGAGAACTTGTAAAGATTCAAATTTATCAGTGCTAATGGAAACTAGTGCACATTAGAGGACCCCCTCTTACACGTGTTGGCCATGTATGTATAGTTTGAATCCAAATAATGTTCATACATGATAGGCTATATGTGAATCAATTTTTTCTTCCAAGAACTTGTCAAGATTCAAATTTATCGGTGCTAATGGAAACTAGTGCGCACTAGACGAGCCCCTTGCACAAGTGCTGGCCATTACATATAGTTTAAAACTCAAGAATGTTCATACATGATAGGCCATATGTGCAAAGGAATTTTTTTTCCCGTGAACTTGTCAAAATTCAAGTTTATCGGTGCAAATGGAAACTAGTCCAAAAAATTACATAGAGGTCCAAGAGAACTAGACAATAACTAATAGGACCTGCAACTTTACAAAAAGGACCCCAAAACATATAGAAGAAAATCAATCGAGTCCTTCTGGACCGCACATCAGATCTCTGCTCCGCATCCTTTCCAGCAACTCCGTCGCCGGGGACGCACCACTTGGGACGGTGTCGCCGGTAGTCGCCAGGACAAAGGAGAAGAAGGGCCTCTGCAACGGCACATTGGCTCTGAGAAGGGCCGCTGAAAGGCCAAGATGTTCACGGGCAAGACGGATGACGCCGTCGTATGCCCCGAGCTTGTGAACGTTAGCAGCTTGACTTCCCCATTGACCAGATCTGAAGCACTGACCAAAGCAAGCCTCACCGTTAGCGCCATCACCTTGATGGCACCAGATCGGGGTTTGGTCGGCAAGATCCGCCAGATTCACCGTAGGCCAGATCTGAAGCCGATGACGAGATCCCCGACTCCATTGCGCCATTCTGCTCATGGGAAACACTGGATCTAAGCTTACAACAACATGAACTCCCTCGGATCCAAATTAACTGACTCAACTTTGCTTATCTAAATATGGATGTATCCACACATGTTTTTACTCGAGATACATACACGTCTAAGGAAAGTTGAATCAATTAATTTAGTTCGGAGGGTGTACGATATACAGAGAGAAGTCGGCCTCGTCTCCGGCCGTCGAGGCTGCCGGAGAGAAGGGGAGAGGAGCCAGGGGAGTGGGAGAGACTCGAGAGAGAAAGAGAAGAGGAAGAAATGAGAGCTCCCTGGGGAAGAACATTATTTTTGTCGTTCTGCTCGTAGCTTGAAACTGAAAATTTCGGCCGCGCGCCAAATCATCCCGCCGCATCCATTCGAAAATCCCGTGACCAGTTTTACCCTTTTAACCCTGGTCCGGAAGCTACAACCCACCGACCATGGAGGGCTCATTCGGTAACAATGAAATATCTTGCCTAGATCCCGAACCCTCCCCACAGGCCCACACCCACCCACCAACCATTCGCCCCATTAGCTCAAAAATACTCTCACACGCCAAAGCTCTGACTCTCTACAGTACTAGATCTGCTTCGCCACCGGCATACTCCTCCACAGCGTAGCCTTGATCGTGTTGGCTGTCCACCCACCTGATCCGCTCCCCCGCCGCCCTCGCCACCGACGGATCTGCTTCACCGCCGACCTCGCCACCGACGGATCTGCTTCACCGCCGACCTCATCCACAGCGTAGCAATCAACGCCTTTCCTGTCGACGCACCGGATCCTCTCCAACGGAACCGTGTCTACTTCACCGCGCCCCCCCTCCACAGAAGCCGATCTATTCCACCGACTACCTCGGCGCAGCGGCTGTATCAACTTCACCGAATCCCTTGCCAGCCAACCAGATCTGCTTCACTAACGCCCGCTTCTACTGAAACAGGGTCGACTCATCGTCTCCCGCGTTCGCCGCCGCTGGAATGCAAGTTGCCGCCCCCGTCCACCCCGCCGCAGCTTGGTTAGTACGCTGGCCCGTTAGATCGCGGTGTTTCTTTAGCCATGTTTTGTGTAGTTATTTGCAGATCTCATATGCCATTAAATTTCTTGATGTGTTACTTCGCATGAAGTTCGTTTAAATATTGTACAGTACCAAAGCATTATCCGGTCGCTACCATCCTATTCATTCTACTGACACCTGTGTGCATCCACATATTTATAGGGGACCCATTCATTTGCTGCCAACTGTTTTTGTACTGCATGCTATTCCTTTTATAGTCATGCTATGGGCATTTCCAATCTGGTTGTTCTTATACCACGTCATTAGCTCACCGCTAGCCGCTAGCTGTTTTCTCGTGTCTGCTATTCTTTTACTGCTTTTATAATCATGCTATGTGCATTTCCAATCTGCTTGCTCTTATACCTCGTCTTTAGCTTATAGCTATTTTTTTCCATGAATGCTCCTGTCGCACAGCTTGTATAGTTATTGCTGCGTGCATGTCTGGTCTTTGTATTATCGTAGACTAACTTGTCAATGTTATTTTTCCTAGGGATTGATCATGCGAACCACTTATTAGAATATCCAACATTAACAGCGGGGACGCTAGGGAAGGTTGGAATCTGAGTTCTTGGTTGGTAACTTTGGCAGTTTACTTCCGTTATTATCTATAACCTTTATGCATTGTTCCTTATGCAAGAGATAAACACTTGGAACCCTGCCATAGCAATGCCATCCATGCTTTACTATGTTTCTGCCTATTTGATATGCTTGTCTTGGAGCAACTGCGAAGGTGATTTGAACCTGACATTTGGTCATTCTTAATGCCAATTTACTTTATGTGGAAAACCTTGGCATTACCCTACTCTAAATCTGAATGTCTGAAATTCGTATCTCATGCAAAGCAACATCTAGTTGGTTTTAATCTGATATCTGGTAAATATTGGCTTATTCATTTGGCAGCTCAAGTTTTTTGTTATTTGAAACCAGCTGACTTGGTCTTAAATGTGATATATAAACACAGATTAAGGACAATGGAGCAGGACGATTAGCATTTCACTTGATGGCTGAACCTAAAATGACAGGCATGTCGACCACGACTAGTGCACGCAAGAGAAGGACCTGCAGCGAGCCAGTATGTTCTGCTACATGCTGTTATCTGATCTCTACATTGCGTAATACATGTTTGAATAGTTAATTGTTGTAACTATTTGTGCAATATTACTGAATGCGCTTTTAGTGAAGCAGTCATCATTAGAAGATAGTCGCCAAAGCGACCCTGTGCAACATTATGATGTAAGTCTGCTTAGTACAAGTTCCATACATTGTCTTATTTATGCAACTTGTTATTATCTTATATCTACATTGCATAATAAATGTTTGAATAGTTCACTGTTGTAACTATGTTTGCAATATTACTAGAATGCAGTTGTAATGAAGAAGTCCTTAGTAGAAGATAGAGCGCAAAAAAGGTTCCGGCGTGAGCCTATGCAACGATATAATGTAAGTCTGCGCTTAGTACTTGTGACTATCTCATATTGACAATGCTTAATACATGTTTGCATAGTTCATCGTTTAACTCTTTTTGCATTATTATCAGAATGCAGTTCTGATGAAGCAATCTTCATTAGAAGAGAGGCCCACAAAAAGTTCTGATCTTTGTTCTGATGCATCCTCTCATAGCCGTCAAGCTAGACCATTCTTTTCATCAAACAGTGAACATCTCAAGGCTGTACTTTATAAAAGACATGGTATTGCTGCTTTAATGTCTGTAGCTGATATGTTGACCAAGAGTACACAAGATTCAATCAAGGCGATTGCCCAATGTCAACGTGTTATTGATGATGCTAATAGAAGTCCTCAATGATTCTATGTAATTTTTTTTTTACTTGGGCACATTAATTGCCTTGTAATTTTCCTAGTTATTTTATTTGTGTATGTAATTGTGTGTATCATTGATATCAGATTTTAGGCTCATGAAATTTAATGCAAGTTGACTAGTCAAACAACCAGGGCCCTATAACAGATTGGGCCGGCCCATTAACAGTAGTGTGGGACCCACTTTCATTTTGGGCCGGCCCGTTAACAGGAAAGTGGGACCCACCTGTGCTTTTGGCCCGGCCCACTATCTTGTTGGGCCGTCCCACTTGCTACATGATGGACCCCACATACTAAATGGGCCGGCCCTTTAAGAGGAAAGTGGGACCCACCTGCGTTTTTGGCCCGGCCCACTAGCGTGTTGGGCCGGCCCACTTGCTATATGGTGGACCTCACATACTAAATGGGCCGGCCCTTTAATTGGAAAGTGGGACCCACCTGTGCTTTTGGCCCGGCACACTAGCTTGTTGGGCCGGCCCACTTTCTATATGGTGGACCCCACATACTAAATGGGCCGGCCCTTTAACTGGAAAGTGGGACCCACCTGTGTTTTTGGCCCGGCCCACTGTCTTGTTGGGCCGGCCCACTTGCTATATGGTGGACCCCACATACTAAATGGGCTGGCCCATTAACAGGAAAGTGGGATCCACCTGTGCTTTTGGCCCGGCCCACTGGCTTGGTGGGCCGGCCCATTTGATCTAATGTGGACCCCACGCACTAAATGGGCTGGCCCGATAGCAGGAAAGTGGGACCAACATGCTAATTGGGCCGGCCCAATAACTTCTTGGGCCGGCCCACTTGCTTTAAGGTGGACCCCACTTGGTAAATGGGCCGGCCCGATAACATGAAAGTGGGTCCCACATGTTTTGTGGGCCGGCCCTTTTGCCTGTTGACCGGTCAAACAAGTGCATTCGGCCCGGCCCACATGCTTAGTGGGCCGGCTCATTAATGTTTTGACCAGTCAACCTTAGAGGTTAGGCCTGGCCCACGTAACTAATGGACCAGCCCAGCTATATAGTTGACCGGTCAAACTAAGTCAGCTGGCCCGGCCCGCAAGCTTAATGGGTCGGCCCACTTAAGACGTGGCAGGCCTCGTGTGGGCCTACCATCTACCACGGGGTTTGGGGCAAGTTAACGCCGTTAATCGCGCCTAACGGCGTCTGCCACGTGTCAGTTTGCATGACGTCAGCAGTCAACGGGCTCCCGGAAACACTTCTGCAACGATCCGATTTTCCGTGGCAGAAGGGCGCCCAAGCGCGACGGACCGAAAAAATCATCGTAGGACTTTGCCTGACGCAGTTTCAACAACAGAACCCATATCGTCGGGTTAGGCCCATAGGCGACGAAAAATACCCCTTAGCGGACGATTTTGAGACGTTGTCTATCAGAACTTTTCTTGTAGTGAATGATGTTAAGATGCTTGTTAAAAATTTTCATATGGTTCAAACTCAAATTGATCAACTCACTAAAGTGCAAAATGACTTGTTAAAAAATAGTTCCAAACAGAAACATGCTTATGAAGTAACAACTAGAGGCGGTGTTTCTACCCAGGATCCTCTATATCCTGAAGGGCATCCCAAAAGAGTTGAACAAGATTCTCAACGAATTGAACCTAGTGCTCCTTCTAAGAAAAAGAAGAAGAAACATAAAAATGTTGTAGAATCCTCTGAACCTGTTAATGATCCTAATAGTATTTCTATTTCTGATGTTGAAACTGAAAGTGGTAATGAACATGATAAAGATAATGATAAGAATGATGCTTCTGATAAAGAAGAGGTTGAAGATGAACCTGAAAAGCATGCTAAAAATAAAAAGTATACTAAAGAAGATTTTATTGCTAAGAAACATGGTGTCGCACCCCCGGGATCAGGGTTAGACAAATACCAGATCTTCGTCCGACATAAGCCTAACCTTGAGCTCGAGAGACTACAGTGAGAGAATCGGTAACACAACAGTGACTCTACGACTCAAAAGAATATATTACAACTCTTAGAAGAGTAAGATCCAAATTATTACACGCAGAGGTCACTGACCCAACATTCAACAAGCAACGGAAGCAAATTATGTTATTCTAGATAACAAGATAGCAAAGGGCTTAAGAAGCCATAACATAAAGCAACGTCCCAGCCCATAAGTCGCAGGCTGCTCCCTGGGAACTCCAAACTAACCGTCGATGTTAACGTAGAAACCACCTTCGGCTGCAGCAACTTCATCTGAAACAAAAGCATGCAAAGCTGAGTACAGGGACTCAGCAAGACTTAGTACAACCTTTTAGCAAAGCGGGTATGCGGGCTTTCTGGTAGATCTTCTTTTGCGTAAAGCCAGTTTTCCTTTGTAAGATAAGAGAGAAGAGAAGCTCGACTACACAGAACCTTTGAAAGGGGATAAGAGAGTGACATCTCTATCTCTATTGATCATCATATTGTATCCACCAATCTTCATCATCTCGAACCACTATCCTCGGATCACCCCCTCAACACCCGAAGAAGGTGTCCGTAAACACACATTGTTTGCCAAGTTTTACGATCAGGTTAAAGTTCTCTATGATCACAGAATCCATTCCCAAGTCGTCCGTAACCGTGGACACGGCTTTTCGAAAAGATTCATAACCCTGCAGGGATGCACAACTTTACCCACACGCGCCAACCGACTCTTAGTGCCAACGTATAAGCTCTCTTCCTTGGAAAGCCGGCAGAGGGTGGTTGACCACGACCTTTACCTTGCTGTCGCCGAGACCATGAGTCACGCGCTAAGGATTGTTCCGCCGTAACGGGTCAAGTCCCGAAGTCGGTCCTTAACGATGTGAGGCGAGGTGGGTTTCACTAGGGACTCTAACCCAAGCCACCTCGGCCACGCTTACCTACCTGTATGCCATGCACCTTTTCACAAACGTTTTCGATGCATATGTCCAAATAACGCGCAAACTGTGTGACTCATGGAATCTACTAGGCAAGTTAGTGAGTCGAGAGGGTACCATAATAGGGCCTCGCGTGGTTGTACGCTCAGTCTTGGTTCAAGAGGCGAGAACTCGGTTCCTAGGGTCGGCAGAAATGAAACAACCCACCACATCCCAATGTGGCCTCTCGTCTGAGCCTTTAATCATATTTAACAACATCTCTATACTTACCACGTCAATCTGTCATGCTAGTTTCATTTCATTGCATGGCTCCAGTCCGAAGACCGGAGTAGCAGCGTAACAAATTAAGCATGGCTAAGCATAAAGAGATAAAGGCTCTAGCGACGCACACATGCCCAACCTAGTTATGCTAGGAGCAATGGATCAGGTATTTGAGGCTACAATGGTGGAACATGCAATAGATAGGATAACTCTACCTATCAATAAAAGACAGTTGAATCGTGTGCAATATGTAGGAACCAGAAGTAAAAGCATTTCAAAAACATATATGAACCAGGCTAGGGCTTGCCTTTGTCCCTGTCAGATAAATATGGAATCTTTGAAGATCTTGTGATTGACTTGTTCATCGGAGGACAGGAATGGATCATCACTTTGGTTGATCTTCGTCGTCTCAGACTCGTGCTCTATCGATCGCGAAGAAGCAAATACTATAAAGAGAGAAATAACAATCAACACATGGCATCGATGCAATGCGCATACAAGTATGAATGATATGTCATATTGATGGGATTGAGTAAACCCTAGGTGCATCATCAGATTAAAGGGGGTTCCGGCATCGGACCCCGACATATGAGAGGGGTTAATTAGGGTTTCACTACTTATGCAGTTTTAATTGTTGCAATGATGCATGAATTTCATCTAAGCTTGTAGAGAATGTTTTTCTGAACATTTTGATATATTATACATATTTTTATGATTTAAAATGGAAAAGATATTGAATTTACCAATTTTATACAATTTCAGTAATAAATTACAGAAAAAGGAAAAGGGAGGCTGATGTCATAATGACGTCAGCATGACGCCATCATGGCCTGGACCCTCAGGTCGACCACGGCCTCGTCGATTTAGCGCGCGAGGGAGCTAGTGGGCGGGCGAGCGAGTTGGTGGTGGTGCCGCCCGCCAATGGTCACCGGAGACACGCCGGTGTCCATGTCCAGCGGCGGCGCGAGCAGACGCATGGTGCGGGGGCGGTGCAGGAGGAAAGGGGGAGGGCCGAGGGGCGCCGGAGAACGGCCAGCTCACCAGCAACGCAGGGGAGGTGACGGCGAGGCGAATGGAGGCCGGGTGGCGGAGCAATTGACGGCGAGGTGGTCGCCGGCAATGGTCGGAAATGGCGATGGCGGCGGCGATTCACGATGACCTGGGCCGATTCCTTTTGCAGGGTTGGAGAGGGCGACGAGGCGCTTCTAATGGTGCCGACGGCGTGTCCGGGGGATGGCCGTAGCGGCGGTGCGAGGCGGCGACTGCCACGGCTAGGGTTTGGGCGCGCAGCAGAGAGAGAGAGGAAGAAGGCGCGCGAGGGGGAAAGAGATAGGGACGAGGGGGAGGCGTGCAGGAGGCTCTCCAGGACGTCGTCCTCATCCGCGGGGCGAGCAGGAGGTGGCCGCGTCGGGCACGCAGGGCATGGCACGCAGGTGCCTGCCTGTGCGAGGAAGAAGACAAGGGGAATTTTGCCCATAGCCCCCTGGCTTTTTGGGAAAACTCTGGAAAAATTAAAACATGGCAAAAACAATTGGATTTTGGCATTTTGCAACCCTTTAGAGATCCAAAATTAACTCAAAACTTTAGGGAAGAAATATTTAACGGTCTTCCTAATGTATTTGAGGTTCCACAAACTTTGGTTTTCAAGATTTGAAACCATTTGGGAGAATTTAAAACAGAGAAAGGTTTGCATACATTAGGGTTTCCACTTTAATTTATTTGCAAATTTGTCTTAATGCAAATTACATGATGCTCATGATGCACAAAACAACTCCTAATTATGTTTAGCAAAACAGGGATGTTACAACTCTATCCCCCTTACAAGAATCTCGTCCCCGAGATTCCTAAGGTAGATAAAGAGAAGGTAACAAGGACTACACCGGTCTTCAACGAGCTTGTCGATACCACGATGATCTTTTTTTTGAAGAAGTTGATCCACCATGTCATGAAGAGATTGACCCACAGCACCAGGAATGAAGCGCTTCATTTTCTTCCTTTGAAGTTGTTGCTCAACTGCACCTAAAGGAAAGAGGGAATAACACTAGACGGTGGATCTTCACAAAGATCGAGTATCTCATGGTCGACTCATGGAAGGAGTGTTAAAGAGCAACTCTTGAGCTAACAAACATGAAACACGTCAAGATAATGAAGGATATGAAAGAAGTTTCAAATTTTGGTAGGCAATTGCTCCACGCTTTACAAGGATACAAAGGGACACGATAGCGAGGAGTTAAACTGCCTTTGATACCATGACAAGGCACTCTTAGAGAAGGTGACTCTTGGAAGCACAAAGGGTTATCCAACCAGAGAAACTTTTCATTAAAATCATAGTCACTCTTCTGGCATGGGTACATGAAACGATTGAAGTCTATACAAAAGGCTGGGGTCTAGATGACTGACGAATTCACACAACGTGTGAATTGATTGAAACTTCAGGTAATAATCAACGGAAAGGGAAGGGTACTGGCTAGAGAAGTGCCAAGGATCTGCGGGAAGTGAAATTTCTTCGAACGAAGTTGTTGTCACCGGAGAAATGATTTCGAGGGATTGACCGAGAGACATTTAGCAACACTACTTATGATGTTCTCCTTGATGTTCTAGACACCAATATTAGGCTATTGAATAGCCTTCAATAGGTCATCAAGCGGAGGTCAAGACTTCAGGATTTGAAAAGCATCATAAGGGAAACTTCTAGAATAAGTCGCACAAGATCCTTATGGAGAGTGGTTATTCTTGATGATTCAAGAGATTATGGCATTAGGCCTTCCGACTAATTGTGTTAACCACGATATCAATCTTGTCGGATTTACAAAGAGACCTATGATAAAAATCCTTGAGAAACACTAACCATCATTGCCGCTTGAGATTCAGCTTAGGTTAGGTGTAAAGATATTTCAGACTCAGAATGTATGAATAGAAATTGCGAAAACTACCACCAAGGTAAAGTTGCTAGATTCTCAAGATATAGACTATAATGTCAAGCTCCAAAAGATTGAGCCAGATTGCGTAATCCATATGGTTGCGACTGCCAAAGGAAATTGTGTGCATATGAACTTGCAATGTAACACCTTTGAGTCATTGTGGGGACATCAAAGAAGATAATGAAGTTATTAAGCTTCTTCTCTTTGAACAAACCAGTCAGTGGCTTGGTGTGCATAGAGAAACTTTTCAAGGAATGGTGGTAAAAACCTTCCATCTCAAGAATACTTCACACATGCCTGACGGACTTGCGATGCTTCCCGATGAAAACAAAGGGAACTCGACTCGGATCCACGGCGACATCTTTCAGCAAATGCACGTGAACTAGAGAAGGTCATTTCCAACATCCAGAACACATACTTCGTGATAACACAAAGATGGTTCTTAAAAGTTTCCAACACTAATGCCAATTGTTCAATATGAACCTCTTTAGACATGGAGAATATAAGAGTGCCATCGATGGGCTCAACAACAATCTTATCAAAATACTCCAGTGAGGGACTCATATTCTATAAAAACTCGACAAAGTTGGTCAGACCAAAGGACATGAAGGTATACTCAGACGAGACACCATGAGTATAAACACAATCAAGATAGTCCTTGGAACTGAGTTTGATTTGACGATAGCCCAAACTCAAATCAAATATGGGGAAGATAGTATATCCATAGAGAAGATACTTTCTAACTTCAACACAAGCAAAACTAGACATCCCTTTAAAAAGAATCAAGTTGGATAGAGCTCTTGTCTTTCAACTCTCCAAGTTGTTGTTTAAGCTCAACCAATTAGTCATGGATATCCAGTACGGTTTCTTGGAAAATGAGTGATTCAGAGAACCCACATACTCAGGAACTTGACAACACGGTCATGTGGCAACATGGCGATACTTCTAGAAAGACAACTAGAATATCACGAACCACCGATATATCACTGAGTTCGAGAAGGGATCTTGCTTTACAAAGCAACTGATGTGGTCTTGAGAGCTTTGGGATTAACCTAACTCTTTGACCGAAGAAGGAGCGCCTGAACAAACAGACTTGGCAACACAATCAAACTTTGCTTAGAAATTGGCGAACCAATCATGCTAAGAATGACACAAATGTCCTTGGATTTCAAAGCAATGAGAATAGCTAAGAATCTCGGATGGCCACATCAATACGCAAACCCCAACATTCCCAAGCATAGACAGCTTGGAGAAAGGGTGGGTAAAGATATGAAAGAGCATCACTTCATCAGTAAGACCATGATACAAAGCACGACCTCATGATATAGAAGAGTGTGCTACTCTAAGGTAGAACATAACAGAAGCTAACGAAGCCTCTTAATCTGAAGATTACAACACTTTGACCAAGTCCAAGAAATGGACAAGGTATTGGAGTTTGTTTCTCCTGACATACCAAAGTAGAATGTCTTTATGAACCACAAGAGTAATATACACTGGAGAACACCAATGCACATTTACAACTTTGTTGATAACTAGCAGACAAAGGTCGAAAAGCGAATAAAGAGGAGGAACACAATCAGGAACAGAATTCCTGAGATGTAGATGCACAAGATAACACTTTTGTGAAACTCGTGTTGAGAAAGGAGGTGCGGCAGAGTTACAGACATAGATGAGAGACTCACAAAGAGCACTCTTATCGTGATCCATTTGGTTCAATGAGAGAACCTCTGCGATAGCTAGTGGAAGGGAAGGTCCTTTGTTGCCGCAATTCAATCACGACAAGTAACCACAAGCTTGAAGGATAGCTTCATTTGAATTTAGCCAGCCCGATGTAATGTTTGAACATTAACACCGGTGTTCAACGGAATGGATCTTGGGTTAAAGGCCGGCTTCATGTACTAGGATTCGGATACCAGAATCTAGCACAATCGGGGACCTTCGGTTCAAGTCCAAGGGTTAAAACCCAGAGAGAGAGGAGTAACCACTACCTCAGTGCCTTGGAGGACACTATGAGGCAGTAATCACGAGGTAACTTTCAAGAAGCCATACCTAGCTTCAGAAGTATCCAAGAAAAAAGGAAAGAAGGCATCCAAGGTGAAAGGAAACCTCGAAGCCTAGAAAAGAATGATGTGGAACCCACAAAATAGAGAGATCATGATGGAAAAGAATTTCTTTGTTAAAACAAAACAAGGGGATGCACAGAACACACACGACTCAAGAGAACTCTGCACTAGGTCAACTGGTTTAGAAACGACATGCCTTTGGGCACCTAAGTTTGAAAGACTAGAAGAGATAGGAAAACTTTCAAATCAACACTAGGTAAGGCACCTTAAAATTAGAGCGATACCAGATAAGAAGTAAAAAGAAGCCTAATCAGATTTTCGCAAATACTTTTAGCTCCAAATAGTTTTTACAAACACTAGACTCAACATCGACCAATAGAAAGGGTTTCCTACATGCAGTCCTGCTCTGATACCAAAACCTGTGGCACCCCCGGGATCAGGGTTAGACAAATACCAGATCTTCGTCCGACATAAGCCTAACCTTGAGCTCGAGAGACTACAGTGAGAGAATCGGTAACACAACAGTGACTCTACGACTCAAAAGAATATATTACAACTCTTAGAAGAGTAAGATCCAAATTATTACACGCAGAGGTCACTGACCCAACATTCCACAAGCAACGGAAGCAAATTATGTTATTCTAGATAACAAGATAGCAAAGGGCTTAAGAAGCCATAACATAAAGCGACGTCCCAGCCCATAAGTCACAGGCTGCTGCCTGGGAACTCCAAACTAACCGTCGATGTTAACGTAGAAACCACCTTCGGCTGCAGCAACTTCATCTGAAAAAAAAGCATGCAAAGCTGAGTACAGGGACTCAGCAAGACTTAGTACAACCTTTTAGCAAAGCGGTTATGCGGGCTTTCTGGTAGATCTTCTTTTGCGTAAAGCCAGTTTTCCTTTGTAAGATAAGAGAGAAGAGAAGCTCGACTACACAGATCCTTTGAAAGGGGATAAGAGAGCGACATCTCTATCTCTATTGATCATCATATTGTATCCACCAATCTTCATCATCTCGAACCACTATCCTCGGATCACCCCCTCAACACCCGAAGAAGGTGTCCGTAAACACACATTGTTTGCCAAGTTTTACGATCAGGTTAAAATTCTCTATGATCACAGAATCCATTCCCAAGTCGTCCGTAACCGTGGACATGGCTTTTCGAAAAGATTCATAACCCTGCAGGGATGCACAACTTTACCCACACGCGCCAACCGACTCTTAGTGCCAACGTATAAGCTCTCTTCCTTAGAAAGCCGGCAGAGGGTGGTTGACCACGACCTTTACCTTGCTGTCGCCGAGACCATGAGTCACGCGCTAAGGATTGTTCCGCCGTAACAGGTCAAGTCCCGAAGTCGGTCCTTAACGATGTGAGGCGAGGTGGGTTTCACCAGGGACTCTAACCCAAGCCACCTCGGCCACGCTTACCTACCTGTATGCCATGCACCTTTTCACAAACGTTTTCGATGCATATGTCCAAATAACGCGCAAACTATGTGACTCATGGAATCTACTAGGCAAGTTAGTGAGTCGAGAGGGTACCATAATAGGGCCTCGCGTGGTTGTACGCTCAGTCTTGGTTCAAGAGGCGAGAACTCGGTTCCTAGGGTCGGCAGAAACGAAACAACCCACCACATCCCAATGTGGCCTCTCGTCTGAGCCTTTAATCATATTTAACAACATCTCTATACTTACCACGTCAATCTGTCATGCTAGTTTCATTTCATTGCATGGCTCCAGTCCGAAGACCGGAGTAGCAGCGCAACAAACTAAGCATGGCTAAGCATAAAGAGATAAAGGCTCTAGCGACGCACACATGCCCAACCTAGTTATGCTAGGAGCAGTGGATCAGGTATTTGAGGCTACAATGGTGGAACATGCAATAGATAGGATAACTCTACCTATCAATAAAAGACAGTTGAATCGTGTGCAATATGTAGGAACCAGAAGTAAAAGCATTTCAAAAACATATATGAACCAGGCTAGAGCTTGCCTTTGTCCCTGTCAGATAAATATGGAATCTTCGAAGATCTTGTGATTGACTTGTTCATCGGAGGACAGGAATGGATCATCACTTTGGTTGATCTTCGTCGTCTCAGACTCGTGCTCTATCGATCGCGAAGAAGCAAATACTATAAAGAGAGAAATAACAATCAACACATGGCATCGATGCAATGCGCATACAAGTATGAATGATATGTCATATTGATGGGATTGAGTAAACCCTAGGTGCATCATCAGATTAAAGGGGGTTCCGGCATCGGACCCCGACATATGAGAGGGGTTAATTAGGGTTTCACTACTTATGCAGTTTTAATTGTTGCAATGATGCATGAATTTCATCTAAGCTTGTAGAGAATGTTTTTCTGAACATTTTGATATATTATACATATTTTTATGATTTAAAATGGAAAAGATATTGAATTTACCAATTTTATACAATTTCAGTAATAAATTACAGAAAAAGGAAAAGGGAGGCTGACGTCATAATGACGTCAGCATGACGCCATCATGGCCTGGACCCTCAGGTCGACCACGGCCTCGTCGATTTAGTGCGCGGGGGAGCTAGTGGGCGGGCGCGTTCGACAGAGGGGAGCGAGGCGAGCGAGTTGGTGGTGGCACCGCCCGCCAATGGTCACCGGAGACACGCCGGTGTCCATGTCCGGCGGCGGCGCGAGCAGACGCATGGTGCGGGGGCGGTACAGGAGGAAAGGGGGAGGGCCGAGGGGCGCCGGAGAACGGCCAGCTCACCAGCAACGCAGGGGAGGTGACGGCGAGGCGAATGGAGGCCGGGCGGCGGAGCAATTGACGGCGAGGTGGTCGCCGGCAATGGTCGGAAATGGCGATGGCGGCGGCGATTCACGACGACCTGGGCTGATTCCTTTTGCATGGTTGGAGAGGGCGACGAGGCACTTCTAATGGTGCCGACGGCGTGTCCGGGGGATGGCCGTAGCGGCGGCGCGAGGCGGCGACTGCCACGGCTAGGGTTTGGGCGCGCAGCAGAGAGAGAGGAAGAAGGCGCGCGAGGGGGAAAGAGATAGGGACGAGGGGGAGGCGTGCAGGAGGCTCTCCAGGACGTCGTCCTCATCCGCGGGGCGAGCAGGAGGTGGCCGCGTCGGGCACGCAGGGCATGGCACGCAGGTGCCTGCCTGTGCGAGGAAGAAGACAAGGGGTGTTTTGCCCATAAAACATGTAGATATTATCAATAATGTGGCATGGAACATAAGAAATTATCGATACGTCGGAGACGTATCAGCATCCCCAAGCTTAGTTCCTGCTCGTCCCGAGCAGGTAAACAATAAACAAAGATAATTTCTGGAGTGACATGCCATCATAACCTTGATCATACTATTTGTAAAGCATATGTAGTGAATGCAGCGATCAAAACAATGTATATGACATGAGTAAAAAAGTGAATCATATAGCAAAGACTTTTCATGAATAGTACTTCAAGACAAGCATCAATAAGTCTTGCATAAGAGTTAACTCATAAAGCAATAATTCATAGTAGAAGCATTGAAGCAACACAAAGGAAGATTAAGTTTCAGCGGTTGCTTTCAACTTATAACATGTATATCTCATGGATATTGTCAACATAGAGTAATATAACAAATGCAATTTGCAAGTATGTAGGAATCAATGCACAGTTCACACAAGTGTTTGCTTCTTGAGATGGAGAGAAATAGGTGAACTGAGTCATCATAAAAGTAAAAAGAATGGTCCTTCAAAGAGGAAAAGCATCGATTGCTATATTTGTGCTAGAGCTTTGATTTTGAAAACAAGAAACAATTTTGTCAACGGTAGTAATAAAGCATATGTATCATGTAAATTATATCTTACAAGTTGCAAGCCTCATGCATAGTATACTAATAGTGCCCGCACCTTGTCCTAATTAGCTTGGACTACCGGGATCATCGCAATGCACATGTTTTAACCAAGTGTCACAAAGGGGTACCTCTATGCCGCCTGTACAAAGGTCTAAGGAGAAAGCTCGCATCGGATTTCTTGCTATTGATTATTCTCAACTTAGACATCCATACCGGGACAACATAGACAACAGATAATGGACTCCTCTTTTATGCATAAGCATGTAACAACAATTAATTTTCTCATATGAGATTGAGGATATATGTCCAAAACTGAAACTTCCACCATGGATCATGGCTTTAGTTAGCGGCCCAATGTTCTTCTCTAACAATATGCATGCTTAACCATAAGGTGGTAGATCTCCCTTACTTCAAACAAGACGAACATGCATAGCAACTCACATGATATTCAACAAAGAATAGTTGATGGCGTCCCCAGTGAACATGGTTATCGCACAACAAGCAACTTAATAAGAGATAAAGTGCATAAGTACATATTCAATACCACAATAGTTTTTAAGCTATTTGTCCCATGAGCTATATATTGTAAAGGTGAAGAATGGAAATTTAAAGGTAGCACTCAAGCAATTTACTTTGGAATGGCGGAGAAATACCATGTAGTAGGTAGGTATGGTGGACACAAATGGCATAGTGGTTGGCTCAAGTATTTTGGATGCATGAGAAGTATTCCCTCTCGATACAAGGTTTAGGCTAGCAAGGCTATTTGAAACAAACACAAGGATGAACCGGTGCAGCAAAACTCACATAAAAGACATATTGTAAACATTATAAGACTCTACACCGTCTTCCTTGTTGTTCAAACTCAATACTAGAAATTATCTAGACCTTAGAGAGACCAAATATGCAAACCAAATTTTAGCATGCTCTATGTATTTCTTCATTAATGGGTGCAAAGCATATGATGCAAGAGCTTAAACATGAGCACAACAATTGCCAAGTATCACATTATCCAAGACATTATAGCAAATTACTACATGTATCATTTTCCAATTCCAACCATATAACAATTTAACGAAGAAGAAACTTCGCCATGAATACTATGAATAGAGCCTAAGGACATACTTGTCCATATGCTACAGCGGAGCATGTATCTCTCCCATAAAGTGAATGCTAGGATCCATTTTATTCAAACAAAACAAAAACAAAAACAAACCGACGCTCCAAGAAAAGCACATAAGATGTGATGGAATAAAAATATAGTTTCAGGGGAGGAACCTGATAATGTTGTCGATGAAGAAGGGGATGCCTTGGGCATCCCCAAGCTTAGACGCTTGAGTCTTCTTGATATATGCAGGGGTGAACCACCGGGGCATCCCCAAGCTTAGAGCTTTCACTCTCCTTGATCATGTTGTATCATCTCCCTCTCTTGATCCTTGAAAACTTCCTCCACACCAAACTTAGAACAACTCATTAGAGGGTTAGTGCATAATCAAAAATTCACATGTTCAGAGGTGACACAATCATTCTTAACACTTCTGGACATTGCACAAAGCTACTGAAAGTCAATGGAATCTAAATATCCATCGAACATAACAAAACAGGCAATGCGAAATAAAAGACAGAATCTGTCAAAACAGAACAGTTCGTATTGACGAATTTTATTGAGGCACCAGACTTGCTCAAATGAAAATTCTCAAATTGAATGAAAGTTGCGTACATATCTGAGGATCACTCACGTAAATTGGCATAATTTTCTGAGTTACCTATAGAGAATTTTGCCCAGATTCGTGACAGCAAAGAAATCTGTTTCTGTGCAGTAATCCAAATCTAGTATGAACCTTACTATCAACGACTTTACTTGGCACAACAAAACACAAAACTAAGATAAGGAGAGGTTGCTACAGTAGTAAACAACTTCCAAGACACAAATATAAAACAAAGTACTGTAGCAAAATAACACATGGGTTATCTCCCAAGAAGTTCTTTCTTTATAGCCATTAAGATGGGCTCAGCAGTTTTAATGATGCACTCGCAAGAAATAGTATTTGAAGCAAAAGAGAGCATCAAGAAGCAAATTCAAAACACATTTAAGTCTAACATGCTTCCTATGAAAAGGAATCTTGTAAATAAACAAATTCATGAATAGCAAAGTGACAAGCACAGGAAGATAAAACAAGTGTAGCTTCAAAAATTTCAGCACATAGAGAGGCATTTTAATAACATGAAAATTTCTACAACCATATTTTCCTCTCTCATAATAACTTTCAGTAGTATCATGAGCAAACTCAACAATATAACTATCACATAAAGCATTCTTATCATGAGTCTCATGCATAAAATTATTACTCTCCACATAAGCATAATCAATTTTATTAGTTGTAGTGGGAGCAAATTCAACAAAGTAGCTATCATTATTCTTCTCATCAAGTGTAGGAGGCATATTGTAATCATAATCAAATTTATCCTCCATAACAGGTGGTACCAAAAGGCTACTATCATTATAATCATCATAAATAGGAGGCAAAGTATCATCAAAGAAAATTTCCTCCTCAATGCTTGGGGGACTAAAAAGATCATGCTCATCAAAGCCAGCTTCCCCAAGCTTAGAATTTTCCATAGCATTAGCAACAATAGTGTTCAAAGCATTCATATTAATAACATTCCCATTAGTATGCATATAAAGTTCCATGGGTTTTTTAATTCTCTCTTCAAACACATCATGTCCTAATTCAAGATAAAGTTCATAAAGATCTCTCATATTTTTGTTGTTTTCCATTATGCCTAACTAGTGTAAACAAGAAACAAAAAGTTGCAATTGCAGGATCTAAAGGAAATAGCTTCGAGCACAAACACAATGGCGCCCGAGAAAATCATTACCTGGAACCGAAGTATGAGTGCCTTTTACCTTTCCTCCCCGGCAACGGCGCCAGAAAATAGCTTGATGTCTACGCCCCCCTCCTTTTCCTGTAGACAGTGTTGGGCCTCCAAGAGCAGAGGTTTGTAGAACAGCAGCAAGTTTCCCTTAAGTGGATCACCCAAGGTTTATCGATCTCAGGGAGGAAGAGGTCAAAGATTTCCCTCTCATGCAACCCTGCAACCACAAAGCAAGAAGTCTCTTGTGTCCCCAACACACCTAATAGGTGCACTAGTTCGGCGAAGAGATAGTGAAATACAGGTGGTATAAATAAGTAGTAGCAACGGCACCAGAAAAGTGCTTTGCCCAGGACAGTAAACAAGCAGTAGTAACACAGCAGTAGTAACGCAGTAAAACAGTAAACAAGCAGCGATAGCAGTATTTAGGAACAAGGCCTAGGGATCATACTTTCACTAGTGGACACTCTCAACATTGATCACATAACAGAATAGATAAATGCATACTCTACACTCTTGTTGGATGATGAACACCATTGAGTAGGATTACACGAACCCTGAATGCCGGAGTTAACAAGCTCCACAATTCAATGTTCATATTTAAATAACCTTAGAGTGCATGAAAGATCAACACGACTAAACCAAGTACTAACATAGCATGCACACTGTCACCTTCACACTATGTAGGAGGAATAGATCACATCAATACCATCATAGCAATAGTTAACTTCATAATCTACAAGAGATCATAATCATAGCATACGCCAAGTACTAACACGGATGCACACACTGTCACCATTACACCGTGCAGGAGGAATAAAACTACTTTAATAACATCACTAGAGTAGCACACAGATAAATTGTGATACAAAACACATTGCAATCATAAAGAGATATAAATAAGCACTTCACTATGCCATTCATAACAGTGAATAAGTATTTTGTGAAATATAGCCTAAGAGACCCACACGGTGCACACACTGTCACCTTTACACACGTGGGACAAGGAGTCTCCGGAGATCACATAAGTAAAATTCACTTGACTAGCATAACGACATCTAGATTACAAGCATCATCATATGAATCTCAATCATGTAAGGCAGCTCATGAGATTATTGTATTGAAGTACATAGGAGAGAGATTAACCACATAGCTACCGGTACAGCCCCGAGCCTCGATGGAGAACTACTCCCTCCTCATGGGAGACAGCAGCGTTGATGGAGATGGCGGTGGTGTCGATGGAGGAGCCTTCCGGGGGCACTTCCCCGTCCCGGCGGCGTGCCGGAACAGAGACTCCTGTCCCCCAGATCTTGGCTTCGCGATGGCGGCGGCTCTGGATGGTTTCTCGTACCGTGGCTTTTCCGTATCGAGGTTTTAGGTCGAGGGCCCTTAAATAGGTGAAGAGGCGGCGTCAGAAGGTCAACGGGGCGACGACACTATAGGGGGGCGCAGGCCCCCCCTTGGCCGCGCCGGCCTAGGGTTTGGTGGGCCTGTGCCCCCTCTCTGGCGGTTCTCGTGTGTTCTGGATGCTTCCGGGCAAAATAGGAACCTGGGCGTTGATTTCGTCCGATTCCGAGAATATTTCTTTACTAGGATTTCTGAAACCAAAAACAGCAGAAAACAGCAACTGGCACTTCGGCATCTTGTTAATAGGTTAGTTCCAGAAAATGCACGAATATGACATAAAGTGTGCATAAAACATGTAGATATTATCAATAATGTGGCATGGAACATAAGAAATTATCGATACGTCGGAGACGTATCACATCCTCAATAGTATCACTCATCAGGGCTGCATATTCTTCGGCTGTTAGATCATTCTGAAACGTGACACGTCTCGATCCAGCCGTAATTTCCCAAGGCAATACGGCTTCCTGCCCATAGACGAGCTGGTATGGCGAAGTTTTTATAGCTCCATGGCATGACATGCGATAGGCCCACAAAGCTTCTGACAATGTTTCATGCCAAACCCTAGGGTTTTTGTCAATTTTCCTCTTAATCAGCTTGATCAGGCTCTGATTGGACGCTTCAGCTTGCCCGTTGGCTTGAGCATAGCATGCAGATGATCGGATCAGCTTAATTCCCATGTCATCGCAGAACTTTCTGAATTCTTTAGAGATGAAGACCGAACCTCCATCGGTCGTGATGGTTTGAGGAATCCCGAACCTATGAATGACATGTTCTTTCACAAATTTGATAACATCTTCTGATTTTACCTTCTTCATAGGGACGGCCTCCACCCATTTAGTAAAGTAATCTGTAATGGCCAAAATCCACTCGTGGCCTTTGCTCGACGCAGGATGGATTTTGCCGATCATATCCATGCCCCAACCTCGAAATGGCCAAGGTTTGATGATGGGATTCATTGCTGATGCAGGTACCATCTGAATTTTCCCGGACATCTGACACACTTGGCACCCTTTGTAGTAGTTGAAGCAGTCCTCAAGCATGGTGGGCCAATAAAACCCTGATCTCCTGATCAGCCACTTCATCTTATAAGCCGATTGGTGAGTTCCACAGGCGCCTTCATGCACCTCGTGTAAGAGCCGATTAGACTCAGTTGGTCCCAGGCACTTGAGCAGTAACCCTTCCAACGTCCTGTAGAACATGTCATCTCCTATAAGGACATATTTCATGGCCTTGTACCTTATCTGTTTAGGTGCCCCCCGAGCCGAATCCTTCAAGTAATTGAAGATATCGGCTCTCCAGTCATCCTGTTCCAGGAACTGCACCTGAACTTCTGACCCGTCTGGTATGTCCTTGTAGCCTGACGCCATCTGTGCGAGATCGTTGGCCTCGGTATTTTGAGATCTTGGGACCCAATTGAAGTTGATGTACCGAAATTTTGCCATCAGCTCGCGGCATTCCATCCAATAAGGGAAGAGTGACTCACTCTTGCACTTGTACTCATCCGTGAGCTGGGAGATCACCAACTTCGAGTCTCCAAAAAGTTCCACCGCTTCTGCCCCGGCTTCCAAAAGAAACTCCATTCCCTTGCGTATCGCCTCATACTCAGCGACATTGTTGGTGCAAGGTGTAGATAGCCTGATGGAGAAGGAATATATTGCCCCCCCGAGGCGACACGAGCAGAATGCCGATGCCACAACCATCGTCACAAGCCGATCCGTCGAAGAACATAGCCCATGCACGTATAGATAGTGCTGCTATATTAGTATTGATCCGTTCAGCTATCAGATCGGCCAACGCTTGTCCCTTGACTGCTTTCGCAGGCTGATACCGGAGGTCGAATTCCGATAACGCAAACATCCACTTACCAAGTTGGCCTTTCAAAACGGGAGCCGACAGCATGTGCTTGACAACGTCTGACTTGCATATGACGATGATTTCTGCCGTCAAAAGGATGTGATGAAGCTTGGTGCAGGTGAAGAATAGGCAAAGGCATAACTTCTCGACCTCAGGATACCTCGTTTCTGCATCCAGCATCCTTCTGCTGAGGTAGAAGACGACCTTTTCAACCCCCTCGTAGAGTTGCACCACCACTGAAGCAATGGACGTGTCAGCTACTGACAAGTAGATGTAGAACGGCCTGTCTTGCTGAGGTGGAACTAGCACAAGCGGCGTTGTTAGATACCTCTTAATCTCGTCAAACGCTCGCTCCTGTTCTGCCCCCCAGTGAAACTCGTCATCAGATCTGATCTTCACCAACGCCATGAACGGCTCGATTCGTCCTGACAGATTAGAGATGAACCGTCGGACGAAGTTGATCTTGCCGATAAGACGTTGGAGTTCCTTCTTCGTGGTAGGTGGCTGCATGGTACGTACTGCCTCCTGACTTTTCAGGCCGATCTCAATTCCTCGTTCATGAAACAAAAAAAACCTAGGAACTGACCGGCCGTCACACTAAAGGCACACTTCTTTGGATTCATTCTCAGCCCGAATTTTCGAGTTCGGTCTAGGATGCGTCGCAAATCATCCAAGTGTCCTTCCATGGAGACAGACTTAACCACCACGTCGTCGATGTAAATTTCCACCAACTTGCCGATCAGATCATGAAAAATGTAATTCATGGCTTGTTGGTATGTTGCACCGGCATTCTTCAGCCCAAAAGTCATGACCACATATTCAAACAAGCCCACCGATCCTGGTACTCTGAATGCAGTCTTGTGTATATCTTCTGGAGCCATGAAGATTTGGTTGTAGCCGGTATTGCCATCCATGAAGCTTAACACCTTGTGGCCAGCAGCTGCATTGATCAATGTTTTTGCCACAGGCATTGGATATTCATCCTTTGGAGTGGCTCTGTTGAGATCTCGGAAATCCATGGCCACACGCCATCGGCCGTCCTTTTTCTCTACAGGTACGATACTGGAGATCCATTCAGCGTATCTGCATGGCCTGATGAACCCGGTGGCTAACATTTTCTCGATCTCCTTCTTGACTTCTTTGAGAATTTCGGCCTTCATCTGACGTGCTCGTTGTTGGAATGGCCAAAATCCTTTCTTGAGAGGGAGCCGATGTTCAATGATGCTCCTGTCTAACCCAGGCATCTCTGTGTAATCCCACGCAAAGCAATCTGGGTATTCTTTTAACAGAGCTATCATCTGGCTCCTGAGATGTGGATCTAACTTTTTGCTGATGAAAGTTGGTCGTGGCTTATCCCCAGGACCAATGTCGACTTCTTCTAGCTCATCAGCCGATGTAAACCCATACCCTAGCTTTCCGTCACCTGTTAGATCGACGCTGAACACAGGCAAAACGTATGGCGAGGATAATAATATGGGCCGATTGCTGGAATCGGCCCCCATTTTGATTGCATTGCTCAATGAAGGTTTACATCTTGTTCGTGCTTTACCATGACTACGTGACATGCTTGAGACAAGATTATCACTTTTTATTTTTTGGGGCTGATCGCTGGGATCGGCCTTGCCACGTACGTCCATAGCTTTTGCTCTTGTTACACGGTCAGGCCGGTGGATAAGACCAGCCTCACCCCGTTTTTTGTCACGTCGATGCGCTCACAGTCGTCCAATGTGATGCCGGAGAGTGGCTCTTGGCCTGCCGTCTCCCAAACGTTCATGCCAGCCGTTGAGATCTCGGCTGAGTCATCTGCGTGGACGATCTCTACTTCATCTTCATCCCACTGTATTAAGCATTGATGCATCGTGGATGGAATGCAGCAGTTGACGTGGATCCAATCTCTCCCTAGCAGGACAGCGTAGGTGCTCTTGCTATCGATAATGAAGAATGTCGTAGGGATGGTCTTCCTTCCTACGGTCAGATCCACGTTCAGAACACCTTGTTCTTCTGATGCTTGGCCGTTGAAATCGCTCAATGTGACGTTGGTCTTGATCAGATCCGAGCTAGAGCGTCCCAAACGACGTAGCATGGAGTATGGCATGATGTTGACTGCCGCTCCGGTGTCAACTAGCATCTTGTTGACAGGCTGCCCATTGATATAACCTCGTAAGTACAGGGCCTTCAGGTGTCTGTAGCTTCTCTCTCGTGGCTTCTCAAAGGTAACTGGCCGTGGGCCGCAGTCAAGTTGTGCCACAGGTGCCTCCTCTGTGCCAGGAGCACAAAACTCCGCCGGAAGGATGAACACCATGTTTGTGCCAGCCGATGTCTCATCATCGGCTTTCTTCTGTTTGGGGCGCCACTCTTTCTTCTGTGGTCAACCCTCCTCGTCCAGAGTTCGCTGAATTTTCGCGGCCAGATCAGGCCGCGCCTTCCTCAACATATGCAGGTATAACCTTTCGGCTTCCTCCAAGCAACGTAGTCGCTGTACCCTACGTTTTTGGGAGTGGCTGAGTCCATCAGGGCACCACCTTGGACGGTGGTATTTATCTTCTTCTTCTTCTTCTTCTTCGTCTTCTAATTCCTCGAGATCTTCCACCCGAGAGGACTCAGCTTGCTTGTTCCGAGATGGGAGAGGTCCTAGATGCTTGAACACTGACACATCTCCTGTGCCCTTCCTCTTCTGTCTACATTCTGGGCAGTTGCCGATTGTGGGCAATCGGCTCATTCCTGAATCCCAGCAGTATTTGAAGAAGGGACAGTCCCAGTGCCTGTCCACGTCATCTTGCTCTCTTGGCTTTTCCTTTGCATGGCGCTCATATCCTTCATCGTCCCGAACATGCCGACGATTTTTCCTGGCGTCCCTGCTAGCCCGACGATCTCTTTCGTCGTCGTCGTTGTATCGCCGGCGTTGGTCATACTGACGCTCATATTTGTTGAGGAGATGATCAGAGAGAGGTCGCTGATATCGCACATTCTTCACTTCTCCCTCTGTGATGTAACGCTTGCCATCGTGTCGGGACCGATCGCGTGGAACGGCCCCCTCCTTGTCCTTGCCACGAGAGCGGCTGCCCTCGTCTCTGTCCTTACCAGGGTGGTGCGCAGGCCCGACCATGTTGATGCTGAACGAGAAACCTGGCTGGCACCTTCCGGGGTAAGTGTACTCCACCATGTTAACGGCGGGGAAGGGGTGCGTGTCGACTTTCATGGCGTACTGGCCGAAAATTAGATGCCCTTGTTCTATCGCCATTTGGATCTGCTGACGCCACACCCTGCAGTCGTTGGTGGTATGGGTTAACGTGTTGTGCCACTTGCAATATGGCTTGCCGTTGAGCTCTTGCACCGTAGGGAATTTGTGGCCTTCGGGTAACTTTAGCTGCTTCTCCTTGAGCAAGAGGTCGAAAATCTGCTCAGCTTTGCTTACGTCGAAGTCAAACCCCCTTGGAGGACCTTGTGGCTTAACCCACTTGCAGGACACGGGGCTTGCCCCCCGAGTCCATTCAGCCACTGCTACCTCTTGATCTCCTGCAGAGCCTTCACCTTCCTCTGTCTCCATCAGGACTACCGCACGCTTGAACTTGTCCTGGTACAACTCTGGGTGGCGCTATTCATATAATGATAGTTTCTGAACCATATGCGCCAGTGAAGCGTAATCTGCTTGGGAAGCCATATCCTTGATCGGCGATGCAAGACCCACCACCGCCAGCTCGACTGCTTCTTTTTCAGTCAAACGAGCCGAATAGCATCGGTTCCTGATGGTCCTAAAGCGCTGGATGTATTCTGACACTGTTTCTCCGCGCTTCTGTCGTACTTGAGCTAGATCGGCAATGCCAGCCTAGGAAGCCTCTGAGTGATACTGCATGTGGAACTGCTCTTCCATCTGCTTCCAAGTCCGGATTGAATCTGGTGGCAGCGAGGTGTACCACCCGAAAGCCGATCCTGTGAGGGACTGTGCGAAGAACCTCACGCGTAGTGCGTCTGATGCTGAGATCGTGCCCAACTGCGCCAAATATCGGCTCACATGCTCGATTGAACTGGAGCCATCCGACCCACTAAACTTGGAGAATTCAGGGAGCCGATATTTGGGTGGTAGTGGGATCAAATCGTACTCGTTGGGGTACGGCTTGGAATAGCCGATTGCCCTCCTTTTCGGCACCATGCCGAACTGGTCTCTCAAGATGGTACTGATCTGATCCGCGGTGCTAGCTGCAGGAGTCGAGCTCTGAAGATTCGCTGGAGTGGCATACTTAGCTAGCCACGCTTGCTTCTCAAGATCTGAGCTAGCTGCAGGAGTTGAGCTTTGAAGATTTGTTGGAGTGGCATACTTAGCTAGCCACGCCTGCTTCTCAAGATCTGATCCAGAATCCCCTCCTGCTGTTCCAGAAATCCCTGCTGTCGCAGTCTGGTTCGTGAGTGCCCAGTTACTGCAGTCTGGCACATATGTGCACGTGTATCCGTGCGAAATCTCCTTAGGTGCCTCATACAAGAACTGGTAATCACTAGGATCGCCACCGATCTTGTAGACGATGAATGCCGGTGAACTCGGCACTTCTGGTGCTGCCAGCGCGAACGGCAGCAGTGGTCGGGTCTGGAGTGGGATCTCTCCTTGGTGAGTCCCTAGAGCAGGTCCTGACGGAGAGTACTGGTGTCTCATGATTTCCTGGATCACCCGAAGCGCGACACGCTCCAAAGCGTTCACCAGGCTCTCAGAATGGCGGTGTAGCGAATGAGCTACCATGTGATTAACCTCCTGACGCAGAGACCTGGTGCGTTCTTCTGAAGGGGTAGACAGGTCCACTCCGTCGAGCGCGCCTTCAGGTGAGAACCCTTTCCACCTGATGCCGTGTGAGCGGGTCCTCTGGAAAGAGCCGATGAGGTCGGCTTCGAAGATAGCTTTGACATCGTCATACTTCTTCTTGAGCTCCTCAGTCAGATCTTCGTACGTGACTGGATCTTCTGCCATCTCAGATGCGGATGATGATGCCATTGACGTTGAAGATGGTCCCACTGGGCGTGCCAGAATGTGTTGGCGTCCGAAACCCACCGGCGAGTAGCGACGGGCAACACGTAGAGCCGGGAGGCTCCCAGAACTGCGGCTGGCCCTGGTCCCTCGAGCGACGGCCCGCAAAGCTCCGGCACGCACGTCCCGATGCTGATGCAAGGGCGTGCCACCTGACCTATACCTGGTCAGGAAGGTGATGATTTGCTCCGCTTAGTTTCCTGCATGGCATACACGTAAACATTAAATACGAGCCTCGATCGGCTCTCAGGTTGTCCTGTGAATCGGCTCAAGGAGCCGATCCACCCATGATTCGTATGAGGTCTACGGTCACATGGTGGTCCTGCTTGATCGACATAAAGCTAAAACGACCTACGATGATTTAGGGTTTTCACCGCATAATCGGAACATCCTACACGTGATTGAGCCTGGCAGCCACGCAAGATGATGATAAACCAGCCCTAGATAAGGCCTAAAAACCAACATGGAGTTGATTCCCGGAACATCTTATCTAGGGCTAGCAAACTACACCCTACGTGCTACTGGATCCTTCAACCTGTTTGCAAGGCCTAACTATGCAGATATTAAACTAATCGTTGAGGAACAAGGAGGAATCATAACAGATCGGATCTACTAAACACGGATCAAGCCAGGTGCCGCCCTTACACCTAAGATTGGTGTAAAGGCGGCTAGACGTCTAGGGATAGCATGGATCAAAGCATGTATAAAGGTAAAACAATGCTAACCCTAACACATCTACGTTAACTACGTTGCTCGCCATCAACAAGGCTTCAGCACGAGCAACGCATGAACAACGAATAAACGTATACTGCCTAGATCGCAAGATGCGATCTAGGCAGCATGATGCTTACCCGGAAGAAACCCTCGAAACAAGGGGTTGGCGATGCGCCTAGATTGATTTGTTGTGAACGTGATTGTTGTTTTTTCGATAACCCTAGATACATATTTATAGTCCGCAGACTTTCTAACGTGGGAATAACCCCAACCGTGTACGAGCCAAATTCTACCTAACCGACACGTATCCTACTATATTTACAGATACACGGGCAAACTAGCCCAAACTTCGTGTACAAGGCCGATTCATGTATATCTTCCATGTATATTCTTCAAGTCCATCTTAATCACGGCCCACCTCTGATCCGGTCAAATTCTGGTGATAACAGTATGTTTTTGTTTTGTTTTGTTTGAATAAGATTGGATCCTAGCATTCATTGTGTGGGAGAGAGACACGCTCCGTTGTTGCATATGAACAAATATGTCCTTAGCTTTATCCTTAATGTTCATGGCGAAGGTTGAATCTGCTTCGTTAATTATTATATGGTTGGAAACAGAAAATGCTACATGTGGTAATTGGTATAATGTCCTGAATAATTTGATACTTGGCAATTTTTGTGCTCATATGGATCATGTTTAATCTCTTGCATCATATACTTTGCACCTATTAGTGAAGAAATACATAGAGCTTGCTAAAAATTGGTTTGCATGATTGGTCTCTCTAAGGTCTAGATATTTTCTAGTAAGGGTTTGAACAACAAGGAAGACAGTGTAGAGTCTTATAATGCTTGCAATATGTTCTTATGTGAGTTTTGCTGTACCGGTTCATACTTGTGTTTGCTTCAAACAACCTTTCTAGCCTAAGCCTTGTATTGAGAGGGATTACTTCTCATGCATCCAAAATCCTTGAGCCAAAAACTATGCCATTTATGTCCACCATACCTACCTACTACATGGTATTTCTCCGCCATTCCAAAGTAAATTGCTTGAGTGCTACCTTTAAACAATTCAAAATTTATTACCTCTTATTTGTGTCAATGTTTTATAGCTCATGAGGAAGTATGTGGTGTTTATCTTTCAATCTTGTTGGGCAACTTTCACCAATGGACTAGTGGCTTCATCCGCTTATCCAATAATTTTGCAAAAAGAGCTGGCAATGGGGTTCCCAGCCCCAAATTAATTAACTTTCATAATTTTACAAAAAAATAGACACTCCTCCATGGTATGTGATTGTTGGACGGCACCCGAGGATTCGGTTAGCCATGGCTTGAGAAAGCAAAGGTGGGGAGGAGTGTCATCTAAATAAAACTAAAATAAAAAGGCACTCCTTCATGGTATGAGATTGTTGGCATGCACCCGAGGATTCTGTTAGCCATGGTTTGTGAAAGCAAATGTTGGAAGGAGTGCCACCCAAAAATAAAAATCTTTCATGGGAGCCGCTCTTTGAAAGTCTATCTGGCAAGGGGGTTAGAGTGCCCACTACCATTCGTTGACAACAACAAACACCTCTCAAAACTTTGATTTTATGCTCTCTTTATGTTTTCAAAATAAAAGCTCTAGCACAAATATAGCAATCCATGCTTCCCTCTTCGAAGTCTAAATAACCCCCCTAACTATTGGGTTTGGGACAGAAAACCCCCCTATGTTTAAAGTGGAGCACTTCACCCCCCTAACTATACAATACCAGTTAGTTAACCCCCTCAGGATCATTTGAGCAGTTTTGCTCAGTGGTATGGTTGACGTGGACAGCGGTATCACCAAGAAGATGCGCATTGAGCGCAACATCATAGAGACGCCGGCGCTTGGGCGGGGGCCAGATTCTGGTGGCCACCGACGCGGCCAAGGTGGAAGAGCACCACGAACCCGCACGCCCTCGGAGACATATCGTCGTCGTCTCGCACCTCCTCATCCTGCTGCACATTTCCTTCGTTCTGCTGCGGCGGCGTGTCGTCCTCGCAGCTATCGTCCCTCCGGAGAGCGGGGACGTGGTGCTCGCAGGAAGGGCTGCTGCACAGCGTGTGCACGTCATGCCTGGCGTGGGCCAGCGCCACATTCTCGTCGTCGTTCTTGGAGTGGCGCGCGCCGCGGTCTCGGTGCGGGGACTTCTTCACGCGCTTCTCCGTGGACGTGGTGGCGATGGTGCTGGCCGCAGGGAGGAAGCGGTCCATGATGAAGATCGGCAGGCGCCGCGACGCTACACCACCGTCGACGGAGCTCAGGCGGGCGGAAAGCGCGGCGAGCCGGTCGGACAACGGGATCCTGTCGAGCGCATCGGAGAAGGCGTCGTCCTAGCTGCCGCCAACGTTGTCATCGCTACTCGTCATGTCGTTGCTGGCAGCGTTGCCGTAGTACGCCAGGGCGTGGCACGGCGTGCCCATGCCAATGCCGCCTCGGAGGCGGCCTCGGGGGTAGCACCTCTCCCTCGACATTACCGCCGAGCGCGTTGGCGCTGGCAGGCCTTGGGCGCGCCCGGGGAGCTCTCCCAGGACAAGAGAAGGGCATGTGCGCGCGCTGCTCGGCGTGCTGGCCCCCGACCCGCAGCACGAGCGACGCGGCTTGGGGAGCGATGAGTCGAGCAGCTGCGCCACGATGTGCCCGTCGCTATTCTTGCGCCGCCGTCGGCCTTGACGCTGCTGCTCCTGGTCCGCGTGGGGAGCGCTTCTTGCTGGCATCCAAGGAGTAGTGCACCTTGGGTAAGGGCCAGCCGTGACGCGCCCTCTCGGCGAACACCCTCGGGCGCTTCCTGTCAGCGCAAGACGAACCCGCTCCTATCGCATTGCCGGCCTGAACACCTTGGCGTTCCTGGTGATACAGCCGTCCACGTCAGCAATACCACGCAGCAAAACTGCTCTAGTCGTCCGGAGGGGGTCAACTGACTGGTATTTCATAGTTAGGGGGGTTAAGTGCCCCATTTTAAACTTAAGGGGGCTCTCCGTCCCAAACTGAATAGTTAGGGGGGTTATTTGGACTTCTTTCCTTCTTTCTATCTTAGAAGCAAACACTTGTGTTAACTGTGCATTGATTCCTACATATTTGCATATTTGCATTCATCATATTACTTTGCATTGACAATTATCCATGAGATATACATGTTATAAGTTGAAAGCAACCGCTGAAACTTATATCTTCCTTTGTGTTGCTTCAATGCCTTTACTATGAATTTACTGCTTTATGAGTTAACTCTTATGCAAGACTTATTGATGCTTGTCTTGAAAGTACTATTCATGAAAAGTCTTTGCTATATGATTCAGTTGCTTAACCATTGTCTTTACCAATGCTTCGAATCGCTGCATTCATTACATGTGCTTACAATAGTATTGATCAAGATTATGATAGCATGTCACTTCAGAAATTATCTTTGTCATCGTTTACCTACTCGGGGACGAGCAGGAACTAAGCTTGGGGATGCTGATACGTCTCCAACGTATCGATAATTTCTTTTGTTCCATGCTACTTTATTGATGATATACACATGTTTTATACATACTTTATGTCATATTTATGCATTTTCCGGCACTAACCTATTAACAAGATGACGAAGAGCCAGTTGTTGTTTTCTGCTGTTTTTGCTTTCAGAAATCCTAGTAAGGAAATATTCTCGGAATTGGACGAAATCAACGCCCAGGGTCTTATTTTTCCACGAAGCTTCCAGAAGTCCGAAAGGGAAACGAAGTGGGGCGACGAGGCGGCGGCACGCCAGGGCGGCGCGGCCCACCCCCTGGCCGCGCGGCCCTAGCATGTGGGCCCCTCGTGACGCCCCCTGACCTACCCTTCCGCCTACATATAGTCTTCGTCGCAAATACCCCAGTACCGAGAGCCACGATACGTAAAACCTTCCAGAGATGCCGCCGCCGCCAATCCCATCTCGAGGGATTCAGGAGATCGCCTCTGGCACCCTGCCGGAGAGGGGAATCATCTCCCGGAGGACTCTTCACCGCCATGGTCGCCTCCGGAGTGATGTGTGAGTAGTTCACCCCTGGACTATGGGTCCATAGCCATAGCTAGATGGTTGTCTTCCCCTCATTGTGCTATCATTGTCGGATCTTGTGAGCTGCCTAACATGATCAAGATCATCTATATGTAATGCTACATGTTGCGTTTGTTGGGATCCGATGAATATGGAATGCTATGTTATGTTGATTATCAATCTATCATCTATGTGTTGTTTATGATCTTGCATGCTCTCCGTTGCTAGTAGATGCTCTGGCCAAGTTGATACTTGTGACTCCAAGAGGGAGTATTTATGCTCGATAGTGGGTTCATGCCTCCATTAAATCTGGGACAGTGACAGAAAGTTCTAAGGTTGTGGATGTGCTGTTGCCACTAGGGATAAAACATCAATGCTTTGTCTAAGGATATTTGTGTTGATTACATTACGCACCATACTTAATGCAATTGTCTGTTGTTTGCAACTTAATACTGGAAGGGGTGCGGATGCTAACCCGAAGGTGGACTTTTTAGGCATAGAATGAAGTTACCTTTTGATTCTATCATTAGAAAAAATTATGATGTTGATGCTTCATCTCTTGATAATACTTGATTCACACTTTCTGCGCCTAGCTGAAAGGCGTTAAATAAAAACGCTTATGGGAGACGACCCATTATTTTACTACAGCACTTTTGTTTTATATTTGAGTCTTGGAAGTTGTTACTACTGTAGCAACCTCTCCTTATCTTTATTTTATTGCATTGTCGTGCCAAGTAAAGTCTTTTATAGTAAAGATGAACTAGATTTGGATTACTGCGCAGAAACAGATTTCTTACTATCACAAAATTGAGCAGCCCCCTCTGTAGGTAACTCAGAAAAATCTGCCAATTTACGTGCGTAATCCTTAGACATGTACGCAACTTTCATTCAATTTGAGCATTTTCATCTGAGCAAGTTAAGTGCCCCAGAAAAATTCGTCTTTACAGACTATTCTGTTTTGACAGATTCTGCCTTTTTATTTCGCATTGCCTGTTTTGCTATGTTTGATGGATTTCTTTGTTCCATTAACTTTCAGTAGCTTTGTGCAATGTCCAGAAGTGTTAAGAATGATTATGTCACCTCTAAATATGTGAATTTTTGATTATGCACTAACCCTCTAATGAGTTTGTTTTGAGTTTGGTGTGGAGGAAGTTTTCAAGGAACAAGAGAGGAGGATGATACAATAGGATCAAGAAGAGTGAAAACTCTAAGCTTGGGGATGCCCCCGTGGTTCATCCCTGCATATTTCAAGAAGACTCAAGCATCTAAGCTTGGGGATGCCCAAGGCATCCCCTTCTTCATCGACAACTTATTAGGTCACCTCTAGTGAAACTATATTTTTATTCCGTCACATCTTATGTGCTTACTTGGAGCGTCTGTATGTTTTTATTTTCATTTGTGTTTGAATAAAATCGGATCCTAGCATTGTTTGTGTGGGAGAGAGACACGCTCCGCTGTTGCATATGAACACATGTGTTCTTAGCTTTACTCTTAATGTTCAAGGCGAAGATTGAAACTGCTTCGTTCATTGTTATATGGTTGGAAACAGAAAATGCTTCATGTGGTAATTGGTATAATGTCTTGAATAATTTGATACTTGGCAATTTTTGTGCTCAAATAGATCATGTTTAAGCTCTTGCATCATGTACTTTGCACCTATTAATGAAGAACTACCATAGAGCTTGTTGAAATTTGGTTTGCATGATTGGTCTCTCTAAAGTCTAGATATTTTCTGGTGAGGGTTTGGACAACAAGGAAGACAGTGTAGAGTCTTATAATGCTTGCAATATGTTCTTATGTAAGTTTTGCTGTACCGGTTCATACTTGTGTGTTATTCAAACAACCTTGCTAGCCAAAGCCTTGTCTTGAGAGGGATTACTTCTCGTGCATCCAAATCCTTGAGCCAAAAACTACGCCATTTGTGTCCAACATACCTACCTACTACATGGTATTTCTCTGCCATTCCAAAGTTAATTGCTTGAGTGCTACCTTTAAAATTTCATTCTTTGTCTTTGCAATATATAGCTCATGGGAAAAATAGCTTAAAAACTATGGTGGTAAAGAATATGTCGCTTATGTATCTTATTTCTTATAAGTTGCTTGTTGAGCGGTAACCATGTTCCTGGGGACGCCATCAACTATTACACCTTTGTTGAATATCATGTGAGTTGCTATGCATGTTCGTCTTGTCTGAAGTAAGGCTGATTTATCATGATCAAATGGTTTGAGTATGCATATTGTTAGAGAAGAACATTGGGCCGCTAACTAAAGCCATGATCCATGGTGGAAGTTTCAGTTTGGACATTAATCCTCAATCTCTTATGAGAATATTATCTGTTGTTGAATGCTTATGCATTAAAGAGGAGTCCATTATCTGTTGTCTATGTTGTCCCGATATGGATGTCTAAGTTGAGAATAATCAAAAGCGAGAAATCCAATGCGAACTTTCTCCTTAGACCTCTGTACAGGCGGCATTGAGGTACCCCTTTGTGACACTTGGTTGAAACACATGTTATGCAATGATAATCCATGTAAATCCAAGCTAATTAGGACAAGGTGCGGGCACTATTGGTAATCTATGCATGAGGCTTGCAACTTATAAGATGTCTTATGCATAACACATATGAATTATTACTACCGTTGACAATATTGTTTCTATGTTTTCAAAATAAAAGCTCTAGCACAAATATAGCAATCCATGCTTCCCTCTGCGAAGGGCCTTTCTTTTACTTTATGTTCAGTCAGTTTACCTACTTCTTTCTATCTTAGAAGCAAACACTTGTGTCAACTGTGTGCATTGATTCCTACATACTTGTCGGAACCCCGGGAGGCCGTAGGCTAGACAAACCCAGATCCTCATCTGGCATAAGCCTAACCTAGATCTCTAGGGCCTACAGGGTGAGAATCGGTAACACAACAGTGACTCTACGACTCAAAGAGTAATACAAGCTCATAACTGAGCGAAGAACCAAAGTATTACAAGCAGAGGTCACTGACCTGACATTTCATCAATCAACGGAAGCGAAGTTATGCTATTCTAAATAGCAAGATAGCAAAAGGCCTAAGAGGCCAGGAGCATAACGGCGACGTCCCAGCCCATAGATTCCAGGCTGCCACCTGGGAATCCCAAGCTACTCGTCGATGTCGACCTAGAAACCACCATTTGTTGGAGCGTCTTCGTCTGAAACAAAGCATGCAAAGCTGAGTACAGGGACTCAGCAAGACTTAGTACAACCTTTTAGCAAAGCTGGTATGCGAGGCTTTATGTGGAGCTTATTTTGCGTAAAGCCAGTTTTCCTTTGTAAAACAAGAGGGAGCAGAAGCTCGTCTATTCAGATCATTTTAAAAGGGGATAAGAGAGTGATATCTCTAGCTCTACTGATCATCATATTGAATCCACCGAATCTTCATCATCAGCTGAACCTAACAACTAGGAGCACCCCCTCGATACCCTGAGGAGGGATCCTTATCACACATTGATTCCATGTTTTACGATTAGGTTAAAGTTCTCTATGATCAACACGTCCTTCCCCAAGTCGTCCGTAACCATGGACACGGCTTTTCGAAAAGATTTAACCCTGCAGGGGTGTACATCTTTACCCACACGCGCCGACCGACTCTTAGGGCCGTACGTTACACACTTCCTTGGTGTGCCGGCAGAGGGTGGTCGACCAAAACCTTTCCCTTACTTCGCCTATTCCATGAGTCAATCTAACTGGGGAACTCCGTCATCGTAGGTAGTCATTCTCCGAGGCGGTCCCGGTAATTGTGCGCAGGGGATCCAGTTCAATGCCTCCAGCATCCTTCACCCTAGCCACGTCCCTGTATGATGCACCTTTGAAAACCTTTTCCACGCCTTCGCCATGCAGAATGCCAAATGGAACTCGCAAACTAATTGACTCATGGGTAAGCTAGGCAAGTTCGGGCCAAGGGGTTCCCATGGGCCCCGTGTGGTTTTACGCTCAGTCTTGGTTCCGAAGGCGAGAACCTCAGGTCCTAGTATCGGCGAGAACGAGTCAAATCACCACATCCCCATGTGGCGGCCCATCCAAGCCTTTAAGCATGTTTAATTATCATCACTGATCTTACCACGTCATCCTGCCATACTAGGTTCAATCGCAGCTCTGATTCATCAACCGGATGGATCAGAATTCGTCAACTAAGCATGGCTAAGCATATTCGATACAACGGCTCTAGCGATGCACACAAGCTCAAACCTAGTCTTGCTGGGAGCAGTGGATCAGAGTATTTAGGCTACAAGGATGGAAATGCAACACACATAGGATAACTATATCTGTCGATAAAACATATTGGAAACGAATGCGATATGTAGGAACCAGAAGTAAAAGCATTTCGAAAACATAATGTGAACCAGGCTAGGGCTTGCCTTTGTCCCTGACAAACCAATGTGGATCTTCGAAGATCCCATGCTTGAATTGTTCGTCGATGGACAAGTATTGAGTTGCGTCGTTGTCGATCTTCATCGTCTCGAGCACTTGCTCTATCGATCGCGAAGAAGCAAACACCGGAAAGGTAGAATAACAATCAACACATGGCATCGATGCAATGCGCATAGAAGAATGATGATATAACATGTTAATTAGGTATTCAAGTTAACCCTAAGATATCATCAATTTAACTGAGGTTCGACGGCACTAGGGTTAGTAGTTCCGGAGCCTCACAGGGGTTGATTAAATTCTTCTACAACAACTAGGGTTTAAAGTTGTTTAACAATGCATGATTGTGTAACCAAATTGTAGATCTCATTTTTCTGAAAATTTCGATATATTATACATATTTTTCTGATTTAAAATGAATTACTTATGAATTTTAAAAGATTTAATCATTTTAAATCATTTTCTGAAAATTCCTGGAAATTAATAAAAGCCTGACAGACTTGGACCCACATGTCATAGATTTATTATTTTCTTAAATGTTTTTGAAATTAATAAAAATCTGACAGGGGGCCCCACCTGTCAATGTATTTCTATTTACAGAAATAAAACAAAATGAAAAGAAAAGGGGCGCGGGCCCCACAGGGGTCAACCGCCGGTGGTCAACTCCGGCGGCCGGCGCCGGCGACCATAGCGTGGCGGCGCTAGAGGGCGCCCCTGGACGCGCGGATGGGCGCGTCGGACGCGCACGAGCACGGCGAGGGGACTGGTGGCCACGCCGTTAGGTGGGGGTGGCCGGAGCCACGCCGGCGATGAGCAGCCGCGGCGGCCGGAGCAGGAGCTCGGCGCGGGGGATGCTACAGGGGGCTAGAGAGCGAGGCGAGAGGTCCTGGAGGACCGGCTGCTCACCAGGAAGCTCGTGGGAGGGTTGCCGAGGCCGGGGGAGCTCCGACGGCGTCGATTTGACGGCGGCCGGTGTCGGGGAAGAACGGCTCGATTGGGGCATCTGCGAGCATCCCTGCTTGCGCGCTTCAGCGGGGAGGGGCAGCGCGACGAGGCGAAGAGGATGGCGTGGTCGACGGAGCTCGCCGGGGCTCCAAACGGCGGCGATAGCCGGAGGCCGAGCGGCTACTGTGAGCACTAGGGTTTCGGCCTCGTGCAAGAAATCGAGGGAGAGGGGGAAAATAGGTTCCTAGGGTTTCTGGCGGCGGCGCGGGTCTCCTTATAGACGCCGGCGGGCGGAGGCGAGCATCTCCACGCCCCGGCGACCATCGGGTGGCCGCGCGGGCGACAGCGAGCTGCTTGGCTCCGCGGGGAAGATGGCGATTTTGCCAAAAACCCCCTGGAAAACTTGCTGGGCTGGGTGGGTGGTTGTCTGGGCCTAGTTGGGCCATTTGGTGGGCTGCGCAGAGAGGTAAGAGAGGGAGAGAGTTGGGCTGCGGGCCAAGGGGAGAGAGAGAGGAGAGTTCTCTCTCTCTTTTTTTCAACAAAAACTGTTTTTCTTTATTTTGTTTCAAACTTCTTTTGCTATTTGAAATTGTTTTGGATTTTCAAACTTTCTAAAGTTTTCAAATATCACATGGACTTCTTAAAAGAGAAGTGCCATGTAGGTTTGGTTTGAACAATTTAAACATAATGAGCATTTGAGTTTGAGAGGGAGATTTGCATAACATTAGGGTTTTCAAAACAATTCATTGTTGCAAATTTTCTTAGGAAAATTATGATGCAAATGATGCACAATCAACCCTAATTAGGTTTTATTAAAACAGGGATGTTACAGATTTATCCCCCTTAAAAGAATCTCGTCCCGAGATTCCAAGGTAGGAATAGAGAAAGTAACAAGGACTACACCGGTCTTCAACGATCTTGTCGATACCACGACGGTCTTCCTTCTTGAAGAGGTTGATTCACGACGTCATGAATGAAGTTGATCCACAACACCATGAAGAACTCTTCATTTGGCTTTCTTTGAAGTTGTTGCACAACATCACCTAAAGGCAAGAGGGAATAACTCTAAAACGAAGGATCTCTAGAAGATCGAGTATCTCATAGTCAACTCATGGAAGGAGTGTTTAAAAACAACTCTTGAGCTAACAAACATGAAACACGTCAAGGTAACGGAGGAGACATAAGAAGTTTCCAATTTTGGTAGGCAATTGCTCCACGCTTGATAAGATTACGAAGGGACAAATAGCGGGGAGTTAAACTGTCTTTGATACCATGACGAGGCACTCTTAGAGAGGTGACTCTTAGAAGCACAAATGATTATCCAAGGAGAGAAACTTTGGATTTCAAAATCATAGTCACTCTTTTCGTATGGGCACATGAAACGATTGTTGTCTATTCAAAAGGCTGGGGCCTAGATGACTGACGAATTCGCACAACATGTGATTTGATTAGAACTTCAGGTACAAATCAAAGGAAGGGGAGAACATTGGCTACTGAAGTGCCAAGGTTCATGATATAACTTAATGTTACTTGAACGAAGAGGAAACGGAGATTTGACATCCTAAGAAAAGATACTTCTCCTAGGATTTAAACTTTGGATATGACAAGAGAATTGTCATTCGGTTAAAGCTTGCTCAAAAGTACTGGGGTCACATATGGCTGACGAATTCACACAACGTGTGAATTAAAGAGAACTTGAGGTAAAATCCAAAGGAAGAGAAAAGGCATTGTCGAACGACGTAGTAAGAATCACCGAGGAGTGAATTTTCTCCTGATGGAGTTGTTGTCACGGGAGAAATGGTTTCGAAGGATTGACCGAGAGACATTTAGCAACACTGCTTCTAATGTTCTCATTGATGTTCTAGACACCAATATTAGGCTTCTGACTAGCCTTCAATAGGTCATCAAGTGAAGGTCGGACTTCGGAATTAGAAAGACATCATAAGGGCAACTCCTAGAATAAGTCGCACCAGATCCTTACGGAGAGTGGTTGTTCTTGTTGTTTCAAGAGATTATGACATTAGACCTTCCGACTAATTGTGTTAACCACGACATCAATCTTGCCGGATTTACAAAGAGGCCTATGTCATGAATCCTTGAGAAACACTAACCATCGTGGCTGCTTGGAATTCAGCTTGGGTTAGGTGTGTAAAGATATTTCAGAATCAGAATGTACGAATAGAGAATTTGCAATAGTTACCACCAAGGTAAAGCTGCTAGATTCTAAAGACATGGACTACAATGTCAAGCTCCAAAAGATTGAGCTAGATTACGTAAAACCATGTGGTTGCGACTGCCAAAGGAAATTGCGTGCACATGAACTTCTTGCAATGTAACACAATTGAGTCCTGGTGGGGACATCGAAGAAGATATTGAAGCTATTAAGCTTTTTCTATTTCTTAAACAAACCACTCAGTGGCTTAGTGTGCATAGATGAACGTTTCAAGGAAGGGAGGTAACAACCTGCCATCTCAAGAATATTACGCACATGCATAACTGACTTGCGATGATTCCTGGGGAAAGGAAAGGGAACTCGACTCGGATCCACGTCGACATCTTGCAGCAAATGCACGTGAATCAAAGAAGGTCACTTCTAACATCCAGAACACATACTTCGTAATGAGACAAAGATGGTTCTTAAAAGTTTCCAACATTAGTGCCAATTGTTCAATATGAACCTCTTTAGGCATGGAGAAAATAAGAATGTCATCGATGGGCTCAACGATAGACTTATCAAGATACTCCAAAGGGATTCATATGTTGCATGAATGAGGCAGAATTATTGGTCAGACCAAAGGACATGAAGAGGTACTCAAGCGAAACAGCATGAGTATAAACACCATCAAGATAGTCCTTCGGAACTGAGTTTGATTTGACGATAGCCCATGCTCAAATCAAAGATTTGGGAAGATAGCATATCCATAAAGGAGATACTTCCTGACTTCAACACGAACAAAACTAGACACCCCTTTAAAAAGATCAAGTCGGTTAGAGCTCTTGTCTTTCAACTCTCCAAGTTGTTGTTGAAGCTCAACCAACTAGTACAGGTAATCTAGTACGGTTTCTTGGAGAAGTAGTGATTCAGAGAACCAACTTACTCACGAACTTGACAACACGGTCATGTGAAAACATGGCGATACTTCTAGAAAGACATCCAGAATATCACGTACCACCGATATATCACTTAGTTCGCAAGGGAAGCTTGCTTTTCAAAGCATCTGATGTGGTCGTGAGAGCTTTGGTACAAACCTAACTCTTTGACCGAAAATGTGCGCCTGAACACGGACTTGGCAGCACAGTCAAACTTTGCTTAGTGATTGGTTAAACAATCATGCTAAGAATGACACAAACGTCCCGGGATTTCAAAGCAATAAAAATTGCTAAGAATCTCGGATGGACACATCAATACAAACACCCCAACATTCCCAAGCATGGACAGCTCAGAGGAAGGGCGAGTAAAGATATGTAAGAGCATCACTCCATCAATAAGGCCATGAGACTTAGCACGACCTACAGATATAAAAGAGTGTGATACTCTAAGGTAGAACAAAATAGAAGCTACATAAGCCTTTTAATCTGCGGATTACAACGCTTTAACCAAGTCCTAGAAATGGATGAGGTACCTGAGTTTGTTTCTCCTGACATCTCGAAGTGAAATGTATTGAAAGAGCACAAGAGTAACATGCACTAGAAAATACCAATGCACATTTGTAACTTGGCTGCTGACTAGCATACAAAAGTCGGAAAGAAACTAGGAGGAGGAACATGATCAGAATTAGAAATCCTGAAATGTAGATGCATAAGATAACACTCTTGCAAAATTCATGCTGAAAAGGGTGGTGCGGCAGAGTCACAGACATAGATGTGAGACTCACAAAGAGCACTCTTATCGTGATCCATTTGGTTCCATGAAAGAACCTCTGCCATAGCTAATGGTAGGAAAGATCTTTTGTTGCCGCAATTCAATTACAACAATAACCACAAGCTTGAAGGATAACTTTGAGTTAGCCATCCAGATGTATGGTTTGACCATGGACAACAGGGGTCAATGGAATGGATCTTGGGTTAAAGGTCAGCATCATGTACTGAGGTTCAAAAGAACCCAGCACAATCCGGGACCTTCGGTTCAAGTCCAAGGTTTAGAACATGGAGAAAGGAGTAATTACTATCTGAGTGACACATAGGACACTATGAGGTAGTAATCATGAGGTAACTTTCATGAAGCCATACCTAGCTTCAGAAGTACGCAAGGAAATCAAATGGAGACATCTGAGGTGAAAGGAGACCTCGAAACCTAGAACAGAATTATGTGGAATCCACAAAGTAGAGAGATCATGATGGAAGGAGATCTCTCGATTGAGACTAAACAAAGAGAGAACAAAGAACACACAAGAGTTTAGAGAACTCAACACTAGGTCAACTGGTTAAGAAATGACCTGCCCTTGGGGCACCTAAGTTTTGAAAGACCAGAAGAGATGGTAAAACTTTTTCAAATCAACACAAGGTAAGGTGTGACACTGAATTAGAGCGATACCAGATAAGGAGTAAAAAGAATCCTAATCAGATTTTTGCAAATACTTTTTAGCTTTCAAATAGTTTTCACAACCACTAGACTCAACATCGACCAATGGAAAGGGTTTCCTACAGGCAGTCCAGCTCTGATACCAAAACCTGTCGGATCCCCGGGAGGCCGTAGGCTAGACAAACCCAGATCCTCATCTGGCATAAGCCTAACCTAGATCTCTAGGGCCTACAGGGTGAGAATCGGTAACACAACAGTGACTCTACGACTCAAAGAGTAATACAAGCTCATAACTGAGCGAAGAACCAAAGTATTACAAGCAGAGGTCACTGACCTGACATTTCATCAATCAATGGAAGCGAAGTTATGCTATTCTAAATAGCAAGATAGCAAAAGGCCTAAGAGGCCAGGAGCATAACGGCGACGTCCCAGCCCATAGATTCTAGGCTGCCACCTGGGAATCCCAAGCTACTCATCGATGTCAATCTAGAAACCACCATTTGTTGGAGCGTCTTCGTCTGAAACAAAGCATGCAAAGCTGAGTACATGGACTCAGCAAGACTTAGTACAACCTTTTAGCAAAGCTGGTATGCGAGGCTTTATGTGGAGCTTATTTTGCGTAAAGCCAGTTTTCCTTTGTAAAACAAGAGGGAGCAGAAGCTCGTCTATTCAGATCATCTTAAAAGGGGATAAGAGAGTGATATCTCTAGCTCTACTGATCATCATATTGAATCCACCGAATCTTCATCATCAGCTGAACCTAACAACTAGGAGCACCCCCTCGATACCCTAAGGAGGGATCCTTATCACACATTGATTCCATGTTTTACGATTAGGTTAAAGTTCTCTATGATCAACACGTCCTTCCCCAAGTCGTCCGTAACCGTGGACACGGCTTTTCGAAAAGATTTAACCCTGCAGGGGTGTACAACTTTACCCACACGCGCCGACCGACTCTTAGCGCCGTACGTTACACACTTCCTTGGTGTGCCGGCAGAGGGTGGTCGACCAAAACCTTTCCCTTACTTCGCCTATTCCATGAGTCAATCTAACTGGGGAACTCCGTCATCGTAGGTAGCCATTCTCCGAGGCGGTCACGGTCATTGTGCGCAGGGGATCCAGTTCAATGCCTCCAGCATCCTTCACCCTAGCCACGTCCCTGTATGATGCACCTTTGAAAACCTTTTCCACGCCTTCGCCATGCAGAATGCCAAATGGAACTCGCAAACTAATTGACTCATGGGTAAGCTAGGCAAGTTTGGGCCAAGGGGTTCCCATGGGCCCCGTGTGGTTGTACGCTCAGTCTTGGTTCCGAAGGCGAGAACCTCAGGTCCTAGTATCGGCGAGAACGAGTCAAATCACCACATCCCCATGTGGCGGCCCATCCAAGCCTTTAAGCATGTTTAATTATCATCACTGATCTTACCACGTCATCCTTCCATACTAGGTTCAATCGCAGCTCTGATTCATCAACCGGATGGATCAGAATTCGTCAACTAAGCATGGCTAAGCATATTCGATACAACGGCTCTAGCGATGCACACGAGCTCAAACCTAGTCTTGCTGGGAGCAGTGGATCAGAGTATTTAGGCTACAAGGATGGAAATGCAACACACATAGGATAACTATATCTGCCGATAAAACATATTGGAAACGAATGCGATATGTAGGAACCAGAAGTAAAAGCATTTCGAAAACATAATGTGAACCAGGCTAGGGCTTGCCTTTGTCCCTGACAAACCAATGTGGATCTTCGAAGATCCCATGCTTGAATTGTTCGTCGATGGACAAGTATTGAGTTGCGTCGTTGTCGATCTTCATCGTCTCGAGCACTTGCTCTATCGATCGCGAAGAAGCAAACACCGGAAAGGTAGAACAACAATCAACACATGGCATTGATGCAATGCGCATACAAGAATGATGATATGACATGTTAATTAGGTATTCAAGTTAACCCTAAGACATCATCAATTTAACTGAGGTTCGACGGCACTAGGGTTAGTAGTTCCGGAGCCTCAGAGGGGTTGATTAAATTCTTCTACAACAACTAGGGTTTAAAGTTGTTTAACAATGCATGATTGTGTAACCAAATTGTAGATCTCATTTTTCTGAAAATTTTGATATATTACACATATTTTTCTGATTTAAAATGAATTACTTATGAATTTTAAAAGATTTAATCATTTTAAATCATTTTCTGAAAATTCCTGGAAATTAATAAAAGCCTGACAGACTTGGACCCACATGTCATAGATTTATTATTTTCTTAAATGTTTTTGAAATTAATAAAAATCTGACAGGGGGCCCCACCTGTCAATGTATTTCTATTTACAGAAATAAAACAAAATGAAAAGAAAAGGGGCACGGGCCCCACGGGGGTCAACCGCCGGTAGTCAACTCCGGCGGCCGGCGCCGGCGACCATAGCGCGGCAGCGCTAGATGGCGCCCCTGGACGCGCACGAGCACGGCGAGGCGACTGGTGGCCACGCCGTTAGGTGGGGGTGGCCGGAGCCACGCCGGCGAGGAGCAGCCGCGGCGGCCGGAGCAGGAGCTCGGCGCGGGGGATGCTACAGGGGGCTAGAGAGCGAGGCGAGAGGTCCTGGAGGACCGGCTGCTCACCAGGAAGCTCGTGGGAGGGTTTCCGAGGCCGGGGGAGCTCCGACGGCGTCGATTTGATGGCGGCCGGTGTCGGGGAAGAACGGCTCGATTGGGGCATCTGCGAGCATCCCTGCTTGCGCGCTTCAGCGGGGAGGGGCAGCGCGACGAGGTGAAGAGGATGGCGTGGTCGACAGAGCTCGCCGGGGCTCCAAACGGCGGCGATAGCCGGAGGCCGAGCGGTACTGTGAGCACTAGGGTTTCGGCCTCGTGCAAGAAATCGAGGGAGAGGGGGAAATAGGTTCCTAGGGTTTCTGGCGGCGGCGCGGGTCTCCTTATAGACGCCGGCGGGCGGCGGCGAGCATCTCCACGCCCCGGCGACCATCGGGTGGCCGCGCGGGCGACAGCGAGCTGCTTGGCTCCGCGGGGAAGATGGCGATTTTGCCAAAAACCCCCTGGAAAACTTGCTGGGCTGGGTGGGTGGTTGTCTGGGCCTAGTTGGGCCATTTGGTGGGCTGCGCAGAGAGGTAAGAGAGGGAGAGAGTTGGGCTGCGCGCCCAGGGGAGAGAGAGAGGAGAGTTCTCTCTCTCTTTTTTTCAACAAAAACTGTTTTTCTTTATTTTGTTTCAAACTTCTTTTGCTATTTGAAATTGTTTTGGATTTTCAAACTTTCTAAAGTTTTCAAATATCACATGGACTTCTTAAAAGAGAAGTGCCATGTAGGTTTGGTTTGAACAATTTAAACATAATGAGCATTTGAGTTTGAGAGGGAGATTTGCATAACATTAGGGTTTTCAAAACAATTCATTGTTGCAAATTTTCTTAGGAAAATTATGATGCAAATGATGCACAATCAACCCTAATTAGGTTTTATTAAAACAGGGATGTTACAATACTTGCTTATTTGCATTCATCATATTACTTTGTGTTGACAATTATCCATGAGATAAACATGTTGAAGTTGAAAGCAACTGCTGAAACTTATATCTTCCTTTGTTTTTCTTCAAAGCTTTTCACTAAGAATCTATTGCTTTATGAGTTAACTCCTATGCAAGTCTTATTGATGCTTGTATTGAAAGTACTATTCATGAAAAGTCTTTGCTATATGATTCAATTGTTTATTCATTGTCTTTACCATTGCTTCGAATCACTTCATTCATCTCATATGCTTTACAATAGTATTGATCAAGATTATGATAGCATGTCACTTCAGAAATTATCCTTGTTATCGTTTACCTACTCGAGGGCGAGTAGGAAATAAGCTTGGGGATGCTTGATACGTCTCAAACGTATCTATAATTTCTTATGTTCCATGCTACTTTTATGATGATACTCACATGTTTTATACACACTTTATGTCATTATTATGCATTTTCCGGCACTAACCTATTGACGAGATGCCGAAGAGCCGATTCTTTGTTTTCTGCTGTTTTTGGTTTCAGAAATCCTACAAAGGAAATATTCTCGGAATTGGACGAAATCAACGCCCAGGGTCTTATTTTTCCACGGAGCTTCCAGAAGACCGAAGGGGATACGAAGTGGGGCCACAAGGTCCCGTACCCATAGGGCGGCGCGACCAGCATGGGGCCCGCGCCGGCCTATGGTGTGGGGCCCCTGCGCCGCCTCCAACTCTTCCCTTCCGCCTATTTATTCCCTCCGTCGCGAAAACCCTTTTACCGAGAGCCACGATACGGAAAACCTTCCAGAGACGCCACCGCCGCCAATCCCATCTCGGGGGATTCAGGAGATCGCCTCCGGCACCCTGCCGGAGAGGGGAATCATCTCCCGGAGGACTCTTCATCACCATGATCGCCTCCGGATTGATGTGTGAGTAGTTCACCCCTGGACTATGGGTCCATAGCAGTAGCTAGATGGTTGTCTTCTCCTCATTGCGCTATCATGTTAGATCTTGTGAGCTGCCTATCATGATCAAGATCATCTATTTGTAATGCTACATGTTGTGTTTGTTGGGATCCGATGAATATGGAATACTATGTCAAGTTGATTATCAATCTATCATATATGTGTTGTTTATGATCTTGCATGCTCTCCGTTGCTAGTAGAGGCTCTGGCCAAGTTGATACTTGTAACTCCAAGAGGGAGTATTTATGCTCGATAGTGGGTTCATGCCTCCATTAAATCTGGACAGTGACAGAAAGTTCTAAGATTGTGGATGTGCTGTTGCCACTAGGGATAAAACATCAATGCTTTGTCTAAGGATATTTGTGTTGATTACATTACGCACCATACTTAATGCAATTGTCTGTTGTTTGCAACTTAATACTGGAAGGGGTGCGGATGCTAACCCGAAGGTGGACTTTTTAGGCATAGATGCATGCTGGATAGCGGTCTATGTACTTTGTCGTAATGCCCGATTAAATCTCACACTACTCATCATGATATGTATGTGCATTGTTATGCCCTCTTTATTTGTCAATTGCCCAACTGTAATTTGTTCACCCAACATGCTATTTCTTATTGGAGAGACACCACTAGTGAACTGTGGATCCCGGTCCATTCTTTTACATCTGAATACAATCTACTGCAAACATTGTTCTTTACTGTTCTTCGCATACAAACATCATTTTCCACACCATACATTTAATCCTTTGTTTAAAGCAAGCCGGTGAGATTGACAACCTCACTGTTAAGTTGGGGCAAAGTATTTGGATTGTGTTGTGCAGGTTCCACGTTGGCGCCGGAATCCCTGGTGTTGCGCCGCACTACACTCCGTCACCAACAACCTTCACGTGTTCCTTGACTCCTACTGGTTTGATAACCTTGGTTTCTTACTGAGGGAAAACTTGCTGCTGTACGCATCACACCTTCCTCTTGGGGTTCCCAACGAGCGTGTGCTTTACACGTCAACAATAGTTTTGATGCGATCTATTCCCCCTTTCATAGCTATTGTTGACAGTGTGTATGCTATGTTAGTACTCGGTCTAAATTGCAACGGTCTATTATGCACTCTAGAGGTTACTTTAATATGAACTCCGGATGTTGTGGAGCTTGTTTACTCCGGCTTGAGGTGTGCTTTTATAGCCCTACACAATGAATGGTGTTTGTTATCCAACAAGAGAGTGTAGAAAGTAGCATTTATTTATTTAGTTATGTGATCAATGTTGAGAGTGTCCACTAGTGAAAGTATGATCCCTAGGCCTTGTTTCTAACCATTGAAACACCGTTTCCAACACGTTCTGTTACATGTTTGCTTGCTGCCATCTTTATTTCAGATTGCAATTACTACCTACAATCATCCATATTACTTGTATTTCACTATCTCTTCGCCGAACTAGTGCAACTATACATCTGACAAGTGTATTAGGTGTGTTGGGGACACAAGAGACTTCTTGTATCGTAATTGCAGGGTTGCTTGAGAGGGATATCTTTGACCTCTACCTCCCTGAGTTCGATAAACCTTGGGTGATTCACTTAAGGGAAACTTGCTGCTGTTCTACAAACCTCTACTCTTGGAGGCCCAACACTGTCTACAGGAATAGAAGCGTGCGTAGACATCATCCCGGTATGGATATCTAAGTTGAGAATTATCAAACGCGATAAATCCAATGCGATCTTTATCCTTAGACCTTTGTACATGCGACATGGAGGTACCCCTTTGTGACACTTGATTGAAACATATGTATGTGATGGAGGTCCATGGAAATCCAAGCTAATTAGGACAAGGTGTGAGCACTGTTAGCATATCATGCATGAGGCTTGGAACTTACTTGTAGAAACTTTGCATAACCCATACACTTTCTCATTACCATTGACACAAGTCAATTCTTTCTCAAAGCACATTTTTATACCTCTATTTTTTTAATAAAAAGCTTCAGCACATGGGTGATTTCAGTTGCCTCTCAAAGAGAGCCTTTCTTTTACTTTTATGTTGAGTCTCCATCTTTTAAGTCACATGCACTATCTTATGAGAGAATAGTTGTCATTTTTAGTTTTATGTGCATGGTCCCAAGATTTTTATTGATTGACTCATAATTATGGTATTGCTTGTTCTCAAATTACTTGTCTCTAGTCACCCTTTTGAACTTTTGAAGGTCTCCTAGCATTTATGTTTGCTTCACTATAAAGGACAAGCTGAGTACCACTTCATTATGTTTCTTGTATACTCTAGACAATCACTTTACTTTTCCATGCACTTTATACATGATCTATTGTTTGAATTGCTTTTCATGTTTCAGCATGGTTACTAAGTTTTATTGAAATATTATACCTTCCATGATTATGTTATCATACTATGATACCAGTTCTATGTGCTTTACATATTGTCAAGATTAAGTTTGAGTGATAGCATGTCACTTCAAAAATTATTTGTTTGTTATCACTTACCTACTCGGGACGAGCAGGAGTTAAGCTTGGGGATGTTGATACGTTGCAAACGTATCTATATTTTTTGATGCTCCGTTCTTGTTTTGTCTATGATCCCACATGTTTTATGTGCATTTTACACAATATTTAGCATTTTCGGGAACTAACCTACTAATAAGATGTCGTAGTGCCAATTCCTGTTTTCTGCTGTTTTTGTATTTCAAAAAAGTTGTACAGGAAATATTCTCGGAATTGCATGGGACAAATTGCCAGGGCCCTATTTTTACATCGTGAAGACTGTGCCAGAAGGAAACCCGAAGGAGGGGAACTAGGTGGCTAGACAGGGCCCAGGCGTGGCCCAAGCCTTGGCCGCACCTAGGGGTCGTCTGGGCCCACCAGGTCGCCCCGACTCCTCCTCTTCGTCCATATAATATCCATCACAATAAAACCCCAGGGGGTTCGAAGTTATTCCAGAGAAAAGTCTGTAGCGTCGCCGCCTCGCGAAACCCTATTTCGGAGGCAGGAACTCCGTTCTAGCACCCTGCCGGGACGGGGAATTGGAGGAGATCATCACCATCGCCATCACCAACGCCTCTCCATCAACCATCCATGATTCGCCCATCCATGTGTGAGTAGTTCATTCGCTGTAGGCTGAAGGGGATGGTCGGGATTGGATGAGTTCGTTCATGTAATAACATTAGAATTGTTCGGGACATAGTGCCTAGTATCCGTTGTGAATATTTTATGCATTGTTGCAACTTGTCATACTTAATGCTTGTCACTTTGGGCCCGAGTGCCATGATCTCAGATCTGAACATATTGTGTTTTCATGATGATGCTTTATATATTGTTCTTGATCATATCTGCTAAGTTGTATACACATGTCATTGTCTGGAACCCGAGTCCCCGAAGTGACAATAATCGAGACAACCGGAGGGGATGGCTTTGATGTGAGGATCACGTGTGTTCACGGAGTGTTAATGCTTTGCTCCGGTACTCTATTAAAAGGAATACCTTAATTTCTAGTAGTTTCCCTCGAGGCCCCATTGCAACGGGCTGGTTGGACAAAAGATGTCGCACAAGTTTCTCATTGCGAGCACGCGCGACTAAATAGGAACACACACCTATGGTTATTTTATTCTTGGATACTTGTATCACTTTATCTGCAAATGCCCATGTTAGCTATTATATGAGTCGTCTCATTCATGCAACGCCCGGTTATCCATCCCTGTGCCTATGGTATTTTAATCCTGCTGTTTACCGCATCCACCATAGCTGCTATTTTTACTTTATTTCCGCTGTTACTTTATTACTGCCACTGCTATAAAACTATTGCTACTGATAAACCTCTGCGAGCTAGTCTATTTCCAGGTGCAACTGAATTGACAACTCGACTGTCAAGGCTTATATTTATTCTTTGGCTCCCCGTGTGTCGAATCAATAAATTGGGTAATACTTCCCTCGAAGACTGTTGCGATCCCCTATACTTGTGGATCATCAGCGGTGACCCCGTTCAATACTAACCCGTAGACCAAGGTGGCTAAGGAGATTGTGGCAAGGATTCGAGAGGTGAGGCTGGAGCTTGAGAGGCGCCCCACTCCGATGGACTTGGCCATCACCCAGGCGGAAAAGGCTACCACCCCGGTTACTTCTTTGTCGAGCAGGCCTCCAGGGAGGGTGGTCTTAGCTGCCAGGGGCAGGGTGCACACACTGGCCAGATCGTCCTCGAGGGCATCTCGCGACTTTGCCACAACGCATGCTTTGCCGACTTCCGTTCCCACGGTTGTTGTGGTCTTAGAGGATGGCCAGGTGGCCTCAACTGCCCCCACCTCTCCTCCCTCTATCTACAGCAACGACGGATCACCAGGAGGGTGTGACCGCACCCTCGAGCTGCCTACTGCGCTCAGCAGCGCTGCAGCCCTGCCCGTTGTGGCTGCTGTTTCCATGCAGCAAGCTTTGGCCACGGCTGTTGCTTCCTCGGTGGCGGTGAAAATGCACCAGCTGGCCGCCAAGGCCGCCGCGCGCAAACGAAGGCGGACGACGTGGGCACTCGACCACCTGGGCATGGCGCAGAGGATGCGGCTTCACTGCTACCATCGCAACAGCCGAGCGGGGCCGGCCAAGGGCGCACCGTGCCTTCGTAGCCCAAGCCTTCGATGCTTGAGGCGGCCTCGATGCACATTGGTTCTATCACTGGGGGGGCCTGCACCATCCACTACTCCCCCTAAGGTGACACCCTCGCGACGTGCCATGCCTGTCACCCAATCGCGTAGGAGCACGCGGCATGGGGTGGCAACGGGATGGCGTTGAGACCACGGACGAGGACTCGATGGCCAAGGCAATCAGACGCAAGGCGGCGTCAAACCTCGACCCCGCAGGTATTGTTTCAAGTGATAAATCATTTCTATCATTTTTCCACACCGCAAATTTCTTCCAAGTTTAATAATCTAGGAGTTTCGTTGGGTTCTTCTCATGATTTAATTTCTGTTTCGACTAAAGCACTGAAACACATGGAGTTTGATAGATTAAAATATAGTCATGTGTGCAAGAGCAAGTCGGATACCTCCCATACAAATGATGATGACAATGAAGCATACGCCATTTCCGATGGCCAACTTCTCTCACATATTGTAGGGGAGGTATCAGAGGTCGGACTAGACGACACGATGCTTAGTTCATGCTATGAACTCAGGGCAAAAGATCGCAAGTCTAGAACCTCTTCTATTAAGAAAAACACTTGGCCTAATAAAATGGCAAGTGTCCAAATCTTCTCATGTTTCCAAATGAATGGCATGTATAAGAATAGCAGAGGTCTTAGTGACTTGGCTAAACACTTACACATTTCTGACTCCATTCGGGATCATGCTTTAGATTTTATTGCGATCTCTTAGACTGGGAAACGTCACTACTCCACAAGTTTTCTAAACCGCCGTTCTGGTGGTGAAGATTTTGCTTAGGTGTCGCGACCCCCAAGAGGTTGGTCTGGGGGTTTACTCATAGGCGTCCGAACTTCGACTATGGAAATATTAGATAATTCTGGTGGTGACTTTCATATAAAGCTTCACATTCGGAATAAATCTGACAATTACATTTGGAGTTTAGTGTCTGTCTATGGGCCGGCCCAGGATGCCCTCAAACCAGCCTTTCTTCGAGAGTTGGTTAATCTTGCAAAGGAATATCCACACCCTATTATCATATGAGGGGATTTTAACTTGCTTAGATATCCACATGAGAGAGTAAGGGCAGGTTTGATAGTCATTGGTATTTTCTTTTCAATGCTGTCATAGATAGTTTGGATCTGAAAGAAATATCAATGACTAGGAGGCAATTCACCTGGGCTAATAGTCTTCCTGATCCGACATATGAGAAGCTTGATAGAGTGCTAATGGATTCGGACTGGGAATCTAAATTCCCTCTAGTATCCGTACGTGATCTTCCTCGAATTGAATCTTTGCTGGATCATGCTCTCATACTATTAACTACCGGGACTCCAACTCCACTTCGTAAACGTCCGTTCAAATTCAAACTTGGATGGTTACATAGAGAGGGGTTCTCGGATATGGTTAAGAATGTATGGGACCAGCAGTATGTAGCGGGCTCTCCAATACAAAGGTGGAATATCAAGCTTAGGGCTGTGCGAAAATACCTTGGAGGGTGGGCACGACATATGGCTGGACAACTCAAACAAGAGAAACTTAGCCTTTCGACGTCAATTGACGATTTAGAGGCAATCGCGGAATTTAGACGGTTGACGATGCATGAACTTGATCTAAAGAATCAATACAATGTGAAGTTAGCCGGATTATTATGTGATGAGGAACTCTAATGGTATCAGCGATCAAAGGCTCAATTCTTACTGGAAGCGGACTCAGATACGAGATACTTTCATAGTGTTGCTAATGGCAGACACAGAAAGAAATGTATTCATTCCTTAGTCCAGGATGATGCCACGATCGAGGGACATGAGAAATTAAAGTCTTACATTACTTCTTATTATAAGAGCTTATTTGGAGCACCTGAGGATTCACATATATCTTTGGATGAATCAAGAGTAGATGATATCCCATAGGTGTCCTCTCAGGAGAACGTTGTCCTTTCCGCTCCATATACGGAGGAGGAGATTAGGAAAGCGGTTTTCCAGATGGAGCACAACAAGGCACCAGGACCTAATGGTTTCTATCAAACATTCTGGGATACAATTAAAAGTGATCTCCTAGAGTTGTTTCATGAGCTTCACAATGGGCAATTAGATCTCTTTCGAATTAACTTTGGGGAAATCATTCTCCTCCCTAAGGTTAACGACGCTGATCGTATCTAGCAGTTCAGACCAATCTGTCACCTCAATGTTTCCTTATCTTTACAAAGGTTGCTACTATTAGACTTAATTCTGTAGCCGATCAAGTAGTGCGTCCAACTCAAACCGTGTTTATGAAAGGTCGATACATCCTGGATGGTGTCGTGACATTGCATGAGACGATACATGAGATGTGATGACGCGTCAAGCACACGCCCGTTGGGAACCCCAAGAGGAAGGTGTGATGCGTACAGCAGCAAGTTTTCCCTCAGTAAGAAACCAAGGTTATCGAACCAGTAGGAGTCAAGGAGCACGTGAAGGTTGTTGGTGACGGAGTGTAGTGCGGCGCAACACCAGGGATTCCGGTGCCAATGTGGAACCTGCACAACACAATCCAAATACTTTTCCCCAACTTAACAGTGAGTTTGTCAATCTCACCGGCTTGCTGTAACAAAGGATTAAATGTATGGTGTGGAAAATGATGTTTGTATGTGAAGAACAGTAAGGAACAATGTTTGCAGTAGATTGTATTTCGATGTAAAAGAATGGACCGGGGTCCACAGTTCACTTTTGGTGTCTCTCCAATAAGAAATAGCATATTGGGTGAACAAATTACAGTTGGGCAATTGACAAATAAAGAGGGCATAATAATGCACATACATATCATGATGGGTAGTGTGAGATTCAATTGGGCATTACGACAAAGTACATAGACCGCTATCCTGCATGCATCTATGCCTAAAAAGTCCACCTTCGGGTTAGCATCCGCACCCCTTCCAGTATTAAGTTCCAAACAACAGACAATTGCATTAAGTATGGTGCGTAATGTAATCAACACAAATATCCTTAGACAAAGCATTGATGTTTTATCCCTAGTGGCAATAGCACATCCACAACCTTAGAACTTTCTGTCACTGTCCCAGATTTAATGGAGGCATGAACCCACTATCGAGCATAAATACTCCCTCTTGGAGTCACAAGTATCAACTTGGCCAGAGCCTCTACTAGCAATGGAGAGCATGCAAGATCATAAACAACACATATATGATAGATTGATAATCAACATGACATAGTATTCCATATTCATCGGATCCCAACAAACACAACATGTAGCATTACAAATAGATGATCTTGATCATGATAGGCAGCTCACAAGATCGAACATGATAGCACAATGAGGAGAAGACGACCATCTAGCTACTTCTATGGACCCATAGTCCAGGGGTGAACTACACACACATCAATCCGGAGGAGATCATGGCGATGAAGAGTCCTCCGGGAGATGATTCCCCTCTCTAGCAGGGTGCCGGAGGCGATCTCCTGAATCCCCCAAGATGGGATTGGCGGAGGCGGAGTCTCTGGAAGGTTTTCCGTACCGTGGCTCTCGGTATAGGGGTTTTCGCGATGAAGGCTATAAGTAGGCGGAAGGGCAGGGTTGGAGGCGGCACGAGGGGCCCACCCCATAGGGCGGCGCGGGCCCCCCTTTGGCCGCGCGGCCCTATGGTGGCGGCGCCTCGTCGCCCCACTTCGTATCCCCTTCGGTCTTCTGGAAGCTTCATGGAAAATAAGACCCTGGGCGTTGATTTCGTCCAATTCCGAGAATATTTCCTTTGTAGGATTTCTGAAACAAAAAATAGCAGAAAACAGCAACTGGCTCTTCGGCATCTTGTCAATAGGTTAGTGCCGGAAAATGCATAATAATGACATAAAGTGTGTATAAAACATGTGAGTATCATCATAAAATTAGCAGGGAACATAAGAAATTATAGATACGTTTGAGACGTATCAAGCATCCCCAAGCTTAGTTCCTACTCGCCCTCGAGTAGGTAAACGATCACAAGGATAATTTCTGAAGTGACATGCTATCATAATCTTGATCAATACTATTGTAAATCATATGAGATGAATGAAGTGATTCGAAGCAATGGTAAAGACAATGATTTAAACAACTGAATCATGTAGCAAAGACTTTTCATGAATAGTACTTTCAAGACAAGTATCAATAAGACTTGCATTGGAGTTAACTCATAAAGCAATAGATTCTTAGTAGAAAGTTTTGAAGCAACACAAAGGAAGTTATAAGTTTCAACAATTTCTTTCAACTTCAACATGTTTATCTCATGGATAATTGTCAACACAAAGTAATATGATGAATGCAAATAAGCAAGTATGTAAGAATCAATGCACACGGTTGACACAAGTGTTTGCTTCTAAGATAGAAAGAAGTAGGTAAACTGACTCAACATAAAGTAAAAGAATGGCCCTTCGCAGAGGGAAGCATGGATTGCTATATTTGTGCTAGAGCTTTTATTTTGAAAACATAGAAACAATTTTGTCAACGGTAGTAATAATTCATATTTGTTATTTATAAGATATCTTATATGTTGCAAGCCTCATGCATAGTATACCAATAGTGCCCGCACCTTGTCCTAATTAGCTTGGATTTACATGGATTATCATTGCATAACATATGTTTCAACCAAGTGTCAAAAAGGGGTACCTCTATGCCGCATGTACAAAGGTCTAAGGAGAAAGTTCGCATTGGATTTCTCGCTTTTGATTATTCTCAACTTAGACATCCATACCGGGACAACATAGACAATAGATAATGTACTCCTCTTTAATGCATAAGCATTTAACAACAGATAATATTCTCATATGAGATTGAGGATTGTTGTCCAAACTGAAACTTCCACCATGGATCATGGCTTTAGTTAGCGGCCCAATGTTCTTCTCTAACAATATGCATACTCAAACCATTTGATCATGATAAATCACCCTTACTTCAGACAAGACGAACATGCATAGCAACTCACATGATATTCAACAAAGGTGAAATAGTTGATGGCGTCCCCAGGAACATGGTTACCGCTCAACAAGCAACTTATAACAAATAAGATACATAAGTACATATTCAATACCACAATAGTTTTTAAGCTTTTTTTCCCATGAGCTATATATTGCAAAGACAAAGAATGGAATTTTGAAGGTAGCACTCAAGCAATTTACTTTGGAATGGTAGAGAAATACCGTGTAGTGGGTAGGTATGGTGGACACAAATGGCATAGTTTTTGGCTCAAGGATTTTGGATGCACGAGAAGTATTCCCTCTCAATACAAGGCTTAGGCTAGCAAGGTTGTTTGAAGCAAACTCAAGTATGAACCGGTACAGAAAAACTTACATAAAAACATATTGCAAGCATTATAATACTCTACACTGTCTTCCTTGTTGTTCAAACCCTCACCAGAAAATATCTAGACTTTAGAGAGACCAATCATGCAAACCAAATTTCAACAAGCTCTATGGTAGTTCTTTATTAATAGGTGCAAAGTACATGATGCAAGAGCTTAAACATGATCTATTTGAGCACAACAATTGCCAAGTATCAAATTATTCAAGACATTATACGAATTACCACATGCAGCATTTTGTGTTTCCAACCATATAACAATGAACGAAGTAGTTTCAACCTTCGCCATGAACTTTAAGAGTAAAGCTAAGAACACATGTGTTCATATGCAACAGCGGAGCGTGTCTCTCTCCCACACAAACAATGCTAGGATCCGATTTTATTCAAACAAAAAGAAAAACATAAAGACGCTCCAAGTAAAGCACATAAGATGTGACGGAATAAAAATATAGTTTCACTAGAGGTGACCTGATAAGTTGTCGATGAAGAAGGGGATGCCTTGGGCATCCCCAAGCTTAAATGTTTGAGTCTTCTTGAAATAAGCAGGGATGAACCACGGGGGCATCCCCAAGCTTAGAGTTTTCACTCTTCTTGATCCTATTGTATCATCCTCCTCTCTTGATCCTTGAAAACTTCCTCCACACCAAACTCAAAACAAACTCATTAGAGGGTTAGTGCATAATCAAAAATTCACATATTCAGAGGTGACATAATCATTCTTAACACTTCTGGACATTGCACAAAGCTAATGAAAGTTAATGGAACAAAGAAATCCATCAAACATAGCAAAACAGGCAATGCGAAATAAAAGGCAGAATCTGTCAAAACAGAACAGTCCGTAAAGACGAATTTTTCTGTGGCACTTAACTTGCTCAGATGAAAATTCTCAAATTGAATGAAAGTTGCGTACATATCTGAGGATCACGCACGTAAATTGGCAGATTTTTCTGAGTTACCTACAGAGAATCCTAGTCAAATTCGTGACAGCAAGAAATCTGTTTCTGCGTAGTAATCCAAATCTAGTATCATCTTTACTATCAAAGACTTTTCTTGGCACAACAATGCAATAAAATAAAGATAAGGAGAGGTTGCTACAGTAGTAACAACTTCCAAGACTCAAATATAAAACAAAAGTGCTGTAGTAAAATAATGGGTTGTCTCCCATAAGCGCTTTTCTTTAACGCCTTTCAGCTAGGCGCAGAAAGTGTGAATCAAGTATTATCGAAAGATGAAGCATCAATAGAGGGGTTCGGAGTTTTTTTAAATATGCATTGTATCTTATCTATGTAAGTTTCAGAGGCTCCTTTTTCATTACTCTTAGGCTTGCTATTCTCATCAAACAAATTTTCAGGAACAATCCAATCAAAATTCTTTTCTAGTGCCTCGCACATTCCTAAGAGCTTGCAAGGTATGTATGTTTTAATCTCCCCCTCACAATTAACTTTATTAGTGTATTTTAATCTATCTTTTTCCATCTTTTCAAGGGTATTTGCAAAATTGGTATAAAAGCCAAGCATCTTATACTGAATAAAGACTTTCCTAGCTTCTCTTGCTACATCACCAAATTCTTTAAGAAGGGTTTCTAAGACAAAATCTTTCTTTTCTCCTTCTTCCATATCACAGAGTGTAAGAAACATATGTTGCATTACGGGGTTGAGATTAAAAAATCTAGCTTCTAACATGTGTACTAAAGAAGCAACAGCAATTTCATAAGTAGGAGCAAGTTCTACCAAGTGTCTATCATCAAAATAAACAAAAAATCTTCTATATTGTCTCTTCCAATGATAGACCCTCGTCCTACCGGTATATCTTTCAGAGTAAACTTAGGAGGAAACATGATGAAATAAACAAAAGGTAAATAAAGTAAGTGCAAGTAACTAATTTTTTTGTGTTTTTAATACGGAGAACGCAAATAAGACAGTAAATAAAGTAAATGCAAGTAACTAATTTTTTTGTATTTTGATATAAGAAAGCAAACAAAGCAGTAAATAAAATAAAGTAAAGCAAGACAAAAACAAAGTAAAGAGATTGGAAGTGAGAGACTCCCCTTGCAGCGTGTCTTGATCTCCCCGGCAACGGCGCTTAAACTTGATCTTGATGACGCGTCAAGCACAAGCCCGTTGGGAACCCCAAGAGGGAGGTGTGATGCGTACAGCAGCAAGTTTTCCCTCAGTAAGAAACCAAGGTTATCGAACCAGTAGGAGTCAAGGAGCACGTGAAGGTTGTTGGTGACGGAGTGTAGTGCAGCGCAACACCAGGGATTCCGGCGCCAACGTGGAACCTGCACAACACAATCCAAATACTTTGCCCCAACTTAACAGTGAGGTTGTCAATCTCACCGGCTTGCTGTAACAAAGGATTAAATGTATGGTGTGGAAAATGATGTTCGTATGCGAAGAACAGTAAAGAACAATGTTTGCAGTAGATTGTATTTCGATGTAAAAGAATGGACCGGGGTCCACAGTTCACTAGTGGTGTCTCTCCAATAAGAAATAGCATATTGGGTGAACACATTACAGTTGGGCAATTGACAAATAAAGAGGGCATAACAATGCACATACATATCATGATGAGTAGTGTGAGATTCAATTGGGCATTACGACAAAGTACATAGACCGCTATCCTGCATGCATCTATGCCTAAAAAGTCCACCTTCGGGTTAGCATCCGCACCCCTTCCAGTATTAAGTTGCAAACAACAGACAATTGCATTAAGTATGGTGCGTAATGTAATCAACACAAATATCCTTAGACAAAGCATTGATGTTTTCTCCCTAGTGGCAACAACACATCCACAACCTTACAACTTTCTGTCACTATCCCAGATTTAATGGAGGCATGAACCCACTATCGAGCATAAATACTCCCTCTTGGAGTTACAAGTATCAACTTGGCCAGAGCCTCTACTAGCAACGGAGAGCATGCAAGATCATAAACAACACATATATGATAGATTGATAATCAACATGACATAGTATTCCATATTCATCGGATCCCAACAAACACAACATGTAGCATTACAAATAGATGATCTTGATCATGATAGGCAGCTCACAAGATCGAACATGATAGAACAATGAGGAGAATACAACCATCTAGCTACTGCTATGGACCCATAGTCAAGGGGTGAACTACTCACACATCAATCTGGAGGCGATCATGGCGATCTAGAGTCCTCCAGGAGATGATTCCCCTCTCCGACAGGGTGCCGGAGGCGATCTCCTGAATCCCTTGAGATGGGATTGGCGGTGGCGGCGTCTCTGGAAGGTTTTCCGTATCATGGCTCTCGGTACAGGGGTTTTCGCGACGAAGGCTATAAGTAGGCGGAAGGGCAGGGTTGGAGGAGGCACGAGGGGCCCACCCCATAGGGCGGCGCGGGCCCCCCTTTGGCCGCGCGGCCCTATGGTGGCGGCGCCTCGTCGCCCCACTTCGTATCCCCTTCGGTCTTCTGGAAGCTTCGTGGAAAAATAAGACCCTGGGCGTTGATTTCGTCCAATTCCGAGAATATTTCCTTTGTAGGATTTCTGAAACCAAAAACAGCAGAAAACAGCAACTGGCTCTTCGGCATCTTGTCAATAGGTTAGTGCCGGAAAATGCATAATAATGACATAAAGTGTGTATAAAACATGTGAGTATCATCATAAAAGTAGCATGGAACATAAAAAATTATAGATACGTTTGAGACGTATCAAGATGCACCGCAAAAAGTTGAGTGGGGTTGTTGTGGGTATACTTCATGGGTGTACCATCGATAGTGCCTAGATCCAGCAAGCCCGGGTGGCCCATAGACGGTGATGGTGGCGTATGGCCCATCTGTCGGCATAGTTGTTGTAGATCAAGATGGATGAAGTCCAGCCCAGGAACAAGGAGCCGGATCCACCGACCGACCCTGGAAGTCAGATCCGGCCTGGCCCATCAGGGGTAGCCAGATCCAGTATGGCGTATAAGGAAATGCGGATCCTTGACGTGCATGGCAATGTAATATTTCGTAGTTAGGTGACTTGTATTCCGGCTAGGACTCTCCGTGTAAACCCTAGATCCTGGCGCCTTTATAAGCCAGATCCTTAGGAGCCCTAGAGGCACAACCACAACTTGTTGTAACAACGCGAAAGCACCCAGATAATTCCAGACAAGCAGCAGTAGGCCCTGTCATCATGCAGGTGTTCCGAAGCTGGGTAAATCGCGTACCACCGTCCCAAGGACTCTCCGCCCGATGGCCCCTACTTCTTCTCCCCCTCGAGAGGATCCCTCCTACGAGGTACCGTCGAATAGGCAACGATAGTTGGCGCCCACTGATACGTCTCCGACGTATCGATAATTTCTTATGTTCCATGCCACATTATTGATGATATCTACATGTTTTATGCATACTTTACATCATATTTATGCATTTTCTGGAACTAACCTATTAACGAGATGCCGAAGAGCCAGTTGCTGTTTTCTGCTGTTTTTGGTTTCAGAAATCCTAGTAAGGAAATATTCTCGGAATTGGATGAAATCAACGCCCAGGAGCCTATTTTCACACGAAGCTTCCAGAAGACCGGAGAGCTAACGAAGTGGGGCCACGAGGCGGCCAGATGATAGGGCGGCGCGGCCCAAGCCCTGGCCGCACCACCCTATCGTGTGGGCCCCTCGTGACGCCCCTTGACCTGCCCTTCCGCATACAAATAGCCTTCGTCGCGAAACCCCCAGTACCGAGAGCCACGATACGGAAAACCTTCCAGAGACGCCGCCGCCGCCAATCCCATCTCGGGGGATTCAGGAGATCGCCTCCGGCACCCTGCCGGAGAGGGGATTCATCTCCCGGAGGACTCTACACCGCCATGGTCGCCTCCGGAGTGATGAGTGAGTAGTCTACCCCTGGACTATGGGTCCATAGCAGTAGCTAGATGGTTGTCTTCTCCTCATTATGCTTCATTGTCGGATCTTGTGAGCTGCCGAACATGATCAAGATCATCTATCTGTAATGCTATATGTTGTGTTTGTTGGGATCCGATGAATAGAGAATACTATGTTATGTTGATTATCAATTTATATCTATGTGTTGTTTATGATCTTGCATGCTCTCCGTTATTAGTAGAGGCTCTGGCCAAGTTTTTACTCTTAACTCCAAGAGGGGGTATTTATGCTCGATTGTGGGTTCATGTCTCCGTGAATCTGGGGGAGTGACAGAAACCTCTAAGGTTATGGATGTACTGTTGCCACTAGGGATAAAACATTGATGCTATGTCCGAGGATGTAGTTATTGATTACATTACGCACCATACTTAATGCAATTGTCTGTTGTTTTCAACTTAATACTGGAAGGGGTTCGGATGATAACCTGAAGGTGGACTTTTTAGGCATAGATGCATGCTGGATAGCGGTCTATGTACTTTGTCGTAATGCCCAATTAAATCTCACAATACTCATCATATCATGTATGTGCATGGTCATGCCCTCTCTATTTGTCAATTGCCCAACTGTAATTTGTTCACCCAACATGCTATTTATCTTATGGGAGAGACACCTCTAGTGAACTGTGGACCCCGGTCCATTCTTTACATCTTAAATACAATCTACTGCAATTGTTCTACTGTTCTCTGCAAACAATCATCATCCACACTATACATCTAATCCTTTGTTACAGCAAGCCGGTGAGATTGACAACCTCACTGTTTCGTTGGGGCAAAGTACTTTGGTTGTGTTGTGCAGGTTCCACGTTGGCGCCGGAATCCCTGGTGTTGCGCCGCACTACATCTCGCCGCCATCAACCTTCAACGTGCTTCTTGGCTCCTACTGGTTCGATAAACCTTGGTTTCATACTGAGGGAAAACTTGCCGCTGTACGCATCACACCTTCCTCTTGGGGTTCCCAACGGACGCGTGCTGTACGCGTATCAAGCTCTTTTTCTGGCGCCGTTGCCGGGGAGATCAAGACACGCTGCAAGGGGAGTCTCCACATCGCAATCTCTTTACTTTGTTTTTGTCTTTCTTATTTTATTTACTACTTTGTTTGCTGCACTAAATCAAAACACAAAAAAATTAGTTGCTAGTTTTATTTTACTTGCTATCTTGTTTGCTATATCAAAAACACAAAAAAATTAGTTACTAGCATTTACTTTATCTAGTTTGCTTTATTTACTGTTGTTAAAATGGGTACTCCTAAAAATACTAAGTTGTGTGACTTCACAACCACAAATAATAATGATTTCTTATGCACACCTATTGCTCCACCTGCTACTACAGCAGAATTCTTTGAAATTAAACCTGCTTTACTAAATCTTGTTATGCGAGAGCAATTTTCTGGTGTTAGTTCTGATGATGCTGCTGCCCATCTTAATAATTTTGTTGAATTATGTGAAATGCAAAAGTATAAGGATGTAGATGGTGACATTATTAAATTAAAATTATTCCCTTTCTCATTAAGAGGAAGAGCTAAAGATTGGTTGCTATCTCTGCCTAAGAATAGTATTGATTCATGGACTAAATGCAAGGATGCTTTTATTGGTAGATATTATCCCCCTGCTAAAATTATATCTTTGAGGAGTAGCATAATGAATTTTAAACAATTGGATAATGAGCATGTTGCACAAGCATGGGAAAGAATGAAATCCTTGATTAAAAATTGCCCAACCCATGGACTGACTACTTGGATGATCATCCAAACCTTTTATGCAGGACTAAATTTTTCTTCGCGGAACCTATTGGATTCAGCTGCTGGAGGTACCTTTATGTCCATCACTCTTGGTGAAGCAACAAAGCTTCTTGATAATATGATGATTAATTACTCTGAATGGCACACAGAAAGAGCTCCAGAAGGTAAGAAGGTAAATTCTGTCAAAGAAACCTCTTCCTTGAGTGATAAGATTGATGCTATTATGTCTATGCTTGTGAATGATAGGACTAATGTTGATCCTAATAATGTTCCGTTAGCTTCATTGGTTGCTCAAGAAGAACATGTTGATGTAAACTACATTAAAAATAATAATTTCAACAACAATGCTTACCGGAACAATTCTAGTAACAATTATAGGCCATATCCTTATAATAATGGCAACGGCTATGGTAATTCTTATGGGAATTCTTACAACAATAATAGGAACACACCCCCTGGACTTCAAGCCATGCTTAAAGAATTTATAAGTACACAAACTGCTTTTAACAAATCTGTTGAAGAAAACCTTGGGAAAATTGATATACTTGCTTCTAAAGTCGATAGTCTTGCTGCTGATGTTGATCTTTTGAAATCGAAAGTTATGCCTCATGAAAATCATAATCATAAAATTGTTACTACAGCAAATGCCATCCAAGTTAGAATTAATGAGAATATAAGATTGATGGCCGAATTGCGTGCTAGGTGGGAAAGAGAAGAAAATGAAAAAGAAGATAATATAGCTAAAGTTTGGACTATTACCACCACTAGTAATGCTAATGCTACACATGTTGCTGCACCTCCTACTATTAATGGCAAAATAATTGGTGTTGGCAATGTTTCCACTTCTAATGCAAAGCGCGAAAAACTGCCTGAAACTGCTAAAACTGCTGAAACTGCTTGTGATAAAGCTGCTGAAATTTTTTCCAACATTGGGGATGATGATCCCATTGCTTTAGATTATAATGGTTTAGATTTTGATGATTGCCACATCTCTGAAGTTATAAAGTTCTTACAAAAACTTGCTAAAAGTCCAAATGCTAGTGCTATAAATTTGGCTTTAACGAAACATATTACAAATGCTCTCATAAAAGCTAGAGAAGAGAAACTAGAACGCGAAGCTTCTATTCCTAGGAAGCTAGAGGATGGTTGGGAGCCCATCATTAAGATGAAGGTCAATGACTTTGATTGTAATGCTTTGTGTGATCTTGGTGCAAGTATTTCCGTTATGCCTAAGAAAATTTATAATATGCTTGACTTGCCACCATTGAAAAATTGTTATTTGGATGTTAATCTTGCTGATCATTCTACAAAGAAACCTTTGGGGAAAGTTGATAATGTTCGCATTACCGTTAACAATAACCTTGTCCCCGTTGATTTTGTTGTCTTGGATATTGAATGCAATGCATCTTGTCCCATTATATTGGGAAGACCTTTTCTTCGAACTGTTGGTGCTATCATTGATATGAAGGAAGGTAATATTAAATATCAATTTCCTCTCAAGAAAGGTATGGAACACTTCCCTAGAAAGAGAATGAAGTTACCTTTTGATTCTATTATTAGAACAAATTATGATGTTGACACTTCGTCTCTTGATAATACTTGATACACACTTTCTGCGCCTAGCTGAAAGGCGTTAAAGAAAAGCGCTTATGGGAGACAACCCATGTTTTTACTACAGTATTTTATTTTATATTTGTGTCTTGGAAGTTGTTTAATACTGTAGCAACCTCTCCTTATCTTAGTTTTGTGCATTGTTGTGCCAAGTAAAGTCGTTGATAGTAAGGTTCATACTAGATTTGGATTACTGCGCAGAAACATATTTCTTTGTTGTCAAGAATCTGGGCAAAATTCTCTGTAGGTAACTCAGAAAATTATGCCAATTTACGTGAGTGATCCTCAGATATGTACGTTCATTCAGTTTGAGCATTTTCATTTGAGCAAGTCTGGTGCCTCAATAAAATTCGTCTTTACGAACTGTTCTGTTTTGACAGATTCTGCCTTTTATTTCGCATTGCCTGTTTTGATATGCTTGATGGATTTTTCGATTCCATTGACTTTCAGTAGCTTTGTGCAATGTCCAGAAGTGTTAAGAATGATTATGTCACCTCTGAACATGTATATTTTGATTGTGCACTAACTCTCTAATGAGTTGTTTTGAGTTTGGTGTGGAGGAAGTTTTCAAGGATCAAGAGAGGGAGATGATACAACATGATCAAGGAGAGTGAAAGCTCTAAGCTTGGGGATGCCCCGGTGGTTCACCCCTGCATATATCAAGAAGACTCAAGCGTCTAAGCTTGGGTATGCCCAAGGCATCCCCTTCTTCATCGACAACATTATCAGGTTCCTCCCCTGAAACTATATTTTTATTCCATCACATCTTATGTGCTTTGCTTGGAGCGTCGGTTTGTTTTTGTTTTGTTTGAATAAAATGGATCCTAGCATTCATTGTGTGGGAGAGAGACACGCTCCGCTGTTGCATATGGACAAATACGTCCTTAGGCTTTACTCATAATATTCATGGCGAAGTTTCTTCTTCGTTAAATTGTTATATGGTTGGAATTGGAAAATGATACATGTAGTAATTTGCTATAATGTCTTGGATAATGTGATACTTGGCAATTGTTGTGCTCATGTTTAAGCTCTTGCATCATACGCTTTGCACCTATTAATGAAGAAATACATAGAGCATGCTAAAATTTGGTTTGCATATTTGGTCTCTCTAAAGTCTAGATAATTTCTAGTATTGAATTTGAACAACAAGGAAGACGGTGTAGAGTCTTATAATGTTTACAATGTGTCTTTTATGTGAGTTTTGCTGCACCGCTTCATCCTTGTGTTTGTTTCAAATAGACTTGCTAGCCTAAACCTTGTATCGAGAGGGAATACTTCTCATGCATCCAAAATACTTGAGCAAACCACTATGCCATTTGTGTCCACCATACCTACCTACTACATGGTATTTCTCCACCATTCCAAAGTAAATTGCTTGAGTGCTACCTTTAAAATTTCCATTCTCTACCTTTACAATATATAGCTCATGGGACAAATAGCCTAAAAACTATTGTGGTATTGAATATGTACTTATGCACTTTATCTCTTATTAAGTTGCTTGTTGTGCGATAACCATGTTCCTGGGGACGCCATCAACTACTCTTTGTTGAATATCATGTGAGTTGCTATGCATGTTCGTCTTGTCTGAAGTAAGGGAGATTTACCACCAAAATGGTTAGAGCATTGCATAATGTTAGAGAAGAACATTGGGCCACTAACTAAAGCCATGATCCATGGTGGAAGTTTCAGTTTTGGACAAATATCCTCAATCTCATATGAGAAAATTAATTGTTGCTACATGCTTATGCATAAAAGAGGAGTCCATTATCTGTTGTCTATGTTGTCCCGGTATGGATGTTTAAGTTGAGAATAATCAATAGCGAGAAATCCAATGCGAGCTTTCTCCTTAGACCTTTGTACAGGCGGCATAGAGGTACCCCTTTGTGACACTTGGTTAAAACATGTGCATTGCGATGATAATCCAGGTAATCCGAGCTAATTAGGACAAGGTGCAGGCACTATTAGTATACTATGCATGAGGCTTGCAACTTGTAAGATATAATTTACATGACACATATGCTTTATTATTACCGTTGACAAAATTGTTTCTTGTTTTCAAAATCAAAGCTCTAGCACAAATATAGCAATCGATGCTTTCCTCTTTGAAGGACCTTTCTTTTACTTTTATTGTTGAGTCAGTTCACCTATCTTTCTCCACCTCAAGAAGCAAACACTTGTGTGAACTGTGCATTGATTCCTACATACTTGCATATTGCACTTGTTATATTACTTTACATTGACAATATCCATGAGATATACATGTTATAAGTTGAAAGCAACCGCTGAAACTTCATCTTCCTTTGTGTTGCTTCAATACCTCTACTTTGAATTATTGCTTTATGAGTTAACTCTTATGCAAGACTTATTGATGCTTGTCTTGAAGTACTATTCATGAAAAGTCTTTGCTATATGATTCAGTTGTTTACTCATGTCATTTACATTGTTTGGATCGCTGCATTCATTACATATGCTTACAATAGTATGATCAAGGTTATGATGGCATGTCACTCCAGAAATTATCTTTGTTATCGTTTACTGCTGGGACGAGCAGAAACTAAGCTTGGGGATGCTGATACGTCTCCGACGTATCGATAATTTCTTATGTTCCATGCCACATTATTGATGATATCTACATGTTTTATGCATACTTTACATCATATTTATGCATTTTCTGGAACTAACCTATTAACGAGATGCCGAAGAGCCGCTGTCGTTTTCTGCTATTTTTGGTTTCAGAAATCCTAGTAAGGAAATATTCTCGGAATTGGACGAAATCAACGCCCAGGGGCCTATTTTCACACGAAGCTTCCAGAAGACCGGAGAGCTAACGAAGTGGGGCCACGAGGCGGCCAGATGATAGGGCGGCGCGGCCCAAGCCCTGGCCGCGCCGCCCTATCGTGTGGGCCCCTCGTGACGCCCCTTGACCTGCCCTTCCGCCTACAAATAGCCTTCGTCGCGAAACCCCCAGTACCGAGAGCCACGATACGGAAAACCTTCCAGAGACGCCGCCGCCGCCAATCCCATCTCGGTGGATTCAGGAGATCGCCTCCGGCACCCTGCCGGAGAGGGGCTTCATCTCCCGGAGGACTCTACACCGCCATGGTCGCCTCCGGAGTGATGAGTGAGTAGGCTCCCCCTGGACTATGGGTCCATAGCAGTAGCTAGATGGTTGTCTTCTCCTCATTATGCTTCATTGTCGGATCTTGTGAGCTGCCGAACATGATCAAGATCATCTATCTGTAATGCTATATGTTGTGTTTGTTAGGATCCGATGAATAGAGAATACTATTTTATGTTGATTATCAATTTATATCTATGTGTTGTTTATGATCTTGCATGCTCTCCGTTATTAGTAGAGGCTCTGGCCAAGTTTTTACTCTTAACTCCAAGAGGGGGTATTTATGCTCGATAGTGGGTTCATGTCTCCGTGAATCTGGGGGAGTGACAGAAACCTCTAAGGTTATGGATGTACTGTTGCCACTAGGGATAAAACATTGATGCTATGTCCGAGGATGTAGTTATTGATTACATTACGCACCATACTTAATGCAATTGTCTGTTGTTTTCAACTTAATACTGGAAGGGGTTCGGATGATAAACTGAAGGTGGACTTTTTAGGCATAGATGCATGCTGGATAGCGGTCTATGTACTTTGTCGTAATGCCCAATTAAATCTCACAATACTCATCATATCATGTATGTGCATGGTCATGCCCTCTCTATTTGTCAATTGCCCAACTGTAATTTGTTCACCCAACATGCTATTTATCTTATGGGAGAGACACCTCTAGTGAACTATGGACCCCGGTCCATTCTTTACATCTGAAATACAATCTACTGCAATTGTTCTACTGTTCTCTGCAAACAATCATCATCCACACTATACATCTAATCCTTTGTTACAGCAAGCCGGTGAGATTGACAACCTCACTGTTTCGTTGGGGCGAAGTACTTTGGTTGTGTTGTGCAGGTTCCACGTTGGCGCCGGAATCCCTGGTGTTGCGCCGCACTACATCTCGCCGCCATCAACCTTCAACGTGCTTCTTGGCTCCTACTGGTTCGATAAACCTTGGTTTCATACTGAGGGAAAACTTGCTGCTGTACGCATCACACCTTCCTCTTGGGGTTCCCAACGGACGCGTGCTGTACGCGTATCACCCACCGTGGGGCTCGAACCCACGATCACAATGTTAAGAGCCTATGATAAAGTTAAATGGTCTTTCCTACAACAAACACTTCGAATGAAAGGCTTTTCTCTGGAATGGCGCGCTCTAATTAATAAGTTTATCTCTGGTGGAAGTGTCGCCATCAAAGTCAATGACGATGTTGGCAAATACTTCCAAACAAAGAAAGGGTTACGACAAGGTGATCCGCTGTCTCCAATGTTATTTAACATTGTGGCGGATATGCTTGCTATTCTAATAGAGCGTGCCAAGGTAGATGGCCAGATTGAAAAAGTGGTGCCACATCTGGGTTATGGGGGACTATCTATTCTGCAGTATGCTGACGACACAATTCTCTTCATGGACCACGATCTCGATAAGGCAAGAAACCTAAAATTAATCCTCTCAGCTTTCGAGCAGTTATCGGGTCTAAAGATTAACTTCCATAAAATGAATTGTTTTGTTTCGGTGATGCCCAAGACGAGGCCGGCCAATATGCCTAATTATTTGGATGTGGTTTAGGCTCTTTTCCAATTAGCTACCTAGGTATGCTGATTCATCATCGGAGACTTACTCTAGCCGAATGGAAAATGGTCGAGGAAAGGTTGCAGAAAAGACTGAGCAGTTGGAAAGGAAAGTTACTATCTCTTGGTGGAAGATTGGTACTCATAAATTCAGTACTCACAAATATGGTACTGTATATGATATAATTCTTCCAGTTGCCGAAAGGAATTCTTCATAGATTGGATTATCTCCGATCAAGATTTTACTGGCAAGGAGATAGTGAGAAGAAAAAATATCGGTTGAGAAAATGGAGTGTTGCATGCCGCCCCAAAGATCAAGTTGGACTTGGTATCCACGATCTAGAGATTAAGAACCAGGACCTACTATAGGTAAATGGTTGGCTAGGTTCTTAACCGAGGGGTATGGCAAAGCTTATTGAGGAGGAAGTATGTAGGCTCGAAAGCGTTTTCTCAGGTTTCTTGGAAACCCGGAGATTCACATTTTTTGGCTGGCATTATGGCTACTAAGAAGCACTTCTTTTCGCATGGGTCTTTCTCCATTAGGGATGGGTCGGAAATTCGTTTCTGGGAGGATAAGTGGTTGGGGATAACCACACTCCGGGAATAGTATCCAGCTTTATATTGGATCGTACGTCATCAGGATGTAACCCTTCAGACGGTGATGGAAAACTCTCCACCATCTATGACCTTCCGACGTAATGTAGTCGGTCTCCGCTTAACCAACTGGAACGAACTGCTACAAAGATTAGCTTCAATCCAATTGGTCCAAGGGAAAGATCTATTCCGCTGGGATCTTACCAAGAATGGTAAATTCTCAGTGAGATCCATTTATGAAGCTTTGATTCAAACTATTCAACCGGTTTATAATAACAAAAAGATTTGGAAGCTGAGGATACCACTAAAGACGAAGGTCTTTGCTTGGTACCTACGCCGTGGTGTTATCCTCACCAAAGATAACCCAAAAAGGAACTGTCATGGATGTAAGAGATGTGTTTTCTGTCACGAAGACGAAACAACTAAACACCTTTTCTTCTAGTGCCAGTTTGCTAAAGCTATATGGTCAATTGGCAAAATGGGATAGAGGTTAGGTTTAGGAGCATTATCAGGATGGGAGCGTTAGACGTTATATGGTCGCTCTGGCTATGTATAAATGACACGGTTTTCAATGATAGAAATTCTTCTCTTATGCAGGTAATTTACCGATCTACGGCTACGCTCTGTTTATGGTCGCCGCTTCAGCGCTTGGAGGACCGTGACCTCTTTACGGAGGTGTCTACACGATTGTAGAATTCGGCCAAGGAGTTTATTATCCAACATTGGTGGCTGCATAGTCTGAGGATAACGGCTCCTTCACCACGATTTGTTTTCCTGTTATGAGAGCTCTACTTGTAGTTGAAATTTTATGTTTAGATTGTATCCGCGAACGGCTGTGTGCATCTAGTTATGCAGAGGCCGGGTGTATTACTTCAAACTCTGAAGTAATACAGCGCCCTTTTTCGAAAAAATCTACTACCTTCACCAAAGATCTCACAACCCCATGGCGTCGAGTGTAAGCCATGTCTACCTCCTTTGTCTTCCCAATTAGACCACCCAGACCCCATAGCGTCAAGTAATTTCGCAGCAAATCATCAGGGACTCTAGATATTAAAACCCAAACCTCTTCCAACCACCTAGTTGGATTAGTAGCCGATTTCCATTCAGTAAATTCCATAGAACAAGCCGTCCCTTTTACTTGGAAAAGACCAATACTAGTATCCCTTGCTAACTCCACCTTATTCGGAAATTGTGGCTTGTACACATTATTTCCTAGAGGTTGAACATCCCACTGAAAAGTATCGTCCACAATCCACCTAAGGCGTTCAACAATTTTGTCCACCGTAAGATTTCCTCTTGTGACTGTAATCCTCCCCATTCTCCCATTGTCACACTTGGGTCGAAAAGAAGGTGTCGGTTGAACCTCCATGAAAACTAGCTCCTCTTGTCCATAACCGTAAACAGACAATAATGGCTTAGGCGCTGAATGAAGATGATAATCCATATTAGCATGATCAGGGGACTCACAGAACTCACATATTTCAGCCGTGCAATCAATGGAAAAATGGCCAACAACGTCGCAACGAAAACACTTCACTTTATCTGGATCTTTGTCCTTCTTCTTGGTCAGCTTAGCCAGCCCTCCATTTCCTCCCAAAACTACAGACCCAACACCATCCTCCTTTTGTTGAACGGCCTTTTGCTGCACGGTTTTACCAGGAGGCTGCTAACCCGCTGCAGTCTTGGCGTTGATCCTCTTAGGCTGGAAAATGACCGCACCCGCCTGAGGGCGCTGAACCACGGCAGGTGGTTGCTGCTGCTGCACATTGACCGTGGCACCAGCCGTCTGCTGCACCACAGGCCGATCGAGAGCCTCTTGAAATTGAGTATCATTGTTCCTATTCCCATCACCAGTTCGTCCAGCGCCTGTTCCTCCCCCTGGCCTATTTCCTCTGAACTCATATCGGCAACGATTACGGTATCTGGGATAACCATTACCTCCGCCATAGAACTCATCAACACCACCATTGCCTGGGTGAAAATCTCCAAAACCACCTGACTGTACTACTCCACGTTGGAAACCATTGAAATTGTTGAAGTTACCCTGATTATTGTAGTTCCCATGGTTGTTAAAGCTTGCCTGGTTATTGAAGTTGTTTGTTGAAGTTTCCCTGGTAGCCACGTCCGCCACCACTCCTTGGATCTCCAAAACCCTTGTAGCCTCCTTGTTCGAAATTTCCCCAGCCAGCAAAACCACTAGGACCTGCACCAGGATCTCCTCCACTAACAAACTGCCTTGGACCTCCTCCTTTACCATCACCTCTACCACCGTGATTCGCCATGGCAAGACCAGAATGTCGGCGCCAGTCTTCGTGGTCATGATAAAGAGGAACCCTAGACGCGTCACTACTGGACTTTTTTTTAGATAAAAGGCACTCAAGTGCCCAACTTTGAATTAAAAAACCACCAACGGCGAGAACGATACAAAGTGTTGAACCCAGCTTACAGAACGACACCACACACCCACAGGAACTACCGAAGAAGCTACAACCGGAAGCGTGATCAACGAGCTTAGCCAAAGCGCCTACGAGACTTGGAGAAGAGCTGGAGTCTACAGTGTCGGGCCGGAGCTCACTCGAGAGCGAGCCATTTTCACGCGCGCCTCAACAGAGCTCCTCCGTTGCAGAGACGCCACCGGAAGCCAACCACCACCGGGGGCCAACCCTCGTTGCTCACAAACCGAACAACAGCGCCAAGGAAGCCCGATAAGGGAAGGGGCACTGAGCAAGCCTTGCCGAAGATCGCCGAAGAAACACCTCCGTCGCAACCATCGGAGAGCCTCGAGTTATGGGCTCCAAGACGGTGTCTTCAAGAAGAGCACGACACCGGAGTGCCGCCACCGCCCGATTCGTGGATCTTGGGTTTTCACCCGGAGCACGAAAGGGAGCAAGGAGAAGCCAGAACGACGCCTTCAAGAAGGAAGCGATGTCCATGGACGCCGCCGTCGTGGCCCTAGAAGGTCCAGAGCAAGAGTTTCCTCTCGGCAAGATCTCTCCACCACCCAAACATGGCAAGGGACGCCACCGAGGTGGCAGCCACCTCGCCCCCACAAACCGCAGCCCGCTAAGCACCATGACAGCCCCTGTCCATGGCCCCAGCCAGCACCAGAACCTCGGGCTCGCCCACCAACCCACAAGGTTCCCACCTTCCAGGGCCGCCACCCCGGCATCCATGATCTTGCCACTGCGCAGAGAAAGGCACCACCTTGACAGGACTTGAGACACCCCCGAAGATGGCCGAGGCCAGTAGACCGCAGGGGAACGACACTCCGACAGACACAGCCCTCCGTGCCGCCGGCCCAGCGTGCCAGCAGATCCGCCTGGGATGGCATGGCAACCTCCGGGCAGGTGCGAAGCATGGCAGCCAGATCCAGATCGGGCCCCCTGGCCCAGATCCGATCGGCGCGGCCGCCCATCCGCACCCTCGCGCCCCACCCTGACAGCATGCTGCGCCAAGGCGTCCGCGTCGTCGTCTCCAGTCCCCGTCGCCGGGAGGGCCGACCGCCGCCAGGTCAGACCACGTCGGGGGAGGCACACAAGCCGCCGGCCTCCGCCCCCCACGGAGACGGCGTCCGCATCACACCCCCAGACCGCCTCGAGACGCGCGAGCCTCGCCGGCCGCAGGCAGCTGGCCAGCCTGCCCCGGATGCGCCGAGATCCGCGTGGGAACTGCACCTCCGGCGAGGAGAGGAAGGTTCTTCGCCGCCCGCGCCTATGACCAGAAGCGAGGAGAGGAAGGTCCGCCACCGCCAGCACCGGCCGGGCTTTGCCCGGCGGCTCCAGCCGGCAGCGTCGGCGGTGGGGGCAGGAGGGGGAGGACCTAGGGGGGGAGAGAGAATTTAGGGTTCGCCCGAGCGCCCGCGGGAGCGCTCGAGGCGAACGGTTTTTTCGTCGACCGTCACTACTGGACTGCCTCCACGTGAATCCGAAAATTCCACGCAAGCCGTATCCAGCCGTAATTTCCTTAGGGCCAGCATGGCCCATATTTGGGTGGAACCCATGTAAGCCCGTATGGCTATCATAGGATCTAGGTAAATTTGAAACCTCCGACCGACGAACGCCGATGATCCGGATAGATCGACGACGATTGACGACCAGTAACCAGAGTCCAAGCCAACGCCTCAAGCTCATCTTCCAAGTTGAAAACTGATGGTTCCATGATTGGTATTTTCAATCTTTCTCGAGCTCTGATCTTGGCAGCCGGACTTCTCTTGAAATCACCTGCAAAAGAAACATCAGTGCTTACCGATGACAGTGACAAATCCTGCAGCAAAAGAGCGATCCGCTGCTGCTCTATCCTTTTCTGCAATCTTCTCTTCATAAAATACTCCTGCCCCGAACCATAAGCCTCGCCATGGATCTCCCCAACCTCAACCTCTGCATCCTTGCCGGAATCGGATGACTCGTCGGTATCCGAAGACAGACCGTCGACCGGCGACGAGGCGATCGGCCAGAATCGCCCTCCAGGTCGCCCCAACGCTTGCACTTATTTAAATCTCATCTCTAGAAGAAACATAGACTTTATCCTTATAAATGATGGTTAGGAATAACCTTAATTAATTCATTGCTAGCACATTAAACTATACTGGGAGTTTTAATCATCAAGTTCCTTATTCTTAATGTTTTATTTGCCTATTACATGAGTATAGGTAGATAAGAGGGATGTGGGATGCACACAACACATAGAACTTATGCATTTGGCTGGTATAAGAGATTTTGTACTTCACTTAAAGACAACAAAAATGAATGGAATAACTTTTTTCCTAGAACCCTTGCAAAAAAACTTTTTTCCTAAAACATTTGATCCCTTGAGTTAACACTTGATCAAACATTTGCCGCATTTTAATTACAATCTCTCTAGTTCAAGTAGTTTAAGTCTTCTAGTTTGCATTTTTCTAATTATTAGTGTTAAGTAAAAATTATACTGCATCCTTTGTTTTGTTGTATTGCATGAACGGACATATAAGAGAATCATATGAACTTGAGAATAGTAGTTACCTTTGGGTCCTGAAGGGTTCGTTCGACACTCAATACTTGTCGAACGTACTACTCCCTCCGATCCA